>NC_133661.1:114738532-116216866 GCF_037893015.1 Macrotis lagotis
AACACTTTTATTACATTGCTTTAAATTCGGGAATACAAATGGAGGAAGGAAGGAAGGAAGGAAGGAAGGAAGGAAGGAAGGAAGGAAGGAAGGAAGGAAGGAAGGAAGGAAGGAAAGAAGGAAGGAAAGAAGGAAGGAGGGAGGAAAAGAAGGAGGGAGGGAAGGAAAGGAAGCAAGAAAAGCCTCTATAGTTATTCAGATGAAAATCCCCATGAAATTTCCAGTGTTTTCATCCTGATAACACTCAGAGGTTTGATGGAGTCAACTTGTATCAGCTCCCAGCAGATCAAAAATATAAAAATTTTCAGTGTAAACATTTACAAATCTGAAATCAGCAAACACTACAAAGCAGGGCTTGATTTGTTGTTCAGTTGATTGTCTATACTTAAAAAAGAAATGAAAAGAATGTTAATTATGAAGATTAAATATTAAGATGTGTTGTGATTTTTTTACAATTGGTTATTAAATATTTGTCAGCACACACCTGATAACATTCAACCATGAATTATTTCTACAATCCACATCTTCCATTGGCTACTCCTTGGCATATTGGGTGCCAAAAGATGCTGGAAGAAATCACAAAATATTTTGACTTAGATCCATGATTGTATTATTTAGCATCAAATGGGTCCTTGGGGGGAAGTATACACCAATAGCTTAATTAATTTTTTCCCCATAATAATTGTTCCACACCTCTCAATCTGTCAGCTTCCTCTTCCTCTCAGGTGATCATTTGACTGAAGTTTGAAACTATACAACATTAGACACTCCCCCCCCCCTTTTCCTCATCTCTTAATGATTTCACCCCTTTTCTTTCAGTCACAACAAGATTTGACTCTATTTGTCAAAGTTAATCCTTCTACTTAAACCCATGATCTCATTCCCTCTTATCTCCTTTGTGACCTTATTCCTTGAATCATACTGATCTGGGAATCATCTTCAAGGGGTGGCTAAGTGGATAGAGCACCAGCCTTGGAGTCAGAAGTACCTTAGTTCAAATCCTGACATTTAATAATTACCTAGCTATGTGGCCCTAACCCCATTTCCCTTGCAAAAACCTAAAAAAAAAGAGAAATCATCTTCAATTTCTTTTGACTCTTTCAATCTATAAAAATATTCTGGTCTCCCATATCCTAAAGAAATAAAAATTATTAATTCCATTACACCCCCAAGCTCTTGGCTTCTTTCTCTCCATCCCTTTCATTGTGATTCTTGCTGGCCACATCTAGAATATTATATTCAGTTTGGACTAATTTTATTAAGGATGCTGACTAACTGGAGAGCGTCTAGAGAAGGGCTACCATGAGAGTGATCAAGATCAAATAGGAATGTGGGATCCCAGATTGTTCAATCTACAAAAAAAGAAACTAGGGCAGAGTTCCAAGCCAAATGGCACTTTATTAAAGAGTTCATAGTTCCCCTCCAATGAAATAGACCTCAGATCTTCCTCAGGATCCAAGATGCCCCCTTGTCCCCAGGGCCTTGCTTTTATAGTACTTGAATACCCAGATATACAGAAGAGGCAAAGTCAAATATAAAGTTTTACTGGTTACCTGTCCTTGCTCCTGACCCTACAGGAGGGCAAAAATGATGTATCAGTATAGGTAGTCACATAATGGGCAAAGCAAAGGACATCTCCACTGACTAAGTAGTAATAAGATTGGTGCCTCCTTATGTTGGACAAGAGAGAGTAGACCAAAATAAGTTTTTGGCACAAGCCCATTCCTTTATGGCCACTTGCATATATCTATCTATCTATCTATACACATATATATATATATGTATGTATATATACATCTATGTATATAGATATAAAGATAGAAATTGATTATATAGATGATATAGATAGATATAGATGCAGATGTAGATAGAGATAGAGATAGATAGATATAGATAGATATAGATGATATAGATATAGATAATTTGGGCATAATTCCAGATTGCTCTCTAGAAGTGCATTAATGCTCCAATTTTTCCACATCCTCTCCAACATTGATCATTTTTCTTTTTTGTCTTCTTAGCCAATCTGATAGGTATGAAGTGGTACCTCAAACTTGTTTTAATTTTCATTTCTCTAACCAATAATGATTTGGAGAATTTTTTCATATGACTATAAATAGCTTTAGTTCTTCATCTGAAAACTGCTTGTTCATATACTTTGACCATTTATCAGTTGGAGAATGACTTGTAATCTTATAAATTTGATTTATTTTCCTCTACATTTTAGAAATGAGTCCTGTATGAGAAACACTAGCTGTTAAAATTGTTTCCCATCTTTTTTGCATTCTTTCTAATCTTAGCTGCATTGGTTTTATTAATGCAAAACTTTTTAATTTAATGTAGTCAAAATCATCCATTTTTCAGTCTATAAAGTTCTCTATTTCTTGTTTGCACATAAATTTCTGCCTGCTCCATAAAGCTGACAGAATATTTCTTATTCTCTTCATTGGTCTTTGGTATCATCCTTTATGTCTAAATCCTGTACCCATTTTGATCTTATTTTGGTATAGGGTGTGAGACATGGAACTAAGACTAGTTTTTGTCTTACTATTTTCCAGCTTTCCCAGCAGTTTTTGCCAGATAGTGAGTTCTTATCCCAGAACCTGGAGTCTTTGGGTTTGTCAAACAATAGATTATTCTAATCATATACTACTGCTTCTTTTGTACCTATTCTAGTCCCTGGTCCACTATTCAATTTCTTAACCATTATCAGGCAGTTTTGATGATTGTCACTTTATAATACAGTTAGATCTGGTACAGTTATTACCTATATTTTTTGCTTCCCTTAAAAGAGGTGTTTCCTTAAAGTTCTCTTCCAACATTTTCTCATTTCCCTTTACCTTTTCTTTCTTTGTAAGTTCAATCAAGTCCATAGTTTCAAAAATCTCTTTGTAGATAATTTTCAAATATATATCTTCACATTAATCTCTGTCCAGAACTCTGATTCCATATTTCCAAACTGCTTAGATACTTCTAATTGAATGTCCCCCGGGACCTCAAATTCAACATGTCTACAACCGACCTTATCATTTTTATAACAGCCCCTTCTAATTTCTCTTTCTGTCAATGGTACCACAATTCTCCCAGTTGCCCACTTTTGAAATATTGTAGTATTCTTTCATTCTTATCCATCTTTCACTATGTGTATATATATATATATATATATATATATATGCATAAATCTATTATATGTATTTCAGTTGTTAAGTTCAGGTGTTTCTACCTTCATAATATCACCAGCATCTAGTCCCTTCTTTTTTACTTCCATTGTAATCATTCTTATCTAGGCCCTTATCTCTTCTCATATTGATTATTGTAACAGCTTTCTTTCCTAGTTTTTATTCCTCCAATCTGTCCCTACCATTACCAAGTTCATCTTCCTATATTAGAATGTAAGCAATTTAACCAAGCCCCACTACTGTTACTTACTTCTGAATCTGGTTCTTTCTACCCTGATTGGGGACAGGGACTAGTAGTGATGAGGTGAGGAGAAGGTCCCCTCTTCAGTCTGCCCTGGATTTGTGACTTGGATCTGGGTAATAGACTACAAAACTGCCAGTTGACACTCACCCCCATCGAGATGCTCTAGCAAGGGTCTGAAACCTCTGCTTGCTGTAATGCAAAATGCTCCTAGCCAGACCCTATCTGCAGATCAATCAGTCTATATCAACCTGCACTCACTGTAACTTTTTCTTGGATTCCTTCATCAGAATTCTTCTGTCTGATACATTTTCCAAATCTGTTTGGAGGAGTTTGCATGTGGAGTTCAGCTGGAATGCTCACAAATACTCTGACACCTTGACTCCGTCTCCCCCAGTCCTCTACTTCTTAGAATCCCTTCAAAGTTTAGTTTAAATGTTAAGGTCTACATGCAGCCTAACCTATTCCCTCCATATATTAGTATATCTCATATTAAATCTAGACATTCTTATTGAGGTTCTCACTCTGATGAGTCAGTTTCTTGAGCAAATCTATATTTCACTATTGGAGTTCTAGAGGTACTCCCGAGGGACCAGGTATCTTTCTCTAATGCTATTAACTCAAGCTCCTATTCTAGTGTGTTTTACCCAACATAAATTATCAGTGATTAATAAACCAACATCTGGGTGGCTAGGTGAAGCAGTGGATAAAGCACCGGCCCTGGTGTCAGGAGTACCTGGGTTCAAATCTGGTCTCAGACACTTAATAATTACCTAGCTGTGTGGACTGGGCAAGCCACTTAGCTCCATTTGCCTTGCAAAAATCTAAAAGAAATAAACCAATATCATTTAGTCAATCAACATAAATTAGTTTTCCAAAACTTTTTTTTTACAAAGAACATTTAAGAATTTTACAAGATATTTATAGAGAAGCCATAGTAAGAATAGAACTTACAAACCCTTCCAACCTCTAAGGACACATTAATCCTTATAATACCTCAGTCCTTAGGAAAAGTGAAATAAATTTTCACCAAGTTCCACAAAGTCTACTTCTGAATTCAGCATAGCTGATAAATGAATGAAACATAGTACCTTCTTGAACACCTTTGATCAATACTGGGTCAAACAGGACCAGGTTATTCAAAAAGTCAGTCTTTAACATTTTAACTGACTGCAAAGTCAGGAATAAATTCTGGCCTCCAGATCCTGACGGTTTGCCATTCTAACCTTTCAAAGTTCACATGGTTGAAGCCACATCCAATGTGTTTCTAGCTAAAAGTGGGAAACAACAAAGACAAGAAGGTAAAGAACAAAGATTGATGTTCACAAGACATATGTTAATCCCAGGTAAGGATGAAAAGGCTCTCCCATCCAGAAAAGGGAGAAGTTTACAGCTCATCTCTCTCTTAAACACAAACAGGCAGGAGAGGGAGAGAGAGTCATTTTTTGACTAATTAGTGCCTTTGGAGCTACCCCCTAGTACCTCAGCAGCCAATCAAAAGTCCATCTCTCTATCATGTGGTTATTTGATTGAAACCAGCTTTAGAATGTTTGCACATGTTCTAAAGCCCACATGGGGACTGCATTAGCTATGCATTGTGCATATATCCAGAACTCTGAACTTGGTCCTGTTACATTAGTGCTTGCCACCCTCCCCCACTCCAAAATACTTTGAATTTATTTTGCATTTACTTATACAGTCCATCCTACTTACACAGTCCCACCCACCCTCTGGTGAAGAATAAACCCTTTAAAAGTAAGGCTTTATTCTTTTTTTCCCTTCTAACTCAAAGTGTCTGGCATATAATAGCTGTTTAATAAATGACTGTTGTACTAAATTGAATGTGCTTCTAATGTCTAACCCCATTTAACTCCCTCTCATTTATTTTACTTCTTTCAATGAACCTGTGATCTTATTGATTGAAGTATTATTCCCTTCAATGGTGCAGATTCAGTTATACCTTTTCATGTTGTGAGACCCTTGTGTATGTTCTTCAAAAAATCCCCTATGGTGTTTTAACCTCATTATTAATTTTACTCTATTTCTATTAACATTATGAGGGTACCAATACAGCATATACTAGCTCATGGATTTATCCCACCGCTATGCCTCCATCTCACATGACCAGTTGACTAACTTTTTTCTTGCTATCTTCTGTGTCATTTCTTAGACAAAATTTACTTGATAGCATGCTGCAACTAATTACACTCCCATGCCCTCTGATTCTTCACAGATGATAGTATTCCATGATGGCTAGCCATGTAGCATAACTAGAAGAATATTAGCATCAAAAAAGATGAGTTGCTGCTTCAGAGAAATGCTTGATATTATTAAAAGTGCTCTGTTATTTCTCACAAAATTCACCCTGCTAGCTCCCCCTGTTTCATTCTGGACTCAGTTCAAAATTAGTCTACAATATCTTCACCAGAAGTAGATGCTGATGGACCAGCTCTGTGGGTGTCATAGTGTGGATTATCAGCAAACTTCAATTTCTTGGTTTTTTTTCCCTATGTGCTAGACTGAACTTTTAGATCATAGTGAATGTCCTGTAGTAGACTCCAATTTTACAGAGTTTGATGCTTTCCAAGCAGTGCCACCCACAAACTGAAGCATCAGGAGGGTCTCACAGTCTATAACAGAGATTTGTAACCTTTTTTTTGTCATGGATCTCTTTTTCAATTAGGTAAAACCAGAACAATTTTTTTAAATGCATACAACAAAATATATAGGATTATTATACTGAGTTCAATTATAAAGTTTTTTTCTACTCATTCCCATTTACAGACACTAAAACCCTAAAACTATGAATGAGGTTAAGTCCCTGCTATATAGGAAATCCCTCTTGTATTTGGACTCTGTATAGATCTTCCACAACGGTGACAAAAATTCTTTTTACAGCATGTATCTCTGTGTTTTCTCCTTTGTTTGATATTAACAATCAGGGACTTATGGAACAAAATTTTCTTCCTTTTTGCATCTTTCAAGCTATCATAAGATACATATATACATATATATACAATATATACATATATATATAATAGACACCTTATGGAGAGCTCATTGAGCTAATCGTGTTTTTTTAATAGCTAACAATTAATAATCATAGTGGAATCTTCCATTCTTCATTTCAAACAATGTGAGTGATCATAAAATTGTAGCCTACTGTAGGATATTATATGCAAAAGCTTGTCCAGTCCCTTCACATACTCTCACTGGGAATACCTTTGCTACATGTAGAGATTTTCCTCATAAAGATAAGAAAAGCATCTAGGTCAGTATTTATTGATTATCTCTCCATCACCTTTTTGGGTAGCAATAAGGTATATCATTTTTTCAAATAACTTGGCATTTTGTCTTGAGAATTGGGTCTTCAATATCTTCAAAAATGTGTGACCTCTTGAAAGAAGTTCCTCTGTTTATGCCTCCATCTTAATTTTATTTAATTCCATTTCTGTTTTGCTAGGTAACACTGTTTTGATGATTTCATCAGCACCCACGGGTTAAACTATTGTTTTTATACTGATGTCTTGGATATGTATATCTATCCAGTTCCATCCTTTTCCTGAATTCCAATACTACATCTAACCAAATGACCTGTAAGCATCTCAAACTTAACATGCTCCAAAGAGAACTCATTATCCTTAAAATTTTTTTTTTCATGTTAGGCTCACTATTTTTTTAACTTACCTATTTCTGTTGAAGCTTGTATAGCCCAGATATGCAATCTCAGGACCAATCTACACAATTTATTTACTAAGAAGCTAGGTGGTAAAATGTCTGTTTGGTTTGTTTGTTTGTTTTGCAATGTATTGGGGTTAAGTGGCTTGCCCAAAGGGCCACACAGCTATTATTATTTTTATTTTTAAGTGTCTGAGGCCAGATTTGAACTCAGTTATTCCTGACTCCAGGGCTGGTGCTCTATCCACTGCGCCACTTAGCCACCCCAAGCTAGGTGGTAAAATGAACAGACCACAAGGCTTGAACTTAAAACTTAAATTCAATTTCTACCCAAGTCACTAACTGTATGACCCATGGTCAAGTCACTTAATTTCTCTCTGCCTCAATTTCCTCATCTGCAAATTAGGGGAAAGAATAGCTTTTACCTCCCAGGGTTATTGTGAGGATTAAATGAGAAAATATTTCTAAAGTGATTTTTAAACCATAAAATACTTTTCAAATGTTAGCTATTGTTTATTATATATTCTTCCTCTGCCTTTACATGTCATCAAGTCTCATGAATTCTACCTCCACAATAATTTTTAAATTTTCAACCAACAATTTCTACAACTAGTATTTCTTTTTTTTTTTTTAGGTTTTTTGCAAGGCAAATGGGGTTAAAGTGGCTTGCCCAAGGCCACACAGCTAGGTAATTATTAAGTGTTTGAGACCGGATTTGAATCCAGGTACTCCTGACTCCAGGGCTACAACTAGTATTTCTGACAAAGGACTAATTTCTAAAATATGTAGAAAACTGAGTCAAATTTATTAAAAAAAACACAAGCCATTCACCAATTAACAAATGGTCAAAGGATATGCAAAGGTAGTTTATAGACGAGGAAATCAAAGCTATCCATAGTCATATGAAAATTTCTTTAAATCATTACCGATTAGAGAAATACAAATTAAAGCAGCTCTGACATCATCTCACACCTATCAGATTGACCAATATAACTAGAAATGACAATGTTCACTGTTGGAAGGGATGTGGGGAAATCTGGAACACTAACACATTGTTGGTGGAATTGTGAACTCATCCAACCTTTCTGGAGAACAATCTGGAATCATGCCCAAAAGGCAATGAAAATGTGCCTACCCTTTGATCCAGCAACACCACTACTATTTCTATACCCTGAAGAGATCATGAAAAAGGGTAAAAAATATCGTTTTCACAAAAATATTCATAGCAGTTCTGTTTGTGGTGGCAAAGAATTAGAAATTGAGTGAAATGTCCATTGTTTGGGGAATGACTGAACAAATTGTGGCATATGTATGTTATGGAACATGATTATTCTATTGGAAACCAAGAGGGATGGGATTTTAGAGAAACCTGGAAAGGATTGCATGAACTGATGCTGAACGAGATGAGCAGAACAAGAACATTGTTCACCATAACAGTAAGGTGGAGTTGAGGATCAATCTTAATGGCCTTGATCATTCCATCAATGCAACAATCAGGGACAATTTTAGAGTACCTGCAAGGGAGAATACCACCTGTACCCAGAGAAAGAATTGTGGAGCTTAAACAAAGACCAAAGCCTATTATCTTCAATTTTTTAAAAAAGTGTCTTATGTACTACATAATTTTGCTATCTCTAATATTTTATTTTCTCCTCAAGAATATGATTTCTCTCCCAAAACATTCAATTTTGATCAATGTATAGCATGGAAACAAGGCAAAGATTATCAGACTGCCTTCTGTGGGGGAATGGGGGGAGGGAAGGGAGGGTGGAGGAAAAATTGCAAAATTCAAAACCTTACAGAAAATGATAGGCAGAAACTACTATTGTATATAATTGGAAAACAAATAAAATATTAATTAAAAAATTTTCAACCTGCAAACATTTATTTTTTCCAACTTTTTCCTTCAATTAAAAAAATCATGTAATAAATCTGTATAATCAAATAAAATAAATTCCCACCCTGGCCATACTCAAAAATATATGCCTCATTTTGCATTTTGGGTCTATTACCTGTCTGTCACAGGTTCTTTGTGATAAAAGCTGGGCATTGCATTGATCATAATTCTTAAATCTATCAAAGTTGTTTTTTCCTTTAAACAATTATTTATTTTAATATTCTTTTTTTAAAAATTTAAATATTTTATTTATCTGTTTTTTTCCAAAAAAACATACAATGGTAGTTTTCACCAATCATTTTTGGTAGGGTTTTGAGTTTTACAGTTTTCTCCCTTTCTCCCTTCTCTTCCCCCTCTCCCTGACAGAAAGCAATCTAATATAGACTCTACATGTAATTGACATACTAAACATAGATCCATATTAATCATGTTTAACATTCATTTAAAAAAATTTTAGTTCCGAATTCTCTCCCTCCTTACTGTCCCTCCCCCACCCTGTGAGAAGGCAACTAATATATTAACTATACATGTGAAGTTATGCAAACTATATTTCCATATTAGCAATGTTGTAAAAAAAGCAAGAAATGATAAAAAACATAATGACAGTTTAAAAATTATGCTTCATTCTGCACTCAGAGTTCATCAGTTCTCTCTTTAGAGGTGAGTAGCAGTTTTCATCATGGTCCTTTGGTATTGACCTGGAAAAGTTTGTCTTTTCAATGTAGTTGTATAAATTTTTCCCCAGGTTTTGTTTACTTCACTCAAAATCAGATCATATAGGTCTTCTCAGGTTTTTTCTGAAATCATCCCTTTCATCCTTTCTAATGGCATTTCATTACATTCATATACCATAATAAATTCATTCATTTCCCAGTTGTTGGGCACTCCTTAGTTTCTAATTCTTTCCCACTACAAGAAAAGAAACACTATAAATTATTTTGAACATTTGGGTCCCTCTCCTCTTTATTCATATCTTTGGGATATAGGCCTAGTAGTAATATCACTGGGACAGAGAGTACACACAGTGTAGAAGCTTTGAGGACAGTTCCAAACAAAATGCATTTTGCATCTATCCTCTTTTTTTTCCATTCCCACAGCCACCACCCAAGTTCAGTATTTCCTCATCCCTTAACTTGGACTACTATGGTAGCTTCTTATTTATTCTCCCTGCCTCCAGGAACAACCTTCTCCAATCCATTTTTCACACAACTGCCAAACTGATATTCATAATGTACAAACTTGACCATGACAAAGCTTCCATAATATGGCTACAAGGGCAACAAGACGGTGCAGTGGATGGAGCATTGGTCCCCAAGTCAGAAGATCCAGAGTTCAGATCCAATCTGAGACACTTACTAGCTGTGTGACCCCAGGCAAGTCACATAAACTTGACTGCCTCCTAAAATGTCTCCCTATCCATGCTTATTACTATCCAGTTTGTACATACATTTTAACTTCCAGCTATATGGCCCAATGCCTGGAATCCATAGATTCCCTCAAGTTTTATTCAAGGGCTATCTTCTGCCTTCTTCTGCCTATCCCTTTCTTCCAGTTGGTAGTACTAGATCCCTGAAAATTACATTGTGATTTCCTTTTTATTTAATTACTCTAATTAAATTAATTTTTAAAATATCCTTTTAATTTAATCTTCCTTGTATATGTTGTTTCCCTCTAACAATGTTAAGTTTCTCAAGGGTAGGGATTATTTCATTGTTTTCCTTCCTTTCTCCAGCACCTAGTTTAGAAAATAGTAGATGATTGATCCTGGTTGATATTGGTTGAATCATATAGAATCAGCACAATGACATTAGAGGTCAAGTATGTGTGACAATTCTACCATCTTAGAGGGAGAAAATAGTTTATATTATTAATAATTTAATTTAATTAAAATAATTAAATTATTAATAAATATTTAGTGATCAAATGTCACGAACAATGGGGATTCTAATGGACTAAAGCAAACATATTTCTTGTCTTTTGGTGGAGAGGTGATGGTAACAGATTCATAATGTCAAATATTTGTCCAGTAGTTAAAAAAAGTGAATAGTGCCATCATGGTAGTGATGGTGGTAGTGGCAGAATTTATTGTTGAGTGATTAGGCTGTAAAAAAGCAAAGTGCAGGGCAACTAGGCGGTGGCAGTGGATAGAGCAAAGCCCTGGAGTAAGGAGTACCTGAGTTCAAATCTGACTTCAGACACTTAATAATTACCTAGCTGTGTGGTCTTGGGCAAGCCACTTAACCCCATTTGCCTTGCAAAAACCTAAAAAAAAAAAGCAAAGTACAACAATTATGAATTTTTTAAGTGAATAAATTGAAAAATACAAATATTAATGTATCTTTTTTATTTTTCATGTATTGTTTAGTCATCTTTCTAATTTTATCCTTCCCTAATTGTTCTTGGAAAGAACTAGCTTAATTGATTATCCTGAAAAACTTTCTTTAAAGCTTTTTTTTAAATTTTGTTTCTTGGTCTTGTACTTCTGTTCATAATCTTACACCATGATGTTCTGTAACAGTTTGCAAATGAGTTTATGTTTTAAATGGTGTTTCCCTTGGCTGCCATCTCTCTCTGTTTAGCAAGAAGATTAATTATTTGAAGGCTGAGAAAGTTTCTAGGCTAATTTGTCCCTCTTGCTGTGGCATATATTTTACAGAATAAGGATGGAAACATACTCCAGTGAGACTTCAGAAAAATCTAAAAAACAGAGATACTGAAAAAATAAAAGAGAAAGGTATCAGAGGGAAAATAGATTTCCTTATCCTAGAAAAAAAGATGGGAGCTGTGAATATATTAATTTTATGTAAAATAAAATTTAATAATGACCTTCATGAGAAGCTCTAGAGAGAAAAGCTGAAGTTCTGGGGCTGTGTTTCCTAGCTTCTCTTCTGGTTCCTACATGTGTGCCTCACTTCTGTGGTGCTTTAACTCTACCTCTTTCCTGGACTTTGGGAGGACTTGTGGGAGAATATGTGCTCCTATTAGTTCAAGAAACATATTTTATAACTTCATTACTTGCTAGGCCAATTGAATAAAAACCCTGTTAAAGAGTTGAGTCTATTCCCTGAGTAATAAGAAGTTCATGAAGAGGTATTTAGGAGGATAGTCACCCACAGAGTTACCCCTTAGAGTGCTGTATGAATGTAATAGTCACCCCTCTGAGGACTCCACCATCCTGTGGAATAGTGAATTGGGTAAATGAGTCCAAAGGGGTACTTTACATCTATATTAACTTTCCACAATAAATGGTGATAATCTGTTTCTTTATTATAAATTCTCATTTTTATTCTTTCAACAATCCAGTGACATTGGTCTTACTCATTGCACAAGATACTCCATCTTCTGCATTCACATTGACTATTCCCAATACATGGAATTCTCTTCTTCTTCTGTCTTCTGTTCTCTCTAGCTTTCTTCAATTATTTTCTTTAGGTTGTTTTTTTTTTGCAAGGCAAATGAGGTTAAGTGGTTTGCCCAAAGTCACATAGCTAGGTAACTATTAAGTGCCTGAGGCCAGATTTGAACTCAGGTACTCCTGACTCCTGGGCCGGTGCTCTACCCTGCTTTCTTCAATTATCAGCTAAAATTCTACCTTCCAGAAGAAGCCTTTCCCTTTCCCCCCTTAATGACAATGCTTTCCCATTTGATAATCTCCAATTCATTCTACAGATGCTTTGTTGTGCATATTTTTGGGTATGTTGGCTGTTCCTTTAGATGATGAGCCCCTTGAGAGCAGATAGTGGTTTTTGGCTGTACAGCAGGGAGTGGGATCAGGCAGCCAAGGCAGGCTACAGTTTGAAGGAGCATAACCTATGTAGCCATTTGAAATTAAGCTGTGGAGAATAATAGGTCAAGGAGCCTAGTGGGTGAATCTGCCCAGAAGATACATCATACTCATTACCCAAAGGAAGTCAACCATCATCAATTAAATGCTTATTATGTGTCAGACATTGTGGGAAGCATCAGGGATGCAAAAAAAGCCAAAAATAATATGCTCCAATCTGCATTCAAATTCCATAGTTCCTTCTCTGGATGTGGAAAGTATTTGTGGAACTGGTTTACATCGTTGTATTGCTGAGAAGAACTGTCTATCATAATGGATCATAGCACAGTGCTGCTATTACTGCATACAATGTTTTCCTACTTCTATTCACTTCACTCTGCATCAGTTGTAAATGTTTCCAGGTTTTTCTGAAATCCATCTGCTAATCATTTCTTTCTTTTTTTTTGCTTACTAGCATTTTATTTTTTTTCCAATTACATGTACAGATAGTTTCCAACATTCATTTTTGTAACATTTGGAGTGCCAAACTCTCTGCTTTCCCTCTTCCCTCTCCAAGAAAGAAATTTGATATAGGTTATACATGTACTATCATGTTAAACATATTTCCACATTAGTCGTGTTTTGATAGAAGAATCAGGATAAAAGGAAAATATTGCAAGAAAATCAACAACAACAACAAAAAATTCCAAAGTGAAAACAGCATGCTTTAATCTGCATTCAGACTCATAGTTCTTTCCCTGGAGGTAGATAGCATTTTTGGAATTGTCCTGGATCATCGTATTGCTGAGAAGAGCTAAGTCTAGCACAGTTGATTATAGCAATATTCTGCTGTTAATGTGTACAATGTTCTCTTGGTTCTGCTCACTTCACTGAAAATCACATTAAATCTTTCCAGGTTTTTCTGAAATCTGTTCATCATTTCTTATAAAGGACAATAACATTCCATTAAATTCATATACCACAACTTGTTCATCTACACCTCAATTGTTGGGCATCCCCTCAATTTCCAATTTTTTGCTACCATAAAAAGAGTTGCTATAAATAATTTAGTACATAAATAATTTAGTACTTTTCTATGAGCTCTTTGAAATATAGATCGAATACCAGTAATGCTGGATCAAAAGGTCCTTTGTACATAGTTCCAAATTGTTCTCCAGAATGGTTAGAGCAGTCAACAACTCCACCAACGATGCATTAGTATTCCAATTCCAAGTGTACTCATTTTGACCTTATCTTGGATTAGGGTGTAAAATGTTGGTCAATGCCTATTTTCTGCCATACTATTTTCCAATTGTCTCCTGTTAGTCATCTCTTAAAGCACAATACTATATTCCATAATAATCATATAACACAACTTATTCAGTCATCCCCCAATTGATGGGCATCTCAATATAGAATTTACAATTGCCACTATCAAAAGAGTTGTTATAAATACATATATGTATACACATACATTATAAATATATTATTCCTTTGTCTTTGATCTCTTTGGAGGTACAGTTCTGTAGTGATATTGCTGTATCAAAAGATATACACAGTTTGATTGCCCTTTGGGTCATTGAGTCAGTTCATAACTCCCCCAAACAATGCATTAGTGTCCTAATTTTCCCATATTCCCTCCAAAATTTGTCATTTCCCTTTTCTGTCATATTAACCAATCTGATAGGTATGAGGTGGTACCTCAGAGTGGTTGTAATTTACATTTCTCTAATCAATAGTAATTTAGAGCATTTTTTCCCTATGACTAGAGATAGCTTTGATTTCTTCTTCTGAAAACTGCCTATATAGTTCATTTTTGATAGTGCTCTGATATCCATAAAGGTAGGCAGGACCTCAACCTAGATCTATTACAGTCAGCAGGAAAATGATATGATTGGTTCACTAATAATCCTTAATAGTGCTTACATCCTGGAGCCCGGACTCCCTTTGATCTTCCAGAAGCTGGGAATGGGCCATTGGAGAAACTTTTTATCATTTGTAATAAAGTGGGTGTGTGAGGTCTGTGTTTGTATACCGTGTGTTCCCTATGTACTTATATCAGACCAGGATTGTGAAGAAGATCATGAGGTCACAGGTCAATAAATTTCCCCAAATCAGGGTTAATCTTAAGAGGAGATATCAGAGGGCGGCTAGGTGATGAAGTGGATAAAGCACCAGCCCTGGAGTCAGGAGTACCTGGGTTCAAATCCGATCTCAGACGCTTAATAATTACCTAGCTGTGTGGCCTTGGGGAAAGCCACTTAACCCCATTTGCCTTGTAAAAACCTTAAAAAAAAAGAGGAGATATCAGAGATGAAGTGGATAAATTAGCAGCACCGTTTCATCTTAGTTTGTGAGAGAATGGTGCTTGTGTGAAGAAGGGAGTAGACACTCCCACTTAAGCCCACTCCCTTCTCTAGGCCAAGAAGTTGGAGAAATTACAGGCTGTTAAAACAGTAGGGTCTGAATATTTTCAATGACTTTATGACTCATGAGAAATTAAGAGTTAGTAACCTGGATGGATATGAAGAGTCTGGGTGGAGACCCTTCTGGCTGCTGAGCTTGGAGAACAAGCTCTGAACAGTCCCCTCCCTCACCCCCACTGCCCTAATTCAGAAGCTCTACAATTCTAGTCTTCCCTTCAAATTCTGTCTGCCACAATTCCTCTCCACAAATGTCCAGAATCCTTAGGTTGATGTGCCTGCTTACATACAGAGTGGAGAAGAATCTGATCAGAGCTCCAATTCAGAAAAGTTTTCATTTCTCTCTCACCTCTCCCCAGCTGGTAGGAATGGGGGTGGGGAGTCTTGGCCCAAACTGGGGAAGAACAGTGCAGATTGGGAGCTCCATACAACAACTGATCTGTCTGAGCCAGGAAAAGGAAAAGAAGACCGATTGACTTGGACAGAATCCCACATTAAAGATCTGCATGCCCGAATATCTGTGAGAGCTGAGCCCACCTGGGGCCTGGGGAAGGAGGAGGAGGATACACACACACCTCACCTAGGGAGGGGAGGGGTGGAGGGGTCCTAGACGGGTCGGATTCCCAGCCAGCTCCCTCCTCACAGGAGGCGGCCCATTATCAGGCGTCGTTAAAGAGCAATTAGATGGAAATTAAGCCGAGAACAAGTATTGATTATCTCATTAAGACAAGGGGAGCCCACTCTGTGGGGGAGAGTTACCACAGCTCACCCCATTATCTGCAAGGTGAAAGCCTGCGGTCATCAGAATCGATTCCCACCCTCTACCCCGCCGCCCCCCTGGCCAGACCCCCCACTAGTAAAGTGTCTGAAGGGGAGGGATCGGAGGGCGTTAATTCAATGAAGCTCAAGTATGTGGGTTAAAATGGTCTCAATTTCTTGATCATAGCCCACCTAGCTCCCTCCTGCCGGCTCCAAGGCCTTTGTAACCCAAGGGCGCTAGCCTGGCTTCGAGTGTAGGCTATTCAAACTGAGAAGGCGGCGCCTCCAGGGTCTCACCCCAATGCCTGGTTTGAGGAAGGGGCGTCCTTGGGCTCAAGCCCTTACTCCCCAGTCTATGGGAAAGGTGCTGGACCGCGGGGCTCAGATACCGCAAGTGAGGGTCTGCCTGCTGTACTGCGGGATCCCAGGCCCAGCGCGGGGCTCAGCTTGGAGCGGGGGCAGGCAGCCAGGCTGGGGGAGGGAAGGAGCACCCCCTCCCCGCCTCCCGGGATGCTCGCAGCTGGGGGCTGGGCCAGGAGCAGCTGTGAGCCGCGCGGCGGGGGCGCCGGGCCCCGGCTCGGGGCTCCGGGCTTAGCCCGCTCGGAAGGAGCGAGCCGGCGCTGGGCTCATCTCCCTGCCCCGGAGCTGGGCAACTATTCATCTTGGCTGACGTTTGCCAATGCCCTAATTGGGAGGTGGGGAGGTGGAGCCCGCTCCTCCCCAAAGGTAAAAACGGCTTAATGGCTCTCTCCGTCACCGCCAGGAGCGGCCCTGGGTGGGCAGAGAGACGGAGCCGACTGCGGGCCTGGAGCGGGGGCCGAGGTCCACACTAATGAGCCCCGGGAGGGAAATGCTGCCTGGGGTGGGGGATGGGGACCCAGGTCCAAGAGCCTGAGGGGGCGGGCGAACCCCAACTGGAGAGGCCTCCAAGGGCAGGGATGGACCATCACCTCCATCCCAGGCTGTTGCAGGCAAGCTGGTAAGAATTAGCCTTTTCTGGCTGTGTAGAAAAGGCGGAGGGTGAAACTGGGGCGGATGTACCCCTGGATGTAGCAGAAGCTAGATGTGCTCCCTGTAGCTCTGTGGAGTATGAGCAGAACCCCTGGAATGAGCTCAGCAGGGGAAGGAGGAGGCGAGGACGCCCAGCGCCAATGTCGAGATCCGGACTGCTGAGAGGTTCTACTTCTTGGCACATCCCCTTCCACCGCAACACACCCCACCCAACCCCCGCTTCCGTCGCCTCCTCTCCCCAACCCAGTCAGATCCAAGCTTCTATTCCAAAGGCCATTTCTCCCTTTCATTCCTTACCAAACCAGTGGTATGGACTTTAAAAAATTCCTGTTTCTCCCTTGCGTGCCTCAGTTTCCCTTATATAGCCAGTCCTCCCGACTTGGTGGGCGTAAGGTGAAAGGCAGAGACACTTCCTACCCTGTCACCTCCTCGCAGCTGAAAAGAACTGCCTTAAATAGCTGATCTCAGTGAGGGAAGCCGTGATCTGCGGACACATTACACACTCCCCAACCAGAAGGAAAAAAGTGCTCAATGAAGTTACACCCTATAAAGTTGAGGTTGCCAAGGCTTAGAGAAACACAGCATCTCTTCCAGTCAAGTCAACAAACATTTATTAAGCGCTTATTTGCCAAGTACTGAGATAAGCTCTAAGCAATCTTAGCATGTCTTCCTTTTTTTGTTGTTGTTTTTCCTGGGGAGGTGAAGCCTAAATGGCTAGTATCTATGGAGTCATCTCTTTGTTTTTCTTCCTGTCACTATATTTGTCTGGAATCTGATTTCAAAGACTTTACACCTGGAGAGGGCTCGTGGGGTCATTAAATTCAGTCATAAGATGTTAGTAATGTTGAAAGTGACCTAAAAGATTTCATTCAATGGTCAGATTGCAGTAATTGTGATTTGAACTCAAGGAGTTTCTTATTTCTTTTTTTTTTTAGATTTTTCAAGGCAATGGGGTTAAGTGGCTTGCCCAAGGCCACACAGCTAGGTAATTATTAAGGTCTGAGGCCGGATTTGAACCCAGGTGACTCCTGACACCAGGGCCGGTGCTTTATCCACTACGTGACCTAGCCGCCCCCAGGAGCTTCTTATTTCTAGGCAGCTAGACCATGCAGTGGATAGAGCACTTGGCCTGGAGTCAGGAAGATCTGACTTCAAATTCGACCTCAGACACTGGTGTGACCCTGGACAAGTCACTTAACCTTATTAGTCTTAATCCCCTGGAGAAGGAAATGACAAACTCTTCCAGTAGTCTTTGTCAAGAAAATTCCATGGACAGTATAGAATGACACTGTCTACTGGCTCACCAAGAGTCCATCGTGACCCAAGAGCAATAACAAGTTTTAGTCCAAGCTTGTTTACTCCAGGCTCTCTTCCCTATACAACCTGTACCTTTTTTTTGAGTTCAATGATAACTTAGAACCAGGAACAGAACCATTGGAGCCAAGTTGCCTATAGTGTCCAAGGGGCTGAGAAGTTGTGGTGGGGGTGGGGTAGGGATTGTCAACTCCCTGAAGAGGAACAGGGATTCAGACAGCCTGGGAGGTTAAATAGGAACTGGGGGGGGGGGGGGGGGAGAAAGAATTAAAGACAAGTAACATAGAAACATTAGGAAGAAACAGTTGCTCTATGCCGACATGTAACATGAGCTCTGAAGATATTTTTTGTTTTCCTTTGTCTTGTTTTACTTTTCCCAGACCATTTGTTTATTTAAAAAGTTCAGCTAATAATAATAATGAACATTAGTACTTTATGGATGTAAGAAGAGCTTTCCAAGAATGCAAAAATTATCTCTATTTTTCAGAGGAGGAATTTTAAAGCTTAGATGCATTAAATGGACTTACCCAAGATCACTCAGTGTCTCAAGCTATTAAGATAGAGTTGGAGATAGAAACTAGTTTCCTAATTCATAAGTTCAGGGCCCTACAATCACCTAAAATGTTTTCAGTGATTAGGCAGGGAGAAGGGCGCCATCAAAGATCAGGGGAAGCTAGTGGGCAACCACGTTGATGGAACTGGGATCTGACCAGAGAGAGAGAATTGCTCCAGGGCAGGGCAGGTCTGGCCACTCAGTGGGAGGTACAGATGTCTCCCTGTGGTCTAGGGAGTTGATTCTACTAGTGGATGATTCTTTCTTCTTTGTAAACAAGGAATAATAATACTACCACTACCTACTTCACTGGGGGTGTTTCCAAAGAAAGGTCTTTTTTAAACTAAAAAAGGCTGCAGAAAAGTGAGTGAGTTGTTAACCATACCTTTCTGTCTATGGCTGTCTCTGCTTGTTTCTCTCCCTCTGAGTGGTTCTTTCTCTCTCCGTATCTGTCTCTTCTGCCCGCCCTGCATTAGAAATATATTGTATTCTCCCCTAACCCTGTTCAATTACAGCATAATAAAGCACATAATAAAATCCTAATTCATTTTTCTCCCTCACCCCCATCTCCAGGCATCTTGCTCGGGATTAAAAATTTGTCTTCATGTTTGTGGCACCACAGGCCTGGAGCCTAGGCATCTTTAATGTATGAGCTGGGGAATGAGGGTCCCCCTCCCCCCCACCTCCGCCTTCCTCCTTTGCCTCTCCTTTCTTAGCTTCCTACTATCTGGAAGGAAGGAGAAAGCCTAACCAGAGGGACCTCTTCTCCTTAAACATCCACTATCCCCACCTAGTTCAGGAATAACCTCAAGGCTGTCCTAGCTTCTCATTGCTCTAGGGAGCAAGGGACAACTGACAGGTTTCATCATGGAGAAGGGCCAGTGAAAACTCAATCCTCCCAGCTTGGATAGCTCTAGGTAGACAGACTTTCTGAAGTCTGGGAGACTGAGGGTTGGGAGGTGGGGAGAAATGGAGAGAGAGGAGTTGTGGCAGATCTGAGACAGAACCAAAGTGCAAACTCCCAGAGTTAGAATAGAGCTTCAATCCTTTCTTGAGTGTGTCCTTCTTCCCTAGGCCTGCTAAAGGGATGGCGTTAAGGAACACCTCCCAGTAGCTGGGCAAAGGCTATGAATGAATTACAAAATGCTTAATAATGCAAGGTAGAGAATAATAAGCCTCAGGAATAGTGAATAGAATTTTGGATTTGGAGTCTGGAAGATTTTCTTTCAGTCTCTCCACAGACACTAAATATGTGACTCTGGAAAGTCATTTAACCTCTGGAACCTCTAAAAGCATTGTAATACTTTTATGTGGTTATAGAAGGGTCTCCATGTATTTGTGGATATAGTTCCCACACCAAGGAAATCATAAGACAAATACAAATCATATTCAGAATTCAGGGGCAGCTAGGTGGCACAGTGGATAGAGCACCAGCCCTGAAGTCAGGAGTCTCTGAATTCAAATTTGGCCTCAGACACTTAATTACCTAGCTGTGTGACCTTGGGCAAGTCACTTAACCCCACCGACTTGCAAAAAAATAAAAATAAATAATAACATATTCAGAATTCAGCCCAACTGCATGACAGAGTAGAGAAATCCTATGTACGTAAAGGACAAATGACTTATCCAGGGGCATTTAGGTAGTAAGTGTTGGAAGTAGGAGGCATCTAGGTGTTAAAGTGGATAGAGTTATTCAAATCCAATTTCATATACTTATTGCCTTTGCCACCCTGGGCAAATTACTTAACCTCTATTTGTATTAGTTTCCTCAATTGTAAAATAGAGATAATAACTCTCTATTTTACTTACCTTACTGAGTTGTTTTGAGAATCAAATGAGATAACATTTGATTCAAAAATTATTCAATTATATTACATATATAATATATATTTAATTAACTTTTTTAGATAGTTCCAACTTGCCTTTCAGAATAACGGTACTAATTCATAACTTTACCAATAATACATTTATGTACCCATTTTCCCACAGTCCTTCCAACAGTTGTCATTTTCCTTTCTTTGTCAACTTTGCCAATATGTTGGTTATGAGTTATTAAATATAAATTTATTATAATTACTGGAATATAGTAAAAACTATATAAATGATTATTCCCTTCCCTTCTCTTTCTTGAATCCAAACCTAACTGTCCCCAATCTGAGGACACAGGGCTGTTCTCCATCTTAAGAAATTAAATCAGAGTTCACTTCTATTTTTTACTCCAGAGCCATTCTAATAGGTGTAGATCCAATGCCCAGGGTAATTTTTGGGTAACATTTTAGTGAACATGCTAGTCAAAAGGAAAAAAAAAACATTAGTTATTTCAGTTAAGTTATTTTTTAAATTATTTGATCAGTCACCAATATAAATTTCTAAAATAACACTCAATAACAGATGTGTGTTTATGATAAAGTGGCTAGAAAGCCACTTGGAAAATATGTATTATCTAGTTTCCCAGGAATCAAGGAAATTCTTTGTAAGAAAGTTCTAAAGATTAGAACTGGTTCAAAATGGAATGGGATGCCTTGAAAAGCAATGAACTGTCAGGAGAGGTCTTCAAACAGTTTGAATGGATACCTGTGGGGAATTCTATAGGGGTAAATTCATACTTCTAGAAAAGGTTGTGGGGTGGCTAGGTGGTGCAGTGGATAAAGCATCGGCCTTGGAGTTAGGAGTACCTGGGTTCAAATCTGGTCTCAGACACTTAATAATTACCTAGCTGTGTGGCCTTGGGCAAGCCACTTAACCCTGTTTGCCTTGCAAAAACCTTAAAAAAAAAAAAAAAAGAAAAGAAAAGAAAAGGTTGTACTAGATAGCCTCCAGAGTAGACCATCTATTCCTTCTCAGATCTTGATATTCTAGGATTATGTAAAGAGAGATAGAGTAGAAGATATGTCCAGATAAAGGCTCCTTAGTTCTGCTTGTCCTGCACACTTTGGGGTCCAACAGGAGGATCTATGGGAGGAAGCCATGATAAAGAATGGAACCCAGATTTCTTTTTTTCTTCCCCATGGGGGAATGGGGTGGAGCTGGGAAGTGGAAAGCCTGATCAGGAAAAGGAAGTATATTTGTGTAGGATGTTTATATTGCCACTGGCAATCCTTTTGACCTAATGGGGCATTGCTGGCCTCTACTCTTCTCAGCCCACCTGTGTTTTTCCATTCTTGCTACCTTCCTGAGGGTAATCTAGGCTTGGGCTTGAGGGAAAACAGAGTTTAAGAAGGGGAAGGGGAAGAAATCTTATTTGGAATGGAGAAAAGGAAGAAATCTTCTCCTTCTGAAATCCTGAACAGGGAAATTGAAAGGAAGAGGAAAATCTCAAATGAAACTCTCCAAGGCCTGGAGAGAATGAACAGGTTATCTGGAAAGGAATGAAGGAACCATTGAAACCTAAGGAGATGAGGACTTCTAGTATAGGCCTCAAATCTGAGGCTGGATTTGAACTCAGGTCCTCCTGACTTTGGGGCTGCTATTCTATCCATTGTACCACCTAAATGACCCTTATACTTCATTATATTTGTTAATGACACCTCATCCTCTCGGGCATTAATCAATGCTTAAAACTCCAGAATCTCTTTAGACTCCTTCCCCCCACCTATTTCCCATATCCAGTGAATCACCAAGTCCTGTCACCAACTCTAAATATTTCTCTGCTTAATCCCCTTCTTTCCACTATCCCTGACAAAACCCTATTTCAAATTCTTATCACCACTGGCCTATACTTCCAAAAATCTCCTAACTGTTCTTTGTACCTCCAAACGCTATCCAGTCTATCCCACACAGCATCAGAATAATTGTCCTAAAGCTTAATCCAGTCCAGAGAATGAAATCATTAGACAATCTCTCCCAAGAGAACACAGTCCCTCAGCTGTTATACAATAATTCTGTAATTATTCTTAAAACAAATCATCTCTGAATCCTTGCTTGAGATACTGAGCCATCTGGCCACCTGGTGGCTCAGCTGGCTGGACTTTTGAGATCTGTCAGAATCTCATTCCTACCTACCTGTGCTTTTCTTTTGTCATTACTACTGTTCTTAGTTAGCGCCTCTCTGGAACTAACAGTTCTCTCTCTGTTTCTTTTCCATGATCCCCTGGCTCACAGTCCAGACCACAGTGCAATTTCTAGGATTCATTCCCACAGAGAAAGAGAATATAAATTATCAAAAAATATACAAGAAATTGAAAGTTTATAAAAGTCCTCTTCCACCATAGACTAGACTGCTCCCAAGCTAAGGCAAACGGGGTTAAGTGGCTTGCCCAAGGCCACACAGCTAGGTCATTATTAAGTGTCTGAGACCGGATTTGAACCCAGGTACTCCTGACTCCAGGGCCGGTGCTTTATCCACTGCACCACGTAGACATCCCCAAGCTTTTCTTAATATAGTCAGTTTCTCTGGTTATGGCCAATGTTTTGATTTGGTTTCTTTAACTGTACTTACTTCCTATATGGGAGGGTTTCTATAGGGAAAGGAGAGAAAGTTGGTGGATAGTGAAAGAGTAAAAAAAAAGAGAAAGGAAAACGCTTTAATGAAAATTTTAATAAATATTTACAGAAGTCAGGACAGCTAGGTGGCCCAGTAGATAGAGCACCAGCCTGGGAGTCGGGAGTACCTGAGTTCAAATCTGCCCTCAGACATTTAATAATGACCTAGCTGTGTGGCCTTGGGCAAGTTACTTAACCCCATTGCCATGCCAAAAAAACCCTAAAAACTAAAAAAAAAAAGAATGTTTGGTATCAACTTGTGGGCCCCCTAAACTTATGGATAGAGTAGGCCATTCAGTATTTTTCTCATGAATACTACAAAATGAAATAGAAATACTTAGCAACAGAATTTTCTTTCCTATTCACAAATAATATTTTAAGCTAGAAGACAGCAGTTTGTTGTGAAGTGCAGAACATTTTGATATTAAGATAGTTCTCATATTTAAAAATTAGTACTGAATATTAGTTTGATCCAGCAGCTAGCTAAAATAATATGGCCCCACATTTATACTGACTTAATTTTCAGGACTAAAGGATTGAGTCTATGTATAATCAAAGCAAAAAAAAATAGGCAACATTGCATAGAAATACTAACTAAAATTTTAGCAAACGTTCTGTTGGTCTTCTAATCATATATATATATATATATATATATATATATATCTTAATAAAAAGCATCTTATGCTAATCTCCTGAACTATGTACGTAAATTGTCTTTTCAAATATTTGATTTGAAAATGAGTGTTTATATATATTTAACAGAGCTCAAATGCTGTGCTTTAGCAATGTATTGTAAAAAACTAAATTATAAATCTATATGCCATTGTAACTATGTAGAAAGAAGTTAGACTCACGAATAATGAAAATAGAGAATTTTTATGGCCATGTATGAAGGAAGTTTGAAACTTAATATATTTGGCACTTAAAAAATAATCACTGCCAATCTGATGGTTATGAAGTATCCAAACTATCAATAGTCATATAAAAAATTCCAAATCACTAATAGAGTACAAATTAAAATTTAGAGTTGCTGTTCACATTCTTTGGCAATAAATGAGGAATAGTTCTCATTCTTATAAATTTGAATCATTTCCCCAAAAATCTTTACAAAACTGTTGTCAGAAAAATGCTAGAAACACAACACACATAGACACACATACAAACATGCACCCTTTTAATTTTAGTTGCATTTTGTTTTGCTTGGGCAAAAACTTTTTAGTTTTCCAATCCTTTGATCTTTTTTGATTCTTTTTTTGGTCATCAACTCCTCCCCTGTTTGTAGCTCAAAAGGTAATTTCTTCCTTGCTTCTCTAATTTGTTTACAATGTCATCCATTTTTGTCTCAGTCATGCACTCCTTTGGAGCTTATCTTGGTATACAATATAAAGTAATGGTCTTTACTTAGTTTCTTCCAGGTTTGCTTCCAGTTTTTCCAGAAGTGTTTTTTCAATTAGTCATTTCTTATCCCAGTAATTGAGGTCTTTATCAATCACTAGGATATTAGGCCCATTTGCTTTTATACACTGGATATGTAATCTGTTCTATTGATCAATCTTCTGTTTTTTAATGATTTATTTTTCACATTAATGCAATAATCTTGTTGTGAAAGTAAACATAAACATCCCCTTCCACCACCCCCACCACCCCCGCCAAAAGATAGAGAAATTCAAGAGTAATAAAGTGAGAGGAAAAAAGTGACTTCAGTCTGTGTTTAGATACCATCAGCTCTGGAATGGTTTGCCTTCATTATCTTAAGTCCATCAGAGAAATTACTTCAATATTTTTCCCCCACAGTTGCTGTTGTTAACTTTATTTCCCTCCACTCTATTCCTCTGCACTATCATTTATTCTATTCTCTCTCTCCTTTCACCCTGTCCCTCCTCAGAAGGTGTTATATCTGATTGCCCTCTTTCACAATCTTCCCTCTCTTCTATCACCTACTCCCCATCTCCCTTATCCCATCCTTTTCCTCTCCTTTTTCCTCTAGTGTAAGATAGATTTCTATGCCCTACTGAATGTGTATGTTATTTCTTCACTGAGCCATTTCTGATGAGAATGAAGGCCCACTCATTCCCCCTCACCTTCCCCCCTTCCACTCTGTTGCAAAAGCTTTTTCTCGACTCTTTTACATGAAGCATCTTAGCCCATTCTTCTTCTCCTTTCCCTTTCTTCCAGTACTTTTGTTTATACTATATTATACTGTTATATTCAACTCCTTCCTGTGCCTTGTCTGTATATGCTCCTTCTAACTGCTCTTATGAGTTATCTTCTTCCCATGCAGGAATACATGCAGTTCAACATCATTAAATCCCTCATGATTTATTCTTCCTGTCCACTCTTTTCACCCAAATCCTGTACTTGAAGATCAAACTTTTCTGCATCGCTCTCATTTCTCAAATTCCCAAGTTTTCCTTCTACCTCCATTCTTGGTTTTCAAAGTCTTTTTGAGCTCTTCCATAGCCTGAGACCAATTCTTATTTCTTTATATATATATATATATATATATATATATATATATATATATATATATATATATATATATTTTTTTTTTTTTTTTTTTTTAGGTTTTTTGCAAGGCAAATGGGGGTTAAGTGGCTTGCCCAAGGCCACACAGCTAGGTCATTATTAAGTGTCTGAGACCAGATTTGAACCCAGGTACTTCTGACTCCAGGGCTGGTGCTTTATCCACTGTGCCACCTAGCCACCCCCCCAATTCCTATTTCTTTGGAGAATTTGGATACAGAAGCTTTGACTTCATCTTCTTCTCGGTGTGTATTTTGATCCTCCATGGGACCAAAGTAATTGTCTCTGATCAGATTCTTCTTTTTCTGTTTGCTCAATTCCTCAGTCTATGACTGATTTACCAAAATATCAAAGCTTTTAGGGGTTTTGGGGACACCTCCCATCTTAATTCCTTCAATGTCTTATGAGAGGCTCTAATGGCTCTCCTGGCCTGTGCTCTGGTCTGTGGGTGACCATAAGCTCTCCCCTCTGCCCTGGAGTTGTGAGGAGGATCCGTGCTCCCTAAGGTATTGGGGGCCCAGATTGGTTCCTGGATCTGAATATGGGGAAAGCAACAGAGTCCTGCCCCAGGGATAGCAGAGAGACCTCTTCAGTCTCCCCTGATCCCCCTTACTATTTGTGGGTTGAGTGCTGGGGAAGCCACTACTAGGTAACTCCATAGGTTCCTGCAGCTATCCTGAGACCAGCATTGGTCTGGGCGCCATGCTCACTCTGGTGCAGTAGAGTTCTCCTGCCAATCCTCACAGTAGTCCCCAGCAATCCCTGGGCCAAGAGGTCTGGAAACCACTCCTGCTGTCATGGACCCAGGCATCCCGAGTTGTTCCTGGAAGGTGGCAGCTGGTTTGCTCCCATGAGGTGTGGCTGCAGCCTGGCTTTGCTGTGGCTTTTCCCCCCCAGTCCTAGTGGAACAGACCTTTCCCACAACTTATACCAAGTGTCTTGGACTGGAAAATTGTTTCACTTAATCTTTCTGTGGGTTCTATGCCTCTAAAATTTGTTGAGTTTTTACAGATTTCGGAGCTTTTGGGGGAAGAGTTTCTGGAAATTCCTGCCCTCATGCAATCATCTTGGCTCCATGCCCCCCTCATCTTTATTTTTTAGTCAACATCAAATCATTTTGATTATTATAGGATTTTAAAAATTATTTCCCTTGAGCTTCTTGACCTCTTATTCTAGATTAAGTGGTGCTACTATTTTTTTTAGTTTCATAAAGTAATCCCTTAATAGTTTGATTGGTATGTATCAAACATGTATTTTCATTTAAAACACATAGTCATTCTTCTTATTGCCTCAAGAGTCTATCCATGAGCAATGAATATTTCTTCAGTTATTTAGGTCTATATTTGGGTAAAGAATGTTTTATAGTTGCATTCATATAGTCCTTGAGTATGTCTTAACAGGTACAATTCCAAATATTTTTTATTTTGTGGAGCTATTTCAAGTGAAATTTGTCTTTCTTTTTCCTTTGTACTGGACTTTGCTGAAACAATAATTATTTGTGCAGATGTATTTAATATTCAGCAAATGTGATTCAGTGATTGTTTCAATCACTTTTAAGATGAGTCTCTAGAGATCTCTAAATAAACTGTTATCTGCAAAAAAAATTTCCTTTATGCCTAGTCATAGTCACCCTATTTCTTTTCCCTTCTCATTGCTATAGCTAACAAAAATGCTGTAACTATTAAATAGAAATGAATATTCTTGCTTTATTCCTAATATAATTGGAAAGGCTTTTAGCTCTTCTTCACTATATATGATGTTGTCGCTTGATCTTAGATACTGATAAAATAATAATAATAATAACAATAATAACTAGCTTTTATAAGGCACTTGTGTGCCACAAGTTAGGCTAAGCACTTATTTCTAATACTATTTAATTTCCCCCAATTATATGTAAAACAATTTTTTTAGTTTTTTTGCAAAGCAAATGGGGTTAAATGGCTTGCCCAAGACCACATGGCTAGGTAATTATTAAGTGTTTAAGACCAGATTTGAACCCAGGTACTCCTGACCGGTGTGCCGGTGTTTTATCCACTGTGCCACCTAGCCACCCCTATATAAAAACAATTTTAACACTGATTTTTAAAATTTTTGAGTTTCATATTCTCTGAGGCACTATGCAATCTAATATAGGTTATACACACGCAATCATTTAAAATACTTTCATCTTGATCATTTTGTGGAAGAAAACAACAACAAAAAAAATAAAGCAAAAACTAGTATGCTTCCATCTGCATTCAGAATCCATCAGTTCTTTTTTTGGAGGTGGATAGTATTTTTTTTTATCATGAGTCCTTTGGTATTGTGTTAAACCATCATATTACTGAGAATAGCTAAGTCATTCACTGTTGTTCTCATTCAATATTGCTGATGCTGTGTGCACTGTTCTCCTGACTCTATTCACTTTACATCAATCCATGTAAATCTTTCTAAGTTTTTCTGAAATCATTTTGCTCATCATTTCTTATGTGTGCTAAGCACTTATTATTTCATTTAAGCCTCACAACAAGCCTAGGAGTTAGATGCAATTATTATCTCCATTTTATAGATGAGGAAACAGGTTAATTAACTTGCTCAGTCACATAACTAGTTTCATTGGTCAAATTTGAATTTAGGTCTTCATGACTCCAAATCCAGTGATTGAGGCCCACTGTGTCACTCTCATGTTATCTAGTGTTTTTATTTAAGCAAGAATGGATGTAACTTGTCAAAAGTTTTTCCTACGTCTATTGCTGTGATTTTTGTTGTTCTTGTTATTAATGTGGTCTATCATATTGGTAATTTTCCTAATAGTGAACCAATCCTGATTTCTTGGAAGTTGAATGCTCTTTACAGAATCCTTTTTGTCCAGAAGTTTTTGACCTAGGGTCTAAGAACTT
Organism: Macrotis lagotis; assembly: GCF_037893015.1. Classification (NCBI taxonomy): domain Eukaryota; kingdom Metazoa; phylum Chordata; class Mammalia; order Peramelemorphia; family Peramelidae; genus Macrotis; species Macrotis lagotis. The sequence goes on from NC_133661.1 coordinate 114,767,235, forward strand.
TTCAAACTATTTTTATAGATGGATTTCAATAATTATTTTTATAATCCTATGTATTTTACTTTATCCATTTAAAAACACTATTCTATAAAAATATATATTTATGTATGTATGTGTACCATATCTAAAACTATATTATAAAGTGGCAATCATCAAAATTGTCTGGTACTGGCTAAGAGATAGAGAAGTAGATCAATGGAATAGATTATGTACAAAAGATACAGTAGTAAATGACTATAGAAATCTGTTTGATAAACCCTAATACTCCAGCTTCTGGGATAAAAATTCAATATTTGACAAAAACTGCTGGGAAACTGGAAAATAGTAGGCAGAAACTAGACTAGTAGATCTACAGAAAGGGGAGAAATGTATAACCAAGCAATACATAGAATATAATTATAAACTGCAAAATAAATGATTTTGACTATTAATATAAAAATTTTTGTAATAATAAAATCAAAGCTGCCAAAATTAGAAAGAAAACAGAAAGCTAGTAAACAATTTTCACAACTAGGGCTTCACATCAAATTTATAAGGTTACAATTTATTCCTCAATTGATAAATGGTCAAAGGCAACGAACAATTTTCAAATAAAGAAATTAAAACTCTATAATCATATGAAAAAAAGTTCCAGATTTATGAGGTTACAAGTCATTCCTCAATTGATAAATGGTCAAAGGCAATGAATGGTTTTCAAATAAAGAAATTAAAGCTTTATAATCATATAAAAATGCTCCAAATCATTGATTAGTGAAATGTAAATTAAAACAACTATGAGGTTCTACCTCACACCTATCAGACTGGCTAAGATTACAAAAAATGAAAATGATCGTGTTGGAGAGGTTGTTGGGAGGATTGCAATATTAATGCATTGTTGATGGAGTTGTGAACTGATCCAACCATTTTGAGGAGCAATATAGAACTCTGCCCAAAGAGCAATAAAACTGTTCATACCCTTTGACTCAGCAATTCCAATTCTAGGCTTATATCCAGAAGAAATCATAAAAAATGGAAAAAGCCTCACATATTTCAAAATATTCATAGCAGTTCTTTTTGTAGTGGCAAAGAATTGGAAATTGAGGGGATGCCCAGCAATTGGGGAATGGTTAAACAAGTAATAACAAATTAATGTTATGGAATACTATTGTTCTATAACAAACCATGAATGGTCTGACTCTAGAGAAGTATGGAACGAATTATAGAAACCAATACTGAGTGAAGGGAGCAGCACCAAGAGACCATTGTACACATTAGCAACAACACTGTGAGATGATCAGCTTTGATGGAAGAAGCTCCTTTCAGTAGTTCAGAGAGCTAGGACAAGCCTAGGAGACAGGCTATGGACAATGTTATCCTCATCCAGAGGAAGAAAACCAAAACCAAACCAAAAAAAAAATCAAAACTCTACAGAATCTGAATGAATACAACATTTGCCTTTTAAAAATTTCCCTCATGTATTTCTTGCCTATCCCATGGTTTTCTTTCTTTTCTCTTAATCCTAACTCCTCATACTGAAAAGGATTACTCTCTGGAGCAGCTAGGTGGCACAGTGGACAGAACATCAGCCCTGGAGTCAGAAGAACCTGAGTTCAAATTTGACCCCAGACACTTAATAATTACTTTGCTGTGTGACCTTGGGCAAATCATTAAACCCACATTGCCTTGCAAAAAACCAAAAACAATAAAAAAGAAAAAGTCTAATCTATAAACATGTTAACACAAATTGTATTTACAATATTCACCTGATTTTTCACTGCTGAGGGGAGAGAGGTAGGGAGGATGGAAGGGAATTATATAACTTAAAATATGTACGTGCAAGGGGCAGCTAGGTGGCGTAGTGGATAAAGCACCGGCCCTGAAGTCAGGAGTACCTGGGTTCAAATCCCGTCTCAGACACTTCATAATTAACTAGCTGTGTGGCCTTGGGCAAGCCACTTAACCCCATTTGCCTTGCAAAAACCTAAAACATTATATATATATATATATATATATATATATATATATGCATGTGAATGAATGTTGAGAAATTTTCATAATATATAATTGGAAAAATAAAATATCAGTTTAAAAAAAAACTAGACATAGACCCCATCTCACATCCTATGCCAAATAAGATTGAAAGGGGAACAGGATTTAGATATAAAGGGTGATATCACTGACTGATTAAGAAAAGAAATAGTCTATCAGATCTATGGAGAGAGGAAATGTTTATGACCAAACAAGGGATAGAGAACATTATAAATTGCAAAAGGAATGATTTTAACAAAAAACACAGTCAATTCAGCCAATATTAGAAAGAATGCAGAAAGCTGGGAAACAATTTTCGCAACTAGTGTTTCTGATAAAGGACTCATTTCTAAAATATGTAGAGAATTGAGTTGAATTTCTAAAAATATAAGTCATTCTCCAGTTGGTAAATGGTCAAAGGTTATAAACAGGCAGTTTCAGATAAAGAAATTAAAGATATATGTTGCATGTAATATGAAAAAAAATGTTCTAAATCATTGATTATAGAAAAGTAAATTAAAACAACTCTGAGGTACTACCTACACCAATCAGATTGGCCAATATGACTAAAAAAAATGATCAATATTGGAGGTGATGTGAAACACTAATGCATTACTGGTGGAGTTGTGAACTGATCTAACCATTCTGGAGAGCAATATGGAACTATGCTCAAAGAGCAATAAAACTCTGTATACCCTTTGATCCAGCAAAACCACTACTAGGTCTGTACCCCAGATAGATCACAAAAAAGGGTAAAAAATCCACACTTACAAAAATATTTATAGAGGGGAAGTCCATCAATTGGGGAATGACTGAACAAACTTTGGTATTTGTATGTGATGGAACACTATTGTTCTATTAGAAATCATGAGGAATGGGATTTCAGAATATCCTGGAAAGACTTGTATGAAATGATGCAAAGTGAAGTGTGCAGAACCAGGAAAACAATGTACAAACAGCAACATTGGGTGATGATCAATTATGATGGTCTCCCCCATTTTAACAGCATAACAATCAAAGAAATTTTTTTGCAAGGCAGCAGAGTTAAGTGACTTGCCCAAGGCCACACAGCTAGGTAATTATTAAGTGTCTGATGTCGGATTTGAACTCAGGTCCTCCTGACTCCAGGGCTGGTGCTATATCTCCTGTGACACCTAGCTGCCTGATCAAAGACAGTTCTAAAAGAATTGTGATGGAAAATACCATCCACATCCAGAAAAGAACTGTGGAGTTTAAATGTAGATCAAAGTTTATTATCTTCAATTTTTAAAAGTTGTTTTATGTATTATATCTTTTTTCTCTCTAATGGTTTTTTTCCCCATTTGTATTTGATTCTTAATTCACAACATGATTAATATGGATCTGTGTTGAACATGGTTATACCTGCACAACTTAAAATTAATTTGCTTTCTATTGGGAAGGAAAGGAGGGACAAAGGAAAAAAATATAAACCTCTAAACCTTGCAAAAAAATAATTGTTGAAAACTACTATCACGTTTTATTGGAAAAATAAATAAATTATATGTAATATATACATATATATATATATATACATACATACACATAAACAGTAGTAAATGACTGATAAACCCAAAGATTCGAGCTTCTGGGATAAGAACTCACTATTTGACAAAAAAAAACTGCTGGGAAAATTGGAAAACAGTATGGCAGAAACTAGGCATAGACCACTATCTTATAACCTATACCAAAATAAGGTCAAAATGTGTACAGAATTTAGACATGAATGGTGGTATCATAGGACAATTAAGAGAATGAGGCATAATCTACCTGTCAGATCTATGTAGAGGAAAGATGTTTATGACTAAACATTTGAGATAAAAATAGAGATAGAGAGTATTATAAATTGGAAAGTGGATGATTTTGACTATAAAAAAATTAAAAAAGTTTTATACAAACAAAGCCAGGGCATTCAAGATTAGAAGGAATGCAGAAAGCTGGGAAACAATTTTTACAATTAGTGTTTCTGAGAAAGAACACATTCCTAAAATATATAGAAAACTGACTTGAGATAGAAGGAAAAACATAAGGGAAATTTTTTAAAAGTGAGCATATGTTCATTCAGATTCTGTAGTTTGTTTTGTTTTGTTTTTCTTCATCTGGATGAGGATGACATTGTCCATAATAGGTCTCCCAGGGTTGTCCTAGATCTCTGAACTGCTAAGAGGAGCTGCATCCATCAAAGGTGATCAACTCACAATTGTTTTTTGGTTTTTTGGCTTTTTTTTTTTTAGGTTTTTGCAAGGCAAATGGGGTTAAGTGGCTTGTCCAAGACCACACAGCTGGATTTGAACTCAGGTACTCCTGACTCCAGGGCCAATGCTCTATCCACTGCATCACCTAGCCACCCCTTCAACTCACAATTGTTAATGTGTATAATGTTCTCTTGGTTCTGCTCTCTTAGCTCGATATCAATTCCTGTATTTCATTCAATGCTTTTTTAAAGTTCAATCATTGATGGTTTCTTATAAAACAATAGTACTCCATAAAATTCATATACCATAACTTGTTCAGCCATTCCCCAATTGATGGACATACCCTCAATTTCTAGTCTTTTATCACTATTATTTCTTAAGAATAGAAAATGATCAATATTGGAGGAAATGTGGGAAAACTGGGATACTAATGTATTGTTGGTGGAGTTGTAAACTGATCCAACCTTTCTGGAGAACAATTTGGAAGTATACCCAAAGTGCAATAAAACTGTGTATACTCTTTGATCCAGCAGCACCACTACTGGGTCTGTATCCTGAAGAGATGATAAAAAAGGGGGAAAAAAACCACATATACAAAAATATTTATAGTAGCTCTTTTGTACTGACAAAGAATTAGAAATTGAGGGAATGCTTACCAATTAGGGAATGGCTGAACAATTGATATATGAATGTTATGAAATACTATTATTCTGTAAGAAATAATGGGTGGATTGATTTTAGAAAAGCCTGAAAAAACTTAGATGAACTGATGCTAAGTGAATAAGCAGAACTAGGAGAACACTGTACACATTAATGGCAACATTGTGAGATCTAAGACAACCTTGAGGAACCTGTTATGGAAAATAGCATCCAGATCCAGGAAGAAACAAACATAATCAAACAAAGCCTATGGAATCTGAAGACAGAGCAAAGCATGTTCACTTTTTAGTTTTTGTTATGTTTTTTCTTTCTCATGGTTTTTTCACTTTTAGTTCTAATTCCTCTTTCACAACATGATTAATGTGAAACTATGTTAAATACTATTGTACGTGTGCAACTTTTATCAGATCGTGCCATGAGGAGGGGAAAGGAAGGGAGGTTGGTAGAAAAATGCAAATGGATGAATGTTGAAAACTACCTTTGCATATAAGTGGGAAAAAATTAAAATAAAAATATTTTAATATCTATATTTCAATAAAAATTATTTTTATAATCCTGTTTTATTTTATTCATTGAAAAGCACTATATGTGTGTATTATTTAAATATAATTATATATATTTTGTATATTTCAACACTTTTATAGATATCTTTAATTTTCAAAAGGGTCCAGGATGAAAAAAAGGTTAAGAGCTCTTATTCTAGTCTTTTAACAATACCAAGACAAACACTAGCCAATTAGAAGGTTTTCTGATCACTGATAGATTTCTGTGTTCCTCCAACACAGAATCACTAGATCACTAGATCCTTTTCCTAAGCAGGGGAAAGAAAAGGAATTTGCTTAAATTCTCTGAATTTCAATGTTTTCACCTGAAAAATCTATAAGAATACTCAAACTATATACCTCATATGATCAATATTCAATCCTAGAATCTTAGAATTAGATCTGGCAGAGACCTTAGATTATAGTGAGCATCAAATAAGAAAATGTTACATTATCCTTGTAGACCTTGAAACTTTAAAAAGTTATTATCTGCACATGTAAGCCATTATTATGCATAGAAATGCAACCAGTAACAGCCATACAATGTTGTCATTTTAATTTTTAAATATCCCAAATTAATTAAAAAAAACAAGCTTGTCCTTTGCAACTCTCAATGCTCTCAAAAGTTTTCACAGATTCCCCACTGTCTACAGAATAAATTCAAGTTAAGAATTTTGATTATTATATTTTGATTATATTATTTATATTTTATATATAATTTTAATTATAAGGAAATTTAATTTCTTAACTTGTCATTCAAGGCTCTGCATTATCTGTAGTATAAGAAAATGAAAGACTGAATTTAGGTGACAACTGTGAGTGGAGAGAATGTTGAAAGAATATCAAGATAATGTCAGATTCTTTATTGAAAGAATGGATCAGAGTTAGAACTAATTCGAAATTGGGGTCAGAATAAAGGAAATGACGAAGTTGACTCTGAAAATGTGAACCTGGATCTCAGGAAGCATGACAGAAATAGAGCAGCAATGGGGGTGGGAGGTGGGGAGAGGAGGTAGAAAAAGGTAGAAAATGAGTTTTGCTTTTTACGTGAATTTGGAATAGCAATGGGATATCCAGGTGGAGCTGTCCAGCAGGAAAATGAACTTTCAGAATAAGAATTTAGAAGACATTAAGGTTGGATATGGAGATACAGGGTCAGTAACCTAAAGATAACCCATGGAACTGATGATATGAAAGAGAGAATTCAAAGGAAAAGATAAGAAGGTTTAATCCAGAGCCTAGAGATGTGCCCACACCTGGGAGGCAGGACATGGATGATAATTCAGCAAAGGAGATTGAAAAGGTCAGACTGGTAGAAGAATTCATTTAATATAAGGTAGGTATACATAGGTGCCTAGGGTGGGAGGAACATCATTTAGAGTGGGGATATATGACAGAATCACCTCTTGTTCTTAAACTTCATTAACCTTTGACCAGTCTAAGACACCACTAGGTTCCACTGGAGCAGCCCTAGCAGATTTTGTATTTGGCTCTCAGATTTCTCTATTTTCTGAACTTTACCCATCACTCAATCCAACTTGTAGCATCCAATTTCCTAGATCTTCTTGAATTCATTAACTTCTGTTTCACTGACATTTGTTGTTTGAACCTTATTAACTTTTTCTTAATTTTCTGCTGCTACTGACTTATCTGGATGCCTAGTCCTAGAAACAGCTTCCCTTTTTCCCTTGACCCCATAGCCACATATGTCCTAGGACACAGAAGTCAAACATATGACTGCCCACATCACCACTGAATCCCACTAAAATGTAACTGGGAAATGTTTAAATAAGATTATAAATATACAATGAAGTAAAGTTAATATTACATTTTTTTTAGGTTTTTGCAAGGCAAACAGTATTAAGTGGCTTGCCCAAAGCCACACAGCTAGGTAATTATTAAGTGTCTGAGACTGGATTTGAACCCAGGTACTCCTGACTCCAGGGCCGGTGCTTTATCCACTACACCCTAGCTGCCCCTTAATATTACATTTCAAAATTAAGTTAACATGCATCTTCAAGGATCCTTCTTTAATTTATTGATACTTTTTCCTTTTTTAAGTTTGATGCTATTGCTCTAGCCTATAAGAGTATATTTTCAAGAGTTTATTTACAGGGCAGGTAGGCAGTGCAGTGGATAGAGCACTGGTCCTGGAATCAGGAGGGCCTGAGTTCAAATTTGAACTCAGACACTTAATAATAACTTAGCTGTGTGGCCTTTCGGCAAGCCACTTAACCCCATTTCCTTGCAAAAATCCCCCCCTAAAATAATAAATTTATTTACAAAGGAAAGAGAGTGTAAAATTTTAAAATACTACAGGTGGTCAGGGTAATTTGAATATAATAGAAAGTTCCTCAATCCCAAACTAAATGGCATTTAAATTTTCTGGTATCATCCTTGACTAAAGCTCCCTAAGACCAGCATATCCCATGAAGTAGGGTGCAGATTTAGAGCTGGAAGGGATCTCAGAGGTCACCTAATTCAATCCCTTTATTTTATAGAATCTTTCAAGGCCTAGACACCAATACATCAGGATCCAGTTCCATCTTTGTCCCAGGCAAGAAGAGCATCTTTCATTCTGCAATGCCCATCTGAATGCTGACTCAAAGTCATCCCTCCCATTCAAAAATCCAGGTTCCCTTTAAACCAATCAGGAAACTTTTTGGGTGAGCAGTAGATTCCTGGCATCCTAGCCACATTTCTATATAATCTCTGAGCTAATGAATTTCTCCTCCCAATGAGATTGTAGAAACTCTCATAAAATCTTTTTAAAAATCAGATCAAAAAGTCAAAATGATTGAAATCAACATATTGGTCACCTCCAAAGTTCAGGAAAAAAGTATCCTTTCCCTCACTGGCTAGTCATCTAAATCTGATAGACTCCTTCTTATGAACATTTACTGCATACATAGATGGAGGAAAGGAAGTTCAATAACCTCAGTAGTATACACACTAGTTTGGGGATCTAAAGAGTATGAGAGGAGAGTTGAGGGAAGAACCCAGGCAGGAAGTAGGCAGGGAATGAGAGTGACCACTTGACCAGAGAGCAAGATAGATCCCAAGGTGGAAGGCCATGAGATCCTAATCTCTCCCCCTTCAGAGTTACTAATAGTTGTCTTCTGAGGAGTGAAGGGCATAGTCCCAGATGAATAAAATTTGACATAGTTGAGTGGAAAGGGACCCCCAAAACATTTTGTTAAATTTAGCATATTTAAAAAATATAACATCATTTTATAGACCATCTTTTGATTTTTGTTTTGGAATGTTTGGGAATTTTTTGTGATTACATTCCTAATTTACTTAAAAATAGAGGTACTTCAAAGATCAAAGAAAGAGAAAGAATGGACAGTTCAACTTAAATGGGGCAGGGAAAGGGTTCTGGGAGAAAGAGAATGAGACAACTTCCACAGAGCCCCAGGAAAGGCATTCCTGACCTGGTCTTGTGAAATTATTCTGTCTCCGGGCTCCCTCTGCTGGAGATTACATTACTATGTAAGTAGGTTGAAGATTTCATAGACAAGAGGTTCTGCAGCCTGTCTTTCCCCACATTCTGCCCCAGACTGCAAGGAAGTGGAGCTGGGATGAACCTCTGAGGTCATCCAATAGAGGCTTCCATGCCTGGCTAGAATCTTAACCACCACATCCCTCATTCCCTGCTGAAAGACTTCAAGCAATACTACCTACAATAGGCGGCCTGCTCCTGGCTAGCTGTGAGCTGTGGGAGGGTCTTCCTTATACTGAGTTGAAGAAATCAGATCCTTCCATGTAGAAGACCAAGGGATCCAGGGGGCAGAGGGTCATGCTGGGACTCCACTCTCTCCTGGGGAGAAGTCTAGGGATCACATGTAAATGTATGTTCACAGTGTAAAAAATTGTTGTGTGACTAATTTTTGTCTGTGCCCTAGAAGTGTCTGGGTTACTTGGGATTTGCCTGGATGCTTCAGACTGACAACCTTGATATATAAAGAACAATTGTTCTTCCCAGTGTTCCTTCCTCCAAGTTAATGATCCCTACTTTCATATATATATATATATATATATATATATATATATATATATATATATATATATATATATACACATAGATATAGATATAGATATAGATATAGTCTGACCAGGATGAAATAACAGAACTATACAGGTTCTCATTTTGGAAGACAGGCCTTTATGATTGAACCTTCAAATGATGCCCGCAAGACTGAAAAGTATCAAGTTTAATTGAGTACAAACACTTACAACATGGGAGTCATTTGCTGATAGTAACTGGGAGAAGGGAAGGGGAGGAAGAAGAGCATGATGCTAGGTGAGAAAAGCTTTCAGTGGGAGGGATATACTGAACTTTCTCTCCCCTACTTGTGTTATCTGAGATGAATAATGGAAAATTCTCTCTCTCTCTCTCTCTCTCTCTCTCTCTCTCTCTCTCTCACACACACACACACACACACACACACACACACACACACAAATACACCAGGTAACCTCTACCATTCATTTCCCATCACTACTAACTGTCCAGAGGCCAAGGCCAGGCTGAGGTTGGAGAAGGTATCAAATCACAGGTTGGAAGAGGCTTTTAATTAATTCGAAACCCAATACTAAAAGGACAGAAAATGTCTGCTCATGAGATGGTCTCCTAGACCCAGGACTATGTTGGTTTTGATACCAACAGAATCACACATGAGGATACATAGACACCTGGCTTGTGCCAAACTCATCCAATTAGACCCTCATATATTCATATATATTCATGCTCTTATCACAAACTTATGTCATAATCATAGAGACACAAACACAATCACTTAAATTGTGGATATTTATTCACAAGAGACCTCTGACCTCCATTCTCCCCAGGAGAGGGTTTGAGTGGGGAGCCGGTATGATCCTACAAAGCATTAGGTGAGTTCTTAAACTGGAAAGGACCTGGGTTCTGGAATCAACTGCCTCTGAGTTCAGTTTCTCAGACAACCTATAGCTGCTCTGACTCATTTTGGAGATAAACTCTACCCACACAATCAGGGAAACACAAACAAGCTTGGTTCTAATAGGGAAGAAGAGGGAGGGAGGGGTGGCCCCACGAGAATCTCCTCTCTTCCTCCCTCCCAATTTGGAGTTTAGAGAAAACTCAGGGATACTGGGATCTGAGTTAACCATAATGCTATCGTCACTACCACCACAACCATTACCAACACACTCTCATGAGACAAGTCCTACAATTTCACACTGGTTGTTCTGAGGGATTGGGTCCCTGAGTGACAGTCCAGCAGATATTCCCTCTACCCCCACCTTTAATGACAGTGTGTCAGCTTTAGGACTTAATGGGGGTGAGGAAGCTCATTATTGAGTTCTGGGGAATACTAGAGGTGAATCCCCTAGAAGCAGGCTAGAGCAGAGAGCAGGAGGGAGTAGGAAGGACACAGAAAAAGGTGACACAACTGACATGCAACAGCATCAGTGGCAGGAAGTTAGGGTGGAGTGGGAGTGTAGAATCCTTGGAGGGACTCCCCTACCCTCAGAGTCCCTTGTTGAAGTAAACAACCTTAGTGCTTGGGTTCTGCTTCTTGATTTGAGCTCTGAGCTCAGGCTCCAGCCAGTTCACTGAAATGGAACTGTAAAATCACAGGTCAAGCTGCCGGAAAGATGACCATGGCTGCACTGCTCCTCCCTCCTCCCAGGGAGGCCCACTCATTTCCATTCTCAAGTGCAGGCAGCCTTCAACATTCCCCTCTACACCCCACACCTCTCCCATGGCTAGAGGGAAAGAGATAACCTGCCCACACTCCTCACAGGGACACTTACCTCCTCTGGGGGAAAAATGCGCAGCACAAGGGAGTAGCAAACAACAGACTAGAAGAAGGAGGGGAGGAAGGGAACCTGAGTGTAGCACCCATCACCAGAGCCTGAGGAGGCTTCAGACCGCCCCTTCCCAGCTTCCCTTATCTCTCCCACTCCCTATACAGTTCTGAGCCCCAACACTTACCAAAAGCCAACCATCCCCACCTGCAAAGGGCCCAGGAGCGACGGCCTTTGCTGTGGAAAATGAATGGGGAGGTTGAGTAATAGAAGGGGAAGAAGAGAATTACTGTTATCACCAAGAACAACCCCAATCCTGCAAGCACCACCCCCTTCTGATACACTCCCAAACCCAATCCTACACTCAGCTCCAGCTCAGGCTGCCCCACCCCAATCAAGGTACAGCCTAGGCCCATGTTCCCAAAGCCCTCTAGGGCCTCCTTCAAAGATCTAGCTCACCCATTTCAACTCACTCAGTTGCTAAGGTCAAGCAGTCTTAGTAATATCTGGGGAGAGGAAGGCCTGAGGGCATGGTCTGCTTGTGCTGCTCCAACCACATCATTCAATGTGAGTGTAATAAGATGATAATGTAGATATAAGTCTGATTTTGTAGCAGCATGTATAACAGCCGCTCCCACATGGGTCGGTCTGTCGCTGCTCATATGTGGTCTTCCTCCAGCACAGACCCTTTGCTGTCACTGTGTTCCACCCTGCTCCTCTCCCAGGACCCCCACCCATAATTCAGACTAAACATGGTATCCAAATAGTAGAGAATAAGATTGGCTAGAAGCCTGGGGTTTGGGACAGGACTCTTCCTTTCTCAAGAAGATTTCTTTAATTGGGCTGGCATTCAAGACCTTCCTTTATGCTTATGACGGCCCAAAGGAATGAGGGAAGCAGGAGGGGTGGGCATACCTTTAAGAAGTCTTTTTTCTCCAACACATTCATAATTAGAGGTGGTATGGCTAGAGGAGATCACAACAATGGTGAGCATTTAAATAGGACACTACAGTTTGCAAAGCACTTTAGTTATGTTGTCTCACTTATGTAATCCACCCTGGGAGCCACAGATGATAAAACTGTGGCTGAGAGAGGTGAACTGGTCAAGGTCACAAAGCTAGTAGCTAAGGCAAGGCAGGATTTGAACTCTTATCTTTCTTCCTCTAGGTTCTATCCACTTCATCACCAAGGTCCTTAGACTCGAAGAGTAAAATTAGATCAGGTATGGACTAGGAAAGAGAAAATCTCCAAGTATCCAATGGGTCTCTGGAGTCTTCAGTGCCTCCCCCAGGACCACCCCTTCCCCTTTTCTTTCCCCATTCCATCCTCCTTTCATTCCAGCCCTCTGCTCACTCATAGCAGGTATGGCCATGGAGATCCGGGATGTCACCACTTGGAAGATGCCCAGCTGAGCTGCCTTGGAAGAATAGCCTAACCTGTGGCCCAAATCATCAGTCACGGGGATCCCCAAAAGCATCTCCCTGGGTTCAAGGCATGGATAAGGGGAATGCAGAATCAGACTCCTGATCCTGGATCCTCAAACAAATACATTTAGACCACTAGCTTGCCCTGTCCCAACCCCCTCAGATCCCCTCAGATTTTCCTAGTCCAGTCTTGTTTGTCTCCATCCCTCAAGTCATGTCTTTGTGATGTCCAACTTGACCACCTAAAACCCTCCTGGTGGCCAGTAGGGCATGTGGCTAGACTGACCAGAAGGATCTAAAAGCCTACCCCAGGGCTCCCTTTCAGAAAGGTGAGATTAGAGTGAATGGTTCACACTCAAGAAACCTAGGAGCAGACTTCTTTAGCCACTCATCACCCCCTACTGCTCCCAACCCCCCCACCCCCATACTTCCCATTGTGCTCACCTCTGCCTCATTAGTGGGATATTAATGCAATTGGCAGCAGCCACGGATGTGAATGGGATGAAGCGGCTAACCAGGACAGGTAGGTGCTAGAGGAGGAGAAACTGGTCAGATGGAATCAGTCAGGGAGAACAGAATATCTGTGGTAGGAGGCAGGAAACATGTGGGAGGGGTGGCATGGGTAGAACTTTGGAAGGAGATCCTCTGGGGCAGCCTCTGACAAGGAGGTCCTGGGGGCAGTTTGGGACTGGACTCTATCAGGACAGGGGCTTACTTTGGTGAGGGCTTTGAGTCCCACAGCAGTGACCATGGCCCCAGTGGTAGCACTCACATAAGCTGTCACCAGCTGCCTGTGGACAGAGAGTCCAGGTAATGAAATGAAGAGAGGAAAAATCATTTATTAAGTATCCTCTATGTTCCAGGTTCTCTACTATTTACTCAGGCTACAAACACAAGCAAAACTGTCCTTGTTCTCAAGGAGTTTCCATTACAACAGAAGGAAAAGGCACCGATAGAGGAATGCTGACCCAGGAGGAGAGCTTTGGACTGGGCAGCCACGACAGTGAAGTGATCTAGTCAGGAAATCAATCAACAAATGCTTTTCAGAAGTAATGGTAGCATTGATCTGATTGCTGTACCTGTAGCAGGCTACAAGCTCTGCTGGATAAAATATGAAGCATGACCTGTCTGGGGTCAGCCAGGTCTGATGGGAACGAGAGGTTAACAGACTCTCCCAAATGCATGGCCTGGTCCATGCATAGCTTACACCAGGGGAAGGAGCCCTTGCCTTTGTCTGATGACACAAACATCCAATATTGGCCCCCCAAACCCTGCCAACAGACTAAAATTACCTCAAGTAAATGAGGTAGCAAGGCAGGGCTTAGCAGGGAGCTGCTCCCAGAGCCAGACCCCAGGCATGGAGAGAGATCAGAGATAATAGGAGCCTTGCCAGGACAACAGGAGCTCTTTAAGGCCAGGATTATTTCCATTTTTGTCTCTGTAACCCATTAAGCATGTAGGCCTATAAACCCTCATCAGGGCTTAAGAAAACTTATTAGGGGGAATTTCAGGGACAGCTTCTTACGCATGAGTAATCGTTGCATCTCCACTTCTATTGGAGTAGTTGACAACAGCATTGAAGGACTGGTTCACCCACTGCCAGAATACTACGGCTGAAATGTTTCTGAGGGAACAAGGTTACTTGAGTTACTTTGAGACCCTAATGACTAGACCTGATCCTTCCGTGTAGATCCCAAGAATTGTCCTTCATCATCACTGAGCAGACTCCCCTCCATGGCAATCCCCAAACGGTTCCTTCAGAGACACTGATGATTATCTTCATTTCCTGTCCCTGCTCAGTTTCCAATGATTATCTCCAAGCTCTCCATGCAGAGGCTATGATATTATTCCTGACCTTCCCTTATTATTTGACACACACACACACACACACACACACACACACACACACACAATATAGGAAGGGTTGATACACAGACCATAATTCCTCATATAAAGAGGCATAAGAAAAGGAAAGCATTAAGAGGCCAAAGGGAAGACCCCAGCTTCTTTTTACCCCTAGGCTATAATTAGATGGGATATCACTGACTAAAGATCCCAAATGCACTTTCCTTCTAGTCTAGCATCTAGTGGGTTCAGATCTGGGGCTGGGAGAATGTAAATCATGCCATGTTGGCCTACAGGGACCTTGTGTTTGGGGTCTCCTTTTAAGGGACCAGGGCACCTACCTATAGAAGGTGAGCATGCAGCCACTGATAATCATATTCATGGGCACTTGGGCTGACATTCGGCCAATGAGATGGATCTTCTCCCCAGTGTCGGGGTGGAAGGCTGAGTCATAGTTGTACTTGGCCTTCCATAGATCATCTTCAGTCAGACCAGGTGTCAGGATCCCTGCCCTATTTGGGAAGGACATAGTCTTATTATCCTGGGAAGGTACTTGTTCACCCCAAGGATCCTCAAGTCCTCTCATCCCCTAAGTCCACAACTGCTTGGGTACAGAGATTTAAGTACAAATGAGTTCCAGACTCAGGGAAGCATCTTTCAGGGATGTAGGAGTATATCACAGAGTCCAGGGCCCTACTGTCTATGGGTTAAATTCCTCTCCATCACCCCCACTTCATCACTACAAGTCCAGGGAGAGAGAACATAGGATGATTCTGAAGAGCCCAATGCCTAGAGTAATAATGTCAGGCTAAAGGGGGTCCACACTGGGAACGGTCCAGGGGCCAGGAAATATTTCAAAGACTAGTTTTTGTGGAGGTGGTATAGTTAGCTGCTGTCCATGTTTTCCTGTACGAGTAAGTGCCCATCACTTCTCCCATGGAGAAAATGTGATAGGAAGAATAACCCTGAAACTTAAAATTTGACTTTAAGAACATTTGGGTTAGGAACTGTAGTTCTCCAGAATACTTCAGAGATCTAACAATGAGACCAGAAGACAGGAAGAAAAGGCAAGAACGATAATCACCTGTAGTTTTCCACAATGGTTTGGGCATTTTGCAGTTTCTCCTCAGACAGTAGAAGATTCAAGGGGTTGGTGATAGCGAAGAAGTGCTTAGCTCTGCCCATAAAGGTAGTCTGGTCCCATCGAGGATCACGGAGGTTAATGTCTAGAGGCAACTCACTCATATTCTACAGAAGGAAGAAGGGAGCAGGAAGATCAGAGGCTATACCACTCCCAAACTCCCACACTGTAATTAGTCCTTTTTTTCTGAATTCTTTATGGGGAATTATTTTCTTGTCTTTCATTTTCAAAAAGGACCAATAACATCATATCATGCTTCAATTGGATTTAAGTGAAGCAGAATTGTACAAAGTCATTAGACTC
The DNA here is from genome assembly GCF_037893015.1 of Macrotis lagotis. Classification (NCBI taxonomy): domain Eukaryota; kingdom Metazoa; phylum Chordata; class Mammalia; order Peramelemorphia; family Peramelidae; genus Macrotis; species Macrotis lagotis. Next base: position 114,783,157 of record NC_133661.1, read on the forward strand.
ACTCTCTCTTCCTGAGTTATTGAAGTCCAATGGCAAGACAAAAGTCAAGAGGACTGGCAATAGTTCAGAATGCAGTGAGTTGGATTTCCTTGGAGTCTTCAATGCCTGACCAAACTAAATATTCCACAGAAACTGTTTCAGTCACCTTCATGGCCCTTGGAACAAACTTATTATTTGCCCATTCCACCAGAAGTCTTTATATGCTTAGAGTAGACACCCCTCTAACTAAACATCAATTACCCTCAACCTGGTTTAGCCTGTCTACTGAGATGGGTTACCATGACGTGGGCACTTTGCATGTACCAAAGTTGTATGAACAGCCTTGGAAAAGTATCTGAACACCATCACACAGGTAGGATAGTCCTTTTTAAACACCCCAGGAAGGAACAGATGGATCTTGGTCCAAACCCACATCTCCTGCATTGAGATGTGTGAGTGATGGGGAAAGTCAGAAGTCATTGTCTCAGTGTGAGGATCCTATCCCTGTCTCCATTCCACAGGTAACCTCTTTTGTGGAAACTCTCCTGAAAACACAAAGTTGATTCTTCTCCAACCTTTGCTTCTCCAGCAGAAAACAATGAGTTTGGGCTCAGGAAATCTGTTCCCTTATTAAAGTTTGACAAGTAGGAAGATCAGTAGAACTAGGCTGAAATGACCTAAATCTTGAGGTCCTTTCACACATAAACATGAACTTGTATGTACATGTTGGTCAGAGAACATGTGTACATAATTATCTAAGTGCATAAGTACAGGTATCATGAGTACCTGTACAGGTATCATGCATAAGTACAAACAGCAGATTGCCTTACCAGAAGCTAGAGAGTTAGAACAAAGCCTCCATCACTTAACTGATGAGGATGTGTGCCTCTAGCTTTGATTCCAGATTCCTCTCAGGGACCAAGGCCTCAGATATCAGTCACATCTAGAAGTCAAATGAATAATAAAAGTACAAATTATACTCTAAGCAACATCTCCACCAGTTTAAAATTCAGTCCAATACTTTCTTACTTGGTAGGTGGAAAAAGAAGACTGGTGCACTGAACCCTAAAGGGCTGAAGCCTCAGACATCTTCCCCTATCCAAAAGCTAGCAAATTTTTATTTCCTCCTCTCCTAATCCCTCTGATTACAAGATCCCTTTTCTCAGATTTGCTTCCCTGTAGCTGTCAGCAGAGGACCTCATCTTTTATGTTACTGAGGAAGTCAAAACTATCTGTCATAAGTTCCATTTTCTTTCCTGTTTCATAACTTAAAACTCTTCTATCTGATCTCTCTTCTCTTCTCTTTTGCTCTAGTTTTTGATGAAGTCTTTTTACTTGCCAAGACTACCTATGCCCTTGATCTCATCCCTCCCTATCATTTTGGGGAGTTTCCAATCATTCCCTCTTTCGTGGTCAATCTCTCCTTATCTACTGATTCCTTCACCATCACTTTCAAACATGCCCAGATTGCATCCATCCTTAAAGAACTTTTACTTTATAAGAACATTCCTTCAGGCTATAAATTTACATTTTTTTTCTTATTTTCAAAGCCAAACTCCTAGAAAGCATTCTTTTTTATCCACTGCCTCCATCTACCTTAATTCCTACTTATTTGCAACACCATAACTGAAACTGCTCTAAGATCATCAACCATCTTTTAAATGTTTAATCCAATGACCTTTTTTAAGTTGTGGTTATACTTCATCTCTTTGAAATTTCAGACCCTGTCAATCATTCTCTAGTTCTTATATACTCTCCTGGAACTAAGTATGCTTTTCTAGAAGAGAAGACTCAGAGGGAACACAATTATAGACATCAGATACTTGAATCTGATACTGACAGTAGAAGAATGAAAAGATTTGTTTTCTTTAGACCAAAAGGGCAAAAGCAGGAGTGGAGGAAGAAAGTTGAAAAGAGGAAAATCTAGGTTTGATATTGGGGGGGGGGGACTTTCTAACAATTAAAGATGTCCAGAAGTAGAATGAGCTGCCTAGAGAGGTCATGAGTTCGGAGGAGGAGGAACTTCATGTTCATATTACTTATTGGGTATGGTATAATGGAGATTTCTTTAGTAGACTAGAATCTATCTAGTCCCTTACATGGCCCCTGAGGTCCCTCACCACTCTCAAATTTTGTGATCCTAGTATTTGTGACATCACTCTTTCCTTGTTCTCCTCCTACCTATTCAACTCTTCCTCCTCCAACTCCTTTGCTGGAATATCATTTATTTCCTACTACTAATCTTGGGTTTCTCCCAAAGTTCTATCTTCTCTCCATTCTTTTCCTTGGCAATCTCATAAATCACCATGGGTTTAATCATGATCTTTAAATAACTTCCAAATAAATAGTTCTAATCCCATCTTTCATCTACTGAACTCCAGTACCCAATTACCTCATTTCAGTCTTGAGAAATGTTCAGTTAGAGAGTATGATATGATGATGTACTAGCAAAGGAAACTGAGAAGTCAGATAGGTTGATAGAGAACCTAAGAGAAAACTGTGTCACAAAAGTTCAGGGAAGAAAAAATATGGGAAAAGAGTCAAAAGTGGCAAATGATGCAAAGAAGTCGAGAAGGATAAGGATTAAGAAAATTCAATTTTGAAAAACTGACAAAAGATCAATTGTAATCAGATAACTTGGTTGAGTGATGAGGGGAGAAGCCAGAATGCAAAAAAGTGAGAAATGAGAGGGCAGGAAGTTACATTTGGGATATGATGAGATGGAGATAAATATGGATCACATGGGTTGATATGTGCAGTAAACATGTATGTTGTTCTCTTGTATTCTCTATTTACCCTTTCTCACTGTGTAAATAGGAATTGTTTTCAGTTCAGGTCTGAAACTCAGAAGGTCTTCCTCTCAAAGAGTGATTCTTTTGTGATGGCAAACTAGGTCTCAATGCTCACCTAGCCCTTAATCATTGAATGGGCCAAGTTCTCCCACCACATCCTGGGCCATCATCAGTCTTGACTCAGGTCTCACCACTGGGTCCTGGAGGAGAGAGTAAGGACTTTGCACAGCTCTTCCTCACTAAATCCAATTCACCCTCAAGTCAAGACATCAACCTTATAATGTCATTAGTCCTCTTCATGACAAAGAACAAAAATACCATGAACAAAAAAAAAACCTTCTCTCACACACAGTGACCTGATTATCTCCCATTAGGTTTAACCATCATCTCTGTGCAGATATTGCCCAAATGAATATGTTTAGCTTTAGTCCTTCTCCTGAGCTGTGCATCACCAACTGTCTAGCTTATATTTTAAAATGTATGTTACATGAGCATCTCAAATTCATCCTCCCAAAGCTAAACTCATTATCTTTCCCCCAAATGAATGCCTCTTTTCAATTTTTCTTTCTGATGAAGTACCACTGTCCTCATAGCCATTCAGAATTTTAGCCGAAATGTTATTCTTGATGCCTTACACTCCTTCATTTGATAAATCTATTAAGTTTCCAAATCTTGTCATTTTTACCCTTATAACATCTCTTGCTTATCTCTACTCCTGTGGCCAACACCCTACATCAGGATCTCATCAATGGATTCCTGATTGGTTTTCCTTTTTCTCCTCTTTTCCTTCTCTAAACCATCTTCCACACAGCTACCAAAGTGATTTTTCTCAAGTTTGGGTCTGAACATCTCCTCCTCCTCAATAAACTTGAATGGCTCTATATTACTTCAAGGATCAAATAAAATTTCCTATGTTTGGTCTTTTAAATCCTTCACAACACTGATCTCCCTTGTGCCTAGAATTCATTCCCTTCCCACCTGCCTCTTCAAATCTCTTCTTTCCTTGAAAACCCCAGCTTTCTGTTTTCCTTATAATCTTAGTTGCATTGGTTTTGTTTGTGCAGAAACTTCTTAATTTAACAAAATCAAAATTATCCATTTTGTATTTCATAATATTCATATTGCTCTCCCACCCTCCTCCCATATTGGCATCTTCCAGGTCAAAATCTTGTCATAAACTTTGAATATATTTAATGGGATAAACTGGTCAATGCAGGCCCTAGTTTTCTCCATTTGATGTCAGTTCAAGGAATCATGTGGATACTTTGGGGGGGGGATTTTCAGCTATGATGAAGGGTTGCTACCATCCCCTGTGTGATGATTAAGTCTTCAAGTTGGCTATAGAGCTGGAAGAACTGATGACTCCGGAGTGGCTGAGTTAGACATGAATATAAGAATAAAAAGGGCAAACTGTCCAATTCTCTTTTTTTCTTTGTTAGTGAGAGAAGACAAGTATGCTCTGTATCTTTATATTTATTCTTTCTGGTTCAAATAATATTTTTTCCTCGATTACAGGTTAAAAACAATTTTTAAGCATTCATTTTTCAAAATTTTGAGTTCAAAATTTTTTCCCTCCCTCCTTCCCCACTCCCCACCTTGAGTCATTAAACAATTTAATATAGGTTATATGAATGAAATCATGTAAAATATTTTTCCATATTAGTGAAAGTAAAAAAAAGTGGGAAAAAAACATGAAAAAAGTGAAAATGTTATACTTCAATCCATAATCAGACTTCAATTCTTTCTCTAAAGATGTATAAAATTTTTCATCTTGAATTCTTTGGGATTATCTTGGACCATTGTATTGTTAATAACAACTAAATCATTCACCATTGATCACTGCACAATACTGCTGTTACTGTGTACAATGTTCTCCTGGTTCTGCTCACTTCACTTTGCATCAACCAGGTCATGCAAGTCTTTCCAGGTTTTTTTTAAAATCAGTCTGCTTATCATTTCTTAACATTCCATTACAATCATATACTACATTTTTGTTCAATCATTCCCCAAATGAAGGGGATCCCTCAATTTCCAATTCTTTGCCATCAGCATCCTAAATTAGTTCTCTGATGTCCAGTTACAAGGACCACAGGAGTCAAGAAGTGATTATGCCAAGCACCTGATGCAAGATCCGGATAGACTGAAGTGTGGCAGCTTAGTGGCCTAGTTCAGCAATAGATCAATCCAAGTGGTAGAGATGCTATACCCTGAGAAGAACCAGCTCAGTAGAACAACTGATCCCTCACTAATACCACAATAAACAGAATCTCATGGACAATCCACAAAGGGAGAAAAGAATTTCCAAGGTCAGGAATAGAAAGCATCCCTTTGCCACATGTGTTCTCTGCACATAGGCCTCATTACCACTGTATTTTAAATTTTAGCCCACTATCCTTTTGTGGGTGTTAACTGTTCAAAACATACCTTCTTAATAAATATCCTTTCTAAAAGATAATATATGTTTACTGGTTAACTGTGATGGAAGACAAAGGAAATGGATGGGGGGGAAGGTTAGTATGGGCAGTATGAGAAATGGAGTCCTTCAGGATTATTCTTAGAACATTGAATTCTAGTAAATAACAAACAGCTGTTTCTAAAGGGCAGGTCCACCAATATGAACTCACTCAGGGGAATAAGCCTGGAGGGATTGCTTCAGATATTATGACTATGGATTGTCTTTCCCTATAGAATGTAGAATCTATAAAGTTAAGGGCTGTTTCATTAGTAAGCTAGATTTCACTAGTTTTCACCTGTTAAATAGCAGATGATTAAGAAATGCTCCTTGTCTTATTATCTTCCCCCCACCAAACCCAAATCTACAAAATTCTGTTTCTTTTGAGAGGGCAGCCTTCCTCCCAGTTACCCCTATTCACAACATCAGAGTCATATTTTCCCCTCTCCCTTACCTGTTGAACCCAAAGAGCGAGACGGAGACCAGAATTTGATAAGTTTGGAGATTTTTATTCCCAGGGACTGTCTGAGGATAAGGTTTTTATAGTGTTTTTTTGGGGGGGGGGCACTGAGTGCAAACAGGATACAAAAGCAAAGACAGCAGTTAGAAATATTGTCTTGTCATACTAATACAAACATATGTAAATGTATGGCTCAGTATAGATAGGGGGCTAGACAGAGTAGGAAAAGGGTCAAGGTCTTTGTGTTATGTCTGAATTTGTTTCCTGAGACAGAGGGAGACACATATTCACGGGCTTCCCACAAGTTTGAGGGAGTGAAATTTACTATCTTATGGTTCCAGCCACATCTGGGGAAGGGGGAGGCAGTTCTGGAATTTAACAGATACAGCAAGATAATTAGGCTAACAAAGGTGCTTTGTAAATCTTTAGGCAATTTTATGGTATATCCATGACCCCTTGGGTCCTATTCAGAATATTTTCAGACCCAAAGGTGCCTAGCCAAAGTTACATTTCTAAGGAATTTCTCAGGGCCCAGAAGGATATCAGGGACCCCTTTCTATACAGGAATTTCACAAACATTGATACTGTATTTCAACCTCACTCATCATCACCAATCAAATGACAAGTTTTGTCAAATCTACCTTCATGATATCTCTCATGTGCCTGTTTTCTCCATTTATATGACAACCTACCCTTATTACCTTTCCCTGGGACTACTGCAATAGCTTTTTACTTGATCTCCTTGCTTCCAGTTTATCCTCTCTCCCAAGTTATCCTCTAAACAACCAACAAAGTGCCCTTCCTAAAAGCACAGTCCTGATTGGGTCAGACCCTTGCTGAAAAATCCCCAGACTCCCCTTTGCTTCTCCCCAGCTTGTCACTGAAAGACTCATCTGCCTCCAAACAGCAGACTTAATTCCTATTTTAGTTCACACAGTCCACATTGCAGCCAAACTACTCTCCTGAATATGGCATTCTATCTTCCTTCTCTGGGCCTATGCCTTGGCTATGGCTTTCTGTGATTAGAATGCTCTCTCTCCTTCCCTTCCTTCAAGGCTCAGCTAAGGTGCTATTTCCTTCAAGAGGCCATTCCCCATCTTCCTGGTTGCTAATGTTATCTCCCTCCTCAAGTTACATATCTGTGTAGCTGTATCTTCCCAGTAAGCTTTATGTTCCTTGAGAACAGGGACTATCTTGTTTTTGTCTCTGGATCCCCAAATCAAGCAAGACTACTTGCACATAATAAGTACTTTGTAATGCTGGTTGATTTGCATTTAATGAACCCCTTTGCATGGCAGTGTGAAGTTTGGAGGGCCTGTACATAAGAATGCATGTTGTGAACCTGTCCTTTGGCTATTCAGAAATAATTCCACCCTTTCCTGTTGGAAGTATCACACAGTAACTTTCTGTCTTGGGCTCAGGAGTCTATAGCTCAATTGCCCCCTGATAGAGTACTCAGTCCTTGCCTCTCCTCTCTTCTTGGGTTCTGAGCTCATGCTCTCCCAATTTTTCTTGTACAGGGGGAAGCTGGAGAATTGTGCGGAACAAACAGACATATCCTCTAATCCTGCTCCATCACAGGAGAATGTGGGCCTCCTGAGAGTCCTTTCCCCTTCTGCTCCACAGAGAAAGAGGGAGGGATCCTTCCCAGGAGCATACCTGTTAACAAAAAGAGCTCCTACAGGGAGATACTGTATTCCTTTGGGCATCCCTTCTGTCTCCCAGTAAGAATGAGCCCCTAGGCCACCATTAAGCAAAATTTTCCATTAGGATTGATCTTCTAGCCCTCATCAGCCCCAACAATGTTAAAAGGCAGACAGACACACAAACTCATCACCCGAAGACATATACATATACCCATCTCATACAATGATGGCACATGAAGGACATCACAGAAATCAATGGAGTAATGAATGCTGGGGACATGTACCCAATGTACAACTTACAAACACAAACTAATCACTTGTTCAAACTCCTAAAACTTGGAGGTAGGTTAAATTGGGGGGGGGGAGAAGGCTACAGTACTGGGTGTGAGATCAGCAGCTCAGGGAAGAGCTTCCTCCCCTGGGTCTAATCCTGCCAGACCCCAGCTTTCTCTCACACTTTTCTGGCTACTCAGCTACCCTTCCTTGCTTGATGGATGGTCCAAGCCTCTCTTACTACCTCCACTGGACAGCACTCATGACGTGGCCTGAACCCCACCAATAGCCAGTAGGGTTAAAGGAAACAATAAAGACCCTTGAGGCTGGAAGAGGGATCTGGTGGGGCCTGAGATCGGCTATGCCAGGGGTCACTGGGAAAAGGCCTCCAACCCAGGCTGTTCTGGTAGCCCTCAGCTACCACTACCTCAATCCTGTACCAATCAGAGCTTGGTGGTCAGCTAGAGAGATGGAGGAAAACAGTCAGGCTATCAGACCATACTACCCCACTCTCAGCACATCTCCCTGTCCCCCCCCCACACTCCTCTCACACACTACCTTTTGGGAATACTAGGACTGGACTGGGAGAGTCAGTGCTTGCTCTCCTGACAATAGCTGAGAGATTTGAGACCCTAATTCAGCAAAAGCACTTGGGCCCAGGGCAAGGTCCTCCCCCATCTCCAATCATTCCTCCAGAGGCAAGAGCTGGGGCTGGAGTAGGGGAGGCAGAGGAGGGAATGACTTCAGCAACTGAGGATGTTAAGAGGCTCGGGTTACAGCTCCTAGTTGTTATGGCTTTCTGCTTTTGCTGACCATTAGCCAGGAATCTCTGTGCCCCTCCTCATAGCTCCTTCTGTGCCTAGTACCCTACTCCCTGAATCTCACAATCAGGGCTCCCTCTCTCTTTCTTCCCCAACTCTTTGCCATTCTCCTCAGAACTCTCCTCCTTCCATCCCCTGGCCCACCTTTCCTTATTATAGTTAAATTTTTTCCCCAGGGTTCCCCACACTGTGCCCCCACCCAAGAAACTCCTGAGTTGTCTCCTTTCTAAATTACCTCCTCTTAAAGGTCTCTTCCCCTGAAATTTCCCTTTTCTTCTTCTGACACCATCACTCCTATAGGTGGCCTTCCTTTTGTCCAAGAAATCACAGTGAGAGGAGTGGGGAATCTGTCTCTTCTATTAAAAGAGGAGTCATCTTATTTGAGGGCAATCCATGTAAGGCTGTGCTCTGGTCCTGACACAGAAGTCAAATCCAGGTTTCAAGAATTCTTGGAGGAGGACCCGATGCTACTGGGAACTGCCAACTCTAGCCAAGCAGGTCAGTGGGTCAGGAGATTCCCTCCCCCTGGGGATTAGTCCGACGGACCAGAAGCCCCGCCCCCTGTTAACTTTCTCGGTCGGTGAAGGGCAGAGCCTTAATCTGAATACAGCTACAGTTACACAGACACGGGCAGGAACACTTCTATCCATCAAAATCACACATTCAGGAGCAGAACACAGAAGCAGTCCAATCTGGAATCCCAAACAGTCACACACAAAGAGTCAGAGCGAGCAGGTGGCACACCCACTCAGCAATAACACACATACTTCCTCCCTCACCCCATCAAGCCCTGGTTTTTGCCAAGTGGTATTCTTCCCCTTCACCTAAGCACAAGGAATGACAGCTTCTCTGGGCCCACAAAGGGAAGCTCTAAAGCGGCCAGGGCTGGGGGGTCGTCAGAAACCACCACCGAAATGTAAAAATGCCACGTTCTGGAGGCATTTTAAATGAATCATCTCGTCTGATTCTCACAGTAAGATCCAGGTTTGCGGGCTTCCCTGGACTGAGAAGAGGAGGGGGACCCCATCAGCCGCTCCTCTCTGGGCCAGCTCTGTTTTGCGCCTCCACACTCGGCCCCGGCCCTGGGGTCAGCAGCCAGCCCGGGCTGGCCAGCCGCCCCGGTGTCCACCGCATCCCTAGCAAACGCCGCTATGCAGGGGAGCAGAGGTCTGAAGGTGGGGGGGGGAGGAAGAATTGACTGGCAGTCAAGCAAGCCAATAAGAAGCTCAGCTTGCTCCGGGCTAGCCCTATCCGGCAGCCTCTCCCGGGAGGAGGCGGGACTTTCAGCTGCGGGCAACCCGCAGTGCTTGTCCTCTCAGGTGAGGCCCACCGCAGCACAACTCGGAGCCAGGTAAGCGGAGCTGAAGGGACACCCGCCGCAGCACTCCTGAGAGACAGGAAGGGCACGAACTACCAGTCCAGGCCCCTGATCTGTTGCTAGAGTTCTGTGGACTCTTTGTGCCCGGGTTTTGGGGAGTTCCCTGTTTGCTGGGGGAGGTGAGGGAGGAAATCACCTTAATCCTCCTCCCGGGAGTGTTGGGGAGGGGGGAGGGGAGCAAAGCAGGAAGGGGGTGTGGGAATGTGAAAAGCAGGCCTTGATGGCCTTCCAAATCTCTTGGGGGACCCGGGAGGAAGCGTTTGTGGAGCTGTCCCTGGTACCGAAGCCCTCTCCCGACCCCTCCCCCATTTCTCTCCACCCCTGGGGTTTCCTTTCTTTGAATATTTGCCCTTATTTTTGGGGGAGATGGGGGAAAGGGAAATTCCCGGAGGCAGTCGTCTCCCCAAAGGCCTGAAGCCAGAAGTCTCAGGTCTTCAGTCTCACCCTCTTGGGCCCCAGTCCTAGTCAAGGGCTTGCTTCCCTTAACTCAGTATCCGGGCCCTGGATGGAGGATTGCACAAAGGCTGAGGTGGAAGCAGGAACTGGCAGATAAAGCCGGGACTCCATGCTTACTGATCCCTAAGGGCCTTGACTAGGACTGATGTCTGTCTTAGGGTGGGATGTAGGGAGGAGGATGTCGGTCTTGTAGGGACACCACCCCCTCTTGGCCCTAAGACTGCACCCCTCTCTCTAGGCCTAGGATGTCCCTGCCGTGCAGATACAGTCGGAGGGAGTGAGAAGTCCCAAGAGGATTGAGACCCAGCCCTGCCTCAAGGACTATGTCGGGGCCCAGGCCAAGCGGCCTGCTGCCTCCAGGGAGAGGACAGCAGAGCAACACAGGACCCCCAGTCCAGGGTTGAGGCTCGAGTGGATCGTGACTGTATAGCCACCCGCTGCCATGGAACCCCTGGGTCTGGGGGATCTGTCTTCGGGCTCACTGAGCTCCCTCTCCTCCCGTGGCCACCTGGGCAGCGACGCTGGTTCCGCAACGCGATACCTACTGAGGAGGCAACAGCGGCTGTTGAACGGGCCCCCCCGAGGAATCCGAGCCTCTTCACCCATGGGCAGAGTCATCCTCATCAATTCCCCCATCGAAGGTAGGGAGGGGCCACGCTGGGAGAGGTGGGCAGGAGGAGTGAAGTCGTGGGGAAGTGGTGGGTGGGCACCCAGAGGTGAGAGACAGGTGGTTTTCAGCCGCTGTGCCTCAGTGCTCCTGCTCTCCTTCTGCCCCATGGGAGTTAGATCCTTTGAATTCTCTAATTCATGAAGGATATGAGGAAGGGGTGGGGGTGGAGATGGGAGCAACCTTCAACTCCTTTGCAGTATGCCTGTCATTATAATTAGCGTCTAAGACATCTCTAAGAAGTGTCAAGAAAAGAGAGGTTCATTGGGTAGAAAAGGTAAAATCACTCACCCCATAACATACTCCTGAAAGTGACCAGAGGGGTAAGATTACCAGGTTAGGTCAAAGGACCAGGGCTTCAGAGTCCCCAGGGTCTTGCCAAAAAGGGTTCTGAGCGATTGGAGGATAAGTATATGGGGTTGTTCTCAATCCTTTAGCTCTCTCAAAATCTAAGAGCAAGGGAGTAAAGTGAAAATTCTCAATCACAGAATCTTGGTTCAGTATCTGCCTGAAGATTTCTTACTCCAACAAACTTAATATTTTCCACCACTCCCTTTCTAGTTCATCCAAAGGTATCCGCCAATGACTCTGTTTTATACTGGCCTATGCTTGGGGTGTAGATCCCTACTTCATCCCCTGGAGCTCACTTTGTGGCTGAAGCTGGAGCATGTGCCCTGACCTCATAGAATGACATCATCATGCTTGCTCAAACCTAAATGAACTGTTGAGAGCTAGGAGTTTAAATGAGGGACAGATCCATATGAGTTAGAAGGAGTAGTTTGGGGATAATTTCCTCAAAGGAGTTAGATTCAATGAACATTAAGAAGGAAGCTCAGAGGCAACTCAGGAAAAGAAGAAAAACAAAAAAAAAAACCCCAAAAAACTTGGGAGACCAGTTGTGCAAGTCTTTGTGTAAGGCCCTGGGCGTAGATTAAGGGATCTGTACTGAAGAAGAGAAAACCTTAAATACTGAAATAAAGTATACAAGATTCCTTAAGCCTGGAATTTCCACCCTTTTTGGCTCTAAAATATAAAACAAATCAGGTCACAAAAAAGGGAGGGGGGGCTAGCACTTACCTTTTCTCAGTACTAGGAGATAGATGAGAGAAGTATTTGAACACCCAGCATCCCCTCTCCTATCTTTTCTTCCTAGTTACCTTCAATTCCCCAGCTTACTTAGGATATAAACTCCTTGAGAACTGGGATAGTTTCATTCTTGTAGAACACAGCAGACTTTTAATAAATGCTTCCTGGTCGACCCAAGTCCATCCACTTCCAACCCTCCAGTTCTTTTGCTGCCGCCTCTCCTTCTCCACGTGTTTCCCTAATCCTATTCTCACAAGGCCAGAGATACCACTGATACAGAAACACAGAGGCCATCTAGTTCCAGAAATAGAAACCCCTGGGTTCTGGGAATGTCTCAGGTCTGTTTCCACCTCATTCTACATGAAATCTCTAAAGAATCTCATTCTCATAAGGCAGGAATTCTTAACCTTAACATTCCAAAGATATTTTTATTTATTACCATATTCCAACAGAATTAGTTTATAATCCTGTATATTTTGGTGAATGCATTTAAAAGGCTTTTTCTGAGAATGACTCTATTAGGTTTGGGGGAGAGAGGAAAGGGGGGAGTCTATGATTAAAAGAAAAAGAAGATGGGGGTGGCTAGGTGCATAGAGCCCGGGCCCTGGAGTCAGGGGGACCTGAGTTCAAATCCTACCCCAGACACTTAATAATGACCTAGCTGTGTGGCCTTGGGCCATTGCCTTGCAAAAAATAAAGAAGATGAAGACTCCTTGCCTTGAGAGAATTTCAAAACTGCCTCTAATACAAAGGGATGGGGAGGGAAAGTCTCTGCCCTTAGCACCTTCGCATCTGCCTGGCCTCCGATGCCAGGTTGGGCTTACCCAGGCCTCCCCTCCTGCCTCGCGTTTACTCAGGCTGGGGGAGGGGAGGAGAGATGGGCGCAGGGGGCCAAGCTCCATCACATCCGCGGCTCCCGGGCGCAAAGGACCCGGCCTGAGCGGGCCCTCAAGGAGAAGCTCCCGCCTTCATCTCACCCCCATCCCAGGCCTCGGACGCCAGATCACTCACCTGACCGGGCCTCGGCGCCATATTGAAGCCATGGCTTCGAATGGAATCCCGCGGCCTCGGCGCTGCCGCTTTAGCGGGAGGAAAAAAAAGATGGCTCTGAAAAGGGCAATGCCAAGTGGGTCACTCCGCTACCAACTTCTCTGGGAAGGGGATGGGCTCTGAGTGCATGGCCCTTTTAAGAGTCCTCTCCAAAAGCCCCACAATGCCTTTGGAGCACTTCCGGTTCCCCCCTCTGGTGCCCCCTGGAGCCCAAAGTTGGGGGAGGGGAGGGAGGAGCTTCCGGTTTAAGACCACGTGAGGAGGGGACCCTCTGGGCCGAGCCTCGAGCTGCCTCTGAGCTTCTAAGTCCAGAACCTGCCCTCTGACCTTGAACTCCAACCCCTGCGCGCGCATCGCCCCGTAGCCCCCCGCCTTGGATCCAGGCTGAGCACCTAGCCCGGAGCCCGCCCCTCCCCCGCCCGGCCTCTGACTCTAGAACCTCCTCGAGCGCCGGGCCTGGAATCGGTCCCTGTAATCTCCGAGCTGAAATCTCGCCTTCTCATCTCTCAGTCTCAAGTCTCAGGGCGTGCAAAATAAAACCAGTCCTTTGAGCTCCCGGCTGTCAGGAGCGGAACCTGGAGCGTCCATCCATCCATCCATCCATCATCCATCCATTATCCATCCATCCCCTGTGACCCGGCCCAGAATCAAGCCATTATGCACCTATATGCTCCCAGGGCCGGCCGGTAGCTCACCGGAGAGGAGATCACCGACCTGGAGGTTGGTGGAGAGGACCCGAGTTGAAGCCCAGCCTCAGACACCTGACACCTGCCTGGCCCTGGATTTGCCTGGCATTCAGGACCATCTCCCGTCATCCTGATTCACATCTGGCCCCTAGACCCACATGGATCCGGAGGAGAGAGTGAAGCTGGTCACTTAGCACAGCGGCCCATCACTCAAATCCTTGATGCTTGTCATGGCATCACCTCCCTGGTCTTCTTCAAGAAGGAAGGACAAGGGGCGGCTAGGTGGCACAGTGGATAAAGCACCGGCCCTGGAGTCAGGAGGACCTGGGTTCAAATCCGGTCTACTTAACCCCGTTTGCTTTACAAAAAAAAAAAACCTAAAAAAAAGAATGAGGGACAAACATTATTATTATTATTATTATTATTATTATTATTATTATTATTATTATTATTATTATTATTACCTTCCTTACGTCATGGAGGTCTTTGAGAATGATGAACAAACATCGTCAACTCTGATTCTTAGGAAGTTTTTCATTACAGTAAAACCTAAATCTATCTCTCTCCTACTTCTAGTGCTCATAGTCCAGTCCTCTTGAGCTAAACAGAATACAACTAATTCCTCCTCCATGTGACAGCCTTCAAAAACCTGAAGGCTGCTATCGTAACCTTCCCTAAATTTTCTCTTACCCAGGCTAAACATCCCCAGATCCTTTGATTTATCTTCACATGAGCTTGATCTTGAGGTCCTTCACCAATCTGGCTGCTTTTTTTCCTAAGATATTCTCCATTTTATTAATGTCCTTATTCAGATGTGGTCCCACACAACTCTAGCTGTGAACTGACCAATAAGATTATCACCATTTCTAGACTACTTCCATTAATTCAGTGTAAAATTGCATTAACTTTTTGACTACCATATCACACTGCTAACCACGATTGAACTTTCAGTACATTTCATCTCCCAGATCTTTTTCAGAAGATTTTCTGTCTAGTCATACTTCCACCACCTTGTGCGTGTAAAATTGATTAGTTGAACCCAAGTACAAGGCTTTATATTTATGCCAATTAAGTTTCCTCCTGTTAAACTCCTGGGAATCAATGTTCTATACTATTCTTTCTTTTTCCTTATCTCTAAATTCTAGAATTCTTGGCCAAAGTTTTATAGCAATGTTGTTCTTTTTTTTGTGTGTCTATCATAGATCCTACTGGCATTGTAGTGGAGCCTATAGACCCCTTCTCGGGATAGTATTTTTCAAATGAACAAACAAACTACAGCACTTAGAATTATAAAGAAAAATGAAGGTATTGAAACACAGTTATAAAAATATAAAAAAACAAACTTTGTGGATTCCTGATTAAGAATCCCCCAGTACAAGGAAAGAAACACTAGACTGCATGTCTAAAATCATTCTGGTGTCAAGTAACGTACGTTTCTTCTTCCACATGAAAACCCTTCAAATGTCTGAAAAGTCTGTCATATACTCCTCTTTCATTCCTAAGCCTTCAGTTCCATTCTCCAAGCTAAACATTCACAGTCCCTCTGCAGATATGCTTCTGGCATTGTTCTGAATGACCTCTTCTTCCATTAGTTCCACAGGGCATGACACAACCCCACAGTGTGGGGGCTCTTTATAAAGGAATGTATGAGAAGGAAAGGAGAGAGAGAGAGAGAGAGAACCCTTTTTTCTTTCAAATGGAGTCTTTAGTATCATGTCAGATGATAGGCACCTTCTCTGGCTTAATAAATAAATAATTGTTATTATTAAGTAATAATGGTAAATTTTGACCAATTCTTTACATTTATCATATGTGTTTAACATATATTTATATATTCATAAATAAATATAACATTATAAACACTTAACCATATTTGAGCCTAATAATAACTCTGTGAGATAGGTACTTTGACTATTTACAAATGAAACAGACTTGGAGAGATTATTTGTCACAGTGTCAAAAGTGAGATTCCAACTCAATTCTTTTCTGACATCAAGCTAGTATTCTTTACATTATACCATGTTTGACCCCAAAATCCAAGATGTTTTAGATTAGAAAGAATTTTACAGGCTGTCCCATCTTTTCCTCTTTTCCCAGGCAAGAGAGCTTCTCACTGGTGGGGTGAGGGGGGGGGTAGGATGGTCTGTGATATCTTACTAAGAGTTCTCTCTGGGAAGGTGAGTGTACAAAATGCCAGCTCATCCTTCTTTGCCTTCAGCCAACAGTGATGAGAGTGACATTATCAATGCAGTCACAGTGGAAAAGAGCCCAGCAGGAAAGTTGGGATTCAGTGTCCGTGGGGGCTCAGAGCATGGCCTGGGCATCTTTGTCAGCAAAGTGGAAGAAGGGAGCAGTGCAGGTGAGTTTCTGCCACACTAGGGGGGAGGGGGGGCAGGCAAGGGGGAGGAGAGAGGAGAGAAAAAAGGCCCTCTACAGAAATCAGGGACTCTTCAGTTTGAATAAGGGGATAAAACCCCATTCTCAGGGTTTGATCAAAAGTGAGTGAGAGGACAAAGGTCAGTCCTCAGGGTCCCATAGTAGAGAGGTTAGACAAGGCTCTACATTTAGCCCCCACTCTAAAATGAGAGACACTGCTATCCTCAGAGAGCCCCAGGTTTGGAGGGAGGAGACTGTATCTGAGTAGGGAATCACACTTCTGCCTTTGAGGAGCCTTCTGTCTGAAGTGAGAGACAGGATGAATGAGAGTTCTCAAGCTGAGCAAGGAAGAACTCATCTCATCTGGTACCATTGCAGAGAGAGCTGGGCTCCGAGTAGGAGACAAGATCACAGAGGTGAATGGGCTCAGCCTAGAGAGTACCACTATGAGCAGTGCAGTGAAGATGTTGACGGGGAGTAGTCGCTTGAGTATGATGGTGAGGCGTATGGGTCGTGTGCCTGGGATCAAGTTCTCTAAAGAGAAGACCACATGGTGAGGGGCTCCATCTGTCTCCCCACTGGGTCATCCTCACCTCAATGGGACCTTGAAGAAAGGGAAGGGGAGAGGGATGGAACTTGGGTTGGAGTCCTGAGCAGAGGGTCATGGCCACAGATCAGTTTCTGGTGGACTGAGGGAGCTCTCACATCTAAGATGGTAACCCTCTCCCTCCTGGGTCTGTTCCCCTGTCCTGTATCCCCTATTTTCTTCTACTTCTCTCCTCAGAGATTGCTGGGTTTTTTCTCCTGCTTTTCTTGGGCTCTTTCATCTCTTCTTGCTGCCTGTATCCCTCTGGCAGGCCTTTGGTGAGTGAATCACATACGGACCATGTTAGGGGCATTTTGGGAACCTCATTCCCCTTTTTCCTAGGGACTCTCCCTCCTCAGCTCTTTGTCCCATGCCTTTGTCCCAAAATGATGTTCACTCTCTTGGGAGTTCCCCCACTCTCCTGGGAGAAGCTTAGTTGAGAAAAGAGCTATCTCCCCTAACCCTTGCTCAGTGAAATATGAGAGGTATCTAATGGGAGGATCTGTGAGGAGCTGGGTGCTTGGGGATAAGTCTCTGATCCCATGTTGTTAGTGACTGATGCCCCACTCTCTTGTCTGGTCTGCTGGGTACTAGGGTGGATGTGGTCAATCGAAGACTAGTGGTGGAGAAATGTAGTTCAACACCCTCAGACTGCAGCTCAGATGATGGAGTTAGGCGCATTGTGCACCTGTATACAACCTCTGATGACTTCTGCCTTGGTTTCAACATCCGAGGGGGCAGAGAATTTGGTCTGGGAATTTATGTCTCCAAGTGAGTAGACTGGGCTGGGGCTAGGGGTAAGGGCTAGAAGAATGCCCTTGGGTGGAGATATTCTGACTGATCTCCATGGTCTCAGAGTAGACCATGGTGGACTGGCTGAAGAGAATGGCATCAAAGTGGGAGACCAGGTCCTGGCAGCTAATGGAGTGAAGTTTGACCACATCAGTCATAGCCAAGCCGTGGAGGTGCTAAAGGGCCAGACACATATCATGCTGACCATAAAGGTAGGCCACAGCCCACAGGGTTGTCATAGACCCTGGGATGGAAAATAAAAATGGTAGCTACTAGGTTGGGATGTATAAAAGTCAGACTGTAGGCAGAGTAAGCACTAAACAAGATAGCCTACTTTATCAGAGAGAGCAAGCCCTGGTTTCCCAGTGGAAGGAGGAACTCTGTAGCCGAGTGGTGAGGAGAAACAGGATGAGTTCTGGAGAGAGGTAGACCTGGGATCAAGGAGGAGATTACTCTCTGGGGCCTTTTTTTGGGCAATGAAAGGAGGAAGTGGCTCTTGGCCTTCTAGGCTTTATGTATCTATCTATCTATTTATTTATTTTTGTTGAGGGGGAAACCCCAAGTCACACACCTAGTCCTCCTGACTCCAAAGTTGGTGCTCTATCCACTTTGTTATCTAGTTGCCTCTTTTAGGTTGGATTCTATTTTAATTTTTTAATTTTTTTCCAATTGGGTTTGATTTAAAGGTTCAACCAGGGAGGGAATGTGGGATCATTAACCAGTTCTTGGGTCATATTCTCCCCTTTGCTTAGGATATGAGAGGTACTCATACCCTGTTCCCACCCTATTCCTCTTTCTCAATTCCCCAATGTCCTTTCCCTCCCCTCTATCCCCACACTATTTTTTATAATGCATTCCTCCCTCTCTATTCCTCTCCTCTTCCTCCCCTCCCACTCAGGAGACAGGAAGGTATCCAGCCTACAAGGAGATGGTGTCTGAGTATTGCTGGCTGGACCAATGTAAGAGTCTCTGAAAGCAAAATGGGTCAGACTCCCCGGGGCTCCATGTATGTCTGGGGATGGGGTGGAGGGACCTCTCTATGAATGTCTAGAACCTGGGTGTCCTAAACTTAATCTAGAAGCCTCCTTCCCCTCCAAGAGCCTCCACTTCCTGTACACTCAACCGGGGTCCAGGGTATCTTTGAATCTCCTTTCAAGGAGCTGTACACTTTAGTTCTACTGGCTCTCAGAATAATGCACTTTAGGGGAGCTTATATACCATGAAGAGTAAAACCTTCAAAAGACCATTTATAGCCAGGGTTTCTAGCCTTTTGTGGTACCATGGACACTTTTGGCAGTGCCTGCCCTCCAGGAACTCCCAGTCCAATGGGTAGACAACTTCTATATACAAACTAGATATTGACAAGAGAGACTGGAGAAAATCACCCAGGAAAGGCATCCCAGGAAGGAGGGCTGGGAAAGGTTTCTTGTAGAAACTGAACTCTCACTAAGACCTCAGGGAAGCAAGCAGACAGAGATGGGGAGGGAGAGAGTTGAGAAATGGAAGCCCTAATCTGCAATAATAATATAACTTGCAATTCATTATGTGGCACTTTTTGGTTCACCAAGAGCTTTTTATCATTTGAAACTCACAAACACCCTACAAGGTAGGCAATGTAAGTAGCATCACATATAGTCCAATCCCTTCATTTTTCAGCAGAAGAAAGAGCTAGAGAAAAGCTAGACCCTGACTTGCCCAGGGTCTCCTGGGGAATCAGAGGAGGACCTGGGACTAGAAGCCAAATGTTCTGACTCCCAGACCACCCTGCTCCCAACTTTGCTCACCCCCACCATGGAATCTGAGAAGGCCAGGAGGAAGCAGGGTGGGCGTTCTAGGGAGAGGGAAGTCCTGTCCATCTCCCCAAACTGACCTAGGCCCCTGCCTCTTCATAGTGAACAATGGGCCCCTGCAGCAGCTGTCACAGACATCGGAGAGTAGTTCAACTGTGTCCTCCTACTCCTCCAGCATCCCCTACAGTTCTGGCTCTGGCTCAAGCTGCCTCCCCTTGGACATGGTGGACGTTGGCCTATCCACAGAGGAGCTAATTGGTCCAGGGGTCAGGGGCTGGGGTCGGGCAGACACAGCCATACAGACTGAACCAGAGGTCAGTGGGGTAGTGGAGACATGGTGCAGTATCCGGCCTACGGTTATCCTCAGAGACACAGCCATCCGATCAGATGGACCCCTCCTTGCCCGAAGGTCTGGCTCTCGCCTTGATACTGCATTGTCTGAGTCTCCCAAAACAGCCCTCCTACTGGCTCTCAGCAGACCTCGGCCACCCATCACTCGCTCCCAGAGTTACTTGACCTTATGGGGTATGTTGGGGATGGGTGTATCTTATTCATTTTACTCAATGTGAGTCTTCTACAATAGCTTTTAACTTCATCCCTAGCCCAAGTCCTGAACCCCCCATGCCTGGGGTTGGTCTTGTACTAGGTCTTAATTTTATTTTGATTATCATTTGTATCTTCCCTTCTGTTTCCACATAAGTCTTTCCAAATTATCCTAAGCTAAAGGTTCCCAAGAAGGGTTAAGATGGAGAGGAAAGAGAAGGGTACCTAGTTGCCATTTCTCCCACAGTAAGATCTTCAGATGAAAGCTGGTAGACTCTGTACCCTCTCTCTCACTCCCTCCTGATGCCCCCATCCCCTGTCTAGACCATCTCCACTTTCCCCTGTAAAACCCCCTCCCACCCAGCCCTCCAGCCTTCTGTCTCCTACACCCAGAGGAGAAAAAACAACGACGGAAGGAGAAATCAGGGTTGCTCTCAGAGAAGGGTGCACTACAGCGATCCAAGACACTGATGAACCTCTTCTTCAAGGGGGGGAAGACTGGGCGGCCAGCAGGGGATGACAAGAATGAAGTTTCAATGCTAGACAATGAGAGTACCAGCAGGTTCCGTCCGCATCTGGAAGGAGAGAAAGGTAAGAGATACAATATATAATGATGGGGACAAGTCTCACTTACCCTTACAAGTGATTTAATTGACCTTCACTGTCCTCAGTGAAATGATTCTGGCTAGTCTTCCCAAATGGTGGGAAGCAATGTTACCCCAGAATACTTTTTTTCCTCTTAGGATGAGCTGAGTTTTAGAGAGGTGTATGTGGGGGTTGGGGCAGAGGGGTGCATCTGTGTTCTGGTGTAAACTCTTCCTTTCCCTGAGTAAGCCACAGTGAGGGATGGAACAGGTGTGTGTGTGTGTGTGTGTGTGTGTGTGTGTGTGTGTGTGTGTGTGTGCACGCGTGCACAGAAGGGATCAGGTCTTTTATTTCAATCATTACTAAAGGCAGCTACATGAATCAGTCAGAAAGACCTGAGTTCAAATTCAGCCTCAGACATTTGCTAGCTTTGTGGTCCTGGGCATACAGACTAATTTCTGTTTGCTTCAGTTTCTTCAAATTTAAAATGAGGACAGGGGGCGGCTAGGTGGCGCAGTAGATAGAGCACCGGCCCTGGAGTCAGGAGTACCTGAGTTCAAATCTGGTCTCAGACACTTAATAATTACCTAGCTGTGTGGCCTTGGGCAAGCCACTTAACCCTATTGCCTTGCAAAAAAAAAAAAAGAATCTAAAAAAATAAAATAAAATCACCTATCTCTAAGGGTAGTTATGTGGACCAAATGAGATGCTTGTAAACACTGATACACAGTAGGACTTATATGAATTTTATTCTCGTCCTTTCCTCTTAGGCAATGGCAGTGTCAAATGAATTTTATTTCATTGGAGACAGTGAGCTTCAGGGGGAAACTGGGGATCCTGCCCACAGGAAGGAGTCTGAGTTCCCATAGTCTGGCATTCAAGGCCTTCTAGTGGACCCCAAACATATCTCATGCTAGACTTCTTTTCCAAATGGGAGCTCTTCCATTCTCTTCCCCCTCTGGCACATTCTAGCATCCTTTGTTCAGTTGCTTGCCTCCACCTAGAATCCCTTCCATGCTCCTCTCCAAATCCTCTGGGTTGTGTGAAGCCCAGCTCAAGAGCCTTCCTGGAACACTGATCTCACCCTATAGCTTGCCAGTCCTCAGCTGTCCAGTTTCTGTGACAGCAACACAATACCCTATCTTATTGTCTGATTGCTCTTTAGGCCTTGGGTTTGTCTCTTCAGCCAGTTTGTGAACTCTCAAGGTTTGGAGCCCTTTTGCAGTTTCTTGTCTTGTCCTCCTTTCCAGCCTCCCTTCTATATCCCTCCACATTCAATGTAGCCAAGCCCAGGGTCTGACACAGGTGGTCAGTAGGCACTTGAGGAAGGGAAAGGTTGACTTAATTCAGCAATGAAGCTGGAATTCAGCTCTCTCTCTTTCATAGGGGGATCTGGACCTGTTCAGAAGTTTGTCACCTGGAAACTGAGAAGGGGTAAGTTTCCTCTGGTAGTGTTGGGGTTTGGTTCCCAGGGAGCATAACAGTGTGTCCTGGATTGAGTTCAGGGTATGGGGAGGGAGCCAATGTGTGTGATTTTGGGAGTACATGGAGTCTATATGGGCAAGGTCCTCAAACCTTGTCTACATAGACATCAAGAAATCTCATTCCTCACTGGATCCTAGTTCTGTAAGTAACTATGAGTTCTTACTCCCATCTCCAACCCTAGACAGAGAGAGAACCCAGACCATGCTTTTCCCTGGATCAGAGGGACACTCCAACCAACTGCCCAATGGAGAGGACCGGGTCCAGGCATGGGAGAGCCGTCTTCCCCTAATACAGGACCTGGCCAGACGCCTTCTGACCGATGATGAGGTCCTGGCTGTCACTCGTCACTGCACCCGGGTAGGCCTTCCCCAGGTTCTCTTCTTCACCTTGACCTTTTCCTTCCTCTGACTATCACCCACCATTAAAACCCCTAATATCCATTCATTTAGAAGAGTAGCTTAGTTGGGGAGTGCTGATCTTAAGAATCAGGAAAGCTAGGGGCAGCTAGGTAGTTCAGTGGTTAGAGCACTGACCATGGAGTCAGAAAGACCTGAGTTCAAATCTTGCCTCAGACACTTAATATTTACCTAGCTGTGTGAATTTGGGCAAGTCACTTAACCCCACTGCCTTGCAAAAACCAAATAAATAAATAAATCAGAAGGGCTTTTTTGTCAAATCCCATTTCTGATATTTATTAGTTATGTAACCATAAGCAATCTTTTCATATCTGGGAGCCTAATTTCCTCATATGCATAGGGATAATATCAGCAACAATATCAAAGAGGTGTCAGAATTAAGTAAGATCCTTATCAAGTGTTTTGAAAACCTTAAGTTGCTAAATGAATTATCATATTCATCACTACCACCACCCTAAATATTATCCCCCTAACTTTCCTCATAATCAAGGAGGGAAGGGCATCACCTTCTCTGGCTGTTACCTGTCTCCAAAAGCTCTTCCATTCATATTGGAGGAGATGGTGTTGGATGGATAAGACCAATTAATCAACAAGTATCAATTAAATAACTCCTTGCCCTCAAGGAATTTACAATCTGGTGGGGGAACAACATATTCACAAATAGACAGAGGCTATATAAAAGTACACAATGATTGAGAAAGGGGAATGAGCTGAGTTTAGGAACTAAAAGAAGTGGAAGTGAGGAGAAAAGAATTTCCAGGCAAGAGGCAGAAGATCTCTTATATGGAAAATAAACAAACATGCCAGTTTGGCTCAGAGACTGTGTAAGGGGGAGTAATTCATAATTAGCCTGGAAAAGCTGGAGGCAGATTGTGCAAAGCTTTAAATGGCAAGCAGAGGAGGTTGTAGGTTGTTAGACAATAGCAGGGACCTAGCAGCCAGATATTTGAGGGTGTCCCTTCCTGAGGAAAACAACCTTTTCTCTGGAAAATAATGTATAATTTTGGCTGAACAAGGCCTTCATTTTACAGGGGATGGGATGAGGAATGAGGTTCAAAGAAGCTTCTAGCTTCCTCAAAACTTGACTGGGAGCCAAAGCAGAAGATGACAGTACTAGAAAGAAACTCTGAGACCATCTCATCCAACACATTTGTTTACTAGATGGAGGAATGGAGACTCAGAACTTGTGATTTTACCAAAATCTATATTTTACATAGAATAGGACATTATCTTAGGCAAGTCTTTCTCCTTCCCTGGCCTTGTTTCCTCCCTTTATAAATAATTTCAATCAGATAATCCCTAAGGTCCCTTCCAGCTCTAAATCCTAGGCTTCAATGTTTGAAAGGCAAGGGAAGTCTCTGTGGATGGCAATGTTGATGCACTGTGTGTGTGTGTGTGTGTGTGTGTGTGTGTTTGTGATGTGTCACAGGAATGAAAGGAAAAACTTCCTAACAATCAGAGCAATTCCTAAGTGGATGGGGTTCTCTTAGGATGCTCCTTACTAAGGGTTTTCTAGAGAAAGTTGAATGGCTCCTTGTCAAGGTATGATATGAGAATGGAAAAGGAAGGGATTGCTTCATTCTGCATTTGTGGCCCTAGCCTGGGGGGCGGGTGCTTGACTCATAGGGGGGATTATTTGATAAATGCTTGTTGATATATGGATGGTGCAGTAAGGAG
The DNA here is from genome assembly GCF_037893015.1 of Macrotis lagotis. Lineage (NCBI taxonomy): Eukaryota > Metazoa > Chordata > Mammalia > Peramelemorphia > Peramelidae > Macrotis > Macrotis lagotis. The sequence continues at coordinate 114,807,153 of NC_133661.1, forward strand.
TCCTTTCTACCTCCAGCTTCAGGTGATGCTAGAGGAATGATAAGGGACCATCCAGGGCTAAGGAGCCGCATGCCTCTATTTGTCTTACCAGTGTGTTTCTTGTCTGTGGATGTGTGCATGTGTCTCCATGCACGGCACCCTCTGGCCACAAGGGGGCTGTGTGTCTCTGAGCCGCACCTCCTCCCTCGGAGCACCAGGGGGTGCGGCTGAGCCGGCTTCTCACGTGTGTGTCACACTGTGAACACCAGGGGGAGCTGTCCTCCACGTTATTGCTAGGCAGCTCCTCGGCAGGAGAGGCTGGAGGCGGCTGCTGCCGAGACCTAGAGGCTCACCTGGTGGATGCTGAAGGTCCTCCCCATCTGGCCTTCCCCTTTGACCAGAGATTCCCAGACAGTGACTTCATCTCCAATGCTTGCCCAGTGTACACCTCCAGACAAGTCCAGCTTTCATTTAAAATGGTCACTTTAGAGTAAGACCCAGAGGTGGGGTGTCTACAGAGGACTGCTTTCTGTAGAAGCATTGAAATGGCCATGGCTCCTTCCCCACCGCCTCCTGGGGTGAGTTAGTTAGAACACCGTCTCCTCCCTCCCCTCTTCCCTAGCCCAAAGTCATCCTGCCCATTTCCCCATCCTGGCAGGAAATGGTACTGATTCCAAGGATAGCAGAAATAGCCTACAGTTCTGGGGATGGGAATGGTGGAGTAGACAGCAGATCTCCAACTTTCTTCAGCCTACATCATCTACACAGACCAGAAGTCCTTTCATTGTTTGACTCTTAGTCATTATGTTTCAGTATGTCCATGAGGGTGGGGTGGAGGACCTGGTTCGGCCACTGTTAGCCATCCTGGACCGGCCAGAGAAATTGCTACTACTTCGGGACATCAGGTAAGTGCACCAAGAAGAGGCAGCATGGGGGGGAAGGGAATTTATTATGTCACACACACGCGCACACACACACACACACACACACACACACACACCTCCCTTTCCTTCCTGCACCCTTTAGGAGTGCAGTGACCCCTGGAGACCTCAGCAAATTTGACAGCCTAGTGATGCCCATGGAACTTGAAGCATATGAAGCCCTGAAAAGTCGAGCAGGTGAGTGGGGAGGACGAGAGGGAGAGTGACCATATGGTATGAAATTTTCTACTTGACAAAGAAGACCCTGGGCCAGTGATATCACTGATTATCCATTCCCAACAGTGCAGCCTCCAGCTCTTCGACCCACTCGGCAGGACACACCACCCAAGCGCCACCTCATCACACCTGTGCCTGGTTAGTGTCTGATCCATGAGTTGGGGATTGGGAAGGAGGAGAGAAGAAAGCACTATACCAGAGGTCTAGACTCTTGACTTCTAGACAGAAGTGGGTTACGGGTAGGGGATAGGGAATGAGTGATTCTGCCCCAGAGTGGAGAAGAAAGGGAGCAGTTTTTTTTAATGATGTCACATAAAGATAAAAGATTGGGTTCTGCTGGTGCTATGTAAATAGTAGAGAGGAAAAAACAGTTTTCAGTTGGAACTAAATTAGCATGGGGTGGTAATAGTTAGAGGTTGGAATCTTAGAATTTCAGAATCTGAAGGGTCATTCAATGCCATAGTTCCATCTAGACCTGAGCAGTAATCTGTGCTACAATATCCATAAATGCTTTATCAGTCCTTCAAATATTGGGAGGTCTAAATGGTTTTCCCATGAATTGTGTTCATTGACATTCCATATTCTCATTACTAAGAAGAGGTTTACCATGCAGCCTCTCCCCATATACAGTTTACCATCCAAGTCCCACTTGCTAAACTGTTACCTGTCTATCTGACAGGTACAGAATGCCTGTCTCAACCAGTTGAATCTGGCTTCCCAATGCCTTTAAACAATCATTTACCGAGAATCAAAAATAGATGTGTATATGAGTTTATGCATGTATGATGTGCACATGCACATATAGGCATGGATTCATGTGTGTTGCATTGGGGGAGATTCAATGTGTGAATAGTATGTATTTGTGATCATTTGAAGTGGAAAAAGGGCACTGTTGGAAACTAGGATAGTCTTCCTAGAGGAGGTGGCATTAGAGCTGGAGCTGGGTTTTAAAGGAAGTTAAGGGTTCTAAGAGGCGGAAGAGAAAAAAGAGAGAGAGAGAGAGAGAGAGAGAGAGAGAGAGAGAGAGAGAGAGAGAGAGAGAGAGAAGGGAGGGAGGCAGAGAGAGACTGATGGGAACAGAGAGTTGGAGACAGAGGGTCCATTCCAGTCAAGGAGGCGAGGGAGCTGAGGTCTGGACCAGAAGATATGCACAGGGAACAGCTAGTGGGTCAGTTTGAGTAAAATGCTGAGGAAGAAGACCGTCTGTGATAAATCGAAAAGGCCAAATAGGGTTACCTTGTGAAGAATGAGTTTTTAAAAGCCAAGTTAAAGAATTTATTTTATGCTAGAGATGAGAGTGTGACTCAGTTAAACTTGTTGCTTTAGGAAAATAATCTTGGCAGCCTTGGGATTAGAGAGAGAGGGAGGAGACTAAGCAAGGCATCCAGTCAATAAAATTAACTAACACTTAAACAAGTAGCTATACACATACAAATTTGTTTTGCTCTTACAAATTTTAGCTGATTTTATTCCCACCATCCCTGGGAAATAAGTGCTATTTTTCATTATCCCCATTTTACGGATGATGAAAATGGAGTAGAGGTTAATGACTTGCCCAGAGTCGCATAGGTAGTAAGCGTCTGAGCTCACATTTGAACTCAGATCTTCCTGACTCCAGGCCCAGTGAACCACCTAACAATTATTGCACAGTTATCTGTGAAAGCTGCTGAAGACTAAGACAGACCAACTGCAGGAAGCCTTTTCCTCAGACTTATGAGGCGAGGGCTCCTTCCTACTTGTGGCCTGTCAGCTCCCAAGGGCCCAGGGGCCCAGGAGCTCAGGTGCCCGGGGGCCAGGGGTCCAGGGGCCCAGGGGCTCAGGTGCCCGGGGGCCAGGGGTCCAGGGGCCCAGGGGCCCAGGGGCTCAGGTGCCCGGGGTCCAGGGGTCCAGGGGCCCAGGGGCTCAGGTGCCCGGGGGCCAGGGGCCCAGGGGCCCAGGGGCCCAGGGGCTCAGGTGCCCGGGGGCCAGGGGTCCAGGGGCCCAGGGGCTCAGGTGCCCGGGGGCCAGGGGGCCAGGGGCCCAGGGGCTCAGGTGCCGGGGGGCCAGGGGTCCAGGGGCCCAGGGGCTCAGGGGCTCAGGTGCGGGTGCCCAGGTGCCCGGAGGCCCGGGGACAAGGCCCGGCTCCGGGGCGGAGCGCAGCTGACCCCTGCCCGCTTCCTCCGCAGACAGCCGGGGGGGCTTCTACCTGCTGCCGGCGGGCGGCTTCGCGGCGGAGCAGGACGAGGCGGCCCTGGGCGCGCGCCTGGCCGGGCTGCGGGTCTCGCCGCGGAGCCCCCCGCCCGCCCTGCGGGACGTGCCCGTGGACGCCCCCCGCCCGGGCCGCCGCGCGTCGCCCCCCCCGCCGCCGCCGCGGCCGCCCCCCGTGGCCCCCCGGCCGCCGCGGCCCAACTGGCTGCTGAGCGAGGCCCCGCGGGGGCGCGAGGACGGCCGGGCCCGGGCCCGGGGCCGCAGCCGCAGCCGCAGCCGCAGCCGGGGCCGCCGGCCCGCCGCCCCGCCGCGCTCCCCGTCCCCGGCCCCGGCCCCGGCCCCGGCCCCCGGACCGGGGCGCCCCGGCCGCGCCCGCCGCCCCCGGCCGCCCCTGCCCGCGCCCGGGGAGCGAGGCCCCGCGGGGGGCCCGGCGCAGCTCGGAGGGAGCCCGGAGCCCGCGGCCCGCGGGGGAGCGGGGGAGCTCAGGACCGTCACGCTGTCCAAGCTCAGGCAGTCCCTGGGTGAGCCGCCGGCCGGGGGGCGCGGGGTGCCGGGGCGGGGGGAGGGGGGCGCCGGGGCGGGGGTGCCGGGGCGGGGGGAGGGGGGCGCCGGGGCGGGGGGTGCCGGGGCGGGGGGAGGGGCGCTGGGGAGGGGGGCGCCGGGGCGGGGGCGCCGGGGCGGGGGGGTGCCGGGGCGGGGGGTGCCGGGGCCGGTGGGGGGCGCTGGGGGCGGGGGGGGGCCCAACTGTCCACATTTGGGAAGGGGCTGTTGCCCGGGCCTGGGAGGTGGGCCAGGGGAGGGGGAGCCCCTGACCTGGGGCCCCACTCCCAGGAATCAGCATTTCCGGGGGGATCGAGTCCAAGGTGCAGCCCATGGTGAAGATTGAGAAGATCTTTCCCGGAGGGGCAGCCTTCCTCAGTGGGGCTCTGCAGGTATGGAAGGGAATCCATCCCTGGGAGACCTCACCCCAGCCCACGGTGGGGAGGGGGAGACAGGGCAGAGAGGGAGCACCCCTGTCTGGGCTCAAGGGCGATAAAACAGAATCAGAAGAGACGGTGGAGAGCGGGCTAGAGGTAACCTCAAAGGACCTAATCGCACCACCTGTCTGGACCTCAGTTTCCTCATGGACTAGATGACCCAAGACCCCTTCCGCTTCTAAATCCGGCGATGCTGTGACTAAGCAGGACGGGAGGCGGGTGGGAGGAGGGAGAATTGTCTTGGGTGGAGCAAACTGCCCCCCCCCCACTGGTCCTGCCACAAAGGAATCATTGTCTCACCACCCCCCACACACACACGAAGAAAAAAAGAGAACAAAAATGTCATTGTCAGTGCTGTCCCCCCCCCCCCATACACACCCCAACTCCTCCTCTAGTCTCAGATTGGGAGTCGGGGTGAGCCCAGAGCCCCAGAGAGGCAGCTTCAGTAAGGAAGGAGCTAAGGCTTGTGACCTCTCCACTAGGCCGGCTTTGAGCTTGTGTCTGTGGACGGGGAGAGCCTCCAACAGGTGACTCACCAGCGAGCCGTGGACGCCATCCGCAGGGCCTATCGAAATAAGGCTCGGGAGCCCATGGAAATAGTGGTCAGGGTCCCCCTCCCTTAACCCGGGTCATGCCCCTTCAGCGACCCGGCTCGACTTGCAGATCCTTCCTCAACTAAGTTACAGAGAGATCAGGGTCATCCCTCAGCACTCCTCAAAGTTTCTGGAAGACCACAACCATTTTCTTTACTCCATCTTATCCTGGAGCCTCATCTCTCAGAAAGTCAGGAAAGTGGACAATGGTGCTACTACCACCCTTCCCTGCTTCCTTCCCCCCATTCCCCCCTAGTCTCAGCAAAGCCAAGACCTAGGGTGGGCTCAGATGAGACTGAGAATGGGGGTAAGGGCTAGGGGTTCTTCCCTCCCATCTGGTGTTTCCCAGGACCCTCCCCATGGGCCCCTGGCATCCATCCCCTGGCTTCCAGCCACTTCATACTTAAGGGTTAAGAAGGTGCCTCAGGCTCTGTCAGTTCCAATTAAGTCGGGCTCCATAAGGACTTTTTCTGCAGGACTTGTAACAGGCCTTCCCCAAACCAGGGTGGGAGCTAGGAGCCAGGAGTAGTGTGTATGTACAGGGCAGAGTACAGACTTTCACCTTCCCTACATCAAGTGTACTCATTTTCTTAAAAACAAAATTTTTTTAATTTTTCTTTGGATTTGTACAAGAAATTTACACGTGTGAAAAATATACAATTTAAAAGATGCCATAAACTCAGGAAGGTGGGTGGGGTGATGTTAAGAGACCGGAATAGTAACAAACACAAATAAATGAGAAGTCTCTGAGTTCTTCCTTTGGTCTGAAGGCAGCTCCTGGTCACACAGGGGGCTATGGAATAGGGTTCTAGAAAGAGAAACCTTATGGAGAAGCAAGGACCTTCATCCCAGGCTCCTCATCCTTTACCCCAGGACAGGGAAGGGAGGCACATATTGAGGGAAGGGGGGAAAGAGGGAGCTTTCTCTCTCTGGTTCAAGATCCTTAGCTTAGGCTCTCAATGCTAGGGCCAGATTTGGAATGGTGACAAAGTGAGGCGGAGCGGTCTTCACACCTCCCCAGATAAGGCATGAGCATGCCAGAGATCAACCCTCCCAATAATCACATGGGACCATTAGCTCTCTGAAATGCTCCCTTTGGACCCAGACCCGATGGAGACACTTATCCTTGCACTCATCCTAGGGGCCAGACCGGGGCAGAAAGGTGGAGAGGTGAGTCCCTGGGCTCAGGGCAGCTCTGCTGGCTCCCAGCCCTGGCCTCTAACCTAGGAGCCTTCAGATCTCGGTGGCTGTGATCTCCTCCAGGTGGACACAAGGTGGGGTTTCAGGCAGACTATAGTCTGCCAGCTCTCGGGCCTCCAGCTCCAGGCTCAGCTGCCGAAGCTCCTGCTCCAGCTGCCGGTTGCGCCGGTACATTTGGATGTAGCTGTGCTGCAACTGCTTCTGGTAGCGAATGACTTGCTCCTTCTCTGCCTGCCAGGCCAGGCGTTCACTCTCAAAGCTTCCCTGCTGTTCCTCGGCTCGACGACGCTCCTGCTGCAGCTCGGCCCTCAGTCGCTCCACCTGGGCCCGAAGGCTTCCCCCGGCCCCAGCTGCTGCCGCTCTCTGGGCTTTGGCTTCATCGCTCTCTGACAGCAGGAAGGGGTCGGGGGTGGGCAAAGGGATGGACTCTGGGGCCCCCCGAAGTCCTGCCACAGCCATGTCCAACTGTCCAGCCTTCTCTCGAAGCCATTCAGCCTCATTCTTTTTGCGTTGTAATTCATGAGTGCAGACCTCAAGCTCTAGCTCCCGGGCTCGGGCAGCCTCCTGCAGCCCCCGAGCTCGACCCTCGCTGGCCCTTAGGGAGGCCCGGGCTTCCCGAAGGGCCACCCGAAGGGCTGCCAGCTCACTGCCCTTCTGAACCAGTTCCGCCTGGGACTCCTTTAGCTGCTGCTTCAACAGGGAGATCTCCCCTGATTTCTGGCATACCTTGGGGATAAGGGTGAATCAGTGGTGAGTGATAACTTCACAACCAACAGGGGAAAAGGGTCAGTAGAAGCAAGAGGATGAAGGCGAAAGATCTGGAGGTAAACTACCTTACTTTGAACCCCAGCTCCATTTACTAGGTAAAAAAACCTTTGGGTTGGAGGCAGCTAGGTGGTGCAGTGGATAGAGCACTGGCCCTGGAGTCAGGAGAACCTGAGTTCAAATCCAGACTCAGACACTTAAGAACTACCTAGCTTATGTGACTTTGGGCAAGTCACTTAAACCCACTGCCTTGCAAAAAAAAAAAAACCCTAAAAATCCCCCCAAAACAAAACTTTGGGTAATTATGTTGGGTAAATATTTAAAATAAGGCCCTTGAAACCCTACTTTGCCTCAGGACCAGATGCTAGTCTGGTCCCCAAAGGCTCCCCAACCCTGATTTTCGGCCTACCCCCCCACACTCTTCCCATGGTCCCCAAACCTACCTCCCACTTGGTCTCCTCCAGTCGAGGACCAAGTTCACTCTGCTCCCGCTCAAAGGCTGCACATCGTCTTTCCAGCTGTTCTCGCTCCTGCAGCAGCTGGGCAAAGTCGTCCTGCAGCTGGCGTTTTTCCTGCTGCAGCTGGAAGACCTGAAGCTGCAGCAGCTGCTGTGCCCGCTGGGCTCTCTGGGTCGCCTGCTTTACCTGGGCTGCACAGCCCTCCTGGAGCTCCTCCCGCTCTCGCTGCCAGCGACGCTGCTTCTCCTCATAGACCTGAGGGGAGAGGGCAGGGTCACAAACACAGACACCGTCCCATCCAAAACATTCACAAATAGTGACTTTGTCTCCCTCCCTCCCCCCATGGCCCTCCAACCTTCTTGCATTTATAAAGTGCTTAGAGGCTTTCCTTACCACAATGCTCAAACAGGCTCAGAGGCAGAGATGTACCCATCATTACAGAGTCAGTCAGTATGGGGTTGGTATTTGACCTTAGATCTCCAGAGTCCAATATTTTCTCCTATTCCACACAAACTCTATGCCTTCCTTGTATACACCACAGCACAGAAACTTCAACTCTCCATGAACAACACGGTGTTACAGATAACTCTTAATATATTGCACATCACTCACAGCTGGTTGGACTTGCTCTAATACTGAGCTGGAGCCAGCCAGGTAGAGATAGATACACAGCTATTGCTACCATCCTAGGGTACAGAGCAGAACCAAAGACTTGAGGGACTACAGGAGGGAATGTTGGACTAGAAAGGATCTAGTTCTGGTCCTGCCATAACTTGATGTATGACCTTAGACAAGTTACTTCACTGCTCAAGTCTTTATCCTCATTTGTAAAATGGTGAGTAGTGACACCTGCCCTTCCTCCCTAAAAGTACTGGTATCAAAGAGTTTTATAAACTGTAAAGTGATACACTCAAGGGAAGGTTAAATCACTCCTTTTGAATTATCTGTTTTAGATCATTCAAGTTGTCTGTCCTTCACCAAACCCTTTCTCTCATCATCAAACTTACAAAGGTTCTTACTATTTCTCATCCCTCAAGAAGGAATGAGAAGGAAATTTAAATGGAGTTCAGGTTTCCTAGAGACACCTAGCATATTGGGACATGGAAGATTAGACCCAGGTTTCTTTCCACTCAGTCAGGGCTCTGTCTACTCACTTCAGCCTCTCCCTTCAGGCAGGGAATGGTGGCAGAGGTAGAGTAGGGGGTCAGTCACCTGGCAAATAGCAGCCTCATTCTCATCCAGGCTGTCCCGAAGCTGCTGCAGTTCTGCCTCCCGCTCCCGCAGCTTCTCCTGCAGAGCACATCGCAGCAGAGACTCATCTGGCAGGGGTGGGGGGGGAGGTGGGGGTGGGCCAGGTAGAGGTGATCGATCCCCACAAGAACCACTGTCTGGAGAGACCCTGGTGCCCCCGCCACTGAGGAGGCCTCCCCGGGATCCTGTGCTCTTGCTGGATGATGAACGTCCACTGTCTGAGTGTGAAGGACCCACGGGGACTGCACGGTGACTGCCCCCAGTGCCAGGCAGGCCTCTCCCAGGGCCATCAGTAGGCAGATGCCCTACTGGAGAGCCTCCAACTGGTTCAGCTCCCCCTGTGCTATAAGTGGGCAGGCTAGACAGGGAATTTCGGCCAGAGTCAGACAACGTCCCCGAAGGACAACCACTGGCCCAGCTGTTTAGGGTCAGAGGCTTGTCAGCAGAGGATGAGGAAGAGGAGGAAGAAGAGGAAGCAGGGCCCCCAAACAGCTGAGTCAGGCTGCCCTGGCTCCCTGACATCCCCCCAACACCAGTGCGTGGCCCCAAAAATGCTGGCAAGGATGGTGGCCCCCGAGGCTTTGGCAGCACAGGTTTGAAGGCTGTGGGCCGGATCAGAATCTTCTCCATGTTCTGAAACAGAGTAACAAAGTACTACCACCTAGCTACTAAGAGGTTCCCCCTCCCCAATGCTCCCCACATCTAAATCCTGGAAATCCCGTGAATGAGGAAGTAGTGCTAATCATCAATGGGGTTAAGAGGCTCCATCCCATCAGACCTCCTCTCATCAGGAAAGGTAATTTGGCCTTGGATGGAAGGGTCCCATCCTCACCTTCTCCAATTTTCCAGACACAGGGATGAGCTTTGGAGGTGGGCCCCTGAGATGGGCATTTCGGGCTTGCTGCTCTCGGGCATCCTCAGTGTCACTACAGGGACTGGAGGGTGAATCTCCATGGAAGTCCTCATTGATGTATGCAAAACCAGCATTTCCCACAGGCTTTCTGGTGGGTAGTGGGGGGCAGAGTGGCTCCTGGGCCCTACAACCACCCCCTCGAAGCAGTAGCCCATCTTGCTGTCGGAAGAAGGGGGGTCCTGAGGGAGCATGGTGGCAGGGTGCAGCAGGCCCTCCTCCAGGGCAGGGCCGGCCTGAAATAAGGCTACTCACACTGCCCATGGTGGGCAGGTGGGGTGGGTGTGAGCCCGTGCTCTCAGGGGCGGCTTCCAGGGACACAGGCAGCGTCTGGACGATCGCCATGGCTGGAGGGTCTGTGGCCCAGCCACAGGCCTCGAAGGTAACCTGCTGTGCAAAGAGTCAGGCTGGTCAGAGCTCCCCAGTCCTAAATCTGTTAGATCTCCATTCCCACCATAACCTACTGTTGGAACAGCGAAGTTACTGAGTCCCTCTGACAATGCCCCTCCCCCAGCTCCTCTATGCCCACTACCAAACAGCCCCAATTCTAAGTCTCCTGGTCCTAAACCTATGCCTTGCCCCATCAGGCCCCTCTATCAAACCCTGAAAACTTACCTCCCCAATACACAAGCACATACATACAATTACATGAATTTGTCTTGTTCCTTGCGCCTTGTTCAGGCTGAAGAGAGTCGTGATTTCACATGTCTCTAGAATTCCCTTCTATCTCAATAGGAGCCAGGGATCTGAGATGGATTTAAACTTGATTGGAAATAGGCTTGGCTTGGCAGGGCAAGTGGGAGCAAAGAAGGGGAGGGAGAGAAAGGCTAGAAAAGGTGTCAAGAGCAAAGGCCAGATAGGGAGAGGGAAGTGGCCAAGCCAGCCCAACTGGTCAGATGAGTCCTGAGCCTCCAGGTGAGGCAGAAACCCATCTGAGATTTCAGGTCCGGCTGAGTCCCCAGACTAAGGTCTAGGGACTCGTCCCCTTCTGGGTTGGCAGATCTCTCTGGCTCCCAAAGGAGCCTTTTCTCTTGACTCAGTCCTTAGGAGGGGAAATCTCATTACCCACTTTGAGAGACACCACAGATATACTATGTCTTCCCTGAAGGAAAAGTGGGGAATTGGGAGCAGCTTATGCCATTCCCCCTCAAATCATATCAGGCAATGCTCTACTCCCCCAAATAAATCAACAGTCATTTGCCCCTCATACAAAAGCCTACCCTCCCAGTTTTTGCAAAGTTGGGCAAAACTGAACCCTAAAACATTGTCCCCAAAATAAAGTTGAGGGGGCTAATAAAGCCCTTCCTACCTCATCAGGGACATAAGAGTTTGGTGCTACGTCTCCGTGACAAACGCTGCCCTGCCTCCAAATATCGGCTACTAAGTAAGAGTGGTCTCAAGGAATATTAGCCGACTCCAGTAAGGAAGAAAAGCTACTCTGATCTGGAGAGAACTTCCCTTCCTCCTCGAAAACACAGGGTCTGACCTCACCCCCCCCCCCCAATATTACTCAGGCCCTAGCTCGAGCTAAGGGGAGGAGGGTCTGGAGACCTTTGACCCTCACAGAATTTATGTCTTTCATGGAAGGGGAGGTGCCCATCCGGAACCCCAGCCCTTCCTGGGGCCTCCAAGGGTTTCAGACATCTGTTGAAGCCATCAGGACCCAACTCAGACATCAATGAGACAGACAGCGCGCGTGTGTGTGCGCGTGTGCGTGTGTGTATGTGCGTGTGTGTGTGTCTGCGCGCGTGTGCGAGCGCCCCAACACGAACCCTCGAGGCGCCCCGGTGCACAAGCTCACGGCCCGCGCGCTCCGGCGCCCCCCGCTCTCTCCAGGGCCAGGGTCAAGATGTCCAGAAGCAGAAGGGCCCGGCGGGCCTGGTCTCGGCTGAGCCCGGCCCGCTTCACTTCTTTCTTTTTTACTCCGGAACCTCCCTCCCCAAACCCGAACAGGCCCGGGCCGGCGGGGGGGGGGGGGGTCTGGCCGGCTGCGGCTCCGGGGGACACTAATGGGGGAGGGGACGGAGGAGAGGAGCCCCCCCCCCGTCCGTGGGGTCCTTAAAGTTGCGGGAGCAGTGCCCGGCGGCGCAGAGGCGGGGGCCGGTCCCGGGGCCAGGGGCGGCCGGACTCCCGGGCCCGGGCCTGCTGGGCCAGACTAGGCCGGAGGCGGGGGCCGGGCTCCCGCTCGCTCCTGGGCCTGGAGAGGGAGGGGCTTCCCGAGGCTCCATTTTGAGCGGCGCCTGCGTCTGCTGGGGAAGGGGCCCCCCGGCTCCCGCGCGGGCTCGCCCCGCGGGGGCTCCGGCCCGGCCCCCGGCCCTGCGGGGCTGCAGTCGGGGCGCCGGCTCCGGGGCCCGCGGGCTCCTCCCGTGCGGGGGGCGCACCGCCCGGGCCCGGGCCCCCCCGTGCGGCGCCCGGGCCGGGCCCCCCGAGCCCCGGGGCGCAGGGCCCACCCGCGCCCGCCCGCCCGCGCCCTCACCTGCGCCGCGCCGCGCCATGCTCGGAGCCCGCAGCTCCCGCCGAGCCCCGCAGCCCCGCAGCCCCGGACACTGCGAGGGCCCGAGCGGGCTCCGCCTCCCCTCCCCCTCCCTGACCCCGGCGAGGGCGGGGCAGCGCGCCAGCGAGGGGAGGAGCCCGCCCCGGCCGCGGCCCGCGTCACCCGTGTTCCGCCCGGGCCGGGCGGTCTGGCCGCCCCCACGCGGGGCGCGCGTGCTCGGGAGCGCGCCCCCCAGCCCCGGGGGGCACAGAGGCCCCCGCCACGCTGAGGGGGCGGCCGGGCCGGGCCCCCCCACTGCCGAAGCTGCCCACGCGGGGGGGCAGAAGGCTGGAAGGCCCGGGCCACGTGACCGGCGCGGGGGGGGCCGGGCTATTTTTAGCTCCTGGAAAGAGTCTTGTTTTTCTTTTTTCCCTCGAAAGGGGAAACGCCCCGCCCCGGCCCGAGGGGCCGCCCCGCCCCCGCGGCCCGGAGGCGGGAGGCGGGGCTGCGTCAGTGCTGGGGGTCACGGCCGGCCCGCCCCCTCCCGGCCCGGCGCCCACGTGCCCGCGCGGGTGCACGTGACCCCAGTTTACCGCCTCACCGGCCCGGAAGCAGGAACTGGGGCAGCCCGGCCCCGCCCCCGCCCCGCCCCGCCCCGCCCCGCGGTCCCGCCGCGCTGGGCTTCCGGCGCCGCCGCCGCGGGGGGCGCCTGCGGCTCTCTCGGTGCGGCGGGGGGGGGGGCGGGGGCCGGGCCGCTCCGGGACACTCCGCCGTCCGCGCCCCGCGGGGCCCGGCCTTCCCCCAGGCCGGTGGATCGCCCCGCCCCGGAGGGGGCCCCGGCCCGCACTCACCCGCGTCCGCCTGCACGTCCCGGCGCCTCCCGGCTGCCCCGCCCGCTGCCATCCCCTGCCCAGGCGGGAGGGGAGGGGCGGGGCGGGGCCGGGGGGCCGCACCCGAGGGCCGCGGGGCCACCCCTCGCCGGGCCGGGCCGGGCCGGCCCCGCACCCTAGGACCAGACGCCTCCCCGCTGGGGGCTCGCGGGCAGGGGCCGCCCCGGCCACGGGTGACCACGGCCGGGCGGCTCCGCCGAAGCGCCCACAGCTTACCGACCCCCGCACCGCGGCCCGGGGTGGGGACCCACGGGGACTCGGCCTCAGCAGCTGGGGGGCCGCATTCAGGCTCAAGGGACCGCCCCAGCATGGACAGGCCTGTGCTAGGGCTGGAAGCCGGCTGCCCAGGCCAGACCTACAAAACGCTTCTCAGCTAAGTATTCCCCCACTCCTTTCAACTACTTTTCTACATCATAAATCGTAGAAAACGGGGACTGTGATGCTGATGCTGATTTCTGGCACAGGGCTCAGACTGTGACCTTTACTTATCAAGTCCTCTTGGAACAAAATTCACCAAGACTAAGGAGGTTCCACCTAGCCCAGGTCAGGGCACCGGACCCTTTCCCCTACTGGAAGGCTAAATATATCAGAAAAATGAATAGAGGTATGTGACCTAGGATCCTGCCCACCCTCCCATGTTTCAGTGAGAGAGTCCCAGAAGACCCCAATGTCAGTCTGAGGTTCCAGGTTATGAGAAGCTATCTTAATTTGTATGGGCCCAGGGTGTTTGTTAAGGTGTGTGTTTGTTTAAAGGGTGGAGTTGTGGGGGGAGGGGAGGGAGATTGTCTAGCTTCCCCTGGCCATTCTGGTTTGTACTATGTGGGGGTGTCTGCATGTGAGGTAGCACAGATGGCTCAAGATTTTGTTTACCAACTAACTCCCTTAAGCGCCACAAAGGGAACCCTAGAGAAGATCCATTGAGGAATTCATACTGTTCTACTGTTCATATAGGACAACAGGAAAATTGTCAAGGTCATATGAGCTCCCCCATCCTGATATCATCTCCTTGGATCTAGCTGAAGGGGCTGCTGGAAAGCAAAGATACAGGCTCCCCAGATCAGGGACTCGAGCAGACAGACACCTACGTTTACTATCCTAAGGATTAGAAACAAGGACAAGGAACCTTGGCATCATGGTATGGGAGGCATTACCGACACCTGGTGGACATATGTGGAAAGGCAGAAAAACCCATTTTTTTTTAATAAAGGTGTAAAAAGTACAAGGGTAGATCATGTTCAGGGAAGATTTGCATCTCTTGCATGAGGGTTGATGAGCTCTTTTCAAGAGTGCTCATCCACATTTGGTGTAGCCAGCTCTCGGCTCCAAGAAGCTATAGCATGCTCAGTAGTCAAACTCCAGTAAACAGTTTCAGCAGGTAGCTATATAACCAGGGGGGTCTCAAACCCATCAATGAGTTAGGGGAGGGAGGTGTCTGTGAAGATTTTCCTGGTGGAATGAGTGGATGAGAACAATTTGTTCCAGTGGCTGGGAAGACAACTGAAACAGGCACTTTGGAACACTTAAAGCTTGATCAGACATTAAAGATGCCAAAGTCATCCACTGCACCCCCCGCAATCATCACCAGTCTTCTTGATTTTACCTAGAAACTGGACTCCGCTAACTAAAAGAGTGAGAACGATGATTTTGTGCAATTCTGCTTCACTTAAATGTAGTTTACGTTTGAAACAAAAGATCTCACCCATACTATTTGACAGCATGTTTACGAGAGTTCTGGATAATAGATGATGCTCCCAAGCTTTTCCAGTTACTAATGGAGAGAAGCAAGGCTATTTGTTTGCTCTCATGCTTTTGAGCTTATTTTTGGCAATGTTGTCAGATACCTTCAATAAGGATGAAAAGGACATCAAGGTCAACAATCACACTGATGGCAAATTAAACTAAGACCAAAGTGGAGGGAAGGTTGATGCATGCTTTTTTGCTTACAGATTGTGTACTGAAATAGGCTCCGAAACTTAACTGGCACAAAGTATGGATTCTCTGCTGCATGTGGTAATTTTGGCCTAACAATGCCAAGAAAAGCAAAGGTTTTCCATAAACAGCACCACCCCATCCATCAATATAGTTATCACAAATGGAGAAAATTTGAATATGGTGAATAAGTTCTTACATTGCAAGGATATACATATAGATGATAAGGTCGACATACACATTGCCAGAGAGCTGTGTTCATGAGGCTCCAAAGAAAAGTGTGGAAAAAAGGAGGTATTAAGGCTGCCCACCAAACCAAAGTTCTACAGGGCTGTTGTGCTGACCTCATTGTTGGATGCATGTGTACCTGTGCCATGCCAAAAAACCGAATCACTTCCATTTGAATTGTCTTATCACCTGGCAAGATAAGGAACTGGTCACTGAGGCCCTTTCTTGAGCTAAGTTGCCAAGTATTCAGTCTCTGCTACAGAGAGCTCAACTCTAAAGGGCTGGTCGCATTGTTCAAATGCCAAAAGTACATTTGCCTAAAGGACAGTTTTGCAGAAGTGATACAAGGACACTCTCAGGGTCTCTCTGAAGAACTTTGGGATCTATTTCATGAGAGTGGCAAAAGTCCACCCAGCTCTACAGTAGCTCAAAGAAAAGTGTAATGGACAAAGGCAGAGACATCTCTATTCCAAGTGTTCCTGTGGATTATTTGTGCTTGAACTGTGGTACATCCTTTTAAGCTAGACCCCTCAGACACATTATGATTTGACTCCCAACAAAGAGATGTTATTTTGGTCCTCTCTGAGAATCGAGGACAATAAACAACTGATAGTGAGAAAAAAATAGATTTATTTTCCTAGAGAAAAGTCATGTAATTCAGTTTCCTTCAGGGTTTTTGACTATCTCCACTGGGATCAGAATCAGACATTGTCCTGGGGATGAGCCCCCATATGCCTTCTCTTCTAGGACTACCAAGTCTTTTGGCTCCCATTCAAAGGTATGGGAGGGAATATTCCTGCTCAGCATTTTCCACAAAGGCAAGGTGCTAAGGTTATGGCTGGATCTCACCTCAAAAAATTGTGGGGAGCTCTTTGAACACAACCTCCATGCTGTTCTTGTTATGGATGTCAAGAAGCAGGGGCCTGGGCTGCTTTGTCCTTCTGCTTCCCAGATGCTCCTCCCCCTTTCTTAGAGGGAGGCTTTTTGGGGTCTGGTTCACTATCATCTTTGACCTTCTTGAGGCGGGCCTTGCCCTTAGCCAGGGGTGAGAATGTCAGTGAGCTCTTATTGAACTCCAGGGGAAAGATACCCACGTCCCCATCAAAACGGTTCTTAGCCACCTGTAGGTAGCGTTTCCCAGGACCTGTTGCCAATTTCTTGTCTTGAAGGATCAACACATTGTCTGCCTCTTGACTGGCCTGGAAAAGATAGTTGGGTGGAAATGGGAAAAAAAGTATTAGGGGAGCAGGGAATAAGTAAATAAAAAGGGAAAAAGGAATGAGGGGACAGATTTTTGGGGTAGAGATAAAAATAGAGGATTATTACTATGTGTACATCTTCCCAATGAAAAGTTTATACTAGAGGATCCTAAAGCAGACCCAAGGCCATACCCCATCCCTCTTATTTACAACATGGAATGTATCTCCAGGATACAGACCTTGGCTGAACCAAAGATAGATGCTGTTTGCAGCTCTTTGTCACCATCCTCTTTACGGGGGTGAATGACCAGGGTCACATGGCAGTTGTTGTCTGTGGCAAACTTCCGGAAGGCTCCTACAATGTAGTCCTGGGCTGCAATTCTGCCATCAGCCCAGGAAGGGTAGAAGGTAATTTAGTCATTAGCAGAGTCAGATCCACACTCTCCTAAGTTACCAAAGACAACACAGTGTCACAAGAGTGCTCCTCTGCCTCCAAAAATATTTTGTGGTATGTGTGTGTCTGTGTTTACCTTGTGTATGTATACGTATCCCATTTCAAGATAACCAGTTTGTGGGGAGAAGGAAATGAGTTTTTATGTCAATCTGTATAACCTTGATATTGTCTGAACCTGGGAAAGGGAATCGGATATTACCTATCGGAGGAGAATTGCTCCTGCCCCATCATGAACTGCAAGTTGTCAATGATCACATGGCAGATATCATAAACATAAACAGCATGCTGCATCGTGTCCACCACAGTCCTAGGGGAGGGAGGAGCACAAAAGGAGAGGGAAAAGGTCTATAGCCTCCAACATATAGTGTATCAATCAACCAGCACTTGGAATATTGGCCAACCTGAGAGGTTCTGAAATTTTATCTGACAGTTTCAGCCCTCCTTCAAATCACAGCAATCTGGACTTGAAAGTCAGGCTGGTCAAAATGAGGTTTGTTACCTGATACTCTGCTGCCCATGGAAGGTCATAAAATATAATGCCAAGTCCTCAAATTGGTCAGCCCACTCATCATACTCTTCCAGTCTTTCTTCAAGTCGCCCCATGGCAAACTGGGTCAACATGATCCTGGCCAGCCGCACATTGCTGATCTCAAAACTACCCCATAACGTATTCACTCCCTGTGTACATAGATCCAATGCATATTCACTAATGAAAGTTGTCTTCCCACTGCCCGTTGGTCCTGAGGGTTACATGACAAAAGGCGCATTTGAGAAAGGACTCTGGGGGTCACCACCCTGAAAGCAGAGGGCACAATCAAGCATTTATCACTGATCCCTGACACTCTCCCCATGGAATCCCCAACCCTTATGCCAATGAGATCCCTGTGGGGGACAACCACTTTTTTTCCTGAAGTGATAATGGTCAAACTCATCTTTAACAGGGTTACCTGTGAAAACAGTCAGCTCGCCCTTTCGATGACCCTTCAACAGTCGGTTAAGATCCGGGAAGCGTCCCCAACGCACTCCAGCCACTTGTTCCACATTAGATAGTTCTCCTAGGACTTCTTCCCTCAGTTGCCGGAAAGACACTATAGATTTGTGGCCGGCAGGCAGGGCTGAGCGGAGTATTTTCTGCAGATTCAAGCCTTGGGAGAGAGCTTCTAGGGGGCGGGGATGCTGGTCTCCCGGTCTAACCAGGGAGCATCGTTTGGGGTTCAGCTTTCGGGCAAACAATTTGGCAGCTTCCCAGGCCCTCAAGTCATCACCTAGCCAGAGTACAATTCTTCGGAACTGTTCCAGGTAGGGGAGTAGTGTAGGTGGCAAGCAGGTCAAGCCACGGGGTAGGGCCAACGTGGGCAGCCCCGTGGCCTGATGCAAAGCCAGGCTATCTAGCTCCCTCGAGGTCAACACTACCTCCACATCGCGCCTGCTGATCAACGGCAGCCCAAATAGATTATGGTAGGCGGTGGGCCTAGGCAGCGTGGTCTCCACGTAGCACACACCGTCCCCCTGGCCTTCCGCCTTGAGTAGCTTCAGCCCCTTAAGACTCAAGCCCCCTGGGGAAAACCACGGAAAGACCAAGCTCCTGGCGCCACGGAGGTAGCGCACACTGAAGCGCTTCAGGGTGGCGTCGGACACCTTGGCCAGGTTGAACATCGTTCGGGCCACCCGAATCTCCTCTTCTTCCGGCAGCTCGGCCAGCGGCACCGCCCGGTCCCAGATCCTCAGCGCGTCACTGCTGTGAGCGTCCTGGGCCTGGCCCCCTTCCCCCTCCCCGGTCCAGGACCCGGCCGAGCCCCCCTCCACCGAGGCCTGGAGGTCCTCCCAGGTGCCCTCCGCCAGGCTGCCCGTGCAGAGGAAGCGGCCCGTGGTCTTGTCGATGAAGAGGCTGTGCGGGCTGCCCTCGGTCCAGCCCTCTGCGTCGGCGCGGCGCGGCCCCAGGAACGGGCTGGGGGTGCGCAGGCAGCTGTGCCCGTCCTGGAAGGGGATGCCCCGGGCTCGGAGGTACTGCCGGATCTCGGCCGCGGTGACCAGCACCGCCGGGGCCTCGGGGGCGGGCAGGGCCTCCTTCCGATAGGGCCTGCGGGGAGGCCGCCGCGCCACGGGCCATCGCAGCGCCCGCAGCGCCCGCAGGGGGCCCGCGCCCTGGGGAGAGAGCCACATGGCGGCCGGCGGCCGGCCCCGGTCACGGCCCGGCCCCGGTCACGGCCCGGCTCCACACGCGACCCCTCCGGGGCGGCCGCATGCTCTCACACAGCCGCCCCCGCGGGCAGGCCCCTCCCGCTGCGCTCCCCGCTCCCCCGCATTTCTCCTAGGCCTCCCGCGCACTACAAGGCGATCCTCCCGGGGCCCTTTTCGTGGGAACGGCCAGACATTCCTCAGGGGAGCCCCGAGACGCCCCCACGCACAACGTGGGCGCCAGTCGCGTGCTTCACCGCTGACCTCGGAAGCAAAACTCTTGGGCGCCGGCGGGCTCCGGCCCCGACGCCGGAAGTCTGGGGACTCCGCCCCGCCCCCTCCTGCCGGCGTGCCTCCCCGCCCCCCGACTTCCGGTTCTCGCTTTCCGAGGTCCGGGAGTTCCGGCGGCGGCAGCCATGACGGCCCGCGGGACCCCGAGCCGCTTCCTGGGCAGCGTCCTGCACAACGGCCTGGGCCGCTACGTGCAGCAGCTGCAGCGCCTCAGCCTCCGGCTCAGCCGCGACGCGGCCTCCTCCCGCGGCGCCAGGTGGGCCCCCGCCCCGCCCCCCCCCAGCTCGCGGGGCCCGGGGGAGGCCGCGGGGCCGGAGGGCCGCTGACGCGCGTGCGCCTGTCTCCCCCGCCCGCAGGGAGTTTGTGGAGCAGCGCGCCGCCGACTTCGCGCGGAGGAACCCGGGGGTCGTGCTCTACGTCACCGCCCACAAGTGCCACGCGCCGCGGCTGCTGGCGGAGTACCGTGAGTCCGGGGCGCGGCCGGGGGGCGGGGGGCGGCGGGCGGCGGCCGCCGGCCGGGGCTGAGGCCGGGTCTCTCCTTGTCTCCGCGGCCCAGTGAACGGCGCGGCCCGCGAGGTGGCCGTGGGCAACCAGACGGCGGACGAGATCGGCGCGCTGATGCAGAAGCTGGCCGACCAGTCGGGCCTGGAGGTGGTGCGCATCCGGAAGCCCTACCACACCTACAGCCCCAGCGTCCAGGGCCAGTGGCACCCCTTCACCAACAGGCCCCCCGGCCCCGCCCGGCACCCCCAATAAAGCCTTTGCCCGCCCCGGGCCCTCAGGCTTCTTGCTTCCTAACCTCGCGGCCGCCACCTCCTCCCTCCTCCACGTCCTTTCTGAGAGGAGGTCGCCCCGGCTCCCCCTGAACCGTTCCCACCGCACCCCTAAGTCACCGTTAGAACCCATGCCCTCCTCTCCTCTTGCTGCACTGTCGCACTTATGCAGACCATTTCCAGCTCTGTCCATCTCGCCCTGATCTCTCCTGAACTCCTCTCTGCTTCTCCAGATTGTCTTTTGGACATTCCTAAGAAGCATCTCACACTCAGGTCCAAATAGAGCTCTAGCTTTATCCCTAAGCGCTTCCTTAGTACTCTGGCACCATCTCCCTTGCCCTGGGTCCACGTACCACGCGTGGCTCTTTTCTATGTCCGCACTCCTCACGTCTTGCCTACGCTTCCTCATCTCTCCACTCACAGGCACCAAGCTCTCATGGCAGGTTATGGGCAGTAGGCCTTTGGATTGGTCTTCCCGCGGCCTCTATCCCACTCTCCAAGCTGCCAAAATGATTTTTCTAACACGTACATCCAGGAGACTCCAGTGGTTACCTGTGAACTCTAGGATCAAATAGAAAACTTTTCTTACTATTTTTTTTTTGCAAGGCAAATGGGGTTAAGTGGCTTGCCCAAGGCCACACAGCTAGGTAATTATTAAGTGTCTGAGATCGGATTTGAACCCAGGTACTCCTGACTCCAAGGCCGGTGCTCTCTATCCACTGCACCACTTAGCTGCCCCCGAAAACTTTTCTTAAATCTCTAGAGCCCTTCTCATTCTCAGTCTTAGGCTTTGCCCTAAGTACCATAGACTGGTTGGTTGTCCTCATACAGAGAATAAGATCTGTTCCTCTTAAGTGCTCTCTCTACTCTGTGCACATATCTGATGGAGACCTAGTTGCCTCCCCAAACAGGCTCCTTTGGGTCAGGGTTGACATTTCTCACTCTTTGTATTCCTCAGTGTAATGAATTGTCTGGGCCATAGGAGCAGGCCCTCAGAAACAGGGTGTACTGAGAAACATCACGGTAGGAACTGGACAAAGACAACGAGGTTTAGAGGACATTCTTTACTGACCAACAGGAAGGAAGTGGGGAGACAAGCCCATTTCCCATTCCCCTCCCCAGCTGAGCAGAGACTTGTCCTCTGCCCTACTCTGCCCTCCCCCAGGGGGCTAGTAATAAAATAGAACCCTTCCATGGTTCTCATAATAAATACATTCGCTGGAGAAAGGGAAGGGTTCAATGGTGCTGTTGAAAGGACAGTAAAAACATAGTAGTCCTGGGTTGTCTTCCAGCATCGATAACAGTCATTGTCCTGGCCCGAAGGAGTTGACCCCAGTCGGGTTTTTGATTGTCCTGCCTCATCCCGGGGTCTCACAGCTTCACTGACCCAAGGACCCCTGCAGCACCACAGTGAAGTAGGACAGGGGCAGGGCCAAGAATCCCATCTCTCAGCCTGCCTACCACCTGCCCTTTGCATAGTTCCAGTGGGAGTGGGAGGGAGATGGTCTTAGGGGGATGTCACTCCCATGAAATGTCCATGGACCGAACATGTCAGAAACAGGTTGGGGACCCCAGGCAATGAGGGAAGGGAAAAGTGCGGGCATTGTCTCATTCTTGGCAGGGCCTGGGGGGCTCAGAGTGTGCATGTGTAACCTTGTTTATGAGCATGTGTAGTTGTGAGCAGATAGGTGTGCATGGAGAGAACGGTCTAGAGCCATGTGCTGCTTCCTGTCAGTGCCAACCTTGAAGACAAAGCCTGGAGCTGGGTTGGGGAGTAGAACTGGATGGGATTGGAAAGGGTGTGCATGCCCCCCAAACTCTTAACAAAGAGAATCCGAGTGTACCTGTGGGGAAAAGCAGGTGCGTCACCTAGGTAGACCCATGGGCATACCAGGCCTGCTCCCTTACATGCACGCTCACACGCTGCTCAGGAGGTGCAGTGTTAGACCTTCGATCCAGCAGAGGGGCTGCTGGGCAGTTTGGGAAGCAGGGTCTCAGACTTCTCCAGTCACCATTAGAACTCAGCACCAAGGCAGACAGCAAACAGGAGGCTCTGCCCTCAGCCCAACATTCAGCTGGAAAGAGATGGGGGTGCTCTGAAACAGCATAATCAGCAGGCAAGAGGCCCTCTCTACACACCAGCTGCCCCCTTATTTCTTCTCAGCTTGGGGGAGGGAGGACATTGTGAATTCCAGCTCCCTCCCATCCCCTCCTTTTTAGAAATTAGGGGCAGGTGCTCCACAAGCAGACCTACCTCTCTGTAGCTCACTCTTTGAGGTCTCAGGTTCTGCAAAGGGTGGTTGAGGGAAGGCTGAAGGCCTGGGGCCCTAGACCCCTGACCAATGGCCCCATTCAGTCATGGAGGATGGTCTCAAGTGGGACATTCTGCTATGTGGTACAGGACAATGATGACCTGGACCCCGTAGTAGGAGTTGAGGGGTAGGGCTAAGGCCTAGAAGGCTAATGGCTAAAGGACCTGTTTAAACGGAGGATGTCAGTCTGGAAGTCGGTTCTGGAGGCTGGAGAGGGCAAGTTAGGAACTGGAAGGCCGGTGGGGATGGGGAGGAAAAGGACCAAAACCAGGAGGCCAGGGCTAGAGACCAGGGTAAATGGGAGCTGGGTGGCAGGTGGGAGGACAGCTTAGACGGAGCTCTCATCCAGCCTCTCCACTAGCTGTGTGTGCTTCCGTTTCTCCAGAATTCGACTGAGCTCCTCCGTGAAGGAGCAAGGTAGAGTGGGTGGCCTGTCTTCATTCTGCTGCAGTAGTACATAACTGTTACCATTCATTCTCCTCAGACGACTGGGGAGTGCAGTCAGCCCATTGGAGAGCTCAGTAGGAGGGGGTGGGGGTGGGGGAGGAGGTGGTGCTGGGGTCCCCTCCCCAGGAATTATCCGGAGGCCACCAGCCTCAGGTCCTCCTGGCCTGTCTGTCCCCTCTTCTCCTTCATCCTCCTCCCCAGGGCACTGACCGGAGACAGTCTGCAGTTGGACTGCAGAACCTCCTGCCCGGCCAGTACCTCTGGCCAGGGAATACTTGCGGCGGCGGCCACTGCCTCTAAGGCAGGCAACATAGAGGAGTATGGTGGCCAGAACAAGGCAGAGGCTACCTAGGGCTGCAATGGTCAACACATAGAGGAGACGAACATCTGGGGTCAGGTGGGCACCACGGGTGGGGGGCACCAGGGCTGGGGCTGGGGCTGGGAGGGCTTGCCGCACTGTGAGGCCATAGGAGGCCAGCAGGGTGCGGAGCCCATTCTCTTCTGCATAGCAGCTGTAGTGACCACTGTGTTCTGGCCGGGTGTCCATCACCAATAAGCCATCCACACCCACACGGTAGCCATCCCTCCCATCCACCAGCATCCGACTGCTGTTGAGAAGCCATGAGGCCCGGGCCAGATTGGACGGTTGGTCGCAGGGTAGTAGCACGTCATCCCCCCTCAGCACAGACCGGTTCCTGGGTGGCAGATGTGGTTCTGGAGGCAGGAAGGAGATGAAAGCCAACTGGGAGGTGGGGGCCTGGGAAAGGCCCCCAGCTGGGAATGCTCCTCCACCTTCATCCCGTGTTATCTGAGGTGGTCAGGAGGAGAGATGTAGAGAAGGGAGGGGCTTGGACCACACATACATAGAGAGCTGCTAGCACCTTACCCGAACTCATGCTGCCCTCACAGCCTCTGTTGCCTCTCTCCACATCCTGTATCAGAAATGTCCTAGGACAGAGCAGGGGTAGGCCTCAGATTCAGTTTCCTCAGGTTGAGGCCTATACTCCCAGGCATGGAATTCTGGGGCTTTCTCTCACTCCCACCTACCCATTGGTCCAAGTGAACAATGGTGCCTTCACCAGTCCCCCAGTACCTGTTGGGTACCATGGCAGCTTCCTGGCAGGCCCAGACACTAGGATTCCAGCCACAGTAGGGGTCCCGGGCCAGGATACAGTCATAACAGGAGGTATATCGTGAGCAGCGAGACAGTGGCAGCTGGACAACCCCACCAGGGGCCCCCACGTACAGGCTGTGCTGGGGCCAGAAGGAGGGGGGTAGTTAGTAACCACCTCGCATGCCCCATGCAAGGAATGCTGCCCTTCTCCAATAGTGTGGTAGGAAAGAGGTCAGTTGGGTATGGGCGGTACCTGGGCAAGTGAGATGACCAGATTCTCCACAGGCTGGGGTTCCATGAACACCTGGGCTTCCTCAATAATGTGCATACTGAGACCCAAGACGACGGCTTTGTGGATCCAACCATCAGCTGAGAGGTTGGGAGAGGGAGCCAAGTCAAGGCCTCACCAGAACCCCCCCCCCCCATCCCATTGCCAGGAGCAAACAATTCAGCAGGTTCAGGATTAAGGGGCAGGAGTGGGGTGGGATGTGTAGGTGATTAGAAGGTATAAGCAGTGGAGTCTAGGGTATGTCCCCTGGTTAGGGGTTGGTAGGGGTGACTTGAGAAACAGGTGTTAGTGGAGTTAGGAGTGTCATCCCCAGAGTCTCACCTGTCCCCAGGAAGAGCACATCATAAGTTGGGCCAGTTGGCACAGTGACAGGAGTCCCCACAAGTCGAGTATATCTAATATTCCTCTTGAGCAGGAGGGGTCGCCCCCGGGCTGGCCCCACACCCCGAGCCATGAGTGGATGCAACTTCACAAAGTCCAAAACAGGGGAGGGGAGGTCCTGAGAGGAGTTGTAGCCCCGCCTTCGGAGGCCATCTGTGATGCACTGTGGGAGAGATGGGATCAGATGAAGGAGCTGCTCCTGCTCAGGCTGCATGCCCTAGGAAGGATCATCCTACGGCCCACCTTACAGAGGAGGAAACTGAGGTGAAGAGAAAGGGAACAACTTGCCCAAGTTCACATAGGTAGTAAAGAGCAGAGCTAGACTTTGAATTCAGGTCCTATGACTACAATCCTAGGGTTTGCATCCTACCCAGACAAACATCCTCAGTTGGGAGAAGGTAGGGTCCAGAAGCACAAACTGACCCTTCCCTGCCACCCCCTCAAACCTGCTGGATGAGAAAAATGAGGTCTAAGTGACACAGGGACCCCTCCTCCCTCACCGAGCCTGGTCGGGGCTCTGGCACGGTCCCATCATATCGACCCCAACGACGTATACCATCCTGGTATTCCATATAGGGGCCAGAGAAGGATGCCTGGACATCAGACAGGTCATAACGACAGATGGCTGAGGCCTCTAGGGTCCTCCTGCGAGGTGGGAGGAGTGGATTGATTTAGATCCAAGAACCAGTCCGCTCAATCCTCCACTTTCTGAGATCTAGGACAAAAGCTGGGAGGGGGGGGGAGGGCGGGGAAAATCCTGCCTCTCTGCCCTTGGACTTTGGGCTGATTGGCCATTACTGAACAGTCAACTGAGCCACCCCCACTAACTGGCCATTGACAGAGGTCAACATACTTGAAATTCCTCCTTTGCAGCTAATCCACTCCCTACCAGGTTGGTATGACTGGAAATACCCAGAAATCCAGCCCTGCGTTCATCCTACCTCCCATTTCCAGTTGGTCTCTCAGAGTAGGGGGTAGTCATCTGATCCAATCCCTAGGCTTCCCTTACAGTGACTCCCCAATTTGTTCCAGTTTTTCCCTGATTACTTTAGGGCTCTCCCCACACCCCCACCAGGGTTGTCCTCTAGCACTGACCACTGAGCAGCCAGGCTAAATGCTGCATAGAAGCGTGTTTGGGCCCAAGATCCCCCATCCAGGCTACAGACACTACGCAGAGTCTCATATAAGGGGATGTGACAAGCCAGCCGGGCTTTCAGGAAAGACGTCCACTTCTTTTGTAGAATTTTCTTCCCACCTAGGTCACCCTAGAACCAGGGAAGGAGCAGGCACAGCCATCATGATTGGGACTGGGGGTCAGGAGAACTCTTCCACCCCAAACTGCCCTGTCTTCCTTTGGTCTCAGGTGCCTAGACCTAGCTTATTACCTTGCAAACTCGTGCTACCCGGGCTACCCGATGCCCCCGGCTCTGGGAGAAGCCGCTACCTTCTTCTGTGGCACGCTCCGTGAAGAAATAATAGACTTTGTCATCATCTCCCACAGTGCTGGACTCACTTTCCCGAATGAGGACGGAAAATACGAACTCTGCATCTACAGGGGCAGAGGTCTTAGAGAAGAGCTTCCTTGGCCCACCAAACTGTACCAAGCATCCTCTATAAACACTTCCTCTAGGTTCCCCTAATTTCCATTAATATTCCAAAGACTTCTCCATGAAGTTTTCATTTCTCATTTCCCCACCTCTAGGGATTTTTCCAAATAAATATAATGTACATTAAACCGGAACATTTTGTTTGTTTGTGGACTGGAATGAAGCTGAAGGAAATGACCCAGCTGGGCCAGAAACATTTTTAAGTGAAAGAGTAAATAATGGAATCAGGTCTTCTTCTGTGCATCCCCACCCTCCCATACCTTTCACCTCCAAGTTTTACTTGCCCTACTGAGGGTCTCCACCCAGTCCCAGGCCTTCTGAGTTGTCTCTTCACCTTCCTAGGCCCTCAGGTTCTCAACCTGGCCCCTCTTCTTTACTGGTCTCTAATTGCCCCAGTCCCCAACTTTGCTCTCCTTACCATTGAGCCAGTGTAGGGGGGACTCCTCAGTTCGTAGGGAACGGGGATGACGGCTCCGACGAATGTCAGGGATGCTCCGGAACTCATATCTTGTGGCAGTGTAGAGGCCACCATCTGGGGTCAGGGGGACATCAAAATGGGGTGACACTTAGCCATGTGTTGTAGATGTCAGCTCTGCAGGGGGATGGTGTTACACATACAAAGGGAGTCAACCAAGTGGAGGGGCATGTTAGCTCTGGGGAGATGTTCTAAAGACAGAGGGGCATCTGACATGTGGCAGCACTTCCCCCCCTAAACACACACACACAGAACCCACCAACGATCAGCCCCGTGTAGCCCCTGGCTGGGTCATAGGGACACTTCTCCTTCCCCTCCTCAAAGCTAGGAGGTAAAGTGAAGGCTTCATAGTCCTGGAGAAAGACAAACAGCTCAGAAGGGGGCTGGGGAGGTGATGAGGGCAAGGCTGGGGAACTGGAGTGTGGCACCTCACATAAGGGGAGCAGGTCAAATCCCCTGTTGTAGGGAATTGGGGGTGATTCCTGAGGAATCTTCAGAGCTCAGAGGATACTGGGGAGTCAGAACTGGGCTAAAAGCTGCCTAGGGATGGGGTGGGCAGGGAAGATGAAAGGTCAGATCAGTCTTACAATGGCAGCACAGAGTGGCTGGAAGGCGTGCGTCCCACAAGCATAGAGATGGGTTGAATTCAGACGCTGCAGGAACCGGACATGGTTGAAGCACTCGGTCTAGGGGGGCACAGAATGGGGAGGAGCATGAGTCCCTGGCCAGTTAGAGGCTCCTTGTCACCTTCCTCTCCTCTTGGTTTCCTAAGAAAGTCTTGACTGTGCCCGTCACCACTTTCCTAACCCCTCTTCTATCTCTCTGAACCATCTAATTCTTTTATTATTCTAATAATCATAGTTCACTACATTTCATTCATTTGAAACCTTATGCATCTCAAACCATTGGGCAGTGGGTGTCCAAAGGCTTCCCCAGACTGCCAAAGGCACAGCCCTGCTGTCTCTTTCTCAGCCCTCCTTCTCCTTTTCCTACCTGCTGCTCCTCTTCTCTCAGGATGCCTCTCTGGAGTTCCAGGCTCACATTTTTCATGTATCTGTTAAATATCTCCACCACCCCTGCCCCATGTCTTAATGATATCTCTTTTTGAGGAGTAGTTTTTTTTTTTTAATTTGGGGTTTTTTTTGCAAGGCATTGGGGTTAAGTGACTTGCCCAAGGCCACACAGCTAGGTAATTATTAAGCATCTGAGGCCGGATTTACAACTCATGTCCTCCTGACTCCAGGGCCGGTGCTCTATCCACTGTGCCACCTAGCCACCCTGTCTCAATTAAATCTCAAAGTCAACGTGTCTAAAACTCATTATCCTTCTCTCAAAATTCACTCCTCCCCCGTCATGTCCCATTACCATCCACCCAGTTCCCAAACTAATCATCCCAGGGATGTCTGACCACTCTAGCCCCCTTATATTCAATTAGTCCCTGGCCCCAACCTTAGTCCAGGCACTAAGATTCGCCTTCTTAGACTAATGTACTAAACTTCTAATGGGCATCCCTACCTCTAGTCTCTCTTCCTTCCATTCACTCAATGGGATATATGGGGTTTAGGTGGTTGGTATGAGGGGTGGGGAAAGGGATAGGGGAGTCTTACCTACCTGGTTATTTCTTCCCTTCCGGACACATTCACTCTGAGTCTCTGGGGATGCTTCCCATTGGATCTGTGGATGGGAAGGGAAGATGCTTCTTGGGCTCCAGATTCCCTTCCCTGGGTGGGGCAGTATCAATAAAGGACTATTGGGGAGGGGCAGTGAGGGTGATAGGGATGGATACAGGGAAGCCCATGGGGAATTTCAGGGTTTTTCAGGTAGGATGTTCTTAGGTTTAGGTTATATACAGGAGTCAGAGATCTGCAGAGATGGGGATGGAGAATTTAAATAAGGGTCCCAGTAGTTAGTATATAGATCTGGAATATATAAAGGGGCTGACCTCACGGTGGGTTCCATCTCCAATGTCTTCAGCATTAAGAGAGAACAAGGCTCCCCGTGCGCCCACAAGCAGCCTCCCTGATGCCTCCTCCAGAAGCAATGTGGAATAATTGTGGGCATGACCCCCAAAGTGTCGGGCCTCAGTGAGCTCTGTGAGGATGGGGAGAATGCGTATTGGTCCCCTAGGCTCAGTTCTAACCCCCAGCTTTGCCTAATCCTGTGCTCTTTGTTCCTGTAATAAAGGCTTATTTTTCTGCTATTTCCAAAATGTTATATTGAATTAATCTGTTTTTCTGTTTTTTCAAGTGACAGGGAACACTATTAACCTTTTTGTATTTCCTTGACTTCATTTTAGGAGGAGGAGGGGAAGGTTAACTAGTAATTAGGGTAGACTAATACTCTAATACTCTAGCATCATGCCCTCAGGGGACTTATTGATTAGATAAGATAGTGTCAGTATCACTAAGAGTAAGGGGCAAGAGGGTCAGCAGGTGCTTGGGGAGCCAGGAGAGCAGGGGTCCATGGATGTTAGTAAGTCCTGGATGAACCCAAGTTGACAGAACTGATAAAAAGAATTTTGCCCAGAAGGTTCAGGTAGATGAACCCCATATTGATGTGGAAGTATCTAGGGTGAAGCCAAAGACTCCCAGAGAAAGCAGCACCAATGGAAATATTCCTAGGCTAGAGGAAATCTTGAAGGCTGAGCCAAGTCTGAGAAACTACAACTAAGGGTAAGGTTAGAAAACTTGGGCCCCATTCAGTCAGCCTAGAACAGAAAAATACACTTCTGATGGAGCATCCGTTTCTTTTCTTTCTTTCTTTTTTCTGTCATGACAATCAGGGTTAAGTGATTTGCCCAGATTCACACAGCTAGTACATGTCAAATGTCTGAGGCTGGATTTGAACTCAGGTCTTCCTGACTCAAGGACCAGCATTCTATCTATTCCACCATTTCTAGTGATAGCAACTAAAATAGGAGGAATGGTTATTAGACAGATAATCTCTGGTCCAGGGACAAAGAAGGCTACAGACTCAGAACCTCAGATGAGGATACAAAATTCAGGAAGCTTAGACATTAAGAAGAGGGAAAAAAAAAAGCCCTTGGAACCAGGGTAAGGTCCCATAGGTGTTGCAATTGATAAAAAGCTGCCATGAATCCTCCTAACTTAGCCAGTGCCCCTAGACCTTACTCCCTCCCTCCTCACCCAGTCCCCACTTTAGCTTCTTGTCCTGTAGCCTCTCTGCCCTCATTCCCTACCCCCCAAGTTTCGATGGGAAACCTTCACCTTCATAAGGAATAGTTGTCCTTGGCGTGGCATCCAGTTCTCTGGCTGGTCTCCGTGGTGGGGGCCCAGGGGCAGAAGAGACCATAAGGAGGCACAAGAGGAGGGGCCCAAGCCCCTCCCACATCTTCCTAGGGGATCCAAAGATAGCCCAGACCCAAGAAAGCCCCCAGGAGCCTCCTGAGTGGGAGACTAGGGAAAGAATAAAGAGGAGGCCAGTGGTGGTGGGGAGATAGTGTCACAGGATCATGAGGGATCACAGTCCAAGGGAAATTGGGCCCCTGGAGTCGTGGTCACATTCAGGTATGTCCTGGCTTTCTATGGTATGTCCTGGCTTTCTACGATCCTGTGTCCACAAAATAAAAAGGGAAAAGTACTGTCTTCCTTATTCCAAAATTAGTCCTCATTTTCTGTTTCAAGAGTTAATTCTACAACCCTCTCCCTGCTCCAGTTTTTCACACACACACACACACACACACACACACACACACACACACACACACACACACAAAGAGCATGGAAATCTGTCAACTCTAACCCCTTTGCCACTGTGGGAGATTGTAAGTTCAGCTTCTTCTGTTCCCCTTCTTCAGGTTTTAATTTGTTCTTTTTTTATCTCTCCTTTTGCTATGTTTTTAGCTATAAATTTCTTTTTTTATTAGAATCTCTGATCCATCATAGAATCTTAGTACTGGAAAGGACTTTACAGATCATCTAGTTCTTATGAAGAGAAGAAAAAGCCTAGAGTTGCTTTTGATGTTACTTTTTTAGTCCTGTCTGACTCTTCCTGACCTCATTTGGGATTTTCTTGGCAGAGACACTACAGTGGTTTGTAGTTTTCTTCTCCAGCTCAACTAAAGCAAACAGAGAGAAGTGACTTGCCCAGGATCACAGTTAGTGGTTGTTTGAGACCAGATAGGAACTCTGGTCTTCCTGACTCCAAACCCAACATTTATCACCCAGCTACCCCTAGAGAGAAGTACCTTGTTCTAAACAATAACACAGTAGGAGATAAAATTCAAGTTTTTTGAGTCCTAGGCCAAGCTCTGTGGCACTTTTACTTCCTCAGACATTCAACAACAAATTATCAATCACCTACTATGTTCAAAGAATCACATGTGCCTATTCTCACTGCCATGTACTGTATACTGCCACACATCTCTCTGCATGGGTTTGCGCATCTCTGTCCATTTGTAGATGTATTGACAAAGTTTGCATGCCTGTCAGTCTGTAGATGTGTATGTCTGAGAAGACAGAGAAGTGATTTTTCCTCCCTAGAACTCCCCTAACACTCTGCTAAGCCTTCCCTTGATGCTGCCTTATCTCTATACAGGTTTATTTTGATCCTTGCTCCCCACATCTCAGGCTGCTTGCCACCTCGAGAGCAGGACATGGGTGGTTTCCTTCTTGGAATATATTATCATTACCACTGTTAGGAAGTTAATCTTTAGCATACATTAGACACCCATTCTTTGTGAGGCACTCTGGTGCCCAATACAATGGAAATAAAAACAGATGAAACTCAGAATCTGCTCTCAAAAACTTACAACATAATGGAGGAAAAACACAGGTACAACTACCAACAATATGAGAGAGAGAGAGAGAGAGAGAGAGAGAGAGAGAGAGAGAGAGAGAGAGAGAGAGAGAGAGAGAGAGAGAGGCAATGGATTAGTCCAGAAACTGGAGAGGGGCTTACCTGGGGGGTGGGGGGATTCAGGGAAGGCTTCATGAGGAAGATAGCACCTGAGCTGGGCCATGAAGCCAAATGAGGCCTTCAACCGAAAGAGCTGAGGATAGAGTCCACTTCAGGCGTGGGGACAGTCTGAGCACATGTGTAGAGACAGAAGTCAAGGGAGAGCACAAGAGTACTCTGCCCAAAGCCCTCTCCTCACTCTGTGAAGGACATGATTCAAGCACCATTTTTTCAGGAAAGTTTCATGACTGAGCCCAGGTTCAAACCCAATGCTCAGTACCCTTTTTTCTCTTCTCCAGTCTTTGGCTGAATTGCATGCCCATGCATGCCAAGTTCAGCACAGGGAGTGGAAGTGAATTGGGGGGGGGCTCAGATTTTCTGGGTTGAGGGAGGAGGGTCAGTGGTCTGATTCAAGGGGGGACTTATGGAGACTGCCAGGACCCCTCGGTATTTCTCACCTCTCCTTCCCCTCCTAGTAGTCACGGGGGTGGGCATGCAGTTGAGGAAACTGAGACAAATAAGGGTTAAGTGACTTGCCCAGGGTCACACAGCTAGTAAGTGTCCAAACTGGGGTCTTCCTTTCTCAGGGCCAAGGAATACCCAACCGCCGTACCACCTACCTGCCTCTACACAAAGGGCAGCCTCGGGGCCTCTGGTGCTTGAGGATGGAAGGGGAAGAGGTTCCCCGATGAAGTCCTAGGAAGAGTTGGGGCAAGAGAGTTAGAAGGGAGAAGTCTGAGGGTAAGGCCTGGAATCACTACCAACAGGACTGCCACAACACCGTCCATCCCCTTTCCTGGTAAAACATTAACCAGCATGACCGGAGTGGGGGGAGAAGCTGCAGGAACAGCCCAGGGAGCTGGGGTGAAGCAGATCATCCCAAGTGGGGGGGGGGGGGTCAATGGAGTTTCATTAAAGGGCAAAGGTTGGGATGGGAGCAAGATCTGGGGAGGTGTCCGTGTTTGCTGAGGGAGGGTCCCAGTCAACCCAGTCCCATTGGATGGGGCGGCTCTGGCCTAGACACATGTGCATACATGCAAGCACACACAACGACACGCGTGTGAGGCACATGCGCTCCATCCCAGTGTAGGCCCGGATACGTGCATGCAGGTGAGTGCACCCGCAGGACCTCCCGCTGGATGTGTGCAAACATGGGGGAGGGGGTCCTGTGGAGGGGGCCGGCGCCCCCCGCCTGACACCACTATAGTCCTTGGGATGGGGGCGGGGAGGGCGGGCAGGAGGTCCAGGCAGCTGTGGGGGCGCAGCCACGCGCATCCGGGTCGGACCCCTTCCTCAGGAGGGCAGTGCCAGGGCAGGACGGCAGCCCCGTGCCCCCGCGTGGCCCGGCGCAGACCCCCCCTCCCGTCCTCCGGGCCTGGGCACCCCCGCCCCCCCACACCCCCGGGACCCCGCGGCGGCTGGGGGCGGGGCCGGGGGCGGGGCCGGGCGTCCACCTGGGCTCCGCGGGAGCCGGGCCTCGCCTCGCCCCGGGGCCCCGCGCCCCGCCCCCCGCGCCCCTCACTCACCGCCCGCCCGGGGCCGCGCTCTGCGCCGGGAGCGTCCGCTGGGCACAACCTTGCGGCGCCGCTGCCCCGCGGAGCCGAGCCGGGAGCCGAGCCGGGAGCCGAGCCGGGAGCCGAGCCGAGCCGAGCCGAGCCGAGCCGAGCCGAGCCGGGCCGAGCCGGGCCGAGCCGGGCCGGGCCGAGCCGCATCGGCGCCTCCTCCCCCGCGTCTCTAGGGACCCCGCACTATTGTTCGTCAGGGCTCCGCACCGGCGCGGCGCCCCCTGGTGGGCCGCGCGCCGCCTGCACTCGGGCCCCGCCCCCGGGCCCCGCCCCGCCCCCCGGCTCAAGTGCAGGGTGACTCCAACTCCCGCCCCGCTTCTTATAGAGCGCCACCGAGGCCGAAGGCTCCCCTCCCCGGGGAGCACCCCTTCCTTCGGGAGGCCGCGGCCCGCCCCTGCCCTGCCACTCCCGCAACAAGGGGCAGAGCCAGGCCTGGCCATTCCAGGCACCCACACTCCACGTTCTTTTTGTTTTTAGATTTTTTAGGGTTTTTTTTTTGGCAAGGCAAAGGGGCTAAGTGGCTTGCCCAAGGTCACACAGCTAGGTCATTATTAAGTGTCTGAGACTGGATTTGAACCCAGGTCCTCCTGACTCCAGGGCGGGTGCCCCATCCACTGCACCACCTGGCCGTCCCTAGATACTTCCAACATCACTTCCCTGCCGTTTTCTCTCTTCCAGGTTCATGTGGACCAGCCTCTTAAAAAGAAAAAAGGCACTGACGTCTCCTAATTCCCTGGAAGGCATAAACATTTCTCCCAATTAATTACGCCTTAAAACATCATTTCCCAATACACCACCCCCACAACCCTGTCACAGATGTGCAACTGCTCCCATCTTTTTGGCTTTGTGTAGTTGGGTCGGGGGGAGGGCCTGCTGGACGCTGATTTCTAACCCTCACCAAAACCAGCAGTTCTAAAACAGTCAGATGGCCATTCAGGCTGATGGGAACACGAGCAAAAGCAAAGGAGAAATGAGGAGGGGTTGGACCGAGCATGAATGCAGGGGCTTGGAGGAAAAGAGTGAGAGGCCCAGATCATGGAGGCTTCTAAAAGAGACCATAAGCATCTCATCAAGCCCCACTGATTTTACAGAGGAAGAAATCAGAGAGGGGAAGTGATCTGCTCGAGATTACAGAACAATATTTGAACCCAGATCCCAGTTCTAAATCTGATGCTTTTTTGACCGTAAAGGACAGTTACTTTAAACCTTAACTCATTTTCCTCAGTTATAAAATGGGAATGATAACCAAATCACCCACCTCACAAGGTTATTGTGAGAATCAAATTCAAATACTTGTAATCTGTTTAGTACACTGTTTGGCAATGTGTAATAGGTTTCCTTCCTTCCTTATTGCAGTCTTTTTTTTTTATTTAGGAAAATCTTCAATTTCACTGCTGGATAACTCACTGATGAATATTTGATTTGTTATATTGAGTTTGCCAAGGTAGAATAAGGCTTATTCCTTATACCCCTGAAACGTTCCCAGTGATTTCTCTAAAGTAGCAAAAAAGGATACCAGCTTCCCATTTCCAGATGCATTTTCCTTCACTATTTCCCTGGGAATTTTATTTTGGGTTGTCAACAGGCAATCACAAAGTTTAAACTTCTTTCATTGCTATCAAGTTTAACTGGCTCCTTGTGGAAGCTGTCTTAAAGACAGCATTCTCAGATAGCATTTCATTATCATTCACCAAGTTTTGCTTAAGAGTTTCTAACTCTAATTAGTTTGCTCAAAGTCAAGTTTGTCTCTTTGCTTCCCTCTGAAGGACACATTAGTCAGCAAAATGATATAGTCACAACCTGAATATCTGAGGACACTTCCATGGGGTTCACTATCACCAGTCGTCTCTTGCCCTCTTTTTGGATTACAGACAATATACAATTCCCTATAACTAAAGACTTATTAAATTGGACAGCCTGCCCCTAAAATCCTGACTATTACAGGATTAAAATACATTCTAGTTTTAATGAGAAATGATGCATGAGATTTGGAAGCAGTAGGTTCATCTAATAACAAACCTGCAATTCCCTAGTGCCCTCCCTTTAAGTCATCTCTAATTTGCCTGTGGGATATGTGTTTTGATTGACATGTAGCAGACATCTTCAAATGCAGACATGGCCACTGTGAAAACTGCTGTGAAGAGTATGAAAGTTTTTTTCCAGGTTGATCTATTCCTCTTCTTGCTCACCCCACTTTAAATTCTGCTGGACAGGAGGGAAAAAACCTTACATTTGGGTATAGGAATCTGCTTAAGAGAACTTGGGTCTCCGGTGACCATATCTGGCACATGTGTGATCAAATTTCTTCCAGTGAGTGGAGAGATGACAAGAGTTTTCCTTTCAACATCTTGTTAAACAGCACTTCCTAAAGCAGAAGACTGGGAGTATTTTAATACCAATGACTTCTCTCCCAAAGTGTCTTTTTCTTTTCCCAATAATTTTAGTCATATACTCTAGACTAGAAGAGAGATGATCAAGCACAGTAACAGTAAGGATGGGAGAAGAAAAACCAAAAGTGACAATATCCAGGGACACAAAAACATTTCCCTTGGAATTCTTAGGAACTAGACTACAACTATCTGAAAAAAGACAGAAAACGGAAATATTAGATAAAGTGTTTTAAACACACCTGAATTTGTAACCAGATCTCTCAAAATCCAGAAGAAATACTCCAGTACACAGAAGAACATGATCAACTGAATAACTCAAAGGAAAATTTTGAAGGCAAGGTGAGGTAATAAGATGAGAGCATATTTCACATAAACACCCACATACAAAGGGTGTGAGGGGTATGGAAGCAGTTAAAGTGGCTACTTAGTCCCTTAATAATTACCACCAAACACTAGAAGCAAACTAAAGACGCTTTTAATATCAAGTAAAATACTCAAAAGATTTTAAACACTATGTAATACAAAACCTTCATAAGAAAGAGGAAAAAAAATGTCTTTTCTTTCCCTTTCTTCCCCTTCTGCAAAGTTGAATTAGTATAATCAGGACTATCAAGGCAGAAAACTTGATGATGAATAAACATTCAACCTGTGTCAGCAGTTCCATCTGACTTGCCATCTAAACCCTGTCCTCAGATGTACAGAGTCCAAGGAGACTTCAAAAACATTTCTGACACATTATTAGCATAGTTATATGTAAATGGTTATTTCCTTGTCATTAAGCCTTCCTCTACTTAAAAAAAAAAATTAGTTCCTTCTCCAGCATCCATGAATTAGTTCAAGTCCCAACTAAACTTCCACCTTCTAAAGGAAGTTTTCTTACAATACTTTTTTTCTTTTTGCAAGGTAATGGAGTTAAGTGACTTGTCCAAGGTCACACAGCTAAGCAAGTTATTAAGTATCTGATGTTGGATTTGAACTCAGGTCCTCCTGACTACAGGGCTGGTGTTCTATCCACTGTGCCACCTAGCTACCCCCTCAATACTTCTTAATTCTCAACTATGTCCTGTTAATTCTGTTTCTAATTTGTACTCATTAGATTGTTGAGCTCCTCAAGGTCAAGACTGTCTATTGTCTCTCTATGTAACTTTCATTAACTGCTTTTTGCATCAACTATATTATTTATATTGACACAGACTTCAATTCAATTTGAAAATCCTATCATAAGCACTTAAGATATGAAGCACTGTAGTCACTGACCTCAAGGCTCTTATCAATAGATAATACTGATTTAATTACTTGACAACTATGGGATAACTTCTGTAGGCCAAATTTAAACATGATTCTTGTGACTGAAAAAGGTAACATCAAATACATAAAACTTTCTAACACATCCTAATCTCTCATCTAGTGTTTTCAGACAGTTCTATCTCAGCCAGCAGGAGAGGGGGACAATGCCAATACTGCTAAATGGGATATGTTCATTATTAGGACCTCAATAAGAGGAAAATTACATTTTCTATTTACTACCATCACCACCACCGCCACCACTGCCACCACCACCACCACCACCACCACCACCAAATTAGTTAGAAAAGTCAGTTACATAAAAGCACAGACATTTTTAAAATAAATACCTTTATTTTCTGCTTGCAACATGGACAGAAAGTTCATCCTATTTAGAAAATTAGATAGTGTAGTTCCTAGCATGGTTAATCTTACCAAACAACACTAACTTGGGTAAGCTTTGTTCACAAAGTTACTAAAAAAAAAAAATGCTGGTTTTACAATGAGTACTTCTTTGGGAGAGGGTTGCTTTAGAAAAAAAATATGTTCTTTTTGGCAAATTCTGATTTTTTGTAAAATCTATCTCAGGAGCACATTAAGGCAAAAACTGTACCTCCAGAAGGCAGGAGACATGGCAGTACAAGGAACACGAATTCAGAAGGGCATCAGCGCCTGCCCCTGATGCTCACCCAGCTGTGTGACCTCGGGCAATCTACCAAACCTCCCTGACATTCAGTTCCTCCTTTAACAAATGAGGGGGATAAATCAGATGGACTTGGGAGTCCCTTTCATTTGATTTGATTTAAGATCTCAAGCTAGTTACAAGCTGACTTCTTAAGGGCAGTTGCTACCTCGTGCCTCTGTTTTGAATCCCTGGCTCACAGCACAGTGCCTGGAATCAAATAGGGGTTTGATAAATGCTTGGTAACTGATTTGGCAGGTTAACTGAAGGATTGCTTAAGCACGACCCCAGCAAGACAAATATAACATATTAGGACCTATTGCCTGAAGTCAAGCATTTTCCAGTTTTCCTTTTTAAAAAAATGATATATACAATAATCCTTCTTAACCATATATGGTGAACTTTTAAAATATTTATTTTTTTCTGAAAATTATTAAATAAAAGTTTACCAAAGTAGTTTAAAAAAATCATAGGTCTAACAGTTTACTTGTATCAAACTGCAGTAAAAAAGGACTATTCAAAAAAATCCATCCTTTCCTCCCTAAGCAATCCACTCCAATCCCTTTAATGCACATGATAAGAAAATATTTACATGCTCTACTTATACAAAAATCAAAGCAATATATTTTATACTCAGGAATTTGTACACTTTACAGTAACAATGGACAATAAGAAAAATACGAACATTTATAAAATTACACATAACACATCAAAGGAGAATTATACTTATATTAAGGTATATGTCCAGCATCAGTGAACCTTTGCTCCTAGTCCAAATCTAAATAAACCCTTTCATTTTTTTCCCACTAAAGATGTACATTTTATAAACAAAACCTTGAAGAGGTAGTAATAGTGATAAAAGGATTCCTGCCAGTTGGCTTAATAAGAAGTGGGTGTGCAAGTATGAGAGAGAAAATAATATAAAGAGGACTGGAGACAACAACATTATTAGTTTGATTCTTGGGTGAATATGTGGAATCCCATTTAGAAGGCTGAACTTTGTAGCATCATACTTAAAATAGACTTGAGTCACTTAAACCACCTAATTTTTCAATAGTAATTCTCACAGAAAAGGTTTTCTTCTTCCTGTGCCTTCATTTGTAAGGACCAAGTGCTTTTCCAAAAACTCTTTGTAAAGAAAGAAATCTTGTCTCCTAGATTTTTTTGTTCGGATTCTACTGTTTCATTGAAGTCACTCAGGGATAGAGCTGCATCACCCAAGTTAATAATTAAAAAGCATCTAGTTGTTATTCAGTTTTAGGAAATACTTTATAAACTGACATTCAAGTATTAAAAAAATAACCTTTTAATTAAACTAAAAGTATCAATAGTTTGTTACTATTAAAAGCCTTTTTGGCTCATTCATTAATAGAAACATATCCTTTAACCAAAGGCTAGCATCCCAGTGTTTTAAACATTAAGAGCAGCCTATGATTTTTCAAGTGGAGTGAATTGTCCTCAAGCCCACATACTTTATAAGTAATTACAATCCATGGTTTTACAAAGGAAGAGAAACATGCATGATTTTGGCAAATTTATCCAAATTTCTTAGCACTTCTATTCAGGACTTTTGGTAACTTGTGCAGGACAAGACAAATTAGAGATTTGATGAGAATTTTTTTTAAAGTACATTCATGTATTATTAGATGAGCATTCTGTTCCAAAAACAAGAACCAAGTTCTAGTTTTAGCATCTCCTGTTAAGGGATTAGACAATCCCATCCAAGGTTCATACTTTACATTCTCTTGTAGAGTCTGGATTCAAACGGCATATTACTTATTTGTCTCCCCATGCAAATGTTTCTATGTGAAGTCTGCATCTACATTTTCCATATTTTCAGTAAAGATTCTTGCCCTGTTCAATTTTTCTTGGGTCAACATTTTAGCTACTCCAATTAAGAATCTGGTACCCAGAAGTCATGCAGCTTTCCCTAAAAAAAAAAACAAAAACCCAACAACAACAACAACAACAACAAAAAAAAACACAGGAAGGTGAAGAGAGAAGCAAAGCTTAGATTAATAGTCATATAACTCTAATTTTAAACAAATTAAATGTTTTGAAGACAAAGGTGAATTCAGTAAGTATAGTATTATGCTGCCTTCTTACAACTACAATAAATGGTATCCATATTCATATAGTAGTCTAATAACAAAATTACTTACTCTGAATACTATGTTTCCTCCTTAGCACCATATATCTATATATCTACATCTATATCTACATATATACATATATACATATATACATATATATATATATATATATATATATATATATATATATATATATATATATATATATCTCAAAAAGGTCATTAAGGACATTAAGAAACATGCTAAGTGAATGAACATGAATCTTTGGAAACAAATTTCCTTCTATATCAAGCTATTTTAGTGTAAATACTGTTGGCCTTAAAATTTTTTAAATACTTTATTATAAGTTAAAAAGTAAAAATAAAACAATTAAACATTTCATCAAATTTCCTAGGAGAATACTGATTTTCTATACAAAGCTTTTTTCTCTACATGCATGCTTTATTAGATCATCAAATTGAGAGTATCAGCAATATTAAAAACATTAAAATGTCAGATAGTATGAGCTCACTTTTCCTGAGTCATTACCTCTGAAGACTCCCTTTAGTGTTCCTATGATTTCAATACAATCTACATGCACTCAGATAATCTCAGATTATCAGACAGATTAGTATTAAGCAATTGTGGCAAGGATTCTTTGAGCAGATGATACTATAAAGAACTACAAGATGATCTTTATAAAAACATCCTTTCAGTGAAATGTGGTTTAAATGCACCTGGTTTTTAATACAATTATTTGTATTTCCAGCAACATATTTTTTAAGTATTCCCTTATGCACAATGAATCATCATTTCAGTAACATGCTGTAACAAAGCATAATATAACTAATATGTTATATGCATATTTATTCAAAGCACACTAAGTATTCAGAATTAAGAAAAAGAACCATATAATTACCTGAATAGGCTGAGAATTTTGGATCATATCTTGCCATTTTCCATGTATTATGGCAACTAAATCTATTACCTTTAAAACAAAAACAAAAAACTCATTGATATGGATAGCCTTGCTTGTGGGAGGTGACAGATCTCCCAGGCTGCCCCAGGTTCCAGCATTTAAGAGGGTTCAGGCAATTGTATTTTCTGCTTTGGTTCTTTCTAGTACTAAAAGCAAGACAAATACTTGTTTTTTTCTCTTCATATTAAGAGCATATATATATTTAACCCAATCTCTGTGCAGATCACAGATTGAAAATGATGCATTCTACTTTTTTCACTTTTAAAACTTGTTTTATGAGATTTTTTTCTCCTCCCCCTTTAGTTCTGATTCTTCTTTCACAACATAACTAATATGTAGATAGATATGTTAAACATGACTGTACGTCTGTACTTGTAGAATGCAGATATTAGCTGTAGGGGGTGGGAATAGGAGGGTGATGGAAAAATATGGAAGTCAAAAGATTTCAAAAAGATGAATGATGATCTTTTAAAACTTGTTTTATGAGATTTTTTCTCCTCCCCCTTTAGTTCTGATTCTTCTTTCACAACATAACTAATATGTAGATAGATATGTTAAACATGACTGTACGTCTGTATTTGTAGAATGCAGATATTGGCTGTGGGGGGGCGGGAATAGGAGGGTGATGGAAAAATATGGAAGTCAAAAGATTTCAAAAAGATGAATGATGAAAATTATCTTTTCATGTAATTGAAAAAATAAAACATTTGAAAAAACTAAAATGATACATTATTTTAAATCTTGCACTAATTAATATTAATGTTTGCTAATTAGCAATTGAAGACACAACTATTTCTAGAAAAAGTTTAACTGTTTAAACAAGGTAACAATAGACAATTTTCTGCAGTTGTCTTTCAGTTCAACTTTTTCAACATCTGGAATTCAGGAGATTCAATTTCACTTAAATAAGTTGCTACTTTTTCTTTTGGTAATTTAGAGAAAGTATGAAACTTGTCATTTCAACAAGACCATCCTCTGAAGCAATTCCCAAGATCATTTCTGTCACTCTTCACCCTGAGTAAATAAGAGTAGTTTCTGGCACTAACTTGGACTCAAGACCCTCCACTTCAAAAAAGCCGCTGGGTGGTCTTCTTTGAACCTGTCTGTCAGCAACAACCACAAGGTTCTACGGACCAGTAACTCCAGTAAGTGTTCAAAAGAATGTGTTTTTGAAACCAGGGCTTTCTGTTCTAGAAGTAACCCAACAGGTATTTGAAAATCTGTAACTCAATACAAAAATTCACATCTGTGCACTAAGCTATTTATTTCAATTAATTAAAAAAAAAGTATTGGATTCAAGTGATCACTCTTACACTGGATGGAATTTACCAATTAATTTAGCACGTGAAAGTTATACACATGATAAACATTATCACATAGTTATAAACTATCCAAAATACAAGAGACAACAAAATATAAGTGTAGACACTAAGGGTAGATTTAGAATTCAAGAATATGCCTTAAGTTTTAAATGAACATATATACTTTTTTTTAAGTGTCTACTACCATTTGCTAAGAAAGAACATTCATACTTACCTTTGTCCTATGAAAAAATCTTGCATCTTCTCTGATACAGCACTTTATGTGCTTCTCCAGAGAACCACAGAGCTGCAGTAAATATTTCTACATGAAACAAAGAAAAGGGTTAGCTTAAAACAAGTTAACTCTGAAGCATTATGAACTATCCAAAGATGCAAAGTTACAGTTAGGCAGACCAATTGACTATCATTTTCAAATCTATCATCCCCCAGTTTTCAATTTCTGATGTTAATCAACCAAAACAATCATACCCAAACTCTGTCCTGTCAGTGAAAGCAGTGACTGCCAAGACAATAGGGCTATTATGGTTTCTTGCTAGTTAATATAGAAAAATAGCCAAAAATAAAAGTAGTAATTCTAAATAGTTCTTATCCATGAAGGCATTAATGAAAAGTAGATCTAGAGCTCAAGGTAGATGCTGAATTCCTCAGAAATATGAGAAGTAGTCTAGCCCATTCTCCAAGGAATATTCAAGCTTCAATAGAGGGCTGCTTTCCTCTGGAAACAAAACAAGCTTTTATTAATAAAAGACCTATCATACTGAATTTCTTGGGAAGTTAATTTTAGTTTCTAAGCTAACATTTTAAAAGAATTTGATAGTCAACACAAACACATTAAAAAGAGTGATGACTGTATTAATTCATCAAGCCTGAGTCAGGAAAGTGAAGAGACATAAGTTTATCAAGCTACTATGATACACTGGTTCATTTTTGTGAAAATCAGCAGCATTTACAAAAGGGCTAAGATCATTCAACTAAATTCAGACTTTGGTTAGTTAAAACTTATGAACCACTCTCTATTTCTTTGATAGAGGTTGATGTGTTATATTTTACACTATAAAAATAGATTCAACATCACTATTTAGAAAATTAATAAGAACTTTCAACAGGTCACTAATTACAAGAAAATAACTATTAACCTAGTTTCTCATAAGATGACTTCACCTTATGCTATTTTGTGCCCAACTCTAAAACAGGACTTTATAAATCCTTTTTGTATCACAGACTGCTTTGGCAATCTTGTGACACCTATAGAGCTCTTTTCAGAATGCTGTTTTTTAAAATATGGATTTGTTGGGGCGGCTAGGTGGCGTAGTGGATAAAGCACCGGCCCTGGAGTCAGGAGTACCTGGGTTCAAATCCGGTCCCAGACACTTAATAATTACCTAGCTGTGTGGCCTTGGGCAAGCCACTTAACCCCCATTTGCCTTGCAAAAAAAAAATATGGATTTGTTTTTAACTCGGACAAATGCACTTTCCCCCTGTACATTATTTTTTGTTTTTAAAAATATTTATTCTTCTTCAATTATACATAAAGACAATTTTTAACATTCACTTAAAAAATTTTTGAGTTCCAAATGTTTTTCTCTCTCTCTCCTCTACCTCCCAGAGAAAGTAAGGAATTTGATATAGGACTGAACATAGAGAAGTACAAAAAATAAAAAAACTTAAGATTACAAAGAAAATTAATTACACTGAAATAATAGGGTTTTTTAAAGTTTTTAGATTCTAGGTTAAAGAAGTCGTGTTCCAAAGTAAAACCAAATTAAGTAAATTTTTGATAATTGTTTTACTAGATGTGAAATTAATTCAATTACCTTTATGAATATTACATTTAAAATACTAAAGATTCCTTACCCTCCGTTGAAAAGGAAAAGAATAGGAACTAACTTCACTGACTAAGTGAAGAAGCACATAAGTCAGATAATATACCTAGAAAAGATTAAATAAATATAAATTAGTGCTTCAAGGAGAAAAAAAAGGATACATCTACAGTCTAACAGACTAAAATGCTATTTCTATAAGGGACTAAATGAAGGAAAAAAGAGTTATGTGTCACACACACACACACACAAACAAAATAGAGGACATTAAATGGTACAATAAATTACTAACTTCTAACCCTATTCACACAACAGGGAGTCACAAGCCTGGATATTAGGAAATTTTGTTTTTCAGCTGTGCTGGGAGGTAAAAGGCAGAGAAGTCAATTAGGAGAATATTAGAATAGTCTAGGTAAGAAATGTTGTGACCTGAACTAGGAGGATAGTAGCAGTCTGAACAGAAAGAAGGAAATGGGTTTGAGAGATATTATAGAGGATGAACTGACAGACCTTGACAACTATTTGGATGTGGATAGGGAAAAAGAAGGAATAGTCAAAGATAACTGTGGTTTTTAAACCTCAGTGACTGGGAGAATAGGAATCTTATCCACTAAAAAAGGAATTCTATCTATAGTAAGACAGGTTTATATGTGGAAGATGAGTTCAGTTTTAGACTCTGATAAATTTAGACAGACTACAATCTAAGAAAATTAAATTCATAAAATACTCAAATTTCACATTACCCAAAGATAAAAAAGTAGGAAGAGACAGTCTTCTAATAAAAATTTGTTAAGGTTCTTTGATGATTATTCCCAGTTAGCCATTCAGGCTGATCTCTTACTGCTTTTTTTTCATCTCTAGGATTTCACATGGATACCCTCACCTCAAACCTAGCAGTTTCACTTCTTCATTTTTGCCAGAAGTACTGACTATATATTTAGTCTCCTAAGCAAGAAACCTTGGAGTTGTCAGTAATTATTCGCTTTCCATTCTATACATTCAATCTGCCAAGGTTTTAATATCTTTTTCAAAATATGTGATTCATTCCTTCACTCTCTCTTTGCTCTATTGCCATGGTTCAAGCACCCATATTATATTCTTGCTACCAAT
The DNA here is from genome assembly GCF_037893015.1 of Macrotis lagotis. Lineage (NCBI taxonomy): Eukaryota > Metazoa > Chordata > Mammalia > Peramelemorphia > Peramelidae > Macrotis > Macrotis lagotis. The sequence continues at coordinate 114,851,811 of NC_133661.1, forward strand.
TGCACAAGATAGACTAATTTTCTTATAGCCTGGCTTTGATTGTCATTCCTCAGCTCAATAATCAAGCTGATTTAAGTTTAAATTTCTACCAGGCTTTGTTGTTTCTTCATAAGCTGATAATCGTTCCTGCTCAACTCAATTTCCTACACCTCAACATGAACCCACCATCTTAGTATATAATTTTTCAAATGGAGTGTTCATTTGCCATTCCCATGTTCCTCCTCATATCTTAAATACTTTCTCCACCCCATCTCCCAATCACATATCCAATCATCCATTCTTTTAAAATTATTCCAGCAACTGAGCACCCTCCTTCCTTTCCCCAGATCCCATTTTAAGTTAGTAGCAAACAGTGTAACACTTAATTACATGCTCCTTTTATTTATTTTAAACATTGCCCTTGTTTTAACAAGTGTCTTTCTTAAAGGTTACTTAAGCCTTTAAACTACAATAGAGAGATTTAGTGAAGGTGGTAGCAGTTATATACTTCATTACAGAAAGTCTACTCTAAAGCTTCATAAGATAAAGGTGTAACCTTGGCTCCTTGAAAGTTATGTCAATGGAACACGTTCTCTGGCAGGTTTTACCATGCTGCAGTGACTTTAAGCACAATTCTGACAATAGATGATGTTTGTTTTCAAAGAAAGAGCATATACAAAAACAGAGAAGCTAAATCACCACAGTGATTAACTGCTTGGCCATGGCAAAAAAAAACATGCATTAAAGACAAACACAAAATGCCTCTTACTCTTGTCTAGTCTGTCCCCCCTGCGGCCACTAAGATGATCAAGTGGCAGAAAAGGGGACAAGATGATGCTAGGAATTATGTCATTTTAAAGTAATCTATAAACATCAACTGCTGGTACAGAGATTTTGCTACTTTACATTTGCTACTTTGCCATTCTACCAGAGGAAATGAATCATATTAATTTTGACAGTCTTATCATGAAGGAAACTAAAAGTCAAAAAGAAGTTGCAGCTAAAGTAAATTAATAAGTAAAAGTAAATAAGAGGAAACAAGAAACATTTCATGAGATAGACTTTCTTTTACTACAAGGCTCATGTTAAACATGAGCAAATATTACAAGCATACTAACTACAACTTAAGGGCTATGACCTGTTACTGTGGATGGGGAGACAGAACAATTCTACAAAGAACTCCATAAAATGTTCCAAATAAAATCAACATATATGTAGGTATTTGGTGACTTTAATACATAAGGAAGGCACAGAGGAAGATGACTAGAAATGCTGGAAAGTATGGTTTGGGAATAAAAAACATTAGAAATCAAAGACTTGTCAAATCTAAAACCCTTTGCTCATGTAACAAAAATAACATCTTTTAGAAAAGTGTTAGGAGTGATAGACATGTAGAGCACCGAACAACAAAAATAACATTATACATTTTAACAGGTAGGAAATGAATTTATATGGGGATCATTCTCCTAATCGTCTACATACAGCTGACCACAATTTTGTTAAACAAAGATTAATAAAAAAAAGAATAACAATGAGAAAAAGATGACATTTAATTAAATGAATTCCAGTCTAACATCATTACAATAAATGTTATCCATCAAACTGGATAAATCAACCCTGCAAGATTTACAGAAGGAAATGAAGAAAAGCCATATGAAAGGAAAGCATGGGTGGATTGCAATCTGCACAAAAGCAAGTGTACTATACTCATTAAGTCAATTATTCACTGAAGTTACTTATCAATGAAATATTACTTTAGTGCCAAAACAGAGCAAAGGAAAAATTTCAGGAGTAATAAAATTGAGCTGTTGACTTAAGGTAAAAATTACTATACATAAGGGGGTGGGGCTAGGTGGCACAGTGGATAGAGCATCAGCCCTGGAGTCAGGAGGACCTGAGTTCAAATTCGGCCTCAGACATTTAATAATTACCTAGCTATGTAGCCTTGGGCAAGCCATTTAATCCCAATGCCTTGCAAAAAAAAAAAAACCCTAAAAAAAACTATACTTAAAAAACACACCTGGATTTTTTTTTCAAGATTATGGGCTTAAAAGAATTTATTAAATTATAATAGCACCCATTTGGCTGCCCAACAGCACATTTTTGAAGGACAGAGTGCAAGGAGAGAGAAAATATAATAAATGGCAATGGGGAGGAATGGATGGAGAGAATTACAATCAGCAACAGCAACTGTGGAAAATATGGAAGTAACTTCTATGATGAACTTATGATAAAAAATGTGATCCACCTGAGACAGAGCTGATGGTATCAGAACACAGACTGAAACTTTTTTTCTCTTTTACTTTATTTCTCATAAGGTTTTATATTTTTGTGGGGGAGGGGTATTATGTTTACTCTTAACCAAGAATATTTTAGTAATGTGTAATTAAATTAAAGAAAATTTTAAAAATGATAACGGCACCTATTTTTTGCTACTTGGTTTATTAAAAAAAAATTCATGTCAGAAATAAATAGAAAAATAGGACTCAGCTTTTGGACAATTTTCTGAAATTTCTTTATTATTATAAAGTCCAAAGAAGGTCTCTTATTTTCATGCTTACAGATAATTTAGTCTTAAAAAATTTTATTGATATCTTATTTATATCAACTTTATTTCTATGTCTATCCAGCTATCAACTTCTTCCTCCTAAACCCAGAAAACTGTTCCTTTCAATAAGGAATAAGAGAAGGTGGAAAAAAGCAGTTTAACGAAACAATACATCAACCAAGTCTGATAGCATACAAAGCATTCCATTTTCCAAGTCCCCTTTTTTTGCAGAATTCTTATCATATAACTTAAGATTTTAAACATACCTGTTGCTCAAGGTCTAGACCTAAACAGTCTTTGGTAAGGTTACCCTGTTGTTCACCTGTTTTCTTTGCTATCATTTTCCTTAACAAATCGGAAGGCTTCATTTGTATAAGGTATTGACAAAGGAGAGACATCTGCCAAAGGAAAGACATAAAAGAAGTGAGGTATCAGTGTCAAATCATGCTCTGCATTCTTGGATGTCTCTTTTAAGTTGTCCTCTTTATGAATAATTATTCAAGTTGATTTATAAAATGTCATCAATAATATATTTTAATGTTGTGTTTGACATTGTACTGGAGAGTATTTTATTTGCTCCAGAGAGGTGTGTACACACACACACACACACACACACACACACACACACACACACACACACACACACACACTATCCCCTTTACCTGAAAAGGAAATTTTGAGTTAAGAATAGTTTATTTAAATATTTAAGGATAGGTATTTGAAAGGGCCAGTTGATATTTAAGGATAGGTATTTGAAAGGGCCAGTTGCCCAAAAAAGGTCTAAAATTCAAATTTTTATTCATTTACATGAAGATTTTATTTCTCCAGGGAGTGAAAAGGTTCACCAAATAAGGGAATAGATATTGGGCTGAATATATCATCACTAAACTCTTTTATTTGAAGATTGATTTACCAAGTTTGAGAGTTAACTATTAATTTAGTCTTAGTCTGCATTACAAAGTTCAAAGGGAAATGGATAAGAATCAGAAGCAAGAATCCATCAAACTGTTTCCTATTTCTCCTTCCATAGGGCAAACACCACTGTCTGTCAATCACTCACAACTGGAACAGTCAGTCACACAGGCAATTAGTTGTCACAAAGAAATTGTAAATTTAAGGAAAAATACTTATTTTGAATTCAGAAGAATTTCAAATCTACTATTATAGATATGTTTCAAATTTTTAAGTGCCTTTTTTTTTTTTAGGTTTTTGCAAGGCAAATGGTGTTAAGTGGCTTGTCCAAGGCCACACAGCTAGGTAATTATTAAGTGCCTGAGACAAGATTTGAATCCAGGTACCCCTGACTCCAAGGCTGGTGTTTTATCCACTACACCACCTAGCTGCCCCTTTAAGTGCTTTTCCATTGGGCTAGCTGTATCTGTAATATTTAAATTCCTTGTAGAAAAACAAAATAGTTGCAATGGTATATACCACTAACTGATATTGGATAACAAAACTTAGCTTTTTAAAAAGACTATATTTAATAGTCTAATAAAAAGGCAAAACAGCTGTGAAACAATTTAAAGAAGTTTTAGGTCTTCAAAATCCTTAAAGCAAATCATGAAACCAAAAATCAGCTCAATTTAATTTACTATATAAAAAAAATATTCATACCTGCAGATCGCTGGCACTTGGAATATCTTCAGGTTTCTTGTCCAGAAATTTAGAAATAATCACGAGGCTGAGATGCTGTCTAACTTGCCTAAAATCAGAATTTAAAATTGTACTTACATTTATTTATTTTAGGTTTTTGCAAGGCAAATGGGGTTAAGTGATTTGCCCAAGGCCACACAGCTAGGTAATTATTAAGAGTCTGAGGCCGGATTTGAACTCAGGTACTCCTGACTCCAGGGCTGGTGCTCTATCCACTGAGCTACCTAGCCGTCCCTTAAAATTTATTTTTAATAAAATTTTTGGTAAGCAAAAGAGGTGAAAAATTTTTACAAAACATGATTTTTTTTAGTCTCTACTTTATTCCAATTTTAAAATGTATCCAATATGTTCCAAGAGAATTATATTCTAGAGCTACAAGCATCACTGGGGCAAGAGGGTAACATTTTAAATCAATATTTTTATAAAATCAAGAATGACTTCCAGAACCAGGGTCCAGGCAGCAAATATGGGTTAAATAACAGACTCAAGTTCTTACTGGATCTCTGTGTTATCATAGTAGAAAGAAGAGAAATGATTCTGAGAAGCAATAAAAAATAAAGTGAAGAGTACTTTCAACCAGCATTTAGTAAACAATTACTCTGAGTCAAGAGCCAGGAAATGAATCCAAAGAACAGATTCCTTCTCCCAAAGAGCTTTTCTGATTGATGTAAATGCTATTGAAAGATTTTTTTTCCTTTCCCATTCTCCCATACCTTCCCCGTGCTGTCCAATTAGGCACAAACTGAACTAGCCACAGAAGGTTGTGGTGATGAGTGGAAAGCTCACTGATGGCCACACAGAGCTCAGGAATCTGAAAAGCAAAGATAAAACAGGAACACGTTCATGATGGAGATCAGACAGGGATCAAACTATCCTCAACAGTCTATCCTCACTGACTTAATACCGGGTGATTCCCAACCTCGCCCCAAACCTCAAATCCCTCCTTTTAAAACTCGCACATTATGAAAAAGTACTTAAAGATTCAAATGAACTTAATCCAGAGGAGCCAGCCAGAGCTCCTTGCTACAATGAACCCAATCTTCAGACCTTAAGTTAGTCCTGTGTTATGGTCCCAGACAACATAAATACTACAAAATTGCACACATTAATGTCGAAACTAGGATACAAATTTTCTTCCTTCTTTAAATCAATTTGTTTCAGAATTTCATAGATGCAAGCTTTCCAAAAACCACCTTCCCACATAAACATTGGCAAATTTCTAAGGCAGAAATCACTTTAGAGTTTTTAGAGCTAAAGAAGTTCTTTTTATGTGGTAGATTATGCTGTCAAATTCGAACAGAAATGAGAGTCCCAAATCTATACATAAGGATCCCTGTGGGCAGCATATTGACTTAGTTTAAAAATGTAATATTATGTATGTTTTATTGTATTTTTATTTATTTTGAGAAATGTCTCAATTACATTTTAATCTTATTTAGGATACACTAGGGAGTGTTGTTTGCTGCATGTTTGACATATTCATTGTACACCATACCCCTCTGACAGTCTACATGCCTCTTCTCAAAAAAATGTTTATAAATGTATAATATAATATACAAGATTAAGAAGGAAATGCAGTTATCAAAATATTTTAAAAGTTCAGAGGGTCTTCAATTTAATAAGCCCTGATTAAATGTTATGGAAAAAAGATAACATTTTTTATGGTTTTAACACATATTAAACAAATATAGTCTCTGTCTATAGCTGACTCATCTCTCACCTGCCAAATGTCAGGTTACAAGTTAGAAACAACACATTTTTATTCTGCCTGCACTGAATGTAAATCTCTGCTTTCATAACATCAAACTAGTGTTTTATTCTTTGGTAGCTTCATCTCTTACCTTTGTGTCCCAATCTCTAATGTTTTTCAACAGGTTTATCAGGAGACTCTGAAAGTCCACCAGGGCAATCTGTTTTAGGTCCTTTTCCAAACTCATTTTCAAGAACATTAAAAGCAGCAAGATTATTTCTTGATCTGTGTAACCTTCTGGGTATACAGCTGTACAGAAGCCTATAAACTTAGCACATAATCACAAAAATGAAATTTGATTACTAAGAAAGATCATTTAATATTAAGATTTTAAATCCAGAAAAATTTCCTTGTTACTTCTGATGTATCAGTGTTAACAATGATTCAATCATTATAAAACAAGACAGAACCACTTCTGCTTTCTAATTTTCACAACAAATAAAAGTTCTGTAATTGAAAACAGGACTCCAGGTAGAATCCAAAACAAAGTTGTGAGTGGTAAAAATAGATTTCTGCCTGACTTCTGAAAAGTTGAGAGAAAAAATAATCCAAAAGGGGCAATGACCTAAAACCTCTTAAACACACTCATGACTTAGGCAAAAGAATCATTTATTATTATTATCATCATTTTTTTTCCAGAAAGTGTTTCTTTCATGTGGAATCTGAAACAGAATGCAAACAAAAAGACAAATGACTTTTTTTTTTAAATAATAATAGCAAGTTTCTTACCTTAACTACATTTAAAATGTTAGTTTCTGGAAGACATGAAACAACAGCATCTTCTATAGAATCTTCATTTTTTCTTTCTTCAGATATGCTTTGTACCTCAAAATTACTGAAAAATTCACAAAGAAATGTGAAATGTACATAAAATTCATTCAACAAAGTTTTTACTGATCATTTTCAAGGAAAAGGCAATGCAAGATGAGGCAGAGAACATGTTATACAAAACTTAAGGTACTGGTGAAGTTTAGCTTGAAAAAGAGAAGATTTGGTAGAGTCATCAAAATAGTCAAGTATATTAAGAGCAGTTACATGGAAGAGAAATTTTATACATGGTCCTAGAATGAAAAACAAGTGGAATTTGCAAAAAAGGCAGGTTGTAGGCTTGTACTAAAGAAAAATTTCCTAATAATTAGAGCTATTCAAAAGTAGAACACCTGTGCAGAGATTTTAACCAGCTGAAGAACGTAAGATTCTTTAGGGAGAAGTGAGGGAGAGAGAGAAAAGGTGAATTGCAGAGTTCCAAATTCCAGGTCACACAAGTGAAGATTCATAAGCTTCTAGATTTAGAGCTGGAACGATTCCTAGAGGACATCGAGTCCAATCTCTCCTTTTAACAGTTAAGGAAACAGTGATTTTAGAGGGGCAGGTCAGGGAGGGTGAGGCTATTTCATGTATGTGACTGAAGTGAAATTAAAGTTGGAACTGAGATAGTTCATGAATTGAGAAACTGGGCTTTTTAAAGGATGTCAACATGTATCCTAAAGCCCCTATGAATGGGAAACTGTCTAGTGACAACGGCAGGATCACCTGGAAGAGGCAGTGAGAAGGAGAGTATGTTCTCTTCTCTTGGAGAAGAGAGTATGTTCTCTTCTCTTGGAGAATTAAGTCTCTAGGGAACATAACAAACAATGTGTCTGACATTACAAAAGGCAATTGGTTATGCACTCAGAGGGAACCTAAGTTTCTTTGAGTATAAGCTGCAAAAAATAGAATAAGAAATCTAATAGTTTGGTAACAATAGAGTAAGAGTACCTGAAGGCAAAACAGAATGGGAAAAATAGAACTGAAATAGATAAGTAAAAGGGAACTGGGAGGATACTTTCTAATTGTTAGAATCTGTGTCTTGTGGTTGAAGCAATCTATGAAGGCTGAATTGGAGGAGACTTAAGAGTTTGGTCTTGGGGCGGCTAGGTGGCTCAGTGGATAGAGCACCGGCCCTGGAGTCAGGAGTACCTGAGTTCAAATCTGGCCTCAGACACTTAATAATTACCTAGCTGTGTGGCCTTGGCCAAGTCATTTAACCCCATTTGCCTTGCAAAATCCTTTAAAAAAAAGAGTTTGGTTTTGGTCTTGAAGGATAAGATATAGATAGGCAGGAACTGAGATGCAGTACTGATTTTAAAGTGAAAAGAGAGGGCAGCTAGGTGGTGCAGTGGATAGAGCACCAGCCCTGGAGTCAGGAAGACCCAAGATACTTAGTATTAGTTACCTAGCTGTAGGACCTTGGACAAGTCACTTAACCCCATATTGCCTTACTTAAGATCTCTTTTAGCTCTAATATATGAATGTCTGATTAGAAATGAGGGGAATTCCCTTGTATGGATTATGATTTATGTTTAACATAATTACATATATAAAAACCTACGCTAGATTGCTTTCTGTTAGGAGGAAGGAGGAAAAAGAAGGGAGAAAAATGTGAAACTCAAAACTGCCAAAAAAAGATTGTATCAAAAATTTTTTTTTAATGAGGGAAATTCAATCAATCAATAAAGCATTTATTAAATGACTGATATATGCCAATTACAAAAAAAAAACCCAGAACAGTCCCTGCCACCAATGAACTAATATTCTAACAGGAAAGACAACATGTATGTAGGCAAGTATACACAAGAAGGTGTATGTAACAGACACAAGGCTATTTTGTGAGGAAATATACTAGTGAGGAGAAAGGGGACTGATCAAGAAAGGAATCCCAAAGAGGAAGAATCTTTGGACTGAAGAATCAAGGATCCTAAAGAGTGTAGGTAAGAAAGGAGTGTATAACAGAAGCAAGAGAGACAGAGCAAAGGCAAAGTAGCTAGAATGAAAAGACACTGCAGGAAATAATATGTAATGAGGCCAGAAAACTAAGACCCTTTGAGGGTGTGAACTCATGTCTGGCTCTATAGAAGTAATAGAAAAACACTGGAAGTATGTGCACCTGTGTGCACATCCATGTGTTGTTCACATCAACTTAGGGGGCAGTCTGAATGAAGTGGAATGGGAAAAGAGAAAAAAGGCTGGGAGAATAATTAGAAAGTTCTTTCTATACTCCAGATGAGAGGTGAGGAGGGCTTAACCAGAGTTGGGTGGCTATATGAGGGAACAGAATGAAAGGAGGCAAGAAAATAAAAGCATATTCTATGTAAATGGAAGCTAAGACATTAAAAGGGGTTAGAATGTTGAAGACCCTGAATGACAGACTAATGAACTGGAGATTTTAGGAATTGAGGAAATGAGAGTCATTAAGAGTTTTTAGGCAAAGGAGTAATATGATCATAACTATGCTTTAAGAAAATTCATCAGGGGAGGCTAGGTGGCGCAATGGAAAAAGCACCGGCCCTGGAGTCAGGAATACCTGGGTTCAAATCCAGTCTCAAACACTTAATAATTACCTAGCTGTGTGGCCTTGGGCAAGCCACTTAACCCCATTTGCCTTGCAAAAACCTAAAAAAAAAGAAAAAAAAGAAAAAAAAAAGAAAAGAAAATTCATCAGCCACTTAGTGGATATGATGAATTGGGGAAAAAAAGATGCTGGAGGTAGACAGAGAAGTCAGGATCATAAATCAATTAGGAAACCAGTCTGGGGGGCAGCTAGGTGGCAGAACCTTGGCGCTGGAGTCAGGAGGACCCGAGTTCAAATCCAGCCTTACCCACTTGACACTTGCTAGTTGTGTGACTCTGGCCAAGTCACTTAACTCTGATTGCCTTTCCAAAAGGGTTATAAATTAAAAAAACAAGATGGTAGTTAGAAGGCTGCTAGCAGGTTCATATGAAAGCCTTAGAAGTAAAACTGCCCATGTTTATGAGAAAAAAAGTGAACATAAAAATTAATAACATAACAATTACTATTTATATCTTACTTATTATGTGCCAGGCTCTATGCTAAGTACTTTGCAAAAATGACCTCATTTGATCTTGAGTTGGGTACTATTATCATCCCATTTTACAGTTGAGGCAACTGAGATAAAAAAGATTAAGTGACTTTTGAGGCCACAACTGAAATCAAGTCTTCCTGTCTAGAGGCCCAACCATTCTATCACCTGCACAACCTTGCTGCCATATGAGAGATTTTGCCTGGAAAAATAAGGTCAAAAAGGTAAAGGGGGGGAGGGCAGCAGCTAGGTGGTATAGTGGATAGAGCACTAGCCCTGGAGTCAGGAGTACCTGAGTTCAAATCTGGCCTCCAACACTTAATAATTACCAAGTTGTGTGGCCTTGGGCAAGCAACTTAACCCCATTTGCCTTGCAAAAAAACAAACAAACAACTAAGTAAGTAAATAAGTAAATAAGTAAAAAAGATAAAAGGGAATAGCAACTGATCAGTGCTGGAATAAGGAAATATCTCACTTAGTTTGAAACAGAAAAGATAAGATAGAGAGGGAGAAAAGCTGAGGTAAAAAGGAAAGGAAGGAGTTCTCATCTGGGGAATCTTAGTAAAGAGATCATTGTACTTGCAATGTTGAAAGACAGTGGAAGTGAGGGTTTGAAAAAGATGAAGGATGTTTATTTACATCCCTACCTCCACTATTAAAACTACCATACACAATGCCCTGGGAATAGCCACTGGTGGGACAAATGCTAAGCAATCTTTGAAGCTGATGAAAAACAGGACACTGAGCATAGCAGTAAGAGGTTTGGCAGGATGGCTGCTGCCCAATTTATCCATGGTTTGTAATTTTCCCAATGCTCCTCTATGGATAAGGAGTAAAGAACAACATGGATGGTCAGAATGAACTTTGCACAGCCATTATTAACTACAAGTTAAAGGGTCAAGAGAATCTAGCATTTTAATAAGGGCAGCATTAAAGAAACTGAGCATGGCAACTAGCCTAAGCAAAACAACTAAATTATGGATTAATTTTAATTATGGAGTATTTTCAATGTATTTACTAGTGCTACAGAGCCCATGCAAAGGGCAGTGATCTGAATGTAGTTTACAGAATTATAACTAACTAAATGCTAAAACTGGACTAGACTCAACTTCTAGGCCAGTGCTCTTATTATGTTAAAATGTCACTGGATAAAAAAAAAATCTCTTTAACTGCTAAAGATAAAGGAATTACTTTTGTTGATCTTCATACCACATTTGTCCAAGAAGGTTATTAAAAGTCTCTTTTAGGGGCAGCTAGGTGGCACAGTGGATAGAGCACCGGCCCTTGAGTCAGAAGTACCTGAGTTCAAATCCGGCCTCAGACACATAATTACCTAGTTGTGTGGCCTTGGACAAGCCACTTAACCCCCATTGCCTTGCAAAAACTAAAAAAAAAAAGTCTTTTAAATGGCAGTAAAAAATATCTGATGCAAGGCAAGAAAACTTTGGAAATATCTTGAAAATGGTATGGGTTCTTTTTTTTTTTTTTTTAGGTTTTTTTGCAAGGCAACTGGGGAATTCTGAAATAAATCTCCATTCCAAAAAACCCCAGAGTACTAAGTCCTCTCCATTCTTGTCCCTCAGCTTGGGGCTCTATGATCTCCAAAGTCCCCCTCAAAACAAACAAAAAAGCAAAAAAAAAAAAAATTCCAAGTGAAAGCAGAACAGACAGTCTACCATCTTTTTCACAGCAGAGAAACTCTAGCAACAAGAGAAGAGAACTTTATTCTGCTACACCAAAATGTTGGTCTTCTATTCTTCTTTCGGTGTCTGTCCCTGCCCCTGCATGCTGCCTGTCCTCTCCACTTTAGCATCTGACCCCATCATGCTCATCCTCTCAAGTCCCTTCCTGATCTCACTTCTCTGTACCCAGCCTCAATGTGTTCTTGAATCATGTTCTGACTCCTTCAGTCTTTTCCCTCCACAGGCAAGTGTGCCTCCCTCCCTTTCCCATATCCATTTTTGAATTACATAAAAATTACTTTAAGTAGAACCCTACAGAACAGTCCACTTACATAAAGCAAGAACTTTCAGTACTCAATCTACTAATGCTTGGTTCTCAACAGGAACTACAAGTCCTAGACCCTTTCAAATTCACTTAAACCAAACCCCTCTTCTGGTCACAATCCACTTTTTTTTTTGCAAGGCAAATGGGGTTAAGTGGCTAATTATTAAGTACCTGAGACTGGATTTGAACTCAGGTACTCCTGACTCCAGGGCCGGTACTCTATCCACTGCGCCACGCAGTTGTCTCCACAATCTACTTATAATAGACAAGAAAGACTTATTGGGATCAACAACTTTAACATGACATAACAAGAACTGAGTTTCTAACTGTATTATGCTTCAGAAATCCTTGTGTTACATTTCCATCTATGTTCTATACACTGGGTAGGCAAGAAAATCAGGTGAAACACAATTTTCTATAAAAACAATTTAAAAGGGGCGGCTAGGTGGTGCAGTGGATAAAGCACCAGCCCTGGAATCAGGAGTACCTGGGTTCAAATCTGGTCTCAGACACTTAAAAATTACCTAGCTGTGTGGCCTTGGGCAAGCCACTTAACCCCATTTGCCTTGCAAAAAAAAATAAAAAATAATAAAAACATAAAACCTTTCTTTAGCAGTTTAAAAAAGTAGTCTTCCTAGCCCCAAACATCAGTGCCAGTAAACTGCTAATTATCTACAAAAAAACTTACAAAATATCTTCATTAAAGACAGGCTGAAGATTCTGCACAGGAAATAAACACTTAAAACTAACTCCCATGTTGACAAACACAGTTGCTATATCAAACAGTGATGGAATCCAAGGCCAAACTGATGAGCCACTAGCAGCATCTAGAGAAAAGAAGAGAAAATATTAGTTTGACTATTGCAGATACTTTCCCAAACTTGAAAAATATTTTTCATATGCTATCTCACAGTTTCATAGTGAAATTTAACATCAAAAACCAAGATTTTATAGTAAATAAATTAATTTTAGAGAACTCTAAAAGCAATGGAAACGTCAATGCTTTATCTGGAAAGCCTATGATTGAATTACAGAAAACCATTCTTTGCTGTTTGTTCAACCACATTTACTAAAATTCAAGTTATAGTAGTAATTAGTTCTAAGTTTAGTAAACCAATGTTTAACTAGACTTAAAATAATATTGCTCTTGAGCTCCAACTATTACCAAATTGAAGGTAAATCACCTTCTACAGACTTAGATATAATCCACAGGTAAACAAGAACATGGTGCTATATGCAGAAATCTTCTCTCAAAAACAGCAATTTCATCCTCTAGAAAAAAATTAAACTGGCCTACAACTGTTATCCTTATCACGGTGCATGATGCCAATCTGTTTCTCAGTGTAATACTGTTTGTTGCTGTTGACTACATCCCAATTAATTTTTAACTTCCAATTATACCAACACTTCTGGCAAAGCAACCCACAAGCTGGGAAATTACCCAATTAGGGCTGTCACTTAAATGATTTGGAAACTCTTTTCTCCTCTACAACTGGAACACACAGATCCTCTTTTTAACTTTGATCAGGAACAGGTCATGAGCACCTCATTCCATTACTACACATTTTAAAATTAGACAAGCAATTTAAATCACTAAAACATACTTAATCCTCTACAGAGGCAGCTGGTGGCACAGAGGATAAGGTGTTGGCCTAGAGTCAGGAAAACCTCAGTTCAAGTCTTGCCTCAAACACTTTCTCGCAATGTGAACCCTGAGCAAGTTGCTTATCCTGTTTGCCTCAGCTTCCTCAAATATAAATGGGAGAAAATAAGAGCATCTACCTCATAGGGTTGTTTTAAGAATTAAATGGGATAATATTTGTTTTTTTTAAATACACTTAACATAATTCCTGGCATATAGTAGGCACTATATAAATTCTTATTCTCCTCTTTTCTTTCCCCCTGCCCCTGACATAAGAGTCCCACAGTAGGCAGCATCCTACAGCTCTATACTGACAAAATAGAAAGAATATAGCTGCATACTTACTTACCATTTCTAATTGTTATGTCTATCAATGTATTCAAAAGCTGTATAGAAACAACATAGTCTGTGTGAACAGACATCATCTGTAAAAAGAAAATCATTAATTTATTTACACAAAATTGAGAGGAGCACAACTGAAACCATGACAATTTCTTGTATTTTTGTAATGAGAGCCAAAAAAGTATTATGTGTGATAAAGCTAAAGGCAACAGACTTTGGTCTCAGTCAAAGGAGGGAGGCAGTGATATAACATTATCAGGGCACAATATGATAAACAATTTTTAAGTAGCAAAACCACAGAAGACAGAACATGGTATAAGGCACTCAAAAAGGGACTGGCACAGTCAGAATGTCTCAGACACAGATGCTTTGATAGGGGAAGCAGCACAAAATAGGAGATGCAACTGATCAGAAAAGGATTTGAAGAGTTTAACAGGCTTTGTTTAGGTTTTTTTAGTTTTGTTTTATTCTTTGAAAGGCTGTGGGGTTAAGTGACTTGCCCAAGGCCACACAGCTAGGTAATTATTAAGTGTCTGAGACTGGATTTGAACTCAGGTCCTTCTGACTCCAGGGCTGGTGCTCTATCCACTGCACCACCTAGCTGCCTCAACAGGCTTTGTTTAACAAGTCAAGAGCATGATATGTCATTTTTATTTTGTTTTGCTATTTTTTGCAGTCATTAGACTGATGGACCTAAGGATGAATGGTATCTAATTAAAATATCTGACAAGGTCTCTTTTAGTATATTTGTGGACAGAATGGAGATTCAACACTTAACTCAGATTACACTTAGATAAACTTGGAAATAAATGAATGGCTGGATCCAAAGTAGTCACTAATTGACACCCCTTGCTGTTTGATAGTTTTGTCAAGTACTTGGAGATAAAAGGTAGATGGCCAGTCTATCCAAATCTGCCAGAGACAGAAAGGTGAGAGGGGCAGCTCTACAATAGACAGCAGAAAACAGGTTCAAGATCCCTAATGGGCTGGATTGAAAAGGATAAATGGTCATTTCTGCCACTGACTAGCTGTGCAATCATGAGCAAATGACTTCCCTTCTCCAGACCAGAGTTTCTTCACCTATAAAACGACGTGTTAGAGGGATGAGCTTTCTCTCTCTCTCTCTCTCTCTCTTTAGTTTCTGCAAGGTACATGGGATTAAGTGGCTTGCCCAAGGCCACACAGCTAGGTAATTAAATTATTAAGTGTCTGAGACCAGATTTGAACCCAGGTACTCCTGACTCCAGGGCCAGTGCTCTATCCACTGCGCCACCTAGCCACCCCCTTTCAGTCTCTTTTCAGATCTAACAACCTATGACTCTATGAGACAGAGCAACAAGGATAGCTGTCAAGTTTTTAAGCTTAGAGTTTTAAAAAATCTATTACTTAAGGATAGGGTAAAGGAAACCTGGCTTGATAGCAGTACGTGGAAAAAAAAAATTCAAGGTTTTAGTTGACCACCAGTAGTTACTATTAGATCAGCTTAAGTTTTGTTTATGGAATTAAAAATGATAATTTACAGGAAGTATTCAGGTTTTACATAACCCTAAGTGATTAGAGAGAGCAAAATGGAAACAATATAAAATCTATTCAAATCAATCACAGTAATTATGAGTTCAGCAACACGGGAGGCTCTACTGGTCTTTGGAACATTATATTCAATTATATACTAAGGAAGACACTGAAAACCCAGAGATCAACCAGAAGAAAGAATCCAGAAAATATGTTAGAAGGAAAAATGGAGAACAATGGAGACTTAGGGAAGTTGAAGATAGATCCTTTCCAATTCTAATTTTAGCAGCACTCTAGGAAAAGGTTTATTGGATTAGGAGATGAGATTAGGTGCTGCTCTTGACTCTATCTCCAACTAGCAGCAGGGCACTGGCAGTCACTTCCTCTTTTGGCTTCAGCTACCTCATCTGTAAAATAAGGGGACTGGACTAGATAATCTCTAATTTCCCTTATAACTCTTAAAACTTCTCAAGCATATCAAATAATCCTAAAATGTTAAGAGTTAAAAGAGACCTTGGAGATCAACTGGTCTATCTCAATCCTTTCAAATAAAAGGAAATTAATGTTCATATTAGTCTAAATGTTTTGTCCAAAATCACCGTGCTTCACTGTTCAGTCATTTCAGTTATATGTGACTCTTCAGGTTCCCATTTGGGGTATTATTGGCAAAGACATTGAATTTTCTATTTTCTTCTCCAGAACATGTTCCAGATGAGTAAACTGAAGCAAACAGGGTGAAGTGACTTCCCAGAATCATACAGTTAGGAAGTGTCTGAGTTCTTATTTGAACTCAGGTATTCCAGACTCCAGGCCCAACTTTCTTTACACTGCTCCACCTAGCTGCCTAGTTAGTAAAAGAACTACAACTACAACCAGAACTCAGGTTTCCTCACTATTAAGCAATAATTATTTTACTATTATCACAGTCTTCATTATATCACTCATTATCTCCAAGCTTGTTTCCAAGAAAGAAGCAAATTGCTTATGTAACAGAAACCTGGAAAGAAGAAAATACTGAGGAGAATATGATGAGCAGTTTGATTGGAGATTTACATGAATTGATGCTGTGAGTAAAGTGAGCAGAACCAGGGAAACATTGTGCACATCAACATTGTGTGATGATCAACTATGATAGACTTAAGGGGGCAGCTAGGTGGTGTAGTGGATAGAATACCAGCCCTGGAATCAGCAGGACCTGAGTTCAAATTCAGCCCCAGACACTTAATAATTACCTAGCTATGTGACCTTGGGCAAGTGTGACCTCAATTTGCCTTGCAAAACCAAAAAAAAAAAAATGGACTTCACTCTTCTCAGCAAGACACTGATCAAGGTCAATTCCAAAAAACTTGTGATGGAAAATGCTATTCACATCCAGAGGAAAAAACTACACAAGCCAAAGTATACTATTTTCCCTTCTTTAAATTTGCTTTTTTCTTTCTCATGTTTTTTCCCTTTTGTTCTGCTTCTTCTTTCACAACACGAATAATATGAAAACTTGCCTAACATAAATATACATGCACAATCTATAACAAATTACTTGCTGTCTTGGAGGGGCAAGAAAGGGAAGAAGGGGGAAAAATTTAAAACACAAAACTATTTATGATGTTCTTATCAATTTAATGCATTGGAACATTAAATAGATTAATAAAAAGTTAAAAAAAAAACACGAGGACTTTCCTGATGTTCTCAGCTGATAGTGTCCTTCCCCCAAACTCCATTATATTTCTATTTGAATTTACACTTGTCTTAGTCTCCCCAGTGCCTAAGAAGAGCTAGCGTACAGCAAAGACTTCATAAATGCTGTTAGCTGTTTTAGGCTAATGTTTCTTATTCTCTATTATCTTTCTAATGATCTTAATCTCATTCAAACAAATATATCTAGCTCTTGCTTTGTATAAGTTATTGTGCTAGATGCTATGGTGGATAAAAGGCTAATAAAACATAGTTCCTTGTCTTCAAAGAATTTATAATCCCATAAAAGAAGGTAACCCAAAAGATGAAGCAAACACATTTCTCTTACCTGAAACAGCCACTTTAACACAGGTATAGGACATTGGATGCAGTGATAGGCAATGCTGAGATACCCTTGTGTTGATAAAAAAATCTGCTGTGTTTTTCCTGATCTATAAAACAAGGGAAACCAATATTATACCCTAGAACATTAAGGTAACATTCAACTGAAAATGAAAAAGGTCCTTGTTCTGATCTAGCTAGAGAACAAAGTGATCTCTTCGTCTGTAGTTGGTTAACAATATCTGTCATAAACACAGAACTTGTTCAAATACAATCTACTTTTGATGGTTTAGGGTCTGTTTGGATTTGGTAGTTAATGGCTCTGTTCCAAGGGAATAATTGGAACTGACTGATTACTGTAGTGACTGAAGCTTCTAAGAAAGCACTAGGAGCAACCCATTCTCTATAAAATGGCTTGGAGATGGAAGAGGGATGGGCTACAGTCTAGTCCCCAAGCTTGTTCTATAAGGTTTTCCTTATGTAAAGGCCTATCACAGAGCAAACTGGGGATCAGCTCCCTCCTCCCTCTTCACTGCCACCTAGTTCTTCTCTAGTCTGGTCTCCACTCTAGTGAAACAATCTACACAGATTACTCCACTCCTTCTAGTTTAGACTGCTTGTGGACAAACACACCTCTCTTTTCTAATTCAATTAAAGTGGTGAAGCTGTTGTTATAAAAACTCAGGACAAACCAAGTTAGTAAGGTAAGATAGGTCCCTAATATAAGTAAGGAGGTTAACTTCTATTTAACTCAACAAAATCTCTACCCTGAATCCTCTTGTATGAGAGTTAACCCCTTCAATCTCTACTCACAGTTACTTCAGACTCTCTTTAATCTGCTGGACCATCACATATCATGTGCAGCCCTATCCCCAGCCAAGCAGTTATCAGCTACATGTTAGAAAGGTACAGTGGCAAGAGCAGATGATGGTGGAAGCAGAGCACCTCGATCTTGGCTCTGCTACTTATGGTCCCTCCACCTCTTTAGTCTTACTTTCTTCATCTGTAAAATGAAAGAGCTGGCCTGGAAAGAGGACGACAAAAAAGGTCCCTTACAGCTCTCCATTTTATGATCCTAAAATATCTGTTACCTTTCAGTTATATAACTTCCTAGACAGCTATTTCTACATCTTAGTCAAGTAGAAACATGCCATTTTCTATGCTCTTTGGTTTGTCTTTGATTCACCTACAGAACAGCTTGAAATTAGTCTCTATTTGCAACATATCAGTAAACATGCCAGGACTACTGGTGGTCAGAGGGGAAGATACCAGCAGCTTGGGGAAAGAAACCTACTTGAGAAGGAAAAAAGCTCATGAAGATTAATGTTTAACTGCCATTCACTCTTTCAGCTTGGGATTTTTAAATTTTCAATCTCCCCAGCTAAGGAATGACAATATTAAGCTAGACTCCCTGGAACTCATTATCTACAGGAAGAGACTTCCTGGAACAGACTGCATCAACTTCGATAAGTGACATGATGAACTGATTTGCCACCTTCTATTATTATTAATCAGGCAATATGTGAAGCAAAGTAAATAAGAGTATACTAGATAGGTTATAAAACGCAATCTCCCTTTTAGAAGAATAGCACTTAAGACCAAAGTATAATTACAAGGTTTCTACATGTATAATATTTTTTATTTTACATTGTAAACGTTTTTGGTTGTTCTCCTTACTTAAGGATAAGATCTTCAATAGCATTCTTTGGAACAAAATTACAGTCCCTTAAGTCCAATGTATGCTGATTGAAAATTTTCCCATAATCGAAACAGTGAAATATTTCTTCACCAGGATGGCAATCAGGAATAGTATCAAGAGCAATGAAGAATTTCCTTAAAAACTCCCTATTAAAAAAAAAAGGCAAAAAACAAAAAAAAAAAACAAGCATTATTGAGGACTAAACAGTATTAAAATACAATGAAGAATTCAGGCAAATATCAATTTCTGCATCTTCTGATGTTTCATTTTTATCAATTTAATGAAGAACTAAGAATTAAAGATTTGCTCAGATTGAGTTTGGAGGGAGCAAAGTCCACCAGAGTACCACCAGCTTGTCAGGAACTCAGTTTCAGCCTGGGCTCTTATACCAACTGGGTACATGATATGGGCAAGTACCTTCATTTGTCAGGGCTCAGTTCATCTACAAAATGTGAAAGTAGCTGTAATGTCTTTATAAAACTGATATTAAGAAAATTTTCAATGATGATTCACATTTATATCAGGTTCTAAAATTTTGCAAAGCACTTTTCTCTTAACCACTCTGTATGGAAGAGAAAACTGAGGCTCAAGAGAGGTTATTCAGATTCAGGTTTTTTCAGATTTAAGTCAGTCATTTTTTTCTTGACTACACAGTGCAGCCCCTAGCCTAATGATTTAAGTCAATCCTTCACTTAAATGTAGGACATGGGGTTTGTAAATAGGCTTCTCTTTTTGCTGTTAGCACAATCTCTGAGAAAAAAGTCGAAATGAATCAGAAAATCAATGCACTGGGAAATGGTCCTTCATGTTATTACCCCCTCATGGAATCCTATCATGAAGAGGCAATAGTTTTGTTGACTAAATACTATATAGAAAAACTGAAATGTAAGTGAATATTTATAAAAAGCTTTTTACTTATGTTCCTCTTGAAGTTCTCCAGTGTCATCTGGATTTTCTGTCTCTTCTGCCTCACTTAGGAATCTTATTCCCTGGCCTTTCACTAAATCTTCCTTTAGCTCTTTTTCCCATTCATCTGACCTAGGAGAAGTAAAAAAAAAAATGACATGATAAACATGATTTATATTTTAAAGACCTCTCAATTTTTATGATGGGCTATAACATATAAGAAACTCTTTATTATAAAATATTTTGCTATGTAACAAATTGAAGTCATTGTACAGGATACTAAGCTATAGTTAAAAGCAAAATATAAAATGCATTATAGTTCAATTTTCAAGTCTATAAACTGGGTGCTCTTATTCCCAGTTACTAGTATTTTTAAAAGGACTACAGTAATATAATCTTCCAACAGATTTTTCTATACCTTCCAATAGTTCAATATTACCATCAATGTTTCTAAATTATTTATGACAATGGGAGTAAAAAGTCCAAGGGAATAGAGACCACTGATTTGTTTACATGTGACTTTTATCATGTATTCCTTTATTTTATATTGGTCAAATAATAAAAACTTGTCTAGAATGTTAACTGAATTTCTCAGTATGTGTAAGTTTTTTAATCAAAGTAAGTTTTTTAAATCAAATTTTCTACAGACCATCAAATATATAACTAGAGTCAACAAGCAAAAATCAACTTTTAAAAGCAGAAATCATATCAGTTACCATTGTACAATTAGCAGTGAAATATAAAAACAATTCTTACTTATGCTCTTGCTCCAAAGGCTTATCATTATCAATCCAAAACCCTATCAATCCAATGTTATTGTTATAGGAAACAAAAATTATTTTACAGTATCATTTAATAATGTAATATTCTATTTTAAAATAAGCTTTAGAGTCTATAAGAGAGTGTATCTCAAAGAAGTTGATACTAAGTGAAGAGAGCCCACTTTTTTTAAAGCAAATAATTAATGTATGTTTTTCTTTCTTATGGCCATTATCATTTCCCAAAGATGACCAATCTCCAACCAAATGAACCCTTCTTTGAAACATATTATTACCCCCTCATGGAATAGCCAAGCAAAACAAGCCAACACAATGGCTATGTACAATGAGCTAGGTGTTGTATATCAACAGGATATGATTCATTTTGCAACTGTTGTCCATTGTTTCTCTATCAACTAAAGAGACACATACTTTACCACTAGTACCCTCAAGTAAGGATTTAAGAGATCATGATGCCACCATAAATGCAGTTAACTATTTATCCTGGATATCTTTGTAGACAAAGGAAGGTACACAAAGTATTGGCCCTGGAATCAGGAGGGCCTGAGTTCAAATCCAGCCTCAAACACTTAAAAAATTACCTAGCTGGGTGACCTTGGGCAAGTCACTTAACCCCAATGCCTTGTTAAAAAAACCAAAAAACAAAAAAAGAATGAAGGACAAAGGAAGCTAGAAAAACTGAATCTCTTGTTCATGTATACAAATCATGTGAATGTTACTCTGGTCAAGAAAGTGTGGTCCACAATCACACAATCTTGGGCTCAAGAAAGCCATAATTCTGTATGAATGATGGTCAATCTAATCAAATAAAGTGCAGTGCTAACCTTGGAGGATTTTCGTTCTCCTTTGCTAGGCGCTCTAAACTGTTCTCAAAACACTGGTAACGAACACTTACCTACAATGAAAAGAAAATTTGAATTATACTTTACAACATAGTTTTTTAATAACAGAACTTGGCTTTTTGGGGAGTTAGTATTCAGGGATTAGAAAGATCATTTTCTATTTCAAGCTTTCTATGCATATTAAAATAGACATCTCTCTTTAAAGAGACTTTGAACACTACTATCAAGTTAGGGATTTTAATACTAAGATGCTCAATAATCCATCTTTTTCTTATTTATACAGCATTACTAACCTTGTTCATAAAAAAAACTGAACCCATAAAATCAAGACCTCAGTGTTTATCTCATATCTCATTGCTATTTCTTAATTATATCTTGAGTTCATTAAATCACAAATTCTAAAGTTGTGTTAACATGCAAAATGAGTTTATAAGTAGCCTATCTAACAAATGAATTTCAAAACCAAACATTTTAGAATTAATTCAGTTCTTCTCTCAAGAATGAAGGATCTTCCATGGTCATATGAAAAACTGCTCTAAACCACTATTTATCAGAGAAATGCAAATTAAAGCATCTCTGAGATACCACCTCACACCTCTCAGACTGGCCAATATAACCAGAGAGGACAAGGATCAATATTAGAAGGGATGTGGGAAATCTGGGACTCTAATGCATTGTTGGTGGAGCTGTGAACTCATCCAACTTTTCTGGAGAAAAATTTGAAATTATGCCCAAAGGGAATAAAAATGTGCATACCCTTTGATGCAGCAATACCACTTACAGGGTCTATACCCTGAAGATATCATGAAAAAGGGTAAAAACATCACCTGTACAAAAAAAATTCATAGCAGCCCTGTTTATGGTGGCTAAGAAATGGAAAATGTCCATCAATTGAGGAATGGCTGAACAAATTGTGGTATATGTACATTATGGAACACTATTGTGTTATAAATCAAGAGGGATGGGAATTCAGGGAAGCCCGGAAAGATCTGCATGAATTGATGCCAAGTGAGATGAGCACAACCAGAACATTGTACACCTTAACAGCAACATGGGGATGATGATCAATCTTAATGGATTTGCTCATTCCATCAGTGTAACAATCAGGGACAATTTTGGGCTATCTGTGACAAAGAATACCATCTATATCCAGAGAATAATTGTGGAGTTTGAACAAAGGCCAAACACTATTTTATAGCTTTCAATTTAGGGAAAAAACCCATTATTATATAATTTTGCTATCTTATACTTTATTTTTCTTCCTTAAGGATATGATTTCTCTCTCATCACATTCAACTTAGATCAATGTACACCATGGAAACAATGTAAAAATTAACAGGCTGCCTTCTGTGGGGGGTGGGGGAGGGAAGTGAGATTAGGGGGAAAAATTGTAAAATTCAAAATAAAAAGACTGAAGGATCTTGCTGACTTGCAGCCTCTACAATTCTAATGACACCTCTATATTCTAATACAGACTATACTTATGAAGTATAAAAACTAAAAATATGCAGGAAATTAATTTGCCCAATTAGAAGTAATATAATAAACCCAGAATTTAAGAAAACTTTTTCCTTAACCTACTTTCCCTCTTTCCAACAAATGGCAACAAATACCAACAAAAAGGAACCACTTACTGAATTGTCTGATGATAATTCTCTAGGCTTTTCTGTAAGAACAAAAGATTTTTCTGGAGTTGAAGACTGACTGGAGTCCAAAGACATGATTTGTTGCAGTGGTTTTAATACAACATCTTCCCCATCACTTTCCAGGTTGCAATCAAAATTTTCCTCATCGCTATCAAAATAAACTTTTAGTTTTTTCCTTGGTGAACCACTAGGGGAACTGGACTTTTCTAAGTTGTTATGTGGCCTTGAAATGCTTGGGCTGCACAAAACAACATCTTCAAGAATAGCTGGAGAACACTTGGTAATACTGTTGTTTTGAAAAGGCAAAGATTTACTAGATGTTTTCATAGAATCTGTATTTGTAATATCTTTGTAATTCTTCTGTCTTTGTTTTTTGATACTGGGTGACACAGAAGAATACCCAATAGATGCTGTAGATAAGGTGACTCTCTCTTTTTCAGAAGATGAAATAATGCATGTTTTAATATCTGACATCCCAGATGATTCAGCATCTAAAATATATAAAGGAGAAAGTGAGTGATTCATTTTATTTGATGTCAAAACTGCACAAAGTTTTATTTTTCCTGAGGGCTAATATTGGTTTTAAATCTGTAGCTGTCTGTGAGATAAAGGTCAGTGCTGTGCATAAAAATATAACCAGAATTCCCACCACTAATTTTCTATGAGATTTAAATCTGGTCATTACTTCCTCATAAGTAGCTTGGCACCAGAAGTTTAGCCCAGGTCTTGCTGAGGTTAGCTTTAAATATACTATACTTTAAGAGTTAAGTGCTATGTACTGACCTTTAAATCCAGTATTCAAGCTTGAAAGTCTTTGTATTTTCTTTTTTTTTGCAAGGCAATGGAGTTAAGTGACTTGCCCAAGGCCACACAGCTAGGTAATTATTAAAGTCTGAGGTCATTGGGGTGGCTAGGTGGTGCAGTGGATAAAGCACTGGCCCTGGAGTCAGGAGTACCTGGGTTCAAATCCGGTCTCAGACACTTAATAATTACCTAGCTGTGTGGTCTTGGGCAAGCCACTTAACCCCATTTGCCTTGCCAAAAAAAAAAAGTCTGAGGTCATATTTGAACTTAGGTCCTCTTGACTCCAGGATTGGTGCTCTATCCACTGCCTCCAAGGCTTTGTACACTCAGCATCTAGCATATCATTTCTTTTAAAAGTGCTGTCTGGACTTGCAATTTTCTAATGTGTGCCTTTCATTATTTTGTTTTGCTTTTTTTGAACCTGACTTCTGTTTTCATTAGTATAGCTAATAACAGTAAGAAAATTCTTTCTACTAGTATAGATCAATACCTACTTTTCAAATGACAGCCTTAGAAAGTTGTCTAGAGTACTGAAAGGATAAGTGAAGATAAGGTCACATAGTCAAGATGTGTCAGAGATAGGATTTGAAGTCAGGTCCTAATACTCTACCTCATCATCTCTCATATAGCAGACATAAGAACTAAGTTCTTGCCCACAGAAGTGGAGAGATTTATCCAAAGTTATACAAATAATGATCATTTGAGGAGCTCAACTCATTTACTTTCCATTATACTCCAGTAAAATAAAAATCTGGTTATTTCAACTACTATTTTATAGACCTGGAGAGGATAAAGTCACATAAGAGAGCTGGGGTCACAGTTCACGACCCTAGCTTCTTTCCCTTATAACATGTTGCCTTACAGGTATGAAAAGTTAAGTATCTGGGGGTGGCTAGGTGGCACAGTGGATAGAGCATTGGCCCTGGGGTCAGGTGTACCTGAGTTCAAATCCGGCCTCAGACACTTCATAATTACCTAGCTGTGTGGCCTTGGGCAAGCCACTTAACCCTGTTGCCTTACAAAAAAAAAATAGTTACGTATCTGGATAATTTGATTAGGTCATATCCCTAAATCAGGATAATCTAGGACATAAAATGTATTTCATCCAATTATTAAAATTTCTCAATTCTATTTCAATTTGCCCGTATATACATTTCTTTCCTACATTACAGGTACTTCCATTTCTTGACTGAGAAAAATGAGTCAGAATTATTGTTTTCAATGGATTAAGTGCTTTGTTGTTGTTCAGTCATTTTAGTCATATAAGTCACAGTGCTGTTTTTTCAGTCATTTCAGATATGCCTGACTCTTTGTGACCCATTTGAGTTTTCTTTTAATTTTTTTTAAAGGTTTTTGCAAGGCAAATGGGGTTAAGTGGCTTGCCCAAGGCCACACAGCTAGGTAATTATGAAGTGTCTGAGACTGGATTTGAACCCAGGGACTCCTGACCCCAAGGCCGGTGCTTTATCCACTATGCCACCTAGCCGCCCCCATTTGAGTTTTCTTGAGATATCAGAGCTATTTTTTTTTGATATCAGAACTATTATAGATAAAGAATCTGAGACTAAGTACAAGGGACTTGTCCAGGGTCACATAACTAGGAAGTTTCTGAGGCTCCATTTGATCTCAGGTCTTCTTAAATCCAAACCTGCCACTATTCACTGCACCACCAAGTTGTCTTAAGTGTGTTGTTAAAACAAGATCACAAATAGCTGATATGGGACAAGACTAGGAGGACAAGAAAAATATAAGGAAATTTGGGATAGATTAACAGATCTGTCCTAATTGGAAGTTTAAGGTTGCAAAAAGGCAGTCAACTGTCATATTAGTGCAAATTTCTTCCTAGACTTGTCATGCAGTGAACAACAATATGAAATCCCTTCACTATTCATAAAAGAGACTGAACAATCCATCAGAATGAGGATTATTAAGGAAGAAATTTAAGCTATTAGTTGAAAGGGCTGAGTAAGTCACTTACAGGGACAGTTTTTATTTAAGGCAATGGGGTTAAATGACTTACCCAAGGTCACACAAGCTAGGCATTTATTACGTGTTTGAGGTCAAATTTGAACTTTGGTCCTCCTGACTCCAGGGCCGGTGCTCTATCCACTTTGACACCCAGTTGCCCTTGACAGTTTTAACAATTAACAATTTAACTAATAATTTCTATCTGAAATAGAAACAATGCCCATGCTGAGGAGAGCAAAGCAGGGTTATAACTCGCCACTGTTTCCCAATTAATGAGATATAATGAGTACCAAAGAAAAAAGAAATGGATTTGAATGGAGAAGAGATCTGGGTTCAAATTTCACCTTAATTTATCAGCCAATTGATGATGGGCAAGACACAAGTTTTTTGAATCTTAATTTTATTCATGTTGACAACCCCAACAAGTGCTCTCCCACTCTTTAGCTGAGGACTTGTGTAAGGGAGACACCCTTCCTAAACAAGTAATTTCAGAAGCTTAATCTTTATTTTCAGATCTTCTACCCATCACTCCTAATTCTGTCTGTCTTTGGTGGGCAAAAGTAAAATAAATCTATCTTACAAAAAAATAGAAGAGATTCCTTTTCTATATAATAGTCCTTCAAATACTGTAAGACAACAACAAGCTTTAAGTTTTGGGGTTTTTCCCTCAAGACTAAATATTCCAGGGTGGCTAGGTGGCGCAGTGGATAGAGTACTGGCCCTGGAGTCAGGAGTACCTGAGTTCAAATCCGGCCTCAGACACTTAATAATTACCTAGCTGTGTGGCCTTGGGCAAGCCACTTAACCCCATTTGCCTTGCAAAAAAAAAAAAACAAAAACAACCTAACCCCCCCCCCCAAAAAACTAAAAAAAACCAAAAGACTAAATATCCCCAATTTCTTCAACAAACCCACAGATTTCAGGATCTCCTGGCCCTTCTTCATTCTAGTCCTCTTCCTTTGAAGACATTCTAGCTAATCAATGACCCTTAAAACATGGCAGCCAGAAAGGATCACATTAACTCCAAACATTGTCTGAGAAGAGCAGATTGTTTTTTTCTCTTCTCTCATTCTGAATTCTATTTAAAAAAATGAAACCTTGATATTTTTAGTTAGTACCTCATATTGTTGACTCACACTAAGCAAACCATTGAATCGCCCCCCCATCTTTTTCAGATGATATAGTTACACTTACCTCATTTTGCACTTGATGAACTGATTTTTTTTGAATCCTGATTTTGTTAATAAGTAATTTCAATTATCCTTCTAATTTTGTGTCATTTACAGATTTGAAAAGCACAACTGACCATTATTGCTATACTGTCTCAAGTGCCTGGGGGGGGTATTTGGGAGGGGAAAAGGAAGAATTGAGATGCACAATAGTAAACGAATAGGGCAAACATTTCATAAAATAATTTCAGGCTTTCACTTCCTACTGTCAGATCATATTACCACTCCTAACTAATCTAAGAGCTTCAATTCCTACTTAGAAAGGAAATTAAATTCTCAAGAAGATCATTTTGTTCTTAAAAAATGCAGTCACTAAGAAGCAAGCCTTTATTTACAACCCCACATCCTATTTAATACTATGATATTACCTGAAGCAGCCTCCAGTGAATCAAAATGTAACCTTTTTCTTGAGAAGCATCCATTTTCCTAGTAATCAAATGAGAGAGGCACTTTTAAGAGATGTGAGTGAATGTTCCATTTTGTTTTGTTTTTTTAAATAAAAACATGAGTTAGGAAATAAGAAGTAGGAAAAGTTTTATATAAAAGCCAGATTTAAATTTATTAACATCCTTAAGCTATAGTTTAATAATCTCATTTTTGCTACCATAAGACTTAAAGACACTAGGCTTCTGACTCTTCAAAACCCCATTTGGGATTTTCTTAGTAAAGATGCTGTTTTGGTTTGCCATGTTCCTCTCTGGCTCATTTTCAGAGGAGGAAATGGAGACAAAAAAGGGTAAAATGACCTATCCAGATAAATCTTCCTGACTTCAGGTCTGACATTCTATTCACTGGGTCACCTAGCTGTCCCAATGGAAGAAAAAAGACATAATTAATTCCTCTGCATACATAGTGCATAGACACTTAATTTTCCATTATTAAGTTTATTCTATTTTATTTCCTCTTTGGCAAATTTTATTTTCTAGTTTAGTATCACCTTATCTCATATCTCTAATGAATATTTCAAGTCTAATTAAATATTTGATATACAGAGAAATTCTTTAATTTAATAAATAACAGTTATATAGCATTGTTTTTCTAAAAAATGGTTCAAATCTTCCTGTAATGTTAACACAGGTTATAGAGAACAGTTCAATCATGTTAGCCAATTCTTTCAATACCTAGGGATGTAATTGGGTGTGGGGGGGGAGAAAACCTTGTTTCTCTGTATCAATTTAGGTATTCTTCCGAAGGATGGATGTAAGAAAGATAGTAAACCAACACCTAAGACAAATTCACTATTGCAGGCTCCTTCAAAAGAAGATAATTGTGTAACACCAATTTCTGCATTAAAAAAGGTCTAAGACTTTACAATGAAGTTACTCATTTCTTACTACACTTACCTGCTTTAAAAGTCTGCTTTTTTCTGGAATATTCTGTATTGTCTGCTCCTGGCCTGGTTTGAATTTTGTCTCTCTGTTATAAAGTTCTAAGGAAATGCTGCTTTCTCCTGAAAGAGTCTTTTCTGGAGTGATGACATTGTTAGCTAGTTTCTGCCTCTGTTTTTTTAGTTCTCTTTCTCTGCAAAAGGATTTTAAAGACAACTGAAATCTAGACATAATTGGTTCCTGTTGCATTTTCACAGAACATTGTGATCTTAGGCATCTGGATATGTCATTTCTCCTGTCAAATTTGCTGGAACTGCTTCTCAAAATCTCAGGTTTTGGTGATGAAACCAAATTTCCAGCATCTGTAATTGTCTTCTTTGGATCAGTATACTTTTTCTTTTCCCTGTCATCTCCACGATTATGTAATAACATTTTGATTGGAGATCTGTCTTGCTTCCTTGGGTCTTTCATTTCATTCCTCGACAAACAATGATGTGAAGTAGAAATAAGAGATTTTCCAACCACTAAAGACTGGGTATGCTGAATCACAGGAGAATGGTTTCTCTCAGGTACATCTCTTTCTCCTTTTTTCTCTTTAAATCCTCTCATCAAAGCCTCTTTAATAGGGCTCTTTTTGGGGGGTGAAATTGGCATCTCTCTACACATACTTTTGGTTGTGGATCTTTTTCTTCCAAATTGTCCTACACCAGTGTTTAATACTATATCTCTTCCATATTGATGATTTATCTTTTGTGGTGAGTGCAAAACAAATCTATCTGTATATTCAATTAAAAGCAAAACCAAAAGAAAATAAAAAAGATTAAAATGAGAATAAAGTAAAATTTTAGTTAGATCCAAATAAAGATAAGAGAATTTCCTAGTGTAAATAGACACTAAGACTTCAGGCATTATTACAATTTAGCTTTTAATATATTGCTTTGTTTCTATCAGAATTATGTATATAAAAGACCAAAACATGTACGCTGTGAGCACTATAAATTTTAAGTATAGGAAAACATCACTATGTCAGATTTATTACTTTTAAAATCTATTAAGTTTATGAAGAACAGTGTATCTTTACACCATAAACAAATTCCAGAAAATTCTACATAATTTTAAAGCCTTTAGTGCTTACCAAAAGAAAAAGCAAGAAGTTATGTAAAAGCATACAAACCTTGCTTTGGGATTGGTTTGAAGAAATCTGTAATTGACTGATTTCTGAAAAATAAGACACAAATGATATAATATTATAAATTTAAATTATATAAAATCTCAATAATTCAGAACTAAGGAAAGACAATCCCACATTGACAGGATCTTTAAATATCCTTAAAAATGGCTCACAATAACAATCCATTTGTTAATACAATAATAAATGTAATGTGGCTAAATGGAGAACCTGTAGTTATTAAGATCAAAGATCCTAGTATTATCAGAACTAAAAGTGACTTCAGGCCATTAAGTCCAAATTCCCACTTTTTAATGTTTAAAAAAAAAGATCCACACTTATAGGAGGAGTAAAAACCTAACCTCTAACTCTAAAACCCAATGCTTTTCCCACAAAACCATTACCTCCTCTAAAACAAGACATACTGCTGCTTTTGGTAATTTTTTCAACAGGGACAAGATCTATGATTTCATTGGTGTAGAGATTTCTAGATAAGGTAACTCTACCAATACAATTTTACATGTTCTCAGCAACTTACAGTCTTAAGAGTTGCCTAGAACATGAAGAGTTAAAAATTATTCACAACATCAATCATATCCAGTATGGTGAGAAGCAGGGGAACTCTATCAACCCACAGTTCTCTATCCATTATATCTTTCTGTCTCTCAGCAGAATAACATTTTAAATGTAAATATGTCAAAACTTGAAAGATTGGCTGATTGTTTTTGTTGTTAAAAGATTATACTAGTATTTCTCAAACATAGCATGCAAAAATTGCAAAAACTGCTTAGAGGATTAGAGGGTTAACAACTACAAGAAATGAAAATCATTGCATAGGAATAAAATAATAAATGGCAATAAAGGTAATTAACAATTAACAAATGTCCTGAGGCATCTAGGTGGCTC
Source organism: Macrotis lagotis (assembly GCF_037893015.1). Taxonomy (NCBI): domain Eukaryota; kingdom Metazoa; phylum Chordata; class Mammalia; order Peramelemorphia; family Peramelidae; genus Macrotis; species Macrotis lagotis. The sequence goes on from NC_133661.1 coordinate 114,882,392, forward strand.
AGGGATAGAGCACTGTACCTGGAGTCAGGAGGATTGGAGTTCAAATTCGACCTCAATCACTTAATAATCACCTAGCTGTGTAACCTCAGTAAATCACTTAACTCCATAGCCTTGCAAAACAAAACAAAACAAAACAAAACAAAACAAAACAAAACAAAACACAAAGGTCCTGAACTGAAGTGCCTTAATAAAAGGAAAAAAAAACCCCTACAAAAAACGCTCAAATGTCTACCTTTTTTGTACAACTGTAGTTAGTCAAATAATTCCATCTAAATTATAATTTAAGAGTTGCCAAAGGAAAAAAGTTCATAATAACTGTGAACATGAAATAAGATGAGTTAACCCATAACATGGAAATGATAACAGAATGGATTAGAAACCTGAATAAAACAATATACTGTTTACAAGAGATATTTGAAGCAGAAAATATTTGCACACAGGGTTAAATAAGAAGATTAACATAATCTATTATCCTTCTACAGATGTGAAAAAAAGGCAGGGGTAGCAGTCCCGATCTCAGACAAAGTAAAACCATAAATAGACGTAAAAAAGTGAGCTAATCCTGAAAATTACATTTTGATAAAAGATACATAGACAATGAAGTAATATCAAAAATTTTTACAGCAAGTTTGTTTGATTAAGGTCATTTTTCTCAAATATATAGAGAACTGAGTCAAATAAAAATAAGAGTCATTCCCCAATTGATAAATTATCAAGGGATACAAACAAGCAATTTTCAGAAGTTGAAATTAAAGCTATCTTTAGTCATATAAAAAAAAAGATCTAAATCATTACCGATAAAGAAAAATAAAAACCTTGTACCTATCAGAAATGACAAATGCTGGAAGAAAGAAGGAAAATAGGTACATTAATATGAACTGCTAGTGGAGTAGTGAACTTGTCCAATCATTTTGAAAAACTTGGGAGCTATATGCAAAAGGTTATAAAATTTTGCATACTTTTTTTTACCCAGCAATATCAATAATAGCTCTGTACCCCAAAGAGATTTTTTAAAAAAGGGATCTAAATGTGCAAAAATATTTTTAGCAACTCTTTTTGTAATTGAGGGGATGCTTATTAATTAGAGAATGGTTGAATAAATTAAGGCATAAGATTAGGAACAAGTGATATTTTGCTATAAGAAACAACAGATTATCCCTGGAGACAGAAGGACTTGAGGTCAAATCCAGCCTGACTTAATACTTACTTAGTTCTATGACTTTGGGTAAGTAACCCACTTAAAAAAACAAACAAAAAAGAAATATGGGGAGGGGGAAGGAGGGAGTGGTTTCTGAAAAACATGGAAGAATCTGTATGAAATGATACAAAGAGAAGTAAGAAGGACCAGGAGATCATCAGGGAGTCAGACTTTGCCCTGGGTCAGATCATTTGGGGAGAATTGAAAGCTTGAAGCATCCCAAGCCTAAACTGTCTCTCTAGAGCTTGGATTAACAACACTATTTTAATACCCAAGAAATAAGCAACAGAATCAGCCCAAACCTTTCTTCTACAAGTGTGCTGAGCCTGGCCCTAACAAAAAGTCAGAAAGTTTCACTGGAAAAATGAACAAAGAAACAAAAAAATCACACCATTAAAAAACTATTATAATCAACTTCTGTATTGCATCAACAAAAATGGTGAACCAGGTATTCTCTCTGATCCCCATAACCCTTCAAACATTTCCAAAATAGAAATTTTGTACCAACAATAAAGCAACTTCATCTGTTTTTCTGGCCTAAGGTCACCCAGAATCCAAAAGAAATTTAAGAAAATCCAAATATCAATTGATGCTTACAGACTCTAAACTCACTTAACACCCCTCCCCCAAACTCCTACACTACCTGCAGAAAAAGGTGCATTAGTAGGAACCCAAGGACACAGCACAAATCTCACATCAAAACGCACTCCTAATACCATGGGTCTTCTCTCCCTCTTTTCAATGCCTTGGAGAAAGACCTTAGCTCCAGGCTGCAAGCCACATCGGCACAACCCTTTAGGAGCTTAAGTCATCTGGGGCATGCAACCAGGAAGCCTAAGGATTCTGAGCTAATGGTGCCAGGAAAAATAGGCTCTGAAGTGGCAGTGCTGGATCAGAGAACCAAGGAACAGAAGGTCTGAGGCAGGCTACCAGGACAGCACACCAAGGGGAGGAGGGAGAGGGAATGTTGAATTGTGCAACACTCCATCAAGTCTGAGGAAACGAGAACAAACAGTACCTAGCTGGGATTGGTGCTCCCAAAAGTCAGTTTGGACAGCTTAGCCAGATGAACATACAGAACAAAAGATGGATGTACAATAATAATAAAAAAAAGAAGAGTCAGCAGCTTGGTGGTACAGTGGATAGAGAACAGCCCTGAAGTAGGGAGGACCAGAGTTCCAATCCAGCCTTACTTAATACTTAGTTTTGTGACCTTGGGTAAGTCATTTAACCCCAAAGCCTTTCAAAATAAAAAAACCCCACAATAATAAAGAATTTGAAACATTTTTATAAAGAAAAGTAGAATTTTAAAAGATTATTTGCCACTTGAACACCCCAAACAATCAAAATACAAGAGTGAATAATAAAGCAGCAATCCAGGAGAATGAATGATAACACAGAAAACATTAAAATTTCTTTCTAAAAGTACAAAACAAGAAAGGGTAAAAGTAGAACTCTTGTAGAAGTAATGTGAAGAGGACCGAGGACATTATGGACAGACTATGGCAACATCCTGTCTACAGGTGAATGCTTCTTTTATGGGATGGATATTACAACACAGGAAGAAAAAAGGAGAGCAGGGGAATAGAGAAGAGTATGATATTCTGGTCTCAGATCAAGGGGAAGGTGAATTCTGTGGTCTTAAAAAAAGAAAAATCTATAGGGGAATGGGTGAAAAAGAAAGGAAAAAAGACTGAAAAGGGGAAATGGGGAGGAGTGGGAGGAAGAAAGAGGTCTTGCTTTGGAAGTCCTGGGGGCAACCCTCATCCAGAGAAGTAGGAATATGAACAAAGGGAGATTATCTGGAAAATACAGAAGAAAAAGGTCAACTAGAAAAGGTAGAGATCAATGAGGGTAAAAGGATTCTTTTCATAAAGTAGTATCCCATCTGACACCTGCAATTACTGGCATTCTCCTCAGAGTGAGGGACAATAAAATGAAAGAGGAACCCACAGGGTAAAGCCCTCCAAAACAATGGATACAGCTTGGATCCCAAAGGGATTACAGGAGCTGTGAGTCAAGAGAATAAGGTTCTAGAGTAAACAAAAGGTGAATAATGCAGAGAAATTTTAATCCTCTTTCAGAAAGGGATCCCCCAAAATTGAAATTTTAAAAATTAATGAACAGGACTGCTAAAGATGAGGAAAGAAAGAAGAGATCCATTTGATTAAAGGGGAAGGGGGGGAAAAAGAGGACGAAAAATATATGACCAGATAAAAAAAAAGCAGGAGAAAGAAACTAATAAATAATCCCCTTCCAAAGGAAAAGGGATTACAAACAAAAAGAGAGAATAAGAGGAGAAAGGAAGATAGCCAGTGGAAACAGGGTCACCTAAGGGGGGGAAAATTATCTTAAAAAAAAAAAATTCAGACTCTAATGGAAGAATGTATAAACCTAATTCTTATAATTTAAATGTGAGCGGATTAAACCATACAACAAAAAACAAAAAAGAGCGATGGACTGAATAAGAAAACAAAACCCTACTATCTTTTGCTTACAAGAAACACACTTAAAAAAACAAAGACATGGGGATAGAAAATTTTTTACTACGCTTCAAGTGAATTTTAAAAAAGAGTTGCCAACACTAAAAACACTAAAAAAATAAAGGGATAAACAAGGAAACTATAATATACTGAAAAGGACTATAGATAACAAACCAATATCAGTAATGAACTTAAAGCACCTTGGCATCCAAATTCATAAAGGAACCATTATCTTGCTTTAAAGAAGTAACACAATAGAAACAGGAAACTTCCAATATTCCTCTTAGTTTTGGTCAAGTCTGACAGAATTATGCAACTGGAAAAACTAGTTAAAAAGACTTATGGTAGAAGATGGCGACAAGAAGGGATCGAGTCTTAGGAGCTCTCTGATAAAACTTATCAGCTAAGGACTCTAAACTTTCGAGAGACAGAACCCACAAAGGGACCCAAGTAAGGCAGTTCTCCTACTCAAGGTAACCTGGAAAAGAGCAGAAAGGCTCTGCTCCCCGGGGTTAGAGGGGTGCCCGCCAGAGCCAAAGAACTTCAGCCTCCCGGAGGCAGCCCCAGGGCGCTGGGAGCCGAGGCTCACAGCAGCGGGGTAGTTTCCTGAGCTGTACCCCGGGGAGCACCGGGCACAAAGTGGGGGAGCACCGGGCACAAAGTGGGGGAACAGCGGGGGACCTCTGCCAGAGCGAGCACGTGGAGCCCAGCCCTCAGGGCACAGGGAGCAGCTTGGTCTTTCTGCAGCCCAGAGCTGGAAAGCAGAAGCAGGCTGAGCCAGTAAGCAGGAGCCCCCAGGGCATGAGCCCATTGAGCTGAGGGAGGGGAGTGAAGAGAGAGAGACTGCCAGCTCGGTCCTCTGCCCCTGGAACAGGACTCTGGGGATCTGACCACATTCAGATCCTGATCGGAAGTCTAGGCCTCCCCATAGAACAGCAGAAGCCCCCCCTCACCTCAGCCCCATGGCAGGGGGGGGTGCTTATGGTCATTCACAGACCAGGAGGGAAGACAGAACCTCACACACTGAGACCCTTGTGGGAGTGTCCCAAAAGCTTAGGAAGCACCCCCAAACCAGGCCCAGGCTGGGAAAATGAGCAAGCAAAGAAACAAAAGGAAGACTATTTTTTTTTTTAGTTTTTTTGCAAGGCAAATGGGGTTAAGTGGCTTGCCCAAGGCCACACAGCTAGGTAATTATTAAGTGTCTGAGACCAGATTTGAACCCAGGTACTCCTGACTCCAAGGCCGGTGCTTTATCCACTATGCCACCTAGCAGCCCCAAAAGGAAGACTATTGAGAAATATTTTGCATATGAGCCCAAGAAAGATCAAAATACTCAGTCTAAAGATGAGGAAGCACAAGCTCCTGCATCTAAAGACTCCAAGAAAAACAGAAATTGGGCTCAGGCTATGACAGAGCTCAAAAAAGACTTTGAAAATCAAATGAGGGAGTTGGAAGAAAAACTGGGAAAAGAAAGGAGAGATGCAGGAAAAACATGAAAAGGAAGTCAGCAGCTTAGTCAAGGAAATCCAAAAAAATGACGAAGAAAATAGCATGCTAAAAACCAGCTTAGGTCAAATGGACAAAACAGTTCAAAAAGTTATTGAGGAGAAGAATGCTTTAAAAAGCAAAACTGGCCAGATGGAAAAAGAGATAAGAAAACTCTCTGAGAACAAATCCTTTAGACAGAATAGAATTCAGGGAGATTGATGAATTTACCAGAAATCAGGAATCAATACTTCAAAAACAAAAAAAAAATGAAAAATTAGAAGAAAAATATGAAATATCTCATTGAAAAAACAACTGATATGGAAAACAGACTTAGGAAAGACAATTTAAAAATTATTGGAATACCTGAAAGGCATGATCAGGAAAAGAGCCTTGACATTATTTTCAAAGAATTACTACAGGAAAATTGCCCTGATATTCTAGAAGCAGAGGGCAAAATAGAAATGGAGAGAATCCACCGATCCCCCTGAGAAAGAGATCCCAAAAAACCAACCCCTAGGAATATTATAGCCAAGTTCCAGAACTCCCAAGTCAAAGAGAAAATATTACAAGCAGCCAGAAGGGCACAGTTCAAATATCATGGAGCTGCAGTCAAGATCACACAGGACTTAGCAGCAGCTATATTGGAAGCTTGTAGGGCTTGGAAAACAATATACCGGAAGGCAAAAGAGCTTAGAATGCAACTGAGAATCAACTACCCAGCAAGGCTGAATGTCCTCTTCCAGGGAAAAAGATGGACTTTCAATGAACCAGGGAAATTTCAAATGTTCCTTTTGGAATGGCCAGAGCTGAACAGAAGGTTTGATCTTCAGATACAGGACTCGAGTGAAGCATAGAGATTGGAGGAGAAGGGGGAAAATATGAGGGACTTAATGATGATGAACTGCATGTATTCCTGCATAGAAAAATGACACTGATAATACTCATATGAACTTCCTCAGTTAATAGAGCAGGTAGAGAGAGCTTTTATAGTTGAAGCACAGGAGAAAGCTGAATTCGAAGATAAAATATAGTGTAAAAATGGAGTCAATAGAAAAAAAAGGGAAATGGAATGGGAGAAAGAAAAAGGAGAGGGGGAATAGTCCAAGATATTTCACATAAGATTTTTTTTATTACAATGAGCTATTGCAATGATATGGAAGTGTGGAGGCAAGGGGGAATGAGGGAACCTTTGCTCTCATCAGAGATGGCTAGGAGAGGAAACAGCATATATACTCAATGGGGTATAGACATCTGGAGTAAGAAGGAGGGGGGAGCAGGGGGAAGGGGTGGGGATGTGAATAAAGGAGGAGAGGATGGACCATGGGGGGAGACTGGTCAGATATAACACATTTTCTTTCTTACTTCTTGCAAGGGGCTGGGATTGGAAGGCCTGCCCAAGGACCATGGGGCCAGGTGGATGCTGGGCTTAAGGGGTGGTATGGGGGCTCAGGGCTTCTTGGCCCCAGGACCAGGGATCTGTCTGCTGAGCCAGTCAACAACCCTACAGCAGAGTCAGAGTGAAAGGAGAGAGAAAATAGAGTACATGGTAGTGGAGAAATAAGAAAGGAGGGAGTTGTGATCAGCAATGGCAACGGTGGAAAAACATGGAAGCAACTTTTGTGATGGACTTATCATAAAGAATGAGATCCACCCATGACAGAGTTGTTGGTGTTGGGAAAAAAAGACTTATGGTAGGGGGTTGATGATCAGTCTTAATGGACTTCATCATTTCATCAGTGCAACAATCAGGGACAATTTTAGGGTATCTGCAATGGAGAATACCATCTGTATCCAAAGAAAGAATTATGGAATTTAAACAAAGCCCAAAGACTATTATCTTTAATTTTTTTTTAAAAAAGGTATCTTATGTAATTTTGCTATCTCTTATATTTTATTTTTTCCTTAAGGATATGATTTCTCTCTCAACACATTCAATTTTGATCAATGTATAGCATGGGAAAAATGTAGACTATCAGACTGCCTTCTGTGAGGGGGTGGGGGGAAATTGTAAAATTCAAAAAACAATAAAATAAAATAATTTTTTAAAAAAAGGATAGTAAACTTTGCAAAAAAAAATGAAAAAAAAAAACATGAATGCAGATAAAAAAAGACTTATGGTAGCTTCTAAATGGGACTGCAAAATAATATGCTTATTTTCCAGCAACATTTCTACATAAATTGACCATGTACTAGGGGCACAATAGATATTGCAAATATAAGTAAGTTAGAAATGGTTACTACATCCTTTCTAGACCATAAAATTGGCTCAGGAACCCAAATGGAGACAAAACTGAAATCTTAAATAACAAATAGGTCAAAGATCAAATCATATAAACAATAATGATGTATGAAAATGATAATAATGAAACACATACCAAAATTGCTCAAGTGGGGTGGGGGGAGATTGTAGCCTTACACCCATTAACAAAATACAAAAAGAGGAGATTTAGGAATCAAATAGTATTAAAAAATGTTTTTAAATAATTAAGCAAATCAAAAATAAGAACAAAAGAGGAGATATTAAAAATTGGATGGGATATAGATAAATTGGGGGGGGACCATAAAACTAAAAACTGGTTCTTTGTAAAGACTAATGAAATTTAAAAACTTTAATCTGAGTAAAGATCAAAAAAACTCAAATCAATAAAATAGCAAATAAGTAGGGTAAAATGACAAAACTAGAAGAAAAACAATCAAAACATATTATGGGGCAGTTAGGTGGCACAGCAGCAGCTGGGCACACTGGCCCTGGAGTCAGGAGGACCTGAGTTCAAATCCTGTTTCAGACAATTACCTAGCTGTGTGACCTTGGGCAAGTCACTTAACTCCATTGCCTTGCCAAAAAAACCCCCCAAAACAACAAAAAAACATTATGTACAAATGAAAGCTAATAAAACTGAGAACCCAAAAGCAATAGAGAGTTGTTCAAAAATATAAGGTGTCCAAACTATCATCAAAAGGCTATTAAAGGGGTGGCTAGGTGGCATAGTGGATAAAGCACCAGCCCTGGAGTCAGGAGTACCTGGGTTCAAATCCAGTCTCAGACACTTAATAATTACCTAGCTGTGTGGCCTTGGGCAAGCCACTTAACCCCATTTGCCTTACAAAAAAAAAGCCTTAAAAAAAGGCTATTAAAAAAAGAGACTATATCAAAGGGCAGCTAGGTGGCTCGGTGGAGAGCACTGGCCCCAGAATTAAGAGGACCTGAGTTCAAATATGACCTCAGACACTTAATATACTTGGCTGTAGGGCTTTGGGTAAATCATTTAACTCCATTGCCTGCAAAACCAAAAAAAGTCTTATCAAGATCTTAAATAGCCTAATTTCAGAAAAAGAAAGAGATCTAGGTATAAAGGAATTACCAAAGGTGGGGAAAAGCTCCTAGTCCTATTGTATTCAAAGCATAATTCTATCAAACTTTATTTATTTTTTTGGTTTTGCAAGGCAATGGAGTTAAGTGACTTACCCAAGGTCACAAGAGATAGGTAATTATTAACTGTTTGAAGAGGAATTTGAACTCAGGTCCTCCTGACTCCAGGCAGGTACTCTATCCACTGCACCACCTAGCTGGCCCTCTATCAAACTTTTAAAGAACAATTAGTAAACATACTTCACAAATTACTCTCAAAAATTGAGAAATATCCTTGTCAGAATCCTGAAAACAAATAAAGTCCTAATACCCAACCAGTGAAAGTCACAGACATTCAATATACCCATTAATGAACCTTGACAAAAAAAACATTTAAAAACAGTACCATTAAATAAATTACAATTTATCTAAGAAATCATTTCTTTTAATCAAGCGGTTGTACCAGGGATACAAGGAGGGTTAAACATTGGAAAAACAATGAACATAATCTTATTAAAATCCAAAATATCCAAAATTACACAATTAATAGAAACAAAAAGGCCTCTGACAAGGTACAATGCTCTTTTAATGCTAAAAACCCTAATATAAAAAGTATCATCTAAAACCAAAGGCAAGCTTCATATGCAATAGGGATCCATTATAATCTTTTCCCATAAATTCAGGAGTGAAGCAAAGATGCCCCCTCTTTCCCACTATTATTTGCTATCATTTTGGAAAAGATAATAATAATAGCAAATAAGACAAGAGAAACAAATGAATGAAATTTTCAGCCACATCCAACTCTTCATGACCTCATTTGAGGTCTTCTTGACAAAGATAATGGAATGGTTTGCTATTTCCTTCTCCAGTTTATTTGACAGATGAAGAACTGAAGCCCAGAATCATACATCTAAGAGTCTGAAGCTGGAATTGAACTCAAATCTTCAGAACTCCAGGCTCATCTAATTATTAGTCACATAAAAGGCTCTTTGCTACAGATATGATGGTTAACTTGGAGAACCCCAGAGAAACATGAAAGATAATCAGAGACAATTAACAGTTTCAGCAAAAAGCTGCAGACTACAAAATAAATCATCAAAAATCAATAGCATTTCTATAAACTATTAACAGAAGATAAGAAAACTAGAATCACATTCTAAATAACTACAAAATGCACAAAATACCTAGGGATCAACCTCCCAAAGCACACTAATTAGTTTTTCAAATGCAACTAAGAGAAAAAAGGAAGACAAATGCTTTTAATATATATATTTTGAAAAATGCAGTGTCCCAAAAGTCTTAATGCAGTTTTAAGCATTAATAATCATAGCAATTTGCACTAACCTAAGTCTGAATGGAATGAAGAGAGGCTAATTAAGAAAGTGGTACCAATGCAATAAGTAATCTTCCTGAAAGTCATTACACAAAAAAACTTCCAGGAAATCATTTAAATTAAGATGCCATAAATATGAAAGAATTATCTTAAATTTGAATTATTCATTCTACTTTTGTCTCTTTTTAAAAATTTTCTAAGAAGCCTTTTTAACACTCTCATTTCTAAATTTATCAACCTAATTTTCCCTTATAAAAATATTTATGCCAAAATGACCAACCAAACTACAAAAGTAGCTAATTATGCAGTCTGCCCCTCAGTTCTCTAATGAGGCAGGAAGTTAGCTGAGATCAATATTGGTTATTTCAAATGTTATTTTCCTTCACTTTCTAGTAGAGATTGAGTTGACTACTCTTCCAGTACAACCTACTTTGCTCTTCATCAATCCAAACACGTTTTACCTTATTTCTATGGATTCTTTCTATTTATTCTTATGGTTCATATACCTTGATTTGTTTAGCCATTCCCCAATTTGTTAACAATTTTTATACCACTATAAAAATGATTGCTACAAATAATTTGTACTTTTCTGTCTAACCTCTTTGGGGCTTGTACTCAATAGAAATAAGGGTGAATAAAGAGGTATGAATGGTTAAGATTTTTCTCCCAAAATTTCCAATAATAATAATCCAGAAATGCTCAGCCTAATTGACAACTGTAGCAGCACCGGTATCCCCAAAGCCCCTCAAACACTGACTTTGTAGTAGAACTGGCTGGCACCTGGGAGGGGAAGGATTTTAGAGTTATTTTAATTTGCATTTCTAATCAACCCTATGAATTTTAACACTTTAAAGAAAGGCTTTTTTAAAAAAAAATACTAACGCCCTGGAGAGACTGATTAGCTTAAAGCTAAATTAAAAAACGCTAAAGTCCTAAACAGGATGAGTTTGGGAGGATATTCCACGGAACAAGTTTTTTTTTAATTTTAAGCACACACTCCAAAAAAAACAAAGATATTAAGTACCAAAGGAAAGGAAGAAAATTTGAGGAAAATAAATTCATTCCTTAATTCAGAAAATAGCACAAATAATTTTTTTTAAAGAAAAAAAAACTGTACAAAGATGTCTTGGGGGCAAAGTGGTAAAGGATAAGGTGAAGAGGAACTATTTAAGAGCTTCTGGAAGAAAAATAACACCCTTTACTCTGAGATACTTTAAAAAATGAAAATAAACTCAACAGAAAGTAACAGGTCTGAGTAACAGGCCAATCAACACCTCCCTCCACACACACACACACACACACACACATAACACATATACAGACACATAGACATACACACACATACACAGACACAGAGATACACACATATACAGACACATAGACATACACACATATACAGACACACACATATACAGACACATAGACATATACAGACACATAGACATACACATATATACAGACACACACATATACAAACACACATATACACACATATACAGACGCACATACAGACACACACACAGACATACACACACACACGATCCCGCGATGCAGGATGCTCAAGCCGCGGACCTGTCCGGGCCCGCTCGGCCAGGGCGCTCCTCCCCTGACCCCGGCCACCCCCTCGGCCACCGTACCTGACGCCGCGGCTCTCCTCCGCTCTCCCCGAAGCGGGCGAGGCCGCGACGGGCCTGGAAGGGCGGCGCGACACCCGGGCCGGGGAAGAGTCGGGGGAGGGCCGAGCGGCCAAGCCGCCCAGCTTCATGCTCCCGCCGCGGCGGCGCAGGCGTGTGTCGGCGGCGGCGCCAGGGCGGCCTCACGCGGCTCGCCGCTCCCCTCTGTGAGCTCTGCGGGGCCGGCGCAGAGGATGGCGGGAAGGCCGCCCCCCCCTCCCCGCCACCAGAAGAGGGCGGGCTTCGCCGGCGGGATTGCTGCGTTGATTGGCTGGAGCTCGAGGCTGGGCGGACGCAGGCGCAGATGCCGCCCCGTTTGGTGGTTGTAGGCCGAGTTGTTTTTTTTTAAGCCGGGCCTGAGGCGGAAGAGATCCCAAACCGAAAAGTGAGCCTGCGTGCGAATCCGGGGCCTGGCGCGAGCCGGGCTTCTCTCCGGAGAGACTCAGCCCCAGGGTCGGTTGTGGTGGAAGGGGACGGCAGCGGCCCGGGGATGCTCGAACTATACAGCGGTGATTTGCCATTTTCTTCTCCAACGCATTTTACAGATGAGGAAACAGAGGCCCATGGGGATAAGTGACTTGCCCAGGGCCTCACAGCTAGGAGGGCGCATTTGAACTCAGGATGATGAGTCTCAGTGAGCTGCCCAAGCAATTGTTCCCTCCTTAATGAATGGGCATCAAGGGGGTGCAGGGGACAGCGCCCCAGCCCTGCCTCAGGAAAGGCATGGTTCAAATCTGGCTTACACATGTGAATAGATATACAGGAAGTAAGGAAACTTGGGAAGAAATGGAATTAAGAGAGCCAAGTCTCCAGCCTGAGGCAAGAAAGACATCTCTGGCATTATTATTATTATTATCATTATCATTATCATTATTATTATTATTGTTATTTAGCACCTACTTTGGCTAGGTTTGGCTGAGGCTCTAAAGCAAGCAAGGGTCCCTGCCTAAAGATTCTTGCCCAGTTAACTGAAGATTGAAGGGGCCGGGGGAATTTAGTCCCATTTTTAGTTCTGATGCCTTTAAGTGAGAACAGAGGCTTAAATTATCCATCCATCCAAAAATGAACAGGTGGCAGGATAGGATAGAGCGCCAACTCACAGACAGGTCAATCTCATCTTTCCGAGTTCAAATGTGGCATCAGGCACTCAATTAGTTGTGACCCTGGGCAAGTCACATACCCTGTTTTTGTCTCAGTTTTCTCATTTGTGAAATGAGCTGGAGAAGGACATGGCAAACCACTCCAGTATCTTCTGCTATGGACATTCCAAATGGGACTATGAAGGGTTGGAAGTGACTAAGCAGCAAGGACAATATAAACAAATATTGGGAGAAAAGTGAAAGGTCTTTTAAAAAACCTTTGGATGAAGTCTGATTTGCCAGAGTGATTTCCTTTCTACCCTCTGGTTCTTGCAGAAATGCATTGGCTTAACTGAAACTGGAGAAGGGAGTGTTCCAGAAATCAGAATGTGTGGTGTCTTTGGCCTGGTCATCTTGCCTCACCTCTCTGAGCGGGTTTTCTCCCTTTCATATTTTACTTTTTTTTTTTTTTTAGATTTTTGTAAGGCAAACGGGGTTAAGTGGCTTGCCCAAGGCCACACAGCTAGGTAATTATTAAGTGTCTGAGACTGGATTTGAACCCAGGTACTCCTGACCCCAGGGCTGGTGCTTTATCCACTACACCACCTAGCTGCCCCCCCTTTCATATTTTAAAATAAATGATAGTGATATTTTGTTTTTACCTATGTGTTCCCTAAGTCCTGTAAAATATAGGCATCTTGATGTAAAATATCTACCCAAAATATTGTTGAGGGGCATTTTTTTTTTACTTCTAGTGGACCTGGAATTCTTGTTCCCATTGAGAGAATGATAAATTCTGATTTTTAAAAAATTGCTATATTTAGATGTAGAATTATTCAAGTTAGAAGTGTATTGTTTTTGTTTTTAATTGGAAGGGGGAGATCCTTAAAATGAAGAAACAATGGTACAAATAGGAAAAAAAGTACAAAATTCAGAATTGAAGTGCTTTTACTTGCTGGTTGTGTTTGGCAAATGGTTTAATCTTTCTGACTTGTTTCACCTAAAAATGAAGGGAATGTGATTTTTTTTTTTTAACTCTTCAGCTCTTTAAAATGTATCTATGATTTCATTGCTAGGTCTTTGTTTCTGTTCCATAATAACAACTGACATGTAGCATTTTAAAGTTTGAAACAAGCCTACAAGGTAGTTAGAATTTATATTATCTCCATTATATAAGTATGCTGAAATTCAGAAAGTTAAATGATTTGTCCGTGGTCTCACAGATAGTAAATGTCTGATAGGATTAGAATGCCAGTCGAACACAACAATAGCTTTACGAGGCTGCCTATTCTTTAGAGAAAATGTTCATTGATATCTTTTAAGTTTTTAATATTTCTTAGATTTGCCAATATCCCCTCCCTCTTCTGTCTTCCAGTGAATCATCCTTGAAACAAAGAGTAAAAAAGACAGGGAAAAAAGTTCAGCAAATCAATACATTGAAAAGACTGATGTTATGTAATTACTGCATTTTTATAATATATTTTTGGACATATCTTTTCTTTAGTTTATTAAATTATAAATTTCATGAAGGCAGAAACTGTGGCCCCTCACAGTACCCAAAGCAGTACTTTTCACATAGTAGGCATATAATAACAAATCCTGAATAAATGAATGATTGATTCGAACTTTTTGCAAGAACTTCCAGAAAGAACAGTCAAATCCTATTATAACAAATGTAAAAGCCTCACATCTCTATATCAGGAAGATTTCCTAACTAGAGCTGAATTCTCATGAACTTAAGCAATATTTTGTGAAATAAGATTCTGATATGACAAAATAATTTAGACAGACCTTTGGATTTTATTGTACTCACTGACCTTAAGTTCACCTCATCTCCTTTTCAGGTCTGAGGTAAATAATGAACATCAAACTGACCAATAGGCAAAATGAGGAGAGGCAGGTGAAACAACAGAAAGGGAAATTAATTCATTCTTCGGTTAATTCAATAAATATTTACACAATACATAAAGCTGCCTCAACTCTGTCCTTGAGGGTAGAAGGAAAATAGAGGACAATGACCCAGGCCTTTAGGAATCAGAGTGATTAACTTAGAATAATTGAGTAATATTTGTGGCATGAAGTGAATGGGGGTGGGGAAAGGGATGAAAACTGTCTGTTTTCCTCTATAGGACTCTAGCCATCCAGACAAGTACAAGATTCTAAGAAGAAACCAGCAAAGAAAAAAAAACCCTTCTCCCCCAAAACCCCCCTTACTTAATCCAAACCTTCTCAAAATACATTCTACACCAAAACACAGCTGTAGGGGTAAACACACATTCTGAATGATCAATTAATTGCTTTTCTTGGATTAAGGCATTTGAATCATCCAGTTTCCAAAGTGTCACTTTAAGATCAGCCTACAAACAATAGTTTTCACATTTTCTTAATCTGAGCAACAGATTATAGAGTTAAGTGAGGCAAGAAATCCTTTGATCAATAAATGGAGATGGAGTTATAATGAAAACACACAATTTTAAAAATCTCTTCTTAATAGGGAAGTAGTTCTCTAAATCCCCAATAGGAATCAAGGTCCTTGCTTTGTTATCTTATGTATTTGAGAACAATGTAGATTTGGATAGCTGTGTGAGACAGTCAATTTACCAACCTTTGCCTGGAAGATTTTTAAGCCCCTTCCTCTACACTCAGAGAAAAGGGCCTGACATTGTGCTGCAGGATCCACCCCCTTTGGCTGTGTCTTATCTATCCCAAGTTAATGAAGGGGATTTGTAAATATTAGATTGTGCTGGATCTGAGATCACTGGACAGGAAACACGGTAAGAAAGGTATTAGGGCATCTACCAGTGTGCATCTGTATTAGGGCTTCTAGCGCAAGAGGCCAGGGAGGTGAGATAGAAACCTCAAATGATGTTTAGTGGAGACCAGGAATAGAAATAGGTAGTTCTGGAAGACTTCTGGAAATCAGAGGGAAAAGTCATCAGTTAATGTGTGTAGGGTCATCTAGCTTCTGAGTCTGTATTTGGGTTCCATTGGAGTTCTGTTTCTTCAAAGATCAATAAGACTTAAAGAGCTAGAGTTAGGATAGAAATTGTTGAGCAAGAAGCATGAACAAGCAAGGCAAGACTGATTGGAATGGAGGCTATTGAGGTAAGAGGAGCTAAATATTGATATTTCCTTGGTTCAGACATCGTATCACTGGTCAGTGGCTACTGCAGTGTACTAGCACTGCCATTGAGACATGTTGTATCTTCTTTTCAAAAGATAGTGCCTCTACAGGATGATTCTATCTATTGGTCTCACTTCTTTAATGGGAGCTAGTTTTTCCCTCTTTTGGCCATTGTTATGACTAGATAGTAGTACCATATTGATTAAGCCATTCAGAAAAAATACTAAAATGCAGAGCTCTTTCAACAGCAACCCTTAGCTTAGGATCAGAAGAAGCTCTTCTCTTTTCCTTTCCCCTTCAACTTCCTCAGAATCTCAGCAAATTTTATTTTTTTTTCCTTAGGTTTTTCCCCAAGGCAAATGGGGTTAAGTGGCTTGCCCAAGGCCACACAGCTAGGTAATTATTAAGTGTCTGAGACCAGATTTGAACCCGGTACTCCTGACTCCAAGGCCAGTGCTTTATCTACTACGCCACCTAGCCGCCCCTCCAATCTCAGCAAATTTTAAAATTAAATTTCATTTTGTTTTTAATTTTTGAATCCTCTGTCTCTCCTTTTTCCTCACTCATGAGAAATTAAGAAAAAAACCTTTCCAAATATATACAATCAAACAATACAAATTCTCACTTTAACAATGTTACTCCCTTCAAAAAATAAGTTTCAACTTGCACTCTGAGTAGATCATTCTGTACCTGGAGGTGGATAATATGTTTCTTCTTGAGTCTTATGAAATTATGAGTGATTCCATTTGTGTTGATCTTTTAGGTTTTTTCTCACAATATTATTGCTATTATAAATTTTTTTTATGGTTCTATTCCAGGTATCTGTTCATACAAGTCTTCTAAGACTTTTCTAAAACTATTTCCTTTCATATTTTACAGCAAAATAGCATTCTATCACATATATATGTATATGTATACATACACACCATAACTTATTCACCCTTTCTCCCATTGATGGGAACCTATTCAGTCTACCATTCTTTTTTACCTCAAAAAGAGCTGCCATAAGCATTGTACAAATGAATATCTTTGGCGTATATTTTTATATAAATATTTTGTTTTCCAATTATGTGCAATAGTATATAATTCTACCTATCATTTTTTGGTAAGGTTTTGAATTTTATACATTTTCCCCCACCCCCTTCCCTTCCCCTTCACCCCCAAGAAGGCAGTCTGATAATCTTTACATTGTTTCCATGCTATACATTGATCAAAATTTAATGTATTAAGAGAGAAATCATATCCTTGAGGAAAATATAAAACATTAGAGATGGCAAAATTATGTAGTACATAAGACAACTTTTTTTTAATTGAAGGTAATAGTCTTTTGTCTTTGTTTAAACTCCACAATTATTTTTCTGGATACAGATGGTATTCTTGCCTCTAAGATTGTCCCTGATTATTGCACTGAGCAAGTCCATTAGGGTTGATCATCATGGGGTATAGATCTCACATAGTATTGCTGACTCAAATGTACAGTTTAGTAGTTTGGGGACATGGTTCCAAATTGCTTTCCAGAATGGCTGAAAGAGTTCACAGCTCCACCAATAGAGTATTAATGTATTTTTGCCCATTATTTGTCCATTTTTTTCCCTTCCCGGTTGATGGGAAGTGGTACCTCAGAATTGTTTTAATTTACATCTTTCTAATAATTAATGATTTAAAACTTTTGTATATATTATATATATATGTATGTATATATATATATATATTTATATATGAGATCGACTTGAATTTCTTCTCTTGAGAAATGCCTATTTATATACCTTGACTATTTGTCAATTAAGAAATGTTCCTCAGCTTTTGAGATGGTTCTTAATCTCCAAACAGGAGATGGAAGTTTTACTCTTATCTATTCTACACATTCTTCCTCAAACAAAAGATCTTCCCTCACTTAGCCATCGTAACATTTTAAGATGATTAGTTTCAGTTCATTAAGTTTCACCTCCCATACTTCTTTGGGAATCTCATGTAGGTAAGTGACTAGGGAGAAAAGTAAGATCTATGTCTTGGAGGCAAGTTCATTACCTTCCTATCAACTTTTGCATAGAGAATTCCAGAAAAACAGTTCATTTGAATCTAGTAGAGCCTAATTCTCCCACAAGTGCCCTAGTAAACCTCTAAGAACCAGAAGTATGATTGAAAAAAGAAAAGCAAAGAGAATCTGTTATAAATTCTTCCAGTCAGTCCAAAGAGCACAAAAAAAAACTGCCAGGATCTTATGAAAGTGCAGAGTTGAAACAAGCCAGGATGGATGGGAAAGCTAGTAGTGCAGTAAACAGCACACTTAGCCTGCAGATAGGAATATTTCCTAAGTTCAGATCTGGCCTCAGATACTTAATAGCTATGTGACCCTGGGAAAGTCACTTATTCCTGTTTTGTCTCAGTTTGCTCATTTGTAAAATGAGCTGGAAAAGGAAACCACTCCAGAACCTTTGCCAAGAAACCTCCTAAATGATGTCATAAAGAACTGGAAAAGACTGAACAGCAACAAGGAAAGAATGAGTGGAAAGTAAAGTTCAAAGCAGCCCCAAGGGACATGTACCCAAACCAGGTGATCTTGAGGCCCTGTCCTCAGAAACTACACCAGACAAGTGGCCAGGCAGTCCAGGACCAACCCATCATCTAGGCAACCGGACCTGAACCACAAGAGGCAGAGGCAGACTACACCCAATTAGGTGGAGTGTAGTCTTAGGGACTTAATTCAAGATCAAGCAGATCCCACCTCTACCATCTAAGAACACAGGAGTAGAGTTTACCCCAAGACATAAATCCCCAATTTTGAAAATGAGATTACAGATATGTGTACACAGGAAGAACCAAGTGTGTAGAATGACAAAACTCAAAAGAAGTGAATAAATCCACAGATCAAGTAGAGCAGGGGTTTTTACCCTTTTTTTTGTCTATGGAAGTCAGTTGAAGCCTACAGATTCATTCTCAGAATAATGTTTAAAATAATTCAAGGGAATGTTAAATTTTAGTTTAGAGATTAATGAAAATAAAGATGAAATTTTCCTATGCAAATGAATGCTTCAGATCTATCAGATCTCTTGGGAGTCTGTGAGCCCCAGAGTTGACCCTCAGAGGGGAAAAAGATGTCCTAGACACAAGGACTAGAAGAATATTTGGAGGAAAGGAAATTATATACAAAATGGAATAGCCAAAGAGGAAAAAATGGCAAGGAAATGGAATGCTGTATATGGGAAACAACAAGTTTACTAGTTTGTAATGGAGAGGGTGTGAGAAGGAATAATGTGAGATTTCTAGAAAAGTATATATTTTAAATGCCAAACAACAGAATATGGAGTTTAATCTAGAAGCAATGGGGAATTACAGAAGCTTTCTGATCTAGAGTAGTAGCTGTGTAACTAGACAGAAGTGGACATATATGCTATAGATTAGAACTGCCAAGATTTGACAAGTAATTGGATATCAGGTATGAAGAAGGGAAGGGTAGGGAAGGGAAGGGAAAAGGATAGATGACTCCAAAGTGGCAAATCTTCATAGGACACTATGCAGAAAAGGAGAAGTTCGGAAGAGAGATGGATTTAAGAACAAAGATATGAATAATATTTTGGTCATGTTAAATTTGAGCTACCTGGGACATTTGGGGATTGCTAGATGATACAGGGGCTAGAGTGCCTGAAGTAAGAAAGACTTGTTTTTATGAATTCAAATCTGGCCGTAGACACTTGCTAGCTGTATGACCCTAAGCAAGTCCTTTAAACCTGTTTGCCTCAATTTCCTTATGTATCAAGTGAGCTCGAGAAGGAAATGATGAACTATTTCAGTATCCCTTGGCCAAGAAAAATCCAAATGGCTTCACAAAGAGTCAGACATAACTGAGAAAAGATTAAACATTAGGGCACCTGGGTAGAGAGGTCTAGAAGGCATAATGCAGGAATGGAGCTCTAGAGAAAGATGAGGGTTGAGTTGGATATATATATATATATACACATATATATATGATTAGGAATATATGGTGACTGAATTGATTTGACCTGTACTTATATTTGAACTTTCATCTTGCCCTGACTTTGACCTATAAACACTTATTCCTATCTGTATACTTTCCCCCTTCCTTCCTTCCTTCCTTCCTTCCTTCCTTCCTTTCTTTCTTTCTTTCTTTCTTTCTTTCTTTGTAAGGCAATGGGGTTAAGTGATTTGCCCAAGTTCACACAGCTAGGTAATTGTTAAGTGTCTGAGGTCAGATTTGAACTTGGGTCCTCCAGACTCCAGGGCTGGTGCTCTATCTACTGTGCCACCTATCTGCCTTTCCCCATGTTTCCATTTCAACTTTAATTGGCCCTTAGAACTTTGACCCTGGCTTGTATACTTTGACCACACTTCTGCCCAAGTTGGATCTCTGGATAATAATTCTAGTCCACCTTTTCAGATTCTGAGTCTTATTTTTTTTTCTAATTTAGACTTATGTTGTTCAGTTGTGTCTTTTCATAACCCTATGTGGATCATAGTACACTAATACTATCCATGAGGTTTTTCTTGACAAAGATACTGAAGTGGTTTGTCATTTCCTTTTCCAGCAAATTAAGGCAAACAGAAGTTAAGTGACTTACCCAATGTCACACAGATAGTAAGGGTCTGAAGTTTGATTTGAACTCAGATTTTCCTGACTCCAAGCCCAACACTCTACTACTGAACCACTTAGCTGCCTCCGGTTTAGACTAACACCCTTAAATAAGGCCTTTACTATACCCTTAGGGCTCATAGTAATCATAGGAACATTTTTTTAAAGTAAAAATTGATCTGGCAGGGGGTGGCTAGGTGGTGCAGTGGATAGAGCCTTGCAAAAAGTTAAAAAAAAATTGATCTGGCTAAGCTCTTTATCCTGAGCTCAAGCTGACCCAATCCACTGTGCTTGCCCAATTTCTAGTTCTTGATTATTCTAATTTGTCTTGACTAAAGACTGCCCACAGAACAATGTAGGCACAGTATTGAAGTAGAAACTGCTTTTATCTTATTAACTCTACTTCAAGTTTCAGGGAGGAACCCTTTTTTTAGCAGAATTTGATAGAACAGAAGAACAGTTACGACAATGATCCTATCTCAAATTTTAGTTCTTTTTATACTTACAACAAATTCAATGTGTGGGCTCAGATCTCCAAGGCTGCACCCTGGATTTAAGACTCAAGTCAGCTCCTGTTCTGGCTGGTCCCTTCTTCCATCACAGTCCAACTAATACAGTTGGTTCACAAACATACTTTATCATAATATTAGGAACTTAAGAGAGACCTGGATTATTTGCAAGGAAGCATAACAATGGTCAATTTTTAAATTTTTTAAAAAATTTAAGGTAATGGGGTAAGTGACTTGGCCAAGGTCACAAAACCAGGCAAATATGTGTCTGAGGCTGCATTTGAACTCAGGTCTTCCAGACTCTAGGGCTAGCACTCCATCCATTACACCACTCAGTTGCCCCAATGGTCAGTTTTTTAAATGCAAATTCTGGTTTGGGATATTAACCAAGGGCTCTTCAACAATAGAACCTTTTTTGCTTATGATAATGCTTAGGAGAGTCTCTTTAACCTCTAATACATAATCAGCACTCATTTTAAACAGATTTAAATGTTTTCAATAATTTCCAGCAACATGGCTATTGTTGGTCCTAGTTTAAATTTCACATTCAACAATCTGAGCCTGGCACTCCCTATAGTCCATTATTGGCTTCTCTTCTTATCTTCTGGTGAATTGTTTCCTTTAGCTCCACCTCCTGGTCTCATTTCTGGAGCTTTAGTTCTGACTATAACTTCTAGTTAAAAGTTCATGGACATTTCAGGTTTTCTGTCAACAGGATACTTTGTATCCCCTGACTTTAACTCTAGGAAATTCAGTCTTCCCTCTTCAGTCTGGCTGGTCTGCAGAAACCCCTTTATCTTTTAGTCCTTAAGTCTATGTTTAGCTATTCTGGCAATTCAACCTCACTATATACTCAACCCACTGTTTTGGATTGTATCATGTTGTTTTTCCTAATGCTTCTCTTCTGGTACAAATTCATCCACCCAACATCCAGTCCATCTTCCTTTTCTTCATATCTCCACAGTGCTAACTCTTAAGATCATTCTTCACTCTCTTCTTTGGTCTAAACTGAAAGATCTATTCCCAGTTGACCCACTCCTAGACAACATGTCTTGGTTTACTTCCCTCTTACAAAAAAACTACCTTCACATCTACCTACATTTCCACAACAATCTCTCAGAACTTCTAGTTTAACTCTTAGAATGCCCTAAAAATGTAGCTAGCTCCACAGGATTCATTTTGCCTGGCATGTTTTCCTCAATTCCAATATGGGGAAGAACAGTTACTACAATGGTCCTATCTCAAATTTTAGTTCTTTCTTTTTATACTTACAAGCTCAATGTGTGGGCTCAGATCTCCAAGGCTGCACCCTGGATTTAAGACTCAAGTCAACTCCTGTTCTGGCTGGTCCCTTCTTCCATCACAGTCCAACTAATACAGTTGTCATAGGACTTTCCCTCTCCCTATAACTGCACTTAGGGTGTTTCCAATGATGCACTTTTTGTCGACTTGGATGGTATACATATATGTATGAATGTATATATATATATATATATATATATATATATATATATATATATATATATGTATTTCATGAGACAACTTTTTTAAAAATTGAAGATAGTAATCTTTAGTCTACGTTTAAACTTCACAGTTCCTTCTCTTGATATGGATGGTATTCTCCATCACAAGTCTTTTAGAATTGTCTTTGAGCATTGTACTGCAGAAATGATCAAATCCATCATAGTTGATCTTCACCCCATGCTGAGTGAAGGGAATATGGAAATAACACACAGTCACTACTTCCTAGTGTGTATAATGTTCTTCAGGTTCTGCCCACTTTACTCAGCATCAGTTTATGAAAAGTCTTTCCAGGCTGTTCTGAAGTCCCATCCCTCATGGTTTCTTATAGAAAAATAGTGTTCCTTCACTTTCACATACCACTTCTTGTTCAACCATTTTCCAATTGATGGGCATCCCTTTAATTTCCAATTCTTTGCTACTACAAAAAGAGCTGCTATAAATATTTTTGTACACATGGTTTTTTTTTAACCCTTTCTTGTGTTTTCTTTAGGATATAGACCCTAGACCCACTAGTGGCATTGCTGGATCAGAGTATGATCAGTTTTATTGCCCTTTGGGCAAAATTCCAAATTGCTCTCCAGAAAGGTTGGATCAGTTCACAACTCATCAACAATTGGACATCCTATATTTATCAACTCTGTGAAAATAGTATATTGCACACTTGATCTTGTCTTTCCAAATGGGGAGATCCTTGAGCATCAGGATGGATAACTTTCTGACTAACATTTGGGACCCTTTTTTAGTAAGCTCTCTAAGTCATTTACCTCATCATTCTTGATGCAAAACTATGGCTATCTTGGTCTGGGTGGTTTAATCCTCCTGCAAATGTTTCAGTTTTTCTCTTCCAGGTCAATAAGACACTCTCTGATTTTGTACTTGACCCCCCACCCCCACCCCCTGAAGGGTTAGACAAGGCTCTGAGATACAATCTTCATTACACATTACTAATTTGCTTTGTGTCTGAGTTTCATAGGGGGAAATGAGCAGTTTGAATGCTCCCGTCCTCCTTCTCGGTGTTCATCTCACCTATTCCCTCCCTTTGTTCCCGTGAGCTGTTGGCCCAACCTAGGGGTCCCAGGTCTGGATCTCTGACAGAGAAAGCTTCCAGCCCAAGGTGGGAGTCTCACAGTGCCTTCTGAAGACAGAGAGCTTTGGATCCAGCCCTAAGCGGTTACAAAAGGCAGATTACCCTTCCCCACTGCTGAGCTCAGAGTTATCTCACGCTATTTTGCGTCTCCCCCCGCCAAGATGGTGACTCACAGCTTTCCAGTTCAAAGCGAGGACGCGTCCCACAGTGTTTACTGCCTGATGCTCCTGCAGGAAATTCCTAACCCACGACTCACCAAGTATTAGAAATCTCACTCTGAAATCTCTAATCCCCAAATAGCCTCCTTTCTCTCCGCTGCTGGCTTCCTGGCTTTGATTTTATGCACACTAGTTCCAAACTCAAGGCCAAAAAACCCACCCCATGCAGAGCCACATTCAAAGGAGAACCAATATGCTGAGACCAGAGGGGATCTGAACAGCAGCTAATTGTCGGTTTGTCAAGTTAAAAAAAGCCTTCACTCTCCCCTGAGTAGGATGGTTATTTTTTAAAGTTTGCTGGGGGTTTGGGAGCTCCTCGCGGTTGGGAGGCAGACCAAACTCAGCAGTTTTAATTATTAATCAGGTCAAAGGCTGATTACAATTTTTCTTCTCTTCAGGGAGGGCATTGAAAGTGTAAGGGAAGAAGAGGCCCAAGTTCTCGAGAGGGGAAAGGCAAAAGGACAGAAGAGGAAAACAGAGCGAGCCAAACGAGTCCGAAGTCCTTAATGACTCCTTGCCCTAGACAGGCTGCGTTGGAAGAAAGCTAAGGCCGCCGCTGGGTCCTGTTAAAAATGAATGTAGGTCTTTATTCTTGTAGCGGGTTTGTTTCTTTCTGGGTTGAAACCATTCCAGGCCTGACAGCAGGAGTAGACATGGGCATTGCGGTTCAACTGCAAGCTGAAGAACAGGAAAGGGCAGGGAGGAATGGAAATCCCAAGCCCTCTGGGCCTGCCTGGCCTTCCAGATTCTAGGTCAGGTTGCCTTGGAGCCACTCTTCCAGGACCTGGCTCCCAGGAGGGGAGTATCCTGTCTCCCAGGTATAGTCAGGGAATGGGCTGGAGCTTCTATTTGTTTTTTTTTAGGTTTTTGCAAGGCAAACAGGGTCAAATGGCTTACCCAAGGCCACACAGCTAAGTAATTATTAAGTGTCTGAGGCTGGATTTGAACCCAGGTACTCCTGACTCCAGGGGCCGGTGCTCTATCCATTGCACAACCTAGCTGCCCCCTGGATCCTCTATTAATCAATTTATAACATTTCCAGACAAGTAGCTTGCCACCGGGAGCAGCTCAGGTGGATTGCTTGGTGCTGCCCCACTCCTCCTTACCTTTTTTTTTCCATTTAAAGTGATAACAATTACAGGTAGCTTATCCATTTATTCCTTTGATAAATGAGAATTTAAATGAGACTATTAAGATAGAGTCTGTGCTAGGGAATATGGAAATAATACAAGTGTTGAGAATAAAAAAACAAGTAAGCAAGGTAGCCTCTGCCAACAAGAAGCTCTCCAATAGGGGGAGGGCAACATGAATAAGGAGGCTAGATTTAGAAAACAGCTTGGTTGGGAAATGGCCAAGAGATATAATGGAAACTCATTTAGCAGAGCCTAGGATCCTAGTATCCTAGTCTTAGTTTAGGTAGGCAGAGTAGGGCCAGAATGCATGCAGGTAGCAGGGTTCAGAAATGGACGTGAAGTTGGTGTCAGGGGAAAACATAAATGAGGCAGTTAAATACCATGGAGCCATATATGGCCAATGACCCTGTAACTGGAGTAAATATGGATGGAATGGGAGTCCAGGGGAAGGTCAATTCCTGTGACCTTGAATATATCCTTCATGAAGGAAATAAGGTAATTAGAACATTTGTTAAGTGTTTGCTATTTTTTTTGGTGCAGCTAGGTGGTGTAGTGGTGTAGTGGATAGAGCACTGGTCTTAGAGTCAGGAGGACCTGAGTTCAAATTCAGTCTCAGACACTTAATAATTATCTAGCTGTGTGGTCTTGAGTCAATCACTTAACCCCATTGCCTTGCAAAATCAAAACCAAACCAAAACAAAAAAAGTGTTGGCCATTTGTCAGACATTGTACCAAGCCCTGAAGATACAAATAAAAGTAAAAAAAGGCAGTCCTTTGCCCTCAAAGAGCTTGCATTCTATATATTAAGGAGTTCTGGTTGGGGGGGGGTGTAGGGGAAGGGCATCTATGTGGGGACATGGAAGTAGTGAGAAGACTTCAGAAATGATAACACTGTGAGGTCTGGATCCCAGAAAGATGCAAAAGGAGGGTGGAGGGTGAGGATGGAGAAAGAGAGGGGAGAGAGAGAGAGAGAGAGAGAGAGAGAGAACTGAGGTAAAGTCCAAGCTTCCAATGGTGTAGAGTTGGTCAGGTAGGAACAATGAGGACAAATGGCAAATAGGCTGGACCTAGGCTTTAAGGGATGGGCAGAATTCAGAAATTATAAATTCCAAGGAGAGAAGAGAGGAATAAGGAAAAAACTGAACTGGAGTGTTGGTGTTAAAGAAGATAATGTTGGATCATAAATTCAGGTCTAATCTCCTAGCAACTGAAGGAAAAATCTACCTAAGAAAAAGAAGATATTGTCAGAGCAAGGAAAGTCAAAGTTCACATTGGATTGAGCCAAAAATTCAACAAAGATTCAATTCCTAGGCATGAACATGAGACAGAAGAAGATACAATTCATACAAAACCTCTAAAAGCTAGGCTGTACTATGTCAGGGTGCAAGCACAGCACAGGGAGAGCTGAATATATAGATAACTATTCTTTCTTGGGTGCCTCAATTAAGATAATCTTTTCTAATAGTGTAATAAGATGCAACAAAGTATGGATTGATTCTGTTTTCTGTGTTAATTTTGGTCTAATTAACACTATGAAAACACAGGTATTCATTCCATCAGCTGGCACCACACCATCCATATATGGAACCATTGATTACAGCAAATGGAGAAATTTTGAATAATGTGTATAATTCACTTACCTTGGCAGTGTCCTTTCCAGGGAGGTACACATTGACAATGAGGTTGACATGTGCATTGCCAGAGCTAGCTCGGTATTTGGGAGGCTAGAAAAGAAAGTGTGGAAGAGAAAAGGTATTAGACTGACTACCAACTGAAGATCTACAGAGTCATTGTGCCAACCTTTGGAGTTTTAGGTAGGTAAGTGCCCCTTAGTATTGATTTGACCAAAGCTTAGGATCCTAGGGGGGACATTATCTTTTTTAAAATTTAGTTTAATTTTTCCAATTACATTTTTTTCTACTATTCTCCCTTCCCTTCCCCCCTCCCCATGACTGTGAACAATTTGGTAAAAGTAGTACATGTACAATCATGTTTTACACATTTCCATTTTAGCCATCTTATGAAAGAAGAATTAGAACTAAGAGGGAAAAAAAATGAGAAAGAAAGAAAAAACATAAAAGAAGTTTTAAAAAAGGGGGAACATAGTATACTTTGCTTTGCATTCAGACTTCATAGGTTTTTCTCTGGATGTGGATGGCATTTTCCATAACAGGTCTCTCAGGATTATCCTTGATCACTGAACTGTTTAGAGGAGCTGCATCTATCATAGTTGATCATCTCACAATGTTGTTGTTAATGTGTACAATTTTCTCTTGGGGGGAGACATCTTTAAGTATTCATTTTCCAACATTAAAATTTCCATAATACTATTTGGTGAAAAATCATAAAATCAAACTTGGTGTTCTTTTTTAATCTTAACTGTGGATTTTTGCTCCATTTTTGAACTCTATAATTTATAAAAAGAAAATTTCTTGTGTCAGAGAGAATTTTCTCCAGCCAAGATGGATCTATGTCCCTTTGGATTTCTCTTTCTAAGAAGAGATTCTGGGAATTTAATAAATAAGTTTATTTGTGAAAGTTTGTGCCAAAAATGCTGAGGA
Organism: Macrotis lagotis; assembly: GCF_037893015.1. NCBI lineage: Eukaryota > Metazoa > Chordata > Mammalia > Peramelemorphia > Peramelidae > Macrotis > Macrotis lagotis. The sequence goes on from NC_133661.1 coordinate 114,909,739, forward strand.
CCAAGGTTTACTTCTTTTTCTTCTTTTCTATTTGGTCTATTTATTTATTTGAATGTTAAAATTTGTTTTTACATGTAATAAGATTTACTTCTAAAATGGCTTTGAATATCACCTTTTGAGGAATTTGTATTTTATAGGTAGAGTATAGGAAACTATTAAGATTTCTTAATTCGAGAGAGATACAATTAAAATAACATTTTGCCAGTCAGCTAATTAGCATTAGTTAGTTAATTAAATGATCAATTAATTAATTATTAAGCACCTACTATTTTCCAGGGACTATGTTGAGGATACAGAGAAAGGTAAAAAGACAGTTCAATGAGAAGAGACAAAAGGAAGATGACCATGCACAAACAAGGACAAATTGGAGATTATCATCAGAGAGAAAGCACTTTAAAGGGAAATCAGGAAAGGCTTCTTGTAGAAGAAGGATTTTACTGGTCTTGAAGCAAGCCAGAAAAGTTAGGAGGTAGAAATGAGGAAGGAGAGAATTCTAGCCAAGGGACAGACACAGTGTGTGTGTGTGTGTGTGTATCTGTGAATGTTTGTGTGTGTAGTAAATTGTGAAGGGCTTTGACATATTTGATTCTGGAGGTGATAGTGAGTCACTGAAGATGATCCATTTTATATTCCATAATGCTCTCTTATCTCTTGTCATATATTATTCTCTTATTCATAGATGTTATAGGTTTAATTTCCCATGCTCCCCTAATTTATTTATATCACCCAATTTTTACCTTCTCCTGGTATATAGTATAAGATGTTGTACTTTCCAGTATTCCTAGCAGTTTTTGTAAGAATAGTGAACTTTTGTCTAAGAATAGTGAGCTTTTGTCCCAAAAGCTTGGATCTTTGGATTTATCATGGATTACTATTTTTGTATTGTGCCTATTAATCTATACCTCTGTTTCTTAGCCAGTACTAGATTGTTTTGAAGATTATCCCTTTTTGTAAGATAATTTGAAATCTGTACTGCTAGGCCACCTTCTTTCACATTTTTTTTTCATTGATTTCCTTGATATTCTTGATGTTTTTGTTCTTCCAGATGAATTCTATCATCTTTTTCTAGTTCTATAAAATAATTTGATAATAGTTTTATTCTTATGACACTGAATAAGTAAATTAGTTTAAGTAGAATTGTCATTTGTATTTTATTGTCTCAGTCTACTTATAAGTAAAATTTTTCTACTTTTTTAGATCTGATTTTATTTGTATGTAAAATATTTTGTAATTGTGTTCATATAGTTCCTGCATTTGTTTTGGTAGATAAGACTCCTGAGTGTTTTATATTGTCTGTCTTTGTTTTAAAGAGAATTTCTCTTTCTAGTTTTAGTTCTAGTGCTGGACTTTGTTGGTAGTATATAGAAATGCTGATGATCTATGTGGATTTATTTTCTTTTCTGCAACTTTGCTGAAAATTATTTCAAGTAGTTTCTTAGTTGATTCTCTAGGATTCTCTGTTTACCATATTGTCTATAAAGAATAATAGTTTTATTTTCTCATTAACTATTCTAATGCCTTCAATTTCTTTTTCTTCTCTTATTGCCATAGCCAGCACTTATAGTACAAAACTGAATAATGATGATGATAATGGGCATTCTCACTTCACCCCTGATCATAGTGGGAAGGTTTCTAGATTATCTTCATTACAGAAAATGCTCACTGATGGTTTTAGATAGACACAACCTGTTCTTTTAAGGAAAATTTCATTTATTACCATAATTTTAGTGTTTTTAATAGGAAGGAGTGTGATATTTTGTCAAAAACTTTTTCTTCATCTATCGATATAAACATATGATTTTTGTTATTTTTATGGTCAATTATACTGATAGTTTTTTTTTTTTGAACCAACCCTGCATTCCTGGCATAAATCCCACCCAGTCTTAATGCATGAACTTTGTGATAGTAAACTAGATTTTAGAGAAAGACAACTAATTTGAACCTGTTGCATTTAAGGTGTTGGTCATAGGATATCCAGGTATTCTGCAGCTAGTTGAAAATGAGGTTCTAGAGCACTGGAGAAAAGTCAGATTCGTAGTAGATTTAAAAGACCACAGACCATGTGCTTTATCATTCCTCAAGGAGACATCGTTTTTCAAATTTTTCTATCCTCCCTAATCTTTATTTTTTATTTTTTAAAAAAAGGAATAAACAAGTAAAAATAAAGTAACAGGGGGCCAGGGAGCAACATATAGGGTCATAATTTGATCAAAGAGTCTTCAGTCCCTGGAGAACACTCTGGGTCATATTGACCCAATGTGGACAGCATCCCGGGTCATGGTTTTTGATCCAAGGAGGTTTCCTCTCTCTAGAGATTATAATGATTAGGGCAGTCTTGAACTAATAATGGGATCTAGTGCTAGAACGTCTTTAGAAGACATCTTGTCTAGTACTCTTATTTTACATAAAAGGAAACTGAGAACAAGAGGTTAAATGATTTACTGAAGTTCATGGTTCACAAGCTGTATGTAGTTGAACTCAGGTATTTTTCACTCCAAATCCAGTGGTCTTTTCACCATACCATACTTCATGAGATTCAGACAGTATACTCAAGAGAACCATCTAGCAGGGTTGTGTCTGGAAAAGCTACCCTCTTCTATGAGAAATGACAAGTAGGGAAACTACTGTCCCAGTACTGAAAAAAACTTGAGTCATTCCTACCACATCCATTTCTTTGTCCACATTCACTATTCCTATATGAATCTCTGTGCTAATAAATCTTAAAGTCATCTTCAACCTTTCCAACTTCTCCTCAATATTAGCACCAAGCAGTGGTGGCTAGGAGGCTAGGATAGAGCACTGACCCTGAACTCAGGAGTACCTGAGTTCAAATCCGACCTCAGATACTTAATAATTACCTAGCTGTGTGGCCTTGGGCAAGCTGCTTAACCCCATTTCCTTGCAAAAAAAAAAAAAGATCGCATCAAGCAGTAATCTATGCTAAAAGTTTGATCTCTGTTTGAATGCTTAGATATGTTTATATATATATATATATATATATATATATATATACCACATATGTGTATCATTAAACTAAATACAACATTCAATTAAAAGAACAGAAAACTGAAAATTTTTGAACCTTAGCTATTAATTTAATTAATGAGATTCATCCTAGAGATCTGCTGATGGCTCCAACTCTTGCTTGGGGGAAATACCTGATAGATGGGGCATTCAGATCAATGAGGATAAAATTATTTTTGTATTTAGAACTTTTATTTTTATATCACATCTATTGCCAAATATATCCCTTGCCTTTCTCCTACCCAGATAGCCAGAACTCTCCTTTACAATAAGCATCTGTTGAATGTCTACTTTGTACCAGTCAATCTGTTAGGTACTGGACATATAAAGACAAATGAAAGCTGCTTATGCTGTCAAAAACCTTAAATTCTACTGTGGGGAAACAACAAATATATAAACATATTCAGTAAATGCAAAATATATAAAAGGAAATACAGAGTAAGTTTTGGGGGGAGAAGGGATGATAATTAAGGCTCCCAGAAAGGAGCTAATGTGGAAGATGACACTTGATCAGAGTACTGAATGGAGTTGGGGGTAAGGAAGGATTGCATTCCAGAAATGAATGAGAACCTATGCAAAGGTAAGGCAAAAAATAAAAAATAAAGATGGAACATTATATACTGGAAACAGCAAATATAGGCCAAAACAGGAGGCACTATATCATTCTCCCTTTCTCTCAATTCTAAGAGTTGGAATTATACATTAACTAGTAGAAAAAGGCAGCAATATATCCTCAATTTATTACTGAGTCTTCAGAAGGTAAAGCTAGGGCTGGGAAGATGGCAAGAGTTTTAAGGGCTGTATTCTTCTAATCCCCTAATAATTGACAGACTGAAGACTTGGTTCCTGAGCAGTGGTTAAATTGAAAACTTGATTCTCTTTGGTAACTTGATGGTTCATTTTAAGTCTCATGTTGCTGTTCCATGAACTTGCTTCAAAATTTAATCACTCAAATTTATTTCCTGGAGTGTTTCTCCAACGCGGTCTCCTCCAGGCCCATTAGTCACCATCCTATGACCTGACAGTTTGAATATTAAAGAATCTGTGGTTACTTTTCTGTAAATTTAGGAGTACTTTTAACTCAGTGGGCAAATTCTAACAGGTCACTGTTTGGGGACTTTCTTTGATTGTTTATAAACCATCATTATGGGCATTATATTGTAGTCTTGCCCAATGTAGAATCCATGCTTTATTCTGCTCCTATTTAGGAAAAAAAACATCCTCATGCCAATGGAGAGATACTACAATGATCTAATTGAGAATTGTTCTTACATGTTTTTATTCAAAGACAAGTCTTGGAGATATGGTTCTTATTTTGTTCTGCATATTTTCCCTTAACTCTTACTCTTGATGGCTCAGGACCGAAGAATTCATTTTCCCACTCTGATGTCAGTTTAGGACCAGGTCAGCACTGCTGTCCATCACCCTCTGGTGGCAGGTGAAAAGGGAGAGGCCACCAAGTACTAGGGCCTACATCTAGCAGAGCAGACATAATGCAGAAACTGACAAACAAGTCAAAAGATGAGTTTCCTGCTTTCCATAGATAATTTTTATTGGTTTTGCAATAAACATAGGAGATAGAAACAATAGCCATAAACCAACTGAACAAGAAATCGAAAGGCACAGGCCCCAAAAGGCCTTTTTGCCTCTTCTTAATGAGCCTCTAATTTATAGACAGTTGAGCAGACTTCTATCTTTCAACCAAAAACTTTCTCTACTTACAGGCCTGGATGAACTGAGGCTTCTACCCTGCTTCTGGCATTATAGCTGAGATCCAAGGTCTGTAATAGAATCCTTGTTCAGTGTTGAAAGAGACAGAGAAGAAGGACCCATGTTACTTTGTAATTATGAGAAATAAGTAAAACAAATTCCCAAGTCTTACATCTTTGGGTGACTTCTGGGTACCACACTGGCAACCCTTCCATCTTTATATTTTTAGACTGAGAGGTAAAACTCTAAAACAAAGAATACAAGTGTCATGATAAACATATTATCTTTCTAGGATTTGGAAGTCAGACAAGAGCATGTTTGGAAAACTGAAAGAAGGAACTCCTCTGTTCTCAAAACTCAAGGTTGATGTCAAAGGACTAGTTTGAAGATTCTAGACCAAAGAACTGTCTTCTTCAAATGACCAAATTCTCTCAATACTCTCATTCCCTAGTTCTGCCCTTAGAATCAAGAGCAGTGAAGAATAGATTCCTGTTACTGATAAAGCTGAGTTCTTATTACCCAGAAACCTTTGAAAAATGGTAGGCCCCAGCAATCCTAGGCCACAATGATATGTCCCCTGGAAACCCTAGCAGTGTGTTGCTACTGCCAGGACCAGGTGAGTGGCTTTTGCAAGCCAGGGCTCAATGCTGTGTTGCCTCACCTTCCTGTGAGGTCTTGCAGGGTCAGTTTTCTCTTCCTTACTGCTGTCCTAGCAAGGTATGTCCTTTCAAAGATTATCTTTAAACATCAAAAAGTAGGATAAGATAAGATCCCCAAAGGTTCAACCCTCCATAGGATTCCCAGGCCTTGGGGATGATATAACCATTATAACCACTCCAGGAGAAGATACTAAGCAGTCAGTCACTCTGAGTAGTTGCTTTCTACTTGTCTCCAAGGTCAGTTTAGTGTCAAATCTATACTCTTACCCCCCCACACACATATTTTCTTTTTTTACTTCTTATATCAAGTCTCAGAGTAGAGCGAGAAATTTTGGGACTCTGGCAAGTAAAGCACCTACGACTGTTTTGTAGCTGGGAGGTCCAATAACTCCTCATTGTACAAATAAAGAGAGAAGCTCTGAAAGGGGTAGCTACTTGTCTAGTGTCACATGGTGAGTTGGCCTCAGAACTAAGGCTGTCACCTACATCTCCTGATTCCTAGTTCAGGGCACTTTCATGATACTACAAGGTCTTCATAGCTCCTCTCTGTCTCTGACTTTTCTTTTCCCCTTAGCTTCTGTCATTGAGTGGATTTAAAAAATATATACTTATTTTTAATACTTAAATTTTACAATTACCCCCTCCCCAAAATGAGCATTGCATATACATCAGAGAGTTTTATTATACATGAAACTACAGGTCCCTATTTTATAAACTTGTTTTTTTTTAAACATATAATAAATTCAACTTATAGATAAAATTTTTTAACAGACTTTTTTTTAGGCAATTGGGGATAAGTGACTTGTCTAGGGTCCCAGATCTAGTTAAGTGTCTAAAAGTATACTTGAACTCAGGTCATCCTGACACTAGAACCAGTACTTGTTCTATCCTGTACCCTCTAGCCCCTGATCTTGAGGTTTTCAAAATTGTCCTGCTTGTTTATGTTTTCTGACCTACCTTCTCTGCATTAAAAAAAAAAATAGATGCTTCATTGCAACCCCCATCTCTTCCCCTCCTTTCCTATCTACTTCCCTTCCTTTCCCCACTCCCCCTCACCCTCTTCTCTCCTCTCCCTTTCTTTCTCTTCCCTTTTCCCCTCCTTTCCTCCCTTTCCCTCCCTCCTCCCTCTCTCTCCTCTTCTTTCCTCTCCTCCCCTCCCCCTCTCTTTTTCCTTCTCCTCCCATCTTCTCCCCTTCACTCCTCTCTTCTGTTTTCCCCTCCAGTCTCCTCCCCTGTCCTCACCCTTCTTTTTCTTCTCTACCCCAATCCTCCCTCTACTGAATGAATTTCTAAGAAGAGTTTAACTTAATGTATGCATTTCTGTGTGAGTTTGTGGCCATACTCTGATGCCTCTGGGATACAAGATTGTGCACTAGGAACTGGGTTACCTGGGTCCCAACCTTGCTGGCAGATCTGTGCAGCTCAGGGAAGGCAAGGAGCCATACAAATTGCAGCAGAGCCTAACAGTCCTGTTGACTCCTGATGGGCTCCCTGAGTCATATCCATTACACTGGCAAAAAATAAGTTTGTGTTATTGCCGGGCTGGCAGAGGCATGGAAGAGTGAGCCGAGATCCACTGCCCCATGCATCACTGGCCAAATCGCCTGAGAAATCCCGGCTCCGGAACTTCTCATCGTTGTGGATGATGTACAAAGCCGAGTGACAGCTCTGGGTCCTGGCTGGGCCTGGGGCTCTGTTAGGCTGCCGGCGCAGCTGCGGTTTTATTAGATTGGCTCAGCTTGCAAGTGGAAGCAAAGATTTTCTTCCCCTTCCCTTCCATTTTTACTCCTTGGCTCCCACTTCTCCCCACCCCTGCCCCCCCATTCCCCGCCTGCTCTTCTACCCCCCTGCCAGAGCCATCAAGCCATCAATGGAGAAACAAGGGGAGGCACAAGATGTCATTTCCCCATCACTTTTCAGACAACTCCACTCTAATGTGCTTTTAATGCTGAGATGCTGCACTAATTAATCAGCGTCCTGCATGGAGGCCTCCCCTCCTTCTCTCCCTTCTCCTCCTCCCACCTCCTTTCTGGCTCCTCTCCTCCCTCCCTTTTCTCTCCTCCTTTGCGTTCTTCCTTTTTTCTCTCTTTTCTTCCCACCCTTTTCTCTCATCTTCTGCCTTTCTCCCTTTTTCTCTTGCCCCCATCTTTTTTCTCCTCCTTTTGCATTCCTCCTTTTTCTCTCTCCCATTTCTCTTTTGCATTTCTCATTTTTTTCTCTTTTCCTCACTTTTCTCTCCTTTGCATTTCTCCTTTTTCTCTCTCACTTCTTCCCTCTTTTCTCTCCTTTCTGCATTCCTCCTTTTCTTCTCTCTCCTCCCCTTCTTTCCTCTTATGCTTGCCTCATTCTTCCTTTCCTCCCTCCTTCCTTCTCCCCTCTATTCTTCTTTTTCTTGCTCTATTCCTCCCCTCTCCTCTCTTCTTTTTCTCTTCTTTTCCCCACCTTTGCCACTTCCCTTAGCTTTTTTATCTTTAGTTTCTCTCCTTTTCCTTCCCTTCCCTTCCTTCTATATACCTTCTTCTTTCTCTTCCTCTGTCCTCCTCTCCTGTCTCCTTTCTTTATCTTCCTCCCCCCAACTCTTTCTTTTTCTCCTTGTTCCCCCTTTCATTTACTGCCTTCTAGCCTATGTTTGTCCTCTGCTTTCCTCTTCTCTACTTCTCCCTCCTCTCTTTCTCTTCCATCTCCCCTTCCCTTCTTCTGACTTGCTCTTATGGCAGTCCCATGATACCCTGGTGTCTTACAGCAGAAAAAGCTTTTACCTGGACTAGCTGATATAGCTATGAGAGATAACTGTATACGAACCAATAATCTACCCTGACAATCCAATTTACTGACCAATAGAGCACAATCCACCATGTCATCGGCTGTGGGGAGGCCCATAAATTAGTTCCTAGTAATTTATTCTGATCAATAGAATGGGCAAAGTCACTTGTCTCTTTAATCAAAGGCCTTCTTGGAGAATGTCAGGGCTGCCAGTGTGGGAGGGAGTCCCTGAAGTGGGGATGGAAGTGCCACACCCCATTCCCTGGCTTTTTCTATCCATCTAGTAGTTCTCTCTCCCTACTCCCCAACATGCCACCACCATGACAGCTGGTGCAGTGATGGATGGTTTAGAATGTCCACTTCTCCTCCAACCACTGACATTAGAGGTCAGTTCTTGGACAAGTGAGCTCAGAGGTGAGCAAAATGGCAGACATCATGAGGCATACTCCAGATAACCTCTCCACAGTTCTATTTCAGTTCTATTCTAGTGAGGGTAGTTTTTCCTTCCCTATGGCCCCAACTCCCAACAGTGTCAATAGAACTTGAGCGCTAGACATTTAGGAAACCTGCCCCAAAGTCCAGATACTTGATCTACACTCCTATTACAAGAGAGCAGAGGATAAACATTACCCTCAGAAAGATAGAGTTCCTTTGTCTGATTCTCTTTTAAAGAAAATTTTACAGATTCTTAAGGGGTTTTAATTGTTTATTTGGTTTGCTATAAATCTATTTTTTGTAAATATATAAATCTATCCTAACCTCTCACCTCCATAGAAAAAGAGAAAGTATCAAATGTGTAATTGTTTTTGAGAGGTTACACAAAGGACCAATGAAAGGTTTCCTTTCTTTCTAACTTAGCAAGTGAATTAGTGTGAATGGTATCTACTCTTGTCTCTAGGCCACCAGCTAAGTTTCTTCTACCTTTAACCCTGACCCTATTATTTACTTAGGGGAGTGGACTAGATTTGGTCTGAAGAAAGCAAGGCTTGTTATTCCACATAAGGGAGAATGGGGGCAAGGACCTTGGCATAAACCAGCTATGACATTGGCCCTTCTGCCACATTTGAATAGTATTGGCCTGGGTTCCAGCATCGGGCCATTTTGCATCCAGACTTAGGTGAAAGTAGGAAAAAGAATTAGTTGTCTGGAAAGGATGGTCCTGAGAATCTCAAAGGGCATCCTTATCATTCTGGTACCATAGCTCCCATCTCACCATCCTGCACCCTCCCTCCCTGCAGTCAAGGCTCACTGGAGATTTTTCTCCACCTTTTAACTTAAATTCCTCTCAGACTTGTACAAAACATCCCCCAGCTCTAACCATGCTTCTCCCCATTACCCACAGGCAACCAGGTGACACAGTGAATAGAAAGCTGAACCTGAAGTTAGGAAGACCTGAGGTCAAAATCAAACTTAGATACTTAGGTAAATTGCTTAACCTCTGTCTGCCTCAGTTTCCTCATCTGTAAAATGATGATGATAATAATAATAATAATAGTGCCTACTGGTCAGGGTTGTTTTGAAAGTCAAATGAGGTGATATTTTAAAACTCTTTGCTCAGGGACTGGCCCATAGTAGGTCCATAATAGCTTCCTGGCTAACTTTCCCCTGGTCCTATTTACATTCATTTTCTTATGCTAATCTGGTCTAGTAGTATCTACCCTTTGTCTCCAACCTCCCTTCATTAGGAGATAAACTAGAAGAAACCTCAAAAGAGGAAGGAGTGCTAAAGGGAGGGGTGTTAGACTGAGAAGCTATGCAGGCTGTTTTGGGCTTCTTAGAATAAAATTCTTGGGTTTTGTCACTCAACAATTCTATAAGTTATTCTGTCTTTTCCTTAGCTGATAATAATGACCTCCTGAAGAAGCCAGTTTCTTCTACAGGTAAAGGGAAGGAGGAGAATGTCCATTGTAAGGAATGGTGACCAGAGCAGAACCTCAGGAGGAGGGCTGGCCCAGATGATTTTGGTGAAGAGATGGGGGACCCCCCCAACCCCAGTAGGAATTGGGTGAGAACTTATAGAATTGATCACTCTTCTTCCTTCGGGATCAGTTTCCTCATGGCAGGAGCAGACAGGGAATGTCATTTTCCAGGGGACTGATGGGGGACCATATTTTATGGGGAATAGATGGGAGATCTTGACATCACAAGGGAAATTAAAAGAGGAAATAGATGGGCAACTAGGTGGCACAGTGGATAGAGCACCAGCCCTGGGATCAGGACGAACAGAGTTCAAATCCAGCCTCACATACTTAATAATTACCTAGCTGTGGGACCTTGGGCAAATCACTTAACCCATTGCCTACCAAAAAACAAAATAAAAAAAAGAGGAAATAGGGATGATAGATGATGAATCTCATATCAGGGGTGAAGACCTGTGGGACTCTGATTTCATTGAAATGATCATTTCTGGGAGAGGAAACTCCCTCTACTAATGTAGGCTAGCATCTCAGAAATTTAAAAATTACTTTGAACAATGGAAAGTTATGAATTGCTCAGGATCACAGAGTCAATATGTATGTGCTGCTTCTAGGCCCCACATCATAGTGGACAAATATATGGAGAACTTCATATTCTAGGAGATAGATGTGAAAGTTCATGTCATGGAGGAGCGGGGGGACTTCATGTCAGCAGAGGGCAGAATGGGTCAATCCTTTTATAAAGGGAATATGGATGAATGCATATTACAAGAGGCAGCCTGGGACCCCAAGTTAGAAGAGTTGTTACAGGAGACAGATTGAGAAGCTATGTTATTGTAAACAGATAGAGGGTATCAGTGCTAGGTGGTACAATGGATAGAATACTGGGTCTAGAGTCAGGAAGACCTGACTTCAAATGTGGCCATGGACACTTATTAGCTATGTGATCCTAGGCAAGTCACAATCTGTTTGGCTCAGTTTTCTTAATTGCAGAATGGAAATAATTACATCTTCTCTTGCAGGGTTGTTGTGAAGATTAGATGAAATATTTATCAATCAGCACAGTATTTAGGAAATAGCAGGCATTTGATAAATGCTTTTTTCTTGCCTTTCTGTTCATTTTGTAAGGGGTAAATGAAAGCCCATTTATAGAGCACCTCCTATTATAGGGAAATACAACAAGGAAGCAGATGGGAAGGGTTCCTAGGGACAGATGGGGGATGTTATGTGGGGTCCTATATTACAGAAAAAGTAAAAGGGATGAGCCAAAGCTTTACATAGGGTTACTGGTTCTAGCTGCTCTACCTGGACTCCCCATTTTCCTCTTGATCCAATTCCCATCCTTTCCTCTTACTCTCTGTAGACAGGTCAGCCCTAGGCCAGGCAGAGCCAGATGGGCTCAGAGCTTCTAACCCTCAGTTCTGCCCCCACCTCCCCATGGGTCAGTAGGAATAGAGCAGGGGGCTGACTAGGGAGGTGGTGATCACTGGGCTGTGGAGGCCTGAGGACAGTCTGGGGGGTGGTGACAGTGTGACAGGTGGACTGGCGAGCAGGGATCTGGCACCCTCTGCTGACCCTGCTGCAGGAGGCAGCCGGTCAGCCTGGCTGGGGCCCGCAGGGCTAGAGGCAGAAACAGCAACTTACTAGTCAAAAGAGCAGTTCCTCACTCTGAATAGATCATTTTTATTGGTTTTGCAATAAGCTTATGAGACAGGAACAATAGCAATAAACAAACCGAACAAGAAATCGAAAAGACGGGCCCCGAAAGCTGTTACTGAGTCCTTCCCGCCGCTTCCTAACGAGTCTCTAATTTATAACAAACTCATCAGCCCGGCACCACCACTGTCCCCCATGCAGAGCCCAGGAATCTGGCCCCTTTCATCTTGTATGGTCCATCATTCTTGGACCAGAGACCCATAGGACAGTATCCTCCAGCCCATGAGCATGACTCACTCATTCCTGGGTTGTCCGGGGGTGGGAGGAAGGATGATCTCAGACCCTCCAAGGCTAAAAGGCAAGATGCTTGATCACTTGAAGCATGAGAAAAGATGATCTTAGGTGTAGTCCATGATATTTACCTTTTTTTTTTGCAAGGAGGCAATAGACTTGTATCTGTAGGACATTACCACCCCAGTGTGGGGAGATAGAGTGGGACCAAGGCCCAAGGATCCAACTTCTTGAAGACATTGTGGCTGGCTTGCAACTTGGACTTAAATGTCTGTGCCAGAAATGAGGTTGTGGAATATATATATATATATATATATATATATATATATATATATATATATATATATGTATATATATGAAAACAAACTCCAGGGGAAGTTCAAGGAGTTAGCCAAGGGGATTAGGGAGCAGGGCTTGGGAAAAACCTCAGAACCAACTAATTCATGCATTCATTGATCCAGATTTTGGGATCTGGATGGAACCCACATCTAGCTTGGGCTGTATTTCTCAACAAGATTGTACTCTTAGATCCCTTCTAAGGGCATAGCTTTGGAATCGAAGCCTTGGGGAAAGCTGGGGAAGTCTGAAAGTAAACATGAACATGTGTGTGTGTGTGTGTGTGTGTGTGTGTGTGTGTGTGTGTGTGTTTCTATTTCAGGAATTGGGGACCCTCACGGAGACAAAATCAATTCTGGGGCACAGAAGGATAGATGATACTTTGGGTTCCCTTAATTAAACTCTAGGTATAACTAATGGTGAGTTTTCTCTTTTTCACCCAGGAGCTTGATATCTCCCCTCTTGGAAGGGAGAGATGCTCCCTGAGCACATGGCATGAGGAGAAGAGACGCAGTACTGCTGAGGGGAACTGAGGTTTTCTGAGCCCCAAGTCTTCATCAATCACTACCATTCCATCACATCCTTTAGCACTTCCTCCAAAGGACTCTCTTTCTTCCCATTTGCTCCTTTTCACTCTTGTTCTCCACTTCCATCCTAGGAAGTTGGGGGCTCAGGTCCCTATGGGCTTCTCTAGGGGAAAGGGCCAGTTGGGCGCTCCAATCCAGTCTGACCCGGGGAAAATGGAGCCATTTAGCTGCAATATTACTTAGGGCCACCAGATGTCAGTCTGAGGCCATAGAAATGGACAGGTAGAGCTGGCTGTCAAGCATGGTCTAGAAATGGACCCAGGAGTCCTGAGTGATGCTCACCCTTGGTGCTTCCCACACTGTCCATCAGCTTCGGTTCTGAGGCTTCCGGAAGTCAGCAAGAAGCAGTCACCTCCCAAGAAGCAGCTGCTTCTTGGGAGGTGACTGCTTCTTGCTGACTCCATTTGACTTTTTTTCAAGGAAGCTACTGTGTAGAGTTTTATTTGTACATGATATAAAGCTTATACACATGCGTCCCCCTGCCCCCCCCCAAATGATCTTGTTTAAGTGTACCATGCTAATTTTGTTTGGGGGTGGGAGTCTTCAGCAGAGAATGGTTGCAAGAAGAATGTGGAGTAAGCATGGCTAGATCATGCATGAATGTTTTTTTTAGGCAGAGCCCAAAGAGACTTTCCACATGAAGAGAACCCCCAAGAAGTTTCCAAAAGAAACAGACTAAGGTGGGGTCTACAGAGAAGTTGCAGGAGGAGAACAGGAGGGAAAGTGAGTGTGTGGAAGTCAAAAAGAAATATGCCTGAGTAACGGGCTAGATGAGTGTGAGAATGTGCACTTGGGAGAGACGGTGAGTATGCACACATGGGTAAGGGATATTTTTATCTAGGGGACAGTTTGTACTTGTTTAGGTAAGGACATACCTGCTTGGGGTAAGGGTCTGTTTGGAGGGGAACCTATGTTTTTTATTTGAGGGGGTGGTATGAAAGTGAATGGGTGTTGAGAAAGTGAGGCTGGTGACTTAGCACAGCACCCCTTCACTCAAATCCTTTTTTTTTTTAAAGTTTTTGCAAGGCAATGGGGTTAAGTGGCTTGCCCAAGGCCACACAGCTAGGTAATTATTAAGCTTCTGAGGTTGGATTTGAACTCAGGTACTCCTGCCTCCAAGGCCAGTGCTCTAGCCACTGCACCACCTAGCCACCCCCCTTCACTCAAATCCAATTGATGTGTTTGTCATAGCATCATCTCCCCTGATATCATGACGGTCTTCAAGAATGAAGGACAAACATCATCATAAAATGTAAAAAGGTATACATGATTATGTCTGTGTGTGTGTGTGTGTGTGTGTGTGTGTGTGCGCTTGGGGTTGTGTGTAGAGATCTGTGTGTAAGCATCTCCATGAGTATAAAGGGTTGGTGTTTTAGAAAGCACATGTGTGTAAGGGGATGTTTTTTATATTAGGGTCTGTTTATGTATGAGAATAGTGAATAGAAAAGAATTGTCTTATATAAAGTCCTATATGAGTATGTTTATGTGAAGCTCTGCTCATTTGAAGGGTTGGTTGTGTACCTGTAAGAGTATGTTTTTAAGGTTTTGTGTGTGTGTGTGTGTGTGTGTGTGTGTGTGTCTGTGTCTATGTCTGTGAGAAAGGGTTAAGAATTATGTATTCATCTCTGTGTTTAAAGGTCTGTGTATATAGGTGTAAAATATATGGCCAGCAGGCCATATGTGACCCATACCACTCCCAATGTAAATGGAAAATACTTTAAATAAATAAAACTACAACAAATCATATATAACACTACTTTTTAAAGTATACTATAATACTGCATTTTAAAACAAAGTCAGTGGCCCATGGATATCCTTATATAGGGGCCCCCTTTTGCACTTGCTTTTGACACCCTTGGTATAGGAGACTTTGGGTGTGAGGATCTGTTTTGTGTTGGAGTTTTTTGTATTTCTGGAAGGGTCTACTTGAGCAACTATATTAGAAGTGGAGGGTTTCTTTGTGTCAGGGATTATATAGGTGTTTATGGGGACAGAGTGTGCTTTTATGAATGTTGATGTATAAGTATTAGGGTTTCTATTTGGTGATGTTTGTATATGTTTATTTATGCAAGGTAATGTTTGTGTGAGAATCTGGATAAGGAGCAGTGTGTCCAAATTTTTTCTATCTAGGGCTATGTGTCTATGTGTGAGTTTCTGTTTGTTTTTTTTTTCGGGGGGGGGAATTGTATGTATGTGTTTATGTAAGGTCCCCATATGGTTAAGTGTAGGGGATGATGTGTATATAGGCCAGGTGCTCATCACATTTTTTTTTTTGGTGTGAGTGTGCATTTGAGAATCTGTTCATGTGAAATGTAGGTGTAAACATGTAACTATCCCTATGAATGAGGATTTGGTTGAAGGCTGGGTTGGTTTGAACCAGCATGGGTAAGGGGCTATTGGTGTGAGGGCTTGTGTGGGAGGATTTATGTTAGCAACTGTGCATGTAAGGGTTTGTATGTTATTTTTCTCTAGTGGTTTTTTTCCTCTTTTGTCCTGATTCTTTTTTTACAGCATGACTAAGATGGAAATAAGTTTAACATGATTGTAATGAATGTTGAAAATTATCTTTTCATATAATCAGGAAAAATACTATTAAGATTAAAAAAAAGTTTTGTGTTTATTTGATGGGCACTGTGGGTATGTATGTATAAAGGAGAGTAGGTGTAAAGCTGTGCTTGAAAGAGGGGCTGTGTGTGTCATTTTGCAAGGGTTAAATTGCATGAAAGGTTAGTTGTAAGGCTAGGAATTTACACAAGTGAGTGTAGGGGGCTGAACTTATTTGTGGAGAAGGTTATGTTTCTACAGGAGTGTACATGTATATCAAGGATTTTGTGAGGGCTGGTGTGTTGTGGTAAAAATCTGTTTTGTATGCAGCTGGGGGTATATATGCATATTAGGAGCTCTTTAAGGGGTTGTATGTGCTTATATGTGTGTAAGGTAATATTTGCGTGTATGAAAGGGTCTGTGTGAATGACTACATATTAGAATCAGCTGAAGGCAACAGATAAAGCTCTGTATGAGTGGTGTGTATCTAGTGGTCTGTGTGAATGGTTCTCTGTGTATATGCATGTAAGGGGATCTGTGAGTGGTTGTGTATGTGTACTGAGTGAGTGGGTTATGTGCTCTGGTCTGTTTGTATGAGTGGAGTCTTGGGTGGGTGGGGTAGTGGGGAAGGGGCAATGAAAATTAAATGAATTATTTAATGCTCCTGGTCTTGGGAAATCTAACATAGAAGGGCAGATAGGGAAAATCCCTGTAGTGAGGCCAGAGAAAGATTGAAAGTTCTAGGGGTCAGGGAGAAATGGGGGCATCCAGGAGGCAGAGACAAGGGGGGCAAAAACTTCAGAACAAATTGATGAATGTTTCTGTGGATAGTTATGTGAAGATGACTGTGTTTACCATGTGAATAGTATGTGATTGTGTGTGCATGGATCTATAGAAATAGCTAGATATGTGGATCTGCTTGTGTGAATGGCTATGCATGTATATATAACAGTTAGGGTCTGTTTTCGTTTGTTTGTTTGTTTGTTTAGGTCTCTGTGTGGAAGAGTCAATTTGTATAAGGTTTGTGTATATGTCTTTATTTATTTATTTTTGATTTTTGAAAGGCAGTGGGGTTAAATGACTTGCCCAAGGTCACACAGCTAGGTAATTATTAAGCATCTGAGACTGGATTTGAATTCAGGTCTTCCTGACTTCAGGGCTGGTGCTCTATCCACTGCACCATCTACCTGCCACTATATGTGTATTTAAAAGAGAATGTGTTTGGGATTTTGTGTATGTGTGAATGTAAAGGGTTATATGAGTGTCTATGCCTGGATCTTTTTGTAGTATGTATGTATGTATGTATGTATGTATGAATAAGGAAGGACCCGTGTGAGTGATTGTGTAGATGTGTAAAAGGATCTATGAATATCTGCATGTGTAAGACTCTTAAAGTGGTTCTCTAGGTATGCAGGGCTATGTGTATATGGATCTGTTTATATGAGTGGTTATCTGTGATTTGGTATGCAAGGGTCTGTATTCTGCTTGATATGTGTTTGTGTGTGTATGTAAGGACTTGAATGGTTAGATTATCTGTATGAGGGGTTCTGTCTGTGTGTTGGGGTATGTGTAAAGGGTCTTTTTGTGTCACATGTGTGTTGTGTGGTTATGTGTGTATATATGTGTAAGGGTCTGTTCATATGAATATTGTAGCTATCAACCACCACCATCACAACCACCATTTATTCATTAACAGGCAGAAAAAGTGTTGGGTATAAAAAGTTCTTGCCCTGAAAAAAGTGTACATAATTCTGGGGGAAGAGACAACCTGAAAATAATGTGATATATACAAGATACTTAGAATAAATGAAGATTCTCTCACAAGAGAAGAAACTGGGAAAAGTTTCTTGTAAAAGATGAGCTTTGACCTGAGGGGCATCAGGGATGGTGTGTGCAATGATCTGTATATGTTTGAGGATGTCTATGTCTGTGTATCATATTTTCTCTTTGAGATTGTGTGTATGGATCATAAGAGCCTTCATATTTGGGACTGTATGTAGATGGATATGTGTAAGGGACTCTTTGTGTGAGTGGCTATTTGTATGTGTCTATGTGAGTGGTTGTGCTTATAGGTGTTAGAATCTATGTTTGGGGTTGAGTATAAGTAAATGTGTGAGGGGATGTTTGAGTGAATGGCTTTGTGTGTACATGTTTGTTAGTGTCTGTAAAGGTCTTTGAGGGGTGGTGTAGATGTGTATAAGGGTCTTTGTGTGAATGACTTTTTGTAAATGTATACTTAAGGGTTTTGTGAGTGGCTGTGTGCTTGTGTATAAGGATCTCCAAGAGGCAATGTATGGGTCTGTTCATGTGAATGATTGTGTGAAGTCACCACATGGTGGCTTATATGACAGAACATATATAATGAGGGTAAGTTTTCTCTTTGGGACTGTGTTTTTTTATACATACACACTGATTGTAGGTTTGTTTTTTGTTTGGAATTGTATACCCACTTTTATCTGTGTGAGTGACCATGTGTGTCTGTAAGAGGGTGTTTATATGTGATTATACATACATATACATACATATATACATATATATACATACATATATACATACATATATATATATATATATATATATATATATATATATATATATATATATATATATATAATGATTGATGTATGCAAGAGCCTGTGTGACTCATTCTGTGCATGTGGGTATCAGGCTGTGTAGATACTCTTTTTTTTCTCTTTTTTCATGGGACATTGGGGTTGAGTGACTTGCCCAAGGTCACATAGCTAATAAGTATCAAGCGGTTAAGGATGGATTAAGTCCTCCTGACTCTAGGGCTGGTGCACTATCCACTGTGCCTCCCAGCTGCTTCATGGGCCTCTGTTAGTGAGGATTACAACAGTATGAATAGCTGTGTATATATGTCTTTGCAAGTGTCAGTGTTTGCAACTGTATGCTGTATGTGTGTGTGTGTGTATCTGTGTGAGCCACTGTGTGTAGATGGATGTGTAAGGGGAGACAAGAGGCAAGCTTCTTTAAGTGACTTGAAGCAGCTATGGGAAGGCCTATGTCTAGGTGTCTTGGGCTTTGTCAGTGTAGGCATCTCTTTGTAGGAGTGAGTGATGTGGATGCACACATATGTGGGGAGTTGTCTCCATGGACATGTGAAAATCCTTGTCCCTAGGTATCTTCTGCTGAGAGGCTCTGTTGGACCTGAGGAAGGGACCATGCTTGTCCAGGACAATTTGTATTTGGGTCTGCATTGATGGAGATTCCCGCCTCTGTGTGTAGGATTTGTTGGAGTGGGCTAAGCTTCTGCGGGGCTGGGGCACGTCCATGGGTGTGAGTGAGTCTCGGAGGGAGTGTGCCCTTGCCAGGAGACAGCAGCATCGGCAGCAGCATCGGCAGCAGCATCCTCAGCAGCATCCTCAGCAGCATCCTCAGCAGCATCCTCAGCAGCATCCTCAGCAGCATCCGCAGCAGCATCCTCAGCAGCATCCGCAGCAGCATCTGCAGCAGCATCCGCAGCAGCATCCGCAGCTCATGCACAGCATCCTCCTCCTCCTCCTTCCTGCCCCGAGCCCCGGCCCCAGAGTGCAGCCAGATTTCAAGGCTCCTGTCGCTTCCATCCATCTTCCCCGGCTCCCAGTATTAGCATTGATCTACAGGGGAAATAGAGAGCCGGGCTGGCTTCTGAGCGCAGCCGCCGCCCCGGCCCGCCGGTGATGGAGTGCACACACACCGTTCCTGAAACATGGCCGCTCTAACTTAGTCCGTCTTCCTGCCAATAGCCAGCGCGGGTCCGAGCGGATCGATAGCGGCCGATCTTCCGAGGCTCAGCTCGGCCGGGCCCCGGCTTGGCCAAGAACTTCGAGCCTGGCAACGGCGGCGGCCTGCGAGTGGGCACAGAGGCGGGAAGCCTGGGTGGGCGGCGCTGGCCACGCGTGTGCGCGTCGGTGTGGAGGCCACGGCCAGGGGTGGGGGGTGGGGGCATCCCCACCGGGCCCAGGCCGCCCCTGCCCTCTCCCCGGAGGACGCCGGCCCCCCCACCCCTTCCCAGGATAGAGTTCCCAGGCGTCGCTCTTCTCCCCCTTCCCCCGAGGCTCCCCGTCTCCCCCACCCTCCCCCGGCCCTCACTCACACACCTGCACCATCAAACACCGGGTTTGTCTTTAACCCCCAAGCAGGGGGCTTTAATTAAAGAGACAGTGACCCCTTTTATGAGTGTGCTCGAGTTGGGTTTCAGGGCCGGCATCACGTGCGGCTCACATAACCCGCACAAAGCGCCCCCGCCCCGCCTTCCCTGGCCCCCGGGAGGGGCTGGTCTCCCTTGTAGACGCCGCCGCGGCGGGCCAGTGCTGGAGGAGGGCGGGGGAACAGCCCGGGGTCAGGACTCCCCCCCTGCGCCCTCCTTTCTGCCGAGTGGGGGCTGCCCCCGAGGGGCTCCGTTGGATGTCCTCGTCTCAACTCCCAGAAGACAACGATCTCGTTAATCAGGATGGAAGTTCACCCCACTTTATAAAATGGACAAGGTTCCAAAGGTCTGGCTGTAAAGCAAAATGCTCTAACTTGAATTACATTTTCCTATTAACTTGCGATATTAAATTGGCAATGCAAGGGGAGAGGGATGGGAGTTTTGGCCCCCGAAATGGATCAAACACATCTTAGTATGGAGAATTTTTTTTTTTTAGTTACAGATTGAAATGATTAATTTACCACACTATTAATCAAAAGAAGTCACTGTCTTGGGTTTTGAGAAAATCCTTAGCAGACCCTTCTTTTCCTAAACCCAGGCTCTTTAAAAACGGGAAATAAACACATTTTCCTTATAATGCAGCCAGTGGGTCTATTTCTTCCAGATCTTACACTTCAAGGGTCACAGAATCCTAAGAGAATGAGCTGGGAGGACCACAGATTTCAAGCGGAAAGAGACTCTGGAGTTCATCTAGTCTAGTTTTCTTATTTTACACATGAGGAAACTGAGGCACAGAGAGGCTTAACGGTTTGCCTAAGGTCCCCAAGGTGTTTCTTAGGTAGCAAAGCTAAATTTCAGATCTTCTGGTTCTCAATTCAGCACCCTTTCACACAGCACAGAAAGATCTCACTTTTATGAATTAAAATTGCTAGACTCAGTTTAGCATGAGTTTGAGGGGGTTTATTTTGCTTTCTTTGATATCTTTCAAATAAGGGTTTATTTTATCCAGGTAAAGTCAGTCTTCTTATTTGGTATCCCTCCTATATTATTTATGCTAGGGAAGGCACCAGCTCCCTTCTCTAAGCAGATATAGCTATAATTAATATCAAGCCTATATGACTTCAATGACTAGATGTTTTCTCTAAGGGGAGTATATAACCTGCATTTTGTACACTGATAACCTAGGCACTTCTCAGTGTTCTGCATGGGGGATTATTAACCATAAATGATTAATCCCAGGCTGTTTCCCCATGGTCAACCTCTAGAACTGAGCTGAAGTTAAATTTACAGATCAAGAAACATGCAAATATCGTGGATTAGCCACTGGTATGGATTATCTACAGTGTTCCCTCTCTCCCATTTACAAATACACCTGCCCTTGACCTACACCCCTTCACTGTCCATAAGATTCTCTAAGGTCCTATAGGACAGAGCCTTCACTATCAAATAGGCCTCGGCACAGACTACATTTTCTGGAACCTTGGACCAATACATGAGTATATATATGGAGACGCACCTTTGTTACTCTTGTGGACGAAAACCCCTAGACGAATTTAAAGTCCCACAGTCCCATGCAAGAAAAGACAGGCGTATACAACACAGATGGACACAAAGCCACTGACATGTGCGGCAAACGGGAATAGAACACAGGTTAACTACACATCGTTCCTCTGTGCCCGCACTGAGGCTCACAAACAGAGCCCAGAGAAAGAGAGAGAGGGTCATGGCCCCTTCACTCCTCTCCCGGGTTGGGATCCGGGAGGCCAGGAGGGGGCTAGGGGATAATTGGTGTTGGCGTTTCCTGCCTCCGCTGCCCACGAAGCTCCCTCCGTTTCATCTTCAGGCGGATCAATCCCGAGTCATGTGGCTTTCCACATGGGTGCCCCGGCCCCTCTTTCCCCTCTCCCCCGTCTCCCATGCTCAGGGAAACTTCGTTAAGGCCATTAATCTGCTGAGCAGGGCAAATCATCAAGTTATCCTGAAGCCTCCACCCCCTTGCCTCCTGAATGCCCCCATTTCTCACTGGCCCCTAAAACTCTCTGGCACCCCAATATTTCTCTGGTCTCCCTCTAGGGATTTTCACTATTTACCCTTCTAGGTTCTATTCCAGAGACCACTGCTCCTACCTCTTGGGAAGCATCAAATAATTCATTTAAATAATTTTCTCCCCCCCTCCTCCCTCCCCCTGGGACTCCATATTCTCTGCCCATCTGGGATCTCTGGATGGTTCAACCTTTTATACTCTTCCCCCCTCCTCCCCCATCCTTGGACTTCTACAGATCTCTGCCCTTTACCAAGGAGCTCTAGAACTACAACTTTCCTCAGTTCCTAAGACTTCCCCTACTCCTGGGCATATCTTCCCCCACCCCCCAAATATCTTCCTTCTCTATAGGAGCAGAGGTACTCCCAGGATCCTTTACTCTATTCTCCTGAAATCTATCTCACCTCTCCTCCCCTCATTTTCAAGTTGCTCTTCAAAAGATCCTTCAGCCTCTGCTCCCTCTCAAGAATCTGCACAATCCAATTCTTTTTTAGACTTTGTTGAATTCCCCCTCTAGCCATAGGGATCTTTGCTTTTGCCCCCAGCCACTCCCTTCTGCTCCTGCTTCTGGGGTTCCAACTTCCTTTCCTTACTTTTTGGGAATCTATGATTTCACTGACAATCCCTTACCTCTAGACTCTGGACATCCCTCCCTTTCTCAGGCTTTGCTTCAGGGCACTCCCCCAGTATCTTCTCCCACACTTTCCCCTTACCCCAACTTTCTGACTCTTGTCTCTTTAGTCTCTTTAGGGGTCCTCTTGCCTTCCTGTCAGCTTTCATCCTACAGTCAAGCTTCCTCTCTGGCTTGAGTGGCTTCATTCTCCATCTTCCCCATCTTTTCCTTCATCTGTAATGAATCCCCTTCCCTCTCCAAAACTTGTTTACTTCCTTATGTGGGGAAAGCCCTATGAGCTCTGGTGTGTGATTATGACATCCCAACTTTCCCCATACACACTCCTGGGTAAAGAGTGGGATGGTGGCATTACACAGCCAAGCTTATTCAAGGGATAGAGGAAAAAGTTTCTAACTCCCAAACTCCTTAGCTCTGACTTAATCCTAGAATAATTGGATTTGCCAATGACTCCACCCTATTCCCTGAAAACTATCCAAATCTAGAGGACCCCACATAATAGGTCCACACCCCCCCCCCAGGGTTATGTTAGGCCTGGGGTCTATCTCAGGGCTCCTGACACTTCCCCTGAGAAAGAACCTAGAGAATGGTGATTCTTGGTCTAGCCTTTTTTTCTGTATCTCCATCATAGAGCTGCAATCCCCTCCCCCATTCTGCCTCATGCTGCCGGAAGGAGGTGGCTCCAGTCTCAGGGTGGGGGTGCCCACAGCCTTTTGAGCCTCCTTGGGGGTGGGGGAAGAATCCTCATTCTGCCAGCTCTTGGCCCATTGTCCAGCCCAGAACAAAGACTGGGGATTTAAGCCGAATGACCAGTCGCATGGGCCTCCCCATCGAAGCAAGCCTGGCCAGGGGGCGGGGGCGGGGAGGGGGTCAAGAGAGAAAGGGGACAGGAACCTTTGAAAATAACTAATTAAAGTGCCTTCAGCTCCCCCCTCCCTGGGCGCCTAATCTCTCCAGGGCAGCAGCCCAGACAATGTGCCCACTCCCCCCACCAGGCCTCTTGCCCGAGTTTTAAAACAAGAGGCAACTCGAAGTTAATGAGCCCCAGCTGACGGGGCCTCCCTAATGAGGGGGGGCACCCCCGACAGCTCCCACATTCTCTAGTGGCTTGAATAGATCCCATACCCCAGTGGGGGTTCATTCATCAAGTTCCAGGGGTGAGGGCCAAAAAAGGAGCAGAAAACTCTAGGCAGTCCTGGCTATGTCCCCAGCCAGATGAAGTGGAACATGTGCCTATGGGGGAAGAATCCAAGGTGGGAGTCCCAAATATGCACACTTTCTTCCTCCCCCAATAAGGTCAGGCTGCAATTGCCAGATTCCTACCTTGAGACTAGTCTGGGCTAGGCTGGACTGTCAAATGGTTAGACACTAGAATCTCTTAACATCTGTCCATCTTAACAGGGATGCCTTTTTTGGGAAGGATAGTTTAGGGGAAGGGGAATCTGGGCCTTCAGGGTCTGTGGCATGTGAATGGAAGCCCTCAATCTAAAGGAAAATGTCTTCTTTGGAGGAATAGAGACAATGACCATGACATCCATCTCTGATTGTGATACCCTAATCCTTGTCCCTTATCTCTCACCCTATTATCTCTGACCTCTCCATCTCAGATTCCTATCCTTGATTTTCTTATCTCTTAACTGTCTTCCCTCATCTCTTGAACCCTCATTTCTGAACCATGACTCTATATTCTTCATTTTTATTTTGAACTGGAGGAAGAGGAGCCATTTCTGATCATTTTGGGGGGATGTCTGTTGTAAGGGACTTGGGTGGGGTGCAGGAGTTGGAGGTTGTTACTCCCTGTCTTCTCTCCTAGTCCTCTCTTCCAAAACCTCTAGGCCCTACCCCATCCCCATTCTCTTAGATTAATTAATTACCAGGGGACAATGGTCAGCCCAGAAGCCAGCAGCTCCTTAGCCTTAATTAGGGTCCAAATTGGAATGGAAGAACCAACCAATCTCCTCCCCCACTCCCATTCCTCTCCCCTCCCCCTCACTCCGTTCTCTCCTCTGCTTGCCTTGAGTTGGGAGATTGGGGATGGAGCGGGACTGGGAGGAGGCATTGTTTCTGGGTTTAGGGTTAGGGGAAGGTCAGCATAGGCATATTTGAGGGATTTGTGTGTCCCCCCCCCCCCGCAAGAAGAATCTGGGTTGGGGCAGAGGTGGAATTGTTTACCAGGTTTGGGTTTTGCTTGATCAAGGGTCTGGGATCAGAACTGACTTCAGGCAGAGTTAGTGTCTAGGGGTCCAGGGTCTCAGACCCAAAATTGTCTCTCGATAGAGGTAACAATTCAAGGACAGACTCAGGGTTTAGGGAATTTTGCATCTGAAATGGAAAACAATGGTTCCAGAGTTTGAGAATCTATGGTCTAGAAGGTCTGGGGTTCAGAATTTGGGGGTTCTGGGGTTTGAGGTGTGGAGGGATCTGAGACCAGGGGTTCTAAGGTCTAGGAGGTGGGGACCGACTCTGGACAGAGACGACTGATTCCAGGGTCACTCATGGTGAAAATATCACATTTCATGGTTTGTTGCCGATTCATGGAAAAATCCTATTAAACCAGAGATTATTTACACAATTTAAACGAGCGGTAAGGGGGATTATATAAATGCGATCAGAGCTAAAGCTAGAAAGCTGAACAGCCTGGCCCCCCCACCGTGGCCGGCAGGGGGCGCCCTCCCCCCAGTGTTAACCCCTCCTTTTCCCCATCCCAGATCCTCAGGTATTACAAAGGGGTGGTTGGGTTTGTGCTTAAGTCTGTCTTGGTGCGACAGTCCATCCGTCCATATGCTCCTCAGAACTCTAGGGGTGTGTGCATGTATGTATGTGTTAGTGTGTTTGTGTCTGACTAACCCGAGTGTTGTGGATATTTTGGTGTGTATTTCCATCACTTGCTCTTGTATTCTACCTTCTGCTTGGACTAAGTGAAACTCAGTTTTTTCCCTGGTCATGTATATCACAAAGCAATATCTTGAAACACAACAACCAAGTGAATAACATACGTATCTGTGGCTGTCCCCATGCTCCAGCCTGAAGTAAGCACACCCAGGAAGTGAGTGAGGGGACTGAATTTGGAGTCAGGAGTTCTGGATTTAGAGCCCATCTTGCTCTCGGTGTGATCTTGTTCTGGGCCTCAGTTTCCTCATCTGTAAAATGAAAAATGGAAAACTAGATGAACTCTAAAGCTACTTTCAGTTCTAAATTTAGTGATCTCTGATGAATTTCCCTTAGCTTGAAAACTGGTAGACAAAGGAAAGCCTCTTTACTGTCCCATCAAGTGGGGAATGATTAAATATGTTGGGGTTTGGAATATGTGTGTGTGTGTGTATGTGTGTATGTTAGGAAAAAGGTCAAAGCCCCCTCACCTGCCAGACTCCTTTAATTGACCACATCCCTTCTTGAGTCCAGTTCCCCAAAACCCCAACAATTCTCTCTTGGACTTGAGAAGGGACCCTCCATGATACCTCCTCTGGGGCCCCCAGGCTCCCTTTTGCCCAAGGGACATAATTCTTTCCTTATGGTTATTGCACCTCAAAAAAGACAAAGAAATTGCTAAGATCAAAGGTCAGAAGTCAACATTAGTGAATAAGATGGGTCAGCACTCTAGAGCTGTTGGGTAAGGGGGGTTTGGATGTGGAGGGTAGGAAAGTTGTTCAGCTGAGGTAGGAACAGAACAGCCCCTGCATCTTGTCCTGTTCCTGGCCAGGGCATGCCCTGCCTCAGCGGTTTTATGGCCCAGTGGGGATGAAGATAATACCTTGGGGGGGGGGTGGCAGCCTGTTCTGGAGGGGAATGTATTCTACCTCTCTCCCAAGGCTGGGCACAGAAAGGGCCAAGACTCTGTTCCCCTATTCAGTTCTCAGGGTCAGAGAGGGACATTCAGGATTAGGGGTCGGGGAGGTTACCTGGGAGGGGCAGGAGCCATGATAGGGGTATTATTGAGTCATCATAGAAGACAAGGGGGAAGATGGGTTTGGGGAAGGGTCAGTTGAAACATACTGGTGTAGTCACTTCACTAAAAGTGACTCCACTGCAGCAAAGACAGAATTCATTTGGATCCAGAAGATCTGGGATTTAGACCTAGCTTGACCATTTATTTTCTGTGTCACTTTGGGTGAATTACTTTACCCATTTTGAGCCTGAGTTTTCTATGATCCTAAGGCAATCTGAAGGAAGGACTTCCCAACAGGAGCAGGTGGTAGCTCCTGAGAAAGGCAGGGAGGGCATCTGGCCAAGATAGACTCTGGAAAATGGGGGCTTCTTCCAGTTTTGATCATCACTGGGGTAGTCCATTGCAAAGGCTCAGGACTGCGTGTCCAGGGCCAGTGACCAGGTGGTAAGGTCTGAGGATTTGGGCTCAGCCACCCAGGATTTTCCTGGATTGGCTTCTTTTTCCTGAAGCTGGTTCTCACAGTCACTGTGGAACTTAACCCTGAGATATTTAATCATTACAGACCCTCCCTGCCCCCCACTTCTAGCCTGTTTGTTTTTCTCCAACTCTCTCCTTTTTAAAAAAAATGAGGAGAGAAAAGAGGAGGAAAAGGAGATGGGGAGCAGCGCAGAGTAGAGGCCTGTCTTTAGAACAATCAGTTGTGATTCAGGCATTCATCATGGTCCCAGGTTCCTGAAGGGGGCCCAGGAGGAGCAGCCGCCAACAAGAACACTTTATTAGAATTTATATGTCGCTGGCATAGAGGGGGGAAATAATTAACACCCCTACAAATATATCGTAAACAAAATATTTATTAGAAATAAATAACTCATTTATTTTACATATTTCATTTCGACAATAACGTTATCCAATTTATCATTTAACATTTTTGCAAGACAACTTAACGACTCCTTATTAGCGTTTCCATTTTTCACCCGCGCACCATAAACCACGAGGCTCTCCCCAAATGCCCCAAGATACCATGGGTGCGAGGCACTCACTGAGACCCAGGTAAAGGATCAGACTACCTTTATCATTAGCACATTTAAATACATATATACAAACATACCCCTCCCCAGTCAATGACTTTCCCTCCCATCCATATAACCATGTACACACAAACCCACCCCATACTCCCCAGAAGCCTCAAGTATGTATGAACATACATATACACTCCCCACTACACATATAGATCACTTGATCTAGATGTGTTATGATCACAGAAACATATATACATTCATTGATACATATATGGCAGGTAGAGAGAGAGGGGTGGATCCAAATCTCGTTGCAGTGTGTGTATACTAAAGTTAGGGGAGATATTGATGGGAAAGTTGGCTTCAGGAGAGGGTCTTGATCATCTCCCCAATGCAGAGACTAATAGACTCTGGAAGGATTCCCATGTTCCTTTTTGTCATTCTCACCCTACTTAACCCATGACTTAATTTCTTTCTGAGCAGGGGTGTCTGCTTCTCCCCCCCGCCCCCGACACGAACTCCAGCTAAGCATACCCTGTTTCTCTAATGTTCCCTAAATTTGAAAGCAGTATATGGTATAAAGGACCAAATTTTGGGTTTAGGTCTGAAAGTTTTAAACTGGGGTTCTGAGATGAAAGTTTTGAATTGAGGGTCCTGAACTATAGATGGTAGTCTGAAGGTTCTGTGCTGAGGGTTCTGGACTGGGGACTGTAGACTGAAGGTTCTGAGATGGAAGTTCTGGGTTGAAGGTTCTGGATTGGCAATTGTAGACTGAAGGTTCTGGAATATAGGTTCAGACTAAAACTTTTCTTTAAGGTTTAGCAAGATTTTCAGCCATGATCCCCAGATTGTCAGGAGAGCCCCCTGGCCCCCTCCCATCACCTTCCCTGTAGGGAGTATTGGTAATTTTTTAAAGATAAATTACCCATCCCTTATTGACATCCCAAACCTTATACTTGATCTATATCTTGTTGTAGGTGGGGGGGGGGGGAGAAGGGAGGAGTGTAGGCCCTTAGCAGGAGAGTGAATGAATGAGTGTGTGTACACAAGTACATGGCTGCATCCTCAAGTATGACAGGGGTGTGTGAATCGCTTTAAAGCTGCTTCATCAGTTTTCCCAGTGCCCTTAAGCTCCAGGTCTAGTTTTTCGAGAGATTAAATAAAGTCTTGGGGGGGGGAGGGAGCAGGCTGGGATGGGGGAGAGAAGGTCAGTATAGATATCACCCTGAGTCCACAGCTGCTAATATTAACTCAGGGATCATTTCATCTCCTGGGAGAGCCAGGCTGAAGGGTGGGAGACCAGAGGATTTAGGTAAGGAAGACACACTCTGGTTGGGGGCCTGAGGCCTGGGGGCAGGGGTGGGGCCCAGGGGCGGGGGAGAATACACAATAACTGGGGGGTTGGAGGGTCTGAAACCAGAGACTTTAATAAGAGTCACTGACAGCAAATACGGCTGACATGGGAGTCCCATTACTCACAACAAGGGCCCTTTTGTACCCACAGGACCTGGGCTGGGGAGGCAAGGCCAGGAGGGGAGGGGCTGGCCCACTAGGTAGAGCATAGCAGAGCAAATACCCTAACTTCTCCACCCACCCAAGTCCAGAACTATCTTCTTATGTCCCCAAGAGCTATTCTTCTGGGGCTGCCCAGGGTTAGAAGACTGGCTGAATCTTTTGGAATTATCCTACTTCATTGTCTGAAAGTTCTAGGATCCCTGGACCAGAACAGACCTGACAAATTCCATTCAGGGGTTCTTGTATTGGGGTCCATGAATAGATTTCAAGGGTTCTCAACTTGAATAGGAAAAACATTACATTTTTATTCCAAATATCCTTGGTTTTCTTTGTAATCCTGTGAAGTTTTCTTTTTTTTAATTCATTTAAAGCCATTCTTCTGTGAAAGGGTCCAATGACTTCTCTAGACTTTCCAAGGGACCAATTACAAAAACAAGGTTAAGATCACCTGTTTATTCTAGTCTAATCCTCTCATTTGCTTGAGGTCACATACTTTTTGGTAGCTAAACTGGATTCCAACCTTTTTTTTCTATTATACCTTAGGCTCAGAACTCCAGAGAGTTATGAGAAATCTCAGAGTCATCTTTTGAATTCCTCTCATTTTACAGATGAGGAAACCGAATGATTTGCCCAAGTCATCCAGATAGTCAATCTCAGAAGTAGCATTTGAACTTAGGTCTGTTGACTCTGGAGACAATGGCACATTCCCTTGGGTCATGTTGGCCCTCTATGCTCTGTTCCTTCATCCTCTAGTTCTACCTGTTGCTGCTGCTATCTACTTTCTCTTAGTCAGACCTCATTGGGCAGACTAAGTTATAAACATATGGTCAGTTTTCTTTATTAGATAGGTTAGGAAATTTATATATATGAGGAGAATGACATGACAGTTCAGTGACTGGAGTGTGGACAGAGTTCTATCATATTGCAGAATCTGAGATCCATAGATTTAATAATCAATAATAATAATAATAATAATAATAGTAACATATATCATATAAAAGCATCTGTTTTGTGCAAGGCACTCTGTTAAATATTTTATAAATATTATCTCTTTTGATCTTCACAACTACCCTAGGAGATAGTTGCTATTATTAATCACATTTTGCAATTGAGGATACAGAAGCAAAGAGAGATTAAGTAATTTCTCCAGGGTCACCAGCTAGTAAAGGTCAGAGCCTGGATTTATTTATTTGTTTTTTGGGTTTTTTTTAGCAACAATGGGATTAAGCGATGGACTTGGATTTTAACTCAGATCTTCCTGACTGCAGGCCCAGAACTCTATCTACTATGTCACCTATATGCCTCAACTTTATTAGAATGTTGAATTTAATCTACTGATATGGGACTCTAATGCTGATTCAGATTCCAATATTTATATATACATTAATAGGAGCAATAAAAATTTGTTAAAGAACTATATAGGTAAGTACATATAGGCAATATTAAAAAATTGTTAGCTTGAATAAATGAGTAATAATAATAATAAAAAAATAATAGATCACAAAGACTTTGGCACCAACAAATTCTTCAGCATCAGAAAGGGACATGGCTTTATCAAGGGAAATACCATGATAGAAGATGCACTACCTACCATCTGCCTTGCTACTCTACCCTAAAGATCACAGGGTCTTTAAGAGAGCCCTTACAAAAAAAGACTGTGTTGTTTTTCTATTTGAATCTCTCAGAGCTTAGTGCAGTGCTTTGTTCATCTTAAGAAGTTAATTCTTTATTCATTCACCCAACTATTATTTCAAAGTAGCTTATGCTGCTCCACATTTCTTTCAATGTTCATCAATGAATGTTTAATAAATGAAAATGTGAATCAATGAATATTAGATATGACAGTTCTCTTGGTTTCTATGTAAGAGAAATAGAGTCATTTGGGGAGACCTAGAGGACCTTAGAGAATGAGAGACTCTTCACTCAACAAAAATATATTAAGCAAACTACTATGAGCAAAGTCCTATGTTCAGTCAAAGGATTAGATGTGGAGAGGATAAAGAGAGAAATAGAGCCCTTCAAATGGCATAGTTCTTAGTATCAATCAATCAATCTATCAATCAGCATATATATATACATATATGTGTATATATATATTACACACACACACACACACACACACACACACACACACACACACACACAAACATCTATCTATCTGTTACTTGCTACAGACCAGGCATTTCACTATGTACAAGTCTATATTTTTCTGACTTCCTTCAATTCTATCTTCTATGGGAACCTTTCCCAACCACTCAGACCTTTCCTCTGTTAATTATTTCCTATCTATACTGCATATAAGCACTTAATACATATTTATAGTGTAGGCACTTAATAAATGATCATTGATTGACTAGTCAAGACAAAAATGAAACTGTCCCTGTCCTCAAGGAGCTTACATCCTTTCAGGGGAAACACCATCTACACATAAAGTGTAGAGCATACTCTTTGGGCTCTTTCTCCTAAATGCATACTGAACTGGAAGGTAGTGTCCCCAAAGGGTGGCTATTACTTCTTGACTTGAAGTTCTGGTAACGAACATGAGGGATTTCTAATACTATTGCTCTAGAGGCCCTACTGGTGTGCTCCCTCACATCATTTAACCAGTTAACTTCTCCCTAATAGCAATGAACTAAGCATCAATTAGGTTTATAAAGGAATATTTATTGAGAAATTATAGCAGGGATGCAAATGCAAAAATCTCTCTTTCCTCAACCCAGAATCCCCTCCTTTCTACATTCCCTAGACTCAAATTTAAAATGATTGTTACTACAAAACATTCTCTCAACTGGACATGATAGGTATTTCCTGACCCTGTGAGTCCCCACCAAGATCATTTCTGGGTGTGATGTTCCAAGAGACAAGTCATTCTTTTGCTCAGCTTGCCTAACTCCTTGCTGGGGGCAAGTCAAGGAGATCACTCAGTAACTTCTTGGCTTCACCAGTTCTTGGCTTCTGGGATTGCTAGCTGATGCTGGTACCCATTTCAGTTACTGGACCTCTGAAGACTATTAACATTTCAAAGGTTACAAAGCCATAATGTGGTTCAGTACATCTCTGATACTCATCAACTAAGAGGAGGAAAGAATTATCACATGAAACAAAAAATAAAAACAAAACCAAAAAAACCCCAGAAGCAATAGGAGTCCATGGAAAGGGATGCTCCTACTGATACCACATCCTCTCCTTTTACAATTAAACCCCATAGCAGTTCTCCTCACTCAAAAGCTTCCAAGGAAGAAGTCACTAGAGTTGTTCACTCACCAAACCCCTATTGGTTTAAAAGCCTCTATTGGTTAAAACCTCTATTGGTTAAAAAAGGATTTTCAGTACCATATAATGCACTGACATCAAGCAACTAGAGGATACCTGAGCAGGTCTGAATTGTGGAGAGGGAAGAAGGAAGACACCTTCCCCCAATAATACATTCCCAGCAATAGATTCACTAAACCTCTATATAGGTTGGTATAAGAGAGAGCATATTGTGTATGCTCTAAGGATTGGAACCTCATTAAGGCAATTCTACCATTACTTAATTATGTATAAAATATATCCTGGGATTAGGATTTTGAGATTGGTTTTGGAATGAGATTTACTGTCATAATATCACTATCATTGTCATAACAGATTCCAAGGCAAGATGTGCTTGCCTCCCTCGTAACTTCCTGGAAAGACAAGTTAATTTTCTATACAAATGAAACTTGTTTCAATGTCAGATCTACTTCTGTACTCATTTCATCAACTTGTTTTGTCTAATATCAGAATCATCCCTTTTCAGAAAAACCTGGGAAGATTTACATAAACTGATGCAAAATGAAGTGAGAAGAACTAGAAGTACAAGTTAGACAATAACAGCAATATTGTAGTTATCTCTACTGTGAAAGACAGTAACTCTGATCAATACAATGATACAAAATTCCAAGGGAACCTTGATGAAAAATGCTATCTTTAGAAAGAGAATTCATGGAATTAAAAATGGTGATGGAAGAATATTTTACTTCCTTCTATGTCTTGTCCTCTCCTCCCAGAATATGACTAATTTAGAAATGTGTTTTACATGATTTCATTTGAATGATGGGTATTGTATTTCTTGCTTTTCAATAGGAGAGAAATGGCTAAAAAGGAGGGAGATAATTTGGAACAAAAATAAAATTGAATTAAAAACAAGAACCATTCTTAGGATGGGGGGAAATCAAAGGGGAATAAATTATCTACAAAATGAGCCCACTATATTCTTTGCATTTCACAACCCTCCATGAATCCATCCTTTCTACCTCATCTCCCTCTCTTCCTGTTTCTGCATCTTCTTGTTCCTTGCTCTTTTTTTTGTTTCTCTATGTGTTTTTCACATGAAGAAGCACAAATAAGGTCATATTAGTCCAAATGTTCCTAAATGGAATCTATTTAGAGTTTGAGAGTCAGGTGAGCTAGAGTTGGTGCTCACTGTGCCATAGACTATGATGTAGTGCTGCTCCTTTGCTCTAGTTGACCCATGGCATCTTTGAGATACATGAATCTGAAGATTGTGTATAAATGAATCTGTGGCAGTTGTGGTTTAGTGGGGAAAATCATTAGATTAGCAGGGAAGAGTTATTGGTCAGTCATTTCTGACTCTTTATGACCTCATTTGGGGTTTTCTTGGCAAAGACACTGGAGTAGTTTGCCATTTCTTTCTCCATTTCATTTTATAGATGAGAAAACTGAGGCAATGTCGGGGGTCGGCCCTGACCGCCTGGGTGGATAGGACCTCCCCGGGAGTGAGGTCAGACCAACCCAGAGAAGACACGGTTCCTTAAGGGGAGCAGTGGCTTCACCTGGTTGGCCTGTGTCCATTGCTCCAATCGGGTGGTAGGTTCTGCCCTCGGGGCAGATCGGGGTGGCAGCCCAGAACGAACTCCCTATATTAGCCATCACCCTGAGCTATTCGGGGGATCCCTCTGCACCTAATAAAACATATGCCTCCTGAAGACGTGTCTGCCTGAGTCCCTCCTCGCTGATCCCCGGGGGAGGGAAATACCAGGGACGCCTGAAGCAGTGCCCACTGAGGAGCTCACTCGGGAGTCCGGGGAAGAAGACCCCAGACAGAACTGGCCCCCGAACAGGGACACCCGAAGACCCCGCCGAGTGAGGTAAGCCTGTTTAAGTAAAAACAGAAGAGGCAGACACCCTAGGTCCACGGGACACCTAGAGGGAGTAAACATGGGCAAAGGAATGTCTAAGCATTTACAGCCAGAGGATTCAGTAGTATTAGCATGTCAAGTACATGCACTAGTAAAGACTCATGGCATAAGAGTCCGTATAATGACTCCCCTAGGGTCACACAACTAGTAAGTATCTGAGTTCAGATTTGGACTCAGGAAGATGAGTCTGACTTCAGACCGGGTGCTCTATCCACTGCACTACCTAGCTACCTGTGACAACTGAGTCCTAATGTCAACTATAATTAACTGCATAACCTTTGATAGATCTCATCACCTCTCCTGGTTTCAGTTTCTAAATGTATAAAATAGGGATAATAAAATAATGTTTGCTCTGTTTTCCTTAAAAGGGAATGGGGAGGATCAAATGACATAATGGAAGTGAAATTCCCAGTAACCTGAAAAGTATAATATTAAATAAAGTATAATCAGTTATGTGGGTCTATAGGTAATAGGAGTCTGGTACATGCCTAGACCCAATTAGCTTGCTTGACTGAGGAAACTTCTTTACAAGGACACTGGGGAACTTGCTTCTGGGAAAATCATGATGATATAGAAGGCAAATGTCATAATGTGACCACAAACGTGGCTGGATATTCTGTAACTGGTCCTGGCTGATTGTGGAGGAACATTTTCCATTTGGCTACATGACCAGAACTGTTGGCATCTTCAAAATGGCTTGAGTCAGCTTTGACTGCCTCTTTGCTTCATTCACTCCTTGGCTTCATTGGATGACTTTCCCTCATGGCAATGGGTGAGAGACCATGTGGTAAGGGGGAAACCTTAAGTCTCTCTCTCCTCTGAAGCCATATGGCTTCAAGAAAATAGGACTTGGTCCTTGATCTTTTTGTTTAGTCTTTTCTTTTTTAGGTGAAGGGAGTGGAGTCTCCTGCCTTGGCAGTTTCGAAGGTTAGGAGAACAAACCACAGAAATCTGGTTGTTGGAATCCAGAGAGGATTTAATGACCAATGCCTTGAGGAGCAAGTGGAGATCTTTGGAAAGGGGTGATTTCTGCGACTCAGCCTACTGGAAAGACTCACTCTTCACAACATGACTAATATGGAAATATGTTAAATGTGATTGTACATGTATAACCTAGGTCAGATTATTTGCTGTCATGGGAAGGGGGGGGAGGGAAGGGAGGAAAGCAGAAAAATGTAGAACTCAAAATCATACAAAAAAAGATGAATGTTGAAAACTATCTTTGCATGTAATTGGAAAAAATAAAATAAAATAACACAGACAAAAAGGAAACCTGCTCCACAGTGTAGGATTAAAAAATAAACGGAAAGACTCAGGAGTGCTACTAAATCTGGATACGACTTTGTTGAGGAATGTAGGAAATGATCTATGTTGTGAGCCTATTTCCCTCCCACCCATTCATCCCAAATAAAGTAGTATAGGATCCAATATGTCCCTGAGGCACTGGAGAAAATGATTTTATATTTGTTTTTGCTATGTCTTCAAAGTCAATATCCCTTTGTAAAACAAAACAAAACAAAACAAAACTATCCAATGTTAAATGGAACTAGGCTCTGGTTACTAACCCCCTGTCAATGAGGAGACAGCTAATGGGGGCTCCAATCAGTGGGAATAGAGAATAGCAACACCCCAACCTTTTGTGTTTCTCCCTTGAAACCCTGAGGAGTGGTACTGAAAGAGAGGGCCAGAACACATGTAACAAAGGTCTTCTAGTAGGCCTCTGTTGTTTGGTGTAAGGTGTGAGGAGATGATTCTCCCTAGGCTCTTAGTCATCCCAAAATGGTCTCTTGGAGAACCTTGGTGCTTTGGTATCTATCCTGGTCTCTACCACATGATCTATAGCTACTTTCTGACCTACTCCAGCCTCTAAACTCTGACCTCAGCCTATACGGTCTCCTGGTATACCAAACGCACATACTATGAACAAATTTTGAGACATTCTAGGATTTAGGTTAGAAACATTGTCTGTCTCCGGAGTTGTGTTCCTATTCTCCTTCTGACAATTCCTATTTGCATTACAAAGGTACATATGTTTACACCTCTCAATCTCTCTTCTCCCCCCTTTCTAATATAAAAATAAACATCTCTATAAATATATAAAAATATAGCTCTCTCTATAAATCTCTTTCTAGATATATTAATATCTATGTATATATATAAATATATAAAATGATGTTTGTCCTTCATTCTCAAAGAAGATGACATCACCCTGACATGCATGTGAATTAAATTTGAGGTGGAGGGGGGCTGTGTTAGGTCCCCAGCCTCACTTCCTCCTCCAGTGCTATCTGGGTCCAGTGACCAGATATGAATCAGAATGACTGCAGATAGCCCTATATGTGGGACAATTAGTATTGTGACTTATTCAAGGTCACACAGTTTTTTTTGGTTTTGTTTTTATTTTTAGGGTTTTTTTGCAAGGCAAATGGGGTTAAGTGGCTTGCCCAAGGCCACACAGCTAGGTAATTATTAAGTGTCTGAGATCAGATTTGAACCCAGGTCCTCCTGACTCCAGGGCTGGTGCTCTATCCACTACGCCACCTAGCCGCCCAAGGTCACACAGTTAGTAAGTGCCTGAGAACATATTTGAACTCAGATCCTCCTGATTTCAAGACTGGTTCTTTAACCACTGTATTATCTAGCTGCCTTATATATAAAAATATAAATATACATTATACATTTTATATATATAAATTTATATATAAACATGTATAAATTTATATGTATATAATATATAACAAAATATATAGAAATATATCTTTGTAAATATGAATTTTATAAATCTAAAATATAAGTATTTTATTTAGATATATACACATAAATGATACTCATATATAATACATATATACATATACACATAAATTATATATCTGCACACATAGGCATATACATAAGCAATTGGAAGAACAGGAATGGATTCATATAAAAGACAGTGCTTGAGCTGAATATTAAAGAAAATCAATAATTCTAAGGCATGGAAGTTTGGAGGGAATGTGTTCCAAATGTGAGACACAGTGCAAAAGAATAGTGATGGGAAATTTTATGTCAAATTCGAGGAAAATGAAGATGGTCAGTTTGATTGACCCATAGAATAGATAAAGGAGAGTAATGTA
Organism: Macrotis lagotis; assembly: GCF_037893015.1. Taxonomy (NCBI): domain Eukaryota; kingdom Metazoa; phylum Chordata; class Mammalia; order Peramelemorphia; family Peramelidae; genus Macrotis; species Macrotis lagotis. The sequence continues at coordinate 114,946,757 of NC_133661.1, forward strand.
GAATAAGCCTGGAAAAGCAAGTTGGATACAGGTTGCAAAGGGCTTCTGCTAATTTGATCTTCAAAATAATCTTGTGCAGGAGGCAGGACAAGGAGTATTATTCCCATTTTTCAGACAAAAATATTGAGGTTCCAGGAGGTAAAATAACTCTCTTAAAGATATAGAACTAGTTAATACCATAAATGCTGTCTATTTATACTATTATATATAGATATAGATATAGATATAGATATAGATATAGATATACCATAAAAATACCAGGTCAATCCTCTTTCTGCTACATGATGCTACTTTTCAAGGTCATCCATCTAAGAAATGGGGTAATGAGGTACCCAGGAAGCTAGGATGACAGAATGACTCTGGAGTCTGGAAGACTTGAGTTCAAATATAGTCTCAGACATGTAGTATGAACCATGTGACTCTAAGCAAGTCATTTATCCACTATCTACCTCAGTTTCCTTGTCTGTAAAATGGAGAAGATAATAGTGCTGACCACCCAAGGTTAGATGAGTATAAAATGAGATACTGTTTGTAGAGTATTTATTATGAAATCAAAAGGAACTAAGACCCAGGCCTCTCATCTCATCTGCTTGTTCCACATTTTGTGGGAGGCAACTTGATGTCCCACAACCCTGCAGACTCCAGTCATTAGTCCCTAGTCCATATCTTGGCCCCCGAATCCTCAATCCCTAATCTCCTTCCCCTAGCATTTATCTTTAGCTTCTTGTCCCCAATCTCCTCATCCCTCTAGCCTTTAGCCCCTTTAGCCCCTTAGTCTCCAGGCCCCTGCTCTATCACCTTTCAGACCCTTGCCCCTGGCTGGCATTCTACACCCACCCAGGGTCCTTGCATCTACATTTAGCTCCAATTCCTGACCAAATTGGGACTGGGGAGGGGATGCCCCTGACCCTGGGGGAAGGCTGAGGGTGGGGGGGAAGGTGTGAGCCTGTGAGTCTGTGTGGAACGGGGGCTGTTTAGATAAACAGATGGCAACAAATGGCATAAAATTATATACCCATAATGTCAGTTCATAACATTTTGTTCGACATACTTGATTTAATCGCTTAGCTGACGATTGGCTTTTGAGCCCATATGGTGGGGAATGAAGCCTCGGCACCGGCTCCAATCTGGCTTTTATCGCCATGGCTGGGGGGTGGGTGGGTGGGGGGGAGATGCAGATGGGAAGAGAATGAGCAGTGAAAAGGGGCTGGGGAAGCAGGAGGGGGTTAGCCGAGAAAGGAGAGGGCTGGACTCTGGCAGGGATGGGGTCTTGGCCAGAGAGGGACCTAGGCAACCCTCAGATCACAGACCACAGAGGCAACCCCATCCCTCCTCATCAGAACTGACTCCCACTGACCATTGATTGATAAATGACACATCTCAAATCTTGCTCACTTCTGCATCAGCTCTGGGCAGCTTTTCCTCCACGTCCCCATGAAGGTGTCTGCTTGTCTCTTAATCTCCCCACTGGGTGTATTGCCATCACCTTTGCTAAGTAGAATTATTAGTGTGTGTGTGTGTGTGTGTGTGTGTGTGTGTGTGTGTGTGTGTGTGTGTGTATGTGAATGTGGAGAGTGTTTAAGAGTGGGTTTGAGTGGTGGTGGGGTAGGGAGGGAGAGTGAGAGAATGTGTGTGTGTGTGTGTGTGTGTGTGTGTGTGTGTGTGTATGTGTGTGTGTGTGTGTGTGTGTGTTTGTACGTATGTGTGTGTTTAGGCAGAGTGACCAGGTGATCGCTGAGGTCCTTTCCAGCTTTAACAGTCTGTGTCTGACTGTGTGTAGGAGAGAGTGGCCATGACCAGTGACTGTATGTGAGAGAGAGAGAGTGTGTGTGTGTGTGTGTGTGTGTGTGTGTGTGTGTGTGTGTATGAGAAAGAGTGAGAGGGAGGGAAAGAAGAGGGAGACAGACAGACTGACAGAAGAGAGCAAGAGAGACCTCAGTGTAGCTTCACTTATGCATATGTGATGGAATAGTATTATAGGACTTTAATAGCCAGATGAGACTGGAGGTCTTTGGGGTTGGACCAGTAGAGAAGGGTAGGACCTAAGCCATTCCAAGATTTACTCTCTGGGCTGTTTGTTCTGTGGTTCTTTCTGGTCTCTCTGGTCCATGGTTAACACGTTGGTCTCAGTCCATATACTTTGTCCTATCCAATCTGGGGCCTTTTTTGGCTTGTTCTTTCCAGCATAAATCTCTAAACTTAACACTTATTTCATGTTTGATTGGGTCACCTGAAGGGTCTTTCCCCAAATTGCAAATAGATGAAAATTAATACCTGAACCCAGACATTCCAAGGCCTTGGTGGTAGGCACAGAGTCTATAGAGAAGATTGAGCTATTTTAGGCACTCCCTCTTTTTTCTTCCCTCAATTCCCTCCTCTCTTCCTTCCTCCCCCCTTCCCCACCCCCAGCAGTTCCAAGCTCCAGCTCCTGTGTCCAGCCCTCCCTTCTACTCCCATGCTGGGAGAGTCTGGGCCCCAAATGGTGCCAATAACTCACGTCTCTGCATCATCTGCCCCCCGCTGTGCTGCTGATGGCTCCAGAAGATGGGGGGGGGGAGCCAACCCAGGATGGCTGGGCGCAAAGGGAAGGAGGGTTCTGGAAACCAGACCTTCTCTGAAGTTGGGGCTTTGGTGGTCAGTCAATCTATCTGCCTGTCTCCCTAGATCTGTCTTGGTCACACTCTTTGTCTGTTCCTTATCCCTATATCTTGGGTTTCTTATCTCTTTCTCTAGCAGTCCCTATCTCTGCCCAAGTACTTTTCTCTCTTTCTCTAATGGTGATCTGTCCGTTTTGTCCGTGTCTTTCCCTGTTTCAGAGGAGAGCCTAGTTCTGGGTTAGAAAGAGTGAAAGTAAAGACTCACTGGACAACCCTCTCCTCTTGAGGATCCTCCTTCCAACATTCCACAATTCAATTCCTTTTGATAAACTTTAGGTCTAATATGTACTGGACACTATGCTCAGAAGACAAATGAAAAACAAAAATGTTAAAGTTCATTTCCTCCAGGAACCTGTATTCTTTGGGGAATTTATCAGCTTAAAATATGGTTAGCTAAGGATCACGCCAGTTCCGTCTGACAATTCCCTATAAATTGGCCTTGGGGGTGAGAGAGTTCTATAACCATCTTTGTTTTTCTCATCCTGGACCGCTTCTTAGCTTCCTCTTTCCCCTTTGAATTCCCCTCAAACCAACCTCTATGATTAGCCCTGCCCTAAAGGGCCCAAAGGCTTTTTCCCTTGAGACTTCCAAGGTCAGTTTCTGCATTATCATTTATTTTAGTGTTTGAGATTACACTGGAATACCCCCCCATCCTCTCTCCACTTTCTCATCATAGGGGAGGGGGAGACCCCAGAGAGGAGCTGTGAGGTGGCTATCCACAAGATCTAAAGTTCTGTCCCCTCACTCCAAGCATGGAAGTCCATCTCTTTTCCCCCTGACTCTCAGTCTCTCCCTGCCCTATTCACCCTGAGTCCTCAAGGTCATTTTCCTCTTGAGATGCTTTTGAGACTCATTCCACTAAAGAAAAACCATCAGGTCACTGTGGTCATGGCAGGTACTGTAATCACAGCTCACTGTGGTCCTTGAGATCACCTGTCATTGGGATTGCTGTGTACTGTGGTCACTGGGGACATGATAGATCCCAAATAACAATCTGAGTGATAGGACCTCAGAGTTTACCCAGTTCATTCTATGCCTGATCTCCAATCCCCTGGACAGACAATATCCCAATGAGTGGTCAAGTGTCCATGTAAAAAAGAGGTTTGATTTGTTCTACTTGATCCCTCCATGGAAGATAGCTTATTGTAGACACCATGGAGAGAAGTTTCAGAGCAGCAGATTTAGGTTTGCAATAAAAGAAAAAAAACTTAGGAATTTATTATCCAAAAGAATAATGAGTGGTCTTGGAAGGGACTGGGCTTCCCTCACTGGGAGACTTCAAAGAAAGGAAAGGTGACCATTTATTTATTGAATATATTATTGAAGGAATTATTGTTCAGGGACTGGTTCAATTTACTTGAGTTCAAGCATTTATTGTCAACTGTGTGAAAGGAATTGTGCTAGAGAAACAAAGAGAAACAAAGAGTTTTCATTTCTTCTCAAAGAGTTTTCATTCTACTTTATAAAAATTTTTTTTCATGGATACTTTAACTGTTATTAATTTCATTTTTACAGTTGAGGAAAGCAAGGTTCAAAAAGGTTAAGTGACCTCTCCAGTATCACACAGCTTCACACAATATCATAGGCAAGATTCAACCTCAGATCTTCCCAATCCAAAGTCCAGTTTATTATCTGTTGTATTTTTAGGAAATCGCACTCACTAGATGATCAGATGAGGTGACTCCTAATTTGCAATTTTGCAATTTTGGTCACAAAGACTTTCTTACACATTGGAGCTGTACATGAGTGTATCCACTGAATCATAGAGATGCAGAGTTAGAAAGGCTCTCAAGTCAAATACTCCTGTCTCCATCATATCCATCCAGTAACCATTCCTCATTAAGAGATTAGAAAGCTTTTTCTTATGTCAAATCCAAAATTTTCCTTTTTGAATTTTCTAATTTCAATTTTAGTTCTGTCTTCTGGAAACTAGCAGAAAACAGCTAATTCTTCTTGTTCAGGAAAGCCCTTAAGAATACTGGAAGCTCCTGACTCAAGGGCCAATGCTCTGTCCTCCACTCAGCCACCCCTACTATTATTACTATTTTATTTTATTTTGGGTCTTTTTTTTTCTTTTTTTGTTTTTTTCAGGGCAGTGGGGTTGGGGTGGCTTGCATGTTTCATGGCTAGGTGATTGTTGGGTGTATGGGACCAAATATGGGCTTGGGTGCTCATGGCTCCAGGACTGGGGCTCTGTCCATTGCGCCACCTGGCCATACCTACAATTATTACTATTATTTTTTAATTTTTTTCTCTCCCCTTTACTTTATTGCTCAAGTGAGTCTATATTTTGTGGGGGGAGGGGGTATTCTGTTTACTCTTAAACAAGAATATTTTATTAATGTATAGAAAACATTATTTGTACAAAAAGAGAATAAACAAATTTAAAATCAAATTAAAATAATAAAAAAAGAATACTAGAAGATTCTTATTGTGGTTATAGTCAAAAAATCATTAAATGCCTACTGGGTCAGGCACTATGCTAAGAAAGGCAAAAAACATTTTTTTTGCCCTGAAGGAGCTCCCAATCCAATGGGGAGACATGATCCATTAAAAGAAACTAAAAAGGGGTGGTTAGGTGGCGTAGTGGATAAAGAACCGGCCGTGGAGTCAGGAGTACCTGGGTTCAAATCCAGTCTCAGACACTTAATAATTACCTAGCTGTGTGGCCTTGGGCAAGCCACTTAACCCCCTTTTTCCTTGCAAAAAACAAACAAAAGAAACTAAAAAGGGGGAGTTAAATGTACCCTGTATGGGGCGTGATGAAATCCTGCAGCAGAGGTGGGAATGAGGTGGTGACCATCCTGAGCATCCTCCTTAAATGGTGGAGGATCTCTCCAATCAGAGTAAGGGAGGGGCCCTAGAGGTAGGGACTGCCGAGAAGGTGTGAGGTCATCTTATAGGATGATGGATTTCTGGAGATCTTGGTCATGTGTTCTGTCCACCCCCCACACTCCAAAGTCTTTTCTTCTCCAGGCTGGTCACTCATTGTGGTCACTGAGGTGAGTCAACACAAAGCTATTGTTCACTAGAAACATTATAGTTACTGGAATGTCACAGGACCAAATTTAATCTTTCAGCTTGTTTAGAGTTCATGAAATTTCTCCATAGCTGGGCAGGGAAAGGTGGGGAGCAGGTGAATGTTTATAGAAAGAGCAAAGGTCCCAGCTCTCCTCTTGCCTCTCTCTCTCAATAGGACCTCCCCCTCCCCTGCCTTTAGTCATTTGGGGTCAAGCAGAGGCAGTGTGGATTGGTGGGAAGATGTAGAATCAGAAGATATGGATTCAATTTCTGGTTCTTCCCTTTTTCTGCCTCTGTGACTCTGGGCAAAGCTCTTTACTCAATTGAGCCTCAGTTTTCTCATCTATAAAATGGGCATAATATTTATACTACCTATTTCATGGAGTTGTTAAGAGATTCAGCTGACATTTTTTTATCATTCTTTTTTTGGGGGAGGTTTGTAAGGCAATGGGGTTAAGTGACTTGCCCAAGGCCACACAGCTTGGTAATTATTAAGTGTCTGAGGTCAGATTTGAACTCAGGTACTTCTGACTCCAGGGCCATTGCTCTATCCACTGCACCACCTAGCCATCCCAACTGACATTTTTTTAAAGCACTTATTTCTGGCATGACGATGTGAAAAAATCATAATGCATTTCTATAGTGCTATCTTTGTGACAACCCTAGTGGGGACACCATTTTAAAGGAGGAAGAAAAAGGATAGCACAGAAAGAGCCCTGGATCTGGAGTCAGAGAGTTTGGGTTCAAATCCTGCCTCTGATGCCTACCACTTGTGTAACGGGGGGCTAATATTCTATCTGAGCTTCAGTATCCTCAGTTCCCAGTTCTAAAACTGTGAAATCCAGTTAAAGTTGTTCCATTGCTAGTCTTTGAAGTGGGATTCAGACCCAGGTCTCTGGCTCTCATCTACCAACCCCTGCTCAAAGCTTTCTCTCTAAACATAAACAAATGTGATCCATTAGTATTATTAGAGTATCCTACACAGGCCTTGCTGATCTCATAGAAAGGCACAGAATTTATTAGCAACCACATAAGCAGGAACTAGTGGATCAATGGTTGGTTGACATCTTCTTGGGAAATAGGGAGTGGATTTAGGGGAAATGGGGGGGGGAGAAGAAGGATGAAGAAAGAAGAAAAGGAGGAAAGAAGGAAGCAAAGAAAGGGAAGAAAGAGGAATCTTTCTGGGCTTATTCCCTGGACAGGAGAGCCAAGAAGGGGAGAAAGAGAAAAGAGAAGAGGGAAGACCTTGCACAGGAGAGAAGCAGAAAAGGAGAAAGGGGGAGAAGGAGAGACCCTGAGAGCTGAGCCTAAAAGGGTGAAGAAGAATTTTCATTATGAAGTTAATTAGCTTTGGAGCCTCGGCACCTTTCAGGAGGAGGAATTAGAGGGATTTAATTGCTTTATCAGCCTTGCCTTTGATTTTCAGCAATCAGGCCGATTCCATTTAATTTAACTGCCACAGACGAGGAGAAAATTGATGCACTCACCTGCCTCGGAGCAGAAAGGGAGAGCGGGGAAGAGAGGGAGCGGGAGCCAGAGAGAGCGCGAATCCAGTGTCTGCTGCAGATTAATGAAAGCCAACAGCACTTGCTCACAAGTGGAGATGATGTGTGCCCTCAAGGTGTTTGAAACTGTGCTTCTGTGGGTGAAAGTGGAGTGTGAATGTGTGTGTGTGTGTGTGTGTGTGTGTGTGCAAGCTCCCTGGGAATGTGGGAGTGGGCATGTGAGACTGTGAATGTGGACTTCACTCGAAGGACTGTTGGAATGTCAATATTTGTAGGACTGAGTGTAAATGAGTGTGCTCAGCTGTGTGACTGAGTGTGTAAGTGACTATGTGAGTGAGAGACTGTAAGTGTGAATGTCAGCCAAGGGACTGTGGTGATGTCAGGATTTGTAGGACTGAGTGTATGTGTGTGTGTGTGTGTGTGTGTGTGTGTGTGTGTGCGCGCGCGCGTGAGCTCCCTGGGTATGTGGGTGCGGGTGTGTGAGACTGTGGGTGTGAACATCACCCAAAGGACTGTGAGAATGCCAGTGTTTGTAGCTCTGAGTGTGAATGAGTGTGCTCAGTTGTGTGACTGTCAGTGTATCTAAGTGACTGATGTATGTGTATGTGAGATACTGTGGAACTCTAAAAGGGGGCACATGATTGAATGTGTGGGAGTCCCTGGAAGGGACAGATACCTGGGTGAGAGGTTGTGGGGTGGGGGACTAGTGATGAGGATTAGGTGAGGTTCTGGTTGAGAACTGGGATGAGGAACTGCATTCTGGTGGCTTTACCTCTTTGTGGGTGAGACATTATGTTTATGGTAACTGAGGTGGGGGGAGGAGAATGGGTAGAGATCATGGGGTATCTGCCTTCCAAGGTACACTCAATATAGTTTTACCCTCTATGAACAGTAAGGCAGACCTTACTCAGACCAGTCCTGGGAGTTCAGGCTTAATTTTTCATCTGGTGTAATCCAAGCCAGTTTAGGACACTGAGAAGAATAGGGGATAGGGTTGTGTTGGAAAGATGGGGAAAAATGCTTTCTATCTCTTCTCAGTCTTTGTCCCCTGTCTATTTTAGATTCCTTCTAAATCATCATCTTTACATTCTGGTTGCCACATTTCAAAAACTTTGTCAGACTTGGATGCCAGTTTTACTTTGCTCACAATACTCTTTTTCCTTCACTGGTTCCCTATCAGAGTTGGGGGGAGCGCTCCCTCAATTAAGAGTCCAGGTTTGATTCTGGGGAAGAGAGAGATTGGAAGAATCAGGGTGGGTGGGGGCATTGTGGGAAGCCAGAAACCATGGTTGGGGAAGGGAATAATGTCTCTTGACCCACAAGTTCTGATCATAACTTCCCCCTACCCTCTACTTCCCACCCTAGATCTATTTCCCATTCTGAGTCCTGAGTTTTCGGCCTCCTGATTAGAAGGTGGAATTAACCTGATTAATGTGATGAAGGCAGGTCGGGCTCAGCGCGGCCTGATGAGCAGAGATGGATTGGGAGCGAAGGCTCTCAGATGGAGGCACAGTAATTGGTGCGTTTGCTGCTGCCTGCCTCGCTGACCCCGCTGTTTAGCCCATTAATGATGATGCACAGGCCTCACTTTCCAGAGATAATGACAGAGGATCCTGGGGGGGGGGCAGAGAGGAAGGGGGACCATTCTTGAAGGATGGAGGACTAGGACCAACAAGAAAGGGGCCATCTAGGAAAGATGGGATAGAAAAAGGAGGGTCAAAAGAAGAGAGAATGATCACTTCATGAAAGATGAGGGACTGGGGCGGGGTGGAAAAACAAGGAGTATGAGGACTGTGAAGAACAGTACTTCAAGGCAAATCAAGATGGGTGATGAGCCCAGGAAGGACATGGGGGTTGAACTTCAGGGCACCATAGAGATGGAACATCATGGGGATGGGAGATTAATGAAGACTGGGAAAGCATGAAGATGAGAGGCCAGAGAAGAATGAGGGAACTTGAGGAGGAGGGACTGCAGAGATGGTTGAGATCAGGAAGACCCTAGGTGGATGGGGGTGGAGGTGGCAAGGTGGAAGATGACAGACTGTAGAAGGTAGGGAGACGAGAGAAGAGGGGACCAGAGAAGGATAGGGGACTAGAAATTGATGGACAATCAGGAAGGATGGGAAATTAGGGACAAGGGAGAGACTTTAGAAAGGAGAGAGCAGCTCTGGTATCCTTTTGCTTTGAGGGATATGGAATCACTCCCCAAACCCCCAGGCCATGATGCTATATCCTCATCTTATCTCAGCATATGCTCAAAGGACCAGGGCTGCTTCACTCTAAAATGTTTATGATACCACTGGGAATCTAACATCACTTCCCTCTAAACACCAAAGGGTTGTCTGGAGGAGACAGTTCTGAAAGAGGGAAGGATCAACCTGGAAGCTGCAGAAAGGTCTAAAGTCAGTGGGAAGGGAGGTGCACAAGTATATGAGTATGAAGGCTGGGAGAGAAAGGCAGTGAGTAACAGGCAGGGTCTGAGGACTGAATAATTGCTAAATTTCAAAATCTCTTTGGCTTCAAGGATAATATAGACTGTGAAGTTGATCTTGAGTTCAAAGGATGTGGTAAAAACAGATTTTTGACATTTCCTGAAGGTCTAGGGGTTATTAGACACAAAATACAGCTGCATGAAAATGCACATAGGTTTGAAGGCAGTTATAGGAGGCACAGTGGAGAGAGTTGGACCTATGGTAAGGAAGACTAGAGTTCAAATCCTACCTCTGTCACTTACTAGTTATGTGATCTTGAAGAAGTCACTTAACCTTTCCTCAGCCTCATTTTTCTCATTTGTGAAATAGGGATATTAATGTTTTATGTTATATGTAATATATCAGATCAGATTATAATACATATATATATACACACACACCATTACACCCATCAGAATTTATTTTTCCATCAGGCATCATTTTGGTATCTTAAAACAAGAATGAAACAAACTCTGACAGTTACTAGGGAATCTTCATATTCTTAGCCTCCTGACTCCTTGCTCCTCCTCCCTCACTCCTTCCCTCCCTCTCACCTCTCCTCTCTCCCACCTCCCCTCCCCTTTATTCCTTCCTTCCTTCCTTCCTTCCTTCCTTCCTTCCTTCCTTCCTTCCTTCCTTCCTTCCTTCCTTCCTTCCTTCTTCCTTTCTTTTCATATACCCTTTTCTCTCGTTTTCATGTGTTATCCAGTCTTGTGCAAGAATCCTGGTCTCCATCCCAAAAGTTCACTTTGGAGAATGGGGGAATGGGGATAAAGGCCCAGATGCATACAACTAGTAAATAGTACAAGAAATGTCCCAAGATCTTCTGTGACATCCCAGTTGACTGGTTCTGGCTTACTGATGTAGAAATTCAGATAATAGAATAATCAGGTAATGATAATAATAACAAAGTAATCAGGTATTGATGATGATAATGATGAAGAAGATGATAATAATGATAACATAGAGGCAAGAACTGTGATTTCACTGTTATAGGGACCTCCCAGATGAGAAAAACCTCCCTATTAATCCAAGTCAGTACCTTTTCTATAACTTAGAATCATAAAGATTTGTGTAGAGTATTGAGAATTTAAGAGGTTTACTAGGATCTATTAGGGGTAGGACTTGTTCTTACACCTTCCTGGCTTCTCTAATTCACTATGCCTAGCTTACTGTCTTTCTCTCCTTCCCATACTAAGGAACCTCAACATACATAGGGAACCTCAAACATATGAATTACTCGTTCCTCAGCCTACTCATATCCAATGATCTACTAATCCATGCTACCTCAGCCACTCACAAAGATGATCATACTCATGATCTTTTTATCACCCCACAAATCTACTACCTTCATATTCAAAAGTTCTGAAATCACTTTTCAGACCATATTCTACTAGCTTTTCACATCTCCCCAGGTCTTCCCATAGCAAACCCTACTATTTATTCATACTATGACATCCAATCCTGCAGCTTTTCAATTGACCCCAGGCCACATCCTCTAAACTATTAACTCTCTTTTCTTTTCTCCATCTTGACCCCTTGGTGAACCAGTTTAACTCTATATTATCCTCATACCCTCTTATCATATTACTGATTGTCCTTGTTGAGTCTCAGACTTGGATCACTCTTACCATCTGCTTCCCTCACCTCTATACATGTGCTGCTGAAAGATGATAGAGAAAATCATAGAACTATTCTGACTCAGTTCCCTACAAATTAATGCTACACAACCTCAACTGGTCTTCACTTCTGCTAGGCGATCCTTCTTTACCTTCTTTGTCAACTCCTCAGTCTTTATAGCATTTCTTCCATTTTTAGGGTCTTCTGTTTTCTTCTCTCCTCAAATTTTCCATGGCTTTCCCCATTCCTCCCTCTCAAATAAACCTTGCTTCATATTTTACAGAAAAAATCTAGGTCATTCACCATAAACTCTTTTGTCTACCTTCTTCATTTTTCAGATGCCTTCTTTCGCTCTGCTCTCCTTCTTTCTTGTCTCCCATGAAAAGGTTGCCCTTCTCCTTTGCCAAGGCAAACTTCTTTACTTACTAAAGTGATCCCATTTCATCCTATCTTTCCCAATATTTTGCCCCTTGTCATCCTTACTCTCTCTCACTTATCTTCTGACTCTTTCTGGCTTCTTTCCTACTTTCTACAAACATACCTGTGTCTACCCATTCTCCAAAAACCCTCACTTGATCTTTCTATCCTTGTTATTATCCTATACCTCTCCTGCCTTTTGTGGTCAGACTCATTGAGAAAGCCATGTACAACAAATACTTCTGCTTCCTTTCTCCTTTCTTCTAAACTCCTTACAATATGGTTTCTAATCTTACCATTCCACAAAAAAATTCTCTTACCAACCATCTTATTAAAGATCTCCTAATTACCAAGTTCAATGGCTTTTTTTGGTCCTCATTCTCTTTAACCTCTCTGTAGCCTTTGACATTGTCATTATTATGCTCTTCTTTCTAGGTTTTCAAGCTTCCTGTCTCTTCTGATTTTCTTCCTAACTATCTAACTACTCCTCTGCAGTCTTCTTTGCTATTTTTTCATTCAAATCATACCCGCTTAATTGTAGGGCTCTCTCCCAAGCCCTTTTCTATTGTCTTTCTCTACTATTTTACTTGGGGAATCTCATCAGCTCCCATAGATTTAAATGATCATATCTACATTGAAGATAATCAAATCTACCTAACTGATGACCTCTGTGCTCACTTCTCTACAATTGCCTTTCAGACATGTCACAGTGGATGTTCAGTAGACATTTTAAACTCACATGTCTGAAATGTCCTAAACTTTCCCATCCTTCCAAACTTTTCTATTACTGCCAAGGGAGTTATCATCCTCTCTGTCCCCCAGGTTCCTCACTTAAGTGTCATCTTTGACTTCTTATCTTCTGTTACTCTCTTATATCCAAACTATTGCCACAATCTTTAAATTGCATCTGTTGCACTTCTTGCTAATTTAGCCTCTTCTTTCCTCTTACTTGTCATCATTCTGATGCAGGCTCTCATCACCTTGAGCCTGGACCACTGCAATAGTCTGCCAGTAGAGCTGCTTTCTGCAAGTCTCTCTCTCTCTACTCTATTCAGTCACCAAAGTAATTTTTCTAAATTGTACATCTGATATTATTCAGCTTTTCTATATACTCTAGTGCTTCCTTATCATCAAGGGTCAAATTCAAAATTCTGTTTCCAGAATTTTGGAAACCTAGCTACCTCCACTCACCTACTCCCCCTTCAACTACATACTCACAGACACACACACACACACACACACACACACACACACACACACCCTGGTTTCTTACACCTTTCTAAATACTTTGATCTTTTGACACTGGCTTCCTAACTGTTCTTCAAACAAGACATTCTATCTCTCAGCTCTGGGCATTTTCTCTGCCTGTCTCCCAAATGCTTAGAATGTTGTCTCTCTCTTCATCTCTGACTACTGACTTTCTTGACTTCCTTCAAGTCCCAACTACAATCCCACCTTATAGGAAGTTTTTCTAATTCTTTCTTTTTGATTTTTAGGGCCTTCCCTCTCCAGATTATTTCCTGTTTACCCTGAATATAGCTTTCATAACTTTTCTTTGTTGTTTCTCCTTTAGAGTGAGAGCTCCTTGAGAGCAGGTCTTGACATTTGATTCTTTTTATATCCCTAATATTTGGCACATGGTTGACAATTAATAAATGTTTATTTACTATGTCAAATTACCTTTTAGTTAACAGGTTTTATAAAGCTCTTTTTAATAAATTATTTCATTTGATCTTTACATCAGACTTGTTAAGTAGATATGATACTATCCCATTTTGCAGATCATCCTGACTCCAAATCAAGGTTTCTATCTGCTAACCATTTTATATTTTTAATTTTTTTAGTTTTTTTTGTAAGGCAATGGGGTTAAGTGGCTTGCCCAAGGCCACACAGCTAAGTAATTATTAAGTGTCTGGGGCTAGATTTGAATTGAGGTACTCCTGACTCCAGGGCCGGTGCTCTATCCACTGTGCCACCTAGCTGCCTGTGCTAATCTTTTAAAATAGTTCACATCTATCTATCTCTACCTTGATCTAAAGTTTACAAAGCACATTCTTCATAGTCACCTTGTGAGGTGTGTAGGGAGAGTATTATAATCTCCATTTTATAGATAAGTTGAGAATTGAGAGGGTGAGTTATATGCCCATGATGTCTCAAGTAGTAAGCATCTGAAACAGAATTTTAACCTGGGTATCCTGATTCCAAGGCCAGGCTACTATACCAAATCAATTAAATTCAACTAACATTTATTGAGCCATCAACAAGCATTAAGTTCTTACTATAGTCTAGGAACTATGTCAAGTGCTAGTGATACAAGGAAGCTTACTTTCTAAGAGAGAGAGAATAGGTACATATATAGCATATTCAGAATATATCTGATGTTAGAAAGGAGGTCACTTGGGGACCATATGGGGAACTTGGAGAATAGAGACTTTGAAAAAGGTTTCCTTCAGAAGAAGCTAGAACTAAATCTTGAAGGCAGTCAGGGATTCTAGGAGGGAAAGTATTTAGGAATTGGGGACAGATAGTAAAAAGAGATGGAGATGGAACATCATCTCTAAGGAATAGCTAATGCCCCAGTATGGCTGAACCATAGAATGGGTGGCCTAGAAAGGGAGCGTAGCAGTCCCAGATTTCAAATTATACTACAAAGTAATAATCATTAAAACAATTTCATACTGGTTAATAAATAAAACTTGATCAGTAGAACAGTTGAAGAAATAAACAATCCAGAGAAACAAAAGAGCCTGCTGTTTAATAAACCCTAAGAGTAAACTATTGGGTCAAGAAAACTGTTGGAAAAACTGGAAAGAAGTCTTGACTGAAACTATGTATAGTCTAACATCTCATGGCATATACCAAGATAAGATCTGGATAGGTACATGACTTACATGTAATAGGTGAAACCATAAATACATTATAGGAGCAAGGAAGAAATGAAGAATTTGTAGCCAAACAAGAGATAGAGGGGATCACAGAGAGTAAAATCAACAATTTTGATTGCATATTTTTTTGCTCAAACAAAATCAATGCAGCTAAAATTAATATAGAAACATATAAATAGGAAAAATTTGAAGCATATTTCTTTGAAAAAGTATATTTCTTATGGAGACATTAATGCCCTCTTGGTGGAACTGTGAACTGTTACAACCATTTTGGAGAGCAATACAGAATTATGCCCAAAGAGCAATAAAACTGATCATACTCTTTGATCCAGCAATTCCAATACTAGGCCAATATCCAGAAGAAATCATAAAAAATAGGAAAAGTTCCACATGTTCTAAAATATTCATAGCAGCTCTTTTATGTAGTGGCAAAGAATTTGAAACTGAGGGAATGCCCATCAATTAGGGAATGGCTGAACAAATTATGGTATATGAATGTTATAGAATACTGTTATCTATAAGTAACCTTGAATGATCGGACTGTAGAGAAGCAGGGAATGGATTACAGAAACTGATGCTGAGTGAAGGGAGCAGAACCAAGAAAACATTGTACATGTTAATAACAACATTGTGAAATGATCAACCTTGATGGAAGCAGCTCCTCTAAGCAGTCCAGAGATCTAGGACAACCCTAGGAGACCAGCTATGGATAATGCTATCCCTATGCAGAGGAAGAAAAAGAAAACAAAAAACCTACAGAATCTGAATGAACACTAAAAAAAATTTCTCTTATGTATTTCTTTTTTTTCTCTTATGTATTTCTTATCTCATGGTTTTCTTTCCTTTCCCTTAATCTTAATTTCTCATACCCCAAATGATTAATTTGTATACATGTTAAACACAAATGTGTATGTACAATATTCACCTGATCGCCTCTGATGGGAGGGGGATGGGAAGGGAAGGTGGAAGGAAATTATATAACTTAAAAATATGCACATGCATGTAGATGAATGTTGAAAACCTTTCATAACATGCAACTAGACAAATGTCATATAAAAAAGATATAATTTCTTAGATAAATAGGGAACTGATTTAAATTTATAAGAATAGTCATTCAAATGAAAGTGGTCATATATAGTTTTCAGAGAAAGAAATCCAAGCTATTAAGTCAATATAAATAAAATGCTTAAATAACTAATAATTTGAGAAATACAAAGTAAAACTACTCTGGGGTCTCATCTCATATCCATCAGATTGGCAAAGATGACAAAAAAGGAAAATTACAATTCTACTGGGGTCATGGGAAAACATTCATTAATGCACTGCAGGTGGAGCTATGCAAAAGAAATTTGTAACTATATAGTTACTAAACTGTGTATACCCTTTGATCCAGAGACCTCTATTAAGTCTATACCTTAAAGAGATCAAAGAATATGGAAAAAGACTCATATATGAAAACATTTATAATATTTTTGGTGGTGGTAGTAAAGAATTGGAAACTGAAAGAGTGCCCATCAGGTGAGGAATGGCTGAATATATTATACAATATAAATGTAATGGAATAGTATTGTGCTATTCTGTAAGAAATGATAAAGAGGATGGTTTTGGAGAATTCAGGAGAGATTTGTATGAATTGATACAGAGCGAAATGAGGAGAACCAGAACAAAATTTTACACAATAACAACATTGTAAAGATGAACAACTTTGAAAGACTTGAGAACTCTCCAGAAGATACAGGATCAACTATTAAATTAATTACCTAACAGAGAGGTTATGGACTCAGAGGGCAGACTGAGACTGTTGCTTTTGGACATAGACAATGCAGAGATTTGCAAGTTCTTCTTCTTGTTGTTGTTTTTATTGATATTTTATTTTTTCCAATTATAGGTTATGGAAGTTTTTCAACATTCATCCTTTGGAATATTTATAAGATGCATACTTTTCTTCCATCCTCCTTCCATCACCCTCCTCATCTCGGCACTTAACAGTCAAGTGAACTTTGTACATATAATTTTGTGTCTAACATGTTTACATATGTCATTCTTTGATGAGGAATTAGGATAAATGGAAAAGAAAGAAAATCATGGGATAAGAAAAAAATGAGGAAAATTTTAAAAAGTGAACATATGTTCATTCAAATTCTGTGATTTTTTGTTTTTGTTTTTGTTTCCATCTTGATGTGTTATGGTGTTATCCATAGCAAGTGTCCAAGGATTGCCCTAGCTCTTTGAACTGCTGAAGGGAGCTATATCCATCATAGCTGGCCAACTTACAATGTCATTGTTAATGTGCTGGAGGAGATAATTTTTAGGAAATTATTTATATAGAGACAAGAGGTGGAATGTTAAACAGTTCATAGTCCAACTTGTCTGGAAGCACAGTAATATGAAACAAGACTACAAAAGGAAATCAGGACCAGATTGCCTATTAGCATCCTCTCTGTCTCTCAAGGCCAGGTGCTCTGGAAAAAGCTTCCTAGAAGAGGTAAGATTTAAGCTGGTGCATAAAGGAGGCTAGGGAGAGAAGGGAGGAGGATGCATTTCTGTTTCTGGGTGGCCATTCTTATATTTGCTCATTGGCAGTGCTCATGAGGCCAAGTATCAATAGGCCAACCTTCATAGCTTTACACTGGTGGGTCACAGTTCACTAGGGATGTATTTATAGTCAGAATCTTCCCACCTGCCCTGCTGAACTATTACTTCATGATTTAAATGTTATGAGTGACCTTGGTTGACCTACCCTGCACTCCTCAAAGCCTACTGCTATAACCTGGCTGTTTCCTGAGTCTTCCTAAAGCATTACAGAATCTCAAAGCTGGAAGGCTCCTGAAGGTCTGATTGCAAGGGGGAGAATAATATACCTAACCTGATTTTCTTCTGGTTCAATCTCCTTGTTTTGGTGTCCTCAGAACATCACTATGGCACCTTTCATCATCACAGGATCCCAGAAGGTGGGAACTCCCTTTCTATGACTAATAAATTACCAATTTCTCCTCCCAAATCCTTATATTTTAAAATTTGTCTGCAAAGGTAAAAATCCCATTCTGCTGTCTTTACTCCTCACTCTCATTCCCTCCTACCCATCTTAACTCAAAGACTCCCAAGGTATTTTCCTTTTCACATGCCTTCCATTATGCTCTCCAAGAACAGTATTCTATTGAATCCAAACTTTCTTTTGTCCTAGAAGTCATTCAATCATGGGCTAAGCAGGGCAGCTAAGTGGTAAGTGGATTAGTGACAGATCTGAGCTAGGAAGACTCATCTTCACAAGTTCAAATCTGGCCTCAGACACTTGCTAGCTGTTCCACCTTGGGCAAATCACTTAATCTAACCCTTTTTGTCTCAGTTTCTTGATCTGTAAAATGAAATGGAGAAGGAAATGGCAAACCACTCCAGTATCTTTGTCAAGAAAACCCTAAATTAGATCAAGAAGAGTTAGATGTGACTGGGAAATGACTGAACAATAACAATGTGATAAACACTGCTGGGAGCTGACAATAAGGGAAGAAACGAAGTGAGAAAGGAAGGAGGAAAAAAGGAAGAAAGAATTTCTGCTCTTGAGTAGGAAAAGGCAACATATGTAAAATATATGGAAGTTTACAAAATGTTCCAACATTCCAATGTATAAAAAAAGATACACATGTTAAAAATACAAATTAAATATATACAAAAAAGATAAAATAAAACATAAATGACATAAATATTACATATAAGAATATACAATACATACAAAATACATTTAAAGTGGTCAAATACAAGGTAATTAGTTAAGGAGGGAGGGCACTAGCAATTGTGGAGAATAAAGAAAAGCTTTGGTCTAAGATGTAATGTAAGTTGAGCCTTGAAGGAAGTGAGAAATTCTTTGAGGGATTCTATATTTTTCTTATGTTCTTCATCTTCTTAAACTCATTGAAAACTGACTTTCTCCAAAAGACTACTTATTCTTGTCACCTTCTCCAAGCCTTTGGCCCCTTCTGTCATGCCATTAAACATAGCAGACTAGAATCATAAGAATAAATATTTTTCTTGCTTCAATCAACTAATAACTTCTCCTCCTTTGAGGTTCACTCAGTTCATCTCTTATTATCTCATCCAGAACCTTATTACAGATATTTCCCAGCCCTCAGGTTATTCTCCCTGCCTTTGTACTGATGGACATTAATACCCACAGTGATGTCTCCTCACACTCTCTGGTTGCGTAGTTCAACAGGCTCCTCAACTTCTAGGACCTGTATCTTCACTCTAATTCAACCACAGGAATGAATGGTCATGCCTTAGGTCTCACCAACAGTTGCCTCTTCCACTTCCTCCTTCAGTTAATCCTAAACTCCTAAATTCCTTTTTCTTATAATAATCTCTTTAGAAGACATAAGTAAAACACTGGGGATGAGGGGAAGAGATGAAGAGAGAGAAGACAAACAGGGAGAATAGGATGGAGGAAAATATACAAGGAGTAATCATAACTGTGACTATAAATGGGATAAACTTTCCTATAAAACATACAGATAGCAGTGGGTCAAAATCCAGAATTCTGCAATATGTTGTTTACAAGAAACACACCTGAAACAGAGAGAGACACCCACACACACCGGGTAAAGGTAAGGGACTGGAGCAGTATCTATTATGGTTCAAGTGAAGTCATAATGATCTCTTAACCTTCCATTGTCCTCCTCCTGCTTCACTCTTCCAAACCTACTTTCAGTGTGACTGCTCCTCCAGTTCTTCTACCTTCCTGTTTTCCTGGCCTATCATCCTTGTTCAGGTCTTATTTCCCTCCTTCTTAGTTCTGGTCCTATAATAAACTAATTCAACTGAATAATCCATCCTTAAACCTCCTACCCTACACTGATCATGCTTTGCCAAACATTGGCCCTAGGTTACCACCATCTGCCATCTTTGTTGCTATTTTTGTGCTTTTGAACAGCAATGAATAGTCATACAGTTATTCTGACTGGGTCCACCATAGTTATCTAATCTCAATTGAACCCTTATTGCTGCAACTCTTGGTCACATTCCTTGCATTAGTATTTCCAGACCTTTTCTCAAGACTTCTAGAGCACACATTTTATTTCTTTCCCCAATGTGAGAATTTTTGCCTTCTAATTTTTCTAAGAAAACTGAGACTATCCCATGAGTTCTCCTTATTCTCCCATTTTATTTGTCCAAAACCCCTCAAAATTATGATCTTTCCTGCTAGGATCAACTCTACTTGTGCTTTTGAGCTTCTTCATTTATGAGAGTTTGTCATTATGATTATTCTCCCTTTCTGTGTTTCTATCTCTCCCTTCCACACATACACATACACATACACACACACACACACACACACAAACACACAAAACATACATATTCATTCAATCTTTTCTCATCTACTTAGCCAGGTTTCCCCACACTTTAAAAAAATCTTCCCTTAATCTTACCATTTAATCAAGTTATCATCTTACAGTATTGTAGCCCGTTTCCAATAAGAAGTCTCCTATACCCATTATCTTCATTCCTTACCTCCCACTTTTTTTTAAGTCCTTGCAATCTGGCTTCTGACCCTGCTCTTTGCTAGTGATCCTTCAGCTACTAAAGGTTATGGCCTTTTTTCAGACCTCATATCTGAAGCTTTTGACACTTGACCATTGTTCTTCCCTGATAATCTATGTTTCCATGACACTTTTCTTTGCTAATTCCATTTGCCAGGTCATCATCTATTTTCTGTCACCTAACTGGAGGCAAGAATGGCTCTGTACTGGGCCCTCTATTTTCCATCTTAATATTATTTTTTGGTAATTTCTCAGCTCCCATGTATCTAATTGTTATCTATCTCAACATAAAGGATTTCCAAATCTATAAATTTAACTCTAAGCTCTCTCTTAAGCTCTGCTCATTTCTACTTGCATACTTATTGGTATCTTAAAATCAACATATTCAAAACACAATTTATTTTAGTTTTTCTTAAACCCACTCATCTCTAAACCTCTCTATTTCTCTTGAAGGTTCCACCATCTTTCTCTATCAAGATTTAAAACCTCAGAATTACCTTTGCCTCTTTTCTCTTTACTTTCTACTCAGTTGTGAAATTTTGACAATTTCCCTTGAATCCCCTTCTCTCTACACACACACACACACACACACACACACACACACACACACACTACCCTAGTTCAAATTCTCATCACCTCTCAATTGGACTATTGAAGTTGTCTTTTAACTGGTCTCTCGGCTTCTAGTCTCTCTCCCCTCTAATCCATCCTCACAGAACTGTCAATTTTAGCACAAATTTAACTATCTCACTCCCTTCCTCAAAAAGTTTCAGTTTGGAATGAAACTGGAAAATTCAGAATTCTTCATTTGGCATTTAAGTTTTGTCACAGTCTTACTTTCCCATTTTATTTCAGATTATTTCCTCAAATTGTATTACTGTTATTGCCTCCATTCAATTATAAAAGTTGCTCCCCAAAGCAGGGAATTTTCCTCCTTTCTCACCTTGGCATCTCAGTTCAGATACCACCTTCTCCAAGAAGTCTTCCCTGGTCCCTTCTTCTGTCCCATCTCTCCTTCAGCTTACCTTTTGTTTATTTGTTTAAATGTCCCTTCTCTACCCCTAAATAGAAAGTAGATTTTTTGAGGATGGAAACTATTTAATTTTTTTTGTTTTCATATCCCAGGTTCTAAGAGAGTTTCTTACACATAGTTGGAGCTCAATAAATGCATGTTGACATATACTGAATGCCCTTTAGCTATTTTTATTCTTTCTCTTCTGTTCTAAAAAATTATTCTTCATACCAGAGAAAAATAGTAAGAAAATAGTGGTTGACCATTTCTATCTTCTCACTTTTGGCTATTAGCACCATTCCATTCATCTCAAATTAGTCTAGTTCTATCTTTATCCTTTTGCTTTTTTAATAAGCCTCTTTTTATTCTTATCATTCATAACCAGCCTCACCTTTTGTACTACTGACACTTTCCCTGCAGAATCATGTTACTTCTTTATATTCAATACATTAACATGCTATTGCTTCCATATCTTCTATGTAGTTTTAAAAATTCTTAATTGATCAGTGAATTCCATGTGCATCCTCATCAGAGTCTTTAGACAGCTTTCCTCTTTCATCCATTTTTCTTCTTTGGTCTCCAATTTCCTTCTTATATCCAAGACAGAGTGAACAAAGGAAAAATCTATTTTCAAGGAAAATAGAATTTTGTGTAACTAGGGAGACATAATGTTCAGAATACTGAAATATGGATCTGCCCAAGGATTAAACAGTCTTAGTCAGCCCTAGGTTATCACTCTCTGGGTAACATTCAATGGTACAGAAACTTTCATTCTTTGGGTCAGTCAAGATTAAGATTCTTTTCCAGGCAGTATCTTGAACAGAGAACTGAGAACCCAACCATAAAGCATAGCTTTGGGTCAATCAAGATTAAAGCTCTTTTCTAAGCTTCTAGATTTACCCTAGGGTAACTAACTTTCCCAAGTTTTCTTGGCAATACGGATATGCAAATTGCAGCTTTAAGATCAGACCCCTAAAAAGGGTTCTCCTTTCTAGCATCCTACTGATTTTGCTTATCCCAATATCCTAATCCTTAGAGTTTTCTGTGTGGGTGAATTTATTTATTCATTTATTTTTTATTTTTTTTAGGTTTTTGCAAGGCAAACGGGGTTAAGTGACTTGCCCAAGGCCACACAGCTAGGTAATTATTAAGTGTCTGAGACTGAATTTGAACCCAGGTACTCCTGACTCCAGGGCCGGTGCTTTATCCACTACGCCACCTAGCTGCCCCCGTGTGGGTGAATTTATAACTACTGGTGTAGCTCTCTAACAAATTAATAAGATTGAGTAACATATAGATGATTCAGGGGCTCTGTAATACACATATACATAATCACAACTTTATAACTAAACTATTTAAAATAACACACAGTCAAGATTGTCCTGAAAATCAACGAAGGCTTTCCTTCCCTCCTTTTGGATCTGTGCTTGTGTGTCTTCACAGCATCAGAAAAGCTCAGATAGTTAGAAGGAGCCTTATAAGTCATCAAGTCTGATTTCTAAGCCCTCTACAACATCCTTACCAAGAGGTGATACAGTTTCTGTTTGAAGATGTCAAGAAAGGAGGAAGTTACTATTTCTGAAGGAAGGTGACTTCATTTTTGAATAGCTTTAATTATGAGAAGGTTTATCATTATATGGAGCTGAGATTTGCCTCTCTACCCAGAGTTCTCCCCTCTTGGGGAGAAGCAGGACAAGTTTTGCTTGAATGTTCTTCGAATAGATGAAGAAATCTATCAGGTAGGGAATAAGGGAAGGGAATAAGCATTTATATATTGCCAGGCCCATAATTCTTCAAGGTAGGTGCTGTTATTTTTTCCTATCTTATAGTTGAGGAAACTGAGGTAAATAGAGATTAAGTGAAGAATTCAAGGTCACAAGCTGGATTTGGACTTAGCTCTTCTTGACTCTAAATCAGCATACTACCTCAGATTTCTTCTCCTTGGTAAATATCCCTACTTTATTCAATGATCCATTTGGGACATGCTCTCATATTCTCTTGCCAACCTTGTCTTCTTTTGATGCTCTCCTGTTTATCAGTGTCTTTTATTTTTAGGTTTTTTGCAAGGCAAACGGAGTTAAGTGGCTTGCCCAAGGCCACACAGCTAAGTAATTATTAAGTGTCTGAGACTGGATTTGAAACCAGGTACTCCTGACTACAGGGCTGGTGCTTTATCCACTACACGACCTAGCCGCCCTGTTATCAATGTCCTTAAAATGGACCAAATACTCCTGGGGAAGCCGTGCTTGAGAGTGCTCTTGGGGGTCTATGAATCTTTACCCAAAGAAAGTTATGGATAAATGGGCCAGGGAGAATGATGATGAGGTTGTGCCAGATAATCCCAAACTGTCCCTGATTGTTGCACTAATGGAATGAGCAAGTGTATCAAGGTTGATCATCACCCCCATGTTGCTGTTAGGATGTACAATGTTTTTCTGGCTCTGCTCATCTCACTCAACATCAGTTCATGTAAATCCCTCCAGGCTTCCCTGAATTCCCATCCCTTCTAGTTTCTAATAGAACAATAGTGTTCCATGACATTCATATACCACAGTTTGCCACCACAAACAGGGCTGCTATGAATATTTTTGTACAAGTGATGTTTTTACCCCTTTTCATCATCTTTTCAGGGTATAGACCAAGTAGTCGTATTGCTAGATCAAAGGTTATGCACATTTTTGTTGCCCTTTGGATGTAGTTCCAAATTTCTCTCCAGAAAGGTTGGATGAGTTCACAGCTCCACCAACAATGTAATAGTCTCTCAGATTTCCCAAAACCTTTCCAACAATGATCATTATCCTTTCTGGTCATATTGGCCAGTCTGAGAGGTGTGAGGTGGTACCTCAGAGAAGCTTTAATTTGCATTTTTCTAATAAGTAATGATTTAGAGCACTTTTTCATATGACTATGGATTGCTTTGATCTCCTCATCTGTAAATTGCTTTTACATATCCTTTGACCATTTGTCAATTGGGGAATTAGCCTTTAAATTTAGATTTAAATTTGTTCATTGTTTCAGTTGTTTATGACCCCATTTGGTGCATTCTTGGCAAAAATACTGGAGTGATCTGCCATTTCCTCTCTAGATAATTTTACAGATGAATAAACTGAGACAAACAAGGTTAAGTGACTTGTCCAGGGTCTCACAGCTAGTAAGTATCTGAAGCTGGATTTGAACTCAGGAAGATGAAACTTCTTGACTCCAGGTCTGGTCTATCTATTGCACCACCAAGCTTCCATTAGACCTAAAGACTTTTTGTACAAAACACTTGAAGAAATTTATGTTTTGGGGGGAAGTAAGAGTAAAGGATAAAGGAAGAGGAGAAAGTAGTAATGTCTGTGAGAGAGGTTTCAGGTTGACTTTGGGCCTAGCAGATCAATCTGGATCCAAGGTTGCTAAGGAAGCTATGTTTTTGATTGGATATAGCTGAGTTCTGAGTTCTTTGTTCAGGATGCTGCCTGGAAAAGAGTCTTAATCTTGATTGTCCCAAAGAATGAGAAATTCTGAATGTAATCCAGAGAACATGTGATTTTTGATGCTTATCTCCTCAGAAATTGATGGAGGCCACTTGAGACAGCTTTGGGGGAAGAACTCAGGAGAGAGGTGGCTTCCAGGGAAGGGAGTAATCATCAGTGAAGACCAAAGACTTGTCACTCCTAGGATATTACTAATTCCCCTTTTTTGTCTTGTGTCTTCAAGCTCTCCTTCTAGAATGGTCCTTTTCTCTCTGCCTATAAATCTAATGAAGTCTCTTCTACACTAAAAGAGCTTTCCTCAACCCTACTGCCCCCTCAAGCTAACAGTCCATTTCCCCTTTTCATTGCCACACTACTTAAGAGTCATTTTTACTTGCTGCCTATTCATTTTTTATCATCCCTTTCCACACCTTCTGTTCCTATCACTCAATAGAACTTGCCCTTTCCAAGGCATCATCAACAAATCTAATGAATGACCTACCTTTTCTTGGTCCTCATGATCTCTGAAGCATAACTGATTTCTCTGAAGCATGCTGAACCCTTCTCCCTAATTTCTTGAAATATCCTTAACCTTTGGTTAAAGTTAATTCTCTACCTACCTCTCACACTATTCTTGCCTCCATTTCTTCTTCTCTTTCCCCCCAACATTCAGATTGTAGACAACCAGCAAGGTTCTATCACCAACCTTCCATTTTTCTCTCAATACTTTTTTTCATTCATTATTTTATACATTCCTACCTTTCCAACTACTTACCTTTGTGCAATATGGAAATCAAAAGGGTCATACTCTCTACCTGAAGGTTTCTCCTTTTTCAGATTCCTTAACTTAGCATCATCAGCTTTGAACTCCCTGGGACCATGTTTCTTCACCACAGTCTCTATTTTCTGACTTCGTACCCATGTATTCTCCTGGTCCCTGATTTTTACCTCTTGATCTGGAACTTATGCTGAAATCAGTAGTATCATTACTTGTCCTTTTTATGTAGGCAAAGAACTGCTTATTGTTTCTGGAAAGGGGATGTCAACCAACTGTCCTATTGTTCCACCCAACCAAGGGACTTCTCAGGTCAGCACAGCTCTCTGGTCAGCACTTCCTTAAGTGGGTTGTATTATTTATTTGAATGTAAACTTCCTGAAGCAGGGCCTAATTCACTTTTACATTCCCAGCATTTAGCAATGCTTTAATAACAGTTAGCTTTGACATTTAACATAGTTAACTCTTAATAAATGCTTTTTCATTCATTTATCAGTACTAGAGATTTGAAGGGCAGCTCTATCATATCTTTGTACTCTTAAGGATGGTCCTTTTCTCTTTGCCTGAGCTCTAGGTTCAGAGTTAATCTTTGTGGCTACCAGATAGAATAGCTTTCAGAAGCTCCCTAGCCTTGGTCTAATGTCATTGCTCTTTTTCTTCAGTGCCTGACCACGCTAACTGGCCTTTCTCTTCTCATACTCCTACTCTCCTCTAGCTCCCATGATTATCATGAGACTGGGTCCTTCCTGGTGTACTGAGAAGGAACCTGTTTCTCTCCAACACATCTGAGTAGGAGTCCACTGACCTCATTGCTCATTCTCAATGGCCATTTGGTCCAACAACAATGACATACATTTGTAGAAGAAACTACAAAATCTCCCTCCCCAAAGGGGAGCCAGCTCTGAGCTTTCCTTTTTGGAGATATTTTATAAAGCAGCCCTTGGGGCCACTCTGAAGGAAGATTGTGGGAGTGAATAGAGAAGTTGATAGAGAGCAGAGGTATTCCTCCAAACCCCTAAATTCAGTGGAAAATGCAGATGTAAGCAAGAGGCAAACTATCTGGACACTAAGGCAAATGGGACCCATTGACTGTTAAGCCAAGCATAGAGCTGAAGACAGACTCATTTGAGCAGTACAAAAAGAGAGCCTTTCTATAATTCCTTGAGGACACGTTTGTGTGAAGGTAGGGGCCACTAGACCCTGTATGTACGATAGAAGATTTCTAAAGTAGGGAGATATTCTATTTCAGGAGAGTGTATATCTTATGTTACCACCATAAGTTTTATGGAAGGCGCAGGTCTAGCTAGAAACAACTTCAACTTCATTTCTTTTTTAAAGGTGAAATCCAAACACTTGGGGCAACTAGGTGGTGCACTGGAGAGAGGTTCAGATTTAGAGACAGGAAGTCCTGAGTTCAAATCAGACCTCAAACATTTACTGGCCATGTGACCCTGAGCAAGTCATTTAATCCTGGTTGCCTCAGTTTCCTCATTTGTAAAATGAGTTGGAGAAGGAAATAGTGAAATCCCTCCAATATCTTTGCCAAGAGAACCCCAAATGGGGTCTTGGAGAATCAAACCCGACTGAAATGACTGAACAAAAACAATCTAAACACTTAGGTGAGGGTAGTCCTTACTGAAATGAAAGAATTTGTCTCCCTCTCAACCCCATTCGTTTTCTTTCTAGGGGGGAATCTTAGCTTAGTAGTTATACTTTAAGTCTAGAGGCCTCTATTGATTCTTGGGGAGAAGTGGGACCTCCTAGAAAGTGGGAAATTGTATTAACCATTTATAGGTCACTTTGAGTATTTTTCTGTGGGTGAGATAAAGACTATTGTGTATATCTATATGTATCTATATACATATATATATATATATATATAGAGAGAGAGAGAGAGAGAGAGAGAGATAACTAGGTGGCACAGTGATTAGAATCTTTGAACTGGAGTCAAATCTGAGTTCAAATTTAGTCTCAGAAGCTTAGGAACTGTGTGATCCTGGGCTAGTCACTTATCCTCTTTACCTGCCTTGGTTTCCTTGTCTGTAAAATGAGGATAATAATGGTACCTACCTTCTGGTGTTATTCTAAAGATCTAATGAGAACATATTTATAAAGCAATTAACAAAACTTAAGGTGCTAATTAAATGCTAGCCATAGTTATTATTACTATCCTCTATGAAGTATTATCTTGAGTGCTTGCAAGAGATTGACCCCTTCTACCTACCTCTGTGGAGATCTAGATCTGAGTGACAATCTGAGGTTTCTAGAGGAAGCTCTTAATGGGAGGCAAAATAATTCAGAGAAATATGACTTTGGGTCCAGGTCCCAAGATGAGATCTCTTTTTTGCAAGCCCAGATATTGTGGTGTTAGGTCATGGGTTCCACAGGATTTAGGTAGGATATAGTCTTTGCATTCATGCATTTCTACTCAAGTACTGAGCTAATAATAATAATGCATTGATGACCCTTTGGGCTAGGAGCTCTGACAACTTCTCTGAGCACCTATGGTCCTTCCAGTTTACTCTTAGGCTCTGTATCAGCTTCAGCAGGTTCCTACAGACTCTCTGTCATAGCACTGTTAATTTGGTACAATATTTTTAAACATAAATTCCAATTGAAACACAAACTCTTTTACCAAGGCCAGTTGAGAAATGGCTGGGGGAAGGGCGGGGGGTTGATCTCAATCCTTGGCCTCTCTCCCAAATTCAGTTCTGCATTTCTAATTCCCTGCTGGGCATTTCCACCTGGATGTCACAGAAATAGCTCAAACTCTACAAACCCAAAATTAGATTCAACATCTCCTCTTCTAAACTTTCTCTTTTTTCCTAACTTTCTTCTTTATGCCCCTCCATTCTCCCACTTAACCAAATCTCAAAATATCATATTTATCTTTAACTATTTCCTTCTTGCTTTGTAAATTCTCTTTGTAACAAAGTCTTTTTAAAATCTTATCTCTGTAATGTCTCTAGCATCTTTCTCCTCTTTTCCATTTCCACGGTCCCCACTTACTTTAGGGTTTTGTTACTCCAGTGATGAAAAAGGTCACATCTCATCTTGCCCTACCCTAGGTGAGTCAGTCTACTTTTTTGATGATTTAGAAATCATCAAATAGAACAATGATAATTGTAATAATTGCTAGCATTTTCATAGTGCTTTAAGTTTTATAAAATGCTTCTCTAATTTACAGATTGTGATTCAATTAAATTCAAATATTTCATGAAGTATATTGGGAAGAAATAAAATTTAGATAACATTTTTTTTCTATCTCAGAACCTATAAGCTAGTAGGGAGATAAGACACAAATACAAATAATTACAATACTAACTAATAGCATATATTGAAGGATTACTAAACAAAGTGCTTTGTAAAGTTGGAGGAGAAAAGTTGTTATGAGAGCCTGCATATAATGGAAAGAAATGTAGATTTGGAGTCAAAGAAGGTCCAGATCTGGTTTGGCTCAGGTCATATCACCTCTTGTGGCTTCTGTTTGGTCATAGGTAAATTAGAGGTTTGGGAAAATTGAAATTTAATTTTGTGAAATTATAAATATTAAACCTGAACTAAAAGCAGAGATAAGAGAAGATTCCTCCTGCCCAATCCACTTGTAGATTGGATAAGCTATGGGTATGAAACATAGGAAATGTTAGATTTTTTTCAGTATGACAGTTTTGCTAAACTATTTTTTCCCTCTTTCTACTTCTCATTCTTCTATGTATCAAGTCTCAAATATCAAACCTATCTTTAATTCTTTGTTTCTTGCCTTTATAAATTATGTTCTAAAAACTTGGAAGAAGAAACACAGTACATATAACATGATGAAAGCTTCATTTTAGGAGTAGAAATTTATTTATTAAACCAAGATCAAGAAACTATATTTGGGGTGCAAAATATTTGAATGAAGGGTCAGGGGAGAGACCAGTTCCATGTTATTAACCATCTGTTGAAAATTCTATTTACATATATGCAATTCATTGCATTCTATCTAAACTTGCCCCTTCTCCAAATGTCCCTTCTGTCTTTTGAGAACACTGTTACCAAATTGTAATGCCTTAGAGTCATCCTTGACTCTTCTCATAACATGCTCCCTATATCCAATCAGTTGCCATGTCTTGTCAGTTCATCTTTTCCTTGTATCCATCCCTTGTTATTTATTATGGTTTTGTAACTCTGTTCAAGTCACTCAATATGTGTCTGCCTCAGTTTCTGAACCTGTAAAATAGAGATAACAAAATCAGAATTGTTATAAAGTTAAAATGAGAGAATATTTGTAAAGCACCTCACCAGTTTTAAAGCACTACATAAATGATAGTTATTATTGTTATCATTCACAGGGTGAATACCCTTTGTGAGGGTCCTTATCTGCCTGGATCCTCCTGTTATCCCTGAAATGGTTTCCTTGCTTCCATTCTCTTTCTCTCAATTCACTTGTCAAAATAGTCTTTCTAAGATAAAATCTATTTTTGTAATTCTTCTGCTCAAAATCCTTCAGTGATTTCCTGTTACCTGAGATAATTTTTTCTAATTTCTTATTTTTAAAATTATTTTTAAATTACATGTAAAGACAATTTATAACATTTATTTAAAACATTTTTGATTTCCAAATTTTTTCCTTCTCACTCTTCTCTATTTTCTCCTCAGTTCCCAAGAAAGTAAGCAATTTGATATAGCTTATACATATGTATAATCATGCAAAACATATTTCCAAATTAGTCATGTTGTGAAAGAAGACACAAACCAAAAGAAAAAGACTATGAAAAAAGTGAAAAATAATATGCTTGATCTGCATTCAGAATCTGTCAGTTCTTTCTCTGCATGTGGATAGCATTTTTCATCACTAGTCCTTTGGAATTGTCTTGGATCATTGTATTATTGAGAATAATTAAGTCATTCATAGCTGATCATCATATAATATTGCTATTACTGTCTACAAAGTTCTCTAGTTCTGTTCACTTTATTTTGCATCAATTCACGTAAGTCTTTTAGGTTTTTCTGAAATCAACCTGCCTTACAATCAAATACCACAACTGTTCAATCATTCCTCACTTGATGGACATCCCCTCAATTTCCAATTCTTTTCCACAAAAAAATGAACTGTTATCAATATTTTTGTACAAAATAGGTTCCTTTTCCTCTTTTTTCCAAGGCAATGGGATTAAATGACTTGCCCAGGGCCCCACAACAAGGTAATGATTAAGTGTCTGAGGTCCGATTTGAACTCAGGTCCTCTTGACCCCAGGACCAGTGCTCTATTCACTGTGCAACCTAGCTGCCACTTAGCTGCCTTCCCCCCACCCCCAGTTTCTTTTCTCTTTAACAAAAAAACCAGTCTTTTTGGAATTTAGACCTAGTAGTGGTATTGCTGGATCAAAGGGTATACTCAGTTTTATAGAGCTGTGAGCATATTTCCAAATTGCTCTCAAGAATGTTTGGATTAATTCACAACACTACAACGATGCATCTTCTCCAATATTTATCATTTTCTTTTTTTGTCATATTAGCCAATCTGATATGTGTGAGTGGGCAACTCAGACTTGTTTTAATTTGCATTTCTCCAATCAATAATGATTTAGAGCATTTGACTAGATAGTTTTGATTTAGTAGCTGGAAACTACCTATTCATATCCTTGGCCTATTTATCAACTGGGGAATGACTTGTAGTCTTATAAATTTGACTCAGTTCTTTATATATTTGAGAAATAAAGTCTTTCAGAGAATTTGCCAAAAAGTCTGTTTTTCAGATTTCTTCTTTCCTTTTAATCTTATTTACGTTGGTTTTGTTTGTGCAATCCATTTTAGATCTAGTAATGCTCTCTCTCTCTCTCTCTCTCTCTCTCTCTCTCTCTCTCTCTCGTTAGGTCATAAATTCTTTTCCCCCCATAGATCTGACAAATAAACTATTTCTTGCTTTCTTTATTTGCTTACAGTACCACCTTTTATGTCTAATCATGTCCCTATTTTGATCCTATCTTGGTGTATATCTATAGGTAGTTTCTACCATACTATTTTCCTAGCAGTTATTTGGTTAAATAGTGAGTTCTTGTACCAAAAGCTAGAGTCTTTTGGTTTAGCAACTACTGGGTTACTATGGTCATTTACTCCTGTGTCTTTAATCTATTTCACTGACCCATTACTTTATTTCCTATCCAATACCAGATTGTTGCTCTGGAATAAAACATAAACTCCTCATTTTGGTAATCAAAGCTTTCTGCCTTCAATCTTTCTTTCCAACCTTATATAGCATTGCTCCCTTCACTCACTTCAGGGTTCAGTCAAACTATACTACTAGTTGCTCCCTAAATTCAACGTTCTATGTCTTGCCTCTTTGCATTCATGTAGACTGTGTCTCTTATGTGGAATACATTCTTGTCTCATTTCTCAGCATCTTGAAAGTCTTCCTTCAAGGCTTAGTTTTGGTACTACCAATATACTAACAATTAGAACTGTCTCAAATTATAATGTACTGCTTCAGGAAGTTGTGGGTTTTTCTATTGAGATTACTGTGAAGATGTTGAGCATGGGTTGACCAAGATTTCTGAGATCCCTTCCTACTGTTAGATTCTGTGATTTTATCATTTTGTGAACTATCCCTCTTCTCCCTAATCTTGTCCTTAGTGATATTTTTCTACTCAGATTAGCTTGTCTTTACTGACTTGACTGCATATCTCAGAAAAATGTAAGCTCTTTGAGGGCAGAGGCCAATATTATATTTAATATCCAGTTTCTAGAGTAGTTTTTATACCTAGAAAAGATTGAATAAGTGTTTAAATGAATTATTTTCACAAGCCTTTCTGAGATCTATCTGCTTTCAAGTCTTCACAACCATTCAAAACTGAATCACCCATACATTTGTCAATCATAAAGGTTTTAGGTTGTGCTGAGACCAAGGCTTGTACGGCTGGTTCCCAGTGTGGAGTGTGAAGTTGGTCCTTATTTTTTATTCATATGAATGGTCTGGTTTTGAAAATTCCCTTTATATAAATTAATGATTATTTCCAAAAATTATTACTTGGGGTGTATTTACCAAAGTTAGGATCAAAGAGTAAATCTTACTACACACTAGAAAAATTCCACTCCAGAAAGATTGAACTTATTTAGGTTGACCTTCATCATAAATGAATATTCCTTCCCCAGACATATTGAGTGTATTTACTTCCCCTCCCTGACCTGGGAGTATGATTACTACCCACAAGTTCTCTTCAAATATCCTTTTTCTCACAGCCCTAATGTGAGTGGATATAAAGACTTTTTAAGAGGTCAAGGAGTCAAGTCAAATCATGTAAAAAAAACATATCTTAGGTGATTACCTTTGTATCAGGCTCTGTATTAATATTGGGGGTACAAAGAAAGGCAAAAAAATTTTATTTTCCTCAAAGAAATTCCATCCAAATGAGTAACACAACAAGCAAATAATTATATACAAATAAGACATATGCAAGGTAAATGTAAGTAATGGATCTAGCCTTAAGGGGAACCTTTCTTGAAGAAGTTATAATTTTAACTGAGACTTGGAGGAAGCCAGAGGTGCAGATGAAGAAGCAGAACATTCTAGGCATGGGAGAGAGAGAGATAGTGAAAAGACTCAGATTAAGGAGCTGGAGTGCTAGGAAAAGCAAGGAGGTAAATATCATTGGATCATAGAATATGTAAAGGAGGGTAAAGAGAAAAAAATTTGATCCCAATAGGGACAAAGGTTCTTGAGACAGAGAAATGGTAAGATAGCTGGGATGTGATAAGTAGGGTAAAGAGGGAAGAGAAAGGAAGAAATGAGTCCCTCTTATAAAGACAGATGAGGATGCTTTCTATTGGCATTAGAGCATTGAAAAGAATTTAGCAGTTACAAGTTCAAGTGAACAAATAGCATCAAATATTCTTGGAAAAGACTCAGAAAAACAAATGAAAGATCTATTATAGTGAAAACCTCATTCAGGAGCCTCCATGGAATAAGTAACCAAGATACAGCTAATAGGAAGTTAGTAGTAAGAATCAGCCACATGTGGTAATAGTAAGAATGACATTCATGAGGATTTGTTTTCTTTTTTTTGTTTTTTTGTTTTTCTTTTTTTTTGAAGTTTATTATTTAAATTTTTTCTTATTGATATTTTATTTTATTTTTGCGATTACATGTTATGAAAGTTTTTCAACATTCATGCACATGCATATTTATGTTATACAATTTTCTTCCACTCTCCCTTTCCATTCCAGTCCCCTAAGCAGCAAATGGTCTAGTGAACATTATACATGTATATTTGTGTTTAACATGTTTATATATTAGTCAATTTGTGTATGAGGAATTAGGACTAAGGGAAAAGAAAGAAAACCATGGAATAGGAAGAAAAACATAAGAGAAAATTTTGAAAAGTAAATATAGTGTTTATTCAGATTCTGTTTTCTGTTTTATTTTGTTTTTCTTCATATGGATGTGAATAGTGTTGTCCATAACAGATCTCTTAGGGTTGTCCTAATTCTCTGAACTTCTAAAGGGAACTGCATCCATAGAAGTTGATCAATTCATAATGTTGTTAATGTGTACAATGTTCTCTTGGTTCTACTCCCTTCACTCAGTATCAGTTTGTATAATTCTTTCTATGCTTCTCTAGTGTCCAACCATTCATGATTTCTTATAGAACAATAGTACTCCTTAAAATTCATGTATCATAACTTGCTCAGTCATTCTCCAGTTGGTGAACATCCATTCAATTTCCAGTTCTTTGCCAGCACAAAAAGAGTGGGACTCTTGGAATATGTGGGACTTTTTCCATTTTTATGAGTTCTTCTAGCTATAGGCCTAGTATTAGCATTGCTGGGTCAAAGGTTGTGATCTGTTCTATTGCTCTTTGGACATAGTTCCATATTGCTCTCCATTATAGTTGGATCAGTTTATAGTTCCACCAACAGTGCATTAATATACCAATTCTTCCACAAACTCTCCAGCATTGATTGTTTTCCAATTTTCTCATCTTAGGCAATCTGATTGGTGTGAGGTAGCACCTCATGGTTGTTTTAAGTTGCATTTCTCTAATCAGTAATGAGTTGGAGAATGTTTCCATATTTTATATAGCCTTAATTTCTTCATTTGAAAGCTACCTATTCATGTCCTTTGACCATTTATAATTTGGGGAATAATTTGTAACCTTATAAATTTGATTCAATTATCTATATATTTTAGAAATGAGACCTTTTTCAGAACCCCTAGCTCTGAAAATCATTTTCCAGCTTCTGCTTTCCTTCTAATCTTGGCAGCATTGGTTCTATTAGTGCAAAAACTTTTTTAATTAAATTAAATTAAATTTTTTAATTTTTAAAGATTTTATTTATTTTCAGTTTTACAATTTTCCCCTAATCTTACTTCCCTCCCCCCACCCCCCACAGAAGGCAATTTGCCAGTCTTTACATTGTTTCCATGGTATACATTGATCAAATTGAATGTGATGAGAGAGAAATCATATCCTTAAAGAAGAAACATAAAGTGTAAGAGACAGCAAGATCAGACAATAAGATATCAATTTTTTAAAATTAAATAGTCCTTGGAGTTTGTTCAAACTCTGTAGTTCTTTCTCTGGATACAGATGGTATTCTCCATTGCAGACAGCCCCAAATTGTCCCTGATTGTTGCACTGATGGAATGAGCAAATCTATCAAGGTTGGTCATCTATCCCATGTTGCTGTTAGGGTGTACAGTGTTTTTCTGGTTCTGCTCATCTCACTCAGCATCAGTTTATGCAGATCCCTCCAGGCTTCCCTGAAATTCGGTCCCTCCTGGTTTCTAATAGAACAATAGCGTTTCATGACATACATATACCAGTTTGCTAAGCCATTGCCCAATTGAAGGACATTTACTTGATTTCAACTCTTTGCCACCACAAACAGGGCTGCTATGGATATTTTTCTGCAAGTGATGTTTTTGTCCTTTTTTTTTTTTTATCATCTCTTCAGGGTGTAGACCCAGTAGTGGTATTGCTGGATCAAAGGCTATGCACATTTTTGTTGCTCCTTGAGGTAGTTCCAAATTTCTCTCCAGAAAGGTTGGATGAGTTCACATCTCCACCAACAACAATGTAATAGTGTCCCAGATTTCCCATAACCTTTCCAACAATGATTGTTATCCTTTCTGGCCATATTAGCCAGTCTGAGAGGTGTGAGGTGGTATATCAGAGAAGCTTTAATTTGCATTTCCTTAAGAAGTAATGATTTAGAGCAATTTTTCATCTGATTATGGATTTCTTTGATTGCCTCATCTGTAAATTGACTTTGCATATCCTTTGATCACTTGTCAATTGGGGAATGGCTTTTTTTTTAAAATTTGACTCAGTTCTCTGTATATTTTAGAAATGAGTCCTT
The DNA here is from genome assembly GCF_037893015.1 of Macrotis lagotis. NCBI lineage: Eukaryota > Metazoa > Chordata > Mammalia > Peramelemorphia > Peramelidae > Macrotis > Macrotis lagotis. The sequence goes on from NC_133661.1 coordinate 114,982,444, forward strand.
TGTCAGAAGCATTAGTTATAAAGATTGTTTCCCAGTTTACTACATTTCTTTTGATCTTGGTTACAGTGGTTTTGTCTGTGCAAAAGCTTTTTAACTTAATGTAATCAAAATCATCTAGTTTGTTTTTAGTGATGTTCTCCATCTCTTCCTTAGTCATAAACTGTTTCCCTTTTCATAGATCTGACAGGTAAACTAGTCCTTGATCTTCTAGTTTGCTTATAGTATTGTTTTTAATGTCTAAATACTGTATCCATTTAAATCTTATCTTGGTATAGGGTGTGAGGTGGTCTAATCTAAGTTTCTTCCATACTAACTTCCAATTTTCTCAGCAGTTTTTATCAAAGAGAGAGTTTTTATCCCAATAGCTGGACTCTTTGGGTTTATCAAACAGCAGATTACTATAATTGTTTCCTGCTATTGCACCTAGTCTATTCCACTGGTCCACTACTCTATTTCTTAGCCAATACCAGACAGTTTTGATGACTGATGCTTTATAATATAATTTTTTTTTCTAATTGAAAAACTTTTATTAAAAATTGATTGTTAAAAGCATTTGGCACATAATAGGCACTATATAAATGCTTATTCCATTCTCCTTATAGGAGACCTCTCTTTTTTTTAAATTTATTTTTTTATTCTCATTTTGTACAAATGTTTTTTTTACATTAATAAAATATACTTGTTTACAAGTAAACAAAATACCCCTCCCCCCATGAATATAGATAGACTTGCTTGGGCAAAAAAGTAAAGGGGAGAGAAAAAAAATTAAAATTAAAAAAATAATAGTAATAATTGTAGGTACGGCCAGGTGGTGCAATGGATGAAGCACCAGCCCTGGAGCCACGAGCACGGGAGTCCATATCCAGCCTTGTAAACCCAATAATCACCCAGCCATGTGACATGCAAGCCACCCGATCCCCACTGCCCTGCAAAAACCAAAAAGAAAGAAAAAAAAAGACCCAAAATAAAATAAAATAGTAATAATAGTAGGGGTGGCTGGGTGGCAGACAGAGCATTGGCCCTTGAGCCAGGAGCACCTGGGTCCAAATCCGGCCCCAGACATCCAAAGATCACCCTGCTATGTGGCCCCAGGCAGGCCACCCAGCCCCACTTGCCCTGCACCCTCCCCCAAATAATAATAACAAAAAATGTGCTTCAGTCTTTGTTCCAACACCATCAACTCTGTCGTGGGTGGATCACATTCTTTATGATAAGTCCATCACAAAAGTTGCTTCCATGTTTTTCCAACATTGCCATTGCTGATCGCAACTCCCTCCTTTCTTATTTCTCCACTACCATGTACTATATTTTCTCTCTCCTTTCACTCTGACTCTGCTGTAGGGTTGCTGAGTGGCACAGCAGACAGATCCCTGGTCCTGGGGCCAAGAAGCCCTGAGCCCCCATACCACCCCTTAGGCCCAGCATCCACCTGGCCCTATGGTCCTGGGCAGGCCATCCAATCCCAGCCCCTTGCAAGAAGTAAAAAAGAAAATGTGTTATATCTGACCACTGTCCCCCCATGGTCCATCCTCTCCTCCTTTATTCACATCCCCACCCCTTCCCCCTGCTCCCCCCTCCTTCTTACTCCAGTTGTCTATACCCCATTGAGTATATTTGCTGTTTCCTCTCCTAGCCATCTCTGATGAGAGCAAAGGTTCCCTCATTCCCCCTTGCCTCCACACTTCCATATCATTGCAATAGCTCATTGTAATAAAAAAAATCTTATTATGTGAAATATCTTGGACTATTCCCCCTCTCCTTTTTCTTTCTCCCATTACATTTCCCTTTTTTTCCTATTGACTCCATTTTTACACCGTATTTTATCTTTGAATTCAGCTTTCTCCTGTGCTTCAACTATAAAAGCTCCCTCTACCTGCTCTATTAGCTGAGATGGTTCATATGAATATTATCAGTATCATTTTTCTATACATGCAGCTCATCCTCATTAAGTCCCTCATATTTCCCTCCTCTCCTCCAATCTCCATGCTTCACCTGAGTCCTATATCTGAAGATCAAACCTTCTGTTCAGCTCTGGCCATTCCAAAAGGAACCTTTGAAATTCCCCTGGTTCATTGAAAGTCCATCTTTTTTCCTGAAAGAGGACATTCAGCCTTGCTGGGTAGTTCATTCTTGGCTGCATTCTGAGCTCTTTTGACTTCTGGTATATTGTATTCCAAGCCCTACAAGCTTCCAATGTAGTTGCTGCTAAGTCCTGTGTGATCCTGACTGCAGCTCCACGATATTTGAACTGTGTCCTTCTGGCTGCTTGTAATATTTTCTCTTTGACTTGGGAGTTCTGGAACTTGGCTATAATATTCCTGGGGGTTGGTTTTTTGGGGATCTCTTTCTCGGGGGGATCGGTGGATTCTCTCCATTTCTATTTTGCCCTCTGCTTCTAGAATATCAGGGCAATTTTCCTGTAGTAATTCTTTGAAAATGATGTCAAGGCTCTTTTCCTGATCATGACTTTCAGGTATTCCAATAATTTTCAAATTATCTTTCCTAAGTCTGTTTTCCATATCAGTTGTTTTTTCAATGAGATATTTCACATTTTCTTTTAATTTTTAATTCTTTTGGTTTTAAAGTATTGATTCCTGATTTCTGGTAAATTCATCAATCTCTCTGAATTCTATTCTTTGTCTGAAGGATTTATTCTCCTCAGAGAGTTTTCTTATCTCTTTTTCCATCTGGCCAATTTTGCTTTTTAAAGCATTCTTCTCCTCAATAACTTTTTGAACTGTTTTATCCATTTGACCTAAGCTGTTTTTTAGCATGCTATTTTCTTCAGCATTTTTCTGGATTTCCTTGACTAAGCTGCTGACTTCATTTTCATGTTTTTCCTGCATCTCTCTCCTTTCTTTTCCCAGTTTTTCTTCCAACTCCCTCATTTGATTTTCAAAGGTTTTTTTTGAGCTCTATCATAGCCTGAGCCCAATTTCTGTTTTTCTTGGAGTCTTTAGATGCAGGAGCTTGTGCTTCCTCATCTTCAGACTGAGTATTTTGATCCTTCTTGGGCTCATTTGCAAAATATTTCTCAATGGTCTTCCTCTTGTTTCTTTGCTTGTTCATTTTTCCAGCCTAAGCCTGTTTTTTGAGGTGCTTCCTGAGCTTTTGGGACACTCCCACAAGGGTCTCAGTGTGTGAGGCTCTGTCCTCCCTCCTGGTCTGTGAATGACCATAAGCGCCCCCCTCGGCCACGGGGCCGAGGCAGGGGGGCCCTGTTGTTCTATGGGGGGGCCTAGACTGGGATCAGGATCTGAATGTTGTCAGAACCCCAGAGTCCTGTTCCAGGGGCAGAGGACAGAGCTCAGCAGTCTCTCTCTCTCTTCACTCCCCTCCCTCAGCTCAATGGGCTCATGCCCTGGAGGCTCCTGCTTACCGGCTCCACCTGCTTCTGTTTCCTGGATCAGGGCTGCTGAAAGACCAAGCTGCTGGCTGTGTGCCCTGAGGGCTGGGCTCCACGTGCTCACTCTGGCAGAGGTTCCCTGCTGTTCCCCCACTTTGTGCCCGGTGCTTCCCAGGGTGCAGCTCAGTAGACTCCCCCGCTGCTGTGAGCTGCGGTTCCCAGCGCCCTGGGGCTGCCTCCAGGAGGCTGAAGTTCTTTCGCTCTGGCGGGCCACCCCTCCTGCGGGCCGCCCCTCCGACCCCGGGGGAGCAGAGCCTTTCTGCTCTTTTCCAGGTTACCTTGAGTAGGAGAACTGCCTCACTGGGTCCCTTTGTGGCTTCTGTCTCTCGAAAGTTTAGTTAGAGTCCTTAGTTTATGAGTTTTTATCAGAGAGCTCCTAAGACTCAATCCCTTCATGTCGACATCTTGGCTCCGCCCACCTCATAATATAATTTTAGATCAAGTAGGGCTAAGCCACCTTCTTGTGCAAAAACTTTTTAATTTAATATAGTCAAAAATCATCCATTTTGCAATTTATGATGTACTTTATTTTTTATTTGGTTATAAATTTCTCTCCTTTTCATAGATCTGACAGAGTATTTCTAGATCCGTTAATTGGTCTATGGTAACACTCTTTATGTCTAAATCCTGTATCCATTTTGACCTTATTTTGGTATAGTGAAGGATTTCAGTTTTCAACAAGTGTAGCATAATAAGGTAATTTTCTACAAGGAGTGTATTGTGTTTGAATGTCTTTTAGTGACAAATAAAAATCAGGTATACACTAGTTTGTCTCTTGGTTGGAGGAGAAGGTAAAAGTCCAAAAGAAATATTCTTTCCTTTTTTGCTTATCAGGGAAAATGATTATTTAAGAGATGACAATATGGGAGAGTAGAAAGTCTATTGAATTTGAAGTCAGAGGACCTGTGTTCAAATTTTGCTCCTTCAAAGTGGAGTGTTACACTTTGGGCTTTGTTTTTCTTTAAAATGGGGGACTGAACTGCAAGTTCTCTTCTAGTTCCATGATCCAATGAGAGAATAGGGAAAAGTACTTTATGGAGAAAATAAGAGGAAAAATAATATGAAGAGTAAGAGCTTTCTACCTGTTTCAGAAGGTTGTAGGACAAGGGTGGCTAGGTGGCACAGTGGATAGAGCACTGGCCCTGGAGTCAGGAGTACCTGAGTTCAAATCTGACTTCAGATACTTAATAATTAGCTAGCTGTGTGGCCTTGGTCAAGTCACTTAACCCCATTACCTTGTAAAAACCTAAGAAGAAAAAAAGAAGGTTGTAGGATGGAAAGGGAAGAGAGGGAAGAAAAGAAGGACCCACTGAACATCTGGTACTCTGTAATAGATATGAGACTCTTTCCATAGATAATGGATATGGAACTTCTTAGTTTTTGCAAAGCAGTGGGGTTAAGTGGCTTGCCCAAGGCCATACAGCTAGCTAATTATTAAGTGTCTGAGGCTGGATCTGAACTCAGGTACTCCTGACTCCAGGGCCAGTGCTCTATCCACTGCGCCAGCTAGCCTCCCCAATATGAAATTTCTCATGTTCCAACAAATGATAACACACACATGGTTTTTCTAGGAGAAAGATAATCCAACTGTCCAGACGAAGAAGAGATGAATCATAGTGTTGGCAACTCCAAGATAAGGGATGCTGAGATAGTCATAAATCATCCAACTCTGAATGAATGGAAAGCATCACTTTGTCCACAATGTGCTCCTCTGATGCTTATAAGACTTTGGAGCAGATTCTGGTTTCTTGAAGACTATTATCAGTGGAGTGAAGGTTGTACCAGTTTCTAATAAGCTGGACACTCTGTAATGAATTCTTTGACCATTGGTTACCCATGAAACAAAAAATATATAAATAACCTTTACTCTTATGTGGTCCCTTTTCAGTCCCTTTGTAGAATGATAGAAAATAGGGCAGAGGTATCAAGAATCACACAGCTTTTAGATCACCAATAAACGATAATTTAACTGTTAGTACTCCAAATATATAATACCTGTCCAGTGGCCAAGTGGATGTACAACTGGAGAAACTGAATCATCTCAACACTGACAGTCTTGTTATAAATAAAAGCAGAAGACAAAAAGGAAGTTGTAGGTGTTTAGAAATATGACTTACAGATTCTCTTTGAAGACAACTCTGGAAAGATAAGTGAACTAATTGATGCTATCACGCATATAGAAGCAATATTCTGCATTTCATGGGATGTTTGGTTATATTGTTTTTCAGTGTTCATGATAAACATTTGCAAAATGACCACCATAAAGATAATTGCTAGTTATATTCCAGCATCTGTTGGAGGTGATAAGGAGGAAGAGAAATTCTACTAAAAACTTTATGGAAAATATGATTCAAACGTAAGAAACAAGAAAGATTAGAAGCTTGTAGACCAAATAGAATTCTTATGCCTGTATGTTTTGTACAATTTTCAAGAGGAGACTCAGGAGCTACTGTACCCAGAAAACACTGGATAGCATCACAAAGTATTAAATTGATTCTATATTGACAAGAAATACCTTGTTACTTTGTTGGAATCATTTCTGAATCAGCTCTTTGATTACAATCAGGTCATTGACTAGTTGAAACAAAGAGAAAATACCTATTTAGAAGAATGAGTAAAAATGAGAAATTTGGTGTGAAGTTGAGGTGGCTTCAATGTGATCTATTTAAATAATCTGTTGATAAAAAAAATGAGAAATGGATAAAAGAATAGATATTGGCACAAACTATGGTAATTTGCTTAGTAAGTTTACTTTATATAAATTGGTTACCTCAAAAAAAGAGACTGAAAGAAGTCAAAACTGTGTCTCCTTAAATTCTTAAATCTCCTTGCTGCACACAGATATGACTCTTCAAAAAGGGCAGCAATAGTTTAAAATATAAACTCTTTGATGATAAAAAGGGCAAAATCATCACTTGTACAAAAATATTTATAGCAGCCCTGTTTGTGGTGGCAAAAAATTGGAAATTAAGTGAATGTCTTTCAATTGGGGAATGGTTTAACAAACTGTGGTATATGTATGCCATGGAACACTATTGTTCTATTAGAAACCAGGAGGGATGGAAATTCGGGGAAGCCTGGAAAGATTTGCACGAACTGATGCTGAGCGAGATGAGCAGAACCAGAAAAATATTGTACACCCTAACAGCAACATGGGGGCGATGATCAACCCTGATGGACTTGCTCATCCCTTCAGTGCAACAACCAGGAACAATTCTGAGCTATCTGCAATGGAGAATACCAACTGTATCTAGAGAAAGAATTATGGACTTTAAACAAAGACCAAAGATTATTACCGTCAAATTAGAAAAAAAAATCATCATATTATTATGTAATTTTACTATCTCATACTTTATTTTTCTTGCTTAAGGATATAATTTCTCTGTCATCACATTCAACTGAAATCAATGGATAACATGGAACCAATGTAAACACTAACAGAATGCCTTCTGTGGGGGGTGGGGGGAGGGAAGCAAGAATTGGGGAAAAATTGTAAAACTCAAAATAAATAAACTCTTTCTTCAAAAAAAATAAACTTTTGTAAAATCTTTTAAAAGAGGATGATAGGGGCAGCTAGGTGGCACAGTGGATAGAGCACTGGCCTTGGAGTCAGGAGTACCTGAGTTCAAATCCAGCCTCAGACACTTAATAATTGCCTAGCTGTGTGACCTTGGCAAGTCACTTAACTCCATTGCCTTAAAAAAAAAAGATGACAAAAGATTATGATCATGATAGTAAAACTTCATCAAAATGCAGGAAGCAGTAGAAGACAGTGGAAAGAAAAATGTATTAGCAAGAGACCTACTTTACTCAATCAGCCTGAGAAAATTGAAAGATGAAACTAGAAGGAGGATAAAATAGGTGAAAATGGAAGATATCTGTAAATATTTCAGTACCAGATTTTTTTTTTCATCAGAGTCAAGACATTCAGATTCCAGCATTATATAGTCCCTCATGGAGGAAAGAGAAAGCACAGAAAGAAAACAAAGATTAGAAGATCAGCTTAACCAGACCAGGTATACAAAGAAGAGGTACATGCTGGAGGCAGTACAGTTTTGAGGGTATTAAGGAATTGATTCTCAAACATTATTACTGAAAAAAAATGATTTTCCTACTTCTATATCAATGAAATCACAGGTTCAGTCTCTCTCCTATAAAATTTTTATTAGAATAATCTACCTATGAATCAAAAATGCATATAGAGCATCCTTGACCTTGAGAATTGTCACAGGAACAGGAAAGACTTTGAAAATGATATTATATAATAGATCACATCTTTAGCATTACACAATTGACTGAGATGTGCAAATTCCCTTGTATTTATTGTTTGTAGATTATTTAAAAAGGGCATTAAATTCAGTGGAGCCAAATTCCATCTTAATGGCTCTCTTCAATAAGTGTCTTCCATGTATATATTAAATCATACAAGATTACTTGAGAGATATAATAGAACTTTGCATGAAAATTCTCTCCTTATTAATACCAAGAATGGCATAAACTAGGAAGACATATGCTCACCAAAGAATGGAGTTAGTTGAAGATAGATATATGCTATTATAATGAATGTCTAATTGTCCAAATGGACAAAGGATTTTCTATGGATTAAGAGGTTATCCAAGTTTTCTTGTTTCTAGATGACATTGAGATGATTATATAAAGAATGTTACTGGAATATTTTTGAACTTCTGAGTGGGATTCCATATCACTTAAAAGAGTTTATTCTTTTCATGTAGGAAAAACCAAGTAGATGAAAAATTCCTGGTATCCAGTCTATGCTATGCATAGCCCATGGAACTAGTCTATTACTTAATCTATCTTGGACAGACTCTGCAGATGAACAATTAAACAGTCCAGAATTGAATAGGAATATAAAATAAACTGTATAACATTTAAGGAATAGCATGGTACTTTTAATGACCTCAAATTTTTCCTGAATCAAAAGTCCATTTTTTAAAAAAATATCATTACACTTTTAGTGATGCTATATGGTTGCAAGTCATGGAATATCATAGTCTCCAAAGAGTTCAAGTTTAGAGTAATCAAAAGATAATGATGAGTATGAATAGACTGCAGTCTGTTAATAATGAAGAATAACCCAAGAGAAACTCATAATTTCACACAGAGAGAAATAAGATCAAAAAAAGAAGACCTATAACTATTAAGCAATGAAAATCCACATACTCCATTGGTGAGATCAAGGAGCCTAGGAAAAAACCTCCAGAATGGAGAGTAGACCCCTTGTGGAGATTTTATGAAAGACCTAGACAAGAGGTTGTGATCCACACTATGGAAGAGATTACTTACCTTTCACAGATCACATTAAATTATCAAAATAAGACACAACTGAAACTTATAAGGATGTGACTATTAAGAAATTGGATAAAAGGGATAATCAAGAAGATTATTCATGTGAGGAAATCCAAGAATCAGAACTGGTAAGCAAAATAGAGAATGGGTTCAAATTCTGACTACTACTTGTGTGGAGTGACTTGGGTAAGTCATTTAACCTTCCTAGTCCTCACTTGACTCAACTGTAAAATGATGAGCTTGGATTTCTAACATCTCTTCTGGTTCTAAATCTATGAGCTAAATGATCAATGAAGAGAGAAACAAAAACAACATTATAGTGAAAGTATACTACAGACCACCTGGTCAAAAAAAGGAAACAGATGATGAATTTGAGAAACATCACAAGCCTGAAAAAGCAGTATGATATATAATAGAATCATCAGACTATACCCCTTACCCTCTTCAGACAAGGTTGTTTACCTTAGTCATTCCCTCCCTGCAACTTGTGAAGAAGATTCTTAATTGCTTTTGATACCTAATTGCTTTTGAAATTCCCCACACATATATACCTCCTCCAGAAAGCTTTCTCAGATCCATCCTCCATGAAGTTGCCAAATTGTAATTCCTAAAGTGCAAGTCTTATCATTGAATTCCCCTGATACAGAAGCTTCAGTGGCTCCCCATTGTTTTTAGGATAAAATACAAATTCTTCTGTTTAACATGGAGAGTCATTCAGTCTGGTTCCAATTTATCTTTCTAGGCCGATTACACATTATTCCCCCTCATGTTTACTAGGTTTCAAATGGGCATAATTGGGATTTCTTTTACACAACATTCTATCTCCTGCCTCAAGTCTTGCAATAAGGCTATTCCCCATGCCTGAAATGTTCTCCTTTTGAACTCCTAATTCCTTCTAGGCTCAAGGTCTATCTCTATTCAGAAACATTTCCAAATACTCTTAATTGTTATTGCCATTCTACCCATAACTGTATATTTCTTGTATCTATATGTCCTATAGTTATTTACCTGTAAGCATTTTGTATCTCCCCAGCGGAATGCAAGCTTTTGGTGGTAGGGACTGTCTTACTTTTGTATGTGTATCACCTAGCATAGTGCCTGATTGCTTGTGATTGGTGGGTGACTTACCTTATCTGGTTAGCTATTGAAGTTTATTTTCTGATAAAAGGAGAATAACTGGTCAATTCAAAATTTGTTAATAACAATGTTAATAATAACAATCTTCAAAATATGAGAAAGTGACAAGAAAGACTAATATGCTGGACCTGATTCTGTCTAATTTGAAGAAACTGGTGACCAAAATAAATGAAGAATGAAAAAGCATTTATTAAGACATTACCATTTGCCAGATCCTGAGTTAAGTGCTGGGGGGTGCAAAAACATAAATTGAATCCATCTCTTATCTCATTTTCAAATCCCTTATATTCTAATAGGGAAAAACCGCACTTAAAAAGTAGCATGATGGCCCAGGAAGGAAGTTCCTGGAAGGCACCAGAATAATAAGTTGATCCTTTGGGAAACTGATTGCAACTTTTGTTTATTGTACCCAGAGCAAGAGATGAAGAGTCAGATGTGGGGCAGAGGCATGTACTGAACAATGATGGGATAAGTTGGGTAGAAGATATAAAGGTGAAGTATAGTCTGATCTAAGGTCTGAGACCAACTAGATATACTGGGTTAGGTAATCTGCATTCAGTTGAGCTGAGTTTCAGTGTGGGAGCACCAAAGATGAGTGGGTAAACTTCTCCAGGGTTATAAGGACATAGATTCTGGAGGTCTGGTATGAAGAATGCCTGTCTAGATAGGAGAAGTGAGATAGGAAAAGGCAGATGGAAAATGGCCTGTGTGATGAACTGGATGTGATGTGATAGTGAATCACATTTAACATCATCTCTGGGCTTACTCTCCCAACTAGGAGGTTAGGAGAAAATTAATTTCCTAAGGGGAAATGACTATTTCTCCTCTCAGGGTTCTAGGAATAGATCTAAGAGAATGGCCTTTATCTGCCTTTCTCCCCAATATAAGATCAACCAGATGATACAACTGCTTTTACCAAAAAATATTTACTGAGAAGAGATAGCAAGAACACTACACAAACCAACTTCCTTTGAAAACTAGGACACTAAAACACTGGTAATGGAGTTGTGAACAGATCTAACCATTCTGGAGAGCAATTTGAAACAATGCCCAAAGGTCAATAAAACTGTGCATACATTCCCTTTGATCCAGCAATTCCACTACTAGGTCTATATCCCAAAGAGATCATTAAAAAAAGGAGACTGTCCTACATGGACAAAAATATTTATAGTAGCTCTTTTGGTAGTGGCAAAGAATTGCAACATGAAAGGATGCTCATAAATTGGAGAATGGCTGAACAAATTATGGTATATGAATGTGATGGAGTATTAAAGTTTGGTAAGAAATCATGAACAGTTAGACTTCAGAAAACCTAGGTAGACTTACATGAACAGATGCTAAATGAATTGAGCAGAACTAGGAGAACACTGTGTACATGAATTAATAATTATTATATAGCAAAACACAGATCATATTATATTATAATATATAATTAATTAATTGAATTAATAATTAATAGAATTTATTAATGATTAAGTAAGATGGACAAAGTTCCTATCAGTTGTTCAATTATCAAGCACAATCCTGAGAGACCTGTTATGGAAAATGAAAAAATTATGGAGTCTGAATGCCGAGCCAGAGTTTACTATTTTTACTTTTTAAAACATTTTATTTTTTTATTTTTAGTTTTTTAGTTTTTGTAAGGCAATGGGATTAAGTGGCTTGCCCAAGGCTACACAGGTAATTATTAAGTGTCTGAGGTCAGATTTGAACTCAGGTACTCTTGACTACAGGGCCAGTGCTCTATCCACTACCTAGCTGCCCCTAACATTTTAGTTTGATTCTTCTTTCACAACATGATTAATATGTGAAACATGATTATACATGTATAGCCTATATCAGATTACTCACTGAGGAGTAGAGGGAGGAGGGACAGAAGGGAAGGAGTTAGAAAAATATGACATGTGGGGTAGCTAGTTGGCAAAGTGGATAGAACACTGGCCCTGGAGTCAGGATTACTTGAGTTCAAATCTGATCTCAGACTCTTAATAATTACCTAGCTGTGTGATCTTGGACAATTCACTTAACCACATTGCCTTGAAAAAGTTAAATAAATAAATAAACAAATAAATAAATAAACAAGCAAGCAAGCAAGCAAACAAACAAATGAATAAAATAAAAGAAAGAACATTATTGAATTCAAAAAGCTTACAAAAAGTTGAATGTTGTTCTCTGTGGTACCACCTCACACCTATCAGACTGGCCAATATGAGCCAAAAGAACAATGATCAATGTTGGAAGGGATATGGGAAATCTGAGACACTAATACATTGTTGATGGAGCTGTGAACTCATCCAGCCTTTCTGGAGAGCAATTTAGAATTACGCCCAAAGGGCAATAAAAATGTGTATACTCTTTGATCTAGCAATACCACTACTGGGTCTATACCCTGAAGAGATGATGAAAAAGGGTAAAAACATCACTTATACAAAAATATTCATAGCAGCTCTGTTTGCGGTGGTAAAAAAATTGGAAATTGAATGAATGTCCATCCTTTGGGGAATGGCTGAACATGTTGTGGTATATGTACATTATGGAACACTATTGTTCTATTAGAAACCAGAAGGGATGGGAATTCAGAGAAACCTAGAAGGACTTCCATGAAATGATCCTGTGAGAGATGAGCAGAACCAGAAGAACATTGTATACCATAACAGCAACATGGGGTTGATGATCAATCTTAATGGACTTGCTCATTTCATCAGTGCAACAATCAAGGACAATTTTAGGCTATCTGCAATGGAGAATACCATCTGTATTTAAAGAAAGAATTGTTTAACCAAAGACCAAAGACTATTACCTTTAATTTTAAAAAAGTTATCTTATTGTGTAATTTTGCTTTCTTATATTTTATTTTTTTCCTTAAGGATATAAGTGCCCTCTCAACACATTAATTTTTTTCTATTTAAAAATTTTATTTATTTTGAGTTTTACAATTTTTACAATTTCCCCCATCTTATTTCCTTCCCCCCAGAAAGCAATTTGTCAGTCTTTACATTGTTTCCATGTTGTACATTGATCCAAATTGAGTGTGATGAGAGAGAAATCATATCCTTAAAGAAGAAACAAAAAGTATAAGAGATAAACAAAATCAGACAATAAGATATCAGCTTTTTTTCTAAATTAAAGGGAATAGTCCTTGAACTTTGTTCAAACTCCACAGTTCTTTCTCTGGATACAGATGGTATTCTCCATTGTAGACAGCCCCAAATTGTCCCTGATTGTTGCACTGATGAAATAAGCGTGTTCATCAAGGTTAATCATCACCCTCATGTTGCTGTTAGGGTGTACAGTGTTTTTCTGGTTCTGCTCATCTCACTCAGCATCAGTTCATGCAAATCCCTCCAGGCTTCCCTGAATTCCCATCCCTCCTATCCCTCCTGGTTTCTAATAGAACAATAGTGTTCCTATACATACATACATACATACATATATATATATATATATATATATATATATATATACACCATAGTCTGCTAAACCATTCCACAATTGAAGGACATTTACTTGATTTCCAATTCTTTGCCACCACAAACAGGGCTGCTATGAATATTTTTGTACAAGTGATGTTTTTACCCTTTTTCATCATCTCTTCAGGGTATAGACCCAGTAGTGGTATTGCTAGATCAAAGAGTATACACATTTTTATTGCCCTTTGGGCATAGTTCCAAATTTCTTTCCAGAAAGGTTGGATGAATTCACAGCTCCATCAACAATGTATTAGTGTCCCAGATTTCCCACAACCCTTCCAACAATGATCGTTATCCTTTCTGATCATATTGGCCACTCTGAGAGGTGTCAACACATTTAATTTTGATTAATGTATAGCATGGAAACAATGTAAAGACTATCAGACTGACTTCTGGGAAACAAGATTGGGGGGAAATTGTAAAATTAAAAAAAACAATAAAAAAGTTGAATGTTGAAAACTATCTTTGCATGTAATAAAAAAATAACATACCAAAAACAGACCAACAACAACCAAAAACAACCTTCATTTCCCCCACCTTAAAACTATGCACAAGACCCTCAAGAATGGATGACTCAACTTAAAAGATCATATGTAGAGAAGAGCACTTGAGACTCTTGACCCTACCTAGGAGTCACTTTCTCCCTTTTGTGGACTTCTTGCCAAATTAGATTCTAGTTGTAGCATCACTTTTTTGCTTAGCTGACTTGTTACAGGTCCAAGCTGATGCATCAGTCCATTCATGGACTGGGTCAAGTAGGTCACTCACCTGCTACACAGGCTCATCACTAGATTCAATTGGCACTGATAACTGCTCCAGTTACTGACAAGACCTCTCCAATGACTATGATGGATCTCCATAACTTACCTATCATATCTAAAAACTCATTTTCTTATCATCGGGAAAGAATAAATAGAAAAGAAACAAAGGTTCCATTCATTTATAGACACATGGTGGCTGACTGGGAAATAGGACAGTTGTTGTCCCTCTCTCTGACCCAGAATTCCAAAGCAATCTTTTGACTTGGTTGTTTTCATGAAGTAATACTGCAAAGGGATTGAGGTTGAAGTGTGCTAATTCTTTCCTAGGTAATCCCCATGCCTTCAAATCATCAGTCCCTTCAGTTACTCAGCCAATCAGAAGACTTCATCTTTCCAAAAACCAGACACCCAGTTACTCATGGATGGAAGTAGACTCACCAAAACCACATGTTGGATTGAAAACAGGTAGGGAATGTTGTACATGTTCTGAGTGATCCACCGAGAAGGGCAAATATGAGAACACTCCAAAGACTGAGACTTTATTGGTCAGTCCATTCATTATACATGGTTTGATCTGGGGTCTGTTCCAAGAAATGATGGAAATCTTGGGAGGAAATGGTCATTCTATGTTAGAGTTTATGATAGATAAGAAAAGTATAGTTAGATATAATATCATCTAGTGAGACTGCACTTTCTCAACCCCTATGTAAACTAACAAATCCTTAGCTCAGCTGACTATATCTCTACCTCAGGATTCTAGGGGTCCTCTGAGGGGCAGTGTGGTTGTTCTACTGTTATTAGCTTGAGGTCCCATTCTGATGCATTCTTTCAACCCAATATTAATTGGTCATGATTAGTACATCATCTTCTATCCAATGAATAGCAATTAGCTTTTTTCTCTTTCTTTTTTTTTAATTCAAAACCATACTTTAATATTGTGACTGAAATCTAAGTAGTGGTGCCTATTAAGCAGAATGGAAACTGTTGTACAGGAAAATTCTTTGAGTGTGTTAATGGAAGTTTTAGGCTGCTGGACTGACTCCTAGTCTGATTTCCCCCCCAAACGTGGACTCAAGCATTCAGTAAAGCAAAAAAGCAATAAAATAAAAAGACTCAGACTGTCCAAGAAGAGCCTCAAGTAGCAGCTTAACTGCATGCAGATATACCACATTGGATTTTATGCCTTTTGAAGAAATTCTGCAGCAGTTTCAGAAAAAGGAAGACATTATAGTTGTAAACTTTTACCCAGTCAAATTCAAACAGATTCCAAGGAAAACCAAAGGAAGAAAAAGTTATTAATGTTGAAAGTAGCTTGACATCAGTGGAGATCTTTGGATTTTTCTTTTTAAAAATTTTAAAAATTTATTTCCTTAACTCTTTCTCAATTATGTTTAAAAAAATTTTTAGCATTCATTTAAAACATTCTGTAGTTCAAAATTCTCTTCATCCTTCCTGCCCCCTCCCATTGCCAGAGATGGAAGAACAGTATGGTTTTATATTAGTTATAATTATTTATATTAATTATATTGATCAGGCAAAATTTATTCCCATATTACTCATGTTGCAAAATAAAAACACTTAAAAACTCCAAGGAAAATAAAGTGAAAAACTTCAATCTTTACTCTGAGTTCATCAATTTTCTCTGGAGGTAAAGAGCATTTCTCATCATCAATCCTTTGGTAATTGTCTTGGGTCATTGTCTATCACAGTTGATCATTCTTAAATGATTGCCATTATGTGCACTGGTGCTGGATTCAGGAGAACCTCAGTTCAAACCCTTACTGCCCTGGGTGTCACTTAACCCTGATAAGTTCCAAAATATATATATTGCTATTCTTGAGTACAATGTCCTTCTATTTCTGCTCACTTCACTTTGCATCAATTTATAAGACTTTCCAGCTTTTTCTGAAACCATTCTGCTTGTCATTTCTTACAGTATATTAGTATTTTATCAAAATCCTATACCACAACTTGTTCAGCTATTCACCAATAGATGGACATCCACTCAGTTTCCAATTCTTTGTCACCACAAAAAGAGCTGCTATAAATATTTTTGTACATAGAAGTCTTTTTCCTTTTCTTCGATCTCTTTGGGACACAAACCTAGTAATGATATTGCTGGGTCAAAGGGGAGGAACAGTTTTATAGATCTTTGTCTTTTTTCTTATCAGCAAGGTGAGCTTTCCATGGTAGGTATTTTAACTAGTTAGTTAGATATCCAATCTCTGCCTTTGAGCTAAGACTCAGAAGTCCTCAGGCAAGATGGCCTTGTATTATTTTTGCATTAGTAATTCTATAATCTATTCTTTTGTATGAACCTTAGTCATATTCAAGAAAGCTCTTGGAGTGGTGTCTGTATCTGCTAGGCTCCAGCTGTTTTCTAAAAATGGAAATGTCTAAACTTTTACTGAAAGATCTCTCATTGGACCTTGATAGTCTGGAGGTTCTCAGGGTTGGTGGTATTCTGTTCGTCCTCTCCATTTGCCCTTTGGGCCAGGATTTTTCTAGTGGAACCTGAAATGTTATTACATTATTGAGTCATTTCAGTCATGTTTGACTCTTCATGACCCTATTTGGTGTTTTCTTGGTGAAAATACTAGAGTAGTTTTACATTTTCCTCTCCAGCTCATTTTCCAGATGAGGCAAACAGGGTTAAACGACTTAAGGGTTGCAAAGTTAGCAAGTGTCTGAAGCCAGATTCGAACCATGAAGATGTTTTTCTGACTCTAGGCCCAGTGCTTTATTCATTGTGCCATCTAACTGCCCATCCTAGTGGAGGCTTGCTAGGAGTAGTCAATGCCACCAACACCTATGAATTCTCAGTCATTACCATACCAAGTAAGACTTCACTTGTCTGTCCTGGATTTCTGTCCAAATCACTAAGAAAGACCTTATTCCCCTCCATTCAAGAACTAGAGGAAAAGATTCTAATTGGTCTACTCTGTCCCTTCTGAGAGTTTTGCTAGACCTCTCTTGGTCCTCTCTTAGATCTGCGGCTTGATCCTTCAGCACCTGTGTAGAGAGGGATGTCTCAGTTGAAGCAGGGATCCAGGATGGAGAGAGTGGGGAAGGATGAAAAGAATGAGCTACCAAATGAAACCTCCCAGGAGGAATTCAAGGCTAGAACAATTAGTTTTTTCCAAAGGGATGTTTACTGAGATATAAAGAACAGAAATACAAACACATCCTCTCCCCCTTTTTCTCCCACCCCAAACCAAGGAATTATTATCTAAACTCTGGGAAGAGAGAGTTTCAACTTAAAGTGACTGTTATAAACATTCACCCCATCACAAATAGATAGATATGTGTGTATATATTCACACCTATACATTTATACATACACACACACACACACACACACACACACACACACACACACACACCCATCTATGTTTCTAGATATATTCTATCCAGAAGCAATTCCTATTGACTAATGGACAGAATCACTCTTTTGCTTGAAGCATAAAGAATCTCCACTGTTGAGTTGATCCATTGTTGGACTGGATCAAGTAGGTTTTTTCCTCAGGGCTACTCTGGCTTACTGGATCCACCAACTGGAGAACTCTGGAATGGATTCCAGATCCTGGAATCCCTGGTGGCTTTCCAACCTTTCTAAGCTTATAAGGTAATAATCTTATTAGTGCTTCCTGTCTCTTACTCTCAATCCCCTAAGACGAAAACACAAAAAAGATGCTATGTGTTCAAGGCTACATGTCAGTCCTATGGTTTACACTCAGATCCAACTCAGCAGCCAATTATAAGACTTTTCTTCATCTCACCATAAGGAGATAGAAAATGATTGCAGAATACCTGCATATTCTCTAAAGCAAAGGAAAAATCATTACAACACCTAGAAGCAGGTTCCTCAAGCATCCAAGTGGGCTGGCACCAGGAAGAGCAGATTGCTCAAAGAACTAGGCTCCTATTGGTTTCAACTCTATTATAATACTATTCATGGTAGAGCTCAGAGAAAGAATAGGGAGGATTCCTTGGTTCAAAATTCTACAGGAAACATTAGAATTAAATTCTGAACTCACATGGGAATTTTATAGTTCTAGAACTAGAAAGAACTTCAGAAGTCATCACATCCAGCCTTCTCATTTTACAGATGAGAAACTGAAGCTCGAAGAGGTTAAACCCAAGGTTTATATAGGTAGTAAGTGTCAGAGGCAAGATAGTGCATTTTCCAATCCATCATGATACCTCAAGAGAAATAGTCCCAATAAAGAGGAAAGTGTGAGTTGCATTATCTATATAATAGATATATATAATCTATAGACACATACTATATATATATAATATATATAGGCATATATTATATACCCACTATATATATATATGTTTATATAAACAACTCAGTTTTCACACATATAGATCATATACTCTTTATACATACTATATATACTCTATATGCACACTACACCTATATACACATATGAGCAACTCAGACTTTTCATATATATATATATAGAGAGAGAGAGAGAGAGAATAGATATATTCTCTCTATAACATACTACATATATACTCTATATACACACTATACATCTATATAAAGCAAGTCATGCTTTTCATGTATAGAGAGAATAGATATACTCTCTATATAAACATATATGCATATATAACTCTCACCATTTATATATATGTATATAGAGATATATAGTATATATATGCACACATACACATACTTATTCACACTGCAAATAAGCATATATGCACATATATACATTCATCACACATACATGTTGGAGTTCCCTATCCAATCACATTAATCTCTTCAGACAATTCACTCACTTTTAAAACTTTTGGGACACCAAGGGAAATAGAAATCATCATAAGTAAACAACAGACTTACATGCAACTCAAAGGGAGAGCAGATAACCTTGAGAAAAAAAACCCATAACCACTGAATCTCAGAATTGAATGAAACTCTCCAATCATTCAGCCTTTGGAAAGGAATATGCTCTACAGTGGCAATCAGTTCTGACTTCAAGACCTTCAATGATGAGCTTGCTATATCCCAGTCCATTTACAACTCTAATAGTAAGCTTTTCCTTATACAGAGCCAAAATCTCTGCAACTTCCAGTGTCTTACTGGTTAGTGTATCTGTCTCTCACAATCTAATCTACTTGGCCTTTCCTAGTTCTGGAGGGTTGCCTGGAATATGTCTTATTCCTACAGTTCTATGTTGGTGAGTTCCCCAAAGCCTAGAGAAATTGTGCCACTCTTCATAGACCCTAAAAGAGTATGTCTACTCTCCTCCACACTTAATTTTATGCTGACTCAATTCTAGCTGATTCTATCCTCTTTCAATCTCTCTCTCTCTCTCTCTCTCTCTCTCTCTCTCTCTCTCTCTCTCTCTCTTCTGAGGTATCAGTCTCTTCATTATTCTGTTTACTTTCCTCAAGGACTGGATGAATATTTACACTTTCCAAGCCTGGATGAATGTATCTCAAATATTTTAGGCCTAGGTGTGTTCACTCTCTCCCAACCTCAAGGAGAGTATATTCACTCTCTCCCTCCCAGCTCCTTATGAATATCTGATCTCCCCCAATTCTAGCTGAATGTGTCTACACTCCTCTAGCCCCTTTGTCAATGTCTCTTTCTATTAACCCTGTGAGTCTTTTCTCCTCTAGCTGTTGTTTAAGTGTCTCTCACCTCAAAAACCTTATTTTAGTGACTCTTCCCCACAGTTAATTCTTGTATGTCCACCATGCTCAGACTATATTTCTATACACTGCAATCTCTTATGAATTTATGCTCAAGGCCTTACATGTGTCTTCTTCAATATAGCCCTATGTGAGCTTGTCTGTTTTCCCCACAATCCAGTCAACATTGGACTTGACTATTTTTATTTAGCTCTGCTGGGTCAATATCTCCATGCTGCTGCCTTAAAGTTGTTTTACTTTGCATTTTGTTAATCACTGGGTCAGTTGCACATTTTTCCATTTGATGATTTTCTGTCTCTATTTCCTCAGGTGTAAACTGCCTGCTCATCTCCTTTGACCATTTATCGGGGGAGTCGGGGTATTGGGCTGTAGAAATTTGTATTGACAGTTACATTTCAACAGGCACCTCTGGCCTATCTAGGCCCTAAATTTACAATTGCCTTTTGAGAAGAGAGTGGTTTCTATTGTGCCCCGGACCTAGATGAGACTATCTACTCTCTCTTAACCTAGGTAAGTGTGTCAGCCTTTTCATTATTCTGTCTATTCTCCTCTGGGCTGGGTGAGTCTAGTCAGTCTCTGCCCCCACCACTTGCAAAAGATTCCAAGTGATCTGAAGTTTGGGGGTCTGATCTTCCAGCCTATTTCTTAACATTCCAAATATAATCAGTCCTAAAGCGCATCTCTGAATATATCATTCCCTCATGAAAAAAAATCTTTCATGGTCCCTCAGCCTCCAAAATTCATTTGCTCAATTGTTCATTAAATAAACATTGATTGAAAGGCTACTACATAGAAAGCACTATATGAGGCACTGTGTGTGTGTGTGTGTGTGTGTGTGTGTGTGTGAGGAGGATGCACAGATGAATAAGACTTCTTTTCTTCACTTGGGATGAGTTCTTGGTCTAACGGGGAGAATAGAGGAAGTACAGAAATAACCAGGAAAGGAGACTGAATATGATCAGGCCCACAGAAGAGGAAAGAACAATAAATTTTGAGGGTTCCAAAGACAAAGAAATTACTTCTAGTTAGAGAGATCAAGGATGGCTTCATGGAAACAGTAGCTGGACCTTGAAGGACAAGCAGGAATTGGATATGAAGGAAGAAAGGCATCCCAATAGGAAATGGGTCAACCTTTAGTCGATCATGTTCTTCCATGCAAGCTCCACTCTTGCTAGGCCCATGCCTTCCTGTTCTCTGGTCTGTTCTCATCTTGCCATCTTTACTTCCACTCTTCTTTCTTCTTAGAGTGCCCATTCTCTCCCCCCACCTCCCCAGCTCTGTTCCTTATTTCTTCCAACTCAACTTCCAAAGATTCACCTCTTTTGTGAAGCCTTTTTCAATAACTCTGGTTCAATAACTCAGATTCCCTCCCAGAACCTAGAGGTTCTACTGTCTGCATCATGATATTCAGTTTCCATCTTGTTTTTTTCTTATGTGAGTGAACCTTGTCTCCTGTGAGTTTCCTGAAGGAAGGGACTAATTGTAGCTTGTTTCCTTTCCCTTTCTCTTCCTAGTGTAGCTGAACACAAGCGATTCCCAAACACTTGTTGAACTAAGTCTACATGTTGGGATAAAGACCAAAGAATTAGATAATATCAGAGCTAGAAGAGACTTTAGAGATCAATGAGTTATCTTCTCATTTTACAGATGAAAAAACTGAGTCTTCTAGAGGGGAAAAGAGGTTTACTCATGGTTTGAGATCCAGTAACTGATTGTTAGCTCAACATTCTTGACATGAGGTGTTGGTCATGGGGAACTCCCCAGCCTACCCGACTTCCTGTCTTGATCTAGAAGGACCATGATCTTGAGAAAGACTGGGTTGAGTGGTATCGTAGATTGTGATTGGAGTTGGGTTATCTGAAGACTAGGACTTGGGAGGCTGGGGTGGGGGTGGGCAGGGGCCAGGGCCAGGGCCTGGTGACAGACGGACGGGTTGGGCCAAGCCGCCCTCTCCTCCCCCGATAATTAATCCCGAGCGGGGGCCGCGGGCGATGACAGGGCTGTCTAGCGTGCACTTAAGCATTAAATGACCAATTTCTGTCAGACTAACTTCCCAGCCTCCCCGTCCCCTCCCCTCCTGCCCGCCCCCAGCCTGCACCCCCTCCCTCCACTCCCCGCACTCCGAGTTTTTCAGCAACTGATGGCTCCTGGTTCATTTCTGTGGAATTAATTGGTCCCTGAATGAATTCTGTTGACAGGGCAATTTATCATGTGTTTGGGCTGACAGTGCGGGGTGGGGGGGGTAGGGTGGGGGGGTGAAGAGAGATGGACAGGGTGGGGGCCAGAAGGAGGGGGAGGGGGGCCTGGGTCGTGACTAAAATTGTCCTGAGCTAGGGGACCTAAGAGGTCCCCATCTTGGAGTTTGGGGTCCTGGGGGTTCACACGTTTATATCTCCAACTCTTATATATTCCCAATCCCACAAGTTTGAGGAACCCCCCCCCAAACTTAACTAGACCTCATGCTTATCTCCCCACCCCCCAACTCTCCAGTCCTCCTACCCACTCTACCCCCCCCTGGGATGAGGAGGTTCAGCAGCTGGGGGCTCAGTACCAGCATACATTAACCCTCTGCATGCTAGAATGGGCCCAGGGACCTGGTGGGAGAATGGGGGAAGTAGAGGAGAATCTCTGCATGTGTACATGTGTGTTGTGTGTTGTAAGGGGGGATGTGAAGATCTGATTAGACTGTGGGTTAAGGGGGTTGGTCCCCTGAGAGCCAGATGGGCAGCCGGCATGGCTAACAGGGACCTGGGGGACCAGCTAATTAGGGCTAACTAGGGATTGGAGGGGGTGGTATCGGCCAAAAAAGGCCTATTTCTTTTGTCTTCTTCCTTAGGCCACCAACCCCATATCCATCAGCCATCACTTTGACCAAGGTCCCATCTCCTGGATGATTTGCAGGACACTGGGGGAGATAAAGTCTCTATCTTGGGACCTCTGGCTCTGAGAAAAGACACCAGACAGATTCCAATTCAAGAAGTTGTCTCCTAAAGTCTTGATACACCTGGGATGATTATCTTCTCCCCTTCAAGTCCCTTCTCTTCTTAGAAGCTTTCCCAGACTATTCCAATGCACAGCGAATGACATCTCTTATCTCTAAACTGGGGCAACCTTTAATGTCTATAACATATAGTTTATTCCTTAATCATACACTTTCTTACTTTATTCCTCACTGTTCCCTATGTGGAAGCTTTATCTTTGAATTAGGGCTATTTTTTCCTCTTTTTTCCCCCCATTATAGAGAGACCTGGGCCCAAAGATTCCATGTTGTACTGAAAGAATACAGTCAAATTCTGCCTGGCAGTGATGGCAGGAAGACCAGAGATGAAAGGGAATGAATTGGTCAAGGTAAGATAAACTGATTTGGTTTCCTAGAAGATGAAGGGAAGAATATTGATTAGAGCTAGAAAGAGACAATGGAAGGGACTGAGGTTTTGGAAGGTGATGAGGGCAACATGTCTAGCCTTTGGAAGAGAAGACAGCTAGAATAAGCCAGAGCTGGGTTAAAGTCAGAGTCATGATGGTGGAATATATGGAGAAAAAGTTGAATGAATAAGAGATATCTCTCATTCAGTCATCATTTTGTTCTTTTTTTTTTTAGTGGCTTTCCTATCAAGCAATTTGTCCCCAAACTATATTCAAGTTTAACCCTGATCATAGTTTCGACCCTTCTCTCAGCCAGATGTCCTTACTTCCTACCCTTTGTATTCTTGGGTTTATTCCTTTGCCTCTTCTAGGATCTTGTTACTCAACCATCCCTTCTTCAACATTTTCAGTCTTTCCCTCTTCTGATGAAATACTAAATATTTTCCCATGATCCCATTGCTGTCTTTGAGTTATTATTTTGTTCCTTCTTTTAAGTTCCAAACTTTTGGAAAGAACTATCTATTCTTCCTTTGACATGTTTATCAGGCATTTACTTCTCAGGCCTTGAAATCTGGAGGTTACTCCTATTCAACTAACAGCTCATTTCAAGGTCACCAATCACTTGCTAATCTCTAGATCCAATAGTGTTTTCTCAGTCTTCATTCTTTCAAATTCCTCTGAAACATTTGGTGCTATTGTTTACTCCCCATTTTAACAAGTCAACTTCACAAATTCTTATTAAGCCCCTACTATATTCTAAAGATAGCATGATAATGGGGATGGAAAACTGAGTTTTTAAGAGTCAGAAAGTCTTGAGTTGAAATCCCACCTTTAACATTCATTAGCTATATGATCCTAGTGAAGTCAAACTTCTATGTGCCTCATAAAGCTCTCTCGGATTTGTCTACTTGGATATGTTTTGGTGCATGGAGTTATCATACTGGAAATTCTCTATACTGACAGCATCATTGATCTTTTGTGTATCTGTATATATCCAGGTCACTGTACTTGTTACTAAGAAATGCAAAAATCCCAAGGTACACCTCTGTGCCCTCAAAGACCTTAAGATCTGATTTCATATCATGGGTTAAGATGAGGCAAAAATAGTATGAAATACATTAGAATAGAATAATTTAATGCCTTGTTCACTTGCTCCCATTGTTTCTACTATGAAATGCAAACTCCTTAGTCTGACTTTTGTGACCTTCCATAATCTAGCACCAATTTCCTTTTCTGATGCTATTTCATGTTATTCCCCTTCATACACTGTACATTATAGTGAAGTTAGGCTATTAGTTATTCTCTAAATTCAATATATCATTTCTTACTGCTGTCTAAATAGATAAACCACTCCTCATTCCTGCTTTGAAATCTATTCTCATATTGAACTTTTCAAATCTTTATATTTCTTCAAAATTCATTTGAATGTCACCCCTTTCTCCCAAACCCTCAGCTATAAATGTTCTTTCTCCCCTCAAATGTCCTTAAAGTACTTTATTTAAATCAACTTCTATTCCTTCATGGTCTACCTTGTATGTTGTTGTTTTGCTTGCATTGACTCTTCAAGAAAACCCATTTGGAGTTTTCTTGGCAAAGATATGAAATAGTTTGTTATTTCCTTCTCTAGCTCAAGTAAACAAGAGGTAAACAAGATTAAGTGACTTACCCATGGCTAGAATGTGTCTGGGACTGGATTTGAATTCATGAAGATGAGTCTTCTTGATATTCAGCCCAATGCTGGATTTGTTGTCATCATCTTGTACATTATATCCATTCGAATACATATTCCATTGTTCTGGTAGAAAGTAAACTCCTTGAGGAGGGACTTTGGTTTCAGTCTTTGTATCTTGAATCCCAGGCATGGCACCTTATGCTTAGTAGGTATTTAATCAATAAATATTGAGTTAAATAGCTGTTTACTGATAAATACAAGGGAGATATTCAAACAAGATACCATAAGGAATCCAATGAAAGAGAAATAAGATGTCACTTCATAAACAAGGTGGCATCCAAACTGAGTCTTAAAGGTTGGGTAGGACTTCACCAGACAGAGATTCTATAGACACAAGGAACAGTCTTATATTTGTAAGGAAACAGGAAAGATGAGTGATAGATAACCTAGTTTAGCTAAAGTTTGGAGCTTACCCACAAAAGGAGCAAAAGCTATATAACAAGGAAGGAAGGGTGGAGTCACATGGAGAAGGGCCTTGAGTGTTAAGCTAGTTTAGATTTTGTCCTATGGCAAAGAATTTTTTTTTAAGCAAAGGAGCAACAAAGCTATGTTTTAGGCAGATTATTCTATCAGTTTGCATAGGATTAACCAGTTAGGAGGCTGTTGAAAAAGTCCAGGCCAGGGCAGCTAGGTGGCGCAGTGAATGGAGCACTGGCCTTGAGTCAGGAGTACCTGAGTTCAAATCTGACCTCAGACACTTAATAATTACCTAGCTGTGTGGCCTTGGGAAAGCCACTTAATCCCATTGCCTTGAAAAATCTTTAAAAAAAAAAGTCCAGGCCAGGGTTAATAAAAATCCAGAGCTTGGGTAGTGGCAGGAAGAGTGGAAAGGAAGGGATGGATAAATACAAACAGTATTGGGAGGCAGAAATGACATGAGTTAGACTTGCAAGAAAGAAGAGTTAAGGACATCTTTGAAGTTTTTGGTAGGAATGGGAAAGAAGGGAAGAACAGGTTTGTGGAAGATGATAAGCTTGGTTGAGATCTCATAGGATCACAATTAAGAGCTGAAAAAAGAGCTAAGGCAAACTTGTCCATTTTCCTTGTTTTATAGATCAGAGGACCAAGGTTCAGGAAATTCAGTGACTTTTCCAAGATCCCACACACAGCAATCAACAGAGATGGAATTTTTATCCTCTATCTCTGATTCTAGCTCTTGCCACTGATGAGTTTCAGTTGCTACTGGGGTAAGAATATGAAAATATCCAGCAGACAGTTGGATATGAGAACCAGAGTTCAGGATAGAGATTGAGACTAGAGTTTGAGATATGAGAATTGTTTACATATAAGTAATAGAAGAAGCTATGGGATTGGATGACATTTCCAAAGGAGAGAATATGAGAAAAAAAAAAGAAAGAATCAAGGAGAAAGTCTTGGGGAAGAGGTGGAGGTTACAATATTTAGAATGCCTGGGGAAAACAAAGATTGGAGGAAGGAGAAAGAAGGGTTAGCAGTTAGAAATAGGGAGTATAGTAAAGACAATGACTGACAAAAATATAGCTCAGTATAGTAAGGAAGGTCAGAACAGAGAAGGGATTTAGTGAATTTGGAGTTGATAGGGGACAAACTAGAGAGAGTTTCCTAGGGAGGGAAGGTTTGAATAAGGCAGAGAAGGAAGGGTGGAGGGGCTAGGAATAGAGAATAAGAAATGGGAGTAAAGTTAGCAGTATACAATATTATATAGAAACAAAAACTGTATACCAAACTGTCAGATATTATAGAGAGATAAAGGAGTGTAAAAACTGAAAACAAGCAAAAATACTCTCGACAACTCGGTCATGGAATTTTGATATTGGGAAGACATTGAATAGAACTGTTTCATTGAAGTGGTAGAAGCAGAAGCTAAATTTCAGAAAGCCAAGGAATGAATGGATGATGAAGAAGTGGAGGTGAAGAGTGGACTTTCTATGATTGAGATTGAATGGTAGTTTGAATGAGTAGTGGGGTCAAGAACAATGTCTTTTATAGGACGGGAAGACCTTAGCATGTTCTTAAACAATTGGAAAGGAGCCTGAGGGAATAAGAAAAAATGAATAAGCATGAGACAGGAAGGTTAATTGACAGAGTAAGATCTAGGAGGAGATGGTCACTACCTAGGTGGTGAGATTAACTTCGGAAAAGAGGAATATTACTTTGGAGGAGAAAAAGATCTGTGAAACTGAGAACATTTTGAAGTGTATATGGTATAAATTTAGGGAACTCATATTGGGTGGTCTAGACCTTTTGAGTAAAATCAGAGTAAGGACAATGTTATCTGCTGAGATGGAAGGGTCAGGATGAGGCTAGACATTTGAGGAGTAAGGAGGGTTGGAATGGAGACTGTAGGGAAAGTGATAAATAGTGGATGTTAGATAAAAAGATTGTGAAACCCCAGTAAAGACTAAATAGCATGAATTAGGTTCCACAACATGAAACTGTAATGCTAATATGAAATGCTCAGATCCCAGCAATAGGAGAAAAGATGGTGGAAGTAACCCAGGAATGAGGATTACCAAACAGGCCAGAATGTTCATAGGGCAAGATTAGTCTCAGTAGGAATAGTGGCAATCTAATGAGAAAACATGTAAAATGCCTTGAAAACCTTAAAGCACAATATAAATGCTAATTTATATTACCATAGTTATTATTGGAAAGAGGACTGAATTTGGAGACAGTGCTTGAACTCAAACTTGAGCTTTGCTACTTTCTATCTGCTTGACCCTGAATAAGTCTCTTTGCTCTTTGGACCCCCATTCCCTCATCTATAAAATGATGAGAATGAAATCTGAAGTCCTTTCTACCTCTAAATATGGGATCCAAGATTATTGTCCAAGATTAAGTTGCCTCTTTAGGTAACCTACAGTAAAATAGTAATGAAATGATTGGTTTAGAGGTTCAAACTGGGTGTGGAGGGATAGGAAACCAGGGTAGGTGGGATAGACCAAAGAAAAGAGACAGATCCCTAAGGACTTGGGATCCCCATAAAAGCAAAGAGGAAGGAGTAAAGAATTGGGAGGTAGTAGAATGGGAGATTATCTGCTAATTCAGGATTTTGGAAATAGAGCAGTTCTAAATTACAATAGGGTCTAAGGGGAAAACTTCAGACACAGGTAACTGATGTGGAGATTGAGGGAGGACAAAGGAACTGAGGCCCATTACTTAGACTTTTTTAAAAAGTATCTCAGAGGAAGAATAAAATAGAAGCAGGAAAACTGGTTAAGACAATGCCATAGTTTATGTTTGAAGTAATAAGGCCTTCAACTTGAGAGGTATTTTTATCCCTGGTCTCTATCAGAAGTCTGGTACATAGTAGGAAATTAATAAATGCTTGATCAAGTTCAAAGGGGAAGTAGATGGAACAACAGGAATTCAAACCCAAGACTTTCAATTAATATTCTTTTTGCCACACTATGTTCCTATAGTATCTATCTTCTGTATAGCTCATTTATAACTGAGCATGAGCTCAGCCTACTGTCCTAAATTCTTTTCTCATCATGAGATTTTTATCATTTAAGGGGGAAAGGGTCCATGAGTAAACTTTCTTCTGTGCCCCCCTTCCCTTGTATGGGAAGCACAGACCTAGGCACACAGGAATGTCTTCTATTCTGTTTTCCTGCAGTGGCCTCCCACCACCTCAAAGGATAGAATCTGGTACCCTGGGAAGAATCAGACGCAGTGGTTGGATCCATAAGGCCTTGGTATGGCCATCATTCTCAGTGTCATTGTCACCAGTCACATTAAACTTGAGCTTGGAGCTTTGGGCTGTCAAGCCCAACTGATCTTAGATCAGTAACCCCTAGAAAACTGGGAGATAACAGGAAAAAAAAACCCATTTCCCCTTATGTGTGAACTGCCTCCTTTTCTGTCACCACCCACCATCACTCAGTGGATGCTGATACCTGTCAGCTCTCCCCAACGAAGAATGGGAAGGACTAATAGTTCAACACCCAGCAGTTGCTGCCCAGATATACTTAGTCCAGGGGCCTCAAGATGTGCTTCCTCATCTCCCTTTTCCCACATGCAGCTGAGAATTACCGATTTAAATCCACCTCCACCTTAAACCCAAAGATCAGTTTAGTGGTTCCACCTTCAGAGACAGAAGATACTATTTCCACCCAAGTACCTAATTCCAGGAGGGAAGGAGGGGGTAGTTTGAAGCCCTTCCCAGGCTGATTAGCTGATTGGTTATTTGGCTGCTCCAAAATGAAAACTCATCTCTAGTGAAGTGTTGGTAGGGTAGAGACAGGCTGCCACCTCCACTTTTGAATCACCTGAGTATTCCAATCTAATTCTATATCTGGATCGGAATGAGTGGGGTGCCCCAGAGAGTTTATGAAAATATATCCAGGACTGGAGATTTTCTGGAGGCAGGGGAGTGGGGCATCAATGATGGAGGTCTGTGAAAAATGTAAGTGGGAGGGGCTGGTAACAGGAAGAAATCAATGAAAATGTGATAGGCGATATCAGTGGGGGAGAAGTGAGCATTGTGGTAGTTAATGAGGGGCTTAATGAATAAGGAAACCAGTGAGAGAGGGCTGGTGTGGGGTTCTAGAGGAGGGTGTCAATGAGGGGAATCAATAGGGGTCCTCGGAGTTTGAGAGAAAAAAGTCAGGAGTCCTTGGGAGTGACATACAAAATTTTATTTATTATTATTATTTATTATTTATTTATTTATTTATTTATTTATTTATTTCTCATGTGCACAAAAGGAATCAAACAGAACCGGCGCTGAGGGAGGCTGAAGGAAGCTGGGGAAGGCTGAGGGAGGCTAAGGGTCAGTCCTAGGCTGAGGGTGACTTTCAGAGTCTCCCAGGCTCAGGTCCCTGCCCTGTTAGTCAGTTGTTCTGGCTTAGGTCAGAGCAGGTTTTGCCCCGGGGCGCCGACAGTTCAGTAAAACCATTGTGTTTTCTCACTTTTCTCTGTAAAGTTCTGGGAGGAAGTTCAGAGACCGACCAGGTGAGTTAGGCGGGAGAAGCCTCTCTGGACCTCGGACTCCGGACTCCTCCAGTTAAAAAAATTTTTTTTTCACTTTTTATTGACTTTGTTTCTGTTATTTCGAGTCGTCACTATCCACAGGTGAGGAAACATGCAGGCACAGCCGCTCTTGGGAGGGGACCAGAGGAAAGGAGAGGAGAGAGAGGAAAGAAAAATAAGAGAGAAGCAAAGTGGAGGAGGGAGGGAGGGAGGGAGAGAGAGAGAGAGAGAGAGAGAGAGAGAGAGAGAGAGAGAGAGAGAGAGAGAGAGAGAGGAAAGGGGAATGGAGAAGAAAGCAAAGAGGAAGGAAGAGAGGAAAAGGGGGAAGAATAGAGGGGGGGGAGAGACTAGAAGACAGCTACTGGCACGAAGGGATGCTCAGACCATCAGTTTCCCAGGAGAAGAGGGTGCAGATCTGGGGGCCAGGTAGGACTGAGAGCTTAAGGATGATAAATCAGGCCTGGTTGGAGGAGCGATAGGGAAGAAGAAGCCAGTATTTAGAGGAAAGACACAGAAAGAGAAACGGGGTGGAAGCACGGGACCGAGAGAGATGGTTTAAAAGGGAACAACCACAGGAGAGGAATCCACAGGAGTCATTTTGCATAGTGATTTCTTTTCTTTCAAACCTTTTTTTTGCAACATAAAAAAAAATCCGCGCCCCTCCCCCACGTGCTGTGCTTTATTGGGTATGTATCTTGTGTACCCCCTCCCCCATCTTCTCCCTCCTCCCCCCTCCCCCCCAAAGTGAGCGGCGACTCTCACAGCACAGACAGCAGGGCTTATCTACAGGCGGGCAGCGGGTGGCTTTAGTCACTACGATACAGGATGGCCCAGGCCGGGAGGGGCATTGGAAAGGTTTATATACACGAGGATTCGCCTTCACACAACACACCGTCTTTCTATAAAGCAGCAGCCATAGGCTTTTTTTTTCTTTTTGCAAATACCATAATATTAAATAATTGTAGAATTTGAGGTCCCTGCCCAGTCCTCGCTGATAAAAGACTAATGGCGGTCCTGTTGACCCCCCCAAACCTATCTCAGGCAGCGAGAGCTCAGACACTGCCCTATGCTTACCCGACTTGGACCCCAAACCCCCTGACTTGGCTCCGTGGGGGGAGGAGGAGCAGACCCTGCTGGTCCAGGGCTATTCCACCTGGCCAGCCCCAGACCGAGGGACTATGTCCAGAATCAGAGCTGGGACCAAGCTCTGGGACGCGGGCTGGGACCCATGGCTCTATGGTGACCCAGCCCAACCGAGATCGAACACGATTGTAAAGGCTGAGATGGAGGGGTGGGGGGGTGGCAGGAGGCTCTGAGATGCAGGATTAAGTGGGTCGTTGGGCTCCGGGAAGCCCCCGAGGGCTAGGGTGGGAAATAGCTCCAAACAGCAACAGGGGCAATAGTGATGGTGTAGGGTGTGGCGGTTTTGGTGGGAGGAGGAACGAACCAGACTCAGTCCAGTTAGCTGGAAGGGCCTTCGGCCCTGCGTCCCGTCAGCAGAGATACTGTCTCGTGGGACTCCAGGCCCACAGACATTCTGCATCACATTCCCCCTTACGTCCTGGGCTGGGGGGAGCCCAGCGCACTAGGGATCGGGCGAGTAGTTCTTTCCTTTAGTTTATAACTTTTTTGTTCAGGACTTTCTTTCCCCAAGTCTTCCCGGCCAGGCGGCTTAACACCACGTCGCTCTTTCTCCTTCTGGTTCCGCAGGCTGCGGGCTGGGGAGGGAAGGGGCCGGGCCGGGCCTGCCCGGGTCGGGTTGCCGGGGCGTGATTACTGTCCCCGCTCTTCTAGTCTGGCCCGCCCGACTTGGCCTTCAGGCCCAGACCAGCAAACCCGGAATAGGCTGGGGGTGCTAGACCCTGGCCAGCGCCACCAGACCCTGCCCGGCCCGAGCAGGCGCAACGGCAGGGGAGGGGGCGGGCGCCCGACAGGCCGGGGCGCATCCCCCGGCCCCGCTCCGGGCGGACCTGGAGAAGACGGTGGAGGGCCGTGAGGCGGAGGTCGGAGAGGGCCAAGAGGCGGGGTCCGCGGGGTCCTCCCGAGACTCAGCCCGGCCCGTCTCAAAGGGTCCCGGATTTTTAAGAAAGACTGTGGGGAGGGAAAGAGGCTACTGGGGAGGACAGGGGCCAACGGGGAGGCGTAGCGTCCCGTCCCGTCGCGTGGCGTGGCGTGGATCCTCCCTCCCTCCGTGGGTGGCGGCGGGAGAGAGGCCAGCGGCGAGCGGGCGGGCGGGCTTCAGACGGGGACAATGTGCAGGCCGAAGCTGTCGGCCTGAAGCTTGATGTGGTCTCCGCGGTAACTAGTGGCGGTCATAGGCAGCGGCAGCAGCGGCAGGGGCGGAGCCCCGGGGGGTGGCACTATAATAATAAGGGGAACCTGGAAGTTAACACAGGAGAAGAATGGGCTGGGTGAGAGGACAAACAGGAGAACAAAAAGGAAAAGTAACTCAAACCGAAAACCCCCGGGGCTGTGACGTGGGGGGGGCGAGAAGGGCCGAAATGTTCCGCTCTGGGGACCTTGGCACTCCGGCCTCTCAGCCGATTTACCCGATAGATTGGAAGGATCGAGTCCTTTGGGCCCACCAGACAAACAAACAAGGATCAGAAAGGCCATCACCCATTTGCTGAAACCTCCAGAGACAGAATTACTGACCCAAGTGCACTTATTTAAGTTGGCCTGTCCTGCCCAGCCCGTCTGGGACAGGAGGAGGGAAGAAGGGGGACTAGTCTCTTCGAAGGAGCAGTGTGATTTGAATCGCAGGTCCGAGTTAACCTCTCTCCCCCTCACCTTCCCTTCATTTCCCCATTGTGGACATGAGTGGGACCAAAAATCGGGAACGGGCAGGCGAGCAGACAGACAAGACATTCTGGTGGCCGTACTCACTTAGTAAGGCCGGGTTGCTGAATCTCCAGGCCTCATTGTAGGTTGTGTACTGAGGGTGGCTGTAGGGATTGCCTGAGAACTCGCTTCCTGCAGGGAAGGGAGAGCAGACAGGGGCCAAGTGAGTCCTGAGGATGCAGATACTTTAAATGACAGCATCATTATCTTCAAAGGAAGGGCAGTTGAGTCACCTGAAGTTGAAAAGCCTCCTTCCCTGACATCCAGACCTGGCTTAACCCAGGCAGATAGATAGATGATGACTTGGAAGGAAAGACAGAGAGAGCTTCTTGAATGGGGTGAGGAAACCCCATTTTGCTTTGGTCCCAGAGCCCCCAGCACAGAGGTAGCTAGATGCCAATAATATATCCAAAGGCTGCTGGGGAGTGAATGCATGCCAGTCAGCAAGGCTCTGGTTTGCTCCTCTCCTTTTCTTAAGATGATTCCCTTTATAGGCTGGGAAGGCACCATTTGCTGCTCTTGTTACTGGGGATGATGGCTATGTTTAGTGGGAATCAGCAGGAAGACTTGAGATGTGTCCATAGGCCAAACCAAGCTGAAGGGCTTGGGCCATCCATCTAACTTAGATTTCTGAGTTTCATTGCCAAGAATGGACCAGAGGGCAAGAGACCCATTTTCTCACAATTGGTGCTTATTGAGAATGGTCTGAAATGGGCGGGGAGGAAGGTAGCAGTGTACCATGCTCATTGGACACAGAAAAAGCTCAGTTACTACTTCTTATCCCTTGTTATACCCAGAGGAAATCACAATTTGGGCAGAACCCACTATATTATGGTTGAGAATGGTTCTTGAGGACTTCAAGGGATTGGAGAAGAGATTTAGAATACAAGACAGGAAGAAGATGGACATTGCTTTGATCTAACAAGGGGAGGAAGACCAACACTTAGGGCCTCTGGGATCCTTGAAGAAAAGGGCAAGCTCTCCAAACGCTTAGGGGTGGGGGGGATGTCACCCAGGAGCTGGCCCTGCCTGTCCCCCCCCACCCCGCCTCCTCCCTTTCTCTCTCCCCTCAGAAAGGCCAGGCCTCTGAGTTTTTCTCTCACCCTTTCTCCTGTGTGATGACCCCAGACTGTTTACACTGATCCCGCAGCGCAGGTTAAGTAGAGGAGAAGGAGCCCCTCTCAGAGAGGGAGCTGGGGGGGTAGTGGTGGGGGTGGAGGGGGGATGCAGCCACTGGAAAGCCTGTTTATTGACGAGGAGGGAAAGCATGCGTGCAGCAGGATAATGAGCTTCTGAGCTCAACTGTGACCAAGAGGAACTGAGCTATCTCCTTCCCCGATCGCTAATGAAACAAGTGTAATTTCCTCATCAGCACTGGATTCTGTTTAACGACTCCCCTCTTGCCACTGCGGCTCCCCTGCCTCCCACCCCCTACCTCCCTTCACCCTCCCTCACTTCCTTATACCCCCAGTCATGGGCTCCCTAACTCCCTCCCACAGACTCACTTTGCCCCTCACCCTCCCTTGCCCTTATCTGCTTGCTCCCTTACTCCTCCTAGGGGGTCTCTTCACTTCCTACCTTCTACCAGTGTCCTCATACCATCCCCCATTCATCTCAGCTCTCCTCCCTTGAGGTTTCCTTCTCCAGTTTCATCATCTCCTCCATAGCCAGTGTCCCCGATTCCCTCAGTACCCTTCTATATCTACAGGGTGAGGTCTGGGCCAGACAATACTATGGATGTGCCCCTCTAAATCAGATTACAAGTCTCCAGCTTGTAGGAGAATGGAAATCATCAAAGGGCAAGGGTATGAAGGAGAAAGGGGACCTAGTCCCACCCCTCTTTAATTTGGCAAAAGGGTTTCCACAGAAGGGATGGGTTACACCAACAGGAAACCCAACTTGTTCTCCAGTGCCCCATCCTTGAGTCATTGGAAAAATAGGGACAAAGTTACAACCAGGGGAAATCCCACCTACTTCCCTCTGAGATGCTGCAAGCAAACCTTGTCTCTTTTAGACAAAGGGGAAAGTTAACTGCTGGTTGTATATATAGATAACTATCAGATGATACCTCCCATACTGGGGCATCTCTAGGAGTAGTTTTATTTCTGGCTTATTTCCCTTAGAGCTAGAGCCCCTCTGACCCTCCACATATCCTGAAGGTCTGCCTTCTTAGGGGTTGTCTCCTGACAGATGAGGGAAGAGGGTGCTGCTCTGCACTGCTCTTCCCAGCCTCTCCACTGGGGCCTGGTGTTAGCCAGGGTGGCTTTGTCTAGGTGACTGACATTTGTCTAGAAATGGTGCTTGACTCCAGGTTTCCATGGAAACCAGGGTAGGCTTTTCAAAGCCACCTCAGCTTGGCCTGGCCCTATGTTCTGGATATGCAGTCAGATAGCTGACCAGGGCCTGGAGTGGCTTCTGGGCACTGATAGGGAAAGCAGGATAAGGATGAGGTGATCCTACTGTGGTGGTGGGGGGGGCAGATATGTACCCCTGCAAAAGGAATTTTTCCAGGCCTAAGCTCCATCCAGCCTACACTAAGGAGAGGAAGGGAAGGAAAACACAGAAAGAAACCACCCTTTGGGAATAGCAGGGATGGAAGTCATGTGACTAAGGGTGAAGGTTAGGAAAGAAAACCTACTCACAGAACATCTATGATTTAGTTTCCCCACATGTGACCCCTCCCCATCTCCCCAGCCCTTGACTGTGACTTTTATCACCTACCAGGCACCATTCCTGCCAGGGTAGAGGTGGGATAGCTTCCCTGGCCAGTGGGGGGAACATGGGGGGGATAACCGGGCAGGGTGGTACTCGCCATGTCACGACCTGAAAAGAGACAAGGCATGGGGATGAAGGGCTGGTACTCGAACCAGGTCACTCTATGAAAAAGAAACTGCCATATGATCATATATGAACTGTGAGACTGTACCTATGTATGTGTATATCTTTTGTATGTCTGGTTAGCATGTTTTCATAGGGGGCAGTAGAGAAACACAGGATATGGGGTTGGATGTAAGGACTTTGATTACCATTTGATATATATATATATATATATATATATATGTATATGTATATGTGTATGTGTTATATATTTGATTAATTCCCATATTTGTTTTATGTTGTTTCCCCATCACAATTTGAGTTTCTTTAGGTCAGAGAATGAATTTGCCTTTTTTTTTTTAAATCCTCATAGTAAGAACAAATGTCTCTTGATTTGATTTCCTGGTCCCTCCACTGCTTCTTCCCAGTAGTAATCTCTCTGGTAACATCACAGTAGACCCTTGGACCTCCCAATTTTCATCCCTCCAACAACTTCTAAGGTTCTAGGGAAAAAGAACTTCCACATCCCCCATCCTACTGACCCTTCCCACAATGTCCCTTCCTGAATTCTGAAGGATATAACCTCACTGTGGATGTTGTCTGGTTTCTCTCTCTGACAAGTGCTAGTAGGGTCTGAGTCAGTTTGGGGCCGAAGAGGGATTTGTTTTGCTGTTTGTTTGTATCTCATTTAAATGAATTTGAACGATTTTTGATGCACTTAGGAGTTTTTCTTGCTCCTGATCCCCAAAAGCAAAGCCCTGCTAAAGGCTCTTAGAACCAGGTAAATCTGGTTCATTATGAATGTATGCTGTCCAGCTTTCAACACAAGCTCACAGAGAAACCCAAGTATTTCATACTCAGTCATCCAAGGTCGATTATGTAGAGAAATAGTGTGTTTCTTTGGAAAATTATGCAATCAGATACTTATACAAATTGAATGAAAATTAATTATAAACTTAAACATACAATGTGAGTTGGAGAAATGGTCTTGGTGACTCCTTGAAGTAGATGACTTTACCTCTTACTTCACTAAAGAAGATGGAGGCTTTCATCATCCCTGACTTAAGGGAAGTTGTGTTCTTTCTCTTCTCTAAATATATTACTTTAATTGTTTCCTAGGGAAAGACCTAGACTTCATGACTTCCATTCCCTCTCAACTTCACCAAAACTTTCTAGATTACTACTCCTCTACCATTGCTAACTTAAACCTTTCCATTGGCACCTTCTCATTCTTAATCTATCCTTTCATTCTACTTCCTATATAACTGGTCTTCTGATTTCACCACTACACTGAAACTTTTCCTGTAAATCATCCATGACCAAACAAAATGGCCTTTTCTAACTCCTCATTCTCCCCAACCTCATTGAAGCATTTGACATAGCTGACCCAGTCAATGTGTCAAAGAAAGTCCTTGAAAGTCCTTGAAAACCATTGAAATTAAGCTTTAGAGATGAAGAGACAGAAGAACAGAAAGATAATTTGCCTAGGGTCATATGATACAGCAAGGTATGTTGATATTTAGGGTGTGATCTGAACATAGGTCTTTCTGCCCTCAAATATAGTACCCTATCTATTATACTACCTCACCTAAGATGATCTGGGTTCAAGCCCTACTCGATACATATTGATTGTGTGATCCTGAACAAGTCACTTAACTCCTTAATCTCTTAGTACTTGTTGACAACTAAGACAAATCTTCATCAGAAATAGGAGCTTCCAATACTGATGAAATCACAGGGCTAGAAAAAAATATTTTTAAACATTTTGCTGGCATCTTAAACTTAACCTAAAACTTAAGTTATTTTTCTCTACATATCAATTTACTGTCCCTGTCCCCAACTTTCCTCTTTTTGTTAATGGTACCACCATCCTCCTTTTTTTTAATAATGAAACTCTGAAGTCATCTCTGCTTCTTCATTCATACCCTGCCTCCCACATATAATTAATAAGTCCTGTCAATTTTTCTTTTGATGCCTCTTAAATTAATGCCTTCCTTTTCACTTCTACTCCCAAATTGACCTTCAGATCACCTGATATCTAGATTCCTTCAACAACCTTCCAAATGAGCTCCCTGACTCTAGAGAAGTACTCTTCCAAACTATATACCCCTAGCAAATTAAAAGTCCTCAATCATTATTTTCATCAGATCACATCCTTTCTCAAGAACCTTCAAGAACCAGGCACCTCTTTCCCACCACAGCAAATCTAAACTCTGCCTGCCATTCAAGGCCCTCCACAGTCTGATCCTATATCCTCTTCATTAGTATCATTTTACTACTTTCTAGCATGCCCCCCAAGTTAAATTAGGCTGATATTCTTATTGTCTCCAAAACATGAGCTATGTTCTTTTTTTCAGACCTACAACTTTTTTGTGTTATTACTTGTGTCTGTAATGACAGTGGTCTCCTCTTTCTGACTACTGAAATCTTTTTCATCTTTAAAGGCTCAGTTCAAAATTTTGACTCTTGAAGCTTCCTAAACTTCTCCAGGTCTCATTGATATCTCTTTTCTGAGCACTGAAATGTTGCCCTACACAATTAAGGATTTAATAGTTTGCCCTTTTCAAGTAGACTGCAAGCTCCCTGAGGGGAGGGTCTATGTCTTCTTTTTCTGTATTTCCCAAAGTAATAAACACATAGCAGGTGCTCAATAAATACCTGTTGATTAATTGTGCTGGTAATCAGTACCACACAATTTAACATTTAATTATTCTCTCATTGTTATGTCTGTACTAGATATAAGGGCCAAAAAAAAGTGGGTTGAAATTTCAGGGACAAACATTCTCTCTTCCTCTCAAAATAAAATTATGAATTTTGCTTATTTTAGAATAAAGAATAATATATTTAAGAAAATACTAAGAGCTTTGCACAAAAATCTTTCAATTCATAGAAATGTCTAATTTTTAGATATAATTTAGAAATAACTTTCTAAATGTATTGATGCATGATGTTTGGAAAATTATTTTTAAAATATGCAGCAGAAAGATTTTTGTGCAAAGTTGTTTCAGTATTAACATATTCAGTAGTTCTGTAAACTTCTATAAAAGGAAATGCAGTAGTATGGAACAATGCTATTGACTCAGTCCCTATCTTTGACTGAAACTACTCTCTGAATTCATCAGAAATTTCAAAATCAGTAAATCCAGGGACCTTTCTTTGTCCTCATTCTTCTCACTGTCTTGACAGCATTTGATGCTGTTTACAACCCTTCTTTCTATATACTCACTCCTTCCCTGGTTTCAGGGACACTTTCCCTTGCTTCTCCTCCTACTTCTTTCACCATCCCTCCACTGTTTCTTTCCTTTGGATCTTGCTTTCTCTACAACATCTCTTTTGGTCCTATCTTCCATAGTTACAATCAACACCTAAATTCATGAGACTATAAAATCAACATCTCTGGTCCTGACTTCTCTTCCCATATTTCCAGCAACTTACAGGACTCTTCCACTGGGCTGTTTCATCAACACCTCAATTTTAATTTGTCTAAAATTAAGCTTATTATTTGTCTTAATCTTGTTTTTCTTTCTGGCTTCACTGCTTCTGTCAGTGTCACCACCTTTTTCCCAGTCTCATCTTTCCACACTGGGGAAACACTTGGCTTTTCCATTTCCATCATCTCTCACATCAGAATTGCCAAGTCCCATCAATTCATCTTTTGCAATAATTCTCCCATGCATCCTCTTTTCTCTATCACAGTGTTGCTACCTTAGAATAATAGGCTTTCACTGTCATTAACCTGGACAGTTGCAATAACTACTCTATCTCCAGTCTCATCTTCTTTATGTAGATATTGGTATTGTCCCTTTTTAAATCAAAACTCCTTAATACTATTCCAGTGATGACCATATAATGTTTCAAATTTTTTTGCAGGGATTCCAAACTTTCCACAATTTGGTGCCATCTTTATATTACTCCCTCTCCCTGTACTCTATAGTTCAGACAAAGCAGATTATCTGTTATCCCATAAACAGGTCCTATTCTTTGAATGAATGAAAGGTCATTTGTTAAGCATTTACCACCTTCCCGACACCATGTTAAGCACTGGGAATACCAATACAAAAAGCAAGACAGTCCCTGCCCACAAGGAGCTTAGTTCTATCAACCAATGAGCAATTACTAAATGCTTTCTATTTGCCAGTGACTATGCTTTCCCACTTTTATGCATTTGCTCACACATTTCCTCACCCTACTGAAATCCTAACTTTTAAAACTCATGATCCTTCCCTCCTTAGACCTCTCAAAGAATTCTCTTTGTACCTCTTTTGTTACTTTGCCTTCTGTTCTTGTGTCGGAAACTGTAACACTAGGCAGAGACCCTGTATTATCTAAGTTTTGTATCTTCCTATCAGGTGATTAATACTTGTTTATTGAATTTAATTAAATGTATTAGTAAGATGTGTTTTGACCTTCAGAAGATACCAACATTTACTTTTTAAAATTCTGGTCATTTTCCTCTTATTGAATTTTGATCTAGAAATTGGAAAACATATTTCAGTCATAAGGACAAAGTGCTAGGTAGAAGAAAGAGCAACAGATCTGCCAAATCACTGCCAACCTCATACTATGAGGAAAATCCTTTCTAAACTATAAAGTGTGCATCATTTGAGCTAAGTAGCATAGTAGATAGAGACCTGGATCTGGAGTCCCCTAGACCCAAGTTCAGATTCCAATTTGGACATTGTGACAATATACAAAGTACAAGTCACTATCTCAGCATCATTGTCCTCATTTGTAAACTGATGTAGTAGGACTTGCTCAGTAAATATATGGTGACCAACTGAAGAGTTCTTGTGCTGTAATGGAGCAGGGTCATTTGAAACTAGTTATTTAGCTAGGGGGGGAAAGACACTTAGGAGATGCCAGGTTGGTGACCTTCAAGTATATGTTAAGCTATAATGTGGAAGATAGAATAGACTTATTCAATTTAGTTACAGAGAGCACACAGGAACAATGAATGGGTAAAAGAATGGTAGAAGAGGAGGATAGTTTGTTTTAAGACTAAACTTCCCAACAATTAGAACCATCAAGAAATGGTGTAAGCTGCCTTAGGAGTTAATAGACACTCCCTAATGAATGGTTTTAGATCAAAGGTTGGCAATTGATCGGGATATTATAATGAAGATTCTTTGTCATCCCTTCTAGTTTCTAGATTCTATATTTTATGATTCTAGGACTAGAAATCTCTAAAGTTTCTTCTGGCTTTAAATCCCACGATCTTGAAAGTAGCATCCACTCATTCCTGTGGATACTAGAAATAAGGCTTGGAACAGAGAGGAGTAAGGATTGATTTTAAAGATTTTTTGCGTTAGATGAAAATTGGAACTTGTATCCTCCCAGCTCTGCTACATTGGATCTACAAAGGGGCTGAGAAAATACATACTCCATGAATAAAGATAGGTTATGAGAGTTTAAATTATCTGAACTCCTATGAAACTATTTCAACTTCATTAGCATATTTCCCTAATCTCATAAATTGTACAAATTTTAGTAATCTGTTGATTTGTGCAAAATCATCTACCCAAATTAGCAGTGAAGCCAGAAGGGCCTGCAGGGCTGGAAAGTTGCTTATAGTTAATACTTGGGGGATACCATTAATCTAACATGTACATGCAGATTGTAGGGAGCCTTGTGTTTATAAGCAAGCTAGTTACTAAATTACTTTTTCCCCATCAAAATTGTAAGACCAACTTCTAACATATGGAAACTTTTCCCATACTGTAAGTTACTCTGATAGGAAAAAAAAAAATCATGATTTGCAAATATAGTGCAGTGAAGAGAAAGAACCCTAAACTGTGAATCAAGAGACATGGGTTCTGCTCATGGATCTTCCATTAGCTCACTGTGTGACTTGAGGCAAGTTATTGTCTCTCTTTGTTCCTCAGCTTCCCATCTGTAAAATAAGGGGATGGACTAGTTGATTCTGACTTCCCTTTCCAGTTTGAAATTTCATGAATCTCTAAAATGCATTGCCATCAAATGAAAAATGAATTTCCAGACACAGTCTTACATGTTGATGTGTCCTGTGGACCATAAAGCTACTCTTTGTGGGTGTTTGTGAGAAGGACCATATTGCAAAAAGTACAGATCATTCTTCTCAGGACTCAATCTGAGGCTGTTACTATCCCTAATATCACAGGACTTTGCACATAGTAAGTATACCAAAATATTTGAATATAGGAATAAGTTAATGAATGGGTCTCATTACAAAGAGCTGTCCATTCACAGTATCTTCAAGTCACCATAGAATGCAGATAGTTAAGTGGCATGTCAGTATCCTCACTTAGAGATAAAGCCAAAAGATCAGGAATACATTGACCAACTCTAGTCAAAGGAGTCTATTCTTCTGGAACTGCCACTGTCAATAACTGAAAGAGCATCTTGGGAAAAAGTCTGTAAAATACTAAGATCATCATATGAATAGGTATTGGAATCTGCCGGGAAGAATCAGCACAGCCTTGCTCTTTACAATGCTTACGGATGGATGGACTAATGTGAAGGGAAAAGGAATCATAGACTAGGTGGTATTCACACCTTAATCAGGTGTGTGTCTGTGTATGTGTATGTGTGTGTGTGTTTGTGTTTTAATGGAAGCACTGAAACGGGAACAAACCAATGCATTGTAGGGCATGTCAGCAGTAAAATCTATGAAGTTCTACATAAGGAAGGGAAGGTAACAATTGAAATTGCAGGTAACCCCTGGGAAAGCCTCATGGGAATGCATAACAAAGAAATATCCACATGTTACTTGCAGGACAATGTATAGAATATTTTTTTAATAAATGTTTGTTGAATTGAATTATCAAGCAAGTGAATGTTACTCATACTGGGAATTCTGTTTGAGAAACAGCAAGTGGAATGCAAAGAATAAATTAGTGGCATGGAAACTGGTGTAAAACCAATGGGGTGGAGTGGTAATGTCCTTTGAGAGTTTTACTAAAAAATAAAGACCGTCTTCAAGAAATACTAACAGTTGAGGATCTTAAAGTACCCAAAAGTGTAAGGATTGCTGTGTTAGATGAGGATGTCTTCTGAGTTCAAATACAGAACTCCCTGAAGATTCTAAAGACAATTCCTTCAGCAATCACAGCATCCAAATCAGACAGTGCACTTATGTCAGGCATTCCTTACCAAATGGTCCAGATCAAATCAACTGCTGCAAATCTCCTGGATCCAAGATTCAAAGGCAAACATGTAAGTTTGATACTTAGCCCTGATTTTGCATTTGACTGGATTACAAAACAAACACTCAGACATTGGTTTTAGAGATTAAACATTCTGTTTAAATGGTGTAGAAAAGGGGGCACATTTGGATGCTTCATCCAGGAAAAACTTTCTAAGATCCTGCCAAACACACACCTTCTGTAACATGGTGGTGGGAAGGTCTTGCCCTGCACAATGTCTGTCTCTGAGCTATTTGTTTGGCTTCAGATGTCTACCCTCTGAAGGATAGGACAGAAAACAATGTCCACTTAGAAAAAGAATAACTTAGGAACAGTCAATTAACATATGGTGAAAGTAGTCTCAATTCAGGGTTCAGTTTTCAGAAGTCTATGAATTAATAATACTCATATGTTATAGCTATCTTTTTATGTAGCTTATCCCCACACTAGACCGCAAACTCCATCAGGGCAGGGGCTGTGTTTTATCTAAACTTTATCCCTCCCCTAGCACCCAGAACATAATTATTGAATCAAATTGAAGATGGAAAATAAAGATCA
Organism: Macrotis lagotis; assembly: GCF_037893015.1. NCBI lineage: Eukaryota > Metazoa > Chordata > Mammalia > Peramelemorphia > Peramelidae > Macrotis > Macrotis lagotis. The sequence goes on from NC_133661.1 coordinate 115,025,619, forward strand.
GAATATGCAATAATAACATATTTATCAAAAAACAGGATTAGACAAAGTACCATGAGATAGTTATATTCAATTAGATTTACAGGATTTTAAAAAATCCTTTTTTATTCAGATGATTTTCTGACAATGAATGGATTCTCTATCTGCTTGGCATGATTATATAAGAAGATCTAAGACAAGAAAACATAGTAACTTTGTGTTACTATAATGTTAATGTTTTCATTGAATTTTTAGCATGCTTCTCATAAACTTCTCATAATCTTTTAGCACTGCTTTTCAAAACCAAAAAAAACTATGGTCTAGTTTTCTAAAGTTCAACAACTTATTTAGATAATCCATTTGTAAGAAAACAAAATCACTTAAAAGGCAAATTCAATGATTAAATTTATACTTACTGAATAAATAAATTATACTTTAAAATATTGCATTTGAGTCATAGAATGTAAAAGCTGACACATTTCAAAAGCTGACACTGTAGTCAAGCCCCTCATTATGCAGGTAAGGAAATAATGACAATTTTATACCCAAAATAAATAAATATACACAATCATATAAAATGTATGTTTATGAATAGATATACACACATGTGAATACACATGTATATACACATATAATATTCATGCTCTTGAACTGAGTCAATTTACATTTATAGAGAGCACTATAAAAAATATTGTATGTCCTTCTGCTTCACTATTAAATTTCTACCTCTGGTCTCTCTGTCCTCTTCAAATTTTCTAGAAATTTTAAATCCCTAGTATTGTCTCCAGTTACATTAAGTTCACTGAAAGCTATGTTACCATACCATGTCTCATCCTGTTCTGGACTTAACTCTGGGGCTCAAAAAATACCAACTGGTAAAAAAATAATAACACTAGTAGAAAGAAAACAGGACTTAGGAGTCAGAAAGACCTCAGCCTAGATCCTAGCTCCTCTATTAACTCTTTGTGGGACCTTGGACAAGGTTTTAATGTCTTTGAACCTCTTTTTCTTCATCTGCAAAAATCAAATGATCTCCCCATTTAGAACTAGAAAAGACCTCGGAGGTCATCTAAGCTCAACTCTCTCAAACTACCTGCCTCATTCAGCTGCTGGGAAGATGTTTGTAAAACTTTTAAGTTGTTATCCCTGTTACTAGTTATAAGCTATTATGAAATCCATGGGCATGGCTTTTTGCAGTCTATTTCTCAGTGCGGTATTGCATTGTAGATTAATTGTAACTAATTCCCTGTGGGAAATAAAACCATGCGACTTGCCCATACATGTCACCCTCTTACATACGGCCAATTCCCCAAGTATTATATTGGTAGATTTCCTGTGGGTTAGATGAAACCCATTCCCTGTGAAGTTCGAGTCGATACTTTATAGCACTAGTTCTTTTTTAGGCTAAGTGTCTGTGACTTGGTGGATCTGGTTCCTAAGCAGAGCTAGGAAGAGTGACCTAAGGTACGATCGGTTCCCAAAAAAAGCAATCATTGACCAAGCTTCTTTGACTTGGTCTTGAGTAAATCATCAGTCAATGGATAATAGAGGGTTGCTGCATCAGCTTTTTAGACTGGAAATTCTATAATATAGCTTTTCTCTAACCACCAATGGGCTCTAGACTCAACCACAGTGAAAGGATCTCTTTAGACCCAAGTAATGGGGGTAAATATTCCTCCCAACCTGATTTCTGCCAGGAACAAGACTGAGGCTGGGGAACAAGAAATAAATTACTTCACAAAGGGAGGTACAGACTTCTCTGGCATCGATGAAGGTGATTGCAGCCTGAAGCTGAGCTCAGGGCAGGGGTGGGTACTGGGGTATTCTTATGCAGTCTGGAGCCCCTCATGCTGGGTGGGCAGAGGCTAATCCTGTTTACACAGTCTCCTGATACTCCAGGTTTTCCAGTTCCTCTCAGGCTTTATTTTGTTCTCTGAGAGCACTGAATTGTCAGCTCTAATCCTTCCTAAATCGGAGTGTTTTTCAGCCGCTCCGTGTAAGTGAAACCCTAATCCCAAGGAAAACGGCCACTTAAGCTGCCGGCGCATTAGGTTCGTCTCTGACCAGCCCCAGGATTTCCTCCCTCCCTGCCTGCCCGCCCAGCTGCCAGTCCAGAGAAGAGGAGAGGATTCCAGTTTGAAGTCTTCCAAAGCCCTCTCCCAGGTGACAATAGCAGAGGGTTTCACTCCCAAAGCTCAGGGCCAAAAGAGTCCTGAAGCTTCAGGCTGTACTAATGGACAGAAATGGATAGATTCCTAGGGGGCTGAGAGGCTGGGGAAGAAAGGCGGGGGGGGGGGGGGGGGGGGTGCGGATTTTACCTTCCTGTCATTTTAGGAGACGTCTGGATTGTAGTAAGAGAGAATGGGAGTGTACGTGTTGGAGGTGTGGGCTTCTCCATCTGCCTGAGGAGTGTGAGGCAAACCCTGCCAAAATATCTTGGAGCTTCTGAGAGCAGGGCTCCAAAAGACCAGGAAGCATTCATTTGGACCCCACTAATTAGGAAGTTGTGATCATTCAGATAGGCTGAGACCGATTGGCTTTCCCTTTGTTCAGCAAACTCTTTATGAAGAGGCCAAATTAATGAGATAAACAAGATCTCAGGGACAAGGTCTAAAACATTTAAAAGCTACAAACTTTTCCAGTACCAGCACTTTAGAAGCTGTGTTTACATGCAAACAGCTAATATGCTAACTATAAACCTAACTATTCATTAAAACATACTCACAGAAGCCCTCGACTAGAAGACATGTTGTTAGCCTAGTTTGATGATGAAATTGATTTCTTTAAAAATACTCTAAGATTTAGATTTGACACCAAGTCACACTGGCTTCATTTCTTTAGACTAGGACTTCTTAACTCCGTATTCTTTAGACTCCTGTGTATTTTATTTTATGTGTTTGAAAAACATTATTCTGAGAAGGGGGTCTATAGGTTTCACTATTCTGCCAAAGGGCTTCTTGACTCCAAGAAAAAAAAAAGTTAAGAACCCCTGCTTTAGGTGGAGTGAATCAGTGAGATCTTGAAATAAAGGCAAGAGCAGTCTATTTGAAATCCATCGAGAGGAAGAAGATTAAGAATTTATTTAGAAAAGGAATGACTCCTAAATATATTTCATATCTCTTCCTGCTCTAACACTCAACCACATTGTACTCCCTGCAGCACATCCTTGGGGAGATCAAGGATGCCATCAAGATTAGTGTTTGGGTTGGCAATTGGATATGGATTTGGAGAATGTGGATATGGGTTTGGATTGGCATTGGATAATGAGTTTGGAATTGTATGATATGGAGAGGAAAAAAAGGATAGTGATGGGGATAAATGTGGATTTACAGTTAGGAAAAGCTATAGAGTTGGAGATGAGATGGAACTTGGGTTAATTCTCTAGGCCTTAGATTGAAGTCAGATCTTTTGCCTCTCCTACTATTTCATCAACAAGTCACTGTCTTGCACAAGGCTGAAGAAAAAAGGCCAGATAGAGGAAGGGAAGGAGAGACAAAGAAAAAGACCTATGGTCCAGGCCATAGGTACTATTTGTTTAATGACTCATTGCTATGGAAATATCCCTATATTTAATGTCTGAAGCCTGGGAACTGGACTTCTCAGGGACACAGAGGAATGAGTCTCCTGTTCTGAATTCTTTGGTCTAGCTGCCATGTTGGGACAGCCTTCATGACACTGAAGGAGATATAGACAAGCTAGGATGATGAGCTCTAATTTGGGTCTGATTGTATCAGAAGAGTTCTTCCTCTTTACAATTCCCCGTAGCCAACAAGGCTGCCTTTCACTTCTCAAGGCAGGAGGGGGAACTGGTGATCTCTGAGAAGAAATTCCTTTCCCCTGTCAGTGGTTTTTAAGCCCACAGGCAAGGGCAGGAGACCTCTACACTCCTTAGAACCTTTATTACCCTCTCCTCCCAAAGAAGGGGTTAGGTTGTTTGTTTTATTGGGGGTGGAAGAGGGGGGGAAACCAGAGAGGAGAAGGTGACTATATTGGAAAGGGGGGGTGTTAACAACAGGAAACAAATAGTCTTTAGGATTGAGGCTCTCAGGATTCATTGGGAGGGACTGGAGGTGGGGCCTAGGGAATGGGAGACATTAAGAATGTAGTGGGGGTTAAGGTAGGGGAGAGAAGAAGAGACACCAAGTCTGAGGATTCCTAACCTCCCTGAGCTTGGGGTGAAGGGAAGAATGGGCATTAGACACTGAAGTTATTGACTGGGGTGGGGGGATCAGAATGCCCCTGATTCATCACAGAACCGTGCCTTTGACTGTCTCAGGATTGTTTTTGGAATTCCGTACCTTGGCTTGGCTTCCTCAGTGGCCTCAGTGGGAGAGGCAGAAGGTGTGGGGGAGAATGGGGGGTGGTGGGGGTGTTGAGTTCAGAAGGTTTCGGAGCTATCTGTAGATGATTATCTTCACTCAAACCCTTGACCCCAGAACCTAATGTATAAGTTAGGACTAGATGATCTCCAAAATTCCTCTCAGTTCTGATATTCTTTGAATCTCGAAATCTTTCCCTTTCCCTTCTTTTCTCTCCCTTGGTACCTCTCGGTCAACTGTGCTGGTCTACCCCCAGGAGACTGAGATGTCCCTTGAGCCCTGGACTCTTTGGCTACTTCCTGGGTTTCCTGGCATTGGGGCAGGAACTCTGTGGGCATTCATTCCCCTCTGGGGGAGCTGACTGAGTCCTGAATGTACTATTGCCTTCTTGCTGGTCTTACTTTCAGCTGTAGAACGGGGGACTGGCTGCCCCTCCCGGACAAGTTTCTCCTCTTCCTGGTCCCCTACTCCTTATCTCTTCTAAGACTGGGCTTGGTTCCAGACCAGCAGCCTCAAGCAGTGGGCTGGAGAGAAGAGGCACGGCTGAGCTAAGAGCGGCCCAGCAGCCGAAGGGAAAGTGGGTGATAAATTTAAATAACCAGCTCGACTGGGCAGCTTGCTGAGTTGTGATGCAGGGAAATTAAAATCTCGGCAGAACTTTCAAATACCACCCTGAAAAATTGATCTCTTGGTGCCGGGGGAAAGAGAGAAGCGGAAGGAAGGAAAGAGAGGGGAAGGAAGCAGGGCAGTTGATAGCAGGACTTCTAGTCATTCTTGATGGAGACCCTGATTCAGTAGGCCCTAGACCACTGGGCCTCTGCTTCTTCACCACCCACCCATACACATACAATTCAAAGACTTCCCTCCCTTAACATTGTCCTTGTGGAATAAATACATCAAGTGGCTGATTAAGTTTGAAATCAATCTCCTCCTTACCAGAATGCAGTAGGAATACCCTCAAACCGAGCCCTCTTAACAGGGCTGAGCTTCCTACTGGACTATTTGACTTAGAGCTGGTCCTCAAAGTGTCCCAAGGAAGAAAAGGCTGCCAGATGTCCTCCAGAACAAGTCTAGGGCTGCAGGCCATACCTAGACTTCCAAATTATCTTTAGCGTACACCTGGAAAGCTAGTACCTAGGTCTGCTTCCCAGAGACAATCTCTTTCCTTCCCCATCTCTCCCCTCCCCCAAAGCCTTTAACTCTCCAACAAAGCAAGACTCTCAAGAATCTTTCAGTGGGGATTTGTAAAGACACTAAGAGCCTCTCTCATACCTCCTCCACCTCCTCCTCCTCCTCCTCTTCCTCCTCCTCCTCTTCCCTGGCGGGTGCCCCTTGGCCCCTTAACCCTAGCCTAATTTAACCCTAGAGATACTCAGAGCTTAGTATGAACATCTCCCAACAATACATTTAGCAGAAAAATGGGAAGAGGCCAGGGAGTCTACCTAAGACACAATACTTTCAAAATACTTCCAAACAGCAGATTCCCAAGGAGGCAAAGAATAGTAGAGGGGGCAGGCAGGCCAGAGACCCATAAGGGATGGAGCTCTGAGATGGCCCATGAAGACCTGAACAGAACCTAGGTTCTCACCTTGACAGCACCTCCAGCAAATTCTGCTTGTCCCCATAATAAACACATCATGAATCATTCATCTTTAATAGATTATGCAAATCAGGAGGACATAAAATCAACAAAGATCAATAACTGCAGCCGTTTAATTGCCAGCAAAAACATTTTAAGAATGAGCGTAATCTGCAGCCCTTTCTCGGGTAATGGCGCCATTAATCCAAACATTGGATCTTGGCCTAAGTGTAGAAAAATCATCCCCCCTTCTCTGCCCCCACCTCACACCCTCTCCTCTCCCCCCCCCCCCCTTCTCTCTTTTTGGTAATTTCCAGTTTCGGAGCGAGTTTCCCCGTCATTACCACTGGTGAACAGCTCCGAATGTTAATGGTTCTGCTTTTGTTACTTCTCGCTTGATTGAAATGTCGCATACAGATTGAGATGTTAGTGCTAACTTGCCACCTGGGAATGTCAAGCTGGGTCTGAAATGAACTTTTCTCACACTTGGATCCAGATGGATCAGCCGGAGATGTTCCCAGGCTGAGCTGGGACTGTTCCAGGGCCATTGGGGGTGGGGGGGAGTGGAGAAGCTCGGAAGGTGGAGGCTCTTTCTGTATCAGCCAAGTGCTTCTCTTAGAGTGGGAGCCCCCTGCACCCTGAGCCATATCTCTGACTTAGGCAGTCCCTTGGTGGTTCCATGGCCCAGTCAGGAAAAGGGAAGACCTTCTTGACTTTTCCTCTCCCATCTTCCTGGGGACTTTCAGTTTGGAGGTAGTTACAATAGCTCCTGAGAGATCTCAGCCTGAGCCCAGGTCTGGAGAAAGGCAAAGTCTGTCAACTGCTTTGGCCTATCAGGTCAGATAGGCCTAGGGAATCTCTAAGGTCAGACTCATAAAGGATTGACTAGTTGATCTGGAAGAAACCACATTCTAGGCTAGGCTACTCTATCACCTCTCAAAACTTGGCTTTGAAGAGTAAGGTTCTTTGAGCCACCCCCCCCCAGCCTGGTGACTTCTGAAAGACTAATCTAACCCCCAAACTTTCACCTGACTCTCTGCCTCTGAAGGGCAGGAAAATAGCCAACTCAATCAAAGCTGCTTATATGGGCTCCCAAGATAGAAGGCTAAGGCTGGACCTGACCTTGCAACCCAGGATCTTAGCCATCAGTAATGTCCCTCCACTCTCTATTCCCCTCTTCCAGCATTCTTGGCCAGGATTGGGGGCCCTGCTCTACTCAGCGGGGCCTCTGATGCCTGCTCCCTGCTGATGCTGCTGGCTGTGACGCAGAGCGCCTGCAGCCCCTCTGCCAGGTCCCCATGCCGCCTCCATTCCTCGCTTGGCGGGTAACGCCTCAGTGTCTCCCAATCCCCACCGCGGCCGTTCTCAATCATCCTGTCTCCCAATGAACGGCACATTGGCTTTAGTGTCTCCAGAATAATTAGGTGAATTTTAATAACACCTCAATGTGTGTCTCTCACACTTGGGCACTTTCCTGGCCCGGAAACTGTTCTGCAGTGCCAGGCTCCTTCTGTGGGGCACCCAGGAGCTTCTGCAGAACTGGGCCTTTCACTTAGCCACACCCCAGCCTGCTATTGCCCCCAGCTCAGGTCACCCCATCATGATTCTTCCTTCTCTTTCTTCCTTGGCTGCCTCCTCCCACCCCTTCCCAAGAGTGCCTTCCAAGGTTCTGTCCTTGGCCCTCTTCTCTTTCTACATTCTGTCTCTTGGTGATTTCATCTACTCCCATCCCTTCAATTCTCACCTCTATGTAAATGACTCTTTTAAGTCTCTATCTTCACCCTTCCTTTTTTTCCCCCAGAGCTCCTATCCTATACTTTCAACTGCCCACTATATATCTCCACTTGGAAGTCCTGACTCCAGACTCAGCACATCCAAAATTGAAGTACTTATTTGTCTTTCGAAAATCTGCCCCTCTTCTTAACTCAACTATTTTTGTTGGTGGCTCTGCTATCCTTCTAATCCAGGAAGACTCAAAACAGCATTTATCTTTGATTTTCTCCTCATCCTTCACATCTAATCATTCACCAGCTCCTGTTGACTCTATTTCCTCCATAATTTTTATCTGACCCTTCCTTTTATTTCCACTGCAATTAACCTAGTCTTTTTGCCTTGGACTATTGAAATAGCCTTTGCCTGGTCTTCCTGCCTTCAAGTCACTTACTCTTCAATATATTGAGGTTATCTTTCACATTTCTTCTTAAGAACCCTTCCTATCCATTTTATGATTCCAACCTATATTTCCAGATTTTTCTCATATAGTTTCCTTTCCCTAGTGCCATGATTTTCCCCATCTCTATTTTTGTTCCACCTTCTCTTCCATCCACACCATTGTTCAAGTCATCTATCTCCCAGGCTCAGAAATGAACTTCTGAGCATCACTTTCTGTTGAAGTCCTTCCCTTCTGTCCTCATAAAGCTTTTCCTGATGAACCCCCTGCTGAAAATGATACAAAATGTTTCACAGTCTTTTGCCAGAATTATTCTTTTGTACTTAGCTCACACCCTTGTGTATTAGTCATTTGTGTGCTTGATTTTGTCCTATTCTGTGTTTTGTGATACCAAACCTAGTTCCTCACACATAAAAATAATTAACAAATGTTTGTAACATGGAATCAGTTGCCCATAAGATGTCAAAGGAACCCAGCCTGCCCATGCTGAGCCTGGATTGCTTTGCCTACTGAGTGAGTGTGACAGCCTGGCCAATAACAAGAGGTATGACTCCAGGAGAGGAAAGGATGCTCATCTGACTGTCCTGCTGGGCAGAAGATGGACTGAAGGCTGGTGGCACCTTGCCCTCCTTATGGGACTGCCTCCCTCCTAAACCTCAAAGTCACAATCACTCATGTTCCCCTACTCTGCCTGGGCATCACAATGAGAAGGAGAAATAGGGCAGAGAGTACAGAACTGAAAATATGTATCAGGGACCTATTATTAAGTTCTTGGAAGCTAGATATCATTTTGGATAGAGCACTTGGCCTGGAGTTGAATTCAAATCCAACATCAGACACTTAGCTCTCTGACCCTGGGCAATCACTTAACCTCTGTCTTAGTTTCCTCATCTGAAAAATGGAAATAATAATAATACCTCCCAAGATCCCAAGGATCTAAAGAAATAATAATTGTAAAGCTTTTAGCACATTGCTCAGCACCCAGCAAGGGCAATGTAAATGTTTATATTATTATTTATAGAGAACTATGCTAGTCCCCCAAACCTGGCAGAGGATGCCTTTTGAATCCACTCTCTCCAGGTTGGACATTCTTAGCATCACCACCTTTTGCTCTAGACTCAGCCAAAGTTCAATAACTATTGCATCTTGGGTAAAATGTTAAATGTGAAAGAGAAGCAAAAAGAGAGAGGTGGGTGGGCTGGTAATAAGAATAAGCAGCATTGATTCCAGGTGCCAGGACTGGTTATAGAGTCATAGATCAGTAGAGCTGAAAGGGACTTTAGAGATCATCCAATCCATTCTCCTCATTTTATAGATGAGAAGCTGAGGAGAGTGACTTATCCAAGGCCACACACCTAGTACCTTAAGTTAGTCCCCCCCACCTCCAGTTCAGAGGTACTTAAGGGCCCCAGAACACAGAAAAGAAGCCAGTTCTTATTCCTTTCCCTGTTCTCCATCTATTCATCTAGCTACAATCTCTCCCTCCCCTTTCAATGCCACTCACTGCTGAATTCCCTCTTACATCCAAATTCAGATGCTATTAAAAAAAAATAACGTGACTCATGAACCGGATGCTGTCCACTCCCCCCATGGCCCTCCCTCATTGAGGTGGGTGGCTTACCGGTGACCACGGGGTACGTCTGGCTTCCCGACACGTTGCTCCCCAGGTCAGGATTTGCTGAGGCAGATAGACTTGATTTGACTTCATCAAGCCCAGGGGTCAGAGCTGGGAGGGAGTACTCATTCCCCTGGGAGGAGAGAGAAAAGCGACAGCTCTCTATTGATGTACTGAGAGAAAGAGAGAAAGAGAAAGATAAAGAGGGAAAGAGAAAGGGACGGTCCTGGTGCAGATGGGGAGGAGGAACAGGGAAGTCCTCCCAGATGGGGAAGAAGGAGGAGGCCTGGAAAGGGGAAGGTCTCAGAGGAAGATGAAGTGTCCCTCCTGTGGGGGAGGGGGAAGACTGCTTCCCAAAGGAGAGGGATGTGCAGAGACTGCGTTATTGATGGGGGAATGGTGGGGGTAGGGGTGGGGGCAACTTTGAGTTTCCATAGCTTATCTTTCTCCAAGGAAAGGTTATTCAAGAGCAGGAGTAGGAAAGCCTGGGTCATCCTCCACCCGTCTCCAATTCAGAGGGCAAGGGAAAGGGGTGTCCTTATGGCTCCCTGGGTGGGGAGCAAGGAGTAGGAGAAGAGAAAAGGAACCAGCATAGAAGCTATTCGGGGGTGAGGAAGGAGGTTCCTGAGGCCTGCTTGCCTGGCAAAGACTGACTTTCTGAGTGGGTATGGGTTCCCCTTCTTTAAAAACAAACAAAGAGGACTCAGCGGGCCCCCTTGTTCTCTGCTTGTGCACTGGGGTATGAAATTGGGGAGGGGGAGAGTCCACATGGCTAACAGAAGGGTGGGAGGGGGACAGTCATTGACTCTGAAAGGGTGTCCTGCCCGAAACACGCGGCTAATTGCCTTTTTATTGCGGCAGCCGCCAAGCCAGACCCCAGAGCTGGGCAAAGGGGGAGCCTGCACAAAGCAGGAAAAGTTGGTCTGATTAATATTACGTTAAATTAAAACTGATTTTCTGCTCTTTCGGGTCCGTTTTTTTCCCTTCCGCTTCCTGGCCCCCCCAGTGGGCCCCCTCCCCTCCCTGGCTGGACGGGATTGCCTCGTCATTTCCAATTCCTTCTCGTATTGATCTTCCTGTAGAAATCAGTTTTGTAATTAGCTGCAAATTAGGCCTTCTACTGGGGGTGAAGCTGCCCCCTGATTTATCACCAGAGTAATTCGCTGTGATCGGAGAGAAATTAAAATGAACTCAATTAGGCTTCGGATTTGCTTTATGGGCCCTGCTCTGAGTTTCAGGGGGAAAAATGACTGTGCTAGTGTTTAATAGTGTAATGAAAGTAAATAAAGGTTATTCATTGTAATACAGCCGGGGACAGGGCGAGCTCACGGAGCCGGCCCAGAGCAGCCTGAGACTCCTTTGTTGGTTTATGGCTCGGGGCACCTTAAAAAGACTTTTGATTTTTGTTTTATGAAGACAAACAGCTTATGGGATAAAAGGACAGCCTGGGAGGAAGGCAAGTAGCTAGCTGGGAACTGAAGGGACCTCAGAGCAAAGCTGAGTTGGGCTGTCCAGAGCGTCTGGGTCTATGCCAGGCTGTGTGTGTGGCATGATTTCCAAATGTGCTATTTGTCTATGTGGGTGTATGTGTATGTATGTATGTGCATGATACATGGATTCTGTACATCCAATATTATATGGGTTCATTTGTGGTCTGTGTTTGTAATCCCTGCTGGATGTCTAGGTCACAGGCATGCATATGGACTCTAGCTATGTTTGTGCCTATCCTGTCCCTATGCTGTTGAAGTGAAAGCAGCTTCTACTTGGGCCCTCTGATACAATGGGGAAGAGTTGAAGGTTTCCTGGCTTCCTTGGGTCACGCTGGGAAGTCTAGGTCATGAAGCAGGATGCTGAAGAAACTCAGGAGTAATTGTCTTTCCAAAGTCTAAAGGCCTCCCCACTGTACTTTACAGGTTTAGAGGTCTGAAAAGGTTTCCCAAAGGACTGTAGGGAGAGATGAGGTCAAAGTCAGGAGTAGGAGATATGCCCGAGGACACATGACAAACATACAAGGCCAGATACTAATAAATGTCACCCTGAGTATGTCCATGTGTCTATATTCTGGGAAGGCTGGTATGGTTCTGCTTAGAACTCTCACCCTCGAGGCCCTGGATGCTAGGCCGTCCCTCACCTGCTCCGATTTGATGTGCTCTGATGTCTGGAAAACATCGGGATAAGAAGGACGCTCAAAGACCCGATCTAAAGCTTCCAGCTGCTGCTGAGTGAAGGTGTCCGCTCTCAAGTGCTTCCGCAAACTGTCCACACCACTCTGGGAATCTCCATTTGGGACAGAGCCCTCAGACACATCTGGAGGACATATAGTACAGGGGAATCAGTGTTGGACTAAGATTCTAGAAAGGGAAGAAAATGTGGGCAAAGGAGATATTCAGGTTTGCCCCAGGACTATGGCCATATTGCTGCCATCCTTTGACCCTTGTCAGCTCTCAACTTCCATGATGGAGAAGAGCCAGGAATGATAAAACCAAGGACCATGAGGCTGGGGGTAGTACTTGAGGGATTTGGTGAGGTATTTAGATAGACTAGGGTAGAAAGAGGAAATAAAACTAGTGAAAAATCAGAGAAGGATGCTGAGAACAGACCAAAGCTTCCCAGGAATGAGTTCCCAGGTCCTTTGATTCTCAATCCCAGAATCTGGACCTCTTCATTTCCAGAGTCTAGGGCTTTTTCAAGGGTGGAGCTGAATTTACAACTCAAGCTAGCAACATGAAATCTGTGGAGAATCAAAGTCAACTCAGAGATGAGTCTCGGTTCCACTGATAGCCAGGTTTGAAATAACCAAATCTCTGTGGCTGAGTGAACATGGTACCCAAATAAAGCTGTTAACTTCACTAGGAAGGGAGGAAGAGTTCTGGGAGCAAAGGTTTAGGGAGTTGGGGTGGGGGCCAAGGAGGGCAGGTGATCTGGGAGCAGTGGTTAGAGTGGGGAGAGGTGGAAACTAGAAATGGAGGCTGCCATTGTCTACCACCTACTTCTCTAGGGTCAAAGCCCACCCCATGGCAGCATGCTCCCCAGTTGCCAGGCTGGTTCTAGTTCAGGCCTTTCTTCAAGATCAACATCTCAAGTCCCATTTTTGGGGAACAATTGAGTGCTTAACTCTCCAGCCACAACCCCCACAGTCTGGGGAGCTCAGGTCAGGCCTGCACAAAACCCAACTTAGGGTAGACCTGCTCTGGTTCTTCTTTCTGATTGTTTATTCCGTCGATTCTCAACCCCAACCCTGGGGGGGTCTTCGGCTTTGCTATACTCAACTCCTTTGGCAGAGCCCTGGAACTGGACTGGGCCCACAGCCAGGGCCACGCCAAAAGCGCAGGGGATGTTATATATATCAGTTTATAGGTGATTATATGATATGATATAATCAATATTGCATTATATACAGTAACACCGTACAGTATCATTCGTGAGACCATAGAAAATATTACATATTGATTAACCTCAACCTGCAGCCATTGTGTGTGTGTGAGAGAGAGAAGGGGGGGTGAAGGAGGCAGAGAGAGAGAGGAGGGGGAGAGAGAGAAGAGAGAGAGAGACAGAGAGAGAGAGAGAGACAGAGAGAGACAGAGAGAGAGAGAGAGAGAGAGAGAGAGAGAGAGAGAGAGAGAGAGAAGAAAAAGGAGGAGGAAAGGGAATGGGAGAAAGAAAGAAAGAAAAAAGGAAGGGAGAAAGGAAGGATGGAAGGAAGGAAAATGAAAAAGGAAAGGAAGAACAAAGGAAAAGAAGGAAGGAAAGAAGGAAGAGAAAAATGAATAGGAGAGAGTTATCAAATGAGGAGGAAAGAGGAGAGATGAGAAAGGTTGAAGAAGAGTCTATGATATGTGTATACACCAATATGGGGAAGAAGAAAATTGTGTATAGGTTTGTGAGGAAAATCCTAGATATGCACATGAACAGGACAAGGGTAAGTGTATGAAAAGAAAGAGAAATGAAAGATGGCTTTGGCACATGTCTGTCCACCATTAAGAGTCTTGACACTTTGCCTGTCTGGAGCCTAGAGAGCTTTAGACCCATAAAATTGACCCAAAAAGGTTATGTCACTGTCACAGAGGGTTAGGTACAGAGCTGACTCCCCAATCTCTGACTTTTCCTGATGGTATAGTATTCTCCTTTTTTCTATTTGTATTGTATTCTGTATGTTTTCATATGAATGTTTGGGCATCCAGGATGCTCCCATAGGCAACTGAGCAGGTGCATTTCAGAGTGTGTGTGTGTGTGTGTGTGTGTGTGTGTGTGTGTGTGTGTGTAAATGGTCAGGTGGAAGTGTGTGTGTATGCATGTGTAGTAGAGAGACAAGCAGAAATAGAGAGACAGAGAAAGGGAGACATGTGAGCCCTTATGGAATGGGGGTATTACTGCTGTCTGAATCTGGATGGCTCTGTGCTTGTATCATTGTCCCTCCACCCTTCATGGAGTCCTCCTACCTCTGAATGCACCTTCCTGAAAGCTTCAGGCTGGGCTGGCAGGGCTGAGGTAATGTCTCAGTGTGTCTTGTGTGTGCATGTGGGGGGGGGGGTGCTGAATGCTGTCAATGGATTTCCAGGAATTGGAGTGTGGGTGCATATCATCACGAATGCCTCTGTGTGTGTGTGTATGAGTGCATACATGTATGTGGGGCCATGCTATGTATGGGGGGGCTGTGTATGTGAGAGTGTATATAGGGGTTGAACTGCAGCTTTGTCCTCAGGTCACTGGCTGGAGGAGTCTCTCTTCCTTCATTTATTCAGGGGCCCTTCAGATCTTGACAAATCTGTCACTCTAAATTTGCGAGAGATTATGGTGCTCTCTCCCCAGCCCGCAGAGAGGTGATATATGATATCTGCTGCCCCTATTGATTGCCTGATCTGGTGGCAGAGGCCGGCGAAATGAACTTGAAATGAACATCATGCCTCAACTCATTGTGCGTATAATACACTACTTAATCCCACATTTTTCAGCCGCTATGGAATTCAATTGATCAATCATGTTCCACTGATAGTACTGTTTTAGGGGTTATTGCTGCTCCCTCCACGCACTGACCTTTTTATTTATTTATTTTTTTTTGTAAACTCAGGCCCTGGTGATGAGACAGGTTACAGAGCCAGCAAGGGGGGTGTGTGGGGGGGGAGGTGGGGAAAAGGAGGAAAAACAGCAGCAGGAGCCAGCTGCAAAGAGGAGGAGGGGAAATGGGAGGAGGATGAAGAAGGGAAGAGGAAAAGGAAGAGGAGGAAGGAAAGAGAGGAGGAGGAAGGATGAAATAGGGGAGATGGGAGGGGTGAAAGGAGACAGGAGAATTGAATGAAACAAAAAGGACAGCAAAGGAAAAGAAGGAGAGGGGGAAAAAAGGAGGACTATGTCAATACAGATCATTTTGGGGGAGGGGTTATTATTGGGCCTGTTGTATGTGTTTCAGGATGGCTCAATGTTGAAATTTTCCAGAGGTGAAAAGCAACATTGAGGGGTGCTTCAGGGGAAGTGAGGTGTTTAGGTGAGCAGAGGGGCAGTTATCGGGCCAGAGAAATGGGAGGATTAAAAAGGTAGAGGTGATGTTATGGTGGAAGAACTGGAAGGGAGTAGGGAGGTATGGAGAAAACAGGTTGGGGTGGGTTTCAATAAAGGAAGGAATTTGACAGAGAGAGAGAGAAGAAGGAGGAGGAGGAGGAAAGAAGGAAGGAAGGAAGGAAGGAAGGAAGGAAGGAAGGAAGGAAGGAAGGAAGGAACAAGAGAAGGGAGGGAAGGAGAAAGACAGACAGACAGAGAGACAAAGACAGAGACACAGAAAAAGAACTGTTAGACTTAGTGAATCGATCCCACCAAACCTAACTTTCTTCCTGGGCTGAGAAACTCTTCTAATAAGTGGTGCTGACCTGGGAAATCTTATATTTAGGGGTACCCAGAGGATTGCCAAGGTTCCAAATCAATAGAAGAAGAAACTGCAACTTAGTCCACTAAGATTCCTCTTTCCTTCCTTTCCAAAATTCCATCAACTATTCATCTTTTTTCTCTCTTTTCTTTTCTATCCCAGGGCTTGGCATCAAAGTCTCCCTCAAGTTCTTCCCAAAAGAACTTAATCTGCCTTTTTAAGTATGAGGAAATAATTCAAGGACAGAGATAGATCCAGGAAAGCCAGCTTCCAGCCCATTTGATTTTATGCATGGTCTGAGTAGTAGGGTACCAGATTCCTGCCCCAGCAAGGCCCTGGTCACCAGAGAGCAGATGGTCAGTCTGCTTATTTATGGGAAAAGCCATGCCAGCATAGTGTCATTACTAAAGGAACACAAGAACTTTGGTATTAGGTATTCTCCTCAGTAAAGTCACACAGATACTGAGGTCATGGAATAGCAAAGACCTTAGGGGAATGAGTGAGTCCATATACATATGTATATGTGTAACATTGAAAGATGCTACCCAACAGCCAAAGAGTATATACTTTCTGAATGGCTCAACCTTGGACACCTGGTACTCTCTTGCCTAAAGAGAAGGGGTCAGGGCAACTGGCCAAGATGCCAAACCCAAGGATGCCAATGTCACAGTATTGATAACCAACTCTAAAATGATTCCTTAATGGGTACATAGCCACCAGAAAGAGGCCAAAACATGGCCCAGGGGACTGTGTCTCAGTTCCATCCCCAATTCTGGGCCAGCTACTTCTAATCTATAAAAGAGAATCTCATGCTGGCAGAAAAAGTGTCAGGTCAGACTAAATAGTGTCCTATGGTTGGTGAGAGAATTACAGAAACACCAAGAAAGACAAGTGACTGAACCTGTGGGTCCTGATCCACATAAATAGCAATACTAGAAAGCCAGGGAGGATAGTATTACCAGTTTCTGTCTTGCTTTGATTCAATAAACATGTAATAAGCTCGTACTGTGTGTGTACCTAGCACTGCTTTGTATCACATAAAAGTAAGACATGATCCCCCACCCTTCTGGAGTTTACAGATATCAATGCAAAATAAAACTTATCAATGCATTACAGAGGGATAAAGTGTTATTACAGAGGGGCAAAGTACACACACACACACACACACACACACACACACACAAACACACATACACATAGATATTATGAGGAAAGTTTAGTTATGGTAAGAAGGTGACATTTAAATTGAACTTTAGTGAGGCAAAAGAGGAGGCAGCTAGAGTCTTGAATGGAAGACAAAAGATTTGGAATTTTATTCAGTAGGCAACAGGGAGTCACTGAGGATTTTTGGGCAGAGAAGTGACATGGCAATTCTATGCATAGGAAAGATTCAAGTGGTAGCACTAAGAAAAATGAATTGAAGGAAGGAGAGAATGGAGACATAAAGACCTTTCATATATCAGCAATAAGGAAGAAGAAATTCAATGCAAGAGATTGTTCTGAGGTAGAACAGCAAGATTTGGTGAATAAGGAAAAGTGAGGGGAAGGAAAGAGTCAGAGATGACCAAAGTTTCAGACTTGGATGACTATTTAATGGTAGCTTACTGATGGGGGTAGGAGAGGCGAAGTGTTTAAATAGTTATATTGCATCTCCTATGGGCTGGCACTATGCTAAGCACTTTACATGTATCTCATTTAGTCCTTTACATGTATCTCATTTAGTCCTCACAGTAACTCTGATATGTAGGTGCTATTCTCTCCATTTTACAGAAAAGGAAACTGAAGTAAACAGAGATTAATGTGTGTGGGATGAATTTGAACACAGGTCTCTTGACCCCAAATCAAGGCCCTTGCATAACCTATTTGCCTCACCTAATTGATGGAAATTTTAAAAAATTGGAAGGAGGAAAAGGTTTAGGAGAAAGAATAATAAACTCAGTTTAGATAAATTGAATTTGAGATGTTATTGGGACATCGAGGTAGAAATGACCTGTAAACAGTTGGAGATTCAGATCTGAAACTCAGAAAGGAGGTTAAGGTTGGACATAAAGGTGCATAGACTTTAGAGTTCAAGTAATGAGAGTGGATGATATTGCTCTGGAGTGGGGTATAGAGAGAGAAGTCCAAGGGCAAAGCCTTGAAATTCAAAACATCCACCTGAAGGAATTGGGAAAAAGAAAAGAAGATGGTGAAGAAGGATGATAAGGAACAGTTAAAGAGATGGTAGGACAGTCAGGAGATAAAAGGGATGTAGACAGTATCAGTTGCTTTACACAAAAGTTTCACTGGATTTGGTACTTTGGTACTTGTCATTGGAGGTCAATGATAATATTTGAGAAGTAACAGGGTGAGGACAAGAGCTGGTTTAAGTGGATTGAGGAGAGAATGAATGGTAAATAATTCTAAGTAGGTATAAGGTATAAACCTCAAGAACTTTGGCATGTGAACTTAGGAATGTGAAAAAGGTTTTTTTTTAGGATTAGAAAGATATGAGTATTCTTATTAGAAGATGGGAAGAAGGCTCTGGAGAAGTGGATAGTGGAGATGCACGATGAGGGTGAGACTGATAACTGAAGAAACAAGATCTGGGATAGGACAAAAGGGAATAAAGAACAAAGATGAGAGATTGACTTGCTCCCAGAGGAGCAAGAGTACCTCTTCCTTGATAATGGAAGGGAAGGAAGAAAGAGTAGATGATACAAAGACTTGAAGAGAAGAGGGAGTAGCTGGAGGAACTGCAATCATATGACTTAATTTTATTTTTTTCTTTCTTTTTTTTTTTTAGGTTTTTGCAAGGCAAACGGGGTTAAGTGGCTTGCCCAAGGCCACACAGCTAGGTAATGATTAAGTGTCTGACCAGATTTGAACTTAGGTACTCCTGACTCCAGGGCCAGTGCTCTATCCACTGCACCACCTAGCCACCCCTAAAAGAGAATTTTTTTAGGTTTTTTTTTGCAAGGCAGTAGGGTTAAGTGACTTGCCCAAGGCCACACAGCTAGGTAATTATTAAATGTCTGGGGCCGGATTTGAACTCAGGGACTCCTGACTCCAGGGCCAGTGCTCTATCCACTGTGCCACCTAGCTGCCCTGACTTAATTTTCTCAGTAAAGTAGGAGGCTAAATCACCTTCTATAAGTATAAATAGGAAATGGAAATTCAATTGGAGAGAAGAAAAAGTTTGGGATAATTAATATGGGAAATGAGATAGGAAGTCAGAAAGAATAAAGGTAGAAAGACTGTCAAGCAACAGAGAGATGAGGTTATGTAATATAAATTAATAGCAGGTGAAATCAGTTTGGTTTT
Organism: Macrotis lagotis; assembly: GCF_037893015.1. Classification (NCBI taxonomy): domain Eukaryota; kingdom Metazoa; phylum Chordata; class Mammalia; order Peramelemorphia; family Peramelidae; genus Macrotis; species Macrotis lagotis. The sequence goes on from NC_133661.1 coordinate 115,044,438, forward strand.
GTGACTTCTTTCAGTGATTGCTCGGTTTGGAGAGTGGAGTGGTAGGGCAAGGAGAGGTATCCATAAAATGAAAACTAATAGATTAGCTTTAAAAGTTACCTTCTTCTTTCCTATTGTCTTCCTAAGCATTAAAAAAAGGATGCACCCTAAGTGTGGAGTCCTCTCAGATCCAGACTGTGATTTCAGAAGAGATAGTTTTTTGTTGTTGTTGTTATTTTAGATTTTTCAAGGCAATGGGGTTAAGTGACTTGCCCAAGGCCACACAGCTAGGCAATTATTAAGTGTCTGAGGTCGGCTTTAAACCCAAGTACTCCTGACTCCAAGGCCCATGCTCTATTCACTGCGCCACCCATATGCCCCAAGAGATAGTTTTTCTAAAACTGTATGCTGCTTTTCTCTTCAGAGATTAGAACCAGATGAAACAGAGGGTGATCTGGCAAATCTGCTTAGCACATAGATTCTTATATCATTTTTAATATATGTATAAATCTAGTGGTTTACTAATTATATCTATAAACATTATAGTTGTATTTAGGGGGGATATGAATAGATCAGAAAAAAGGAAGGCCAGAGATAAGGAGTGGGAGAAAATCCTAACAAAGTGATTAGAGAGTTATGAAACTGGCACTAACCATAGAATTATATGATCTAGGACTGGAAATAATCTTAGGTTTCATCTAGTCCAATCCTCTCATTTTTCGGATGAGGAAACTGAGGTCCAGAGGTAAAGTTACTTGTCTAAAGTCCTAAAGAATGGATTTGAATCTGGCTTCTGTGTTATGCTGTAATTCAGTGTTTTCTGTATTTTGCTTTTCAGATTATAGAGTCAAGGCTCAGTATGGAAGTTCACAAGGGAGATGGACTGAGAGAAGAGGGATGATAAGAGTGATGATGTCACTTTGTCTCATTTGTCCCTTGTACAAATTAGTCAATCAGAAAGAAGAAACTCTTATCCTGTGTTTCCCTTTAGGTTTGTCTCCCATCTCCTTGGTCCAAAGTCACAGTTCCCTTTCTATAACACAGTGGGGGTTCCTCCTAAGGATGGCAGTCACCCATCAGCAAACACTCAACCCTTCTCATATAAGGCAATTATTCTAAGCTTAGATTATGTTTCCACCTGGAGTAGCTCATGGAGTTATAGATATAGAGCTCAAAGGGATCTCAAGTGCTATCTAACCAACCCCCTTATTTTACAGATGAAGATGTTGAGGCTCAGGAATATTAAATGACTTGGTCAAATTTATTTTCATGGTAAAATATCAGAGTTGGGATCTGAGCCCAGGGCCCCAGATTCCCGAGTAAACCCTTTTTCTAATATTTGCACCACAATGCTTTAGGCCTGTAAGGAGAAGAAGAGAGGTACGTTGAAAGAGACTTGACTTACTTATCTGTATGACCTTGAACCTGTTACTAAGTCTCATTTTCCTCAACTATAAAATAAGGGGTTTGGATTAGATCTCTAAAGATCCTTTTAGCACTAAATCTATGATCCTATGATCTTGGGGAGGGGGGTGTCAGAATAGGATGAATCCATGGGTATGTTCACACAACTCCAGCATATAAGAACTAGAGACACCTGTGGAAGGTTAAAATAGGTAGTTTTAGGGAGAAAATAATAAAAATAAAGTTTATACACCCAAAGAACTAAAAACTCACCTAAAGAGGAGACAAATACTAAAAATAAAAGAACTTCCCTCCCTTCCATCCCCACTAAAGGATTTTTCTCCATGAAAAATCCTAAGGGCTAAGAGAAACTGGGTTTGTTAGAGATGGGCTCTGACTGGAGGAATGGGAAGGTGATCAGAAAGGGTTAGGGGGTCTAGGAAGCCCTTGGTATCAAAAAGAGAGACAGAAAGACAAAGAGACACAGACACAAAGACAGACAGAGACAGAGACACAGAGACAGAATGCTGAGGCAGGATAGTCTGATTCCCAGGTTTGCTCTGGCTTCTCCTCAGAGCCTTGTTTTCACCCTTCCATTTCTGCCATGGCCCCTTTCCCCTTTTGCTGTGCTCCCTTAGGCATCCTCCCTGGATATCCCCAGCCCTCCCCAACTGCCAGTTGTTGCAGTTTCAAACTCAATTGTTCTCCTCAGTCCTGAGGCAAATGGAGTCATTAATTACCTTCTATCGGCTGGGCCGAGTTCAGAATGCGATCAATATCCCCGCTTGTCATTCAGGGCTGCGTAGCCCCCCAACCCCCAACCCAGGCTCAGCTCCCAGCTCTCAGGGGGTCTGGGTAGCTAGATTTGAGCTACCACCCCATCTTTTCATCCAGTAGAGCTCGGGGCCAGTTTTGGATGGTGGAGTCTTCTCAGTCTAATATAAGAGCAAAATGATAATGGGGGGGGGGGGGATGAAGCAACCCAAGGATTAGTGGTCAGTAATGGTGAAGGTATATTGCTGGGTTTGTATGAGAAGGGAATAAAAAAATGGAAGCCAGAGGAAAAGCTTCACCACCTCCTTCAGCTTTGTGTTTGTGACAGAAAAATGACATTTCTCTCTCCTTCCCTATAACCTTCCTTTGAAATTGCTGTGAGTTCATAGGCAAATGCATGCTTCCTAGTCACAATCTGGAAGATACCACTAAAATCACCCTATGGTCTGGATATACTATATCAAGGGAATATAGTAGCTCCAATTGTGTTCAGGAAGAAGGGACTAGAAACATTCTAGAAATCTGGCTCTAAATATCCTATTTCTACACACTATCAGGTTCTATTCTATTGCCTAAACTAGAATCTTTTTTTTTTAGGGTTTTTTTTTTTGCAAGACAAATGGGGTTAAGTGGCTTGCCCAAGGCCACACAGCTAGGTAATTATTAAGTGTCTGAGATCGGATTTGAACCCAGGTACTCCTGACTCCAAGACCGGTGCTTTATCCACTATGCCACCTAGCTGCCCCCTAAACTAGAATCTTAATCTCCATCCCTGGCAAACAGGTCTTATGATGCTATGAATTCACTTCTTAGTTAAAGTAGTGAATGGAAAAAGTAAAAGGGTTGGAAGTTGAAGTCCAAGGAGATGGACTGGGATGAAATGAATCTGAAGGCAGATGACATGGGAGAGCTGGAATATGATCTTCAGTTAGAAGACCTAAATTCTAATTATGGCAGAATTAGCAAGTTTCACTAATTCCTAAGGTCATTTCCCCTCAACTTCCTCACATGTAAAATGGGAGAAATTTGGTTAAGGTTCAACTTTCTACTAAAAGCAAAGTTTCTGAAAAATTCTAAGCCTGCCTTTCTGATAATTTCATTCCTTAGAAGGTAGAAGGAAAGTGATAAAGGGGACTGAAATCCTGGACTTGATTCCAGACAACAAAGAGAAATCAATCAATGAAGGAGGAGGGATGTTGAGGGAAAAGTAGTCATGGCATCTCAGAGTTCATAATAGATAATGAAGAGAATGCTGGTCATCATGGGCCGTGAATCTGAGACTTTATGGGAGTTCAGAGAAAAGATAAGGAAGATGGTAAGTGTTCAAAGAAGAAATTTAATGATAGGATTATGAGTCATTCCAATGAGAGTGTTAAAAAAACATTAAAAGGGAAGTCACACACAAAAACTAATGTGGCTACACAGAGAGCTCTCTGTGGCAGTCAGATTTTTTAATGGTCTTATATAAAATATGAATAAAAAAAGGTAGGTAGGAATTGGGAACCACTGAGGCTGGCTCTGATTCCCCTGTCTTTTCCTCTCCCTAGCTTGATTGTACAGTTTGTTCATGTATAAGATTATAAAATTGAGAACTGGAGATCTAAGGGATCATCTAATCTAATCCTTTCATTTTACAAATTAAGACTCCGAAACCCAGGGAAATGAAGTCCTAGGTCACACAGGCATTAAGTAGCAGAGCTGGGTTTCAGTGGAGATAAGGTTGGACTTTTTCAAAGGAGAATCTAATAGAAAATAAAAGGGAAAGAAAATAAAATGAGAAAACATAAAAATGGTAAGCTTACAGAGTCCTCATCCTAAGGTAATTAGAGTCTTGCCATGGGTTGGCTTGGCTTATTTTGCTTTCAAGGAATTTATGATCTGATTATTTGCATCACCTCTATTTTCAGTGGATGAACAGCTATGTGGTACAGTGGAACAATGGGCTTGGAATCAGAAAAACACTCATCTTCCTGAATTAAAATCTGGCCTCAGACATTTACTAATTGTGTGATCCTGGGTAAGTCACTTAACTCTGTTTCCCTCAGATACCTCATTAGTAAAATGAGCTGGAGAAGAAAATGGAAAACCATTCCAGTATCCCAAATGGAGTCAGGAAGAGTAGGACACAAATAATCAAGAAGACAACAAAAGTCTGTACAGAACAGCCTGAGAAGAGGAATCTTTGGGGATAGAGAAACACGTTTCTCAACCAGGGGACTGGGAACCATCCCATGCCCAAGTTTGTCAACACAGTAGCCTAAGACTAGAAGGGATGACCTCTGAGTCTTAGTAGATAGAAAAACATAATAGGAAAATGCTAAATTTATAGACATAGTACCCAGATTAAAATTCCAGCTCTGTCACATATTGCCTGAATGACTTTAGGTAAATTATGTTCTACTCTCTAGGCTACCCTCACAAGAAATTTAACATCTTCTAGAAAGTATATAGCGCACACACACACACACACACACACACACATACGGAAGTTCAATTTGGGTCAGAAATATTAAAAAGACAAAGGAAACATTTAGCTGAAATGTTGTATAGTCTTTATGGAGGGTACTAACCATTCTAGCCATCTTGATGCTTTACATCAGTTCCTTCCAGTGATTACAACCAAAGACTTCCTCTCTTTCTGTTTCCACATCTACTGCTTCACTTCCTCTCTCTATCTAAAGTTCTTGAGTAACTAGCAGAATATATTTACCTAATGGATCCTGAATTCAATGATCAGGCAAGATAAAGTTACCAACCCTACCTATTTCCCTACATCTCCCCTGGGGAATGTAGAATTATATCTATGGCTTTACAATGTCAAAATTACTTCATACCTTCAGTGACCAAAAAAAAAAAAAACAGTTTGTTGTTCTTCACTGGCAAAAAGACATCTTTTTTTTTGTTTTGGAAAGACACTTTAAAAAATGTTTAGAGTAAGAAGAAAACAAGGCTAGCACCATTGCTTGGGAAAGATGACAGAAGATGACTAGACTACTAAGCTCTTGTGTTCTTTACCAATACTGAGCTGCAACCTGGAAAAAGTGGAATAAACATTATAAGAAGGGAGTTACAGTCCATAATAGTTAAAGGAAAAAAGAGGGAATTTAATTATATGCATTCAGGTCTCTTGACCCAGATGAATTATGTATGGGAGTACTAAAAACAAATGTGACTGTGAAATTGCTATCATTTTTTAAGGTAACTTGAGTGAGACTGAGAGAGACACCTAAGGACTAGAGATGAAGAACTGTTCTGAATTCCAGAAAATGTAGATTGATAAACTTGAGATTGATCTTTAGCAAAATTCCAGGACAGATTTTCAAACATATGGTTTGCAAACATTTAGAAAAGAATGTAGTGATCACTAGGAGCCAGCATGGATTCAGTAAGAAAAAAGAATGTGAAAATAATCCCATCCTATTTTTGACAAGTTTAGACTGGAAAAGCTATAGGCAGAATGTATCTTTATTTCAGATGTCTTTTGATAAAGACATTCATATCTTCTACAAGAGGAGGATTGTAGACTTTGTCAAACTCAGTTGCTGACTGTAAAAGTTCTCCAGATTAAAATATAAATGGGAAAGATTTACAAATACATAGAAATATAATACACTATAGATAATGTTAATATATGGATTTCTAAGTCAATATATAGTTCTATTTGAGTTTAATATCACTTGACTAGGGGATAAATTAAATGGATTTCAGGTGGTTGAATGAACATACCCAAAGAGTGCTCTCTTATGGACCAGAATAAAAACAAAGGGAGATGTCTAATGGTAAACAATGGGGGTGGGGCAGCTAGGTGGTTCAGTGGATAGAGCACCAGTCCTGGAATCAGGAGTTCCTGGGTTCAAATCCCACCTCAGACAATTAATAATTACCTAGCTGTGTGACCTTGGGCAAGCCACTTAACCCCATTGCCTTGCAAAAACAAAAAAAAAATGGCTATATGATGAAATTGTATTACATGGTCACTACAAGGTCTCTTCTAGTTCAAAATTTCTATCATTATAATGTTCCAGTAAATAGATGTTTCAGTCCCACCAGATTCTGTCCTGCCAGATCACATCTTCCTCTGAAGGGATTTAATTCTGGGTAGCACATTTTAGGTTACAGGCCTAAAGTCAGGAAGACTCATCTTCCTGAGTTCAAATCTGGCCTCAGAAATTTTCTAGCTGTGAGGCTTGGTGTAAGTCACTTAACCCTGTTTGCTTCAGTTTCCTTTTCTGTAAAATAAGCTAGAAAAGAAAAAGGCAAAACTACCCAGTATCTTTGCCAAGAAAACCTAAATAGGCTCACAAAGAATCAGACACTACTGAAATGACTGAGTAAGAGCAGCGGTAGGAAAAATAATAACCATATTGAAAAGGAACACTCCACATTGCTTTCTAAGGAGAGCAACCAAGATAATATAGGAGTGAGCCTGGAGGGAAGGGATTGGTCTCTGGCCCAACTTTGTATCCAATAGATTCTCAACAAATGCTTTTGGAATGAAAATATGGAACCATGGTATATAAATGAATTTGTCTTTAAATATGTGAAATTCCATCACATGGAAGAGGGATTAGGCAGTCACCTAGGTTTGAAACCTTGGCATCTTTGGCTTTTTTCTTCTCCTTTACCCACCCAATGCCCCAGTCACTCAGGTGCCAAATTCTGTTGATTCTATCTCTTGAATTGGTCTCCACTTTCCCATTCCCACTGCCATTCTTTTAAGCCCTCACTATCTCTCAACTGGACTATTAAAATGGCTTCCTAATTAATTGTCCTTCCTGCTTCCAGTCTCTCCCTAACTTCAAATCATTTTACAAAGTCTGGCAGATTAATCTTCCTTATGCCCCGTTCTGATGTCACTCCACACCTCAAAAACCTTCAGTGGCTCCCCAGAGCCTACCAAAAGAAATGAAATGCCTGTCGAATTAAATGGAAAGTCCAGATTCCTTAGCCTGGCATCCAAGGCCCTCTACAGACTGGTTTCAGCCTATTTTTACAACCTTACTCTCCATCATGAACTTTATAGCCTCATCAGACCAGACTACTTACCATTCCTTGATCTAATCCCTGCCCTTTCCTGTCTCTGTGCCTTCATTTAGGAAATCTTATCACTCGAATATACTTTTTCACTTGACTCTCATCTCTGTTGAAATCTGTTTCTTATTTAGAGGCCCAGCTCAGAAGTCACATCCTTGATGAAGTCTTTCTCGATTCTTCCAGTTAAAAGGGATCTCTCTACCTTAAGATAACTCATAACACTCTTTTTGGACTTCTCTGTTGTAGTAATCATATTTTAATTCCTATTGGAGCTATTTGCATATATGCTTTACCTCCCCTACTATTAGAGACAGATTTTGGAGCATAAAGAACATTGTGCTCAGAGTCACAATGAGGTTTGTATTCTAGAGTTACACCTGCTGAACCTCAGTTTCCTTATCTGTAAAATGAAGACTATAGTGTCTCTAGAACATTATGCCTTTTTTCATCTTTGTTTTCCTACTGACTAGCACAATGTCTTGAATGATCTTGTCCCCATGTAACTTCAAGAGGGAAGAACTAGAATTTTGGGATAGAAGTTACAGAGAGTGTCTATATTATTAAAAACTCTAACAATTATAGCTAGCAAAAAAGAAGGATAAAGGTGGTGAGTTCCCTTTCCCAAGAACTATTTGAGTAGAAATTGAATGTCTGAATATCAGGAAATCCTTGTTATTGAGAGAGAACTTGGACTCTGGATGACTTTGATACACCCTTGCAACTTGAATTGTCAGATCTCATTCCCATACAACATACTCTTCTTCTTGCTTTCCCCTGCACATATTAGGTTCACTTCCACTTTCTTGCTATAACTCACACTCCTCTTTTGGAGCTCTCTCTCCCTTTTTTCAAAGCAAATCTAAGTCTGCTTTCCTGTCCAGCTAGAGCTTCACCTCAATGAAGACTTTCTCAATTCTTCTAACCCAGTCAGACATTCCCCTCCTCAGACAGCCTATTGTCCTTGGACAACAGGGTTTGTCAATTAATTGTTCTCTGTTTCATGTGTCATGGCTTTACAGTCAGACCATGAACTCACTGAGATTAGAAAACATATTGTATAATTATGCATCTCTTGGTCCTTTACAGAGTTGGCCTTTGCAGGTTGATGATAGGAGCATAGATGGGTCTTATGCCCCTCAGAGACAAAGTTGAACAGAGATTAACAGAGGGTTTTCATGGTTTTTCCCTGTCCAACTATTTGAGGCGATTTAAGGACATCCTTGTTTGATAACAACAATGACTCCTCCTGGTCCTTTCCTTGGAGATGTCTATGTTTGCATGCAGTTACACTCATGTTTATAGGCTCACCTGTATCCCAACTCTGTGGAATACAGGAGAGACTCAGGAAGCATGTTCTTTCCTAGGCTTTTTATCTCAGTTTGAGATAGGGCAAGTAGACAAAAGTATTCACAGGCTATTTGTGGGGGATAGGAAAAAAAATCTAGAGGCTGATTTGCATGTACCCATTGTCACTGAGTCATGTAATTGTTTGAGAATGGGGGTAGGAAGAAAAGAAGATGGGAACACCTAGGTGTGAGGAAGAAGAGGGACACTCTATGGAGACCAAGGAGCCTGTAGATGAGAGAGGAGGGGAATACCTAGATGGGAGAAAGTGCTCTGAGTATAGTACCAGAATCTACCTGGCTGTATTACTCTCCCTCCTCCAATATAATGGTGAGCAAGGGGAAGGCTGGTCCTCTTCCCCTTAACAGGAAAGGAGAATGGGGATGCCTCCTAGCTAGGGACCAAGCCGGGCCCTGAATCCTCTCCCTCTTCCCTTCTCAGCCCCCAGTGGGCTAGTGGCTATCCCTTTTCCAGGATGGACACTAGTAGAATAAGAGCTGGAGGTGAGATTAGTTAGAAAACTCCTCCTGAGCCCAGAAGGAAGGGGGCTTTGTTAGCTCAAAGGACATAGGCAAGGCGAAAAATTACATACCATGCCGCCCTAAGTATGCTTGTTTAGAGAAACTGCTTGCATTTATGAAGTCTTTGGTGCGGAAAGCAGGGTTGCAAATGACTGCATCAGAGCGACAGTAAAGGCCATTAATTTCCTGTTATGTTTTCCTGTGTTGGGGGCTTTATTAATTTAATTTTACACTGTCGAACAACAGCGAGAGCTGACACTGCCACACTGCCAGGGCTGGGGTTTTCTTTTCTTTTGTGTGTGTAGCAAGGCTTTGCTTGACATGCAAATCAGCACCATTACCCGAACCAATAAAGATGTGGGAAGGGAAGGGGAGAGGGAGGGGGAGAAGAGGGAGAGGAAGGGAGAGAAGGGGAGGAGGGAGAGGGAGGAGGAGGAGGAAGGAGAGGAAGGGGGAGGAGGAGAGAGAATGGGGAGGAGAGAGAAGAAGGGGAGGAAGGAGAGAGAGGGAAGAGGGAGGGGGAGGGAGAGGAGGGAGAAAAGGAAAAAGGAGAAGGAAAAGGGGGGGGGGAGAAAAGAGAAATGGGGAGAAGAGAGGGAAGGGAAAGAAGTCATTCCTTGTCCTCCCTATGCCCATCTGTATCTTGTGAAATCTTCAGTATCTCCTTTATCATTAACTCCCCTTACCTTGGCCTTTCCCCTTTTAACTCCTCCCTTTCTATGGATCAGATCAGTCCTTCTAGCCTTTCTTAGTTTTTGCTCTTTTCTCTAGAATTCCTGGGCTTGGTGACCAAATCTCAATCCAGAGTCCCATTTTTTGCAGGGTCCACTGGGGACCTCTACCATCTTGTTGGGGTGGGAGTGGGTAATGGACAGTGGGATAAGGGAACAAAAAGAATGGATCCCCAAATCACTCAATGATGATGACAAAGATGATAGCTAATATTTATGTTGGGCTTGGAGGTTTGCAAAATTGTTTTCTTACATGATCTCATTTGAGTCTTACAGCAATCCTAAGAGGTAGTTAGAGGGAGGGTTATTATTCTCATTTGATAGATAAAGAAGCAAAAGTCTCAAGGAAGTCATATGGCTTACTGAAAGTCACCCAATCAGCAAGTGGCAAATGAGATATGAACTGGGGTTTTCAGACTCCCCACATGTTGCCTTCATACTCAAGTCATAGCAAAAGTCTTCTGCTAAGAGATCAATCTTTCCCATCGATTTCCCTTTCCTTTCATGTAACTTCCTTGCTTTATACTTAAATCATTGTTCTGATACAGAGTCCTACTCCCTCTTCACAGCACCTGTGTATGTGTGTACAAACACAAACACATACATATGTTTAAATACACACATTCTATGAAAGAAGAAGTTTAAGAGTTAGAGAAACTTGTAACTCATCCGAGGCTTCCCAAGGAAGCTCCTTGCAGACAATTCCATTTGGGTTCTATCCTGGGATAAAAATTTTGGACCAACAATTATCATGGCATAGCTATAGAGATCTGACCTTGAAAACAGAAGCCCTGAATTCATTTCCCACCTCAGATACCTACTGGCTTTGTAAATGCTAGGCAAGTCTTTTCACTTTCAAAACTCTAAGATTCTTTTAAATGACAAAGCTGCAGGGAAGGTGCTGACCAGCATTGGTAGAGGAAGTTTTCTCACCAAGATATTCATCATACCAATGAAATCACAGAGCCACTCACTATTCCTAGTCACCACTCACTGATCTTCATTCTGCTGCCTTCTCCCTCCCAAGCAGCCAGAGCAAAGACGTTCTCCATCATCTGAAGACAAAGAAACTTTCTGGGAAAGAGCCCTGCACCACATGGACTCTGCCCTAGATGGTCTGGCCTACACAGCCTTCCCCAGGCTGTCCACACTGATCTCACTTAAGTTGTTCATACAACTTGACCACCAAGGCCTGTTTTCATGGGTCAGTCAAGGTCAGAATGAATCAGCTTAACACACTGGCCGTTCAGAAAGGAAGCAAAATGAGATTGTGGCTCCTGAAATCAACCTTTCTAAACCCACTATCTCAACACCCCTGCTGTTCTCCCTGGCTTGCCAGGATCTACAGACTTGCATTTGAGCCTGTGTGTGTGTGTGTGTGTGTGTGTGTGTGTTTGTGTGTTTGTGTATGTACATTTCTCCCTCCCTCCCTCCTGGCTGGCTGGCTGGCTGGCTCGCATACCCACACTTTCTGCATCAGGAGCTGTTTGGCAGGCACCGAGAGGCCTGTTGGATGAGATCCAGTGCTCCCTGAGAGAAGCATAAACTTCATAAACTGCATTGACTTTAATGCAGGTTCCTGGGGCTGCCATCCCCCAAGCTCATCAGCCCTCCCTCATCCGCTGTCTCCCTCACATTTTCTCCCTTCTTGCCCTTCCACCAGCCTGTCCTTCACCCCCAGAGCAACCATTCCTCTTGCACCTACACAGGCGCACATCCACTGCTCAGTTCGGCCAGCTCTGGAGAGCATAGGGCCTGCAGCTGGATCTCCCCAGCCTTGTGAACAAAGAGAGACCATTGGTGCTAGAACCCAACCTTGCAGCCTCTGGCCCAAAGAACCACAAGGAGACCCTCCAGACGCCTCTGTTCACTGCCAAAAGCAGCATCGGGCACTTTGAGGGGAGGCAGGTTTCCCTGGGTGAGGAGCTGCCAACAGTCGTCAAAGGGGGTGCTTGGGCTGAGGTTAGAGAGGCAGCCAAATTAGGAGGCACCTGGAGGCCTCTGAGAAGGGAGGGGAAAAAGCCAGACCAAGCTGCCAGTGGACTCTGAAGAGGCCTCCACCCAGGTTGGGGGTTCTGAGGCTTCCCTTGTCTACCGCTGTCAAGGTCAGCGGGTTCGGGTTCACCGAAGGGTCAGGCTGGCTTGAATTACTGGCTCGGCTACAGCTCTGCTGCTTGCGATCCATCTCCCGGTCGTTCAGCTGGCCGGTCCCTCCCCTCTCCTCCTTTTAGCATCCCCAGGTTGACTGGAACGGGGGAGCTCCCCAAACCTCCGGCCCCCAGGAGTCAAAAGGGGACTCCCTCTCCAGGGTCCTCTCCAAGAGATGACCAGGCCTCCAAGGCAATGCCCGGCCCTTGGCTGTACTCTCCAATGGAGGACAATTCTCTCTTTCTCTTGCCTACCTTCTCCCTAAATCTGGCAGGACTAAATAGCATCCCTGCCAGCCAACCTGCCCACCCCTGGCCCTGGCCGGTTGGTCTGAGGATGAGGAGGTAGACAAAGAGGAGAGCTCCCTCTCCCTGGCAGCACGGCAATGCCTAGGGGGCCAGCCTCAGCTCCCTGGACTCCTCCCTCCTCCAGTCCAGAGACGCACGGGGAGAAAGGGCAGAGCTGAGGCAGCAGATTTCTAGATCCATGCCCTTGTGGGATGGGGGAAGGGGATTAGATGCCTATGAGCAAGGCTGGAGGGAAGCTTCTAGGTAAGGATAACCAGGGACTAGATATGATGTGACTGTGCAAGACAGTGTGTCAGATTGGGGGTGGGTGCTGTGGACCCCTCCAGACAGCCTCAGCCAAGGCTTAGCACCCCCTTCTCCCAGCATCTGGAGGCACACATTGGTGTGTTTGTGATCTTTGAGTATGTCCTTGTCATACAAATGTCATGCTTATTAATCCTGGGAATTTTCCCCATTTTTTTGGTTCTTTGTTCTAGGTCTCAAGATGCTTTTTTCTCAGTTCAGTCTTAATCTTTTCTCTATCCTTTTCATACAGATCAGCTGAAGTAGGAGGTGGTTAGCACTTTGGTCAAGGTTCCTGAAAGAATAAGGTTTGCCTCCCAGCATACATTTCTATGCATTGAGGCATAACCCTGTGTTTTCATATATATATATGGAAGGATGGGCGAAGGAAGGCAGGAAGGAAGCATTTCTTTTTTTTTTTTTTAAGGTTTTTGCAAGGCAAATGGGGTTAAGTGGCTTGCCCAAGGCCACACAGCTAGGTAATTATTAAGTGTCTGAGACTGGATTTGAACCCAGGTACTCTTGACTCCAGGGCCGGTGCTTTAGGAAGGAAGCATTTCTTAAGCACCTACTATGTGTCAAATATGCTAAGTGCTTTACAAATATTACTTCATTTAATCCTCATAACAACTATTATTATCTCCATTTTACAGTTTTTATTAAGGCAAATAGAGATTAAGTGACTTTCCCAGGGTCACACTAGTAAAAGTATGAGACTGGATTTGAACTCAGATCTTCCTGACTCAGTGCTCTATCCATTGTTCCAAGGTCTCCAGATAAACTGAGGTGCATGTGTTTATATCAATTTTATTTGTTAGGCTAATAAAATATAAGCCAGAATTAATAGAAACTTATGTGTATGTGTGCATATATAGCATAGTATAGTTTAAAAGAACACTGGGTTTTTAGTTAGAAGATGATGAATTGGAATTCAAGCTTTTGCTCCTGACTGTGTGACCTTGGGCAAGTAATTTCCCTATCTTTGAGCCTTGGTTTCTTCAACTGTAAGATGAGGAGGCAAATAAGATGATAGAGTTAGAATTAGATCTAGAATACACCTAAAACATTACCTGGCCCAATCCTCTAATTTTACAGATTAAGAAACTGAGGCAACTGAGGTTGAAAAATTCACAAAAAGTAAAGTTGAGATTCACACCCAGGTCCTCTGACTCATAATATCACTATGATTCTATTATAGCTATTGTTCAATAGTGGGCTAATGTTGAACATTCCCCAAAGAGGTGAAACAATTTGCAATATATAAGTTAAATCAAGGAAAATCCATGCATGAGCAGCTTGATACACCACATTCCATAGGAAATATAGAATTAGCAAATTAAAACTGGATTTATACTCTGAGTTAGTATGGATAGAATATCAGACTTGGAAGTTAGGTTCAAAATTCTACACCCATTTACTAGCTATGTTGGTCCCTTTCCTTCTTTCTTTGAGTCTCAGTTTCCCTCATCTATAAAATGGAGCCTTTGGATTAGATGGTCTCTCTGAGCTTCCTTCTGCCTCTAAATCTATGATTCTATGCAAGTTTTCTGTATTTTAATTGATAGGAGACATCAAATACTAACTCATCCCTCTGATTAAAATTGGACATTAGGAAGGTGCTAAACATTAAAAGGCTCAAAATGAAAATTCTGTGAATTATACCTGTATACTTAAGGGCAGAGATGCACCCATATTAATTTACTTTCTTAGATTGTCCTTTGCCAATATGCTACAATACGGTAGGTTAGGGAGAATGTCACTCCAGTAGTAAGGAACAGAACTTTCTCTTTCAGATGCTGAGAACAGTATATTCCCCTCCACTTCCATACTTCAGACATGTACTGGATTCACAAAAGTAACTCCTTCTTACAGTGCCTTTGAATGGCTGGGAGAAGACTCCATGAAAAGGGAAGGTTTTTGAGGTCCTGGAATGCAAAGGGCACCTCATCTTTCCTTCCCTGCAGAGGTCAGAGAACTCCTCCCCTAGGGCAGGCCTGAACTTCTCTTGGAGTTTGTTGGAAAAGGGGATCAGATCTATTTATATGGTCATAGAAAAACAAGACAGGAGCCAGTCTTACTTTAGTCCATCCTGCATGTTGGCTGCTTGGCTCATTTTGTTTATCTAATGTGGTCCTTTTATATCTAATGCTCAAGCCATTGGCATCCTGGGACTTCTCCCAAGGGAACTGACTCCCAAAGTGAGGCAGTGTGCTGTCTCTCTAGTGTGGTATTTTGAAGAAAGAACTGGAACTAAAGACCTGAGCTGGAACCCAGACTCTGCTAATTACTTACTCTGAACTGGAGCCCTCTCTGAGCATCAGTTTTCTCCTCTGTAAAATGAGGAAATGGGACTCAGTCATTTCCAAAATCCTTTCCAGTTTGAAATCCTGTAATCCTTTGAGTTCAGCAAGACTTTCCATGCAGAGAAATACTCTGAGAAGTCTCTGAATTCACTGAGCTTGTTTATACAGGGTTACTGTGGAACCCCAGGGGTGACTCCTGATCACCCACAAAGAACTGATATTTTAAATACAATCTAACATCACAGTGATTACAGACATTATTTGTTCTCCAGGAGCCTCTCTACTCTAAAAACACACATTACTTATCCTAATCTAGACACTATACAGACATTCACTTGAAGCCAGGTGGTCCCAGGTTACTGACTTGACCACTCCAACCAATCCTTTCCTCATCTCTCATACCCAATAAGCAGTTGTACACATCCCCCCTCCGAGGGAAGAGGTTTCCTCTCAACTTTTACCCACAGTTCCCAAAGTAGGTTTCCCCCAGTACTTCAACTCCAAGATGGCAGGCTGTTGTTCTTGATCCTAGTGCCATCCGAGAGGGTTTCACTTGGAACCTTTTCTCCTACCCCCTAGATTAGGGAAGTGTCCCCCCCTTCCTCTTTCTAAACCATCCCCTTCCCTCCACCAACAAGGGGTGGGGGTTCAATGACCAGGGCTGGACTGGCTTCCTTTAATGAGTTACTTGGAGTCTACTCCAACCACAAAAGGAGGTGTGATGGGGCGGCCAGGAGCAGAGCAAGAGCCTAGCGGAGCCTCTCAGGTAATTGGTTTATCTATCTGGAAGCAGGGGGAGCAATCTCAGCACAGACAGACTAGCAGTAAAGTCTCTTCCTTAAGGCTATTTCCTTTGTCTTTTCAATTGCTTGCACATCCATGTGAGAGAGAGAGAGAGAGAGAGAGAGAGAGAGAGAGAGAGAGAGAGAGAGTGTTAAAGAGAGAGGGAGAGGGAGAAATGTTAATTTGTGAATTAATGGCTTTTCTCAGCGGAATTGTAAATTCAAATGTCACCTCACACGGTGACACCACCACCACCACGCCGCCGGTCTGCTGAAGAAGCAATGATAAGATCCCCCACCTCCCTGAGCGCCCCTCCCTCCCCAAAGATAGCTGTGGAGTGGAACATGCTACTTTTAATTTGCAATAACAACACAACAGAGGTATGCAGTAATGACTGCCTTTTCCCAACCCTCCTCCCAGCTTCCCAGCTCCCCCCTTCCCAGGTCAGTTGGCTCTCCCATTTCCTCCCCCCGATTCCTTCCCCCACCCCCTCCCTTGCTGTTCCCAAACATAGACTGCAGTTTAGGCCAGAACACTCAGTTAAGCTGTCCCCCACCCCCACTCCAGCAGGGCCAGACCACATTTGGGGTGAGAGGAAGCTCTTTGGAACTGAAGATGCTGCAACCCTCTCTTCTCCTTCAATAATCAGGGAATTAATGACCCTGAAGTTAAAGTGAGGCTGATAGTCAGGCCCTGCCCAGCTTTGGGGAAAAGGCTTCATTGTTTTCAAGCAGGAGGCGGGCAGCAGTGAGGGAGATTCATGGATGGAGATTGAATATGCAATTTTCTTTCACCTTGCCAAGAGCTGCCCCTGGGCTGTGCCTGGCCTAAATTTTTCCTTTTACCATCTCTGCCTTATCCGGCCCTCCCACCTCCCTTCCATTCTTTCCAGAAAATTACCTTCAAAATTGATTTCCACTTTTACAAACAAATATAATGGGAACACGGGAAAAAACTTGGGCCGTGATGAATTAGAGCTGTCAGGGGCTTCCAAGTCTCCTTTGCTTTTGTTTTACGGCCCGATCTGCTCTTTGTTTTTCCAAAGGCTGGCAGAAGTGCCCCCACCACCACCTTCACTGGCAGACCTGATAGTGGGCAGCACCCCATTCTTCTCGACCAGCCCACTACAACACTTCAAGCTCCCCCCTATCCTCAACCCATCCGCCAGGGATGAACTCTGTGTCCCAGACATTCCAAAGTTCCCTGCTAGTCTAGGGAGGCCTGGTTCTCCTCCTCCCTAGCTTCCTGGCTGCTTAGATGGTCTCTTAATTGCCCAAAGGATGTCCCCTGGTCCCCCAAGACCATGTTGCCCCAATCCCCATACCTCTTAAAGTCCAGACCAGATGCAAACCTCCACCTCCTCTAATGTGGGCAGGATCAGTGTATACTTTGACTAGAGCAAATGAGAGACAGACAGACAGACAGACACTGAGAGATCCTGAAAGGCAGGCAGGTAGGCAGACAGACAGACACATCCCTTAAGGTAGCCTGACATCCAGAAAGAGCAAACTCTACTTGAAAGGGCAAAATGGGGCTTGAATTTGGGAAACAAAAAAGGGGGACAGGGAACCCCAATGTTGGTTTCCACAATTCTGTCCCATGAGGCTTATATCTGGAGGGAAGCTCCAGAAGAGTCAACAATTTGTGGAGTCCTGTAGGTAATACAAAATGCTTTGGACAAAATAAATACCTTTTCATCCATTCATTCAATCAATCTCAGAACACATTCATGCCCCATGATAAGTCCTTAGCAAATCAACACCCCTATAATATATGCAGAACAAAGTCCTCTCCTGATCACCTATGTCCCCTGCTAATCTCACACATAGTTTGAAAAGATCCTGTCTCATTGGCAAAAACCTTGGTTGACCTGGTCACTGCAGCTGGTCTTTCCAGGGCTCACAAATTAAGATAGCAGCTTGTGTCTGAGGCCTCCTTTAAGTCCCAGCTTTCCTACCACCTCACAGGTAATAGATTTTGACCAGTCTCTTCAGCATTCTGGCCCCTAATCCTGTGTCTTCCCCTAACAACTATTGCCACTATTCTGATACCTTCTTGCCCTATTCTAATCCTATTTTTTCCTCTACTAGACAGATTGAGTTTTAAACAAGGATATTTATTTATAGGGACAAGAGTAAATTAGTAGATAATGCAGAGGGTACAAGAAGTGATCATGCAAAAAAAAAAATAGCTAGCCAGTGAACAACTGGATGCTTCTATAACTCCATAGTAATTATAAGCTAGATACTCTCAAACCTCATCTGAGATTCAAATTTAGCTAGCTATTTGGCTTTTTGCCCTCTAACTTGAAGCTAGAGCTATCAGTCTTGTATTTCTCCTCTCTTCATCTCTGATCATTTCCTCTTCCTGGTACCCTCCATCTTAGACTTGGCTCTGCCCAACTTCTCACAGGGCTCATTCTATTAGCAAGTGAAAAAATCCATGCCCCTTTCACTGCCAATCAGCAAGAGTCATAGTCACCTATCTGGGGTCTGATGCTCCGCCTACACATTCCCGTGTGATGGCTAACTGCTTCAGTAACTATGCCACTGCCCTCTCCCTCAGCTAAGGAGTTTTCCTGAACCAGTTGTACAATTATACAAGTTATTTTAAATGCAATCCAAGGAAACATATCCCCAAATTCAGAAGAACAACCCCTTTCTTCACATTCTCACAGCTCAAAATATGTTCAGACACATACTATTCAGATAAATGAAATTCTACCCAATCAAGATATATTTCTGCAGACTCTTCAACAAAAGATTTAAACATTCACATATTCTGTCTCATTCTGTATCTGTTTGCCTCTGTCTCTCTCAAAATTATATATAGATCTCTGAACATAAACACACATTTCTCGAGCTATCATGTATAGGAAGGGAGGCAGAGAGAGACAGAGACATCCTCATTCAAAAATATTAAGTGCCTACCATGTGCAAAGTAGTATGAGAAATTCTGAGGGTACAAAAAATAAAATAAACCTAGTCCTTGTCCCCTCAGAGTTTATAATCTAATATGGGGAATAAGACATGGATGCAAATAACTATAATTCAAGACAGAACACGATAGGGACACTGGAGAGATGAGAATATTGAGGATAGAATAATCACCTCCAGCTGGAGGAAGCAGGAAGGACTTGATGGAGGAGATGGCAGTAGATTCGTGTTAATAAAAGGAGAGAGCTTTTAAAGACAGAGATGGGGCGGGGGCAGGTCAGAGGGAGGGGAGACCATTCCAAGTATGAGGGATAGCTTTAACAAAGACAAGAGACAAGAGAGGGCAGGATGTGAATGGGGTGGGTGCAGAACAAAGAGGAATCCATTTTGGCTGGAGCATAAAGTATGTTAAAGGAAATAATGTCAGAAGCTGAGAATGGAAACATAGGTTGGAATCAGATCACAGAGGACCTGAATGTCAGTGTAAGGTGGCAGGTGGATAGAGGTGGATAGAGCATAATGGAGAGCCTGGAATCAGGAAAACTGACTTTTGAGTCTTGACTGCTCTGTGTCTCACTTTCCCAATCTGTAAAGTGAGGACCATAATAGCACTAGGATTGTTATGAGGGTCAAATGAGCTAAAATTTGTAAAGCACTATATAAACACTCACTTTTACTCAAATTATCATTGTCTATGTCTTTTTTGGAGGTCATAAGCTACTGCTGAAAATTTTTGAATTGATGAATGATAGTAGGGATGGTTATATTAAGTAGATTAAGGAAGGACAATAAAGGGACAGATTGAAGTAAGAAGAACAGTTAGAAGGCTATATAATAGAGGGAAAAGGAAGAAAATAAACATTATATATTGTCTGCTATGGGCCAGGCACTTTGTTAATTATAATACTTACAATAGTTAAAATAATTTAAAAACTTAAGAGATGATGAGACTTTGAGCTAGGGTGGCTGCCATGGCAAAGGAAAAGAAGAAAAATAGAGGAAGACTCATTAGAAATGTAGGGAAGAAGTACGTACTAAGGACTCATGCTAGCACTCAGAGAGGAACTAAGCAGGAATATTATGTACAGTATAAATTGACAAATAAATGTAAAGAGTAAAGTAAGTGATGACTTGGAGATTTTGAGGGAAGGAAGCTAATTGAACTTTTCTATATCTGTGAAGTTTGGGATGCTAGAAGAACATCCATCAGGCAGTTGAAAATATGGGACTGGAGCTTGGAGGAGAGGCTGAAGCTAGAAATAGAAATTTGGGAGTCATCCACATACTGTAGATATGTTAATTAACTCCACAGGAGTGGTTGAGAACAATAAAAGAGAAGATTGTAAAAGAGAGGAAAAGGAGGGCTGAGGACAGATTTTGTGGGACACCTAATTTGAAAGGTTAGATGAAGCAAAGGAATCCATAACAGAGACAGAGTAGAACGGGTCAGAAAGATGGAAAGGAAACACAAAATGCAGTGTCACTAAAGCTGCAGGAACAGAGTAGGGCAAGAAGAAGGGATAAGTGCAGTAGTGATTCACTGTTAATCTTTGCTATTGGGGAAGGAGGTTAGGGCTGGTGGATCACTTGAGTTGGGGAGTTCTATGCTGAGATAGGGGCTAAGTTTTCCACACCAAGTTAGGCACCAGTATGGTAAACCCTCAGGGCTCTGGCTACTAGGTTGCCAAGAGAGGGGCAACTGCTCACATTAGAAACAGAAAAAACTAATGCTTCTCTGCTCTTCAGAGGGATCAATCTGGATGAGATAGGGAGGTTCACTCTCAAAGAGAAGATGAGAGATAGACAGACAGAGACAGGGACACAGAGAGACAGAGGCAAATAGAGTCAAGGAAAGATAAATGGAGAGAGATGGAGAAGCTGTTTCAGCAGAGTGGTGGAAATGGAAGCCAGACTTCTGGGAGCTAAGCATCAAGTGAATGGAAAAGAAATGGGAGTAGCAAATATGTACTACTCTTTCCAGAAATTTAAAGATTAAGGAGAGAAGAGAGTTTGAGGGATAGCTTGAGGGATAGGTCAAGGGAAGGTTTTCATAGGAGAAAGGAATGAGGGTGTTTGAGAATGTTTGTAGGTCAAGGAGAAGGAATCATTAGAGGGGGTGAAGATTTAGGATACATAAGGTGGGAGGCAGCTAGGTGGCACAGTGGAGAGAGCACCAGCCCTGGAGTCAGGAGGACCAGCATTCAAATCCAACCTCAGACACTAATAATTACCTAGCTGTGTGACCTTGGGCAAGTCACTTAACTCCATTGCCTTGCCCCCCAAAAAGAAACATAAGGCAGGGAATGATTGATGGGTCAAGCATAAAGAAATATAGGAACATAGATTTAGGGCCAGAAGGTACTTCAGAAAGATCAATTTAGTTCAACCCCTCCATATCATAGATGAGGAAACTGAAATCCAGTGAAGGGAAGTGAACTGCCCAAAGTTACCTGGATAATAAGTTGCAGAATAGGGATTTGAACCCAAGTCATTTGGTTCCAAATTTTTCTATATTTATACCATGCCACATTCTAGTAGCTCTGGACAAGATGAGAGGGAAATAAGATCAAAGGTACAGACGTAAGAATTAGTGTCACTACCAGTGAAACTCCACTGAGACCAGAAGGGAAGTGGAAAAGGCAGGGGACATGAAGAAAAATTTAGAAATATAGGACAGGGAAGTTTAACTCAGTCATCTCAAAAAGTATTTTGTATCTGTTTAATGTAGATGTTAATTAGAAGGGAAGGAATAGGTTGTCTAATTCAGTCCCCTCATTTTATATGTACCCTGGCTCAGATGAGGTAAACTGAGTCTCAGAGAGGTTAAATTACTTCACAGAAAGTAAGCAATCAGAGGTAGAGTCTAAATCTTGGTACTATAACTCCAGGGCTGGTATGCTTTACGTTATACTACTACCTATTTACACCTAAAAATGTTTACAATAGACCTAAAAGTGCAACTATGAATCAATTAAATATTTATCAGCAGATCCAGATGGATAAGAGCTAAATTTTCTGTGTATAAGAAATTTTTATCACACTAGTCCTGACCATGGCAACTTTCTCCAACAAAGAGCCTGGACATAGAAGGACTGAGAGGGCTATGTTCAAGGAAGTTTGTCTAATAAAGCTTCACTTTCCCTCTTTTCAATGGTTCTGTCCATTATGCCTTTGAAATTCATGGCGTCTCCTCACAGTCTTACTCCCAGATACATTCATAACTACCTGCCAATAAAAAAAGCCTGCACAGGCCTCCAGCCACTTTCAGAAACTACTGGGCTCTAGGGACAGGGAGTGAGGCTGGTCCAGGTCTGCTGGACTTTATTGATCCACCCCTCTGCTCTGTAGTCCTCCCCCTCCCCCTCAGCTGGGGACCTCTTCCTGCTCCCCCTGCCCCCAAACACACACCCTGAGACAGAAGCCTCAGACGTTACTCCTGTCCACATCCTAATCTCCCTGCTTGCTCTAAGTCAACCAGCACAACACCCAGAGGGACGTCTCAGTGAAAAGCTTGCTGAGAAAATAAACGACTTTATCAGGCTACAGTTTCATCCAAATCAGAAGGGAGATATTAAAGAAACTGATAGGAATCTGCCATTTGCAGCCATACAACTCACTAAGCATAACTGTGCTTGTTGGACACCACAATTCATTGGGTGTCTAATTAATTCAGTGTAAACTTCTGGCCTCTGGCAACCTCATACTTGGAAGGATCACACATACACATACACACACATATACACACACAAACACGCATTCATTCCACACACACACACACACACACACACACACACACACACACACACACACACTGACATGAGACCTCATTAGGATTTTCTAGCAGATCCATTGGCTCTACTCTGTGACTTACTTTCCCTTTCTCAAGCTACCTGCAGCAACATTTAATGTACAAAACAAAGCAAAACTAAACAAACACTTAATGTACAACGATCTTCTGAAACCCAGTTGGAAATTACTGGAAAAAGATGTAAAAGGAGCACTGGTCAATGTAAGCCCACTCCCCCATCACAATGATAAAATTCACATTCTTATATATCCTTATAGTGCCACCAAAAGCCCCAGGAAGCCCCCTACCCATCCAACTGAACCAGTATTAATTGGATGCTTTAAGATGAATGTTTCAAGGGCAGTAAATCGGGTACATTGCCTTTTTGGAATCACAGATAGACACACTCCAACTGACCCCTTGCTTTACCATCACTCCAGACTTGCCCTGGATCATACCATCATAGCACCCTTTAAGAGTGAATTCCCCACCACCACCACCCCAATCTCCTATTGAGCTCCTGGATGGCTGTCACATATCCCAAATCTCTATCCTGGCAACCTCCCACAGCAGTCCATTGAAGGCCTGGTCAAAAGGCTTCTGACTATACTCTGACATCACTTCTCTCCCACAGAGCCCAAGCTGATAGGTCCTGTACTAATAATCCCACAGCTATGATTGCTGTAGATTCTAATAACACTGTCCATATTATGAGTGCCAATGCCAATAATGCTCTGGGTATTATCACTGTGAACACCAATAACTCCTGCTGAGATTGTCTCCAATAACGCCGGCACATACCGCAAGAATTGTCCTCGCTCATGCCCACCCCTGTGACATTGTTAGAGCTGAAGAATGGGTTGCTCTGTACTGAGAGGCAGGGCTGGAGGGGAAAATCAACCTCCTCTAAGCCAAGAGGAAGCTCCTTGAGGTCTGCCCCCAGGGACTGGTGCTCCTAATCTCAGCCTAGTTGATCTACTCTGGACCCAGGGTGGTCCCTCATGGAAAATGCCAATTATGCCCCAAGCCAGATGGAGACCAAGGTGGTCTCTTGTAGAGCAACTAGGAGGGGAATGGGATACTTAAATTATTCCACTCCCTTCCCCCACCACTACCATATTTCTGCCAGGATCTGCTCTCCTTTTTGCCTCTGTCCTCTATCCCATCAGACCCAGTAGATGAAACACTCAGATATACCTGGGCATCAGAGAAGCCCCTCCCTTAGTCCCCCTTGTACAGCCTGACTATGGGCTGCTTTGCTACCTTTGCCTGGCTGGAGAGTTGGGCTACATCATCTTGACATATAATTATCTGCTCTCTTCTTAATCATCTGTGTTGCTACCTAACACAGGCTAGAACTGTTTGCATGTTGTAGGTTGGGAGAGAATTACCCCCACTTTCTCCTCTCTATTCCTACTGGATCACTTTAGTGCTACTAAGCTCAGAGGAAATCCTACAGAGAGGACTGCATTTGAGGGACACTGAGCCTCCCCATGGAAGCTCTCTCTCCACACCAGGAGGGAAACCATCTTATTATGTTCACTTTTTTTTTTAAATCAAGGAACCCTTTGGCAACCTAAGAAGTTTATGGATTTCTTAGAATAATAATGTTTGATGTCTACATTCATAATTGAAGGAAATAAACTTCAGTTAAAGGTAAATGAAAATAAAGATGTAATTTCTTTCATCCAAGATCATAGATTTCCCTGAAATCTACTCATCTTATAGGTGTCCCTGTTCTAGAGTAAGGGAGATCTGAAAGAGACACAGAGACAGAGAGAGAGAGAGAGAGAGAACAAACATGGTCAGTTCTCCAGGGAGAAAAGTAGTCTGTATCAACCAGGACTAACATCCAGTGACTATACTCTTCCGTCTTTCCCATATCCTGCTGCAAATTGGTTCAGTCTACTACTGCCTAAAGAGCAGAGAGAAGTTCCATTCAAAATCCATCCCAGCAGTGTTAGGAGTTATTGGGGAAAGGAAAATGGTTCCATGGTTTATCCCTATCTTCTTCCACACCTTCCAACCCCCCACCAATTAACTCAGACTTCAATATATGGAAGGGAGGGGAGATGCTTTCCTGGCAGATTCCTGGAACTAAAGAGGATAAGAGAGACAATGATTTGAAATAGACTTCAAAATCTCTCAGTTCATCTTGGAAGCCCTTAGTCGGGCTTGGAAGAGAATGAGATTTCCCCAGGCTTGGTAGAGGCAATGGATATATACTCCTTTTCTGCTCTAATACAAGCCCTCCCTCTCCATATATAACTCTGCCCAGGTTAGATTTGGGGGTGGGAACCTTTTTCTCACCACCTCTAACCCTAATGCAGCTCCGTCAGCGCCAAAACAACCAAAATGAAATTTACTGAGTGGTGTAGCCCGTGGCAGCCAAATGGGTTTGGATATTTCAGAAGAAGGCGAAATAGAGCCAGACAAGCTGTTTCCCTGTGAAACGAGGCCATTAGGGCTCCTGGAAGGAGTCCAGCACCAGGTCATCACTATCTTGCCAGGCCTGGGGCTCTCACATACTGTCCCCTCAGCCTGGGGTCCTCAAACACACTGTCCCCTCAGCCTGAAATCTGGGGGCCTCACATACACTATCTCCTTTGCCTGGGGCATTTATACACAGTGTTCTTCACTATGATACTCAAAGTGCCCTCACATATTTTGGACCCTTAGCTTGAAGCCTGGGGCCCTCATACATACATATATAGTGTTCCTTTAGAGTAGGGTCCAGGGTCCTCAAACATACTGTCCCTTCCTTCAGCTTGAAGGCTTTAAACTCACTGTCCCTTCATCCTGGGGCTATCATACATACTGTGCTCATAGCTTACACATTGTCCCCTCAGTTTGGGGTCTGAAATCCTTGACACATTGGCGCATCAGCCTAGGGCCCTCATGCATACTACCCTCATAGCCTGAGGCCCTCCTGTAGATTTTCCCCTAGTCTAGAGTCTGGAGATTCTCATATACTGTCCCCTCAGCCTAGAATCCTCACATAGAACCATCTCAGCCTGAAGTTTTCACATGCATTGTCCCTTCAGATTTAGGGAGCTCACATACACTATTCCCTCAGTCTGGAACCCAGAGCTCTTATACACATAGCCTTCCCACCAGGTTTTAGATACAATGGGATTATATAGAAAAGGTTTGGGAAATGTGGAGTCCCAGGATTAGGGTCTCTGCTAAGTCTGGGTCTCTAAGAGTAGCATCTAGACCCAGAAAACTCAACTGTTCACAAAGAATCCACAATTTTCTAGCCTTTAAAAGTGTAAATAAATGGCTTTGCCAAAGGGAGGAATGGGAAACAGTCCCAGAAAGAATTAAAATGTCTTCCAGTTTTCTTTTCTTCCTTATTCTTTCCCCCTACTAACTTGACTTTGTGTTGGAAGTGCCTCAAGCAAATGAAAGTAGTAACCCCTTCATATGGGGCTAAGAAAGACACCCCCTAACCCCACTGCTTAAATAAGAAAGTTTTCCGGGTGTCATAGAGAAAGAACACCAGGGCCTCTTGTGGATGACAGCCTCCCCAATCTTAACAGTCTGGGGTCAGGTAAAAGAAATAGAAGGAAATAAGAGGATCTCTGGTACTGACTTCTGCCCCCTAAGCCTTCTCAAGGTAAATGGTTCCTGTTCCACCTAGAATCAAATGAGGATAGGGTGAGTCCCAATGGTAGGAGAGCAGATGGTGGAGCTGATGGCAGAGCCTGTACCCTACCTCTGTCTGGGAGCCAGCAGGGCAGTGGGGGGACCAGGCTTCACTACTAAAACTGATCTCACCAAAGAGCAGCTGCGAGGCCAGGCCAGAAACCGGAGCCTGGTGCCCAGGGACAAAGCACGCAAAGAGGAGGCCAAGCCTTTATCCTCCTCCCTACCTTCATCACGTTTCCTCTTCTCACCATTGGAGCGAGGAATCCCAAGGATTCCATTGATGGAGTATGAGCCCACAGGATCATTGGAGGCGCTGGAAACAGGAGGGGAGGCCGTGCTGGGAACTAGATAAGGCAAAGTAGAAAGGTTGTTAGGAGAGCAGCTTCAGTCTTAGGCAGAACCCCAAATCAGGTGGACAGCATTCAGAGGTGAATTACAGTCTTTTCTTCTTCTTTCTTTTGCTAAATAAGGGCCTTCCTCCCTCCCTACATTGCTACATTTCAACCCCATTAAATTCTTCAACTGACTCTATGATAATAATGATGGCCTGAACCCAAAACTAAGTCCTTCCATCACAGAGACAAGACATTTCTCTTGATATTGCAGGATTACAGGAGGGGTACAAGGCATGTCAAGATAAATTCAACTAAAGATAGAAAGTTTAGTAATATACAGTTTACAGATACCTCTACACATAGCCTGGCCCCATTTCCTAGGCCAGATGAAATCACCTTGGAGCAAATAAACACCTTTCCCCTTAGTTCTTACCCTTCAAATTTCAACTTCTTGGACTTCAGACAAACAGAAAAGGGGATGGAGAGGGAGAAATCCAAAACACAGAGAGAAAATGAGACAGAAAGATATAGATCTAGAAAGAGGGTTAGAGAATAAGAATGAGAGAGATAGGAATGTGGAAAGACAAGGAGGAGGAAAGAAGTTAAAAAAACAAGGAAGTAGAAATTCAGAGAAGGGAAAAAAAGGAGTAAATGAGGCAGGAAGAAGGAATAAAAGGGAAAAGGGTAAGTGAGGGTGAAACAAAGGGACAGTATTAGATGGGAGGAAAAGGAAGGAAAAAGAAAAGCAAAGAAAGGTGATGAGAAAAAGGAGGGGAAAGAAAAAGAATAAAGGAGAAGATCCATTTGATAGCTTTCTAAAAGGGAAATCCTATGTTACTTGTGCCCTCTGAGGAAAGCAGGGGAGTTTGCCCATCTCTATGGGGTTCTGTTACAGCTCTCCCTTTCCTGCAGCTCACAGGGATATCTCTCACTGGCATCACCTTGGGATTTGCCAGGATCTAAGATTTGTCTCTCCATCCCCTGAGTCCTCTTCTCTTCTTACCTATGGTATGGCCAGGAGCTGTCACTCCTGTCCCTGTCCCATCTGGGGTTGGGTGGAAAGGCTGTTGAACTTTGGTCCGGATGATCCTGCAACAAACAGTGGGTCAAGTCAGAAATGTGGTTGACCCTAGTCCAGCCAAGCCCAGCCACTGGCTTTGATTTTTTTTCTGTTCTTCCTAGTATCTTAGCTCCCTCTCATCCATCTGCTCCCAGTTGCCCAGCCCTGACTGCTGCAAGGAGCAAGTTTTCCCTCCCGTTGGCTCTGCCAATCCAATCTAGTGTAGCTCAGTGAGGAAGCAATCTGCATTCTGTCCTACCCCTGGGCACCATCCAAATTGCAGCTTCATTTCAGCAGCAAAGATAGAAAAGGCAGACCAGGCAATGGCCCTATATAGCACAGCATGGTACAGTAGCTAACATTTCCCATTCTAGGAGCTTGGGGGGGGGGGGACTTGCACTTTCTGTGGTGGAGACCCATTCTCCTCCCCCTCTCCACATTCCCCATCCCCAGCCTTTAAGTAAACAAGACACATAGGAATTGGGGAGGGGGAGGATGCCAAAGACAACAAGAAAGCTTCATCCCCATGAAAGTGCTCTGATACATGGAGGAGGCATAAAGGAAGGCACCCTTGCTACAAAGGACAAGCCAGGATATTTCCAGAGGATCAGAAAGGGTTGCTTAGTAGAAAGTAAGAAGAGAGCAAAGGATGATTCACAGGTGAGAACCACCCTCTTGACCCTTTGTCTAATGGCTGAAAGATCACACATGATCCAGGGTGAAGCCTTAACCAGAGGAAGTTGTCCTATTATTGCTCCTACCTATTGAGTTCAGACAGACCAGAATTTCGGTCTGGATCCATGAGGAAAGATCAACCTCTACCTAGAGAAAAAATTTTCCCCAGGTAGCCATTCATATCAGTTTACTCAGTTGAATGATCTCCCTGGGTCTATTTGTTCATCGATAAAACAGGCAATATCCAAAAAATGAATCTCTATATTCCTTCTAGTCTTAAATTCTATGATTCCATGAATTCAGTTCTGTTCAACTCATCCAACATATACTGAGTGCCTACTATGTGTAAAGCTTTGGTTGGAGCTTGGTGAATTGACTCAAAGGAAAGGGAAACAGAAGTCTCAAGTTTGAAGGATGATTCCAGTTTCCAATGTGTCTGACCACCAGTATGAAAGATCCACCTAAGAACCAATGCTTAAGGAAAGGTTCCTCAGAACAATGGACAAATCAGGTGCACTGGGAAAACTTTTTTTCAATAAAACTACTACTTTTTCCTGGGACTTCTTCAGGTGAATTGGTCTTAACTTAATAAACCAGGGTTATCAGCTGAATTAAAATTATACCTACTATGTGTAAGACTCTGGAAATTAATATTAATTGAGCATCTGAGATTTGTAGAGCAGCATGCTAGGGGATGGGGAAAAACAAGGATAAATACTCTCCTTAAGGGACTTATTTGGGAAGTAGGATAAAAAGATAATCTAAAACACAAAACAGTTTATGATAAAACCAAATTAATGAAATAGAGGCATTTATGGAATGGGGAGAACATTGCAGATTGATACATTTGGGAAATAACTAAAAAAAGAAGAGGTAAGAACTAAGTTGGATCTTGAAGGTGGTATATGACTTAGATGACAAACCTTGCAGGGGTGGTGGGTCAAGCATGATGGCATGTACTTGCATCCACTGCTTCCAGGGGTCTCTGAGACTGGTACATCACCTGCAGTTATTAATTTCTTTGGTTGCTAGTTTATTTATTAAAAAAGGGATTATCAACTATCAAGGGAATCTTCCTACTCTAAAAGTATTTGTGTCCTTGATTTTAAAATGAGAAAGGAGGAGCAGAAGGGCAATGGAAGTAGAGCAAATGGCAGGAGTATACATGGGGTGTTTTTTCTCATATGATCTAAATCTATTGCTTTCTGGAAGAAGAGGAATACAGTGTTATCCTTCAAAGTGTGGGGCTGTTAGTGAAGAGTCTTTGAAGGGTTGGGGTAAGGAGAATGAGAGCAAACATTGCTTTAGAAATATGAATCTTCCAACAAAGTGTAGGATAGATTGGAGCTCAAAGAGCCCAGGAGTTGATAGGCTCTTGTAATAGAATAGACAATAGCTGACAATGTCTGGACTAATGTGTTGACAATGGGCAAGGAAAGAAAAGGGCAGATCAGACAAACATTGCAGAGGAATCTCAAAACTAAGAATCCACAGAACTTGCTTGGTCACTGATTAGATGAGGGGAGGGGAGAGGAAGAATCAGAGATAATTCTGAGGTTTCAAGCCTGGGTGAGTAGGAGATTAGTGGCACTATTGACAGAAAGAGGGAAATCAGGAAGAGGGAAAGATGATGAGTTTGATTTTTAAACATGTTGTGTTTGAGGTGGGGTTGGGATATTGAGGTGGAGATATTCAGTGGGCCATTAAATATCTAATACTGGCCCTTCAGAAGAGAGAGCAGAGCTAGAATTGTAAATTTAGAGATCATTTGTATTCGAGGGAAAGACTCAGCCTGGCCAGTGGTGGAAAGAGAGATGGCCTTGGAGCCTGGAAGACATGATGTCAAGGCATGCCTCTGATACATACTCACTGGGTGACCCAGAGCAATTCACTTAACCTCTCAGGGCTCTGGGCCAGAGGTGTCAAACATGGCCTGCCAGCTATATTCAGCCTGAAACACTCTCAAGTATAATCCAAGATTGAAATGTAATTGGGAAATATTTTTAAAAATAAATAAGAATATAATGAAACATATTCAATATATCTTAAAACCAAGCCAATACCAGGCCCTCAGGGATCCTTATGTACAGATTAGTGGCCTCATTTTAGAGGAGTTTGACAGCACTACTCTAGGTAACTATCTAAGCCTATGAGTTGCACTGGGAGAAGAAATTTCCTCTTTTGGGAGGTGCAAAATCACACATGGAAATCACACATAGGAAATCACAGATGATTCAGTCTCTATCCCTCTTCCTGTCCTTGCATTTTCTTTAAATGATAGTTGAAGTCATCAAAATGGATGACATCTCAGAAGGAAAGAGTATAGTTAGAAGAGTAGAAGGCTAACATATGAATCATTAGGAACGTCCATATTAAGACAGTAGATGAGAAATGAAGTCAATGAAAGACAGATAAGGGAGAACTGGGTAGGATAGCATCATGGAAGTCAAGGGAGCATCAAGAAAGAGGAAGTAGCCTACAATGTTAAATACAATAGGCAAATAGGATAAGGAATAAAAAAAAAGATATGGGAATGAGTTCAGTGAGGATCTTGGAAAATGGAACTTTAGTAGCACTGGGAGAGGTGAGTATAGATTTTGGATTCCATGGGGTTAAGGAGAGAGTG
This sequence comes from Macrotis lagotis, assembly GCF_037893015.1. Taxonomy (NCBI): domain Eukaryota; kingdom Metazoa; phylum Chordata; class Mammalia; order Peramelemorphia; family Peramelidae; genus Macrotis; species Macrotis lagotis. The sequence goes on from NC_133661.1 coordinate 115,075,119, forward strand.
GGAAGTGAGGCAATAGAGAAAGGAAACTTGAAAAGTTCTGTAATAAAAGGAAAGAGATTGGCTCTTGTACAAAGGAAGAGAAGAATGGAGGGAAAGAGGTTAGTTGGAGTTTTTGGCTTTGGTTTTATTTTCAGATTAAGAGAGGTATGAGCATGTTTGTTGGGAGAATGGGAAGAGACAGTGGAGAGAGGGAATTCTTGATTATGCAAGAGTAATAGAATAAGGCCTGAGAGAGGGTGGGAGGGGATAGAATCAAAATCATCAGACAAGGGTTTCCACATTGGAGAGAAAGGAAACATCTTACTCAGAGTGGAAGAAAGACTCAGGAATGGTAAGAAAGAAAGAGAGAGAGAGAGAGAGAGAGAGAGAGAGAGAGAGAGAGAGAGAGAAACATATTTTTTATTGTAAGGAGGCTAAATGAGGAAGTTCAAATGACCTTTCTTCAAGGAAAGAGGTTAGATCATCTGCTGAGTTAAAGGGAGTTGGACATAGGCTTGAGAGCCTAAAGAAGATAGAAAAGGGTGGGGAGTATCCCAGGGAGTAAATGTGAAATGGATAAAAGGATTGCTGAACAGTCAAGGCAAGTTGTTCCCAACACTGAAGCAAAAGGCTCCGAAGTCTAACAATGGGGATCCTAGGTGGCCCTAAGGTCTCTGGGTTTGTAATAAAGACTGGCTGAGGGGCTATGGACCAAGAGTAAGAAATGCTGAGTCTATGAGAAGACATAGTTGCAAAGCTTAGCATAGATAGAGCTCTCCTTGCTGGGCTGCTTGTCTTTGTTACCCAAAGCCTCTGACCCCCAGGCCACTAGTGCAGATTTAGCTGAGTCAGAAAGTGATGGAAAATCACTATTCTCCGACAGCAGTTTGGTGGTGCGTGGTAAAGGAGTTGGTTGGGGCTCCTGCTGTCGGGTTACTAATAGTCCTGGTGTCTATGCCACCAACCCAGCGGGCACTCGGTCCCTGGGGCTGATCTCAGGATACTTAAGAGCTGGCAGTTTTGGGAAAAAATAAACCCTAAAGGCCAAGCATTTCCTTCTTGTATCCAGGATAAGAATGCAACAACTAAGAGCAATGCAAGGAACAAGTATAGGTCATAAGATTACAGACTTAGGACTGAAAAGGAATTTAGGGGTCATCTAGTCCAACTCCTTCATTTTACTGATGAGAAAACTCAGGGAATTTAAATAACTTGCTCAGGGTCATATGGATAGGAAGAAGGAATCAGGGTTGGAATCCAAGACTCTAAATAAACCAAGTGTTCTCTCCACAGCATGGCACTACTTCATTTCTATACCTTTGAAAGGAATAAGAGTGGAGCAATGAAGTTCATTGGCTTGCCTACTTTGTGCTCCACCACCAGAAACTCCCTGGTCCTCAGTTTTCTTATTACAGATAGAAGATGGTTTGGGCAGGATGATTTCTAAGATCCTTTCCAGCTTGAAATAGTATGAAATATATAAGGTGCCCCCAAACTGGCTCACATGTGTATACACACACACACATACACAATATACATGTAGACATAGACATACTCATTCCTGGTTTCAGAAAGGCTAGATCTCCAGAGTGCTCCACTCCCACTCAGCAGGTCAAATCTTAAATCTTAGGACCTAGGATACTCTTGTTGAGTAAGTTATTATTGCCTCCTCCTCCCTCCCCCTGCACCCCCTTATTAGAGGGCATACATAAGAAACTCTCTGTCTCTATCAGAGAAGGGTTGTCAGCCCTTCCTTCTCCATCATCCTTTCCTTCCCTCTCTATGAAGGCTTAACTAAATAAATGCTCTGTGTCTTTTCTCTCTTCTATACCGTCTTCACTTCAGATCTTCTCCCTAGAAGACTGGAAAACTAGCATGGACCTCAACTCAGGATTAACTACCAGTCATGGCTCTCAAAGCCTTTCATACATCTAGACCCTTCCTACTCGTGCATTCTAGGTCAGGCAGGGTGCTTCTCTTCTAGTGAGGACTAGCCGTAGACCACATCACATTACAGACCCTATTGAAAGCCCTGATAAAGAGAGAAGGGTCGTCTGCCTGGAGACAGATTCCCCCAAAAGGGATTTATGAAACACATAGAGAATAGAAAACTGAGAAGGTGAGGCAAGGTGGAATGGCCTGGACCTAGAGGTTCTGTCCTAGAGAGAAGAGCTGTAGAGATTAGGAGTTGGCTCTGACCCCAGCCCTTGCTCATTGGTTGCTGGGGCTTCATCTAAGGCTGGGAGGCAGATGTAGCAGCTGGTATTAAGGAAGGTAATGAAGAGTCATACTCAAGGGAGGTCTAGATGTTTAGATAGGGCAACCCACTTCCTAGCCAAGTCTCCAAAGAAGATCCTTATGAGTATATAGACAGGTAAATTCTTCAGTACTTCTAATGAACATTGAAATAATACCATTTGTCTCATAATAAGTTTTTAAAATTAACACTGAAGAGAAATAGCTCAAACTTCTAAGAATTTGCCTAGGAATATAATCTGGTTTCTCTGTCTCTCTCTCTGTCTCTTTCTCTCTGTCTCTCCCCATTTCTCCTCTCAAATTAATATATTTTATAAGTCATAAATTTCTCTCATTTACTTTGCTTTCTGTCTTTCTCAGTTTCTATTATTGGCGGGGGGGAATCTGTCTATTTGTCTCTCCCCTCTGTCTGTCTCACTGTCTCAGACTCTCTTGGTCTGCACCCTGAAGTAGCAGTGTGGCTATGTGAGTGTATTGATTCCCCGGAGCCGGAGGAAAGCAGGAGGTAGAGCTGGGGTGCAGGCATAGGGATGGAAATAGAAGGCTATAAATTATTTGTGACAGGAAAGCAATAGTGCCAGAGTGCTGAGCACAAGTCCTGTGTCACTATTAGATTCCTTTTAGCCTGATGACACTGTAAAAAAGGTTAAGTGTCTGCTGGAATCGTACACCTGGGGGGCCGGGGCAGCCTGGGAGCAGAACAAGCCACCGAGAGCAGGTATATCAATTCTCCAGGCCAATAATATTCCTCTCATTGATCGCCACGCAAAGTTCAAAAATCTCATTACAGCCAGGCAGACCAGGAACTTTTTACAAATCAATAGAGTGATATAATGTATGTATACTTAGTACAAATGTATCTATTCATCTATCCATCCATCCACAGTCCGCCTCAGGGTTTCCAAGTTAACCTACCCATCATATTATGTTATGTTATGTATGATATTATATTGCATGATGTTATATTATAATAAATGGCTTGTGAAACCTCTCCCTGAGGAGGGGACAAGAAGAGGTCCTGTTAGCATTGAAGTGACATCTCACCTCAGACTGAGGTGGCATCCAGTAGCATCTTTTCCAGACCTTGGACTATTAGGGTTTTTAAGAAACAATGCTTCTGTGCCTCCTTGTGGAAGCCCAAAAGAGAAGACATGGAGCATGGAAGAGCAGGAGAACATATTCTCAAATTTTCCTTCTAGTCTGTCAATGTCTGTTGCATTCTGAATCATTCAGATGATTGTGTATATTGAGCTAGAAGGAACCTTGGAGGCTAACTAGGTTGTTTCTAACTAGGAAACCAGGTGATGGCAGTAAGAGTGTATCATGAGGACTTTGCCAGTCTTGACCACAGCTTCTGTAAGCTTGAGCAATTAGACAGAACCGGTTTGTCCTCTTCCCATGAAAACTAACTTTCTGATGCTCTCCTTCAAAGCCGTGAGACACAGTAGCAACTGGCACAGAACATAGACTAGGAGGGATGAGGGGGGACTCAGAAGAACAGGTTAATATATTCTCTATCTATAATTGACATCTGTAACTCTAACTCTATCTATCTATCTATATATGCATAAATAAATGAGAGCAAGGACAGAAGGGAGGAGAGAGAGGAAACAGGAGAGAGAGAAAAAGAGAGGGAGAGAGAGAAAAGAGAAATGAGATGGAGAGGAAAGAGGAAGAGAGGGAGAAGAAAGGAGGAAGAGAAGAGAAAGGGAGAGAGTGGGGAGAGAGAAAATAGAGAAGAGGAGGAAGAGGAGGAGAAGAAGAAGAAGAAGAAGAACAAGAAGAAGAAGAACAAGAACAAGAAGAACAAGAACAAGAAGAACAAGAAGAACAAGAAGAACAAGAACAAGAACAAGAACAAGAAGAAAGAGGAGGAGAGGAGGGAGATAAAGAGAGAAACCCATTCTGAATTGGCAAATCCAAGGGCATACCAACACTGCTTCTGACCAGCTGGTCCCCTATGCTTGCTGATCCTGAAGTATGATTGCTTCAAGAGAGTGAACAGACAGTAGGGATTTTACTCAGTGAATCCATGTTTTGGAAATCCATAGTCAAGATCATCCCAGACAACAAAACTTGCTGTGACTCATGAGGCCAAGGAGATTTTGACTAATTTACGTAATTGCCTCTACTCTGAGTCCACAGGGGCCTTTCCAAAGCAACCCACCCTAGCCATATTTCCCTAAGCAACAAAAGCATCATGAGATTATTTTCCCCAGCATTTTCTACTGGAAATGGCACCTACTTTGCTGCCCCTCAGAATCATTATAATGTTCACCCCACACTGCCAAGCTCAAGAACCTCAATATCATACCTTTCCCACCAGAATGCCTTCCTCCCTGGTCATTAAAATGTATCATTCCTACCATATTATTCTCTCAGAAGTCTAAGGTCCAATATCCATCATCCTATACTCTCCTCTGGAGCCTTAAGATGCAATCTGCATTCACCTTACCTCCAGTTATCCTTCCCACCTTCCCATCTCAGCTCCAACCTTGACTATACATAAGTATATAGCTGTAGAATAGTGGAAAGGGCCCTAGATTGGAATCAGAAAAACTGGGTTTGAGTTTATTATCTGTGGGATCTTAGGCCAATCATTTAATCTTTCTAAGTCTTAGTGTGCTCCTCAGTAATTTGGGGCTAATAATATTTGCATAATCTGCCTCCCAGGACTGTTGTAGGAATCAAAGAAGACAGTATTTAAAAACTACTTTCCAAACCATAAATTGCTATATAAATGTAAGTTATTCTTCTGCATTAAAATTCTGCTCTGGGGCCACATCATGGCATGGACATGACTGAGTTCTTGAAGCAAGAACCTGGACAGGACCTACCAAGCTGGACAGTCTTCAGATCCTGACCCTGCAATGGACTGGTATCCTGGGGCAGTCACTCTCTACTCCTACATTTCCAGCACCAGAAGACTGACCATGCCCCATGATGATTGGGGGTGGGGGAAAGCTGTAGCAATTTCCCAAATCATCTGACATAGCTCTTCTGTCTAGGCTGTCTGGCAAGGTGAAATCCTACCTAGGTAGGGTGAGTCAACAAAATCATGATCTTTTGAAGGATTATTATGAAAATTAATACCCTATTTTCATGAGATTTCCAATTCCATATTGAGTCTGGCTTTGTGACATTTTCCCCCAAGATATGCTGGCTCTCTCTCTCTCTCTCTCTCTCTCTCTCTCTCTCTCTCTCTCTCACACACACACACACACACACACACACACACACACACACATACACACACACACATACACACACACTTCTAGGTATATCCAGCTCTAATCTCTTTCCTGAGCCCCAAATCCTATATCAGCAACTTTCTATTAGATGTTTTCATTTGGATGTCCATAGACATCTCAAATTCAATATATCCCAAACAGAATTTGCTATCTTCCCACCATCAAACCCACTCTTCTTTCTAACTTCTAATTTTTTAACTTCTGATCAGTCTTTCAAAAAACTTCAATGGTTCTCTATTGCCTTGAGGATAAAATACAGAACACTCTGGCTAGCATTTAAACTCTATCACAGCTTGGCTCCAGCCTGTCATCTAAGCATTCTTCTTCACAAACTTTGTGATCTGTTCAAATAAACCTACTTGCCATTACTTAGACGTGACAGTCAATCTCCCACCTTTGGGTCTTTGTCTAGGTCATCTACTACTCCTGTAATGTACTCTCTTCCCACCTACACTTCTTAGTATTTCAACTTCCAATGAACTTTACTCAAATACCTCCTTCTACTTGTGAACTTTCCTTCCTGATGTTTCCATATATTAAGACTTCTCTGATCACCCTTCCCCATAAATCTGAGATATTTATCTTGTGGGTATAAAATATATTTAGATATAGATATATGTATATGTGTATGTTATATGTGTGAGTGTGTGCACATGCCAAACCCTGAACTTGGCCATCTGGAGGAAAAGCTGTCTCAAAAAATATAGGAACTCCTTTCAATATCCTTTGTTTTTTGAAATTATAAGCATCTATATTATTAAGGCAACAGCATCTTTGTGGGACATTGTTAGGCTATTTAAATTGTGTCTCACAGTTTAAAAAGAATAGAACTGAAATGCACATGTGTGAGAATGTGTGTGCACCTGACAAGGGAAGGGTGTACCCTTAAGTAATAAGACAGGTGTACAGCATGAAATGGTAACCTCTGAAGCAAGAGAGAGGTTGGCATACGGTATAACACCCACCTCACCTAGACATGTACATTCGAAGGATCACAGAACTAAATCTAGAAGGGACCTTGGATGCTATCTAACCCCCTCATTTTAAAATGAGGAAACAAAAACCCAGGGAGGTTAAATTATGACTAGCTGAGGTCACACAGGTAAGGGTCAGAGGGAAGATCTGAAGCCAGATCCTCTGACTCAGAAGTACTTTGACTACTCTGTCAAACCACCAAACTACTCACTTTCTGAAGTGATTGGAATAGGGCTTTTAAGAGGGAAATGAAGTTCACTTCCAAGTCAAGACATCAACCTCCTGATATCACTGATCCTTTCCCAGAATGAAAGATAAACAACAAAACAACAACAATGCAGAGGAAAGCAGAAAATTTTGGCAATTTGTTAGATATAGCAATTGATATGGAAAAAAATATTTCTTTTGGATCATGGTCAAAAAGATAAGCTTTAAAATGCAAGAACAGAAATTTATAAGTTAGAAGAAAGGAAGGAAGAGAAAACTAGTAAAAGTCTTCAGTAGTAGATAGTAGGTAGGTAGTAGGCTAATAATAATAGGCCTCTGAGCATTGTTAGCAAAGTTTACCTCTATAAAAATTTTTCTATTGATACTATTCAATAGGCAGTATTAGTTAGATATCATTATCCTAGGACTAAAAGAGAAAGCTTTTATTAAACTCCCTGGAGTAAAATTAGAAATGTCACTGTCCTGAACATGCCTTGAACCTCCTGTCTCATGTTTTGGTTTTTGTCTTTCTCCACCCCTTGGCTTGGAAAATCTTGCTCTCTTTCTTTTGCTGAATGGAATCTTTCCCTTCCTTCAAGTCCAGTCTAATCCTCACTTATGAAATCTCCAGACAGCTCTATCTCATGGTGATCTCTTCTTATTCTGGACTGCAATAACACTTGGCCACTCATTTGAGAATTAATGCCTCATTCTATCATTCTTATATTATACCAAATTGTTATTAGTCTCTTGTGTTGTCTTTTTTATATGAAAAATATGTTTTTGACTTGTTTCCTCAATTAGATGGTCAGCTTCTTAAGGGAGAGCAGTGATCCCAGACTACAACAGTGCCTATACAATTTTGTTAATTGGTCAAATCCTTGAGAAAATGGAAGCTAGGTGGCACAGTGAATAAAAGGTTAGGCTTGGAATCAAGAAGACTTATCTACCCAAGTTCAAATGTGGACTCAAATACAGGTTAACCTCAGTTTCCTTATCTATAAAATGAGCTGGAGAAGAAAATGGGAAATCACTCCAGTATCTTTGCCAAGAAGACCCCCAAATGGGGTCATAAAGAGTTTGAAATGATTGAACAACAATGACAAAAATTGGGAAAGTTAGGAACATATAGTTGGAGAGGGGGCTAGCCAGGTAAGAGCATTTCTTTAGTGTGGTTATATTGCCTTTGGTCAAACAAAAATCACTAAAATAGGTACTAGTCAGTCACTCACTTTGGAACCAGGGCCCCTGCCCAACCTTCTAATGTCTTTCTTTGGCCTAAAATCACCATAGCCTAGTCAAGATATGATATGAAGGGGCTGTCTCACCAAAAACCTCTAAATTCTGACTACAATAGACTTTTCTATTTTTCCATTTTCTCCCTTCATATGTTCTGCCTTTCAGTCATACTAAATTACTACCTGTTCCTTGATTTCATTTTCAATTTTCCTACCTCTGGGCATCATCCCATACTTCCTTTACCTCCCTGCTTCTTGGAATCCTTTTCTACCTTCAAGACCCAGCTCCAGGAAATCTTCAGTGAAAGCTTCTTGATCCCCAAGCTAAATAGAACCTTTCCTTCCTCATATTTTCTTGGAAAATTTTATTTGTAGCTCTCCTTTGGCCATATTATGGCTAAGCTTGTATAAGACTCATTTGTTTATATTTTCTATTCCCCTTCTTAGATTGTAAGTTTCCTGAGGACAGGGATTGTATTATTTTTCAATTCAAAGATCAATTATTTGGTGCCTGTTTTTTTAGGTGCTGGGGATACAAAGATGGAGAAAGATACAGTTTTTGTCCTCAATGACCATATAATCTATAATACTATTTATATATCTATGTATGTATGTATGTATGTATGTATGTATGTATGTATCTATCTATCTATCTATCTATCTAAATCATAGTATAGTGAGTGATCCAAACAATTCTTTTAAGTAGGTAGACATACCTTTTCCCATCTCTTCATGGTTTAGTTTCATTGTTGTATCACACCTAGTGCCTACCCCAACATAGTAGGTACCCACCAAATGTTTTCTATTGAAATCTCAGCCTCATAGAAGCCTATTAGGAGACCAAAGTCATGGGACTTGGCCAAGTGTACCATAAATATCAAGTTAACAGGCTAAGGATGCAGAAGCTGAACCCAGAGAGTTGCTCTGGGTTTTCTTTCTGGAGAGATGTAGAAGGCTGCAAGCAGCCAGCCAACCAGTGTTTCATTAATCTTGGGGATGCACTGGTCCTATCCAGCCCCACCTTTGAAGTCCTTCAGGTGACCTACTATTGCCAACTTAAAAAATACAAAGTTTTCCCCTTCCTGCCCAAAGAATTAGAGGCTATAATTATACATAACTTTATAAACATTTCTAATCATTTGATAGATGACAGATTCCTATTGTATGATTGAAGAAGGTAGTCTTTTGGGGTATATGCCAGGCCTTCTAAGACTTACATCAAGGAAAAGAGTCAAGTCCCCCTTCAATATGTCCCTTGGTGATCATGGCAGAAACAGAATTCTAAGCTGGGTGAACTATGGGACTGACGGGGGGGGGGGGACAGTTCAGATGAGCTTGTAAGAATGAATTGAAAGCATATGGATTAATTTGACTTTAAGATATGCATAGGTTTAAAAATTAAGAGGAAATGTGTTTGACAAACCATTTGGAAACCAGTCTGAAGAGCCTGCCAAACCCAGAGCGTGACCAGATTAGTCCCACTCTCCACTGAGCCTGTTCTCAGATTCTGTCAGGGCCCTCCAGGTTATAGCTGGGTCTGTCTGGTGACAGAGTGGGCTAAAAGACGATCTATTGCCTGGTTCAGCACCCTTCCTTGAAAGGTTCTAGCTCCAGAGATTAGGAGAAGGGTTGGAATTTGTGCTTATATGTTAGTTTTATGCTAAACCTCTCTTCTCTAGAAGTGGCAAAAGTCACACTTCACATCTTGGGATTATAGCATTTTAGAGTTAAAAAGGAAACTGAGGAGTCATCCAGTCTGATCCCTGCCCAAAACTAAGTTCTCTCCAACTTCCACAGGAAACAATAGAACCTATTCTTTTTTATTACTCTGGACCCTTGAAAAGATTTGTACCCTATGTCAGGAAAAATGGGGAGCCTTCAGAGACCTTCCCAATTCCCAGACCCACCCCTTTTCAAACCTGCACACTACTGGTAAAGAGAAAGAGTTCTGAATTTCATCACTCACATTTATTCGGTATATGATATTATATTATATGTCTCTTAATCTCTCTAAACCTCAGTTTCCTTAGAAAGTGGGATAATAATATCTGCCATGTCTTACAGGGGGTTATTGATCAAATGCAACAATGCATGTAATAAAGATTTGGAAAATCTTAAACATAAAAATAATTATATATGTATATTTAGTATAGAATGATTATAATTATTAGTATAAATATTGTATATTTATTTTATAATTAAGTATAATATTTATGATATAAATATTTAGTATAAATTATTTTAATTATTGCTATTACTCCCCTTCTCAAAAAACTCTACTCATTATCTATTAGATCACATTCAAATTCTGCATCCCAGAATTGCAGGCTCTCTAAAGGAAAGTCGTAAACCAAGAAATGACTCCAGATTTAAAGGCCATAAGTTCTCAGAGCCAAACCCTAGAACAAACCCTACCTGGAAATGCCTAGTTTTCCTCTCTAATGGGTGCTGCTCCAGAAGCAGAAGAGTGAAGAAAAACCTTAAGTGTTGCTGTTGTTGTTGCTGCTGTTCTGAGGGGGTGGGACTGAACCATAAGGGTTGATAGTTTTCTGGGTTTATCAATGGCTTTGGGATTGTCTCACTATTTTGGAACAGTTTGATATATTCAAGATTTAGCCATCCAAGCAGGTAATCTCAGCAAATCTATGTATAAGCAGGTTAACAAAAAGCACATGTAGCCAAGTAAATCGAATTATCTGTTCATGTGGTACACACATATGTGCACTTGTGATTTGTAAATATGCCCATTTGTCCTGCAAATGAGACTGCATTTTTTCAATTAGATAATGGTAAGTTTTAGTATATTTCATGTGCATGGGGAGTTTTCTTATATATATAGACTCCTGTTAAGCAGGCAGATAATATATATATATATATATGTATATATATATATATACATATATATATATCTTATTTCTTACATTTCTAAATATACCTGTATATTCAGAATGTATCTGTACCTATGTTTTTTGTATTGAGGGATTATCTGAGTTAACTTTCTCTCTCTCTCTCTCTCTCTCTCTCTCTTTATATACATAAATATATATTTCTATATAGATAGATATTTAAATAAATATATGTGTATATACTTATTCATACACATTTATGTAAGTGTGCATGTAAATATAGACCTGTTATTGTTTACTTACCAGGGTGCTTTGAGATGCATATTGTTTTGCATTCTTGCCTAGTGTTGATGTGTGTGTTTGTATACTTGTGTATCTCTATCTATGTCCAGGGTAGGGGAATGGGGAAATGAGAGAATTGTTAAACACCAAGCAAATATGCAATAAATTTCATTGATTTTACAAACTCCAACTTGTCTTCAGTCTCCTTCTGTTCTTTATCCTGGGGGCATTGCAACAAAACCCTATTTTAAATACCTTTGCTTTCCCCTCCCCTCCCCAAAAAAGTGTCAATATTTTATTTGGATTTTTAACTTCGCTCCATAACAGTTGTTTGACCTCCTGACTCCTGTGAGTCACATAAATTCTGGGACTTTATTCAGGAGCCATGTTCCTGCTATTGAATAAGCAATTTGGGAGGGTGAATTAATGACTTGTGCTGTTGCTGGGAGTCCCTGAAGAAATATTAAAATTGCTTGCAGACTGAATCAATACTCAGCGAACACCCAGCAAGAGGACTTCGACTCTAGAAGGGCCACAGGCTGGAGCTTGGGGGAGGAAGGGGATTCCTGCACCTAGCTTGGTGGAGACCCTCCCTCTTCCCCTTTCCTTTCCTTGCAGCTCTGTCATTTCAACTTATAGCAAAGCCATGTTACGGCCCCAAATAGGGTAGAGCAGATCTGCCCTGTCTTGGATAACAAGAACTCAAGGGACAGTTTATTTTCCTAGCAATGAGAAACTGGAGGCCTTATTGGAGGTGAAGGCTCAGGGCCATCTTGGAGCCCCTGCTGGAGTCTCTGCCACTGCAATTGCTGCTGGCTTGGAAGGCCACATTGAGATCTGGGAAGCCCAGATGGGGAGGGGTCTATTCTAGTCTACAGTTGTGTCCCTGCCTGCTGTCTGTGCATAGGAAGGTTTTGCACAGCTGGTTGCTAATGAGAGAGCATTGGCGGTGTGTTCCTGACTCCATCTGGGTGATTTGACCAATGTGCTATTGCTGTGGAGGTCCAGTGCTCACTGTCTGAATTTCCCTCTTTGTGTAGGCATGGGTGTGACTCTGGGTTTGGAGTTTGTATTGTATTGTATTGTGCTGTGAGTTTGTATTATATTGTGTGAGTGCATTCCAGCAGCTGGCTTAGAGTTGGTTACTTTGAGCTTTATGACATTATAAGGGGGAGGGAGAGAAATAGGTGTACTTTGTTATACATTGAGTTGGAGGAATTTGAGTATTGTTTGGAGCTAATGTCTATGCTACTGTTTTGAATTATGGCGTACGCCTTGATCATATCTGTGTCTTTTTTTGGTAATATTTGTCTCAAAGGTTAGGTTAATGGGTGAGAGTCTCCTTGGTGATGCAGTTCGAATAATTATATGGGATTGAACACTCCTTCTACCATTATTTCACCTTTTCTGTTACAGAAAGAAGGACCCAGAATGAAACCTCTTCTCAAAAACTTCTAAACTTCCAAGTGAACAAAAATCCAGAATCCTCCCAGGAGGGAACAAAGAGAAATATTCCCTGATGAATAGGTTAGATCTCTATACCACACTGATAAGAGATTTCCCTCTAAGATCAGTGAGTGGGGATCCCCTACTCATGAAGCTGATTTGGACCATGTGGTACTGGAGCAAAACCATGAACCTGCAGAAGTCTCAGGATGCTGGAAAGAAAACAGAAACTCAGACCTACACATTATCCTAATTAGTTGAAGTGAGAAAACTAACAATAAAGTCTTCATTTTACCCCGAAGACTCCCCAGCAAGGCTTAATCTAGTGATTTTGTCCATAGTTCTCTCCTTCACATTTGCCATACTTGACCAGCCAAGGACTCTATAACTCAGCAATGATCTGACACACATAGAAAATTCCCAGATCCTAAAGGAATATGGCTACTTATACACCCTTATCTGAGAGTGTTACAAGCATCAAAGACTGGGGAAGAAAGTGAAAACAGTTGTAGTATGCTGTAGCCTCTGAATCTGGGCCAGGTACATATACACCATGGATGGACCTATTTCACATGTGTGGAATGGGCCATGAGTCTCTACATATGGCATGATGTTCTGTACACTAAGCTTGTAGGTAAGTGTATGAACTCACAGCTGTGCATGAACATAAAGAACATATGGTAGGATGGGGGGAGGAGAGGAATTGTATGCATGTCAGCATTTCCCTTGGTTCACATATGTAAGTATGAACATAACAACTTCCTAGGTCTAAACACCAAAGAAGTATGAGTGGATAGGTTTGTGTGCATACTTATAGAAAACCAAACTCTTAGAATCTAATGTGAACAAAATATATGCATTTTTTAAAAGTGGAAAAATAAGGGAATTGCAGTGAGAGAGGGTCAAGAGCTTTCCTTGGACCTCTGACCTAGAAGAAGGGAGCTTGAAAGGGTGAATGGTTGGAGTTTTCTAACTAGAACGCTCTCCCTTTTTTCCCTTTCTCTTTTTTCTTCTTTTCTTTGTCTCTCTTTTTTTCTCTTCTCTTCCTTTCTCTTCTCTCTGTCTGTCTCTTTCTGTCTTTCTGTCTCTGTGTGACTCTATGTCTCTGCATCTGTCTCTGTCTCTCTGTCTCTCTGTCTCTGTCTCTGTCTCTCTGTCTCTCTCTCTGTCTCTCTCTTTGTCTCTCTCTCTCTCTCCCTCTCTAAGTACTGTATATTCTATCACAGACAAGGCAAGGTAGAAAAGAGGTGATCTTTCTTTCTTTCTTTCTTTCTTTCTTTCTTTCTTTCTTTCTTCCTTTTTTTTTTTTTTGCTGGTCCAAAATTCTCAACTCCTAATTCTGGCCATTCTCGTGTCTCTCCTTCCTCATCTCCACCTCCTGGCTTCCTGTAAGTCCCAGCTAAAATCTCAGCTTCTACAGGAAACCTTCCTACTCTCTGTTGCTTATCTCCAGTTTCTGTTATCTGTATCTTGTACATAGTTTTTGCATGTTGTCTCCCCAATTAGATTGTCAGCAACTTGAGGACAGGGACCATCTTTTTTTCCTTTCTTTGTATCCCCAGTGTTTAGCATAATGCCTGGGAACACAGCAAATGCTTAGTAAGCATTTATTGATTATTGACAATATTTTTTTAAATTCCTTTTTTGTTGTTTTAAATTAAAGGAAAATTAACTGAATTTCCAGATCTCAAACTTATTTACACAACAGATTTAATGTTTATTTCCTACTTATTAAAGCCAGTTCTTCAATCAATAAATAGATAGAAATTAGCTTGATTTCCCCATATTAGGGAGAGTGGATAAATTCAGATATGTAAGTTGTGAGGAGCAAGAGCTGAGAAAAAAAGGAATTTCTATGTGTTGCTCAAGCCTATTGAGTTAAACTTCTTGGTTGCCTCTCAAAGAATAAATGGCAGAGACATGCTCAACAAAGCTGATGAAGAAGAATGAGAACTCTAGGGTAAGGACAGAAAGGAGACTGCAATCAGTTTCTAAGAATTCACTAAAGCTTTCTTTTAGAAAGACAGGGGACCTGGGGAAAAGGCTTTCATATAATTGAAAAGCAAGGTTGAGTAGTGGATAGAATATTGGAGTCAGGAAGAGTTAAGTTTGAATTCAACTTCCAACTCTCATTAGCAGTGTTGGGCAACCTCTGTAAAATGGAGATAATAATAACACCTGTAAGGTTGTTGTGAAAGTTAAAAGAGAATTGTGCATGTCTATCTGAAGAAAAATGGAGGGTGAAGGAGAAGGCAGCAGAGGAGAAGGAAAAAAAGGGGTTTGAAAACTTAGTAAACAAAATTTATGTAAGTATAAGCAATCATAGATATTTACTACTTTGAAAAATCAGGGTTTTGTTTTCATCTGGGTGGGAAAGGGAAAGAAGCACAATTATCCATTAATTTGAGAATGTAGACAATTAAATCTCACATTTCAGTCTCCAAATTGAGATTTTAAAATCTGAGTTATCCAGCACTTCTGCCTAGGAAGAATTTTTGAATCTTATTCATTCTGATTTTGACTTTATCCACAAAGCTATATGAAAGAATCAAAACCAGAAATAAAATTCTTACCCACCTCACCCATACTCCATTTAGATAACTGAAAGATTTGAATAATTCAGGGAAAAGTGACTCTGGCTTTAACTTAAAAAATAACTGTCAAGTTTTCCCTTTAGTTTGGGGGTGCCTCCATGACTGAGGTTGAGAAACCAAAACATTATGAGGTGTGGCCAAAGCCTCCTATAGACTGAGCAGGTGAAGACCTTGTGTCCTAGGGTCACAGGGCCAAAGCTGCTGTGTGCTTCTCAAGCTTGCAATAGATTTTGATAACCTAGAAAGAACCCAGTGAACTCTAAGCACCCTAATAATGAGTATACAGCTGCTTATATGTTTTCTTTCCTTTTAGCTTTCCTTCATCTTTATTTCTCCATCTCTCTTCTCTTCCTTTTTATTCTCATCTCCATCCTTTCTTCCTCTTATCTTCTCTTCTCTCAAGTTCCTATCCTTTCCTTCACCTCTCTTCTACTTTTCCTATCTTTCCCTCCATAACATACAAGAAGCTTGGAAATATCAAACACATCCACCAAGGGTTTTTCCCATACTGTTTCCTTTTATATAAGAAAGCACACCATTTTAAGTACCACAGTCCAGGAAATCTGAAAAATGCCAACCTTGAGATTTTACTAGAGGAACAGCAAGTCTCATATAGGAGGAATGGGCACTTACCCACATTAACAAATTCCCCATTTAAAGACAAGCTATAGGTGAAATAGACAACCAGGTCGTGTGGATCAATCAAAGTGCAAAAAAAATCAGTTTTTCCTGAAATCTTCATGTAATTGAAGCAAAGAATTATGTTTTTTTTTTAAACATAAGGAAAAATGTCCTCAGTTAACCACTTGGCTTGTATAGATACAGTCCTAAATGAATCCCCCCACCATGAAAGTCCAAGATCTACTATTTAGAAGAGGTCACTGGAGATCACACAGCTCAATGTCATTTTGTTTAAAATCCAATCTGCAGCATTGTTTCTTGTGTGCCTTCAACTTATTTATGAGAAGGATTTCATGGATCAACTTTCCCATTTTACAGATGAGGAAACTGAGGGTCACAGAGAAGTTACTGACAGGTAGAGTTACAGGCAGGATATGAACTGAGGTCCATCGACTTCAAAATACTTTCTCTTCTGTGCCATATCAACTCCCTATGAACTTCATTATTTTGTACATTTATATAAACTATAAATTCCCTAATATCAATCTTGTTTAATAACTTGTGATAAAAAGAAAAAATTCTCTTTTTATTGCTTTGTTTTGTTTTAAACACCCAAGTTGTTTTTTATTTCTTATTTTGGTTTTATCCATAGGTTGGCTACCTAATTCCTGTTCTAGCTTCTTAGACAAGGTAACCTCCCCCCACCCCAAACCACCAAAACTTTCTATTGGTTGCTGCTCTTCTTGAAAAGTTAGCTAAATTCTCTCAGTCCTAGAGAAATTTCCCTAATAAAACTTTCTCGACAGCCCCAGCCTCCTATCATGTCAGAGAAACAAGTTTGAGGGTATTAGTCACATTAGCTTCTTGTTTCCAAAGTTTTCTTTTCTGACTGTTGGAAAAAGCCTATGAGCTTTGTTGGAGGAAGGTAGCTTCTCTTTGGCTAGGAATATAAGTGGAAAATGATATAAAAAGTGAGAAACTCAACAAGCTGAATGTTTCTAAGACCCAGATACTTAGCATCATATAAACAAAACTTTTGAATGACTGGCCCTGAAGACAATCCAAGTCACAGGCTAATGTGGTTATTTTGGTTTTCTTTACTATCAAATCAGGGGCATCTAGGTAGCAAAGGGGATAGATCACTGACCATGAAATCAGGAGAACTTGAGTTCGAATTTGACCTCAGACATTTGATATTTACTAGCTGTATGACCCTGAGCAAGTCCCTTAACCTTCATAACCTCACCAAATAATAATAATAATGATAATAATAATAATAATAATAATAATAATAATAATAATCAAATCTGATCATAGTCCAATGGAGCAAGCTAATGCTATCATAGTCAATTAGACCTCAACCCACAGATGCAGCCTTATCTATATCATTCAAGCAGGCATGTGTATGCTTCCTTATGATTCTGCAATGCTAGAGCATGCTTACGTGCCAGTTACATATTTTGCAAATTCACACATAAGAGAATTAGTCTTTTGTCATCTCCTCTCAGCCTACCTTATCTGCCTTGATGCAGCTAGATGATTTAGTAGATGGAGAACTGGGTCTAGAGTCAGGAAGAGTTCATTTCAAATCCAGTCTTAGACAATGATCAACTGTGTGACCTTGTGCAAGTCATTTGACCTCTGTCTGCCTCACTTTCCTCAATTACAAAATGGAGATCATCATAGTACCTATGTTATAAGGATCAAATAAGATGATTTTTGTTGACTTCTTAGCACATCAGAGGTATTCATTAAATTCTTATTTCTTTTCCTATTCTTCTCCAATACTAATGTCAACTTTGTGTAATTCCTCCATAAGAAACTTTTGAAATGTTAACTAACATCACCAAAGGGAATTTCTTTCTTATCTTTAGCTTTGTCTCCTTTACTTTAAAAAAAGACTATAGATATATATATATACATATATATATATATATTTATATGACAATATTGTTTAGTAGAAGATAAACCTTGGAGTCAGGAAGACTCAAGTTCAAATCCTGCTTCTAACACATGCTAGCTACGTAACTATGGACAAGTCATTCTTTTCTTAATGAACCAGACAAATCTCTAACACTAGAGTTGCACATGAGTTGCTGAGATGTATTGGTGAAGGAAATGAACAGAGGAACTAAAAAATCAACTTCATATTATCCCATTCAACAGCAATTGTATTACAAATATTCAAATGGCCTACCTACCTGCTGGTCAGCCTGCTGAGAGGAGCTAGCATGATACTTCCTTCCACCATACATGTGTATTTATTCTTATTTGAAATCAGTTATTCCCTATATGGGTTTGCAGTATCATCTCTAGCTTATATCTATGTGCTTCATTGCCTTGTGTCAATGTAGCTTCATGTGGTTAGGCAAATCTTAGTGGAGAAGATAAGAGCCCTAAACATTTAAAGATCATATCCAATAATTAAGCCAAACCATGGAGGAAGACTCCAAAGAACTGATCTCCTCCAAAAGTTCTCTGTCCTGCCCCATCCTCACAAATAACAACTTACTGTGAATGAGAGGGTGTTTCTAATGGACTTTGGGCTGCTCTTGGAGTGTAGTGATTGACTGGCCTTCTTTCTATAGTCTTTAATGTTCTAATGCTTCTTTCCCTTTCTTCCTTTCTTCATCACTGTCTTTTTAATCTCTCTCCCAGTGAAAAAGGAAATTTTCCACATTGACCTTTAGCCTAGCAAGTAACCCTGGCCTCTTCATTTTCACAGTAGCCTGAACTCCAAGGGTGGCAACCCCCCATATCAGAGCAGTCACCTTCTCTGCTGGTCCCTGGAGTCTGGTAGTCAGTCAGAGGGACCAACCTAACACTCTAGTCATGAAAATAAATCCCATTGTATTTGCATTTTAATTTTCCACATAAACAAAGGCCCAGAGTACATGGCTCCAGCAGCATCACTGGACTGAATTTAATTAGAAATGAAAAGTTTATAGGGCCCTCTTTAATGCGATTAATGCTCAGTTAACATTTATCACATACATATGCTGGAATCGCCTTTTCTAAGCAGCCACAAGCCATGAAATGAATTTCTTCCTACTTTTCTGTGCCTGCCTCAAGGCTGTGTCCTGGGAAGGCTCCTGGGTTCACTAAGATGCCTTCCTGGGAAATAGGACCCACTTAGACTTCAGAGAATGATTCAAGGTATCTGGAAGGAATGGAGAAAGGGCACTTCCTGGGTAGGAAGTTCTTACCACTGGGACACAGCAGATTGGCTGGTTAAGCCCTGAAATCAAGACTCCTTTTGCCCCCTTGTCCTCCCCCATTCTGGGGGTCACATTTTGGGCTTGGGGTGGGTGGGAAGAAAAACTTAATGCTAAGGAACTATCTCCCTTGTGGCCCCCTTGCCCCACTCTTATCCTTTCTCCCTTTTCCTTTCTTCATCCAAAGGACAGTTCTCTCTCATTTAAAAGAAAAAGGCTTTGGAAGACTTTAAAAATTTTTTTCTTATAATTCCAGAGTGAACCGGGAAAAGTAGGAGAAAAAATAAGCAATTCTTTCTCTCTATCTGTCTGTTCTCCTCTCCCTGGTATAGACAACCTGGGCCAGGAAAGTGGCCTACGTCTGCCTAGTCCTCCCCTCCCCAGTGTCAGCTCGTTAGGGAAACAGCAGGGGAGTGGGGGAAACATGAAACCTCTATTGGTCCCTAGAGGAAGGATGGCCCTTCCTTATCTTATCAAATTCTCTTCGCTCTTCAATTATAGTCTATTGAGATTGGCCTCTTAACCCAAACAAGCTAACTTGGTTAAAGAGGAGTAGAAGGAAAAGGAGGAGGAGGGTGCAGAGAGATGGATGGGGAGAGGATCTGAGATATGTAACTCTGCAGAAGATAAAAGGAGGTAAATATTTTGAGCCTCGGAAATCCTCTTAAGCACTTTGGCAAGCTTGAATGAAACAATTCTTTCTAAAACATGTTAGATCATATTATGCTCATATTATATATACTCAAACCTGCACAGCCATGAACAAAGACATAAAATTTAACATCTAGAGCTAGGACATATATGTTCTTATGCAAGTGCTTCCCTAGACTTGTCATGATACTTTGTTTATATAAGGACTCATGAAAACCCTGTCTCTTATTATCATCAGATATACTTGAGTGTGGATAAGCTTTCAAAGCAGTAGTAACAATGTACATTTTAAACTCTGAGCAGACATTTCAGCAGGAACCTTTCTGACATCTTTACAAAACACCAGGGTTGCTGGGTTGATATGCAAACCCCTGTTTCTTAATAGACAAATATCAAAATCCAAAAGTTTGAAGGACTCATATTCCACATGGCATTCCTAGTGTATGGCCAAGAATATGTTATCTCTATGACCCTGTAGGCTTTCCCTAGCACTGGACCATGGCAGCCCAAGAGGAACAATACAGAAGAGTGAGGAAGGGGGTCACCGAATGGCATCAGAATGCAGCGGTCCTCTCCTGTCCATATTTTGGTTTGTCTTACTACTGCCTCTAGAGCTCTGAGGCTTCCTGTCTAATTCCTGTGATTCTCCAAGAAGGTTGGACAAGTATTCTGAGACCCCCCCCCTTCTTCTCTACCTGCCTTTCTCCCATGAGAGGTCTTTCCTTAGTCCCCTAAACATGGACCATCCCACTCTACCCTATCTGATCAGAGCAAAACCAAATTTTAAAAAACACAAAACTAACAACAAATAAACAAAAAACAAAACCCAAAACACACCAAACAGATTACTTTTTTAAACAAGACAGAGACTCTATCCTTCACTTTGCTCCCAATCTTCCCCTTCTCCTCTGTCCTAATGATTTCCATTCCTTTCTCTACCCCCCCCAACATCTTTGCCTTTCTTTTCCATGTTTTATTTCTAGGTTTTCTATTCTCCTCCACAACCTTTCCTTCATCTTGAGAATCTACTGTTCTTTTCTTGTCCCTAAAACAGTGTAAGGAACTGTTCATGTCAATAAGGTTCAGATCAGGCTGAATGAAACCTGAAGGATAAGGGAGAGTCCTCCCTAGGGCTACCATAGGCTTCCAGAACAAGTAGTCCTTCTGGGAGAATAGAGGTCATCCTCTCTCCTTTTCTCCTTCCATATCTAGGATAAAGAGGGGTTACTGCATTGCAGGCAATTGGACTATAGGTCACTGAGAAAGCAGTTTATTTTGCCACTGGTATCCACCTCCCCCCCCCCATTTCAGGTATGCTACCCAGCTGCCTGTCTATTGGGCCATCAATGTCCATTGCATGGCCACCATATCTGGCACCGTATGGTCTCCTGGATCTACTCCCAGAACCTCACAGTTTCCCTGGAGCTGGTCCATCTCCTGATCTCAAAAACTTCTTCACCTCTTTCCTCTTTCTCTTGTCCCTTTCTCCAGAGCTTCAGGTTCTTTTGGACCTCTAAGCAGGCAGTTCCCCAACTCCCCAATCCCCAGATATTCACCTTTCCAGTGCTCTGATTGCCACCCAGAAATCTGATCTTAAATGGGGTTTGCCATTTGCAGACAACAGAGAATCCAAGAAGCCTTTAGCTCAAATGAACACACTCCTCTGCCTCTTTTCCCATTCTTCACAATCTCCATGCAGTTCCCTTTCCTGTACTCTCCATTACCTGCTCTATTCACTTATAAATCTTCAAAAAGCTGCATTAAACACAGAGAAGTTATCAGGAGCTTTCTATCTAGCTTCTCTCTTTCTTTCCCAACTTTCAAATTCATTCTCTCACTTGGGCCTTCTTCCCTTTCTATTTCTCCTAGATCATTCATCTTTTTTCCCTCAAAAATAAAACAAAACCCTCAAATTTCTTCTGCTAAACTTTCAGTCAAAGTAGTGTTTAATTTTTTTTTGCAATATCTAATCCTATGGTAATATGAACATATTCCCAGCATTAGTTCTCTCAAAGGGATATTTCCTCAACTTCCCATTTATGGTTACTGTCATGGAAAAACAGATTTACAGCTGAAAGGGACCTTAGAATCTAACTAATCTAGAAATCGCTCTTTTTTACAGATGAGGAAACTGAGGTCCATAAAGATGAATTGACAGGCCCAAGGTCACACAGGTCATAAGTGTTAGAGGTGGCATTTGAACCCTCTTACTCTAAATTCAATACTCTCCCCTGTTCTCCCATACCTATTATAAATCTTGTTACCTCTTCAGATGTAAACCCAGACAAAATAAGTGCTTTGCTTCCCAACAAAGGTATAATCGTTCTATCATATAACAATCAAAAAACCATGCAAATGGCTAATTAGGATTGTCAATGAGAGATTTACATTTATTAGTACAGCTGATCCATTTTCCAATTCTCCTCTGACCTTGTACTGTCCTGTCTTATGGGATCTGAGTTGTGTTCCCTTTGGATCCCCTGACTTGCTTTCTGTCTTAGATCTCTTCTTGTTTCCTTTTTAATTATAGGCAGCTAGGTGGTGCAGTGGATTGAGTAAGATGTAAATTCAAATCCAGCCTCAGATACATTCTAACTATGTGGTCCTGATCAAGTCAATCTCTCTTTACCTCAGTTTCCTTACCTCTTATATGAAGATAATAATAGCATCTATAGACCAAACCTCCCAGGGCTATTGTACAGATAAAATATTTGCAAAATGCTTTGTAAAGAGCTTTATAAATGATAGCTATTGCTGCTGCTACTATTGCTATAACCCCCTTCCCTCCCTTAGGGTTTCATGGTTTCTGTTGCTTCCCTGTCCTCATCATGCCCTGCTTGACCTCTAGATCCCATTCAATTTCCAATCTAACATTTTCTTCCAAGCCTTCCTGGTTTCCCTGGCATCTTGGCTCTCTGGGGGATGATTCTGCTGCAAGCTGTAGGGCCTGTCTCTTGGGAGGACTCTGCCAATGAGTGCGCTCAAGTCAGTGGTGAGGTGATGGCTCCATCACCCCCACCCTGTGTCTGGGCAGGCTGCCACATTGAGGTACTCTGGCTGTGACTGGCTAGCTCTGGCTGTGGTTGTGACTGTGGGAGGAAAGAGAGCACTCCCACTGAGCTTCTCCTCTGAATCAGTAAAGCTAGCTACTGACCAATACTGTGAACTAGCGTAGTGTTCTCATGTCCTTACAAAAATGTTTGACTTTGCTGTGACTGGAGAGAAAAACCTTATAATCTGAATACTGTGGAAAAATGTGATAATTTAGTCTATTTACATAAAATATGAGATTTTTTTTTTGTATTCTCATCAATGAGAAAAAGCCCCAACCCAACACTATCCCTGTTGTATCTTGGAGGCACAAGATTATTCTCTGTCATATTTAGAACAACCCCTTACCTACCACTGTCTATTTTGCTATCTCTCTTTACTTTTTATCTCTTGCCCTCAGTCCTCTCTTTTCCCTCAATTGGAGACTAAAAAGGCACCTGTACAACACACACACACACACACACACACACACACACACACACACACACAGAGCTGTACAATGCCTACAAATATACTCTCAGACATGTTCATATATTCATATACTCTTAGCCATACTCACATGAACATACTAGGTGAATAATTTTGTCCTATATCTGAAGTAAGGCAGCCACTGTATTCATTAAATTTCCAAATTTTCCCTCTGACCAGGGTCAATATTTCATTTTTGAGGCCTTGAATTCTACTCTCCCAAGGTTGAAAACTCTATATCTAAATGCAGTTTTCAGAAATGCCTATATCTCTATGCATCCCCATTTTTCTGACCACATCCAAACTATCTTGAGTTTGTAAAAGGATATTTATGTTCCAGGGAAAGTAATATAAATTGTAAAATACAAGAAATTCCCATTATAAATAATCACTATAATTACAAAAGAAAATGATCCAGCCTAGACTAGATGGTACCCAGTTTATAGATTATAAAATGTGAGAAAATCCTGTTATAAATAATCACTACAACTATAAAAGAAAATGGTCCATCCTAGACTAGATGGTACCCAAGTTTACTGAACTCTTTTAAACTAATTAAAAATTCCAGACGAAATCCTCTGCCTTATGACTGGGCCTGGGACCCCTAGAATTAAAATTAGACTTCATTCTACCCCAACATACAAACCTATTTTTGATATTTCTGTAAACTTCCCTTGTACTTAAAAAACTTAGAAAACAAAAACATGATCTAGAGTCTATGGCAGTTATGGTTGCTAGAATCAAGGATCCATGGATGGGAGCAAAGACTGAAGAAGGAAGAAGGAAGAAGGAAGAGCTAATTAAGTTTTGGATGAGGTTGATTTCTGAGCCTCAAGGACCAAGCAATCAGAGATCAAGAATGTCAGGGGCTTTATATCCCAGCCCAAGGGATTAGAGTTAAGCAAGGTTTAAAATAAAATAAAGGAGAAAGCCCAGAGTCAAAAATTAGGGTCTCCTGGACTCCTTCCAAAAGGAAACTAGTGCCCTTGAAAGTTTCCAAGGTCATTAAGGCCTATGCCTTAGGGCAGATCTATTACACAGTAGACACAACCTCCATTCACATATACATATGTATACAAGCATAGCTGGAGCTAACATGAAGGCCAGAACACTATCACAGGTGTGTTCAAATTGTATTCACTACATCAAAATAACCTGTCAGGTCAGTTAAAAAAAAAGTATCAATGTTTAGTTCTTCAATTTAGTTATTTGGTATTGGTTAGTAGAATGCAATCAATTTGATGTATTTATTTATTTTGTTTTTCGCCATATTGTTTTGACATCAGGGAGACAACGAATATGATCTCTATTGCCTACTACTTAGATAAACTGGACTTGTCTAGCCTCTCCAGAGCCTTCATAAAGATTAATCCTCCAGAGATCCTACAACATCTTCATGTGCTACCCTGCCCCTGACCCTGTACTTGGCACCTAGAACAACTGGGGGATTGGAAGTAGGGATGTGGCAGGGAAATATTTTGACTTACATAATACTTTTAACTCAGTTCTTGAGTCTCAATTGTGATTTAAAGCTAAAAGGAACTTTATAGGGCATTCCAATCCAAGCTTTCATTTTAAAGATGACAAAACTGAGATTTGAAAAGCAAAGTGAACTGTTTTAAGGCCACTCAGGAACTACTAAAGTCACAATTCAAACCAAGGTTCCCTGATTCTAATACTTATATTTCTTCTCCTACATCTTACTATTTTGTTTGTTTGTTTGTTTGTTTGTTTGTTTTTTAGGTTTTTCGCAAGGCAAATGGGGTTACAGTGGCTTGCCCAAGGCCACACCACTAGGTAATCATTAGGTGTCTGAGACCGGATTTGAACCCAGGTACTCCTGACTCCAGGGCTGGTGCTTTATCCACTGTGCCACCTAGCCGCCCCTACTACATCTTACTGTCTTTTTAAGAACAGAATTTTTCCCTATTCTTCCCTGAACTTGGTATTCCATCTTCCACCTCTCTGCCTCTTTGCAGAGGCTGTCCCTTTCCTTGGAATGTACTTCCTCTTCACCTGGGCCTCTTGGACTGCTTAGTTTCCTTCAAGGTTCAGATAAGGTGGCACTCCCTATGGGGAGCCTTTTGTGATCCTTTGAAGTGTCACTACTCTTGGGCTCCACAAATCATCTTGCACTTATTTATCTGGGTATTTATTATATCTCCCAGGAGAATGGATTTAAGCTCCTTGAGGTACTTTTCATTTTTTTGTGTGTCCCTAGAGATGCTTAAGAAATGCTCGTCCAAATGAATTGAATTGAATGTCCAGGCATATATGGTTAGTATCTTAATTCGAGAGCTGGTACAGCAGGGGACAAAAGGGAAGGGAAGAGGTATGAACAGAGTCAGGAATCCAGGGAAATATTTAGTGGGTATTGGGATCAGGAGAATCCAAGAGAGGACAGTGGTGTTCTCTCACTCTCTCTGGGGGGGAAGAGAAAGCTATCCTTGAGATTAAAAAAAAGTCCCATTGAGAAATCTAGGGAGCATTAACTCCTGAGCATTGAACTAGAGCCTTCTTTTCTGAGCACAGACTTGGAAGATTGCACCTTGGGGAGCTGACCAAGGGACAGCAAGGTCAAGGTCCATTTCCCTGGATAGCCTGCTGCCCCTAGTCACTGTGGCATAACGGAAAGCCAGTGCCTTTGAAATAAGAAAACCTAGATTTAAATCCTGACTCTGTCACTTACCATGTTTATAACAGTGGGCAAGTCATTTAACTTTTTCAGAGTCTCAGTTCCCTTATCTACAAAATGAAAGGATTGGAATAATCTTGAAAATCCTTTCCAGCTTTGAATCCTATGGTTCTAGTTCAAACACACACAGACACATGCTACCTATAGTAACA
This sequence comes from Macrotis lagotis, assembly GCF_037893015.1. Lineage (NCBI taxonomy): Eukaryota > Metazoa > Chordata > Mammalia > Peramelemorphia > Peramelidae > Macrotis > Macrotis lagotis. The sequence continues at coordinate 115,101,046 of NC_133661.1, forward strand.
GGAATGCTCCCATCTGGTCCTACTCATACACATACACACACACACATACACTCACACACACAAAATAGATGCTCTTTATCCCCCACCCCAGTCTCCCATGTCTATTCCCTTTCCTCTCCCTAATGTTTATGCACAAGAACTCTGATTGTGCATTCTTTGTGTGTGTCTGTGTGTCTGTGTGCCTGTGTGTGTGCACACACACAAATACAGATGTAAATATGCTTCTTTCCTGCACATAAAACATAAACACAAATCCCCTAGTCCCCATATCTCCCTTCCTCCCTCCAGGGGCCATCTCCTGCCTGGCCCTGTCTCCACTTGGTTAATTCCCCCTGTGGCCCCTGTATTGAACTGTTGTGTTGTCCATTTCCCAGTGACAAGGGCTCTGGTTACAGAGTTATTGATTGGTTTTCATGCAGACAGATGGGCCCGTCCCAGTCTCCCATGGAAATCCCCGGCTGTATGGGCTGATTGTTGCCACTCCTGGTGTAGGATTGCACCAGAGACCACCCTCTACGCAGTCTCCTTCACCCAGGCTGCGGACGGTAATAAATGGAGCCAGCCTGAGCGATAATAAAAGCAATTGAGTGGGTTACCTGTGCAGACGTGAGATTTATACCTCCTCATATTTGATGTGATTGTTTTATTGAGTTCTCTGAGCAGTTAGGACACAATTTATTTATTTATTTAGGGGTTTTTCCTCTCTTTTTCTTTGTAGTTCTCTTGGGAGCCCACCTGGTGCTTTCACTGGGGACAACCCCTCCCACCTTCCCCTTCTCTGGAGTCAAATGGCTATATCCTGCCTGCCAGCCACTATGTTCCCCCTTCCCATTTGAAGGGCACTAAGCTTCACAATATAGAGGTTTTCTCCTTACTTTGGGGCTATATGCACTAACATGAGACTCTGCCTGCCAATGAGAAAGAAGCTAATAGCAAATAGTTCCTGGGACCACTGAGAAAAATGAAAAAGGGACTCAAGGAAAGGAAAACCCAACCTTTTCCAAAAACTGAAAAATTCAGATGCTTTGCCTACTTCTCAGTAGGGCTTAGCGAGTCAAGGTCTTGTGGTAAGGAAGTTTCCTACCAAAACTCAAGAACTGTGGGCCACCTTACATTAGTTTATAGTTTAGTGGAATAACACATTTTTCTGTAAATATAGCTCTGTCTAGCTATCTCAAGGACAGAAAAGGCCAATTGTTGACCTCAGAATTTCCCTTTGAACCCCAACTGTCATTCTTACACCCAAAAAGGGACACTCTTGGACCCTCCAGTAGATTAATCAACCAGTCTAGGAGAGTCCTATGAAACCAGGAGGCCTTCCACCAAATAGTTAAAAAGACTTGTTATCTTGGGGTCAGTCCACTATCACTGTGAAGCACAGGATCCAAAGAAAGTCAAGCTCTTTTCCATGGCTAACCTCCAAGCAATGAGTATCAGAAGAAAAACCATAGATACCAACCTTAGTGGCCCATCTGGAGAAACCTAATCAGCTAGAAAGTCCATGCCCTGGCTGGCTAATGACAATCATTTGGTTTGGGAAGGTCTTTGACCTAGCAACTTCTGAGTTGCCATATCTCTCAGATGCCAGAGCCTCTTCAAAAAAAAGCCCCAAGAAATCTGTGTATTAAGGAATCATGAATTCTTTAAGATGAATTTCCTTAACTCTAACAATCTCAGTGGTAATCTGGGGAATGGTCATCACTCAGAGCTCTAACCCAATTCATTTACAGCTGGTGCAAAGGAAAAAGGACATTGGATTTATCTTGGAATGGGCAACAAAAAAAGAATCTTTCTCAGAAAACCTGAGAAAACTGAATCCTAAAGTGGGAATGGATCTGGGAGGATAGAGAAGAATGACTCAACCAGTTTTAATTCAATTAGAAAGGGAAACTGAAAGGCATATACATCTCCCTTCTCCTTGTAAGAAGTCTGGTAAAGTCTAGATTCTGCCTTTCTGCCATTCTGAAGAAAAAGCAGCATTCCTGTCTCAAAGCAATAGCTATACCTGATAACATTAGCATTTTATCTGGAAAATCTTTCCTTTCCTAGTCAACTGCCCAGTAAAATAGTTTAGGACCTTTTTGGGTCCTTTCTACAGTAAAAATTTGACCTTTCTGCTTTTTTATTCCAGACTATTTCCAATATAGTCTACATCTAAAGCCACTAGACTGGAGAGCTGACAAACTTATAATCACAAATGGAAAGCTCCCCAACATTTAGAACAATTCAGATAAATTCCATATTTCTTATAAATAATGAAGTGCCCCTACTTCCTACCACTGGCAATAGCTGTCCCAACACACCCTCTAGGAATCTGCCATGCTCTCAATGGACTACCCTAGGCATTTATAAAAGGATGTGCTACAGGAAACAGTAGGTTGGGTGGCACAAGTCTTCATGGCAACAGGAGCAGAGATTGCCGAGACTGAAGAGCCAATTTTTAAAGCATGAAAAGCAATTTGGTTTATAAGCGCAACAGCATATTTCAAGTGCAGCGACAGCATCTGTTTTGGGGAGGGGAAGATAAAAACCGTGCAGTGTGGATCAGGTGGGTGAGCAATTGTGTAGCCTCTTTCCTTGCCAAATCTACACACACACACACACACACACACAGACACCCAGCACTGGGCTCTATTGCTACTTATGACCTAAGTCCCTTTTTCCCCTAGGAAGGTCTTCAGCTTTTCTCCTGCACTGAAGAATGACTGCAACTCAGGACAGAAGAGAGGATAATGGCCCCAGAACAATCCATCGTAACATTTTAGGATTTAGAACTGTATAGAGCCTTAGAATTCCTCTAGGCCAATCTCCTCATTTTTCAGGAGAAGAAACTGAGGCCTGGAGAAAATAAATGACTTGTCTAAAGTCACACAGATGGTAAAGAACAGAACTATTTGTCTAATTTGAGTCATCTGATTCCAAATCCATTTGCTCATTTCATTATACCATACTGTCTCTACAATTGAGCCCTCATCCCAAGCTTGACCAATGCACAGGAAGTTTTTTATTTTCATGGGGTTTTAGAGAGGATAGACTCATCTCAGGAAAATTTTTTTTTCTCCTTATTGAAGTAAAGTAAATACAAACTGCCTTGACCAAAAGGAATAGGGTCTATGACCAGGAGCTATTCAGAAGCCTATTAGCCCTGAGCCACCAGTGGAGCCTTTTCTGAAATATGAAACAGAAAACATCTACCCCATTGTGAGAAATAGGAACATTCTGGCCTCACCTTATTTAAAAAGAAACAGTGCCAACCTGTTCCCACCTGACTGCTGGACACAGTGGATCTTTTCACCTATGTGACCAGTGGTATCCCCATTTTCCCCCTCCCAATGACTTTCTATGTGGAACAACAAAATTCACTGTTGTGTATTCACTGCCACACCCTAAAGGAAGGTTCCATGTCTACTCGTGGGCATAGAACCTCATGGTGAGCTGCTCCCATTACTATATATATGAGTTGTTCTTTCTCCCACTCATCCTTTCTCCCCTTCCCCTGCCTGGGTCCTTCCCCACACTAGCCTCTCTTTTTTAGCAGGTAATAGACATATTTCAAAGGCACTTGTCTTGAATCTTCAGTTCCCTTATCTATACCTTCTTATGACGGAGTTGCCTAGGACACTAAGCTTTCAGCTTTTTAAGATAGCTTAGTCCATTTATGAACAAAGCGAGTTGCTTTATTCCTAGGTCCCAGCCAAAGAATCAAACCTGGTTCCATTAAGAACCTCTTTAATGTCCCCACAGACACTACTGTCCACTCCTGGCAGTATGTCTCCATAGAAGGGCTTGTCCCCAGCTGCTTTTTTCTTATCCCCATTCCCTCCCTCCCTTGGAAAGCCCACAGCCCAGACTCACACTCAGGGGGAACAGCCAAGAGAGGGAGGTTACTACTCAGCTTGGCTTTGAAAGCAAGACCTCTTTCCTCAGGGCCTTAGCCATCCTTCTCCTGGGCTGTGAGATATGACAGTCTTATCCCTTTCAGGAACACCCCTGTGCCTTCCCTAGCTCCTTCCTAGGGTGTCTGAATGTCAAATGGCTATGCTTTCAATACCTGGCTGAGCTAGACCCAGGGAACTGAAGGGGTTTAGGAGGGTGTATAATTAGCTGATCAGTATTATGTTACCCTGTTCATAACTGAATAACCATTTTAATACAGATGGCACACGCTGGGATAATTTCTGGGGTCGCCTTGCAATACGTTACGGCCCGAGAGTGGCAAAGGGAATCTCCTTTAGCCAAGGTACATTCTACCAGCTAATTCTACCTGCTGTTTTCAAGATGATTTGGGATAATTCCATATCATTTGCAAAATATTAAAAAGCCTTGATATGTGATGCCAAATTCAGAAATCCACACCATCTGAATTATTAGCATTATTCTGATAATAGTTTGATGAAGAATGCACAGAAAAATAAGACAGTTTCTCTCTCTCTCTCTCTCTCTCTCACACACACACACACACACACACACACACACACACACACTCCCTTGCCCCACAGCATCTTTCATTGAAAGATTTGGGTTTTTAATTTTTGTTTGTTTAGCTTCCAAAAATATTGGCTAACCCTATTGTGAATTTCCCTCTAGCTGTATGTTTGCATGTGTGTATATTTGTATATATGATTTGTGACCATCTCAGGTCCAGTCAAGCCTAATTTCAGGCTATACTTGTGGTCCACATCAGGCCCATCACCAGATAAGATAAGCCATACCCTAGCAGGTGCACATGGAGACAATGTGCATGTGTTTTCCCAGAGGGGTCCCTGTGGGGTTGGGGATAGGTTAGGGTGACTTAGAGGAGAGAACCTCTATTTGTATTCTTCAGGAGTGGCTAAAGTTTCTCAATGCAGGGTTGCAATCCTTGGTGTGTGTTGGTGGGTGCATCTTCTTGGGATACATGGGAATGATAGGACTAGATATAAATAGGGGCAAAGTAGGGTATCCGCCTTCAGTATCTCAAATATTGGAGTTAGAGAATCTATGATTGGGATGGAGTGTGAGCGTTTCTTTGATCTTAACTTTTAAAAATCTCATTAGGAAGATTGAAGCAGCAGGGAATATCCCAAAGAGTCGCAGGGAAACCTGGCTTTCTCCCTTCCCTTTAAGGGAGAGTTTGTCTTGGACTTAGGGGTGAAACAGACTGTGTCTGGTGGGTTGGTGGTTTTTTTCTGCCAGCCACTAAGAAGAAGAATGTTTTCTCAACCTAACTAGTAAGACTAAAAAGCTTCTGGAAGCAGTTCTGATGGGGCTGGGATGAGAGAGAAGGGAGGAGGAAGCCAGAGCTAGGGCCTGGGCAGAGTAGGGGGGCCAATGCCCCTGGGGAAAGTGAACTCTCCTTTAGAAAGGGAAGTCTGTTTAGAGGCGATGAATAGACACTGGTCATTTTAACGGCTCGGGCTACGGGTTGTGATTGTCTCCAGATAGTGAGGCGCGTAATCTTGGAGTCTTAATTACCACAAACACTTGGATTCATTTCCAGGACAGAGAGAGAGGCTGGGCAGGGACGCTGAGGCCAGGAAGCCGGAGAGAAGCCCTGTCCCTCTCCCAATTTGCCACCACCACAGTGCCCTCTCCCATATCCTTAGTACTACCTGGCCAGAGTCCCACCTGGATGAAGGGCTCCCATTTTAGACGTGATTGGAGAATAAGTCAGATTAGTCTGGCCCAGAAAGGAATGGAAGGTTTAGGAGGTGCCCTAGTCACCTGGTCCTGACCCTGGCCCCAGGAAAGCGCCGTAGTGACCAGGGATCTTAGTCCGCCGGTCGAGGGCGCTCTCTCTCACCTGTTGATGGAAGAGACGCTAGGCACTGTGTCATTGTCGCAGATGCCTTCGGCCAACAGTCGGTCGCGTATCTCCCAGGCGAACATGGTGGGGTTCTGCCGCTTGTATTCAGCGATCTTGTCCACTACCTTGGGGGTAGCCACCTTAGGCTTGGAGCCGCCGATCACCCCGGGCTTGATGCTGCCCGTTTCGTAGTACCTGTGGTCGAGAAGTCCAACAGGCTCAGGAAGCAGTGGGTAGTTCCCCCCAGGAGCCACAGGTCCAGGGCACCAAAAGCACCAAGTATCTCGACCTGTCGCCGCTGCCGCCCCGAAACCCCAAGCCTCTTGAGAACCCTAGTGTTTTGCAGCCTCAGTGACATATCAGAGGAAGCAAGTCAAAAAGCATTTGGTCTCTCCGGAATAGCACGAGTCCCCTAAAGTGAGGAGGGAGGGAAAATTTAGGAGAGCTCTCAGGAAGGCCTGTTGGGTTTGAAGGAAGGCAGGCAAAGGCTGAACGTGGGGATAAAAGAAGCTGAACTCCACGCCCTTTCTCTAGGGGAAACGGCTGGAGGTAGAGTTTCGGGAAGAGGCCAAAATATCTGCGTTCAGCTAGAGAGCTCCCAGCGATTTCTCTGAGCCAGAAGACGACACCCTTCAATCTACCCTCTACCCTTCCTGATCCCCGCAATCCAGTGCTGCCACCAGGGCCCTACTCCGAACTTCGAGGCTTTTTGCCCCCATAGGGCCCCACTTTTGTCCCCTTCCTCTCTTCTTCCTAGCCGTTAGCTAAGGTCGACACTTACTCAGGATAAGCCTCCCCCCCACCAGTTTTTGGAGACTTAGGATCTGCCGGTAGAGTCCCTGAAGTACAAACAAGAGTTGCACTCACGCCATTCTCCCTTCTCTTCCACTTTCCTACCCTTTTCAGGCATGGAGGGAGAGAGTCGAGGCCTCAAGGGCAGCTTTTCCAAGAGTACCTTTTCTCTGTTTGAGTGGAACTTGTCCCAGGGTGGGATGGAAGGGTCACCCACTCCCAGACCCTGTTTCTCTGTGTAAAATTCGGCCTAAAGGCAAAGAGGGAGGAGAGGGGGGACGACAAAAGATCGTTTTGAGCAACTCGGGGCTCAGGGTAGCCCTTACCTGCCCAGGATCTTGCTGACGCAGCCGTGGCTGACCCGCAGCTGCCGAGAGATGTCGCAAGGCCGGACTCCCTGGTGGGCGAGCTCCACAATACGCTGCCGCACCACATCTGGCAGGGGCCGTCCGTTCACAAACACCCCCCCGAGCTGGTTGACACCCCCGTGCCCTGCTGGGGAGAGAGAAGAAAAAACACAACGCCCCACACACAGCAGAGACAGGCCGTTAGTCAGGGACAGCGGACAAGTGAGACCCGACGGTGGGAGCTGGAGGACGAGGGGCGCTAAACCAAAGGGACTAGGTTCTAGACCAGGGCTGAGAGAAAAGGCTGAGGAAGGGGAGAGGGGACAGGAGGAAGTGAGAAAGGGATGAGGAGATAGAGAAGGAAATAAATAAAAAGAGAAAGGGGAAAGAAGAAGCATCAGACAAAAGGCAAACAAGAAAGGAGAAAGAAACAAATAGAGAAAGTAAAGACATACAGAGGGAAATGTGGTTCCAAAGATTGGAAAGGAAGAGAAGAGCCTTGAAAGCGAGCATAAGAAAAAGAAAAGAAGAAAAAAGAACTAGAAGGAAAAGAATAGGAGAGGAAATAAAATAAATATGAGAGAAAGGAAACGATTTAAAAAACTGAAAGCTTAAAATGAGGAGAATGGAAGGAAAGGGAAGGGAAAGAAGAAAGCAACAAGGAGCATGGGATGGAAAGGGGAGGCAGAAGGGAAGAGGGGAAGCAAAGGGGGAGACAGTCGGAGGACAGGAAGGAAGGGAAGGAGCAGGATAGGATGATGTTCCTAGGACATCGAAGGAGAAGAGGACCAGAAAACTGGTACGAGAGAGGGGACGAGAACAGGGATGGGGGAGAAAAGGAAGGTGGAAATGGAACGAGTGGGGAGGCAAGAGGAAGGTAGGAATGGGAAGGATGAGATGAGGCAGCAGACATTTAAATATGTATGTGCATATATATCTATATATATCCAGGATCACAATCGAGACAAGGAAGGGACGAATTTCTTCTATGCTAAGAAGAGGAGAAATTTGGGGGGGAGGGTAAACAGGGAGAGGAAGGCTAATCTGTCTGAGGTCAGAGCCCCAGACCTTAGGGAATAGAGAGGTATGTGATCCAAGGCTACTTAGGTTCAGGTGGAGAATAGGCAGGGAAACGGATTGAATAGTGGTGCGGCAGTCTCTCGCTGAACTCAACGCCTTTCCTTGGCTATGTAGCTCTTTTCCTTCCCATTTTTCCATTTCCCTGATTTTTCCTCCTTTCATTTTTCTTTTCTTTCTTACTTCTTTATTTCTTTTCTTTTTCTCACTTAATGTTTCTTTGTCCTCTTTGTTTCAAGGGGATATGAAGTACGAAAAATCAAAATAAAACCAAATCAGGGAGAGGGGATGCGGGCAGAGCCTTCCGGGAGTGTGAAATCTGTCCGGTCTGCCCCCACAGAGTAGCTTAGTTTTTCTCTTGCACCCTAGGAAAAAAAAAACCTATTTCCCCGTGACCCCGGCTTCTCCTGCTGAAATAATATTCCAGTCTGGGAAAGGGCAAAGGATCAGAAAAAAACGCCCTGCGCAGCCCGACGAGGCCTAATCACAAATCATTTGGCTCAAACAGAAGAGGAGAGAAGCCAGTGATCGGCGACGGGGGCATTTCATATAAGGGGACTGTCCCTTTTTGGAGAGAGAGGAACGGTGGAATTTCAATCCCAATTACCTACAGACACATACATTCAAACAGCGGCCCGGGTACCTGCCCCAGCCTGGAGGTTGGGGGAGGGGAGAAGGTAGCGGTCAGAGTGGGCACTGAGTCCTCCCCTTCCAAGCCCCTTCCCTGGCCTGCATCTTCTCCTGGAAATAAACAAATCAGAGCTAAGAAGCCAGCCGTGGCAAACAGGCCTTCTTGGCTCAGGATTCTTACAGCGGCAACCCGAGACTCTGGAGCCCGGGACGACTGACAACTTGAAAAACTCTCTGCCCTAAAATAGAGAAGTTTTTCGGGCAAAGCAGACATATCTGTGCCTCCCAATCTGTTTCCTGCCCCGACCCCGACCCCAATCCTCCAACTTCTTCGGCGCTGCCCGATCCACCTGTGCAAGGAAGGGCAGAAGCCCGGGCTTCTCCCTGGAGAGAGAAGGCCGCTCGCTCCTAAGTCCCTAAAATGTAATGGAGAGGAAATGAGGCTCTCTCCTCTCGAACCTTCTCCATCTACAAGGGCCCAAGTTCGGTTCGGTCCCCACCACCACACCTACTCCAACCTAAACCATCAATAATTCAGGCCCCGAGAGAACTCGCGTTACCGGCTTGAAAAGGCGGCAGCTGCGGGCAGATTAGAGATGAATAATTCAGCCTGCCCGGGCTTTGGGCCCGGCTTGGCCCCTCTAGCCCAATCTAAGGGGCGATGGGGTTTGGGAAAGGGGAGAATGAGAGACCGGAGCTATCTAGCTACGACCCAGCCTGGCTGTGAGCTCCGGGAGCTCGGCAGGAGGAAAGCGCGGCCGCGGGCCGCGCCGCAGTAAGAGCCCGACCGGCTCCCGCTCCCGCACAGGTTCCAGCTCCGACTCCCGCTGACTAGTTCAGGGCTGCATTACCCTCTGCTCTCGTCTGTCCTTCGCTTCCCCTGTCCCATCTAGACCCCCCCCCCCAGTCTCTGCATCCCTTTCTCTGGTTTTCAAAGCCGCATCAGTGGTCACTGCTTGTCCCTGCGGGAACAAGTCGTGGAACGGAGGAAACCGCAGTCGCCCGGGCGAGCGGGAAAGCAGGAGAACCACCAGGCTGCCGGAGAGTGTTAGGGGGCTAGAATTCTAGGAGCTTCCCAAAAAGGACAGTTTTACGACCTGGATTCAGAGAGATCTGGGGCTGTCCCCAGACTCGGAGGTCCGGACTTCGTTTGACTTATAATTATTGGGAGAGAGGCAAGAAAATGTTTTATTTCGGAGGCTTTGTAGAAATCTTTTGTTAAACTCTAAATGTCTACAGAGAAATCGGCTGTCCCTTCTGTGCAGTTATCTCTGGTACAGAACCAAGCCAGGTCTAAAAAGTTTCCCAGTGAAAAGTTACAAATTATCCTTAATTATTAGGCTCCCGAGGGCGATGGGTTTTCCATCTGAAATATTGCTTCTCTTAAAACACTCACAAAAATCTTCCAATTGTTTTCCAAGCTGAAGGCCAACAAGAAGAATTTGGATTTCATTAAAATATTTTTCTTCCTTTTCCTCTCTCCTCAATTCTCTGTTTTCTATCTCTTATTTTTCCTGTCTTCTTTCCTCATGTCCTACTTTTAAAATATTTTCGTTTCCTCACATGCATTCGATATTTCCTTTCATTTATCATTTGCTATCCTTTTGTTCTTTTCCCATAATTTCCCTTTCCTTTCTCCCTTTCCTTCTCTCCCTCTCTGCTTTACCCAGAGACTGCAGGAAGACTCGGTTAGAACTGCCCAGGTACCTGGGTTTTTCGGCTTTGGCCCTTCTCAGCGGCCCGGAGAGGGCTCTGCTCTTTTTAAAGCCGATCCGCAATTTCCCTCAGAAACCCCCATTGTTTTTAGAGCAGCTCCCAAGGGGATTAAAAAAGACATTTTACTCCCTCCTCCAAAATACAAAGCACACAGGGCAGGAGAAAAGAAGGGAAACGATAGTAAAGGGGGAGGAAGAAGGTGGAAAGGGAAGAGAAGGCAAGGAAGAGAAAGAAAGGAACGAGAAGGAAAGAGGCAGAAAAAGAATGAGAAAGCAAGGGAAAGGAAAGAAAGGGAAGACCAGGAGAGGAAAATAAATGAAAGGAAGGAAAGGGAAGGGGAATGTTGAAAACAAACAAGCAGGAAAAACTCAGGCTAGGATTGGTGAGCCCTGAGCTGGTGGGAGCAATGATGGGAAGGGGCCACCCGCAGGCGGATTCACCTCGGATTAGGGCTCTGCCCTTTCACTGTTGCTCCCTGCGCCAGGGGTCCCCCCAGAGTCTCCCTGATGTCCCGGACTCCACAGAGAGAAAGAAAGAAAGAAACGGAAGGATGCCCTACCCCAGTTCTCCTCCCTCCGCTACCGGAGCAGAAAGGGGTCGCCGAGGGAGCGGCAGCGGCAGAACGCCAGGCTAGATAAGGGAGAGAGAGCTGGGGCAGACCTGTCCGCCTTCAAAGGGAGCAGGTGAAAGGGGTGGGGTGTAGCTGAAGAGGGGTGCAGGAGATGGGAGGATGAAAAGAGTATGGAGAGGTTAAAGGAGGAGGAGAAAGACAAGAAAGGACAGTTCTAGAGAAGGAATAAGGAAGATTTTTTGAAAGGAGAGAAAGCGGCAAAGGGACGAGAAAAAAGGGGAGCGCGGCCGGAGAGGCTCCAAAGGGGAAGGGAAGGGAGGGGGGGATCAGTTAAGGGAAGCTAGTGGGGGTGGGGTGAGGGTGGGGGCGGGGGCGATCCCGAGCCGCGGGGAGTGTGGAAGGGGAGCAGGAGCTGGGCGCCGGTACTCACGGTGCATCGCGGAGAAGGGGTCTGCTTTGCAGTGCATATCCATGGGGAGGCAGAGGAGCGGGAGCAGCGCGGCCGCCGCCGCCGTGTCGCCTCGCAAACTCAACTTCAGGACTTGAGGAAAAAAGGGAGGGACGGTGGAGAGGCGAGAACGGGCCGATCTGCCGCGGGTCAGTCAAGCGAGGGGGGGGGGGGACCAGGCGGGGGCGGGGGCTAGGAGGAGGGAGGGGGACTAGGGGCTGCTACACTGGGCAGAAGGGCCGCCTCTGCCCCGACCTGCAGCCGCCGCCGCAGCACTCGCCACAACTTTCAGTGGCTGCGCGCTGTCGGGGCTGGGGACTGACCGTTCAGTAGAGTGCCCCCGGGGCAGTGACGCCGGCCGGGGGGCACAGGGGTCTCATGGCCAGGGCGCCGGTGGCGGCTGAGGCAGTGTGGAGGGCGGGGGGTGCTGTTTTCTCAGATCCCCCAAAACCCAGTCATTTGGAGAGACAGCAGTAGTAGAGGGCTCGGGGTGGGGGAGGCCAGGTGGCCCGAGTGCGCAGGGCCGGGGACTGGGGCCGCTTCAAGTCCCGGGAGTTGGTGAAGTTGGCAGAGAAGTAGCGATCCCCGGGATGTCCGAGCGCCGGAGGGAAGGGATGGAGGGAGACCCGAGCCCCCGCCCTCAGAAAAAAAAAAAGGCAGGCGCACGCTCCCAGCGGCTGGGAGAGAAGCCGGAGCTGGAGCCAGAGCCGGTGTCCGCAGCCCTGTCCCCAGGTGGGATGCGGCTGCGAAGAGGCTTGGCCCAAGTCTGGAGCCTCGGCTCCCGGTGTGTGTCTCTCTAAAAGCTGCAAAGCCCCCTCCAGATCTCCCTCCCCCTCCCCACGCCGGGAGATGGATGACTTGTCAGACAAAGGCAATAGATTCCACCACTCTGTGATTCGCCAGCGCCGGAGCCCCGAGCCTGGGCGAGGAGGGCCCCGCGCCTGTCACTCCGGCGGCGGCGGCGGCGGCGGCGGCGGTGAGGGGAGGCGAGGGGAGGGGAGGGGAGGGCAGAGAGAGCGGGAGGGAGGAAGGAGGGAGGGAGGAAAGAGGGAGGGGAGGGTTCGGAGCTGGGGGGGGGAGTAGTGGTAAGAACTGGTGGAGCCGAGGATTAAAACTACTGAGAGAAACGAAACTCGCCGATAAGATAAACGTTAGATAAGGATAAAGAAGGGATCGAGCTAATGAATATTCAGGCCACAGCGCAGGGGTTGTAGAGCGCCCTGGGCTCAGCTCTTCCGGACCTACGTTCCCAACTCATCGAGTCCCGAGTCCCGGCCTCTCCAACAGGCAGTGAGTGTCGATAGTGCGGCTGCTGGCTCCTTCCTCCTTAGGCAACAGCACCGACAGCCCCTTCCCCACTTTCCTCTCTTCCTTCCTTTTCTCCCTATATTTCTCTGTCTTGTTTTCTACCCCTTCAACTTGCTTTCAGATTAGAAAGCCCAATTAATTGATATACCCCTGGTCATTTGCTGAGACTCGTTCTGTCCCTTACCTCCTTGATCCCTGAGCTGCCACCCCCAGAGCAGCGATCAGATGCTTCTAGACCCAATTACTCACAGCTGTGCTAGGCTGCTCCCACGCTATGTATTTCTCTTCTTAGTCCCCAATCCCCCCCACTGCCCCGGTCCCCATGATCACTTCTCCCCATCTCTACTGGCTCACTCAGAGCAGAGCAGAAGTGGCCACTTTGAGTAAACTGACTCAGTATGACCCAAATCAAAGATAGGAAAACACCAAGAGTTTCTCTCGGCTCCATTTACATTTCTCTTTCTAAGGGAGCGGGTTTCGGAAGAATGTGGGCGACTGTGTGCGGAGCTGGCGGCCGAGGAAGCGGGGGATAACTGTCTCCCCGCGTGGAGTGAAGAGCCGGGCGCGAAACAAGGCAAGCGGCGCGCTGTACAGCCTCTAGTCCGGGAGCGGCCACTGCAGCAAAGCCGGAGGACACCGAGGAAAAACAGCGTATCCTTGGCTCCCCAGCAATCTTCCCCAACCTCATTTGCTCGGATTTATTTCACCCGCTCTAGGCAGCAGAGGCCCCTTTGTCTCCTAACTGGTTAAATACAGAATATCTGAGAGATCTTTATGAAATATTTTCCCTCCTCTCATAAATCATCTTGGCACTTCAGCTGATGTTTTAACTCTCTCTCCTTCCTCCCTTCCCTCCCCCCGCCCCCCCATTCCTTTAGGTCTCCGAAAGGGCAGATTCTGCAGAGAGGTCCACCAAGGGATCTCCCTCTGCCTCTGAGTGGGGCTATAAGGTTGGGTTGTAGTCCCCCACCGAGTCTGCCTAAAAACATCCTGACAGAGAAAGTTCTGGCCATTGGGGCAGGCACCCAGAAGACTCCACCCTGTTTCTCCAGTGGGTACCGCGGGTCGGAGGCAACTCCCATCTGGCTAAGAGAAAACTGGACCAACTCAGGTCAAAGACCTGCTTTATTGTTTCTCAAGGAGACTTCCAGAATTTTCCTCTCTGGGTCCTGCATACAGCTTTATCCCCGATCTTTTCTCTAGGTTGGCCCTCTCCAGCCTCAGGAAAAGTTCTAGGATGAAAGCATCTGCTTTGTCCAACGCCCACCCAACTCCAGCCACCTCTTAAGGAAGAGAAGGCTATCTTGGGCCTGAGGTTTCAGGGGCAGAGTCTAGGGTCAGTCTCTTCCACAGAAAACCTGCAGATGGCGCTCCTGGGTTTACTTTGGCCTCACAACCCCACAAACACTCATTGGCTTGCTTGAAGGAGGGAAACACTGAAGAAGACAAGAGTTTAGGGGAACCCTGGAAGACACCTTGTCCCTCCATGCTAAGGTGGGAAATGGTTTTGGTGTCGGATAGAGGGAAGTAGGATTTTGAATGACTTTAACTTGGAGGGAGAAAATTGGCAACAATTCTTTCATCTCTTCTTGGGACCCTCTCCAGTTATTCTGAATTTCTTTGCCATCATGCTACTGACCTGCGTCAAAAGAGCAGTGTTTAGGGCTATATGTGCAGGCCCAACTTAAAGTCTAAAATTCATTCACATTTCTTTAATCCTTATCCAGAAACTGAAGTTCTCGGATGCTAAGAACATCCAGGACCCTCCCCAGGGCCACATTCATACTTGCTTCCAGGCAGTCAAAAAAACAAACATATCTATGTGTAAGCATATAGTCATACAATGAGAATATATACCCTTGATGCAATTTGAACATAAAAATATGTATTTACACATAAAACATGTATTGAAGTCTATAAACACTAATAAACATGTTCAGATCTATTAGGAACTTATAAAAATGCTGAGAAACAAGCAGGCAGACAGACATACTTTCTAGCCCAAGAGCCCTTCCCCTTTTTCAGCTGTTTTTTTTTTTTTTTTTTTTTTTTGCAAACACTCTTTACATACCCTCTTCAACTTTTTTCAAAAAGCTGGCTTCTTTCCTCATAGGCTCTGGTCTATTCTCAGATAGCCTAGGAAAAAACCACTGAGAAAAGTATAGGCTAAGTGAATTCAGGATAAATTTCCCTTCCCTAATCCAGAAAATTGTAAAGAGTCCAACTTGAGAAATTTCTTTTTCACTCTCCTATTTTATTTTTTCTTCTTTTCCCTCTTCTTCTGGTTAAGATGAATGGGTGAAGCAAAAAAGACACATAAATAAAATGGAGAGAGAAAAAGAGAAAGAAAAGAAAGGGAAGAAGAAAGAAGGGAAGAAGGAAAAGAAGAAAAAAGAAAGTGTCTGTGTGTGTGTGTGTGAGAGAGAGAGAGAGAGAGAGAGAGAGAGAGAGAGAGAGAGAGAGAGAGAGAGAGAAAGAAAAAGAAAAACAACCCAACCCCAAACACCACCAGGGCACCGACCTGTCAGGGTTGGTTGCTTTTCCCCTCCGCCTCTAAATGAACCTTTTCTCTCTGGTGTTTTCAAAGCGGCCCCTCCACCCCCCAACCTAGGGGCATTTACACTTCAAACAAGGCGCCCGCCTCCCTGCGGAAATTTAAAGGAAAATAAACTTTTGGGGAGTTGCTCTGATACCGATCTCGGGATTTGCTTCATTAGCCGCCTCTCTGCATCTGATCTGTCCAATAAATCTTCCTTGTGGATCTCAGCTCCGACTCTTTCCCCTCTCCTCGCTCCTTAGGCGCTCCTGACTTCACCCTCCCTCTCAGAACAGGCAGTTTGACTAGATAAGATTCAGGCCCCCTCCAACCTGCTCTTCTCCAATACCCTGTCTTCCCCCAGGAACACAGAAGCCTCAGGGGCTGGAGCCCAGGGGTTCTACTTTGACTTGTGTGGCAAGCTCTGCATGTCTGTCCCCTAGTTTATTGCTGGGATTTGGGTTACAGGAGTATCTGCTTGGCTTTGACTGCGGCTACAAAGGTGTCAGTACCACAGGGTGCTACCGAGAGGTTGTCTAGATGTGCACGTATGTACTTAGGGGAAGGGTACGGCTAAGTGCGATTTGCATGCCCATTAGATTTCAGCTCAGTATTATTGCTGAATAAACACATGTACCATAGTCTTGATATCTTTATCTACATCTACATCTTCTCCTTATGCACATGTCCCAGTGGGTGCCTAGGGAAGAACTTCAGTTCTGTTGGTGACGAGAGCTCCACTGCTCTCCACCCATCACTAGGGCCCTTTACTTCCCCCTTTGCCCCCTTTCAGAATCCCAGGCTGGAACTTTGATGGGAGCGGAAAGGGGGGGGGGGGGAGAAATGCAGGCCAGTGCCTTTGGAAAGGGGGTGGGGTAGAGAGTTGAAGGCTTCTCCTTCTTTTCTTGGATCTTATCACAGTGCATGGGCCTGAGGGTCGAGGGTTGTGTCCCGGGAGGCCAAGAGTGTCCGGATCCCACAGCTGTAGCCCCTGCATAATGCAAGAGAATCTCACCCTCGCCCCTCCCCCCCAGTGGCCCTGCCGCCTCCTGCCTCCCCTCCTTCCTTCCCTCCCTCCACCTCCCGGGGCGCAGCAAGGGGAGCTGGGGCTGGGGCTCTGAGGGAGGGGATTAGAAATTCCGAAATTAAATGTATCTCCCCAGGAAATGCTCCCCACAGCGCGGACCAAATTAAACGCATTAAAGTTCAGAAAAAGCTGTTTAGAACCAAGGGGGGAAAAACTAGTCCAAGGGGAAGAAAAAGAGAATGAGGAGGAGGAGGAAAGGGGAGGGGAAATGAGGGGGAGAGAAAGAGGGCGCTTTGCTCAATGGCGGATCCCCTTCTTTTCCTAGTTAAACTGATTGGGAATGGGGCTCCCAAAGTTAGTATGAAAGCGCATACACACATTCACACAAACATAAGACATTTGCACGCGGAGACACACGAGGGCACACGCTCACAAGTCCTTAGACATTCAAACCCAGTTTCAGGCACAGTTGCTGCCCTTGCAGCCCTTCCCCATCTCAGCCCAGCCCAGCCCCACTCTTCCTCCTTTTCTCCCCCTGCCCCTCCCCCTCCCCTTCCCAGCCCTCTGGTCACGTTGGAGGATGGGTTTTTTTTTTTTTTGGAAGAGCTTCTGGTACAATATGGAGCACCATGGGCTGCAATTTCACACTCCACAGCACATTTCCCCTAAAGCTACTTTCTTTTTTTTTTCATCTAAGACCCCCTAATTTCTGCTTCTCTCGCTCCCTCGCTCTCTCCCTCCCTCCCGTTCTCTCTCTCTCTCTCTCTCTCTCTCTCTCTCTCTCTCTCTCTCTCTCTCCTTTCTGCTTTTGTCCCTAATATTTGGGCTCCTTGTTGGAAGCCCAGGAAGCTGTCCCTCACCCTTCTTTTCTTTCCATTTCTCTCCCCCCTTTGCCCCCCCCTCGCCTTCAGCATTTCACAGCTTGGTCTGTTTGTCCTGCTGAGCCCTGCGCACGTGCTTGACCCTTTATCCTTACCGCCCCCTTTAACCCTAAGCTCCTTTTCACTAGCGGCCTCTGCCCAGCGGTGCGACCTGTCCAGCCCTTCTCAGCCCCTTGGAGGGGGTAGTGACAATTCCAGACA
Source organism: Macrotis lagotis (assembly GCF_037893015.1). NCBI lineage: Eukaryota > Metazoa > Chordata > Mammalia > Peramelemorphia > Peramelidae > Macrotis > Macrotis lagotis. Next base: position 115,118,365 of record NC_133661.1, read on the forward strand.
TCTGGCCACCAAAGCAGCTTCTCTGAGCCAGGGTTGGAAGGGCTGAAGCCACTATATGCTGCTCTACTGGCGGTTTGTGGTGTGGTCCAAAGTGGGCTGAGCCTAGTGCAGGCCGGTAGTGACCACCAGATCAGCTCACACGAGGATAAGTGACCAGCAACTACTGGCCAGGACTGGCTGGACTGAGGGTAGTCGTGGAGCAGTAACCTTTTGCCTTCCATTCTATGAATTTTCAACTCCAACAGAGGTTAAGGTCCTGATGGCTCCATCAAGATGATCCAAGAATGACCCTAGACATAAATACACCGTATTCATATATTCATGTACATATAAGCAGACAAACAGAAGCGCCCAGCTGGAGGGAGTCCACGGATCCTAAACCACCTACGAGGTCGAGGTCGACCTCAGACACATCCCTATGGGAACTCTTCCTCCTAGTTGAACCTGAAGAATACCTGGACGACACTCGTCTTTTCCTGCACCTCCTTCTTACCTTAAAGAGTGAAGGAAAATGCAGGAACTGTGACTATGCCTGTGGGGCTGAGGCTGTAGGTTTTCACAAAGGCTGGCACCCACTCTGAGGCCTTCTAGGGTACCTTCCTTCATCTTTTGCCTGCCATTTCCCCTGTAGCTTTTTTTCCCCCTACAAACTTCTTCCTAACACTATGCCGGTTGGTCAATTTTCTTTTACTCTGTCCTCACTGTTCCTCTCTCCTTGTCCAGTTTTCAGTGCAGGTTACCCTCACAACAACGCAGCTGCTAGAGGAGCAGTCAACCCCTCAGCAGCCCCCCCCCCCCACTTTCTCTCCCCAGCAGCAGGGTTAATTATGGCCTTTGGCGTTGTCCCCTCCCCAGGCCAGTTCGGTGAGACCGCCAGGAGAGCTAGCTCATTAGGGAGGGGAGCAGTGGAAGGTGGAATGAGAGAAGGGATGAGATGAGGTTTGTGGAATGAGAGATCCTGTTCCTCCCATCCTGTCAGCTCCCTTCTCCAAACAAAGGACAAGAGAGGCACAAAACCCCCGAAGCCAGACATGACCAGAGCACTGAATTTGGATGAGGTGTTTCTAGGGGAGAAGCCGACTGGCCAGAAGTGAAGCCGGGGAGGAGAGGGAAGGTGAGGGGGAGCACAGGCAAAGTAAGGCAAAGAGGGAGATAGGATAAGAAAGTAATAAGAGAATTGAGTGTGAACTAGGGATGCCGGAGAGTATAGGGAAGGCACCTGTTTCTTTGAAAGGGTTGAAGAGGTTGTTTTGGATACGAAAGAGCTTCCCAACTGGGCAGTTGGACCATCAGTTAGGGAGAAAGCAGCAGAGCGAAGAGCTGGGACTAGGGATGTTGGTGGAGATATAATGATTAACCATCCCCCTCCCCAGTCAGCTTTGAGCCCTCAATACAACTGAGTAGTAGCTGGGGTGTGGAGAGGGGAGTGTAGTGATAGAAACGGGGATGTCTCCGACTCTGACTGCTGCTCCTTGGCCACCTCAGAGATCAGAGGGGCGAGAGGGAGGGAGTGCTAAGCAAAAGGGGAGCGCAGCCCTAGGAAGGGGAGGGGCTGAAGGGGGTGCAACAACAGATGCAGGGTAGAAAAGAGTCAGAGAAATAGTGAGAGAGCCGGATTTACAGGCGAGGGAAGAAGAAGAAAGGAGACAAAAAGAGGGAGAGGAAAAGAGGGAGCAGCACACACAGAGGTGGAATTCCTAAGACAGAAGACCTACAGTTGGAAAGGATGGGTGGGGAAAACAGAGGCAGGACAGGAACTGAGTTTTCTTAGAGTTATGGTGAAGTACCAAATCTCTCCCTCAACCAACCTCCTCCCCTTTTCCTTCTTAAGGAGTCTGTAGAAAGCAGGAGGAGTATGAGAGAGAGAGTTTGGGAGCCTGGAAAAATGAGATGAGGGTGGCAAGAGAGAGAGGCAAAGTGTGGCAGAAACGAAGTGAAGCAGACCTAATGACAGAGACAGGGACTGAATCAAAAAGATTAATGTGGAAAGAAAGAGGCACGAGGTACCAAAATGAGGGGGGGGGGAGAAATAAAGGTGAGATACCTAGAATCAGAGAAAGAGTAAGGTGCAAAGTGAGAAACATCAGGAAGAACGAAATTCTCCATTGACCTTCGGGGATCTGTTTATCTTTCCTCCGTCCCTTCTTTCTTCTCCGTCTCTTTCCCCCCTCCCTAAGGTGGGAAAACAAACGTCTTTAGCCCCAACTGAGCGTGCAGGTTAATGTTGCTGGATCTCCTAATGTTTTGTATGGTGTTTACTGAGGATGGTGAGTGAATGGTTCAGAAGTGTGTTTGTGCTAGTGACTTTTATGTGTATTGGGGGGTGAGAGGAGAAAGTATGGAGTAGAATATACGAAATCTGAGAGAGGGAGAGATCTGGTCGGGAAGATGCTTAAGGGTCTTCAAAAATCGTAGTTCGTGTTTCTCGATCCGAATTCTGCGATCAAGTTCAAATCTTGCCCCTTAACATGAACTTGAACAAAAGGAGTAAAATGAAATCATGCAGACATAGGTCAAGATCACTTAATATCCAATATGTTAAACTTTAAAAATATCTTAACCGTTCTTCAAGATCATCTCCAATTTCTAACTTTGTTGCTCCTAGAAAAGAGAAAGTACAAAGTAAATGTAGGAGCAATTTCTCCTGTCTCCGAAACAAGGCGGTTCCTATCTTCCCTCATCCCCGGAATCTAGGTAAATAATCTTCCTGAAAATTATCTTCTAAGAATATTGTGACTCAGCTCTGTGGGGTGTTTTTTTTGGGGGGGGTGAAGTAGGGATGAGAAACGAGCTATGTGTTTGTTCAACTCAGACATTAGCCACCAAAAAACAAGAAACAACAACAAACAACCTCAGAGCAGATAGCAGTCACTAGATTCTCCCTTTGCCCCCTGTTTTTATAGGGAGGTTAACCACACAAGGAAGGGAGGAAAGAGACTGAGGAAGTGTCTCCTCCAGCAATGATGCCAATCAATCCTTTTTGTCAGTATAGCAATTACACAATATAGCAAACCAAACTCCCGTGGTGTGGAGGCCTTAAGGGACCGGGATGGTGGAATTAGTCTGAATCCCAGTGTCCTTGGTCAAAGAGTCCGATCTTCCCAGCTCCTTTCCCATAGAACAGGGAAAAGGAGATGAACGTGACGAGGAGGAGATGTCGAGAGAGGAAGGATGAGGATGGGAGACGTGGGAAAGGACCAGGAAGAAAGTGAAGGAAGAAAAGTGAGAAGAAAAGGAAAAGGGAGGAAATGGGGTGGGAAAGGGACACGTGAGAAGCAAGCAGAGGGAAAGGAATGGGAGGGGCATTAGGATAAGAGTGGAGGAAATAGTGGAAGGGGACAGAGAAGAGAATTTTCAAATTAATATTTTGCTATTTAATTTATTATGGGAAAATAAGCGGTGAGGCATTAGGAATACAGCTAGCAAAAACGAAATCCTTTTTTTCTCCACTTCCTACCTTTTATTCATCCACTCCCTCGTTTATTACAGTTTGCTTTGAGAAGGAACAGGCTCAGTAACACTCAAATAAAACCCGTATCCTTCGGAAACCCCGCTTGAACGGCAGTGCCCGATTCCGGAGGATTTGTTCCGGTGTGTCTTAATCATATTGAACTAACAGGATCTGGAAGGGCATAAACAATCTAGGACCAAGGGAAGTGGGGTTCAGTAGGAGGAATGCCAAAAGCCTCCTATCTCTGACGTGATTCCGTGGCTGTCCTTACTAGGCTGTAAGGGAAGAGGAAAGAAGCAAAGTATATATAAGGGGGGGGGGGTCTACAGGAGCGAAAGAGAAAAAAGATGGAATGAGAAAAAGGGAGAAAGAAGAGAGAGGAAGTCCGAATGGCTCTCCACTGCAGCCTGGAGGGGAGCGGGTTCCTTCTTTATAACCCCGGCCCGCCCTCCCTCCCTCTTCTGCTCCCGCTCCCGCCTCTGTCCCTCCCCCCTCCCCCGAAGCCACAGGGCAGCCAAGAGAGCCGAGCGCCAAGTAGAGGGAGGGAAGGAGGGAGAAAGGGGCTCGAGCCCCCGGCTCTCGGCCCAGCTGTCTTGGTGCCTGCATTCCCATCTCCTCCAACTAGCCCTGAGGAGCAGGGAGCCGGCTGGCAGAGCTGGGGCAGGTGCAGGTAGGCACGGGCACAAGAGAGTGGGTGGGGGGAGTTGTTTATGCCCCTGGGGAAGCCGGGACGAATCCCCGATTCTTTCCCCAATCCTATCGGTGTCTTTCTAGCCGCACCGAAACTTTATGTGGACTAAGGGAGCTAGAGGGAGCTGCCTGGCTCCGGCCAAGCCAGTTGAACAGCCTGCTCCCGCCGGCTTCCCGATTATTTGTCCTTTCCCGCAAGATCCCGCAGGATCAGTAGGAGCTGCGTGATGGGGGTTGCTTATCTGGAAGGAAAGTTGAAGCGAAATGAAGCAAGGTCTGTGAATCGCTTCCAGAAAGAAAGGCAGGAGCTATGTTGATGGGCCTGAAAAGGATCAAGCTTATATAGTACGAGAGGAGAAAAGGGCGAAAGCTAAGTAGGAAGAATCCCAGAGGAGGAGTAGGAGGGGGAAAAGGATAGACACAGAGGGACAGAGTCCAAGTCTTAAACACGGAGAAAAAGGGGAGACATTCCCAGGAAGGCTGAGCTATTAGCTCTGTCCTTGGGCTGCGTATTTATACGGTCGAGGGGGTGCACAGATGGACTCTCAATTGAATTCCATCTTCAACACCATCAGAGATTGATTTTCTACTCGCTTTTAATTTTGCCATAATTAATTAGATCATTACAACTGTTTGCTATTGATCTCCCTACTTAAACCTTCGGTGCGGAGGGGTTTCTCTGGGTCCCGAAAACCCCTGGGGAGGCTAGAGGAAGCACAAGTCCGGCAGCTCAGCATCCGAGGTGGAGGCCTAGATCTTAAGCTGGCCAGGCCTGAGAGAAGGCGGCCTATGGGACAAGGAGGCTGAAAAGCTAGTTAGGTTTACCCGCTGGCTTGGGCCGTTAGTTGTCAAAAGAAGAGGTTTGAACAGGCTCTGTGAACGGGCAAGGTGGCAGAAAGGGGACAGTGTTTGAATGAAAAGGAAAACCAGTAGGAGCTGGGATGGGTGGGAAGGCAAGACGAGGGTTTGGGTCCCAGGCTAGTTAAGAAGGAGGCACGAGACCTGCTACATTGGGGAAGACTCAGAAGACTTCACCCTCCAAATTCTAAATCTCCCTTCTCTCCGTCCTCCCCCCCCCCCATCCTTAGTCAGAACACCCCAAGTAACTAGATTGAGGTGGCGTTAGGATTTTAACCACAAACTCAAATTCAGTTTGAAATCTGTCTATGTTCCAGGGCAGACTGGATCTTCTGGGCCCCGGGAAAAAGGAGAGGGTAAACGACTCCACTAACCGACCCACTCAAGCAGCAGAGGACTCCTGACCCTTCTCATTAGTACTCCGGGCTTCTCAGGACCCCTTTCACTCTTCCCGCTGTTGGGCAGCTTCCCAGGAAGGATAGTCTCCTGAATAGGGCAATCACTTCCGTGCCACTGGTATCAAGCTTCTTAGGGGGACTACCTCCCAATGACTTCTCACACATACTTGCACCGACTTCTTCCCACCCACTCCCATGCACCAATGTGTCACTACACTCAAACTTTTAGCAAGGTAGTGGCATATTTATAAGAGAAATGTAGTAATAAAAGGGTAAGAACAAGTAAAAAAAAAAAGTAAAGAAACAAGAAAAAAGACCGGAAGAGGATTTCTGTCGTAAGACTAAGGAGAATTTTTGAAAATTCACTTTTTTTTTCAGAAAAAAGTTTTTGTAGGTGGATTTAACAAACTCAAACATACGAGGTTGGAGGCGACCCAAGTAGCTGGGAAAGGACGAGACCGGTGTCACTGTCCCCAGACTCTGAGGCCACCACACACCTCATCTCCCCTCCTCCCTCAACTTGGTGACCTCAGAGACTGAGGGCACAGAAACTCAGCAGAGCTTCTCCCACCGACTGAAGTAGTCGCCCCTCCCCCCTCCTCCAAGGCTCAAGAGAGATCCGCCCTCAGTAGATGCCCTGCAGTCCGGCTCTCCAAGCCAGCCATCTCCTACCCCTACTCCCCGATCCCCTAACCCCCTCTCTCAAAACGCCCCCACCCGGGTGCGCACTCGGGGAAGACTGGAGGCGAGGAAGGATAGGGGCAGATGGCGGGGACATCCAGCTACGTCGGAGGCCCGAGTTTCGCTCCCTTTTTTAGGACTGAGCTCCTTCAGCTGGCTTTGGGTCTGATGCGGGCCCCCCACCCCCACCCCCCTTACCTGTACGCCCCGCGCCCTGAGCCATTCTCCGAGTGCGCCTTGTCAGTGCGGCCGCAGCGGTGCAATCTGGCCTCCTGAGATCTCAGCCTTCCCCACTGGCGCTTCCCCGAGATCGGGCGCAGCCACCCAAAACTGACCGGCTCAGATAACCCAGCTAACTCTCCTCTGGCGCTGGCGCTCTCTCTCGTTCTCGCTCTTGCTCGCTCTCTTTCTGTCTCTGTCACACACACACACACACACACACACACACACACACACACACACACACACTCAGAACTCCACGCTTTCACACAAAAGTAAGCCTAGAGGACACAAACCTACAGTTGCTCACCTAGACACCCCACCACCGCCAGCGTCAACCTATACATTCAAAAGACAGTCGAGCCCAGAGAGATAGCAAACACAATCAGTCATTCACTAGCTTCCTTCACCCACTTCCCAGAACACTCATCCCGTCACACTTCCCTCCACCCTCACACACACATTCCCTGATATACTTAGTCCCACACTCCCCTTGCACACTCCCAGCAAACTCACACACACTCAGTCACACGGTCCATGAAATCTACTCACAGTCACACACTCCTTCACCTCCTTAGTCATACACCCCATTAATACTCACAGTCACATACACTCCTCGACACACAATCACACACTTCCTGACACACACAGCCACACACACTCCTCCACATCTTCACAAGTCACACACTCCCTGACACTCAGTCACACACTGACAACCTTAATCACACTCCCTGAAATACAATCACACATTCCCAGAGATCTTAGTTGGCAAATACTCCTCCACATTCTCACACTCAACCACTCACAACTCAACCTTCTCACACATTTCTGGACATCTTTAGAGCCATAAATGTACTTCCAACTATCTATTGCTCTCATTAAAGAAAGAATCTAGATTCTAGAACTTAAAGGTAAGGGTCTGTAAACTTTTAACAAAAATAAAAATAATAAAGAAAGGAGTGTCAATGGGAGGATATAATTTGAGGCCTGGAGGAAAAGAGATGAAAACCAAACCTGGGCCTACTGTACTTTAGTCAGACAAGCATCAGATGCCAGGTCTTTTTTTCTCTCTATGTCATTTTTGGGAAAGGGTGCTGTTGGTTTGGAGTTGAAAAATTATACATATGCACATTTATCCAGTGAACATTCCCATTTACATAGGCATGGTTACTCATATACATCCTATCAACCACTCATACCCTAACACTCTTCTCACTCTTTCCTACACTCATAAGTCCTTTTTCATAGCTATGAATTTGCAATCATTCTGTCACACCCCCACAAGCTTGCACTCTTCCCCACACCCATAGTTGTTACTTTTCCTAGCCTCACAAAATCACCCATACAACACACAATGACTTTATGACCTTGCATTGCCTGTGACACCCTCATTTGCACACAGAAAGCCAATGCATGGAGGCACAAAAGCTTTCAAGTTCCTCAGGCTTGTTGGGGATTCAGTCTGGAAAGCTGGAGGCATGGTCAGAGATGCCCTGCCTAAGACTCCAGACTCCACTTCTCCTGTGTCTGGCCTAGCCCAGCTTGTCCCCATAGAATCAATTCTCATCAGAAATAGATTTCCCATCCACAACATTTGAAAGAACACTTGAAATGTAGTCATCTCTGTCAACAAATTTCAAATTATACATTTTTCTAAATGAAGATTAAAATTTTACTATTGGGATCAATTTCAGGGATCAGAGTCATTGATAAAAGCCAAGTGTATGGCTTTCATTTAAAAAACAAACAAACAACAGAAACTCAAAGTATAAAAAAACCTAGACATACTTTTAAGATCTAACCAGCAGGAACCACTCCACCCTGCTCTGACCTCCAGTCTGACTTCCCCAGAGTTCTTCCAAGGTTGGAGAATTAAAAGCAGAAAAATATGTTCCAAAGGACATATGAATCTTCTCATACAATTAAAATCACTCATCAGTTTGACAGTCAGACTTTTCCAGGCACACAGATTCAAAGATTTCTTCACCACAGATTGTCTCAGAGTACCACACCTTTATACAGTTTCCTTCACAAGCCCTTATACTTTTATAGTCACTACAGAAATTACTTTCTTTTATGAACTTTTAATCACACACAATGTATCTTCAAGCACAAGGATCATGCACAAATAAGCACCTAGAACAGAAACACTCAGATGGAAATCCTTATTCCCTGGCCTTCTGCAGGTCTCCTTGATGACCAGAATAGTGTGTGGTGAGAGGTGAGGTTCTATAAGAGAAAAGAATGGAGTCTAGATAGAATACCACATGAGGACTGGAGTGGGAGAGTGTTGTTTCTAGGGGAGTGGCAAACCTCTCTTTTACTACCCAGCCACAATCTAGGGGCTTTGGAAAAAATAGGGAAAGGACCAGGACCTAGTGAGTTCTTGGTTCTTTGTCTCTAGATGTCTAGGCCCCCAGCCCAGATTTTTCTCTTGGACCTTTTTTGCTCCCTCCCCCATTGATTGAAAGTCTCTCTCAGATCCTCCAAGGAGTCCCAGGAAAAATGATCCACCATTCTATTGATTCTTCATTAGGATTACATTTTCACATTTGCTAAATTGGTTTTAAAAGCTTCCCCCCATTGTTATTGTCCTGTCAGATCCTGTGGTCTGAGGGTATGAGTTCTCAAAAAAATGTCCCCCACTTTGAGATGCTGCTGTGATTACACTACCCCACCCAGAAATATTATAGGCATTTTGATGATTGGTATTGTGTTTTGGTGTCTTCTTTAGAAAAAGAAGGTGACTGGAGAACCAGGTCCTGGGTAGAGGTAGAAAAAGGATATGGGAAAGGCTCAGCTGGCAGGACCCTGTAGTTACTTCAGTCCTACCCCTTTGTCCTAGAGATTCCAAAGAAGACACCCTTGAATCTTTCTTTCCCTTTTAGACATAATCCAGCCATCTAGGGTTCTTTGAATTTTGAAGGAATGTAAAGAGACAAGGCTTTAAAGATCATTTTCTGTTTGTCTACACTGTCCCACCCCACCCTCACCAAGAATGAAGGGGAAATAGGAAAAGTAGACTTCCACCCCACTTCTCCCATCTCTCTCTCTCTTTAAAAAAAAAAAAAAACTCCAGCCAAACTATGAGCTATTTCTACTAGGTACGTGGCCTAGAGGGAGAGCAGTCTGCTTTGTGCCAGCAGCAGAAGCCCCAACCTTACACACAGGTCCTGGTAATCATTAACCGGTCACTGGAAGGGAGGAAAGAATTCAACTTATGGGGAGGTGAGGGACAAAGGGAAAGAGAGACTGGGAGAAAGACAGAGACAGAAGTAGAGAGACAGAAAGAGAAAGACTGAGAGAGAAGGGGAAAGAATGAGAAAGAGAAAGAAAAAAGTCAGAAAGGGGCAAGGATAAATAAAGAAAAAGAGAGGGGAAAGACAGAGAGGTAGAGAGAATGGAAGGAAAGGGGAAAAGACAGAGGGAAAGGGGAGGCCAGAGACTCCTCCAGAAAGCCTCTGACCTTAAAGGTGACAGCCCTTAGGCCTGCGGGGGATCGGGAAGGAGTGGGTGGTGCAAGAAGGTGGCAATGGGCAGATGTGAAGAAAGGCAGGGGCAGCGGGATGTGTCTCCCTGATGTGTTTATCCCCTAATCAGTTCATTAGTTATAAACAACATGACATTAGAAGTTAGGAGGCAGTTGATATTAATTTTTATTTAACTAGTTGATGTTTAATCCGTCACGCCAGGCTGAGGAGCAGCGAGAAAGATCTTCCTGACAGAAAACCAGTTAGAACTTCATAAGGCGCAATCAGTGTCCGGGCTTTGGAACAAACGAGAGAGACAGAGACAGAGAGACACAGTCAGAGACAGAGACAGGGACAAAGAGGCAGTCAAGCAAAAAGGGAGCCTAACGCCCGAAAGTCGAAGAGTGGGTTGTTTTGTTGTTGTTGTTATAAGAAAAGGGAAGACAAACCAAGGGCAGAGGGGAACAGGCTAGGGATTTAAAGCACCTCCCTCTGAGAGGACAGAACAAAAGGAGAAAATCTGAGATGGCCAGGCAGGGTCAGGCAGAAAAGCCACCTGCCAAGGGCTCCGGGCTTTGCCAGAGGTCTCCTCACCTGGTCACAGCCCAGGCACTGCCAGGCAGTGATGGACTGGGAAGTCCTGCTGCGGAGCGCCTAGGTCGGACAGAGCTCACCCGGGCCGAGAAGGGCGAGGACAGGCTGCCTGGGATTGTCTTCTGAAAAAGTGCCCTCCGAAACGAATGGGGCTGGGGCTGGGGCTGGGGCTGGGGCTGGGGCTGGGGCTGGGGCTGGGGCTGGGGCTGGGGCTGGGGCTGGGGCTGGGCAGGAAATGAGCCCGGAGCAGGTGAGAACCGACTCTGCGGGAAAAGTCATTGCCTCTTCAGGGGTCTAGGGAGGGCAGACAAGTTTGAGTCGGAGGAGAAAGAAGCAGAGTTTTCGGGCATGGACTGGAGTCATTGCAATCAATGCTTAAGTCTGATGAATAATAGTAAATAGTTTCAGTTTGAGAAAGTTTGGCGCGTGCCTACTCAACAAAGGGTCTGAAAAGGCGAGTCTCTGAAAGTGGGTGACCGTGCTGGGTGCGCATCTCTAGGTGTGAGTGAGTGCGTGCACCAGCCTTGCACGCGCGGGCTCAAAAGCACGTGCAGTCGGCTTTTTCCACGGACAATTGTAAGCCGCCCTGGCTTCGTCACGGTTTTCTGAGCCGAGCGCGGGGGCGGGAGAGAGAGAACAGGAGAGGGAGGGAGGAAGGGGGCTGTAGTTTTCCTACGCCAAGGGCCGGTTTCTTGGTGCAGGGGGATCCTTGCAGATTCGGGGACAGATTCAGAGAATCTCATTATTTGCATGTTAATCTGCCTCTGCCGCTCAAAGGAAATCGTTTAAATTCCGAAGAAAATTACCTCTTGCCAACGGTTAATAGTTAACTCGTACGGAAAAGTTCCCATGGAAAGGAATGGAATGGAATGGAATGGAATGGAAAGGAAAGGAAAGGAAAGGAAAGGAAAGGAAAGGAAAGGAAAGGAAAGGAAAGGAAAGGAAAGGAAAGGAAAGGAAAGGAAAGGAAAGGAAAGGGGGAAGGGAAAGGTAAAAGGAAAGGAAAGGAAAAAGGGAAAGGAAAGGTAAAAGGAAAAGAAAGGAAAAAGGGAAAGGAAAGGTGAAAGGAAAGGAAAGGAAAGGAAAGGAAAGGAAAGGAAAGGAAAGGAAAGGAAAGAGAGAGAGAGAGAGAGAGAGAGAGAGAGAGAGAGAGAGAGAGAGAGAGAGAGATGAGGGGAGGAAGGAAAGAAGGAAGGAAGGGAAAAAAGAAGCAAAGAAGGAATCCTAAGCGAAAGGCGAAGCGCAGGCCATGGGCATTCCGACCCCAGGAGGGCTGTCTCACATCTCTCCACTTCCCGGCACTCAGCTCCGTTCTATTTTCTTCCCTGCTTCCGGGCCTCGGGCTGCGGGTTGAGCTCTCGCAACCCGTCAGTGAATAATTCAGTTTATCAAATCCTTTCGTTTGGAAAGCTGTCTGCTTCTTTGGGGGCTCAGTTCAGCACCCGACTCCTTTCGGGGAAGAAAATGATTCCAGAGAGAGCTTTTGAAGGAGTCGGCACAGGAGGGATGGAAAAGTCTGACAGGCGATGGCAGACCAGTACAAAGAGAGGCAGGCTCGTAAAAGACAGCCTAAGTGGAGATAGGTATAGCAGGGAAGGAACCCTAGCAAAAGTAACAGAAGAAGGGGAAAGGAAGGAGAGATGAGAAGCCAAAAGACAGAAGAAGGGGAAAGACGGAGAGAAGTAAGAAGAAGGAGAAGAGACAGGGAAAGGGAAAAGGAAAGCGAAAGAAACGAGAGAAATAAAAAAGGTAAAAAAGAAAGAAGAAACTAGGAATGGCTTTTGTTTTTAAGCAGTAGCGCCCGAAGAGAGCTTTGTCAAGGAGCGAAAAGCGCGCCCCGCAGTGGCTGGGCCTTAGGGACGCAACATAGTGAAGCTGGGGGTATTGCGGCTCTGGCTGCTGCAGTCCTCAACTCCAGGTGCGGACCAGGTGTTTCAAGGGGGAATTTCGGAATGGAAATTCACAGGAGAAAGAGTCGCATTTGCGGAGGTGGGAGTGGGGGTGAGGCTGAGGGTCAGAGGTGGAGATAAGTTCCTGGACTGTCCATTAGAGGTGAAGGGAAGGGGACTTGCTGCGGTTATTTTGACTGAGACCAGAGGACTTTAGGCAAAGGACCACTCTTAATTTCTCATCAGTCACTTTTTCCTGCGTGCTCAGTATGAGCTAGAGGCGTTTTGCAATTGTAAACTGGGGACTGCTGGGACAGAATCGGGCAGAAACTGTTTACCCAGTTTGAGAAGGATCGATTCTGAGTCGGCCTGAAACTGGTCTGACTTCCATCTAGTCCATATAGTTGTCTTGTGAGCTCATTCCCTTTCCACCATCACACACCGGGTGTTCAGAAGATTGGTTTCAGGGAAGCAGAGTCGGGAAGAAATTGCATCCACTGACCAGCGGAGGGCGCATTTCTCAAGCAGCCTCTGTCCTAAAGAGAAGAAAGAGGTATATAGATCGCAGAATCCGCAGAATCTTCCTGTTCCCCCCCCCCCCCCAAGAGAAGGAAAGAGGAGACAGAGAGATAGAGAAAGAAAGACAGAGAGAGAGAGAGAGAGAGAGAGAGAGAGAGAGAGAGAGAGAGAGAAATACACACACACATATACACACCCCGAGACAGAAAGACAGACACAGACACAAGGAGACACAGAGAGACAGAACGATAGGGACAGAGACACAGAGAGAAAGAGAAACAAAGTCAGAGAGAGACAGCGAGAGAGAGAAAGAGATGGAGGAAGGGAGAAAAAAGAGAAGAAGAGATTCTTTGGTGGATATTTCTCTAGATATTTTCTTATCACCAGATTTAGAACTTGAGATGATGTACTTTAATAGAAAAGAAAACTGAGGCTAGGAGCAGGACTTCCTCAAGCCAAAGAGCTTATAAATATAGGAAGTGGGGCTAGGAACTTCCTTTCCTAATCTCAGAGCCAATGCCTTTTACACCACTTTATCTTATATTTGCTCTAACAAGTTTTCTTGTTACTATCCGAATTACCTCATTTGGGCCACCCAGAACTTATTTCTCTACTCTGCTCCTTCCTACACATACATAAATTCATCTCTAGAATGGCCCTGAAACTTTATCCCTTCCAGAAATTGCAAGTCTCTTATACCACATACAAAAGATCATACAGAACTATGTGTGTTTGTGTGTATGTAATGTGTGAAGGGGAGGGGCTGGAGAGGGGGCTTGCTTTGCACTAAGCTTGTCACAATCTGAAGAATTCCCTTTGAGCTATTTGTGCTTAGCGGTTCACATCTGGAAAATGAATGGCTGGATTTCAGAGGCTATCCTAGTTGCACCCAACTTTTCTAGTAATCAAACTGAACAACCTCACCCTATGGGATAGACCCATGTTGACCCATAGAAAGCAGCTAGCAGCTTGAGCAGAGAGCAAGGGAGCTATAGGACATGGCAAGAAAGATCTGGTCTCAAGGAACTGCATTTTATCTACTTGGAAAAAGGAAGAGATGAGCTTTTTTAAAAATGCTTTACCACCTTCTGCTCTCACTTCCCCCCCCTCCCCCTTCCCCCAAATGGACTTAAATGTTTGTAGAGCAGAGAACATAGTCTGTCCTTGGGGCTGTCACGCCACCTGCGCTCTTCTATCAGCCAGATGTGTTGAACGACCACCTCGGCAGAGCAGATTTTAAAGACTGTATAGTACATCTCCCTTTTCCTACAAATTAGTAAACTGAGGCTCAGATTTTTTTTTGAGAATTCGGGCAAGAATATTTCAAACAATAAAAAAGCATCAAAACTCAAAATTAAAACTACTTTCACATCATTTAGAAGTCAGCTACTAAACAATAAATATAACTGAATTTTGACTTGGGAGTATATGAAAAAATTACTCTTAGAGAAAAAATCAAGATGTTTCTCAATCATTATTATCATCATCTCTGATCTATATGGAATAAAAAACTTTCAAAGTATAGAGACTTTGAGGCTTGAAGTTTAAATGACTTGCCAAAGGTCACATAGATCCTCTGCCTGCAGGTCAGAGCTTTTCAGAACACTGAAACTCTTGATCTCTAACCTTAAATCAACCATTCATTAGTTATTGAACTTCTGATTGTTTAAACCTTCTTCCAGCTTTGGGCAGATAGAGAGGAAGTCACATCCCTGTCCTTAGGAAACTCAACAATTCACTTCAATTCAATTCGACTTAGCACACATTTATTAAACACCAAATATGTGAAATGGAAACTCACTCAAAAAGTCAGCAAAAGCAGGTGATTTCTGGTCATTATCAAAGCAGTATTCAGATGGTAATAGAGGAAGACTAAGGGGAAAGAGATTGGACCAGGCTTTGGGAAAATGGACCTTTGGTTTGACTTTCAAAAGCAGATAAGATTCGGAGATAAGAAGGAGGCACCCTTGTGATAGTCCTTCATCTATTTCAGGAGACTTTCATGGTTCCTGTAGGTAGATGACTCTCAAATTCTGAAAGAATTTTTTGTCCTGAGCTAGATCTCTGATTTGGTAGATTAGAGAGAAGAAAGTGAAATCAGCTAGGTAACCAGGGGCTTTCTCACTTGGGGAGGCCCACATTATATTCTGATCTAGTTCTGTGGAATTGAGAAATCTTTCTGAGTTCTCTCAACTTGTCTTTTTCTTTTTCATACCTAACTTCAACCCTTCTTGTGCTTCTGTTTCCTCTGCTTTCTTGCTTTCACCATCTAAATTTCCTCTTGTTTCTCTAAGGAGAGGAGGTCAGAGCCAGCTTGGATAGGTATAGTGGTTTGATCTCTGCTGAAACTAGTGGAAGGGTCACTCCTCACTCCTCCATTTCCCCATATAGGAGCTCTAGTACTCTCTCCCCCCTAGGAGGATGGGGGGTCCACTTAGTTGTTTCTTTAAGCAAATAAGGATTTCATCCAAGTCCATAGAGAACCCTAAATTTTCCCCTCTTTTGTACCTTTTCCTGGTGAGCCAAAACTGACTCCTCCATCCTTCCCACCCCATGTTCACCACCTGCTCTGTGATGGGACTGGCCTTTGTTGAGTGTTCAGGAGTCCTCGCCAACAGCAATGAACCATCCTCAGAGAAGAAACCACCTTCCAGAACTGTTCAAACAACTGATAGCTTCTCTATACTTACCCCGCCTGTAAACCAACACGATTCTGCTCCTGGTTTCCCTGAACTGGCAGGAGGCAGATGCTACACTCCAAAACTAGCCTGAAGGAGAAATGGCCCTTAACAAGGAGACGGAGCTTTTAAAAAGGAGGAGAAAAATCTCCAGGTCACTGTTCCCTAGGTGATTATGGGGGCGGGGGCAATGTTCTCTTCTCTCTCTCCCTCTCTCTCTCTCTCTCTCTCTCTCTCTCTCTCTCTCTCTCTCTCTCCCTCTCCCTCTCCCTCTCCCTCTCTCTCTATTTCTCTATCTCTATCTCTATCTATGTCTATATCTATATACATATACATATGCATATACACAAGCACACACATACACACCCATATATGTCTGCATGGAATCAGTGAATTGTACAGTGTAAGAACTGTATACTAGTTTAGAACTCACTTAGTTTGACCCTCTCCCCTTTTAACAAAGGAGAAAATTGAATCTTAGAAAAACTCTGCATCTGTCTCCATCTGTATGTATTCTTTGTGTATGTCTATATATTGAGTAATATCTGTGTGTATGTATATCTGTATCTATATTTATGCCCCAAAGTCTGGGTGTGACCATGGCTTTATATATGAATGTGTATTCAAGATGGTACTATAAAGTGCTAAGATGGAAATTTAACCATCCTACCTGAACTTAAGTACCCATATAAACAGAAGATCCCTTTAAACTGGTTGCCTTGAGAGGTTAACCACTTGCCCAATAAGGTTTCCATTGAAGAGAATGTTTTAGGAATTCACTCCTGTTTGTGAAATGCTTTTGGAAACTACTGTACATATCTCTGAATATCCTCCATGACAAAAACATCTTTGTCCTCTGAAAGATAGATTTGATTTTCAAAAATTGTCCTAAGGTCTTCAGAGATAAGTATGAGGAGTCAATAGGAAGATGAGTTTGTGTAGCTCGCTTTGGTCAAAAAGCCCGAAGAAATTGCAAAGGGAAGAAATAAATATCTTTTCTTTCCTTAGTCCGAATGCAGTTCCAAAAGAGGAGTTAGTTCTAGGAAGTGTTCCGAGAAAATGAAGTGTTGTTGGGTTCTGTGAATGGCTCCCTTAAAGGGTCTACCTATGAAAAGGATAGACCTGATTTGAATAAGTTCTAGTCTCTAAAAAAAAAAGTCTTGTCACATTTTTTATACTTGTGTGTCAGTAGAAGTAAGTGAATAAATGAGAAAAATGAGTGTGTATGTGTAACTGTGAACAAATGTGGATAACTGTGTGAGTTGAGTCTACCGGTGTTGTTCTCCTTACATCTCCCCACCACCACCACCAAGGCGCCCAATTCCCTGGCTAGGCCTGAGGTAGAGGAAGAGTAGAAAGTTGGCAGATAGGCACTGTGTGTGTGTGTGTGGGGGGGTTTCTGAGAACAGTCCCTCTCTTCTACTCCCTCCTTTTTTTCTCTTAAACTAGTTATTTTACCCGAATTGTTCTAGGGAAGTTCCCCTCTTTCTCCACAGTGATCGGGATCCTGGTAAGGAGTAGGGTTGGAAAGTTCCCGAAGCTTTAAAGTGAACTGAGCAAATCTACAGAAACCCGGCTCCACAGCCACACTCCGGGCCAATCCTTCGGATCTTTTTGGTTCCCAGAGCGGGGCGCTAGGCATCGCTCCCCGTCTCCCTGCCCAGTCCCCCGTCGCTCCTGGAGAGCGCACAGGCTCGATTAATAATCATAAACCCCCGCTCACCCGCCTCTTAAAATTAATAACTCTGTAATTAGAGTCATTTCACAAGTCTCCCGAGCTGCTGGAGAGGCCACGGCCAGAGCCGGGCAGCGGTTCTCCCCAGCCCCGCGCTACCGGGAGACAGCGTTATTAGCAGACATCTGCAGGTAGGGAATTAAAATTAAAATCGCTCTCAACAATCCAATACACTTTTTATCAGCCATCTCTCTGAGAGCCGGGCCCATTCATCATCGGAGGCATTCTCCCTGAAAACAGGACCCATTCAGATTTTATACAAATTATCATATTTATCATCGTCTCCAACTCCGGAGTCACATCTCCGCAAAGTGTCTGCCGTCTCCCTGGGGAGCCCAGCCCGCCGAGCTCCGGAGGCGCAGCAATTCTCCTGGCTCTCTCTCTCTCTCTCTCTCTCTCTCTCTCTCTCTCTCTCTCTCTCTCTCTCTCTTCTCCCCCCCTTCACTGTCTTTCCAGCTCAGTCTGTCTGTCTTTAGTCTCCATCTATCCCAGCCTCTATATTCATCTTTGTCTCTTTATGTACATCTTTCTCCCTCTCCTCTGTTTCTCTCCATTTCTGTTCTTCTTTCTCTCCCTTTGTTTCTCTCAATTCTATCCCTCTGTCTCTATCTCTATTTATCTTTATCTCTGTCATTTTCCTGTCTCTCTCCCATCTTTATTTCTTTGTTTTTCTGCATTTTTGCTATTCTCTTGCTATTTTCTCCTTCCTTGTGCTTTCTCTTCATTTCTCCTCTGTTCTCTCCATTCTCTCCTCCTTTGATATGTTTCTGCTTATTTCTCTGATTCTCTCCTTCCATTTCTGTTCATTTCTCTCTAGTTGGTTCTCTGGCTCTGTGTCCCAGCTCCTACTTTTCTCTCTGTCTTTCTATATGGGCCTGACTCACAGTACAACAAGGCTTGCACAAAAACCAAAGGCCCAGGTATTGCAGAATGAAATAGTCCTGTCCTTACAGGGTGAGGCCACCAGAGAATTCCACCTTACCTTGATTCCCTGCAGCTCTGGAGGCACAGTTTGAAACCTCGGCCCCAAACTTTCTCTTGAGTGAGGCAATAGCTATTCAGTCAGTAACTGAATAGAGTCTGGGTGTCTGTGCAAGGTGCAGACATTAAGGAAAGAGATGGACAAATGTACAGACATAGTAAAGAATGCAAACATGCACAAATATGCTTGGGCACTATCAGGCTTGCATTGAGAGCTACTGAAACATACTAGAATAAGTGGTCCAAGACATTTTGGCTCCAGCATCTAGAACTCCTCCACTTTCCCTCTTTCCTAGAAAAGTCTCTGATGGCCTTTTCAGGATCCCTAGAAGATGGAGCCATAGACACCATTCCCCTGCCCCTGGGTGTCCTGGCTTGACTTCTATTGAGGACTCCATGGTTCTCTGACTCTCCTTGTCACCTTCCCCCCTACCCCAAACCTTCCCTGCTTAGATCCTCTGAGGCAAGGTTGGAAGCTTTCAAGATGGACTTTTACTCAAAAAGGAAGGGAGGGGTGGCTAGGTGGCACAGTGGATAGAACACTGGCCCTGGAGTCAGGAGTACCTGAGTTCAAATTTGGCTTCAGATACTTAATAATTACCTAGCTGTGTGGCCTTGGGCAAGCCACTTAACCCCATTTGCCTTTCAAAAAAACCTAAAAAAAAAAGAACAAAAAGGAAGGGAAATCATACCAGCAGGGGTAGACACATGGCAGAGACCCTGAAAGGCTGAAGGGGGGAGAAAAATCAGAATCTGGACTTTTAACTCAACCTTCAAAAATGCCCACATTTTGTCTATGTGAAATTGACCTACTTTTGTTCCTCTCCCTTCCTGAATCTGTGATCTTGGGTTCCTCAATCTTTCATCCATCCTCCCTCCCTGATTTTCCTGGCCAATTCCCTTCCTACTTAGCTAATTCCAAAGAACTCCCATCAAAATCCAGTAATTGCTGTTGATTCAAGAGGTTGCAAGACAAAATCCTAAAGCAAGCCTCCTAAACTTAATCTTTATTTTGTCAGCAAATTTGTAGCAAATGAACCCTGGTCCTGAGAGAGAAAGTGGAAAACCAAAGAGGGGATGTGTTCTTTCCAGCTGTGGTCCATTCTACTTCTTTTACACTTAGATACAATAGACTCAGACTAACACAAGCAAACAACACAAAAGAAATTCACGGGTTTACACAGACTGACATATTTGGTCAAGCACATCATAGACACATTTGTGAGTTCATCTGTCCACAAAAGTATAAGTATTCATTATAAGACAAAACAAACATACATATATTTGCTTTCTAATTTCTTTCCACCTCAGAGACAGAAAAGAAAATGTCACATTAGAGTAGAGATAATATACACACTGTATTCTCTCTTGTGGTCTTTTTGCTCAAGGAAATTAACTATCTATGGCCCTGAATTGCCTTCCAGGTCCCCATCAATGAAAACTATGTCAGAATCTTCCCTGAACACAAGATTTAAAATTCATTTATTAAGCTCAGACTATGGCAAAGGCCTGTACTGGAAATTTTGATAAGACAAACAGTTCCTATGCTTAAGTAGTTTGTATTTCATGGGTTTACACTTGTACATATGTGTGTCTGAATATAAAGTTGTGTTTCTAGAGGATTAATAAAGATATGCATTAAGAGAAACACCAGTGAGGGGAATAAAATTGAGTCCTGGTGGAAAGATTTGAATGTCTACTTGTCAATTTGTCTTTTAGTCTTTATTAATCACTCACCCTTCCAATAGATATCATTACCATGTCCCTGAACAGAGACATAATATACAATCACAATGTAATATACAGAGAGGTAGGTCTGACTCCATTATTTTATGGGTGAGAAAATAGAAACCCATAGAGGATAAGTGATTTATGCAAAGTCACACAGTTGCAGAACTGTTTTTTGAATCCAGACCCTCTGATTCCAATTTTTTTTGTCCCTCCAAATTAAAGTTGAATGCTTGCAGAAAGCAATGACAATAATAAAAAACATTGGAGGTGGCTAGGTGGCTAGGTGGCACAGTGGATAAAGCACCGGCCCTGGAGTCAGGAGTACCTAAGATTCAAATCCAGTCTCAGACACTTAATAATTACCTAGCTGTGTGGCTTTGGACAAGCCACTTAACTCCATTTGCCTTGCAAAAAAAAAACCTTAAAAAAACATTAATACTTTACATGTGTATAGAACTTTTGAATTTCAAAGTAATTTCCCATCCACTGTCTGATTTGGTTACCACAAAAATTCTATGAGAGAAGTAGGGGAAGAAATATTACTCTCAATTCTTCAAAGGAGGGAGTTGAGAGGTGAAATGATTCACTAAACCATAGCTTCATAAGATCAGGGACTAAATCTTATATAAATTTTATATTTTCTCCAGTCCTTAGTGAAGTTCTCTGCATACAATAGGTACTTAATAATATTGATTTAAATTATCCAAAGTGGCAGAATTGGATCTAGAACCTAAGTCTTCAGACTAGGTCCTGGATTCATCTACCAAACAATATTGTTCCTAAATACAGCCCTACTCCAACAATTGCACCTGTATCTGATTGTCATTTTTCCTTTCCCCCCTCCAAATCCTATACTTGCTCAAAAAACATAGGCAGTCAAAGGACTGCCAACATAGATAGAGGGAGACAGAAGCAGGAATGAAACAATTCCCTGATCTTTCAGCAATAATTCCATCATTGATGACAATGGGGAGGAGAGTTGGAACACAGGCCCTTTACTCCATCTTATAACTATCTTCTTTCCACAGGGCCTGCTTCCTCTTTAGTTCTAGGCTGGAAAAAGCTACTGTCTCCTTAATTAATAGGGGAAGTGAGAGGTATTAATTAGGAAATAATACAGAGAAATGTGGGGAACCACTTCCTTCCTAACAATTTATGACCCTATTGGTGTTGGCAGTAACATTACTATATATAGTCTTTCTGGGGCAGCTAGGTGGCATAGTGGATAAAGCACTGGCCCTGGAGTCAGGAGTACCTGGGTTCAAATCCAGTCTCAGACACTTAATAATTACCTAGCTGTGTGGCCTTGGGCAAGCCACTTAACCCCGTTTGCCTTGCAAAAACCTAAAAAAAAAAAGATAGTCTTCCCCCCCAGATACTAGTTAGGAACAATATCTAGCTGAGAAGCCATCATTAGCAAATGCTGGAAACTGACTCACTGATGTCAAAGTACAAAGATGACCCAGTAGACTGTAAGCTCTTTGAAAGCAGGTTTTTCTTCTTTTATCTCTATATCTCTACCTCAAAATGGCAAATAGAAGGTGCTTACAAATAGAAAGGTGCTTACAAATGAAATAGAAAGAAGGTTCCATCCTAAAAAAAAAAGGAAAGAGGGTTCCATCCTAAAAAAAATCAGTGGGGGGAGGATCTGTTAAATGTCACACACACAAAGAGCCCATATGCAAGCACACGTATATTCTCTGAGCATACACTTTACAAGAACACAATCTCTGCTTTAAGTCTAAACTGAATAACCGGGGCAGCTAGGTGGCACAGTGGATAGAGCACCGGCCCTGGAGTCAGTAGTACCTGAGTTCAAATCCGACTTTAGACACCTAATAATTACCTAGCTGTGTGGCCTTACACCCCATTGCCTTACTAAATAAATAAATAAATAAACCTGGTCTTCTCCATTTCACATTTTTAATTTAAAGCTCAAGTCCTCCCAGTCATCATCATCATCATCACCACCACCACCACTCCTCAAGTGTTTCATCATATCCTTTCAGAGGTATATGTTTAATGAAGTTATAGAGTTTTCACAACCACTGACTTATTTGATTTTTTTTCCCCTGGTGGCAGGGCAAGGGTGTAGTCCCATTTTACAGATGGGGAAACTGAGGCCAGGAGAAGTGAGTGACTTGCCAGGGTCATGAGACTTGCCTGTGGTTCTAGGTGGATGGGGTGATTGACTTAGCCCGTCTTGCCGCCCCGCCTGCCCCTCAGCAGAGATGCTCAGCCCCGGGCCGGTACAGAGTCCACAGCCTAGACCAGGGTCCACAGCCCAGACCAGTATACCTCAGCCCTTGCAGAAAAGTAGTTCCAATACCATGTTTGTTAACTAGGTTATCTAGGCTGTGGAAGATTTTAATGTTGAATTTTATAGCTTTACCACGCTCTGTCGTCCTTGTGAATATTGTAATATTGCATTTTTTACAAGTTACTCTTCTGTTAATGTTCCAGCTAGTAACTTTTATAATCCTCCTCAATGAAATTTTTTTGTATTCTTCCGCACCGTTAACCCCGATGGCGGCGCCTCGGCCCCTGGCAGGAGGCAGAGACGAGATGAATTCCTCTTTAATCAGAAATAATAATAATAAAAACACACGCGGCTCCGCTGCCTGGCTCTCTAGCTTCCTTTCGAAGCCCGCAAGAGCCCCTAGGCTTGGGGGGGTGGGGTCAGAAGGTCTGAGCCCCGAGCCCGGGAGGAGGAGTCCTCAGTTCAGGAGGCGGTGCTCCAGGCCCAGAGGCCTTGAGCCAGAGCTGAAGGGTGACTGGTCCACTTCTGGTTTGGGGGTGTGGGGGGCGGTGGAGTCAGAGAGCCAGACGGGAGGACCTAGGGTGGTGTCCACGGTACGAGAAAGGGGGCTGGGGAGCAGGACCTGGAGGGAGTGGATTCTATGAGGTTCATGACTCAAAAGTCCAATAGGGAATAGACAGCAGGGGTTTGGAAGGAAAGCTTTGAGCTTGAAGTGCCTTAGAGCTCCCAGCTCTCTCTTCTTCCAGATCCTCAGCTCCCTGCTCCTCCGCCTTTGGGGAGTCCAATCCAGAGGGGGCAGATACTTCTTTCGCCCTCACAGTAGTTCAATTCTTTGCTACCCTTTTCCATTAATCTCTTTTTTATCTTAATTCCATTTCTTTCTGCCTTTTTTCCTTCCTCTTTATCCATCCTGTCTCTCCTCCCTCTGAATCCTTCTTCTCCATCACATCCTTCCCTGTCCTTTTTTTCCTTAGAAAAACTGGAGCAATTGGAAGAGCTAAATTTGTTTTGGGGCAATGGGGAGGGGGCTGCTGGCAGAGAATAGGAAAAGCGGGAGACAGTGAAAGATACATTAGGAGAAATCTGTGGATAACAGTTTGTATCTTGTGTATGCCTGTTTATGGTGCATTTCTCTGTATTTGACTGGTTTCTCTGGTTGTGTATTTTATTTTCTCACTGCTTTAAAGTATGTGTGTTGGGGGTCCGGGTGGGTGTTGTTCCCTAGACTCTTAAGTCTCACAACTTGGGGGGGGGGAGTGTTGGGGATTTTAAGAACTGAGTGAGGGGCCTGGAGTCAGGCCTGGAGTCAGGAAGATATGAGTTCAAAAGAGGCCTTAGACAGGATGTGAACCTGGGGGAGTCTCTTAACCTCGGTTCCCTCATTTGTAAAATGAACTGGAAAAGGAAATGGCAAACCATCCCCAAATTTTTTTGCCAAGAAAACTCCAAATGAGGTTATGAAGACTTGGATACGATTGATACAACAACAAAGAAGGACCAACACCTTGGGTCCCTAGGGCAAGAGGAGTCAGCCCCAAACCTCAAGTGTGAGGGGAAAGATATGATCGCTGTGGCCTCCATCTTGAACTCTAAAGAGAGGGAATCGGGCTATTTCGTAGACCAAAGGTTTCCCGTGGGTAATCCTCACAAAGGACAAGAGGAAGTAGCCTAGACAGTTTAAGGTAGGGGTGGGTTTAATTTAATTTAGTAAAGTAAGTGGTCATTAAGGTTTGTGAAGCCCTAAATAATAATCCCACCCAGATTGAGGTATGCTATTGAAGTTAAAGGGATGATCTGGTTGATTTGCAAAGAGCCTAAAGGACTCAGGGTCCGAGTTCCTTTAGGTGTCAGAAAAAAAATGTCTGTTGCTATTTTATTGATAGAAAGACTGAGGTGCACAGGCTTTATTTTTGCAAGGAGGCTGATGGGGTACAGGGACTGGCTGACCCTTCTCCCTCCATATTCCATGTGTCCTCTCGGGCAGAAGAGCTCAGTCAGAATTGATCTCGCTGTGGCGCCCACCATCTGGGATTCGGAGCAGTAAGCGCTGGCGAACATCTGGAGAGCTGACGACTGTAGAGCCTCGGGCTTCAGCGCAGAGTAGGGTCGGGAAGTTCACTCAGCAGCGCCCTCCTTGATGTCTAGGAAGGCTAAGAGAGACCCTCCTTGTCCGACAGAAAAATGACCAATAGAAGTAGGAGTGGAGAGTAGGCCGGAGCGTGGAATCTAGACTAAAATGTTCCCTCTTCTTTCCTGTGGGATGGGAAGAGACCCCGGGAAATGGTTAAATCTTTCCCTTTTCTCGTTCCCCCAAAGCAGTTAGTTTCCTATGACCCCAGGTTCCCATTTGGGGGAGGAAGTGCTGAGGGGGGGGGGAGAAATTTGGAGTCAAAGGAAGGGAGAGAGAGAAAAGGGAAGGGGGAAACATCATGAAGAAAAGGAGGTGGGGAGGGGGGGTAAGGTGGAGCCTGAGAACTTGGGGAGGGCTGAAATGAAGGGGATGAGTTGGAAGGGGATGATGAGGGTCTGGAGGGAAGGAGGACAGGGTTGGGGAGGGGGTCTGGGGGTTCTGGGAGTGACGGTGGGAAGCACGGAGGCCGGGAGCGCTGGAGACAGTAAAACATCTGTAATGCGCAATTCGCTGTTGCTCGCTGATTGCTCCTGGATTAAAGATTAAAATCTAGGCTTTGGCAGATGGGGAGAGAGAGGAAACTCTTCCGAGCACGTTTTGCATCTGCATTTCATTCTGCTACTTCCTATGTTCCTGGCTCCTGGAACCAGTCTAGCCCCTCCGGTCCCACACCCGTAGCTTTGCTCCCCCACCCAGCTTTCCCCACCTCAGTTTCAGCCTCCCTTCCCTTGCTGTATCTTCCTCATTTTCCCAGACTCATTCTAATCCCACCCAGCTTGTTTCCCAAATACTTCCTCAGGGCCCCTCTCAACACACACCACTTCTTCACTGTGTGTTGGGGGGGGGGGGGAATCCCTCTCTTTCAACCCTTCTAGGTACAAGGTTTTAGCATAGTTATCCATTTCTGCCACTACCTCTGTTCTGGTTTAGTCTGCAAAGTCGACTGCTGCTTCTGGACTCAGTATCTATTTTTATTCATTGGAGGGATGTTAAGCAACTTCCTTCTCCTATCTCCACCTCAGTTCTGAGGAGAAAAAAAATCTATGAAAGGGTATGATGAGGAAGAGGGATTTAGTGGGAGAAGATACAAAAATAGTGATGGAAAGAGAAGACTAAATCCAGGGCTCTAGAGGAGGGGGTTACTCTTCTCCCTTTTGCTAGTTGAAGGAGGGCAGAGAGTAAGAGGGGTAGGAAATGAACATGAGATACACTATAAATGACTATCAATAGCAGATTAGAATTGAAGTGGAGAACAGAGGTCACTGTAACTACTCCTTGAAGGCACTGTAATGTAAGTGAGTCTTGTGATTCAACAAGTGATTATGATAGTTCTGAATCCTAAAGTGTACCTTCCTACTGTCAGGCTTCTAGGGAAGGAGACATTCAGCAGTCTTTTATCAAATCAACTGGGGCTGAGTATAGTGCTAGCTACAGTCTGAAGGTTTGGGGTCCCAAGATGAACATTTTAAAAGACCTTGGATGGGAGGCAGAAGTCAGGGTAAGTAAAATGAGAACGTATGTACTTGATCTACTTGATATCATACCTGCCCTTCCCAAGTATCCTAGTGCTCTTATCTACTTAAGACTTTTTATTTGAGAGTTATAGATGGGAATGATGGCTAGTGAGCATCAGCCTTGGAATAGTCTAAGCCAAGGAAACTGCTGGGGGGCAGTCAGGATAACGTTAGGGGGAGGCAGTCCTAGAAAGGTTCTTCCTGTATTAGGACAATGGAAAGATCCCCTAGAGCTTCTTATCTTTTTAAGCCCTAAGGAGGCAGAGGTAGAACAGAAGAAAAGCTGAAGAAGGATCAATGGGAGGAGGGGTAGTGTGGCAGATGTAATTAATTACTGCATATTAAAATGTTTGTTTACAGAAATGAACAGCGACCGGAGGTCTGATGGTAATTAATTCTGAGCCATTTCCCAGCCCTGTTTGGAGCAGAACACCTCAGAGGGGGTTGCTGTTGTTTGGGGGGGGGGTGTTGGAAGATTTTGGTTGCCTCAGGGAGACTGGAAAATAGAATGGGATGCTTAACCTCCCTCTGAATTCTCCCTCCACCTACCCCAGGTCCTGGAGATCACAACAGACTAGTCCAGACCCCATTTCTTGAAATTTAAGTCTTGGTGGAATGGACTGCATTTGCTTCTCTCAATCCCTGTCCAAGGTAAAGATAGAAAGATGGGGGAGATGGGAGATGAAGGTAAGAAGTTGGGAAACAAGGTCACATAAGAGCTCATTTCTCAAGACATGTGGGTCACAGCCATTTCCATATCCCAGGGGACCCAGGAAAGATGACAGGTAAATACATACTCTTTGCCACTGATTGCTCCAGAGGGCTGAGAATTATGGTTGTCATTTCAGTGAGAGAACAGTAAGAAAGTGGCATTTGCCTGCAAACTATACAAAGAACACTCCTTTTTTTCTCTTACCCACCCCTGCTCCCCTACATATAAGCACAGGCACATTAGAATGAGTTAGGGCTAGAAGAGATGAGAAAGTCATTTGATCTAACCCCTCCCCTCATGTATAGCTGAGGAAACTGAGTCTCGTCCAGACAGGTTAAGCAACTTGAGCAAGAAGAGGGATAGAACCAGGATTTTGAATCTAGGTACATTGATTCCAAACCCAGTGCTCTATTTACCATACTTCATCTTTCTCCCTTATTTCATCCTATCTTTATAACTTTTGTATTGTAATCTCAGTCCAAACCCTGCCATCTGAATAGTTACAGCCTAAAAACTCAGAAGATTACAATGAACACAAGATCCTTTTCAGAGCAAATCCTGGATAGCAGAATGCAGGTAATCAGTATTATGGAAGTTCAGATAAAGGGAAGATCAGTGTGATTATGGAAATGATGGGACTTGAACTTAATTCTTAAGGCTGGAGAGAATATGGAGAGAAAGTGAATTTAAAGAGAATATCCCCCTTTCCATCATCTTTTTTGAAGGAGAGGAAGGGAAAAGAAAGGAAAATAACGTTTATAGATGGACTAAACATTTTTCAAGTATTGTCTCATTTGATCCTCACAGCAATCCTTTTTGGTTGGTGCTATTATTATCTTTGTTTTGGAAACTGAGACAGAGGTTAAATGACTAGCTTAGGTTCAAACAGCTAGCAAAAGTCTGGAGGCATATTTGAATTTGGGTCTTTCTGACTCAGACCCATTACTCTATCCATTAAGTTGACTCAAACTGTATTCATCTGTATTTAGGGAGTGACCCTTACTTGTACTCCAGACATAAGAGAAGAGAATGAGGGGAGAAAGGGCGAGTAGAAAGGAGCAAAACTATTTGGAGATGAACAAAATATTTGCTAAAGGAAAGAACTGAATAAAGAATAAGAAACTGCCTTCATGCCTGTGTTGTAAGAGAACAGTCATTCTGCTTCTGGTGGCAATTCACTGTATGTTGAGTGTAAAGCTTTTCCTACTACAAACTTTCCAAGACAGGGCTCTGGAAGACTACTTGCCAGGTGACACATCAAAGAGTAACTAGAGCTGGTAACCTGAAAGGAGGAAGGTCTGAGTCATTCTGTTCATCAACTGTCAGTCATTTCTGAATATGCAACAGATTGAGAGTTAAGGGCATGTTTCAGAAAACAGGAACTTGCTGGGAGATTCAGTGAGTCCTCACTACTCCTTCCTCCAAATTTTGAAATAGGAAAAGAGGACAGATTTCTGCCTGTTGTTGGTAGGAGCTATTACAGTAAAGACAGATTTCAGGGAAGGTCCAGAATAATAAGATTATAGATTTTGAGTTGGAAGAGAATGAGACACCTTAAGAGGAGTCATTTAGGCCAATCCTCTCATTTTATAAATGTTGAAACTGGAGCCCAGAGCAATTAAGAATAAAGATTTGAACCCAGGTTCTCTTGTTAAATTCATTGCTCTTTTCACTGCTCCATATCTAGTCAGATAGCACTTAGATCTGTTCATTCAAAGGTAAGAGCTAGTCTGAACATTAGGTTGGTCTGACCTCAGGAGGAGAGAAACTGGCCCAAGGTAACTGGATCCTGCAGGTCCAGAATTAGAAAGGGTAAAAGGAGGGGACTGACCACTCTTGGGATAGAAGGCCTGAGGTTCTGGTTAGGATCTTTAAGGCCCCATAGGAAAAGTACCTTTCTTCCCAAGGAGTCCAGAGAGCAGGGTAGGGCCTACAGTGGGTGGCAAAGGATCTCAGAGGCAGAAGGGACTCTAAGGCCCTCATCTTCTTATTTGCACTCAGGTACTGGTGGGGACTGAAGATATTAATATACATAGCAGCTGTGCTAGTCTGAATCAACCCTAAGCCAACAACCTGAGAGCTAAGTCCTTCCTTAGAGGCAAGAAAAGGAATGAAAACTGGTTCAGCCAATGCATTTTTTCTATATTTTCCTCCCTTTACAAAAAATGTATAATCAGGCGAAACAAATTCCCGTGTTGGCCACATCTCAATATATACTTTAAGTTAATCACCTCTATAACTGGAGATATGTGGCATGCTTCACTATGAACCCTTTGGAATTATGGTTGGCCATTATGTTGATCAGAATCCCCAATTCTTTCAGGGTTGCTTATCTTTACAATATAATGTTATTGTATAAATGATCCTCCTAGTTCTGTTTACTTCATTGTTCATCAGTTCATATATTTTCTCAGGTTTTTCTGAAATCATACCCTTCAACATTTCTGACAGCACTATAGTATTTCACCACATTCATATACTGTAATTTTTATAACTGTTCCCTAATTGTTGGATAAAGAACTGCTTTATTTTTGCATATATATGTATATATTTATATGGGTTCTTTTCCATTTTCTTTGATCTCATTGGACTCTATATAGATCTTTGATTCTCCCTGGTTTCTGCTCTCTTTCCCCATTTCCCCCTTCCCCAATTGAATAATCAGGCAAAACAAATTCCTTTGTTGAGTATGTAGTGTTGATATTACTGAATAAAAGGGTAGGTGCAATTTAATAATTTAATGGAAATAGTTCCAAATGCCTTTCCAAAATGACTGAATGAAGATCTCCCCAGGCTCTAGAATGCTTTGTAATAAACATTCTACTACTCACCACAACTCATTGTGGACCCAGCCCTGCTCTTTGATTTTCTTGGGGAAAAAAGACACTTTTCCCAATGTGGCTACAGGATCCTATGCTGGACTTCAGACATTCCATCCCAAAACTGGCAGTCCCTGAGGATAGCAGGACATGGATGGAGCACTGAGCTGAGAGTCAGGAAGAACTTAAGTCAAATCTAACTTCTGATACTTATTGGTAGTGTGACTCTGGACAAATTACTTACCCTCTCCCTGTCTGTTTTCTCATCTGTGAAATGGGGATAACTGCATCTACCTCCCAGAGTTGTTGTGAAGATCAAATGAAATATTTACTTGTATAGCTCTTAGCTTAGTGCTTCATGAATGTTTGTTCCTTACTCTCTTCTCCTCCTAAAAGTCTTTCTAACTCTGAATCTTGGAAATCTGCTCATCTTGGACCCATTTCTCTCTTCTTGGGGGCCAGTTTCCCTGAAGGACATATACAAAAATGTCTCTCAGGCTGGTTTTTCTGTTTGGCAAAACAATCCCTTTGCTGGTGGTTCTAAGTACCAACCTGATTTTGTATCTGATGAAATGAAAGGAATGCTATGAATGGAAATGGAAAGAACCTGGATTCAAATCTTGTTCAGACCTTTGAATTAGGACTTTTTGCTCAAGACCTTCACCGTAGCTAGGTTTTTGTGTTTATTTTCTTTCTTCTTAGTTATTTTGTTTCCTTTTTTTTAAACTCCAAACTTGATTTAGCTGAATTGAAGGCAGAGTGGCTTTTCTCATATGACCAAGGTGGGGCAAAGTGTCTAGAAATAAAGAGTTAGGTGTGGTGGTAGTCCCAATTTAGGATCCTAGGATCAAATAGAAGGAGGGATCTGGGAATAGCTGAGAGGCCATTGGTCTCTTTTCTCCAGATGAAAGCAGTTTATAGTGTCTTATGCTTTGCAAAGTGTTTTTATTATATACATTATGCTTTTTTGATCTTCACACAATCCCATGAGGTAGGTATTATAAATATTATTTTATCTTCCAAATGAGGCTGAGAGAGGGTTAAGTATTTTTCCTGTGGTCATTACAGCCCATGTCAGAGACAAGATTCAAATGCAGGACTTTAGAGTAAACAAGTTCAGGGTTCATTCTGTTCACTTATGCCTCCCTATTCTCTGGTATTTTTCTGCATAAGTGTATATATCTTTGATAGCCTATTAGTATATTATTTACACTTAGATATGTTTGCGTGGTGAGTCTATGGATTCACAATCTGCTTATATATGAATCTCTGAGTGTATTTTGCATGAGTATCAGTATGTATACATATTTTGAGGAATATGTATCTTTATTAGGTTTTAGGTGGGTGCACATATGAATATTGTTATGAATAATTATGATTATGACTATTAATATGTATGTGAATGTGAGCCTTTTCCAAAATTCCATTCCTCCTCCATAAATACACCATATATATATGTATATATATATATATACATACACACACACACACACACACACACACACACACACATACACACACACTCCCCTCACCTACTGCCCTTATTGCCCTATTCTCCTTTTAGATAAAAAGTGTTTTCTACTCTCCCCCTTTTCCCCAGAAGGAAATGCAAGATTTAATAGTTTTTGAAGAATAGTTCCAAATTTCTGATGTTTAAACCCACTAGTTTTCCATCATCAGCTCTTGGGGAATATGGTTGTTTCTGTCCTATATCTATCTCATATCCTCTGTCTGTCCCTTTGGTCTTTTTTAGGGGAAGACAAGTACAGGGCTTTCCCAACTTTTGTCCCACCCTATTCTAATCTCCTCTCTCACAATTCTGGCTCCAACTATCTCCCAATCAAATCTCATTCACTTGGCAAACCTCTGCTTGTTCCCTACTTCTATTGAAGGGTCATGGAGCCAATCTGAGTCTTCTGAGGGCAGGACAAGAGAGAAGAAAAGAGCTATGTAACTCGTCTTAGGAGTTTTCGGAGTCTAGGACTGTTTCTTAGTCTCCCCAAGCTGTGATAGAACATGGGACTGGACACTCATTGCAGGGATCAGGGGGCTCACCATATATGTGAGGGATTGCATTGAATTAAATCCAGACTTTAGCATCCCCCTTGGAAAAAATGGAACATGGAGAATAAGAGAAAAAAGGAGATCTAGGAAAGTCCCGGTCCTGTTGGACCTTTCCTAGGTTTTTGGCCTGGGTCTTGGAGGGGAGATAAGGCAAAGCTTGAGCACAGCTGTCGGTTCCCATCAGAGCTAGGGGATTGTTAGAGACACGAGGAGGCCCTGCTGGTGTTTCTGTGTCACAGAGTTTTGCCGGCTCTGTGACCCATGCAAAGGGGGTCGGGCTGCTCATGGGGAGCGGCCAACAGTGACCAACATGTCGACTGCATCATCGCTGCCTGGTCGGGTCACTGGGTTCTGACTCTTGAAGCTCAGAGCTTGAGGGGGGGAGGGGTGGGGATAAATGAGGAGGGAAGGAAGGATGGAGTAGTAAAGAAGAAGGGTCCGAGAGAGGATGAGGACTTTGGGGAGGAGTTCCCTTTGGAGAGGAATCTGGACTGAAGACAGACACTATTCTTCCTATGGGAAGAAGATCCAGAGTGTGGGATAATCTGAGTATTAAAATATGACCTCATTTTCTCCCTGTGGATTGATGAAAAGGATAGGAGTGTGAGATAAGTAGACAGAGAATCCAAGTACCTTATTGTTTTAATTTCTCCCTCTGTGGAAAGAGGACCTGAGCCCAAGTTTCATTTATTCACTAGAGGCCTGGCAGCCAAGAGTGGCTGGCTGACCCAGGTTTTTAGGATCAGGTCCCCTGAGGTAAATGGTGCCATCTGGGCAAGGCCACAGGGCTCCTGGGTCCCTTTAAAAGATCAAAGATCTAGGGTAGTGGATCGACAGGCATTGAGCCTAGACCCAGGCCTATGAGGATGAGGAGTTTGTTCAGAAAGAGTCTTTGGGGCCCTGGGGATGGGGGTGGGACTCCAGTTTTAGCTAATGAGATGATAATAAGAGAAGTGAAGGGGGGGGCGGGCGCCCTGACCTCTCCTCAGCCCTGCCCAGTCCCATCTGAAGTCTGTCCGGACTGTCTCAATACTTAATGATTCTGACGGGCTGCATGCGCCCACCATTGTCTGAGCAGAGCTGATGGCCTCCCTCCTGAGCCTGCCGATCATTCACCACAGCCTCCAGCTGTTCCCATCCCTTTGGATAAACCTCCGAAGTCACCACTACAAATTGTCTCTGAACAGCCGCTCAGAGACCCCGACTCTGTCATTGTCTTGGGACAAACGGTCCTTTCCCCCACAGGGCACCACCCCTCCCCGCCCCGACCTGCTGCCGACTGAAGAGCTAGGAAGGAAGCAGAGCTCAACTTCAAATCCCCATCTTCTCCAATAGGCCTTCCCCAGCTCCCCATTCTAACAGCTGCTTGCTCTGAATTTCAACAGTCCTTAGTTCTTGTCGGACACCTCCCTGTAAGTTCCTTGATGTATCCTTCTGCATGCCAGATCTCACCCACTAGGCTGAGATCTGGAAAACAGGGACCTGGCTTGTCTCCCCTTTGTCTCCCCTCCACAAAGCAGAGGAGAGGTTAGCATGGGCATTGGGGGTGGAGTAAGGAAGGGGGCTCAGACAGAGAGCCAATAGACCCAAGATACAGAATAAGACACATTTTCAGATATAGCCAATGTGGGAATGTTTTGATTGTGCATACACACACATCATATATATATATATATAAATGTATATTAAAGATGGGCTTTATTTACATATATACAAATATATGTATGTGTATATTTGTATATATATGATGCACATACAAATACATAATCTTACTGTACTTGGAAGTGTAGGAGCAGATTCTCACACATCCAGTCCCACCAACTGGCACAGGAGTTTGACCTGTACTGTTTCCAACCTGGCTAATTCAGTCCTCCTTAGGCTAGCTGGTGGATTCATCTACAACTCATTCACCATATGCTGAATTTAGTACAGATATCCAATCAGTTTAAGCCATTGCAATTCGGAGCCCTAACCCTTAATATCTGAGAGTCTCAGTGTTCCAAGTAACTCAGACAACAGTCATGTGTCTGTCCACCAGACCTGTAGGCATATTTGTCATAAAGGTTATGCTTTTTGGGAGGGGGGGGAATACATGCTTACTAATTGAAAAAATAAAAAAAGACTTGTTGAATTGAACTGAATTGAAAGGCAAAAAATGATAGGAGATTTAGATCTGGATGGGACCTTCTCCCTTAGTTTACATAAGATGAGAAAATGATGGTCCAGAGATATAGAGTCATTTGCCCAAGGCCAGGCAGGTAGTAAGTGTTGGAGTCAGAACTCAACCCCAGTGTAGTATATAGAGGAGACAAGAGATGGAGAGCCAGAAGCCTGAGGATCTCTGGAGATGTCCCTGGCTAAGCTTGGAGGCAAAGAAAATTAAATGCCTAGTTTTGCTGATTGCATTAAAATCATTAGAAAGAGGGATCTGAAAACTTGTCCATTAGAGGGGGAATTAAAAAAGAGCTTCAGAGACGGGACCCAGCATCCTCAGAGGAAATAAGATTGGCTTAAATTGTATTATCCACACACACATTGACTAACATATATGGATATTTGGGGAAATTCAGTCTCTAGGGATCACATTCACCCCGACGTTTCCCCACCCTTTCTCCTCTCTCCTTTTTCCTCCTTCCCTTTCTTAGTTTTTCTCTTCTCTCCCTTTTTCCTCCTTCTTCTCTTCTTGTCCTTTCATCTACACCCCACCCCTTGAGACAGCAGACCTGAAATCACCTTGTAGGCTATAAATCACCCTATTGATGAGAGATGGCATTGTACTTCAGAAGATCCATGATTTCATCAGTGTGAGGGCTCCTTTCTTTTTTTATGAACCAGTTTCATGAACTGCTGTGGCCAAAAACAAAAAAGCACCATCTAACTTAACCTTACAGTGATGAGATATTCATTGTTATTATTTTTATTACAGTTCTTCCAGGATCTTTCTCCTTTTTTACTATTCTCCCTTTCCATACACCCAGGCTGTACAGATGGGACTTGGACCTGGCTGGGTGGAGCCTGTAGTTTGAGGAAATAAGATGATGATCTTTGATATCCTGACTTCACCCCATGTTGTGATAGAACATGGGACTAGACACTCATTGCAGGGATCTTGAGAGAAGTAACCAGAGCAGAATAAAAGGTCAATGAATATAAGTTTAAGGGGAAATAACAACTGCTGCTTGCTACCTTCATCATCTTTTGATTGTCTTAGTATGAATTCATTTAACAAATGTTTTATGTCTCTAGAAAGTGTTAGGCTGTATCTGAGCATCCAGAGAAAAGACTTGATTCGTGTATGCATATATATGTAATAGATGTTAGTTTATGAAAAGAGGAGTGTATATTATGTTATGAGAACATGTTTTTCTGACTCTTGGCCATATTCAAGGGATAGTGATAGGTGAGTTTAAGGTAGGAAGTTGTATGAAATAAGGTTTTGAAATAATATAAGTAAATGTGAGATAAGGTAACTGATTCCAGCCAGATTGTGAAGGGCCTTAACTGCTAGGCTGATGCATGTGAATGAGACTGTGTGACTTTTTGTGTTTTGGTGTGAGATTAGTTATTTGTACCCATGAGCTGTGAGAAGGGTAGATATTGAAGGCTTTTATAACGCCTTTGCATAAGTGTGAGGGCAAATGAGTATCAGTGAGGCTGCTTGGCTTCTATCTGGATTCTGCAGAGTCCTCTCTGGTTCCCCACATGCCATCAGCCCCAACATGGCCCTTGCAGGGTTGGAGGGGGAGTGAAAAGAAGGGGAGACTGTCAACCTTCTGGCCTGGATGTGAACAGAGGGTCGGGAGCTGGAGGGGGCAGAGCTGGGGTTAGGTTGGGGAAGTTCCAGTGGGCAGCGTCTGGGAGTGGGGCTGGAAGGGAGGAGATGGAAGAAAGGATGGGGCATGAGTGGGGGTAGAAAATGGAATTGCCAGCGAGGGTGGAATGAATGGATGGCGGGTTCTCTTTTGTAACCGGGAATAATTAAGATGGATGTGCGGATGGATTAGCTGTCCTGCAAGGTCAGGAGCGGATTGCCGGATCACTCTATTATTCCGCTGCGCTGCAGCCATCGGGCTAACGCCTTTTTCATGATATTTTGAACATCCGCACGGAAAAAACCGAGGACTGCGCGAGCGATACAAATGGATCGTGCAGTGGAGAAATCCGTCTTCGTCACCGCCGCCGGGGGCCGCCGGGATTAATGCGGCTGAAGGCTCCTCTGGGCTCCGCCAGGGAGACGGGCGGAAAAGCAAGAGAAATTGGTTTGTACCCCTGGGGCTGCGATTGATGGGCCGGGCTGGGCTCGGCCTGGCGGGGCTGGGGGCCTCCGACGGGGGGGAGGGGAGGCGGCCCAGGAGGTACAGGAGCAAGCGGGAACTGTGCCAAGACCCCAGGGCGCCCCCCCACCTCCAACGCTGTCTGGGTCGGAAGGTTAGAGAGGACCCTTACCCTCTCCCCAAACCCTTCTCCCACCCCACAGTGGACACTACAACCAAAGGTGAACGTTTCTCCTCTTGGGCTGGATCCTTGGTAAGGGGAGGGATGCTTCCCAAGGGGTAATGGGCCCACAGGAAGGGAAGAGCAGTTAGCAACACTGAATTCCCATTGGGATGGGTGACCCCACACTATGTCAGAGAGTAGGTCTAACCCGTTGTGAGAAACGTTCTAGGAGAAGGGAGCTTCAATGGGGGGGGGGGGAGAAAAAAAAGAGATGTTAGTAATAAGTTGCCCAAAGGCTTCAAGTAAGCATCTTCAAGTCCTGGAGTCAGTGGGAGTCCTCTATTCTAGGGGGCTACAAAGGAGGTCCCAGAGGCAGGAGGGAGTGATTAGGGAGGGCTTCCTGAAGAAGGTAAACTTAGGGCTAGTTAGGCTTGGGTCTGTTTTAAAGGAAAAGAAAGTTCACCAGTTGGTGGAAGGGAGAGCTAACTGTGAATGGTATCAAAAGTTGGGTAAGCAGTTCTAAGGAATGCATTTGATTCCTTGGCCTAGGCCCCCCCCTTCCCTTTATCTGGGGTCTTTTATAAGAAGAGCTGCCTTAAAGTCATCAACAGTCTGTTCTGGCAGGTTCTGCTTAAGTGATAGGTGCAGATCACTGGTAGGTCTCAGAAGGGCTAACTTTATATAACAGTGTGCATCCTTATGAGGGTTGCTCACTGGCTTAGGTCTATCTGAGTGGCCTGTAGTTCCTCTGGGAATGATGGCCTGTTGCCTAATATCTATAGGAATTGCCTGCATCTTAACCTTATGTGGATGGCCTGTTGACTGAGGTCTATGGGAGGTGATCTGAGAACTCAGTTTTCTGTGGAGCCACATTCTGAAGAAAAGTGTCTCAACTCATAACAACTCTACTGAACATCTTATATTTTGTTTTCTTTTTTTTCCCCACTTACTTGATTATCATCCTGAGGACCTTAGTATCTCTCCCCTGGACTATTTCAATGCCCTCCTAACTTATCTGCTTGCTCCATCCTTCATACAAATTGATATCCCTAAACCAGCAAGATCTGACAATATTATTCCCGTCTTAGTGACTCATTCTTACATATTGGGTAAACTTTAGAAAAAAAAATTAAAGTTGGCATTAAAAGACTTTCACAGTATGATTACAACTTCTCTTTCTGGACCAATTATATATTATTCTCCTTCTGCATTCCATTCAAATTGACTTGCTGCCTCTTTCCTGAATAGGACATTCAGTCTTCCATAATTGTGCCTTTGTGTAGGCTGGTACCGATGTCTGGAATGCATTCCCTCCACATCTCTACCTCTTAGAATCCCTAATTTCTTCAAGGCTAACCTCAAGTGCCTCCTTTACCTAAATGAAACTTTTTTGGTCTCTTCAGTTGTTGTGTATATGACATTAACTTACTTATCCCCCAGGAGAATGTAAGATCCTTGAGAGCAAGGACTATCTTATGGCTGTCTATATATCCCCAGATCCTATCAGACTTAGGAGACACTTAAAAAGTGATTGTTGAATAAGTATGGAATAGGAGACATAAAATATAGATCATATGTAGGCTCAGAGGAGAGAGAGGGTGGTGAAGAAAGGCTTTGCAGAGTAGGTAGACCTTGAGGTGGGTCTTTCTTTTTTTAAGGTTTTATTTATTTTGAGTTTTATAATTTTTCCCCTAATCTTACTTCTCCCCCCCCCCCACAGAAAGCAATTTGTCAGTCTTTACATTGTTTCCATGGTATACATTGATCCAAATTTAATGTGATGAGAGAGAACTCATATCTTTATGGAAGAAACATAAAATATAAGAGATAACAAGATCAGACAATATCAGTTTTCCATTAAATTAAAGGTAATAGTCCTTGGTCTTTGTTCAAACTCTACAGTTCTTTCTCTGGATACAGATGGTATTGTCCACTGCAGACAGCTCCAAATTGTCCCTGATTGTTGCACTGATGGAATAAGCAAGTCCATCAAGGTTGATCATCACCCCCATGTTGCTGTTAGGGTATACAATGTTTTTCTGGTTCTGCTCATCTCACTCAGCATCAGTTCATGCAAATCCCTCCAGGCTTCCCAGAATTCCTATCCCTCCCAGTTTCTAATAGAACAATAGTGTTCCATGACATACATATACCACAGTTTGTTAAACCATTCCCCAATTGAAGGACATTTACTTGATTTCCAATTCTTTGCCACCACAAACAGGGCTGCTATGAATATTTTTGTACAAGTGATGTTTTTACCCTTTTTCATCATCTCTTCAGGGTATAGACCCAGTAGTGGTATTGCTGGATCAAAGGGTATCCACATTTTTATTGCCCTTTGGGCGTAGTTCCAAACTGCTCTCCAGAAAGGTTGGATGAGTTCACAGCTTCACCAACAATGTATTAGTGTCCCAGATTTCCCACAACCCTTCCAACAATAATCATTGCCCTTTCTGGTCATATTGGCCAGTCTGAGAGGTGTGAGGTGGTACCTCAGAGATGCTTTGATTTGCATTTCCTTGAGTTGGGTCTTAAAGGATGAGAAGGATGTAGAAAAAATAAGTGGAGGGTGAAATGAAGAGCCTCATTCTGACCCCCATAACCTTCCAAAGAAATCATCTTTTGTAGGCCAAAGAGAGAGCCCACAGAAATTTAATGGCATCCATAGCATTGTGGATATTGATTTAAACTTGAAATCAGGAAGACTTAGTCTAGATACTACTTCCCTGGTGACACTTACTAGCTATATAATCATAATCAAGTCACTGTACCTCTCTGAGTCTCAGTTTTCTCATCTGTGAAATGGAGACAAGTTTATAGGACCAACAAAAAAAGTATAGAACATATTGTACAGAGTTGTAGTGAGACTCCAATGATGACATATTTAAAGCTCTGTATGATTGCTGTAACTGAGTTCTACCATGTCTATCATGAAAGATCCAGCTAATTGCTTTGTTTCCTAAAACTCATTTCTTGGTTCATAATATCCTATCCCATAGTCTTCAGGCATTTTCCATTTTCCTTCCTTCGATCCCCTCTCCCGTACCCCCCCCCCCAACACACAGTACCTTTTCTCTCTGGGATTTCCTTCCATTTTCATTGGATTTATCTTCTTTTATAGTTATTTGTATTTTGGTTACTCCTTGAGAATGTGCCTCTATTTTTGCCTTCCTTTGTAGGCCCATTTCTTAGCATAGTGCCTGATATTAGAAAATGCTTGTTGACCTATTGCTTCAAAAAAAACCTTAGAGGGTAGCTGGTCCAACTCAGTTTTACAGAGAAGAAATCCAGAAGTGAGGAGGAGTTAGGTAACAAGCCATAATCATATGGGAAGTAATCATTGCAGGTGCAATGTGAACTGACCTCAGAGGCAGTGTTCTACCTTGAGTCTCTTAGACTTCTATTACCTGTTGTTCCAATGTCCTTGACAATCAGGGACTTCTGATTCTTCAGGTCATCCATCCATCATTCATTCATCCATTCATCCAACCATCCAATTATTCTGATTTTTTCCAGTCACTCTTTGCTAAGACTTTCTCTGATTTCCTCTTCACCTTAGTAGATGTGATCCTAATGTCTAGATCCCAATTCTGGCTATATACAACCTGAACTTTCCCATTATCTTTGGAGCCTAAGTACTGATAGGGAGAATTACACAGATGATATAATAGAATCTTCCCTGAAACTTATACAAATCATTAAGCATTCATCATCTATTTAGTTGTATTTTCATTTACTTACTTAGCTACCTGTTTTTATATCTTCTTCAAGAGACCCCCATAGTACTATGGATAGAGGACTAGACTTGAAGTCAGGGAAATATGAGTTTGAATCCTTCCTTGGCTACTTATTGTTTGTGTGACCTTGGGTAAGTCACTTAATGTCTCTGAGCCTCAATTTTTTCTTCTGTACAAGATCCTTTCAGCTTTGAATCTGTGATCCTTTGATGCTATAATTGTCTGTTATGAACCAGATAATAATTCTAGGTTTTAGAACCACAAAGACAGAAATTAAACAAATTTTGCCTTCAAGGAGCTTACATTCTTTTTTTTTTTTTTTAGGTTTTTACAAGGCAAATGAGGTTAAGTGGCTTGCCCAAGGCCACACAGCTAGGTAATTATTAAGTGCCTGAGACTGGATTTGAACCCAGGTATTCCTGACTCCAGGGCTGGTGCTTTATCCACTGAGGAGCTTACATTCTATGAGGGGAGAGAGAGAACTTATACATAAATAAGCATGTACAAAAAAAAAGAAGAATACATGCAAGATGAATTGAGGGAACGGGGGGAAAGGAATTAGCAACTAGGAATACTTTTATGTAAAAGAGGATGTTTGAACAATTTAGCAACAAAATATTCAAAGAGGTAGAGGTGAAGAGGGTTTGCTATTCAAATATAAGGGACGGACAGACATCCCAGGCTCAAAGGAGGGGAAATGGAATGTCTTGTGTAAGACAAAAAAAGACTACTTTTCCTGAAGTATAGAATTTGGGAAAGGGAATAATGCATAATAAAGTTTG
Organism: Macrotis lagotis; assembly: GCF_037893015.1. Classification (NCBI taxonomy): domain Eukaryota; kingdom Metazoa; phylum Chordata; class Mammalia; order Peramelemorphia; family Peramelidae; genus Macrotis; species Macrotis lagotis. The sequence continues at coordinate 115,158,718 of NC_133661.1, forward strand.
AAAGGTAGGTTGCCTTTAAAGACCAAACAGAAGCTCACATAGAGCAATGGGGAACCCTTGAAGCTTATTGAGAAGGGGAGTGACATAGTCGTATATTTACTTCAGGAAAAAATAATTTTGGCAACTGTGCATGTGGTGTATTAGAAGGAGGATATTCTTAAAATGGGATGAACAATGATCAGTCCAATGGTGTCAAAGGCCTGAGATAGAGTGGCTGTTGTGTGAATTCATAATGAAATGACTGAGGAACACAAAAGTTGAAACAATAAACTTTGGCAACAGGAGTGGATATATGGGGTGAGTGAGTGAGAGGCATCAAGGATAATGACAAAATTGCAAATCCAGGTTACTGGAAGTATAGTGGTCCCTTTGACAGAAATAGGGACATTTGGAAAAGAGTGGTTGGACTTGGGGGTGGTGGTGGTAAAATGATGAATTCTATTTGAGATATATTAAGTTTGAAATGTCTATGGAACACCAAGTTTCAAATAACCACTAGGTAGTTGGAGATGCTCACCTCAACCTTGGGAAGAGAACCAAGGTACCCAGGATGATAGATTGTAGAACTGAAAGAGATTTGGAGATAATATAGAGCAATCCTTTAAATTTACAGATGAGGAAAATGGAATCAAGAAAAAGAAAGTGATCCACCCAGAGTTAAAAAGGTACCAGAGCTTCAGTTCTTTGACTCCAAATCCAATGCTGTTTCTACTACACCAAACAGTCTTTAAGCTAATGGTTGAATAGTAAAGGGGGATAATCTTGGGAAAAAAAAGATTGAAAGTTTTGGATAGCTCAATGAGTAGATTTAATTTACCCCTCTAGATTCTGAGAATTCAATGGAAGTTTCTTGAATTGGACAGTGATATGATGAAAACCAAGGGCAACTAGGTGACAAAATGGATAAAGCACTGGGCTTGAAATCAGGAAGTTCATTTTCATGATTTCAAATTTGACCTCAGATACTTACTAGGTGTGTAACCATAGGTAAGTCACTTAATCCTGTTTGCCTCAATTACCTCATCTACAAAATGAGCTGGAAAAACAATAGCAAACATTTCAAGTATCCTTTGCCAAGAAGACCCAAAAAGGGGACCACAAGGAGACAGACATGACTGAAAGAACTCAAGAACAACAAATGATAAAAACCATGTTTTAGAACAATTCAAGAAAGAAAGATTGGAGGTCCAGATTAGGCCAGTATCAGTGAAAAAGAGGATAGATTTCAAAGTAAGACTTGAATCATCAATCTTTTTTGTAATAAAAAAAAGATTTTTGGTATCTTAAATCAATCAAGCAATCAACAGGCATATATAGAGAGCTTATTATGTGCCAATCCTTGCCCTCAAGGAGGTCATATACTAACAAGGAGACAAGATAAATAACTAGGTAAGTACAAGATATAATACAGAGTACATGGGAAGTAATATCAGAGGGGAAGGGATTTGATATATTTGTGGATAAATATATTTATTATAATTTATATCTTATAATATATTTATTCATGTTTGGGATATAAATATATTTATAATTATATGATTTAAAATCCATTCTCCTCTGATATTACCATCCATGTACTCTGTATGTATATGTATGTATATAAAATCCCTCCCCCTGCCAAACCAAACAAGCCATCCCTTGTGAGACAGAATAAAAAAGAAAGAGAATAAAAACGGTTCATCAACACACCTACCCCAAGTCTGACAGTATATTCAATGATTTACACCCATTATCCCCCACTTTGCAAAGTAGGAAAGGAGTGAATTTTCTTATTTTTTCTCTCTGCCTAAGCTTGGTTATTTATAATTATAAAGTATTTGATTTCATTTTTGTTCTTTCCATTTACATTTGGGTACTATTTATTTTATTCTGCATCAGTTCATAGAAATCTCTCCAAGATTCCCTGAATTCCTGATTCTTATCCTTTCATGCAGCACAACACTATTCCATTTTATTCAACTTCTGCCATTTAGACTCATCTATTTTTCCTTCTCCTTTTTGCCCCACTCCCATGTAATCACAGTCAGAACTTGCGTTTTACAGACTGTGTAAATGAGGGAATGGATGTTTCATGGGGCAAAGAGGGTAGTCAGAAGGAAGAGAAATTTCTGAAAAAAGATGTTTGGTTTGGAGCATGTTAAGATGGAGGAGTTTGTCATTGAAGAGGAAAAAAGATGAGATGTTTGATTAAGGCCATAGCCATGTTTAGACAAATACATTTTAGAGTAAGAGACACCTCCTGGATATGTTTATAAATAGAAAGGGAGGAATCAAAAGGAAGAGGTTAAGAGAACAAGAGGGAGTAACTGATGAAAGGAGTAAGATTTCAAAGGAAGTAGAAGGAGATGGAGTGATCTCAAATAACTGCTATGCATTTTGCTAGGCAGTAGGGTGGATAAGGGAGAGGTACAAAATTAGGTAACAAAAGGTCTTCATTCTAGTGCAGTCTGACACTGTGGTAAGAGGGGTTGGATGAGTGGAAAATAAACACCAACAGCTATTAGGTGCAATATTACCTGACAAGGCCCAATTGGAGAAGTGAAATATTAAGTGTTCTGATTGGAGCATCAAGGACAGCTTTATGGAGAAGACAGAATTTGATTTGGGATTTTTAAAATGGGTAGGAATTCAGAGGATGCAGAGGAAGAAAAAAGGCATTGCAAGTACTAAGACTAGTAAATGTAGAAGAGAATTATTTACATTTAGAAAGGACAGAAAGTAATCCAGTCTGACTGGAGTAGAGAATGCATGAAGGAAAGTCACAGGAAAGGCCTAGAAAAGTGGGATGATACCAAATTGCAGAGTGTTGAATATTGAGCATGATTACTTATAATTATAAAGTATTTGATTTCATTTTTCCAAAAGCTCATATGGAACTGTGACTACTCAAGAAACTTTAGTAGCTCCTTCTTATCACCAAACTTCTCTGTATTTGATACCCAAAACCCTTCACAGCTTGACTCTGATCTACATTTACAAATTTATTTCACATTATGCCTCTTCACAATCTATATATCTTAAGCGGCCTGCTTACTGTTCCTTATAGATACTGTTCCTGCCTTTGTGTCATTGTCTCTCCTCACTTTCATTTCTTCACATCAGAAGTAGAAGTTGTGATAACAGTGGTGGTGGTGGTATTGGTAATGATAATAGTGAGAGTAGTGGTGGTGAAGGTGGTGGTAGTTATGATGCTGCTGATGGTGGTGGTAGTAAAGATGATGGTGATGCTGATAGTAGTTGTAGTGATAATGGTGGGGGGGGATATTGATAGTGATGGTGATGGTAGTGATGTGGATGGTGGTAGTAGTAGTAGTAGTAGTAGTGATGGTGACAGTGATAGTGGTGGTGGTGATGGCAGTAGGTAACTAGATGATACAGTAGATAGAGTGCCAGGCCTCTAATCAGGAAGACCTGAGTTCAAAGTCACTTGCTATAGATGTGTGACCCAGGGCAAATCACTTGACTTCTGTCCGTCTCAGTTTCTTCATCTATAAAATCAGGCTAATCAATAGCTCTCTCAGTGTTTCCCTGATGATAAAAATGAGATCATTTTTTTAAAGAGCTTTGCAAATCCTCACATCTTATAAAAATGCTAGCTATTGTTGTTTATAGTGGTGGCAATTGACATTTATAAATCCCTTTAAAATTTATAAAGTTTCTTAAATAACATCTTTTCTGATTCTTCTAGTTGTGAGTGTTCTCCCTTCAAGTTATTTTTTATTTACTTCTCTGGATGTAGTAGCGGGAATATATTACTTAATTCAATCCTAAACACCTGATTTCAAGTCCACCTCTGACAGGAACTAGCTGGCTCACCTTGGGCCAGTCACTTTACCCCTTAGTGCCTCAAACAGTTCCTCATATTTTTCCACTAATTGATTTTATACTAACAAGATTTTTATACTAACTGAATTGTTGGAGGAAACTTCCCCCTCTGGGACATCATAAATGCCTTCTCAGATTGATATTTTTCTTTGTAAATGTTTTATTCCATTATTTTTTTGTTTTGTCTTTGCATGCCCAATGTCTCAAACATAAATTCTGGTTGGATTGAATTGAATTGAATCTGTGATTTCCCAAGGGGAATCCTATCCCTCCTTCTGCCTTAAATTCACAGTTAGGTTGGCCCAAAAGGCCTGAATAACCCCTTCCTACCTGAAAGTTTTTTCATCTCTCTAACCTTTGTCCCTCTTGCTGCTACCTAGGCATTTTTTCCTCAATGGAGATGAACAGGAGCTGATTTTCTTTCTCCCTCTTACTAATGGAGCAGATAGAAATAGTCAATCAAAGGACAAATCTCTCCTGACAACTGCCCTGCCTAACCCTATGTGATGAGACAGAGAAGGAGAAACCATGGCCCCTGCCCTCCAGCAGTGCACAGTCTAATTGTGAACTTATATTTTGAGGTACATGTAGAAAACAGAGAATAAATAACACAAATGCCACTAAGTTTTATCAAAGTGCTGCCTGGGGGGTACAAACAGTAAATTCTATGGGAGCCCCAGAGGAGGGCTGGGTTGGTCAAGGAAGACTTCCTGGAAGTGTAGGAACTTGAATTGAGTCTTGAAAAATAGATAAGATTTGTTTGGGCCCCCAAAGGGAAGCATTCCAAATGAGGAAACATCTTGGTAAAGGCACAGTCAGGAACTAGCATGATGTAGGGCAGGGAGTGGAGAAGGGACCCTCCCTACTGGAGCAGAAAGGAGTAAAAGCAAAATTGGAGTTCTGAGGCCCTTCTGTTCTTCAAAAGAGCCAGAGAAGGGGCTGAGTGGGAAGGCACTGTGCCAAGCACTTTTTACAAATATTATCTCATTTGAGATAGTCAGAAAAATCTGACATTTCATTGTCTCCTGAGAATCCTCCTCCATTCCAAGCTTGGGAGTGTGGGAAAGCTCAAGATCTTGAAAACCATTCCCAGATGTCTTGAGCTCCCTCTCTGGCCACCCCCAGACCAGACTAGCCTCACTGTGCCCCGTGTTCCCCCAGCCAGGGACCCTGTGAACAAATCCCTATCCATCTGTCCTGGCTGCCCTGCGGGTCACCGCCTCCCCACTGCCGGGCAGCAGCAGCAGGCTCCTTCGATGATGGATGGCCCGCCCCAACGTACATATTATTATGAAATGGGTTTATTACACTCTAAATCTCCTGCTAATGTGCCGCTGTTTAATCCCCTTATCCAATTCTCAGTCTCTCAGGCTTGGCTGAAACTCACTCCACCCAACTCTGGGCCTGAAGGGTTTATTGGACAATTTCTGACAAGGGGGGAATGAGAAAAGGAAAGTAGGGGAGCAGGGAGATAATAGGGGTGATATGTGGGTTGCAGTAGTTTAGGACTGACATTCACTGCATGGGGCTGGAGTTGAGACTGAAGCCAAGAGATAAAACTGAAGATCACTGTGAAAGGTGGGGGGAACTCCTGGGACCTGAATCTCAGGAGTTCAAGGCCACTGGCTTTTTTTTGTGGTTTTTGTCTCCATCTCTTACTTTTTGTCTCTTAGTCTCTTGCCTCTGTCTCAATTTCTTGTCTCTCACAATTTCTCTTTTTGACTTTCCAACCTGTTCTCTTTTTCTTCCAAGAAAATCCCCCTTAAGTGTAGACTGCAGTCTGGGTGAAGAGGTCTAGTTCTGCTAAACTGAGGCAGTGGGGAAGGATCAGTGACCCCCGAATCCCCCTCCTTCTTAATCAAGTTCCCCCTCCCCCAGGGGCTCATTTATCTGTAGATGCTATTTTTGTGTATACTTACCAGTACTACCTCCCCATATCCAATTACCAACTTCCCCTACTTCCCTTACAATTCTTTCCTCAACTTCTGACTTGCTTCTCTTACACCACCAGGTTTCTCTCTCCCTCTTTCCTTTACTTACTCTTGCTTCTTGTCTTATCTGGTCTCATGCCTACCTCTGGCCTTGCTGTTGTAGCATCCTCCCTCTCTTTGTTTCTATCTCTTTAGTCCTCCTTCCTTCCATTCTTCTGTCTAGCTCTCGATGTCTCTTCCTGCCTCTCCAGTCTCTTTCTCCAAACAGTCCTTCTTGCTCTTTCTCTCCGGCCCTCCCTCTTTCCCTCTGGCCCTCCCTCCCTCTCTGGGTGTCTCTCTCCCTCTATCTCTCCGTGTCTCTCAGAGCAGTCCCTCTCCACTCTGACACACCAGCCTGTACCACATCCAAGGCTTCCTGCTGTCAGCTGGGGAATAGATAAAGATAAATGATATTATGTTAAATTCCACTTAATGACAAATTTTTAATTTTCTGAACATGGTCATTTTCTGGCTAGTGAATCAAGTGTAGGGAGCTAATTACATGAAGATCTGAACAAAAATAACTCCTAATTTTCAAGGATAATGGAAGAGAAATGTTGGAGATTAATGGCACTATTTATCTTTTTTAAATTTCTATCTTTCTCCGTGATAGCCGTGCTCCCCAAGGAAAATATTCATAAAATGAAATTGAAGTCGTAACTTAATAGGTTATTAAAATTTTTGAGTGCATATCACTTTCCTTCCGCAGCACTGTAAATTTAAATTGAAGTTTGCGGCTCCCCGAGTCACCAGCGGAGTTTTTTTTATGATGGCACAATAGAGGGAAACATGCATCTTTGTCAGGAGGTATTTGCTAGTCTAATTTTATGGCAGGCCGGATTATCAGACGGGAATGTCAGCGCCGGGGGAGGCTGACAAGCCCGCAGCCGCCAGCGATGTGTTTCCATTAGCGCCCGGAGCCGTCCGGGGTTTCTCCGGACTCTTATTTTCCATTTCAGTCTTTTATCTTGATTTAAAGTGAGGGCGCCCAATATTCAGGGCCTGTCATTTTTCTCCCTCTCCCTCTTCCTCACTTTCTCCCCTCCCACTCTCCTCTCTGCTTCCTTGCTCTCTGCCCCTCTCTCTTTCATCTCTGTCTCTCTCCTGTTATCTCTCTCTGTCTCTATCCCCTCAACTACCCCCCCTCCTTTGGTAGATTCAATGTGGGGACAATGCCCTCAGGGGAAAGGGAGAAAGATTGGGGGGGGGGCTGTATGCGGGACCATGAGAGTTGGTTATAAATTTGAAAACTATGGCTCCCTCCCCCTGGGCCTATCAAATGGACACTCTAATGTGAGCCGCCTGTGTATTTGTTCGTGTGCCTGAGAGGGGCTCTGCAGACAAGAGGCCCATCAGGCCCCCTAATTGAGTGTTAATGGAGTTGGGGGGAGGAAGGGGAGCGCAGCTGGCGGCTCAGGGGACCTCAGGGCAGTGAGAATTATCACCACTCTCTATCTCCATCTCTGTCTCTGTTTCCATTTCTGTCTCTGAGTATTTTCATCTCTCTTTTTCTATCTCTGTCCCTCTTTCCATTCCCATCACCATAGTCCTCTAGTTCTGCCTCTTTTTTTCCATCTGTGTCTCTTCATCTCTGTTGCCATCTGTCTCTGACTCTACTACCCTCTCTCATTCCCTTCTGAACTTGCTTGTGTTGTTTATAGCCCACCTTCCACCCCCTTCTGAACTTTCTTGTCTCTCAGTGGCATCATCTCCTAGTCACTCAAGCTCAAAGCTCTGAGGAGTCTCTCATTTCTGACTACTTCCTCTCTCACATACAATAAGGCATCCAGATCTATTGATTCCACCTTATTTCTCACACCTGTCTGCTCCTGTCCTTTCTCAGTGCCAGCCTAGTACTGCAACCGACCTGATCTATGGCAATAATCTAGTAATTGAGCTACCTAATTCCAGCTCATATTTTTCCAATCATAAGATCATAGATTTTGGAGTTTGGAAGAATCTTAGAAATCATCCAGGCCAACCCTCTTCTGCATCTGAAGAAATTGAGGCCTAAAGAGGGGGATGAACTCAAGCTCATACAAGTAGCGAGCAGCAAAACCATTATTTGAACTCAGGTTCTCTGGCTCCAAATCTTTTTGTACTGCACATTAATACTTCTATTTCCTGCACATTACTCATATTCTGCTGCACATTAATACTCATATTTTCTGAATATACTGCCAGATTTAACTTTCTTAATATCCTGATTTTCTCATGTCATTTCTCTCTGCTTTAAAACAGCTATGTTTTAAACATATGTTTAAACATAAACAATGGATGGAGCACCAACACTGAAGTTAATAGGACCTGAGTTCAAATCCAGTCTCAGACACTTGATACTTACTATGTGACCTCAGGGAAGTCACTTATCCCAATTGCCTCACCAAAACAAAAGCATTCCAAGATTCCCTTCCAGCTGTCCAAGCAGTTTGGCATTTAAGGCCCTTCTCAGATAACCTTTTATGCTCACCTCTTAATGCTTTTTCTTTTCTAGTTCTCTTATATGCATTCAACTCCAGTCAGGCTCATTTCCCCACCATTCTCACAGAATAATGGGCTCATGACTGTCATGCCTTTATTCATACTTCATTTCTCTACAAACCCTACCCTTCCTTCTAGGTCTAGATGAAGTTTCAACTCCTCTATGAAGCCTTCCTCGACCACTCCAGCCCACACTGATCTCCCCCTCCTTGGATCTCAAGCATTGAGAATTTCTATCAATTATTCATACACATTTGGGATACCTTGAATTCTCAGATAAATGTTTTGTGAATGTTTAGATTAGTTTCTCCAATGAGATAGATTGTGAACTCCTTGGGGTTAAGGGCAGGGTGTTCATAAGGGACTGTTTCTTTTTCCTCTTTCATATCACAACCAAAGCACAAGGCTGCGTACAGTGGGTATTAAAAAATACATGTTGAACTGAGTCAGGTTATGCTCACTCTCTGTAGAAGTTCTCATGAATTTACTCTTGAATGATACTCATTATTGTATATCATATTAATAATAACTATTAATAATAATAACTTAATAATAACTTCCATAGCACTTTAAAGCTTGCATTATCTGTGCTAACTCAATTGAATTTCATAACCACCTTGGGAGGCAGATGGTATTGTATTATTTATTTTGCAGATGAGGAAACTGAGGCTGAACTAAACTAAATGACTTTCCCAGGAGCACACAGCCAGTATCTGAGGCTCATATTTTCCCATCTCCTAGTCTATCACTTTATTCACTGCACCATCTATCTGCCACTTGTACTGTCATGGATGACTGAAGTACAGAACCCCGGAGTGGAAATCACTGTTTAAAGAAACACCACACCATAGGCTATGGAGAGCAGAAGTAACTTTCGAGGTCAGTTATTGTTCGGCGGTGTCACTCTCTTCATTTATGATTTCATTTTGGGTTTTCTTTGCAAAAATACTGGAGTGGTTTATCATTTCCTTTTCCAGTTCACTTTACAGATTGAGGAAACTGAGGCAAACAGGATCAAATGATTTGTGCAGGGTCACACAGTTACCATCTGCAGTCAGATTTGAACTCAGGCCCTCCTCAGTGCCCTCAGGCACCTCCCCCCCCCCCCCCCCCCCCGCCCCAGACACATATCTCCTCTAGATAATCTAGAGGAGCCAACATGAGGGGAGTGATTTGCCCATGGTCATATGATGAGTCAGCAACAGTTTTAAGGCTAGTATCCAGATCTCCTGATTTCCAATTCAAAACTCTTTCCACTACTCCACATTGCCTTCAAGGAGATGGTTCTATTTTTAACTACATATATCTCTTGGAATTCATCATTTCCCTCTTTTTGGTTCAGTTTTCTCATGTGTAAATTGAGGGAAAATGCCCTGAACCTCTGTGATTTACTTTAGTCCAGAGTTTCTCAGAGATTTCTTAAAAACTGTCTGGGTTTCTTGCTACTGCCAGCATCATAGGATCATGGATCATAATATGGTGCCTGGCATTAGCAGGTATTTAATTAATGCTGGTTGAGTTAACAAAAAAAATCACAGCTGAAAAGAGGCTAGAAATAATTTCATCTAACTTGGTCATTTTATATTAGAAGAAATTGAGGCCTAGAAGGGGAGGTAACTTGCTTGTGGAATTAGGGGTCATAAATAAGAGCTGAGATTCCAAGCAGCATCTTGACTCCACCATGAGAATCCCACAGGCCTGCTGAGCTATGTCCATCCATTGAACTGGTCATGGGGGCCTCCCAAGGTGTACCACCTCCGCTGTATTGCTGACCCATGGTGTCAGGCTGGCTCCTGGGTGGCAGTCCCCATCATGCCCTGTGTTGTGGGCCTGTTGTTGGCTTATGCCATTTCCACTTGGCTGCACATGCCATACAGGTCAGGTGGCTGTGGCCAAGACTGCCCCCACTCCGTGTTTAGCGGTGGAGCTGAGCATAGTCTGTGTCTGGTTCCCCAGCCACAGTCTCTCGTTAGAAAGAAATTAAAAGCCACTCAATTTTGGCTAATATCCCTCTGAAGGCCTTTAACTCCACCTGTGACTAACCCATTCATAATCGCTCCCGTTTAGTGGCTCAGGCTGATGGAGCCGCAATTAATTTGGGAGGAGAGATAAACGGCCGTTCCTCTTTGTCTCCCTTTCCTTCTTCCCATCCCCTTCTTCCTCTCCACTGCAGTCAGTCCCTCTCACATGGGCTCTGTCTCTGAATGGCTCTAACATATACTTTGTCTCTCCATCTCTTTTTGTCTCTGTCTCTCTTCAGTCTCTCTCCCTCCCTACTCAGTGTCTGTCTTTCTCTCTCCTCTTTGTCTCCTGTCTCTGATATTCTCCTCATTCGTTAAATAAATATTTATTAAGTTCCTACTTCAGACAGTATACTGTGCCAGACTCTACTATGGGGCAATACAAAGATAAGAAAGAAAGGGTTCCTAGCTTTTTACACAAAGCTCTCTCTCTCTCTCTCTCTCTCTCTCTCTCTCTCTCTCTCTCTCTCTCTCTTTCTCTTGCTCATTCTGCCTCACTCTCTCTGTGCTTGTATCCATCATTCTTTTGGTGTCCCATTTCATCTCTCTGTCTCTGCCTGAGTTGCTCCATCTCTTCTCCTTTTTACCCTCTTAAGCCTCCTTTCCCCCCTCATTTCTTTTCTTCTTTCAGTTTTTTCCTCTTTTTCCTTCCCATTTATTCTACCTGTATTCCTCTGTCTCTTTATCTCTTTGTGTTTTTCTCTGTTCCTCTCTATGGTTGTCTTTCTCTCAGTTCCTGTGTTTCTCCCAGTTCTCTCTCTTCCCCTGTGACCATCCTCTCTTTATCTCTTTTCTGGGTCCCTCAGGCACCTTTTTTCCCAGACACATCTCTCCTCTTCTATATCCACCCCCACATCTATCCTTCTGTGCCCTATCGATGCAGGTCCCTTTGTCTCCCCCTCCCCCCTGGATGATTATTAATGATAAAAGCTCAAACATCACATCAGTAATTTCTGAGTGAGTTTTGCAATGAAACTGGGGCCTCCTCAGCCCCTCCCGAGTCCCACAAATTCTACTTTTGCAATTTCACGCCTTTGGTTATCACCAGGCTGCTCCGTCCCTCTCTGCCTCCCCGCTCCCCGCCCCCCCTGGAGAGAGCACTTAAGCTTGTTTTCATTCCCTTCTTCTTTATTTTTTTAATGTCCACTCTCTCCGGAGTCAGTAATGTTCTCCCTCTCTTTCCTCTCCCATTTTCTGCTAATTCTGCGCCATCTGCCTCAGCATCTGTTAAAAATAAAATTTCACTCGCACACTGAGAAAGCCCTCCCTGCCCCTCTCCCCCGCCCAGCCCCCCAGCTTTGGTACTGGGCCGTCAGATGCTGCCTCCTCTCCTGGGATCCACCCTTCCCCCCCAAGGTCCCTAGTCAGGGCTGAAGAGAAGAGAGACTAGAGGGGGTGAGTTGATGGGTGGACCAGAAGGTGGGGTCAATGCCAGGGGGACAGGAGATGGGGCAGGATTCCTTTCAGCCCCCTCCCTCTTACCTGTGCTTCATTTGGCTAGGAAGGGCTCTGAATTGCAGCAACAGGATCACCTGGGCAGGTGGGTGACAACAGGTTGGGATGGGAGGGTTGGAATAGCCAGTGAGATCACCCCACCTTCTCCAGGACTACCTCTGGATGCTATTGTGAAGGGGAGGGGGGCACGGGTATACTCAGAATTCTCTTTTCAGTGGTTTGGCACAGATATGGTCTCTGGCTACATGACTTTCAGGAAGTTAAAAGGTAAGTATATCATAGGGAGATAGTCTTCAGACTCCTCTTCCTGTGTATTGGGCTGGTTGTGGGACTCTCTCTGTGAGCTTATATAACTGGATATGTCCCCAGACTCCTCCCCACAAGGGCTTAAATGAGAATTTGGCTGGGGTAGAGGGATCTCTGTGCCCAGCTGTTCCTCTATAACTCTAGTACTATTTGAGGATCACATTCTATGTCCCAGAACCATAGGGAAGAGAGGGAAAAGGCTTTCATAACCCACGATTTTAGGAGGTGGCAAACTCTGTATGTGACAGAACAGGTTCCCATGTACCAGACTAGAAGTTTAGTTTGGGTCAAATTGTATGTGACTATATGTTTTGGTGATAGCATACATGCCTAAAATTACATGTATATGCTCAATGTCTTTTTATAACCACATGTCTATTTGGGCAAGGTATGTATTTGTATGATAGTGGTATGCTACTGTGTTTTGAAATTAGTATAACTATCAGTATATTATGTGCGTGTGTAATTCCTCATATGTTTGTGTGTGTCTGGAGCTGAATTGCTTCCATTACATAAAAAACAACATGTGAAAGAACACATCCAGACAACTAGATGGCACAGTGGATAATTTGCTGGACTAGAAATCAGGCAGACATGAATTTAAATGCTTTTCAAACACTAGCTGTGTGACCTTGGGTAAGTCATTTAACCTCCTTCAGCCTCATAAAATAGGAGCGGGCAGACTCCTTTAAGACAGATATGAATCTATGGTCTCATGATCCTATGTGCTGGTTGCTGTATTAAGTGAACAAAGCTGTGGGTATGGTCTGTTAGTTATAGACAGCATCTTCAATGTGCATAGCTGTTTTATGTATGTATATAGATATGTATGTATGTATATAGGCTTTTGGAAACTAGAACACTACACTTTGGGAGAAGTAATTATAACAGCCTTATTTGCTTTTATATAGAGTTGACCCCACAATGCTCTCTCAGCTCAGAATCTCTCACTTCATCACCCTTCAACCAGACAGAGATCCTTTACTTTTATCTTCCATACCCTGATGTGAGAACTTTCAGAGCCTTACTGCAACTCCCACATCAATGTCAGTAGCTCATCCAACTACTTTACCTCACCCCCCAATACATCAGCAGTTCCCAATTCCTCATAAGAGATCAATTCTTTGTTTCAGTCCTTAGTTTCCTTATTTCAGTTCTCCTAAGCCTGATCAGAGAAGTGCCTACCCTTTACCCCTTCAGCTGTATTTACTCCAGCTGTTCAGTTCTTTACCTCAGACCTTTACTTTGGTCTCTCATTTTAGCCCCTAATCCCTCATATGACCCAGTATTTCCTCCAGTCAGTCACTAAATCCCAGCATCCAAATTTCCAATCCCTCTCTATAGGCTCACAATTCCTCATCTCTGCTTCATAATCTCTTTAACCACATCATCTCTCAGTTCTGTCCCCAGTCCTTTAAATCAATCCCTAATTTCTCAACCAGAACTCCTAAAGAGTTTACTCTACCTTTTGAATTAGGCTAAGGGAGTAAGTACCAAGGATGAAGGGACCCAAGGAGAAACTCTTAATGATGGATTTGGTTTTCCTGGGCCACTTTCTTGGACCAAGTCTTCCACACTCCTCATATTATCCTTGGTTCTTAGAAAGTTCAAAAGTTATTTGGGACAAGAAAAGGGACCAGCTTCACTTCTCTGCCATTTTATTCCTTCCCTTGCTTTTCAAGAATACTGAAGAGGGTGATGACCATGCTCAGTGGGCTATTGCCCCTTCTCTCTCAACAGTTCTAAATCCCTTGCAGGATTCCCCATTCCCTACCTGATTCTTCCATTAGTGAGAGGGGACTCAATGGGAGGGTAGAAGAGAGGGCTGCCATTCTTACTTCCAGGCCTAAGAAGAATCACTTGTAAAAGGGAAGATTCTTTTCTGGGAGGGATGGAAGAAATCCAGTTAAGCTTTTGAATCCTCTAACCTGGGAACCGTGGGGGTGTGCCATGTGAGCCTATTGGATTATCCGCTTTTCTTTCCTTCCTCTATCCACTTTCACAGTCTCTTTACACGCCTGTACATCCTTGATGGACATGGAAGACACTGTAATCTCTCTATGCCCTGAGGGGAACAGCCGCATTTGTGAGACAGATTTTTACAAAACGTTTTGACCCTGTCTCTCTCCCCAGCGTCCCTCCTCCCCACCCCCACCCCTTCGCATCAGTGTCACGTAATTAAATAAGCCTCTGCGGGGCGGCGGCTAGGCTCCAGGCGAATGACTTAGACCAGGAGTGGCCCCCAAATTTGAACAGCCAAACTGTAGGGAGGGACCCTTTGGAGGATCACAAACTCCAGCTCGGGGGCTAAAGAAAACCACTGAAACCTTGCAGGACCATAGCCAGAGCAAAGGCTCCACTTTCAGATGGCCTGTTTGACCCTAGGTCCACCCCTTTCCCTTCCTTCCTCGCCTTACTATGTCTTTCCCCTCGGAGCAGTCAGCCCACTCCTTCCACCCACCCAGCCCTGCCCATTCTTCTGTATGGAAGACCAATACACAATCCTGAAAAACTAAGGCACAATCAGCCCCTGACTCCTCAATTTCCTGCCCGAAGAGGGTCTGTAATGAAGCAGGATGAGGAGTGTGGTGGTGGTGGTGAAAGGAAAGAGACAATCCTTGGATGAGCTCTCTGATTTAGGAGTGAAACAAGTGTAGGTGTCCCTAAAAGATTGTCTTTCTCATTCAGAGACTGTTTTGGGCGGTGGAGAAATGAGGAGTTGGGGTGAAGGGTGTGCTTTAATTCTTCCTCTCGCAACACCTGCTGCACCCCGCCTCTGTCCAAGGTCCTGAGCGCGCTGTCTGTGTGTATATAACATATCCTTTTATCACTTCATCGTTTATAAAGTGCTTCTCTTGCAACAACACTGATTTTCTTTCTTTTCACAGAGAAAAACAACTGGTTCCTAGAAATTAAATGACTTGTCCATATATATATATATATATATATATATTGTGTGTGTGTGTGTGTGTGTGTGAGAGAGAGAGAGAGAGAGAGAGAGAGAGAGAGAGAGAGAGAGAGAGAGTATTTGGAATTTAGGCCTTCTTATTCCAATGCTACCCTTCTTTCCCCTGAGCCACTCTCTGTATGTGTTTTTGTGTTACACTACTACCAGCTCTGGAGGATGATTACCGTTTCCTTCTTCCTTGTTGTTTCTGATCCAGGAATTGTTCCCATTGGAGTTCCACTTGAAAATATACAAATGCAGTCCTTCTTCAGCTGATTAGACATTCTCAAATTCAGAACAAACTTCTTCTGTTGATTGTTGAGCTTATGTTGAAAATGGCTAAGCAATAAGTCAGCAGACACAAAGACTCAATCATTTAAATGAAAGAAGGAAGAAGCTAATAAGAGTAATAGTTTACATTTTGTGGAATGAACCCAGGAGTTAGAACTAGGAGAAATCTCAGGCAAATCCAGTTCTGATGCCCCAGATCTGCTTCATATGACAGGTAAGGAACTAAGGTTCAGGGAAGTTAATATTTTTTCCCAGGATTACAGAATCAATAAGGAATATCTTTGTTCTTATATACAATATTTTTAAGTTTACAAAGAACTTAAGTTATATAAGGTCTAATAGTGAGGGATTAGGAGCTTCAACATGAATGATCATTTAAGACTGAAGGCTTGGTGAGGGAATGAATAGGTGCTTCAGGTGAAAAATCAGGGACTGACATCTGACATTGAAGGCCTCAATTGAAAGGCTGGAGTTGAGATGTAAGATTTGAGGACAGAGCAGATAATTCAAGTATTATTATTATCCCCATTTTACATATGAAAATACTGAAATAGTGAGAGGTTGAGTGAGCTCAATGTCAATTAATAAGTAGTAAAAACTGGAAAGGTATTTGAACTCAGGTCTCTGACCCAAGATCCGCACCCTCAGTTAAGGGTATGAAGAATATAAGGAGTTTTATTATGTTAAAGGGTAACAGTTATTGGATACTCAGTTTTATAGTGCATTGCTTTTGTTTATCAAACCAACCATGAAACTACATCTCAACTAAACTTATTTTAAAGTTAATAAATAAATTGCTCTTAAAAATACATATGTTGAAAAAATCTCTATTAATCAAGTCCTTCCCCTAAAATACAGGACTACCTTTTCATATTTATTTTCTAAAAAATGTCTATCCAAATTACTCCAGTAACCTTATGCTTTGCCAGTAGGGCTAATGATGAAATTTTAAAACTAGTAACTAGATGCTTATTCTTTTACGTTTTAAATTTTTAACTTTTCTGGCTTTCTGCTTGAATGGACAAGAGCACAATACAACTGTGATAGTCACAGAAAATAAAATCAAGAGGGAAATCAAGAAGCAGGGCAAGGGCCAGACTTAATTCAGTGAACTTAGATATGAATAACTCCCTCTACTGATGCAGGTAGGCACCCTTTCTGCAAATTATAGTCTTAGGGAGTTGCCTAAGAGAGTGTGGACTTTGGATTCTAGATAGCTTCATTTTTGCTGGAGTTTCTGGTATATTTGTATGTGCCTGTGTCTGGATACACAGTACACCTTGTTCTCATGTCTATGCCTACCCTGCACACTGCTTCTTACTAGAACATTCTGTCAAAAGGCATAAGGCCTGGATTACTACATTTAGGCAGTACTCCTCTTGATTATCATTCCCCCCCCCCCATTTCCTCTATCCCTCCATATTTTATAGAAATTTCAAAGATTCTGTTACTTCCCTGCCACTCATTTTTTCATCATACACATTCCTTCCTTCTTCATATACCCAATTCCTGAATCCTCCTGTAAGATGGTTTTCTCCTTCCATTCACCAATGCTGCTCAAATCCATCTTGACAAAACCATTTCACTGACTGCTCTGCCCTCCACGTCTGGTCCTCATGCTTTTCTTTAAACCAAAGACCTATTCTCTCTCCTCTTAGAATGACCAACACAAAGAAGCTGTAAAATCAATTTCTATTTAATCGATCTTGTCTCCATGACCATCTGTCTTCACCATTACCTACTTCTGGCTATCTAATTCTAAGGGGTCCTGGAATCTCCACCCTGTCATTTTCATATCTTATAGTCCTAATTTTTTGTTGCAGTGGTGTGGTACTAGATGACTTCTAGTCATGACAGACTTTCTAGTTCTGGTACTGTATGATATTGTGGCTATATGTATAAGGGTACCTGTCCAGATATATTAGTGTGTTATAGCAATAGGATTGGATTTAAAGATAGGTTTAAGTAATAGCTCTGACAGTACTTATATGATGATCTTAGGTAAGTCATTTAACTTCTCAGACTCTCAATGTCCACATCTGTAAAGTGGAGAGAGTAATATTTGAACTTACTAACTTATCTCACAGGGTTCTTATACTGTTTCATAAAAGTGTTTTATAAAGAAACATAGAAATGTGAACTATAATTATTATGTTGTTATGTGGCCTTGTTATTATTGTAAAGGATGGGTTTACAGTGCCTCTGCATGACTGCTAAAATGCATTATGAGAGTATGTGTAACCACACATTGTGTAACCAAGGCAGTGCATATGTCATTATGTGTGACTAATTGCTATAGTCTACCTGTGGCAGTGCATGTATGTCACTGTTGTGTGATAAGTGACAGAGTATATATATATATATATATATATATATATATATATATATATATATATGTATGTATGTATCTGAATCTTTGGCTTGAAGAGAATCATAACAATCAGGCTGGGAGGGCAGAGCAGCCAGTAAAGTTGTTTCGTAAAAATGGATTTGGGGACCACTGAGAAGGGAAGGAGAGAACCATTCATAGAATGGGATTCTGTATATATGAATGTCATAACATGTGTATACCTTGGGGGAAACCAGGTGGCACAGTAGATAGAGCACTGGCCCCAGAGTCAGGGGGACCTGAGTTCAAATTTGACCTCAGATATTTAATAATGACCTATCTGTGTGACCCTGGGCAAGTCACTTAACACAATTGCCTTAAATAAATAAAAAAATTTTTAAAATGTATATACCTCATATTGGTAGTATGTAAAGATATATAAAACATATATATATATATATATGTCTATGTGAAAGTACTGTAGTGGATTAATGTGTATAAATGTATGTGAAATTGGAGAAAAGCTGGTGTAATCATTTGAATTCTCTTCCAGGAGGAAGGATAAGTTGGTTTGAAACATAATAGAAGTAGATTGCCTTTATCCTCTGGGAATTCATCTTCCTCCTTTAGATCTTCCTCCAAGGTTAATTGAAGGTGGAATCATCCCATGGATTCTCTATGCTAGTATGAGTATATATATATATATATATATATATATATATAGGCAAAAATGTACCTGTATGTGATCATATGTGATCATCTGCATGTGTGCAAGTATATAATCATATGTATATTTATAAACTTTTGGGGAGTGGTCTTGAGGGGAAAGAGAGGGGGAGTTATCTTAAAGTTAATCAAGGAAGAGAATAAGACTTGGGGTAATTTTTCTTGAAGTGAAGTTCTGTGTGTTAAAAAGAGATCAGAGAGGGGTGGCTAGGTAGCCCAGTGGATAAAGCACTGGGCCTGGAGTCAGGAGAACCTGGGTTCAAACCTGGCCTCAGACACTTAATAATTACCTAGCTGTGTGGCATTGGGCAAGACACTTAACCCCATTTGCCTTGCAAAAACCTAGAGAGAGAGAGAGAGAGAGAGAGAGAGATAGAGATCAGAGTTAGGAAGTAGGAGGCTTGGGTTCTATGTCTTCTTCCACCACTTCGAGTAAGTAAATTTTTCTTTTTTAGATATCATCTTTGCCATTCATAAAATGAGGGGGGTTGTATGGTGATCTTTGAGGTCTCTTCCAGTTCTGTCAGTATGAGTCTTAAGTCCTCATCAGGTTCTAGTTTGAAGCAGCTGCAGAATTAACAGGATTGATCCAGAGATACCTCAGGGATCCTAAATTCAAATCTATTCTTGACCCTTGTCAATCATCAAATTCCCCCAACCACACCCACATCCACACCCACCCTTTTCCAACTTCTCTTTCTCCTTTCAGTTTGATCTCTCTAAATCCTGAGCTCTGGTTCATCAGCCTCAAGAGTGATACTAACTATATTAGGGAAAGTAAGAGAGTAAGTGCCCTGAAGTGACTGTTTAAAAGTGATTGTGTGCTATCGTGACTGATTAAGCATGTGATAGACTGAACCTGTACAAATAAAAGTATGGGTTCATTCTGACTGTATAAAACTATGAGTATATATGAGTGTGTGAGTTTGTTTGTGTGAATGAATGGTATACCTGAGTGTTACTGGAGGTATTGTGTTAGTATGTCCTATAGTTTTAGTGAAGCTGAGAGGGAGGGGTGAAGAGAGGACACTGAAGGACTGAAATTGGAGAATTTTTCCCTCTTTGTCACTTGTTTCTTCCCACAGAAAAAATTCCCCTCATTTCAGACCTACTTGAATAGAGGGCTTTGGTTCATGGAGTATGACCTTTCCATATTCTCTTCACATTTAGCCCAAGTATACCAGATCTCTGGGGGATCCAATGCAAACAGACACAATCCTCACCTGCTCTTGTCTGACAGAGTATGAAGTAGGTGTGATGATTACACAGACTCCCTCCATGGACTGGGAAAAACACTTGTGTGGGGAGTGAGGAGAAGAGCTTGTGATGGGTTTGAAAATTATTCATTTTTAAAGAGAAGGGGCTTCTGTTTGACAGTATTTGTTTGAAAAGAATATCAAATAAAATCATGTACATTGACAGAATCACAAATATTTATACTCACAATTATCACAATTGTATATACATTTAGCCACATGCAAAACATAGCATAATTGTACAATATAATGTACATGAATACACAAAGAGAACTACATAATCACATGTACATATATGTAATCACACATAGCACATCACAATTACACAGTAACATTCATATATACATAAATATATGAACACAAACATATAATCATATAATTCATATAAATACAATCATGCATATACACTTGGAAAATTGTAGAGAAGCTATTTTTTGCAGGAGTAGCTAAAGATTATAATAATAAATAATAGTAGTTGACATTTACATGCTATCTTAACATTTGGAAAATGCTTGCACACATTTAATTCTATTGGAAGGCCTCATACAAAAGTGTTGTAGGGAGACATTGAAGCTGAAGTTTGGAAACTGGTAGGACTAAAATGAGAAAAGCCCAACTTACTTGTCATTCCAACAGGAAATGACCCCCCTTTCCATTTCCTCAATCCTGAGATTCTGACAACTCTTGGGATGTTGTCATGGAAGCCATTGAGAAAATACTAAAAGCTTTAAAAGACTCTCTGGGCTCAGAAATGGAGATGGGGGAAAAATGAAAAACTGATAGGCATAGACAAGTTGATAGGATGGATTCTCAAGCAGAGCTTATCAGACTTTCAAGATAGACCCTGAGCAAATTATTTTCTACACAATGTTTTTCCTTCTCTTTGTTGCATGGCCTGAAATCCTTCCAATGAGCTTTCCAATGAGGTTCACAATCTCCTTTTTTTGGAAAACTTTAGATTTAAAACTCTGGAAGATTTAAAAGGTGATACCAATCACCATGCTGTAATTAGGATTTGTTTAATCAGATTTCCTTCCTTCTGGCACTAGCTGAGATCAGCTGTCCTGATAGAGTACAGTGGTTTGAGAAGAAGGGAAAAGATAATTTTTAAGCCTGACAATCTTTTGGGAGTAATAATGGAAGGCTTAGGGCATCCTCAGGGTACTGGGAATGAAGAGTTAAAAAGAAGGGAAGCTGGAAATGGGAGAGATGGGCAGAAAGGGAGATAGGAGAAAACCAAAACAAATTCCTCCTTTAGGAATTTTGCATTAGCTTCCTAATGCAAAGGGAAATGAGGAAACTTATCCTGTCTTTCTTTCCCCTTCTACACCTTTTGCTTCTCTTTTTCATCCTTTTGTCTATCTCTTCTTGGTCCTTTCTTTCCACCTAGACAGAAGACTCTTCCTGCTTCATTTCCTTCTGCTTTTCCTTTTCTCCTCTTCTCTCCTCTTCTCTGCTTTCCTCTCTTTCTCAGTCCCTATCTGTGTGTGTGTGTGTGTGTGTGTGTGTGTGTGTGTCTCACTCAGTGAGAGGGTCCTGAAGACTTGAATTTTGTTTCCTGTACATATGTCTTCAGGTCCAAGTCCATTCCCAAACTTCAGCAAAATTTCTCACCATTTAGGTGAGTATCCCACAAGTGTATAGAGGGACTCAGTCACTTTCTCTATGTATTTGTGTGTGTGTGTGTGTGTGTGTGTGTGTGTGTGTGTGTGTGTGTTTTCATCTAAGAGCCATACCCAGGGTAGTAATCTCCTTAGAGGTTTTAAGTATTCAAGAAATTGACCAAGTCTCAATCTCTCTGAATCTTTTGGGTTTTCTCACCATTTCTCTGTGTGTCTCTGTCTTATAGCCTTGCCCCGGGCGGTCTTGTCAGGAATAAATAGAAACTGACACAGTCATTTGCTTAAATCTTCTCCGCATTTTCACCGCATTTCCCTCCTGAGGATTCTCTAGAAACAGCCCGGGTCTGAAATGTCCCTGAGGGCGACCCAGACCACCACAGGAGCATCAAACCATTACCGGCCAGGAATCACGTGTTTACTCTGCGGATAGATGGTATGAGAGCTAGGGAGACTGAGACAGAGACAGTGTAAGTACTGGATTAAGAGTTACTCTGAGTCATGGGGAGACAGAGACAGTGCAAGCAGAGAGTGGGGACATATAGAAAGGGAAGGACAGAAACAATGTAAACAAGGGGGGAATCAGGCAGACCACCAGACAGATACAAAGAGACAGAGACAGAAAAGTAAGAGAAAAAGAGAAAGACCAAATGAGAAATGGGGAGATTAGGAGTAAGCAGGTACTTTTGACAATCTATCCATGATCAAAAAACAAAAACCAATTTTCTTCCTTAGGGATAGGTGGGTGGTGGTGGTGGAAGGCAGTATTTTAATTTATTGACTTGAACCTTCCTCTCCAAAGCCAATCTTTATAGGGACTCTACTACAGACTGGCCTTTTCAGTGACACAAGAGGGCTCTTATTCCCAGACTAAGGTCCCTGGAGTGAGGTGATAATGTGATGGAACAGTAGTATAGGGGCAGCTAGGTGTCGCAGTGGACAGAGCACTGGCCCTGAAGTCAAGAGTACCTGAGTTCAAATTCGGCCTCAGACACTTAATAATTACCTAGCTGTGTGGCCTTGGGCAAGCCACTTAACCCCATTACCTTGCAAAAACCTAAAAAAAAATCCCAAAACAGCAACAACAACAACAAAATAGTATAGAGACAGGGAAGATGGTATTGGGAATTGAGCAGCTTCATTTACAGGCCAAGTTTATACTTACTCTGTTTGGCACCTCAGTTTCTCCATGCACACAAGTGGGTATTAGGCTAGCAATTGTTCTCCCTCTTACTACAACACTCTTCTTTTTGACTAGTCCAGAGTAGGTCTATGATTGGGGCACTAGAATGAAGAGCTTATATTGAAGTATTGGGTCCTAGCCCACAATTTTTCTGTGTTGTCATAAGCGTCAAGGAAACTGGCTTCTTCTCTTGAACTTAACTGCACATGTGTATCTAGGTATACATGTATGAATGTATGTATGCATGTTTGTATATTTGGAGAAGGAAATGGTGAACCATTTCAGTATCTTTGCAGAGAAAACTCCAAATGGAGTCATGAAAACTTGGATATGACTAAAATATGACTGAACAACATGCATGTATATGAAAAGCAGAGTATGAAATTTTGGGCAATGCTCCAGGATGCTCTGTGATCAGTTACTTTGTCCTCTATACTTGGTAGGCCTCAGTCACAAATGTAGCCACAATCAGCACCTGGGACAGCAGAGGCCACTGAGGAGAAAATATTGAAGGAGAAGAGTGAATAAGGGGTTGGTGGGGATGGGGTGAAGAATGAAAGCTCTCAGTAAGGAGAAGCGAGGAAGGCCTACATGTGACCCCCCTCACTGATTGAGGAGGGGGGTCAGTGAGGAGTATATAGTAAAAAAAATAAACATTTGCTATAGTGGAAAGAACACAGGATTAATTTGGAGTAACAAAGCCTGAGAAAAAAATTTCAGTCCTGTTACTTACTACACTTGGTACATGGGCTTATGTGATATTGGGAACACTGACTCATCCTCACTTGGCTTCAATCCCTTCGTATTTGAAATGAAGAAGCAGGTGATCTTTAAGGTCGATCCCAGCTCTAAATCCTGTGATCTGGGAGGCGTGAATGAGGAGGAGACTGCAGCTGCAGACCAAGGTTGTATTTGCATCAGTGATCAGGCACTTGAAAGGAAGAGCTCACTGTAATACTCACTGGGGTGATGTAATATATGTTTGATGGGCTCAGAGATTCACATACATGAGCATTGGTGTTTTCTGAGGGTTGGAGAAGGGCTGCACAGGCACACCCACATATACATGCACACACAAAACCAGCATTGATTGTTACATGTTTTACCTTCTCTGTTTCTATCCTGGCCCCAAAAGGGTCTCAGGATTTGGGCACTGTTGGAATGCTCTCCTTCCCTTTTCGTGGTCCTCTCCCCCTTCCTCCTACCCTTTGACTCCACGTGAAGGAAGGAAAAGGGCTAGCTCATACTTTCAGGGAAGGCTTTCCATGAGAAACGTAACACACCCTTGAGTATGCTGCTGAGCAAACATCTGGGTGTGAGATCACATGATCATACTTGTGAAAACATACATCAATCACACTAACACATACATACAAATACACTAGTCTTTAATATCTGGTCTCACAGTAGCACTTTTGCATGTTTTTTGGGTATTGGAACTCATAGTAAAAGACATATTCAGATACAACTTTCCATGCTCAGATATATATGTTGGTTATTCATTCCCTAAAAGGCTGAGCAAAATGGTGAGTGTACAGACTGTATGAAGGACCCCACATGAGAAGAGGGTTGACCATGTACATATGTATGAACAGGTCTGTAATAATAACTTTGAGGGTGTATAAATAACATTTGGCAATATTTTTGTATCTCTGGGTTTTTTGCCATATGCCTGTGTTATTATGAAGGGTGAAGTTGGGGGTGATGGCAATGATGCCCAGATGAGGGAGGAACTGAAGTTGTCTATGACAATGTGGAAAGTGAATTACTTCTAAATGTGACTTTATGTGAAGAGAATTTTCTGGAAATTCTCTAGGGGTTACTCTTTGTGAGACTTTTTTGAGGGGAGAATAATTGTAACTGGGGTCAGTGTGACTGATTCTCTATGGTGTGCTTGTTTGTTACTGTCCTGGGAAGCTAGATAACTGAGGGTCCACTTAATTGTATATATTGGAGGATAAATGTTTGGGACTGTCTGAAGGGCTAGAGCTATCTGGGCAGAACTGAAGAACCCAGGGTAGGGCTAGGGATAGGGGAACTGTATGACTCCATGGGGAAGGGAATGGCTATATATATATATGTGTGTTGCCTGTTGTGTCTGTGTGTGACTGTTGGGTAGAGGTGTTTATTTGACTTAGTGCTGGGGCGGGGGTGGACTGTATGGTGGTATCTGTATATGGGACATGTATGAGTGTGAAACTGACTCTAAGATTTAGAAAGATAGGATGGTGCATGATTGGGTCTTGCCTTGGAAGAGTGTTAACTGTGTGTACATGTTTGAGGGAGTATTATGAACATATAATGATGTGTGCAGGTTAGTTGAATAAGGTAGAAACTGTTTTTGTGCTGGGGGTGGTGAAAGTCTGTCAATATGTATTTGTGAGTGACTTCCTGTATATATCTGACTTTAAGTGGGAATCATGTATCTGTCTTTGAGAGTCTGTATGCTTTAACTATGTATGGCTTTTTGACATGACTGAAGAGACTGTGATTGTATGAGCCAGGGTTTCTATATGATTGTGTAGGGTACAGTCTATTTATGCTTTATAGGATTACTTTATATCTGTATGTCTGTAGGGGTGTGTGTTTAACAGTGAGGATATATATAGCCATGGCTATGTGTGATGAGGGAGAGGGGGTGTTACACAGGGACTGTGTGGTGGTAAATGGGGGGTGATATTTCTGTGTGTGACTATTATGGGGGCTGAGGGAACTGTGTCCATGTAAATGTCTATGTGTCTTGTCTGTGTTTGACTGGGGGGAGGATGTGTGACTGTGTGTGAGGGGGGTGGCAGTGTCTGTGTGACTGTGTCTGGGGGGGGCTGTGCTATTTAAATAAAAAAGGAAGGAAGTGAATCAGGGTCGTTTCCATTTTAATTGTAAAACAGATAAGCACTAAACACTTTGAAAAAGTAAATGACTTGAGAATAATTACTCTCTATTACCCAGCGTCCCAGGGGGGCAGTTGGAGGAGCCCAGATGGCTACAAAAATGGGATTTAGCAGAAAATTGAAGACATTATTCACCGTAACACATTATCAATTACCTTCGTATCAATTACAATAACCTTACATTAGGGAGCGGCCTGGACCCTCCAGCCCTGGGTCTGAGGGGGGAGGAAAGGGGGAGGATTCTTCAGGGGCAGGAAAGAGGGGGGCTAGAGGAGGTGGAGAAGTCAGGAGAGGGAGAGAGGAGGGGAGAGGAGGGGGCTTGGCAGGGTGGTGCTTTAGTCATTCTCTTGGACAAAGATATGACCAGATCAGTCACCCCCTCTCTATCACCTCCACCCCTCAGAGCCCTGGCCCACTTCCCAAATGAGCTCTCCAGGACTTAAAGAGACCGAAGGAAATAGGAGGAGGCTGAGAGGCTGAAGAACAGGAAGCAGGAGAGTCTGAGAGAAATGAAAGACTAAGAGACAGAGACTGAAGAAATAATGGAGTGGAGATCTGAGGGCACTAAAGGGATGAAGGAGTGAGGGAATAAATGGTGGGAGGGTTAGAGGAGAATAAGGGGATGCTGAGATTTGAGAGACCTAGAAGAGATGATGGACTGGGGAGGGAGGGAGGGACTAAAGAAACTGAGGAGTGAAGGGCCTGAAGAATTCAGAGTGTCTGGGGGGACATTTTGTCTGGAGAAATAAGACAATAAGGGACTAAATTAATGAACGGTGAGAAGAAATATTCCAAGATAGTGATTTAGAGTCTTGTCCCTAGATTGAGTAATGCAGAGGCTGGGGGGAGTTTTAAGGGTAAGGAGCTCTTAAGATAGATGCTCCCCAGACCCAGGTGCCTGGTTTCTTCACAGGGGAGGGGATGAACCAGGGAAGAATGCCTTAGAACTTATATAAGGGACTGAGAGAGAGAACCTCAAGGAGATGGCTACCATTCTCTTCTCCAGTCATCCCCCCTCCCCAGCAGGCAGTTGTGTTGGGTCAGTGCATGAGTCTCAGCTGTGGGGGAAACTGGTCAAAGGTTGCCATGGTGAGTTGTGGCTAGAGGATGGGACTGTGAGTGATGAAGACAGGCTGACCAGGATGAAGAGAGCAGAATGGGGTCATTCTTCATGTCCCCAGAGAGGGTAACTAGGACCAGTGGTTAGAAAATAAGGGGAAAGAGATTTTGGTTCAATCTAAGGAGGAATTTTTTTAAAAACTATCTAATGTCATGAGCTGTGCTTTT
Source organism: Macrotis lagotis (assembly GCF_037893015.1). Lineage (NCBI taxonomy): Eukaryota > Metazoa > Chordata > Mammalia > Peramelemorphia > Peramelidae > Macrotis > Macrotis lagotis. The sequence goes on from NC_133661.1 coordinate 115,185,305, forward strand.
TTCTGCTTGAGGCTAGCAGAGGCTAGACAACTATGTGGTAACTCTTACTATCCATAGATTTTTTTTTCTGTCCTCAGGCCAGCATCTACTCTGATGCATCATTGTATTGGTGGAAACCCTGGGTTCTTGAGGATGCAAATTCCAGAAAGGCTCTGAGCGCATGTTCATCAATGGTCTATATATGTCTGCCATCCAAAGACTGGCTGAGCTACAGTCAAAGTGGCTTCCCACCATTAGGTAATGACTTTTCTCCAAATGTAACTACTAACAAAGACCATCGATTAAAGCATAGGGGGCTGAAATAGGACTGAGATCTGGGCATAACCCCTCTCCCCAATAGTAGTAGTTAAATTAAAGTGACAGGATTAACATGATATTAGAGGGGGTGGCTAGGTGGCATAGTAGAAAAAGCACTGGCCCTGGAGTCAGGAGTACCTGGGTTCAAACCCGGTCTCAGACACTTAATAATTACCTAGCTGTGTGGCCTTGGCCAAGCCACTTAACCCCATTTGCCTTGCCAAAAAAAACCCTAAAAAAACCCCATGATATTGGAATGAAATTTCTTTGATCTATAAACCTATCCATTTTGTGCTTTTGTTTTTCATCTTTCCAATCCCTCAGCAAACTTATTTTGAAAAACCCACCTTGTTTCTTGGGTGAGCAAGGAGAAAGGGTTTAATTTCTATCCAACCCTAAGGGATGAGAGGTTGAGTACATACGGAATTATTGAGCCAGAGCCTCCTGGAGGCTGGAGGGAGTATAGCCTTGACAGTGATACCCATAGATTCAGTCTGACATTGGTAGGTAGGGAAGATTTTTAGAGGAGAATCCTTGGTAGAGTGCACAAGAACTCAACTTCAAATGCAGTGTTATTCCTTTTTATCTGGAGCACTTGTTCATATGTGAGTGCTCCTGTCAGGGGTGTTAGAATGGGGAATTCTGATATTGGGTGTGAAGATGGGCTTTTACAGTTTGGTTCAGCACAAGAGCCTGGGATTCTTTTGGAGAGTTTGGAGGCCTCAATCCTAAAGGGATTTTTATTTTTTCCACTTTGGAGGCAGGCAGCTAGATAGTTTTTTAGTATATGGGGGTACGCATTACTGTGTCTCTGTGTTCATATGTTCTGGGGGATCAGTTATAGATTCTACAGTCAGAGGAATCCTAAGAGTTTGAGTGGGATCTGTATCTTGGGGAAAGACAAGGGAAAACAATGAGCTCATTCAGCTACTTAGCCCTGAGTGGGCATATTCTTGTTCTGTCTCTAGCAAAGGAGATATTAGAAGGATTCTGGGCTCCTGGGATATTAGGGAAATGAAGAAGGTAGAGGCCTGATCTCTTTATTGTTTCAAAGAGCTGGGTCAGCCCTGGGAGCCCTCACCTTCACATCCTATCAATCTGAACCTCCTGCTTTAGGGACTAGTTATAAGAGGTAAGGAATAGAGATGGGGAAGAGAGAGGGGTAGAGAATGAGTAAAGGGCAGGAACAGAGACAGAGTAGGAAAGGGAGGGGACTGGCTCAGGGGCAGGTGGAGGGGCAGGGACTGAGGCAGAGGGAGGGGCAAGGGCAGGGGTGGGACCAAGAGGTTTCCAAACTGTTTATGATGCAAATATGTGTAAAAGCTGCACATTGGGTCCCCTGAGAAAAAGAGCTTAAAATTGAAGTCTAATGATAACAAATGATCGTTAATGAGTTGTCTAAACATAATAGATGGAAAGAATTAAAAGCCCAGAATAAACAGTGTTTCATTAACGCACAATAAAGAACCACACGTGTTCCAAAGCAGGGCAGACAGATACTCCATAAACTGCCCCCCCTTTCGACTTCCCACCAGTATGAGAGAGTCAGACAGGTCACACAGGTTAGGTGTGTAAGGGTCAGAGTGCATAGTTCATCTCAGGGTCTACCTGTGGAGTATATGTGGTTTTTTTTGTACCTATATGTATACATGTGCCTGTATGTGTGTGTGTGTGTGTGTGTGTGTATATATATATATATATATATATATATATATATATATATATATACACATAGACTTCCTATGCAGGGTCTCTTAGCTCCAGGGAACTTAAGCAATAGAATCATAAGAACATGGAAATTAGAAAGGAATGGACCCTAAGAGATCCTACCCAACAAGATTTATTAATTACCTACTATATCCTAGGGACAAGGCTGGGTCCTAGGTTCTAAACGATAAAAATGAAAGCCTCTGCCTTCAAGGACCATATTCTATTGGGAGGATACAAAATGAACACAGATAAGTACAAACAAGGTATGTACAAAGTAAATATGAAATGATTTCTAGGAGAGGCTCTAACAACTGGGGAGATGGTACTAGAGTTGAACCATGAAAAAAGGGATTCTAAGAGAAAGAACTGACAAAGGAGGCATTTCAAGTATGGGGAACATACTTACTCAATGCTATGGGAAAAGGAGGTGAAATATTGTCAGTTGAGAATAGTAAGTTGCCTGTTGTGAATCACTGGAAAGTAAAGTATATGATGTGAAGTATTGGGCAAAAATAAACCTGAAAAGTGATCTGGAACCAAATCGTGAATGTTTTTAAAGGTCAAATGAAGTTTTTACTTTTTCTAAGGCCAAAAAAGAGATATTGGTGCTTCTTGAATGGGGTGTGGCATGGTCAGATCTTCTGTTTAGGATTATCAATTTGGCAGCTGGAAAGAGGATGGATTAGAGTAAGGAAATGTTGGAGGTAGGAAGACAAATTAGGATTAATTCATAACAGTCTAGGATAGAAGTGATGAGGACCTGAATGAGAGGTAATAAGACTGGTTATTATTTGGGTGAAAAGAAGATGTGGAGAGATGTGGAGGTATACAATTGGTGATTGAATATGAGTAATGAGTGAGAAGGAAGAAATAAATGAGTTCAAAAGTATGTAAACTGGATGACTGAAAGTCTGATAATTCCCTTCAAAAGAAACATGAAGATTAGGGAAAGAGGTGGATATTTTGTTTTGTTTTGTTTTGGATTTTTTTTTGAAACTTCTGTTTTGGACATGTAGATTTTATCATATCTACAGATGATCCAATTGGAAATGCCCTTTAGGCAGTTGGTGTTTAGAATTGAAGCTCAGGTGAGAGTTTAGAACTGAATATATGGATCTGGGAATAATCTGCAAAGAAATAGCTATTGAATCTATAGTGACTGATATGAGAGAGAAGGAGGAGGAGGAGGAAGAGGAAGTGGAAGTGGAAGAAGAAAATGGAGAGAGAAAACAGAGACAGAGAGAGGACACAGTTCTGCTATATACTTTCATAAATTGGGCCCACTGGTTCAATAAGGGAGACTGAAAAGATTGAGAGTCAGGAGAGTGAAGAAGTGAGAAAACCCCTGGAGAAAAGAGCATCTAGGAAAGAAGCTGCAGAAGGATAAAGAAGGATGAGAACTGAAAAAGGACATTGGCTGTGGTGATTTAAGAGATCTCTGGTTACTTTTTTTTTAAAGATTTTTCAAAGCAATGGAGTTAAGTGGCTTGCCCAAGGCCACATGGTTAGGTAATTATTAAGTGTCTGAGGTCGGATCTGGACCCAGGTACTCCTGACCCCAAGGCCGATGCTCTATCCACTTTGCCACCTAGTCACCCCTCTCTGGTTACTTTGAAGAAAGCTCTTAAAAAAAACAATTGAGGCCAGAGAGGCAAATAACTTGCATAAGGTAGTAAGTAGCAGAGATAGTTTGAGATCTTGTGCTCTGACATCTAGTCCAGGGAATCTTCCATTGGGCTCTGTGTGTGTGTGTGTGTGTGTGTGTGTGTGTGTGTGTGTATGTGCGTGTATGTACATATGTAGTAGATTTAATATAGTGAGAGATTTCACTATATGAACTCAAGTTTAACATGTCTTAAATTTCTCATCTCCTCACTACTCATACAGCTTTTACTCTAGAGCAAGTCCTCATGACCTCTGACCTAGACATCTGCACAACTCCTCCTAATTGATCTTTTCCAATGTTGTCTCTTCCCTCTGCAATATATAAAGATCTTCCTAAAGCATAGGTTTGATCATGTCAATCAATGGCATGCCTCTGCCTCTAGGATTAAATGTTAAACCCTCAGGTCATTTAAACACTATCAGAATCTATCAGTCTACCCTTCCAGATTTATTCCAAGTTAATCTTTCATGTACTCTTAGTCAAAATGGTTTACCAGCTATCCCCAACCTCAATATGCTATGTCCTGCCTGTGGGTCTTTATATAAGCTTTCCCCTTGTGCCTGACATGTACTCTCTCCTCAGCACCACCCCTTTTAGAATCTTTTGTTTCCCTCAAGGTACAACAGTCCATATTCTATTAAAAAACTTTGTCTGATGCTCTCACTTTACTGTTAGTGTTTTGTCTCCTCAGATTATCCACATGTTATATCTCCAGGAAAGTTTAAGCATCTTGAGGACAGAGACCAGTTTTCATTGAGTATTTTTGTTTGTTTTCATTGTTTAGTTTGATGCTTTGACTGTAATAGATAGCTAATTAATGCTTGTTGGAATGGATTAAATTGTATATAGCATTCAAGGAAATAGCATTGGACTGTTGTCAGAATACCTGGGCTCTAGTTGCACTACATTTTGTCACTAGTCTTCCTTCTCTGGGTCTGTTTTCTCATGTATAAAATGAGAAGATTAAACCAGATGATCTCTAAAGTCTTTCCAACTTTAAGATTCTGGGTGTGTGTAACTGTGTGTCTTTGGCTCAATAGGTGAGTGTGAGTTTGTGAATGTGTATATAATGTATTGGGGATGAGGGTGGGGTCAGGTGCCCAAAATAGAAACTAGAGTCATATGAGAACCCAAGGAAGTGAAAAGGGGGGATGCTAAGTATGACTACAGAATCATTATGCACCCACATATCTATGTTCAATAGCAATAAAAGAATCATCACATCTGTATACTTTGCTTTACTGTCAGTAAAACATCTTCCTTTCAATGTCATTGTGAAGTAGTCAATACAAGTGCAATTATCCCCTTTTTTTCAGTTGAGGAAATAAGGGCTCAAAGAATTTTAATAATTTGAGTCTGCTTGGATTTGATGTCTAGGGACCTGGGTTTGCATTATGGTAGTTTTGTGATCTTCAAATCCCTAGGACTGAAGTATCTTCATCTATACCTGGATGGTGGTTGGTTAAGATGTTCTCCAAGATCACTTCCAGTTCTTAATTATTAATCCTTTATCTTGTCCAAAGTTGGATAAGTAGAAAGAGTCTTCAAACCCAGATTTTTTTATTCCAAGTTCTCTCCATTATTTCACACATGCATGAATACAGACTGTGGAGGACAAAGGGGAGGGAGAACAAAAATGAGGACCTTTGAGTGACATATTAATGAAGTAATTTATAAGACTGATGGAACTAAGCAAACTGCCTGAACACAGAGATACAATGACCAAATCTCATAATCCAGAGTAGGGATGTTCCACAAAAAAGTTTAATGATGGATATGTCAAATTCAACCCAATTCAATTTTTAAAAAATTATTACATTTCCACTATATACCAATTCCCCCCAGTAAAAAGTGCACAGGCGCTGCTTGCAGAAAGTCTACAGTCTAATAGAGAGGAAAAATTAGCCCACAAATACCTGTAATGAAGGGACAAGTAGGTAAATAGAAAGAAGAGGTCCAGACAAAGTACTAATAGAAATTTGAGAAAGAAGAGATCACTTTTAGGTGATGGGATGAGGAGGGAGGTAAGACTGAATGGGTTGGGTTTTTGAAGAAAGAGAGAAACATCAACATGGAAATGAATAAGAAAACCATTCCAGGCAAAAGGAATGTTATCAACAAATGCCAGAGAGAGAGAAGAAGACAGGTGAAAGGATAGGGAAGGAAAGAAACTTGGACAGGGATAGTGTATCTCAAATATAGTGAAGGAGACAAATATGAGATAAGACTAGAAGAGTAGGTAAGAGTTGGATTATGGAGGACCTTTGTGTGCCAGACCAGGAGTTTATACTTCATTCTATAAGCAATGTGGGATGACTGATATTTTTGAATAAAGAGCAATGACAAAACAAAAGTTTCTTGAGCATCAGTGTATAAGGATGTGAAAGTCTGGAGGATAGGTTGGAGGTAGAATAATTAGTTCAGAAACTATTACAATAGACAAGATAAGAATAGAAGACAGATTAATTGGGGAAGGGAAAAGGAAAGAAATCGGAGATAAAAAAAATCAGCAGACTTGGTAAAGTATGAGGAGTAAAAAGTAAAAAATCTAAGATTTTTAATTTTTTTATTTTTCTAATTACATGTAAAAAAATTTTAACATACATTTAAAAAATTTTTAATTCCAAATTCTACCCCTCCCTCCCTTTCCTCCCCCTCCCTGAGATGGCAAGTAGTTTAAATCAGACATTTAAAAAGAACTGGCAAATATGACATAAGATGAAAATAGTCATGGAGGATTTGTTGAAAAAATAGATATATTATAATGTTCAGTTTGAAGTATCAGTGGGATATTTAGGTACCTAGTATGTAGTTGGAAACAGAGAACTAGAATTCTGGACAGGGCTTAGATCAGGAGTTAGAGATTTGTGAACAGTTCATATAGAAGTCTTAATTGAAGGAGTATCTAGTGGTACAGTGTATAAAGGTAACAATGGTATCAAAAAGAGGAGTTGGGGTAGTGAAAGATTAGATTGAGGACAAGGACTGAAAATAAGGCCTACAGATTTGGTGAATAGGAGATTTTTAGTGACCTTGGAAAGCAAAGTTCTCATCGACTAATGGAGAAAGAAATCAGATTCCAAAGGTCAGAGGAATTAGGTAATAGTGAGGCAGTCTAACCATTAAAAGGAAGGGAGAAGTAAAGCCATAGCAAGATCAAGGAAATTATCTTTTAGGAAAGATAAAGTAGCATCGGGAAGATCTAAGCATGTTTTTCGACTATGAGGAGGAGTCAGTAGAAAAGGAAATTGGAGACATGTGAGGGGGGGAATGATTGATGAGGATTTGGAGAATAAAGGAAAAAATGAATCCCAGGTATTGTTTTGGGGGTCAATGCCTTTTTAAAGAAAGATTTTATTTATTTTTAATTTTACAATTTTCCCCCCATTCTTGCTTCCCTACCCCCCAACCCCACACAGAAAGCATTCTGTTAGTCTTTACATTGTTTCCATGGTATATATATTGATCTCAGTTGAATGTGATGAGAGAGCAATCATATCCTTAAGGAAGAAAAAATAAAGTATGAGATAGCAAAATTACATAATAAGATAATGGCTTTTTTTTCTAATTTGAAGGTAATAGTCTTTGGTCTTTGTTCAAACTCAACAATTTTTTTTCTGTATACAGATGATATTCTCCATTGCAGACAGCCCAAAAATTGTCCCTGGTTTGTTGCACCGTTGGAATGAGCAAGTTCATCAAGGTTGATCATCACTCCCATGTTGCTGTTAGGGTATACAATGTTTTTCCTGGTTCTGCTCATCTCACTCAGCATCAGTTCATGCAAATCCCTCCAGGCTTCCCTGAACTCCCATCCCTCCTGGTTTTTAATAGAACAAAAGTGTTCCATGACATATACCACAGTTTATTAAGCCATTCCCCAATTGAAGGACATTCACTTAATTTCCAATTCTTTGCCACCACTAACAGGGCTGCTATGAATATTTTTGTATAAGTGATGTTTTTATTTGGGGTTAATGTTGACAAGGACTGTGGAGGTGATTTTAAAAAAAGGTAAATTTTTCTTCAGAGACTGCAAGGTAGGTCAAAACACAAAAGAAGTTTGCAATTTTCTGACTGATTTTGCACCTACATATTTGTGCATATTCTTGAAAGTGCACATCTATGATACAATGATTGCAACTGTAAGCATTTTGTACCCATGCCCTGGACAACTAATCCTCTTCATATCACACTTATTGGGATGGGAAGACAGAAGACAGTTTCTTTGAGTGTCTGGGACATGCCTCCTTCTCATCAAACAAATGTCTTGGAGAAGCTTAGCTCCTGGGCCTTCCAAACTCATCCTTGAACCCCGACAGGTGTGCCTGGAGCCCGTGGACTTTCCTGCTCAGATTGGGATGAGGAAATTCTGTGGAGAGGGGACTAAGCTCAGGCAGAAGGCTTAGCAGAGAGTTTCCACAGCTCATGGCCCCCCAAAATCAGTCAAGGTACAGTCAGGGAGGAACGCATCACCACCACTAACACTGCCAGGCTCCCCTCAGAGCGCCCTTCCTGTGACCCCTCCCTCTTGGAGCCCACCCTGATTGGCTGCAGCACAAGCCGCTTCGGCCAACCAGTCCCCTCAGCGCCAAGAAAGTTAATTTGGAGTTCTGGTCTCCTCCCAGGATGCATTTGGGCGGCCGCCCGTAATGAGATGCATAATTGCGGAGGCCTGCCAACAAAAGCAGGCTGGATGTAATTGAGTCAATGCACGGCCATTAATAATCTGACAGTACACCCCCCCATACACACACACACCTAGTAGAGGCTCCCCTTCCTATTAATGGTTTCCCCCTCCCCCATTTTCCCTGCCTCTCTTTTTACAATTCCCTACCTCTACCCATTGGAGCATTTTCCTACTCCCTCCAACTACTCAGTGTTCCTCCCCAGTACTGCCCACAGCATTGCCCTCCTAGCTTCACCTTCATTATTGCTCCTTTTACCTGTCCCCATGCACTCCAATCCTTCAGTGTGAGGAACTCCCTTATGCCTCCATACACTCCATTTACCTGTTCTATCCTACTCTTGTCCAGCAAACCTATCCCCCATACACCTGCCTTCCACACCTGTCTACTCATATATCTAGTTCACCACTCTTATCATCCCACAAATGTCCTCTAAAACCTGCCCTCGTGCATTTGTTCTCTATACACTTATCCCCCATAATAATATACACCTGTCCAAACACGTTTATCTATATATCCCACACTTACACACACCCCCACACACACCACCAGCACTACCAGATTGGTCTTCCTACCTTCCTATTTTCTTTTCCTCCCCCCTGTTCCACCCTTCTCTTATTCCCTAACTGTCCTGAGGAGGTTCCAAAAGTCCAAAATATAATCCTCTGGGTTGACTCCTGACTTAAGGTTGCAATTGTGGAATTTCAAGCTAGTAAGGTGCCCTTCACACATACTACCTGCCTTAGAAGAAGTATGTGTATGTGGTCAGCCAGGCGGCACAGACCCTGGAGTCAGTAGGATCCAAGTTCAAATCCAGCTTCACATACTGAATATTTACTTAGCTTTGTGATCATGGGTGGACCCCATTGCTTTCCAAAAACCCCCAACCAAACAAAACTCAACTAAAAATAAAAGGTATGTGTATGGGGGGTGGGGAGGGCTTGTTAGTTAAGTGGTTTTATGTGGAGATGATTCATACCTGGTTTCCTCATCCATCTTTGGTCTTTTAAGTGTGTCTGAGAATTTACTCTTTGGACACCTGGCCTTTGGTGAAAAGGGAAAGAAGGAGGAGCAAGAAGGAAGGTGGGTCCTTCCACCAAGTTTCTATATCACTGATAGGCAAAGGTTGTCTTTAAGAACAAATAGGGCCCTAGGTGAAGCCTACCTCCCATCTCTCCTAGGGATCTCCAAAGGGGCCTGGAAAAAAAATAGGTGGGATCTTTGGAGGCCCAGGGGGAATTAGAGAAGCTGGCTTCTCATGGGGTGCTGAGGGGCCGGGAAGAAGAGGAGAGAGGAAGGGAGGGGAGGAAAACGTTTCTCCCCTTCCCCAGGTCCAGGGCTCACTTTAGAAGAGAACTGCAACTTAAACCCTGGAGATGGGAGGAGCTGGAGTCCAGACTCTTTGCCCCTCCTTCAGTCCTAAGTGTCTCCCTGGGGGAAATCTCTGTGGAGGTGAGGCGGGAATGAGCTTCTCTTTCCCTCCCCTTGCACAAAGGTCTCCCCCAGGCCGGTGGGCTTCCTGGAGGAGTAGCCCAGCGCCCTCTCTCTCACTCAGAAGAGGGAAGGCGGGCGCGCAGCTCCTTGGAGAATCCCCATCACCGCAGAAATCGCCGAAATTGGCTGCAGCCAGTGAAGACGCCAGGAATTTGCACCTTGCTCTGTGACCTAAAGCAGAAATGACATGAACATTGACAAATTTGACAAGGAAATTTGTGCAAAAAACAACTTCTGTTTGGCTGGCCAAGCGGCAAATATGTCGGATGATACGCTTTATTAAGCAATCCATTTCTCAGCAATAGCGGCGCCATCTGCAAAGGTTACCGCGCATCAGGCGCCGCACAGAATTTCATCTGCGTCTGCAGTCGGGGCCGCACGCGGACACATTTTTCATGTACATGCGATTCCGGATGCAAATAGAATTCGTGATGAAGGAGGTGACCTTCCAGGCCGAGTCTGGCGCACTAAAGTCACTAGTGGAGCCAGAGCCCACCCTATTTGGGACTGGGAGGAGGGGGGCCGGGAGAGAGGTAGGTGGACCATGGGGAAGGGTCAACTGGACACTGTTCAAGATGAGGGGAGGGCACTGCAGAACGGGGGGAGGTATCCTCTTTACCTGATCTCCCATTGCCTCCTTGGAGGGCTAGGCAGAAGATGATGGAGGGCAGGGAGTGAAGCCTCTGGCCCTCTTCCTTTAAGCTTGGGGCTCTGGAAGCTCCCTGCTCCCTCCTCTCTCCTTCCTTTCAACTCTTTCCATCACCCTACCTTCTCTACCTGTCTCCAGTCATACCTCCAAATACAACAAGCGATCACTCAAATAAGCATTTATTAAGGGTTCACTATGGGCCAAACCCAGGCACTGTGCTAAGGACTACAGATTAAAATACCAAAGGGAAATATTGCCCCCAAAGAGTTGTCTTTTTAAAGGGAGAGATTATGTAAATAGATAAGTATGTACACAAAGTATGAGTGTCAACTTGACTGTGGAAGGAGAGGTGGCCTCAAAGCCAGAAGATCTGGGTTCAAGTTCTGGCTTGACACTAATTTTGGACCCAAGGCAACTACAGCCCCTAGTTTCTTTAACACTAGGAGTTACAGGTAAATTGCTTTGTAGAGGTGCCTCCTTAACCATAGAGTCCCATCCCTATCCCAAGTTCCTCCATAATGAATAGGGAAGCTGAAGGGGACAAAACAATGACCCTGGAATCAGGAAGACCTGAATTCAAATCCAGCCTCAGACACTTGACACTAGCTGTGTGACCTTTGGCAAATCACTTCACCCTGATTGCCTCAAATCCAAGGCTATCTCCAGTTGTCCTGATTCATATCTGGCCACTGGACCCAGATGACTCTGGAGGAGAAAGTGAGTCTGGTGACTAAATATAGTTCCCTCTCCCTCCTCCTACCCCCCATTCAAATCCAATTCACATGGTTGTTATGGTGCCACCTCCCAGACTTGTAGTCTTCTTCAAGAACAAAGCACAAACATCATCAGGGAGGAAGTGCACTGGAGAAGGAGGCTGAGGTGAGGGTGGGGTGGAGTCTCCAGAAAGGCTTGTAGAAGAAGCATAATGAAGAGGAAGTGCATTCTGGGGGGGGGGGGGGGGAGACAACTAGTGCAAAGGTAACAAGGAGATGGAAAATGTAGTGTTTTGTTGAGGAAACTAAACTATACATAGGCCTGTATGGCTGAATTGAAGATGAAAGAAGAAAAAGGAAACAAAGGAAAAGAATGTGAAGAGATTTAAGTGTTCAACAGGGAGTTTATATTTGATACCTAAGGCAATAGGGGGCCATGGGAGTTTACTGGACTGAGAGGATGAAATAATCAGACCTACATTTAGGAAAACCACCTAGGTAGCTCTTTGGAGGATAGATTGATATGAGAAAAGCTAGGGGTAAGGAAACCAGGTTTGCTGTCCCAATAATCCAGGTGGGAGTTGATGAAAGTCTGAACTAGTTTGATTAGGGGGTGGGGAGGGGGGCAGGTCCTGTTAGAGTCTAGCAAAAGCAGGGTGAATGATATCCTAAATATAGAAACAAGCTCTGGCAATTGATTGGATATGTGCTGGGGCATGAGTAGATAGATGGTGGAGTGGTTAGCATGACTGGCCTGGAGTTTAGGAAGACTCATCTTCCTGAGTTTAAATCTAGGCTCAAACATGTCCTGAGCGTGTGATCTTGGGCAAGTCATTTAACCCTATTTGTCTCAGTTTCCTAATGTATGAAATGAGTTGAAGGAGAAAATGGTAATCACTCTCATATCTCTGCCAAGAAAACCTCAAATTGGACCCTACAGAGAGTCAGACACAACAGAAGACTGAACCAAAACAGGACATGAGTGTGAGAATTCAAAGATGATGACACAGAAGTGATGACGGGGTAGCTGAAAGAATTGTGGTGCTCTCAATAGTTATAGGGAAGTATGAAAGCATGGTGGGTTTGAAAGGAAAGATGAGTTTTGTTTTAGACTTGTTGGGTTTAAGATGTACTTGAGAGTCAGCTGGAAATGTCCAAAAGGCAGGTTTTGATGTGGGACTGGAGCTATGAAAGATACTAAGGCTGAATATATAGTTCTATGAGTCATCTGCATAGAGATGATAATTGAACCCCTAGGAGCTAATGAGTCCACCAAGAATGAGAGAAAAGAGAAGAGGACCCAGGACAGTGTCTTGGAGGTAAACCTATTGTTAGTAGACTGACATGGACGGTGAATTAACAAAGGAGACCGAGGAGTCCTTGGATAGCAGGTAGAAGAACCAGGAGAAAGCAGTGCCACAAAAACTCCCCCTCCCCCACCAAAAAACCTAAAGAGAAGAATACATCCAAGAGGACAGTGTCAGTTGCTGTTGAGAAGTCAAGGAAAGTGAGAATTCAGAAAGAGCATCTACATTGAGCCAGACATTCCTAGAATAAAGAGGATATTCCATTTCCTGGCCTTCTCCATCCCCAGTTTCAGGGCAGCTAGGTGACACAGTGGATAGAGCACAGGCCTTGGAGTCAGGAGGACAGTAGTTTAAATCCAGCCCCAGATTCTGGATACTTACTAGTTGTGAGATCTTGGGCAAGTCACTTAACCCCGATTGCCTCCAATCCAGGACTATCTCCAGTTGTCCTGATTCATATCTGGCTATTGGATCCAGATGGTTTTGAAGGAGAGAGTGAGGCTGGTGACTTGGCACAGCACCTCTCACTCAAATCCAATTCATGTGCTTGTCATGACCTTACCTCCATGATGTCATGGAAGTTGGAGTCTCCTGCCAATTGCTTTAGTCCTTATTCAACATCATTGAATCCCCATTGATGGTCACTCAAGGTCTGAGGACTGTCCCTCCCACTGTCCATTTTACTGGAGAACTTGAGAGACTGACCATGAGTAATCCTGCTCACGTTGTTGGTGGATATCACCTATAATTAGTATTGTGTATGTATGAAATATTTTTGATGTAAAATTATAATAGTAAGCATGTGAAAAATTTTGAAGTGGAGGGGGGACACTTTAAGAGGACTTTGAGAAATAGGTGGGGCTGGAAGCCTGAGCCAGAATGAGTTTAATCAATAATTGGACTAAAGATCTGTCAGTCATATTTGTTCTGCAAAGGAGCTGATAACTAGGGAGTGTTTCTCAAACAAGGACAAGAAGTTCCAGAAAGTGAAGTGGGAAGAGGGTGGGAGAGTGAGAATTAATACTTGAAAAGAGTAACAAAGGGTCAGTAATGTGGCACAGAGGATAGTACATGGTTCTTGAATCCTATGAGAGCCTCAAACTGGGGGGGGGGGGGCGGGAACCTAAGCTTGTCCAGATAGAAAGATTGGCAGATTTCAGTCAGAACACAATCTATAGTGAGAAAGTAAAATAAACCAAGAAAACCGAGACTCCTACCAGTGTCCTGAGCAGAACTTGTATCCCAAGGGACCAAAATTTCAGTTTCAATTTGAAATTTGACTGACAGCATATGGAGTCCCAACCCTAGTCCTGTTCCTGTCTTAGTAGTGCCTTGAAGTTTTCTACTCATGAAGTTAAGTGCTGTCTCGTTGTCCCTTGTTCTAGATTTACAGCTGGGTTTACTCTTACTCTTTCTCATGAGGTAATAATAAACCCCAACTCAGCATCTAAGTGAGTCAGTTAATAAAATACTAGACCTGGAGTCAGGAAGACCTGGGTTTAAATCTGTCCTCAGATAATTATTAGTTGTGTGATCCTAGACAAGTCATTTGATGTCTGCCTCAGTTTCCTCATCTGTAAAATGGGAATAATAACATAGCACTTATCTCCTAGAGTTATGAGGATAAAATGAAATAATCATTGTAAAGTGTTTTGCAAACCTTAATGCACTATATAAATGTTATTTTTAGTCCTATCTCCATTTTAAAAGGACTGGACTTTCCAATTACCACTTCTTCCTTCCTTTCTCTGAAAAACTTCTCACTTCCAGAAGGAGGCCAGTTGTTCTCTTTTCAAGTTCTTGGCCTTTCTTCTAAGTTTCTGTTTCTTTTTTGACAGATACCACCAGCTGTTAGCTAATTTGCAATTCACAGATGATTGACAGGATAGCTACCCAGTGACTGATGAGGTTTTTTCCTGGCTCAGTTGCCTATTTCCACAGGTTCTCTCTAATAACTCAGGTGGGGGGGGGGGAACTTTCAATAATCTTAAAGAACCCAATCCCTGAAGGTTTATAGTAGGAAAAACAAATTACACAAAGAGTAATAATAAAATAATTTCCACCTATATGATGAGGACACCTACCTAAAGAGACCACCAGTGAATGGAATTCAGATAAAATGATTTAAGGAGAAATTAGTGAGTAGGACCTTTCAATAGCTGCAGAGACATTCAATCAATACACATTTATTAAGTACCTTCTACGTGCCAGACACTATGCTAAGCTTTGAAGATTTTTTATTGTTTTGCTTTTGGGTTTTTTTTTTTTTTGCAAGGCAAATGGGGTTAAGTGGCTTGCCCAAGGCCACGCAGCTAGGTAATTATTAAGTGTCTGAGACCGGATTTGAACCCAGGTACTCCTGACTCCAGGGCCGGTGCTTTATCCACTGCACCACCTAGCTGCTCCCGAAGATTTTTTAAAAAAAGAAGCAAAAGACAATCAAAAATTATGATCTAATGTGGGAGACAATATGCAAACAAATATATTTAAAGCAAGTTATGTATAGGATAAATAGGAAATAATTAAATGAGTAAGGGCACTAGGATTAAGAGAGGTTGGGGAAGGTTTCCTGTAAAAGAAGGGATTTTTAGTTGGGATTGAAAAGAAGTTAGGGAAGTCAGTGGGTGGAGTAGAGAAGGAATAGCCAGAGAGCTAGAGTGTCTAGTTCCTGAAAGCATCAAAAGGTCAATGTCACTTCTCAAAGTGCAAGGCATATGACTGCAAAGTCATGAAGTCAATTTAGTATGGCAGCATCTCCGCAGAGGCTTTCCATTGGGATGTAATATTCTTGACTGCTGGAATTATTTTTTTTTGTCTTTGTAACCTCTGCACAGTGCTGAGCACATAATAGGTAGTTCGTAAATTCTTGCTGAATTAAACTAGAAGAACCATGGTAGTGGGGTTGGGAGGAAAGGACCAGCCTTCTTCAATCAGGGTCCTTCTGGTGTCCCATAATCCAGCTAGTTTATGTCCCTAAGGGGAAGGGGCATCCCATTCTCCCCTCCTTTAAACACACTCAATATAATTAATATTTGTCCTAGGTCCTTTTCACACAGTACTTATGTAGAAGGAGGCAGAGTATTCCAACTTCTCTGCCCTAATTTCTATAAAATAACTTCACTGGCTCCTTTTAGGGGGTTCTAAATTTCACATTGGGAACTTCAAGGAAATATACTGGCATTTAAAGCAACTAACAGAAGATAGATAATGATAGAAGTCTTCAAAGCAAACCCTGGTCTTCCTAGTTAAAGAAGAGTGATATAGACTGAGATCTTTTTTTTGTGGTTCTCCTAAGAAACTGCAAGAATTAATCCTAACTAGGTTGGATGCTACATTAAATTCCCAGCCTTCTAGCTCGAGGTAAATTTAGCTAGCAAGATTCCTAGATTTCTCAATCTGTTTAGAACCTGCTTGCCAATCTTGCCTCCAGGTATGAACTTCCTGGCTTTTCTAGCTAGCTCTTATATTCCTAGGGCTTCAGGCAAGCCAACCTTGGAAAACTTGAAAGTTTCATCTTCCTTACCCTTTCAGAATGATACCCATTCCTCGAAATCCTATCCTCAACCCATTCCCATTTCTCTCAGTCCTAACTTGACTAAAGGCAGTCAGCATGACTTGAGTTAATTTCCTGTCTCAGATGCTTATTAGCTATTTTACTTTGATCAAGTCATTTTTCTTTTTTCCAGCCTCATTTTCCTCATATGAAAAATGCTTCCAGGTATATTATCTCCAAGTAATAATTTAGTATGTGTACATGTGTCCCAGGACTATTGTGTGAGGATCAAATGAGATAACATAAAGCACCCTGCAAACCTTAAAGCACAATCTAAATGCTAACAATAATAATTATCATTAAAATATATTCACCAACCAAGTATTTATTCAACCTGCCTCTTCCCTGCTTCTTACTTGAGGACCTAGTTCTTCCCTGTTGATTTGAGAGATAGCACCTTTCTCACTGCTAAGGCTACCTACAGATTAAATTCTGTTTTTAACTGTCCACTGTGTCTCACCTCCCACTGAGGCTCCATTTCCTGTCAGAATGCCACTAGGACTCAATCTCTCAGCTCATTTCCAGAGCAGAGGTAATAGATAAGTCCTGAACCCAATGACTGATGGCCCAGGTAAATTGCTCCACCCACTTTGCAGGTTCTCTTTGATGACTAATTCCTCTGATGTACTCCCCCCACTTCCCGGGGAGTGGTCCTTTCTGGAATCCAGGTTCACAACAGAACAATTTTACACACAGTAATCACTACTGACAATTTCCACCCCAAGTAAGGGAAGGGTCAATTTTCCATAGTTTTCTTGATAGGACTTTAGTGAGAAGTAGAAACTAGAGCTGCTTTAGCAATCCAATACACCTGGGGACAGACTTGAGTTCCCTTAGATAAAGAAATTATGCCTTCCTTAAACTTCTAAATTTTGCTATCTCTTTCCCCTCCCCCTCCCTCATTCCTTCCTCTTTCCCTTAGTAGTTGCTTAGCAAAGCTCTTCTGGAAAAATCCCAACCTTATCTCTGCTGAACAAGGATAAGTGTCTGGACCTTCATAGGATAAGACAGAGAGGATTAGAGCCCCCTAGAGGCTCACTGTGGTGATGGCAATGGCAATGCTTAACCTATTTGGTGGACCAATCTTGGGGAGATCAGGCTGATAGAAAAGTGAAAAATGAGGAGAATAAGTTACTGTTATTAAGTGCTCCTATTGGATCTTTCTTTCAAACACCCCTTAACTGACCTTCCTTCCCAACCTTCTCCACTGACCTCCTACTGGATCTGATACTGTACCTCCATTAAACTTCCCTTGCTGAGTTTCATTACAAATCCTCTTACTACCCCCCCAATTCCCCTAGAGTTCTCTCTCATGGATTCATTTCTCTCCCCTATTCTCTATCACAACCCTAACCTAAATCACTGATTTGCTAACTTCCCCCTTTAATCCAACAGATTCTTCTAATTAATTCACTGACCCCTTCTAATCTCCCTCACTGCTCCCTCTTTTAATTCTTCCTGATCCACCCTCAACTGATCTTCAATTAATTTCCCCCTATCTCTCCTTTTTAAGGAGGCCAGACTAACTGGGTAACTTTTAGCAATGCCCCTAAGGAATTGACTCTGGTGCTGGCTTTCCTATTTTATAAAATCGACAAGGAAGCAGAATGGTTCAGCAGAAACATAAAATTCCACTCCTAGCTTTGCTAATTGCTACTTGTGTGACTTAGTAAGTCATTTAACCCCCTCTGGGCCTCAGTTTCCCCATCTGTAAAATAAGAAAAATTGAATTAGACAACCTCCAAGGTATGCACCTATGATTCACTGAATTTCCGAACCCCCATAGGTCTCAGACATACCCTCATACATAGTTAGATCATAGAGGTTTTTCCCCTGGGCAGGGGTCTGGTTACTACTCTCTGCTTGTGCTTTATTTTTCCCCCTCTTCCCTCTACTTAAGACCTGAAGCTGGGACTCCCTTCCAAAGGGGTCCCTCCAATGCCCCAAGAGGATGAGGTTTCTGAAAATACTAACAGCATCCTTGTCCTGACCCACATCCAGTGGGGAGAAGTTTGTCTTGAGTAGCCCTGTTCCAAACCCCAGCTGCCCCAGTATATACTTAGCACACTCCGTGTTCCCTGAATCCCTCAATATTCTTGCTCCTCCATGTGCCTTTTACCCTCCATCACTTTTCCAAGTTACCCCCATTTATAACCCTCCACAGTCTTTTGGGTCCAGGCCTTGCCCGGCCTGCCACCTTCTGGCAGGATAAGAAGCCACCACAAGGGGCTAAGGATGAAGCTGCTCCAACTTTCCAGAGTCCTGGAAGGAAGGGGGAGTGATGGGGGGGGGAACTAAGCTAGAGGAGAGAAGAGAAGGCACCACAATAATTGTCAGGGGTCACTCCCTTTTCCCTTACTCCCCCTACAGGGGTAAGAATGGTTTCACTTATCTGAAGCCTCTGCTCCCAAAGTGCATCTTCCCTTTTGCATAGCTGTTACAGAGGGCGTGGGACCCAAGTGATACTTGGAGAGAAGGCCGAGGCGCTAAAGCACCGAGGGAGACCGGGTCCTATATAACAGTCAGCTCCCGGGGACTGGCCCCGGGTCTTGGCTGCGGGCCTTCCTTCGATCCTGCATAATTCTCTCCCCACCCTCCTCCCGTCCCTTTCTTCTCCTCCCGCTCCAGGCTTCCTGTGGCGCCTGGGGCAGGGCGGGGCCGAGGGCATTCCGGGGGGACCGTGATCCCTGACGGACTGAGGCCGGAGCTGCGATCAGGCTTAAAGTGGGGGTGGTAACCAGGCTGTGTGGGGGGGGGGAGCAGTGATGCCCCAGACGGTACTAGGTGGCAGGGATTGTGACCCAGCTGTAAGGCGCTCCATCTGTGCAGCACCTTCGGATTCAAGGAGGTTCAAATCCCTTCACTAAAGAGGGGGACCTAAGAGGGGGTTTGTCAGCAGAGGGGTAGGAAAGACATCTTTCAATCCTGAGGTTGGTGTGGCTGCTGGCGGGGGTGGGGAGAACGGGAAAAGTCAGCAGCAGCAGTTTCAGCCCTCGTTGCCATTCCTGGCCCTGATCTCCCCAAAAAGCATCAGAGAAGGAAGACAGTCCTTGGGGACCCCTCTTTCCAAGAACCTTGTGCCCCCTACTCCATCGCTCTCCTCTCAGTTCATCCACCAGAGCACCCCTCTTCTTAGTCTTCTCAACTTGCCTTAGCCCTCCTTCCATCCCCCCTCATCTGGCCAGGCGAACCCCCTTCCCCCACCCTTGTGGCCGGGCGGGCGGGCACGCTCCGCTCCAGGAAGCCAGAATGTGTATTTCTGCAGATGATTAAATCAATGCGCCCTGACAGGACTTGTTGGAACACGCTTCTTTATTTTGCGCAATTCCTTCCCCGCGTCTCGGGCATTTATCACCCGCGCAGCTGTCAGCGGCAAGATTGTGCGGGCGGGGGCGCAGAGGGGGCGGGGGCAGGAGCACAGGGAGGCGGAGCAGAGGCCGGGAGCGGGGGGGGGGGGCGAGGGTTAGGAGCTCTGGGGTCTAGGGATGTAGGGGTGGGCCTTGGGGGTGAAGACAGCGAGCTCTAGAGGTCGGGGTCTGTGAACTCAAGCGGAGTTACCCCCGCAAAGGGCACTGAGGGGGACACCTGGGAGTTCTGAAGGTTAAGGAAGATGGGGCGCATGGACTGGGGCAGAGAAGATGGGGCGTTCTAAGGCGCTGAGCCCAAGAGCGGGGCAGAAACCTGGAGGGAGGGGAGGGGCGGATCCGAGACCTTAGACACTGGGAGGGGGATAGTGGAGGCCCAGGCCGCCGGATGCTGGGACTAAGGACTCCTCCCCACCTCCCAGTCCCATCTAGGCAATACAAATAGAGATAAGTAAACAAGGAGGGATCAGACTCCCTTCTCCCATCTCCAAACATTCCAGACTCTACTGGGGTTGGAAGGAAGAGGAAGGAGGGAAGGAAGGCTATCCCCA
Organism: Macrotis lagotis; assembly: GCF_037893015.1. NCBI lineage: Eukaryota > Metazoa > Chordata > Mammalia > Peramelemorphia > Peramelidae > Macrotis > Macrotis lagotis. Next base: position 115,205,298 of record NC_133661.1, read on the forward strand.
ACAGGCAAAAACGAATCTGCATCCACATAAAGAGACACACTCAAACATAGGTATGTGCCATGCATACCTACACATACCTAAACATACACACACCGAATGGGCGCGCCCAGAGAGGCAGGGGTCTGCCATCCACTAGAGCTATTACTGCCAATTGGAGATGGTCATCTTGTGACCTTCAGTGACCCTGGGTGGGAATCTTGTCTCTCTACAGTATTAGGGACTGGTTTGCCTGTGCGTTCCCCCTTCCTGGGGGAAGGGAATGGTAGGGGGGAGAGGGAATAGGAGGTGAGAAGAGAAGGAAGAAGATAGAAGAGGAAGGTGGAGCAGGAGGGGGAAGGAGGAGGAAGGAGGAAGACGAAGAAAAAGAGGAAGAAGAGGGAAGGGAAAGAGGAGGAGCAGTAGAAGGAGATAGGGAGGGGAGGAGGAAAAGGAATAGGAAGGGGACGGGGAGAAGGAAGGGGACCCGGAGGAGGAAGGGGCGGGGGCGGCGCCAGGAGGGAGGCCGGTGACAGGTGCGCTGTACACGGTCTCTCCGAAGCGCCGTAGCCGCCGCGGCTCCGCCCGAGCGTGACTTTACAACTAATCCTGTTTGTAAGTTATTATTTATCTTCAGGAAAGTTTGTCAAACTTGGGCTTTGATTTTTCGCCCTGATTTCCCTCTTGTGGCGCGCTCTCGCACGCGCTCCCATATAATTTATGACTGCCTCTGGTCCTGATGACAGATTATTAAAAGTAGAATTAGTTTTTCGCGCAGAATTTTTCCACTGGGAATTGGGAAGGCAGCGCTCTCCGCGGAAGGTCTCCGGCGAGGTCTCCATTACTAATAGAAGTTTTTTGATGGGGTGAGGAGACTAATGATTTGAATTTACTGTGGCAGCAGTCACGTGGGCTGGAAGGCATCAGCCGAAGAGACAAGAGGTTAACTTTCTCCCTGTGGAGAGGTTTATTGGATTGTTTAGCACCAGAAGGATAATGTTTTTGTCATAGACTGCTGGTGCCGCGCGCGCTGCAGAGCTGTGGCCGCCAGCGCGGGGGAAAGAGAGGGGGAGGGGACGGGGGGAAGGGAGAGGGGGAGAGGGACGGGGGAGTGAAGAAGAGAAGGAGGACTGGGGAAAAGGGGAGGGAGGCAATAGGAGACGAGGAGAATGGGGGCATGGGGGGAGAGAGGCAGAAAAAGAGGGGTGATGGGCAGGGAGGAGGCGTAAAGGGAGAGGATGGGGGCAAGAGAAAGGGAGTGAGGGAAGGAGGCAGTAGGGGGAGGGGTCCTAGAGGGGAGGAGGGAGAGGAAAAGAGGCAGAAAGAGAGGAGGGGGGAGAGGGGCAGGGTTGGAGAGCAGGATAAAGGGAAATCTAAGAGAGCAAGAGAAGGGCAAGGGGGGGGAGGGAAGGCCAGAAAAGCAGGGAGGGGTTGGGAGTGGGAGAGAGCAGAGGAAGAAGACCTAAATCCAGGAACCTCGGCCCGGGGCAGGGGGTGGCGGTGGTGGTGGTGGTGTGTGTTTTGTTTGTGTAAATTCGAGGCGGCCCCTTGCAGAGGGCAGTGAGCGAGGGAGGGAGGGGCCCAGGCGGGTGCATGGCGCCCGGGGCTGGGTAAGGGGCCGCGGGGTCGGGCCGGGCCGAGCTGGGCCGGGCGGGCAGAGGGGCCGGCGGGGATGGGGAGGGGGCGACTCGGCGGCGGCGAGTTCACCTGGCCGTCCGCTCGCTCGGAACTTGTACTCCCAGCAGCCTCTACAACATGGGAACCGGAGGGGAGTCGCTGCGCAGCTGAGAGTCTCGGCTTAATCTTATGCACCATTAAGCACTCAGCAGCAAGCCCGTCCTGTTCATATACATCATCCACGCTTAATAAACATAATGATGACATAAGATGTAATTCTAGATGAATTTTCATTTTATAGGGAAATGGAGAATTCCTGTAGAAGGGAAAAAAAGTAAATTATCTGGGAAGTGCAAAATAAATGATGTTGCTCCCAGAGATGAATAGAGGTGTTAGAGAGAGAGAGAGAGAGAGAGAGAGAGAGAGAGAGAGAGAGAGAAGAGAGAGAGAGAAGAGAGAAAGCAGAGATATAGAGATCCAGAGACCCCAGAGGCAGTGTGTTTGGGGTGAAGGGCCCTGGAGATGGTGAAGCAAGAGAACAGTGGGGCACGGGGTGGCGGAGGCTGTGCGGACGCCTGAGAAGCTCTGCAGGGTGCCTCACCAGGCCAGGCCCCAGGCTCATCCATCCCGGGAAGGATACAGAGCTTCCGAGACACTTAGAAGCGGAAATTGAATTTGATGGGGGGGGGGGGTCGGTTGGAAGGAGGGAATAGAAGGCAGTCGAGTTCCCAGGCTTACTGTGGTGTGTGTGGGGGGGGGGGGGGTAGGGGTAAGCAGGAACTCTCACAGACTCTAGCCCTTCTTTTTCCTCCCTGTCCCATCAAACTGGGTCACTGGGACTAGGTGCTTGCCTGCCCCGCCCCTCGATCCTAGACTCCTCCTCAGTCCTCCACCCCTGGGACTTTTTGAGGTAGACTAGCCATCAAAGGCCCTGTGCCTTGAGAGGGGGATCATTAGGGACACTAAGAGTCAATGAGGGACCGATGATGGAGGGTTGACAGTGGAAGGTCCATTTGGAGGGGTCATGTTGGGGGGTTCAGTGGATGGTTAGCCGGTGGATCAGTGGAACAGGCCAATGGGGAGCATTGGGGCCTCCGTGAAAAGGGATTAGCAAGGTATTGTTCATATAGAAGGGTCAATAAATAGTGAGGTAGGGAAGAAGGGTCCAATGAGTATGGAGATGAAGCTCAGGAAAGATGGAGGGATTACTAAAGGTCTCAGAAAGAAAGGGTCAGTGATTAGGGGTCGGTAGCTAGCTATTGGGGGTAGTTAGGGGGATTTAAGTGAGAATTTAGTAGGGAGAGATCAGTGAAGAGTGGATGAAAAGTGCAAGTGGACAGATATTTGTTGTCCTTCCATTACTTAGAGGGTCTGTGATTTGTGGGAAGCCTTAGGAGGCAGGTCCATGAAAATAGAATGAGGGAAAGGCTAGAAATTTACCCCCATCCCCATCCCTACCCAGTATATATCTAGAAGATCTGAGTTTTCTGGAAAGATTCAAACATTCAGTTATATTGTTCCCCTTGAGCTTGGGGGTCTTGCCTTTTCCTCCCAGGCAAGGTTGGGAGGTTGCTATCTCTAGGGAATCAAAAGTGAGGAAGAAAGAATAATTCATCAAGGGACCTGTCAAAGGGGGACCATGGGCACTCATAAGTCATTTCTTCTTTGAGTTTTGCCAGTACTCCCATTAGTTTGTGGAGATGGGTGACCATACAAAAGCTTATCCTCAGTGTTGAATTTACCATATCACATTTACACAAAGTGTCATGCTCACACATTCATCTATTCGTTAAACAAACATTCAGAAGATGCTAAGTTGCAGGGCCTAGTGCTATGCAGGATGAGGGCACTGACAACTTGGAAGAATCCCCTAAGAAGCTTACACTTTAGTAGAGAATATAAGACAAGTATACAGATGCTTTAAATGAACATGAGAATGTGATGAGTGTATAAGAAAGACGCACACTGATTTCTATGACTTTTCCTGGGAAGGAAAAATCAATTCCTAGGGTTTGGAGAGGGCTTTAGACAAAGTGGCATTTGAACTGTCTTGAACTATGGTTAGGATATTTTGGCTAGGGAGGCTATACCAGATTCAAGGGATGAAATAAGCAAGGGTCTAGGAACAAGAAAGCATGGAAATTTATGAGGTGAGTTTTCAGTTTGAATAAAGCAAAAAAAAAAAAAGTAAACAGATAAAATTGGGAATAGGCAGATTGTGGAGGACCTTGAATGCCAGACTAAGAAATTTAGATTGTTTTCATAGTGTGCCACCCTGTAAGCTTTGACCTATGCCTTAAGGAAAGAATTCCAGCATCTGGTGAAAGACAGTTTAGGGGCAGGAGGCAAAGGAGCCTCATCGAAAATTCAAAGAGCCTTGGAGTCAGAAGACCTGGGTTTAAATCCCTCCTCTGACACTTCTCTATTGTGTGATGTTCCACAAGTCATTTAACTCTTTGAATCTGTTTTCTAATCTGTTTTGATTCTGACCTGTGATTTCATTAGTGTAGGCAATAGCTCCCATGTGGTAGATTGGCAACTCATCTGCTATTTGCAATGTCAAAGAGCTGCCTAGATAGTGAGTTTAAGGGATTTGCCTATATTTACACAGCTGGAAGGCAGGACTTGAAATCAGAACTTCTTGCCAAAGGCAGCTAGGTAGCCAAGGGGATATGTACAGAGCCAGGAATGAGTAAGACCTAAGTTCAGATTTGACCTCAAATATTTAATAGGTGTGTGAGACCCTGGGCTAGTCGTTTGACTTCTGTTGCCTCAATTCCTTAACTGCAAAATAGAGCTAATAATTGATTGATGTTTATCCTTTTTTTCCCATAGAAGACCATGACCACAGAAAGATGATGCCATGACATGCAAGTGAATTGAATTTAAGTGAGAGCTCCTCTGGAGTCAATGAAATATGAATCAGGACAACTGGATGTGGAGCTTCAACTTACTCAAGGTCACACAGCTAGCAAGTGTCTGAGGTTGGATTTGAAGTCAGGTCTTCCAGACTTCAGGGCCAATATTCTACCCACTTTTCCATCTAGCACCCCAGCTAATAAAAGCAACTACCTCACAGAGTTAAGAGGTAATATTTGTAAAGTCTCTAATTTCCTTCCTTCCTTCCTCCAAGGTCAGATACCAGCTTCCTTTCTTTTTTATCTGTAAAATGGGAGTAATCATACATATACCACCTACCTCAGAGTGGTTGTGAGGAAATACATGTAATTATTATGCAGTATTCAGTCTCTATATACCAAGGACAGGATCTGGGAATTGTAGGCTTCTCTGCTGATGGAGGGCTGTTTCCTATACAACACACACATATCCTGTGTACATCATTCTATTTCTCATCCAGGGAGTGACAACCTGAACTTATTGACTGAAAGTGAAGGGATGATTCCTCCACCCTCAGATAAACCAAACCCATAAACGGTGGCAATTTCTGTCCAAGTCAGTGGATTGTCACAGTCTCCTCTACATATATGAACTCACATGTGTGGTGCCTGTATTTAGGGAAATTTATTTTTCATTCTATGTCCTCTAGGCTATTTCTATTAAAAGGAGATGAGTATAAGTATGATAATGGCAGGTATCCAGACACACGGAGGACACATACAAATGAAACATAATCTCTCTCTCACACACACAGGATGCCATTCGAACAACCACTCACAAAGTCACATCCCCACAACCGTAGACCAGCATGCCCACAAACTGCTCCCATATACACCCACCCTCTCCAAATCCCATACTCGCTTATACTAACACCCTCCAGGTCATTCTGGCAGGGTGCACTTTCAGGGTTGATCGCCCCGGGGAAGAGAGCTTAAGTTGGATCCAAGGGCTAGTCAACTAAAAAGCCTACTAGGGGCACTATAGAGAGAAGAGGACAATCCTAAAGTCCTGGGCCGGGGCCGGGAACCGGATTGGGGTTAAGAGATCTGGAGGTAATGGGAGGATATGGGGGGGACGGATGGAGACCTCCGGAGATTTCTCCTTTAAGAGGGGGCCGAGGGAAAGGGGGGGGGACGTATTGATATCGACTGCGCAGCTAATGGAAGCCAAAGGGCCTCCCGGCCAGGGCCCCTGCCGCGAGCATAAACGCACACACGTGCACACACGCACACACTCGTACATGCAGGGGAGGAAGAGGGAGGGGAGGGTCTCTGCCCGCGGCCCCCGCGCCTCCCCCGGAGCCGGAGTTTTAATTTGGGGCGTAATTTCGGTGCGAACGGTCGGGCGCCTTTCGCTGGGAAATTGGGAGGAAGGCAAACAAGAGCTCACTTCATTAAACAGGGGCAAACAGCGGAGAAATTGCACTTACTTATGGAAATGAGTTTTAAACATGCAAAGCATTTGCTGGGGCCGTCCGCCCGCCCGCCCGCGCTCCCGGAGACTCGGAGCCTTCCTTGGATGCGGGAATAATTCACTGCGGGCCAATTAGGGCGACGCCCCGCCCCGCCCCATCCCGCCCCCCAGGGGGCCTACCCCTCCCACACTGACCTGGGGACCCCTAAGATGGCACCGACACACCCACAGGCGATGGCCCACTGATGGTTGCACACTGTCACGGACCCAGACAACAAACACCGATTCACCCCGTGACAGACAGATGTGCATCCTGACCTTGACCTTCTTTGACATATACCATCCCAGACATTTTCTGATGGACCTAGACTTGGCTCAGGTCTCCCAACCTGGAGGAGGTGAAGAAAGAATGGATGTTTTAGCCAAGTTCACCTGAAGGATAACCTGATTTGATGCCTAGGTTGATAGTTCTCTTTTCCACTTCTCTTTCTTCTGACCAGGGAAGATGGAAGTTCCTCTCTCTCTCCCTTCCAGGAAGGTATCAGTTGTCCCACTGCGCCTGATCACCCACTGCATCAATCTTAACAACTCAAGAGTTAAATCTCAGCCTGGGTCTTTTGGTCATACCCTGTGAGTCCATACACCGCCAAGGATCACTAGACTGATCACTCTTCAGCTCTGAGAACTTCCCAAGAAACCTCCTTTCTATATTTCTGCCTCCATACTCTACATCTGTAGATGTACTGTACCTTTACCTCCCCTTACACAACACTAATCCCAATAGCCTCCCTGGAAATCAGACCAATTTAGGACCAGAGATCTACTGGCTAGTGGTAGTAGGCAGAATAGAGATTAGATTGAGAAGCATTTTATGAGGCCTAGTTCTTCCAATCAGGAATTTTTTTTTAAGAAAATACCCAGTGTCTGAGCTTGGAGGTGAGGAATGGAATAGACTACTGACCAAACCCTGGGTCTTATCTGGTTCTTTAACATTTCTGAGGAAATATATCCTAGCCACAGTGAATGCAACTTGCTCAAGGTCATATAGAGGGAGTCTAAAGCAGAACCCAGACCCAGGAGTTTTATCTCAGGACCACAGGCTTCCAAGGACATGAGAACTAGGGTGGCAACAAACCTGACTTCCCTAGGACTGCATGTTCTATTCATCCTTCCTCCTCCTACCCCTCCCTAATCCAGCCTAATAGCCACACGACCCCCTCCACCCCGATAGATAGGATGGGCTTTCTCTCTCTGTCTCTGTCCTTTTTCTGTCTGTCTTTCTGTCTCTGTCTTTCTGCGTCCCCCTCTCTCTAACGGGCACACGTCAGAGAACATTATGTGCTCTGCAGATTTGCATAATTCAAGAAGCATCAAATTAAATTTGCATAATTCCTTTGATTACACTTGTTATTAAATGTAAGTGACATTGATTTACAAAACGGCCACGGATAAGGTTAATAGGGAATGTCACCTTCCGAAGGGTGAGTGCAGGGTGAGGGGGGGCAGCTGCAGGTCCCTCCTCCCTACTCTGCCCTGCCCTGCACCTGCTGTGCATGGGGGAGGGGCTGCCCACTATGATGCCCTTCCCCAGATCATCTCCTTGATATTCTTTCTTTTCTTTGGAGGTGTTGTGGGGTCAGGGGACTGTGAATTGGGGGTGTGTACTGTGGAATGTGAGGCTAGGGAAATTTATAGTGGAGGGATACAAACTCAAGAATATGTGGAAATGTAGGTGAGAGGGTCAAGAACTGTGGGCTCACAGAATTATGGGGTTAGTGGCTGTGGGATCAGGTTACTGTGGGGTTTGTATGATATAACCTGGAAGGAATCTAAGAGATCACTCAGGTCATTTGGGGTCTGTGGAGACAGAGGACTTGTGGCCTTGAGAGCTGTTGAGTCAGGGGCCAAGTGCCTTGGGCTCAAGGGTGGGGGATTTCATGGGTCCTGAAGTAATAGCAATAATCTCATATACTCTAGTTGGGGTCTTATCCTAACCTCAGATGAGAAGAAAGGACATCTTTGTGCAGTGAGGACTCAGGCCCCAGAGTACCATTTGTCCTTGTGGAGGATTTGTGTTGTTTTAGGGATTGAATATTTCTGTTATCAGAGGCTCTTTATGCACACACACACACACACACACACACACACACACACAGAGAGAGAGAGAGAGAGAGAGAGAGAGAGAGAGAGAGAGAGAGAGAAAGAGAGAGAGAGAAAGAGAGAGAATCAGATGCTGCCCTAGACCTTAGAACTAGACAGAGAACAAGAACACTTGGTCCAACCTCCTCATTTTATGGATGTTCTATGACTACTCTCATGCATCATGTATTGTTGAATGCAGCCTATGGGCAAAAAGAAGGTCCAGGGCAGATATTGGGCCTGGGACAGGTACTGCAGATCTGTTGGGTCTTGAACAAACAAACAGTGGGGAAGGGCTGAAGGCCTGGCAATGCTCTTCCCCTATTGCAGAGGACCTTGGAAGAAGAGTAGATAATCCATTGGGATTAACCCAGACCAAGGAAAAGACAGGAAGCAAGACACCTCTAGACAATTTTGGAAGTCATGGATATAACATATCAGCATGTATATGGACACTCACCTGGAAATGGCTACAGGCATGGACACAGTATACATAAAATCACAGATTGATACATGGAAATATAAACATACAACAGAGATACCTATAAAGATGAATACATATATGAACAAGGATGTAATATCAATAGATTCTTGCATGAACATAAATAAATGGACAGAAATGCATGTTGGTATGTACTTTTAGACAAAATACAAATATGTACCTGGATACTCTTCATGTAAAGATATAAATAACACAATAGGCAGAGATACACAATGGACATGACACAGATACACATGAAGGAAGCTATTCATGGACATGGTTATGCACATGTGTTTACATATACTCATGACTGTGGATACCTGTTATCAAACAAATCATAAAAACAGCTCCCATATATATGCGTTAAGGTTTGTAGCACATCTTCACAAGTCTGGATCTGGCTCTATGTCTTTGTTGATGTCAACAAAGCTGGGAGTTTATCCTAAGAAGATGGGGCATAGAACAAGAACAGAACAAAGGTTTTGAGGTTGCAGGGAGGGAATTGGGTTGGGGGAAGGTGGGGATAGTGAGGGGAACAGTAATCTAAAATACCTGATGCATAGTAGGGGCTGGGTAAAACCTGATTCTCTTCCCCTTCTTCCCCCTGCTCTCTCTTCCTCTCCACCCTTTCCCCACAGATCTTGCTCCCCAGTCCCCTTTCTTTCTATATAGCATGACTTTCCTCAGGAACAATATTGACAAGGCAGTAACTAGTCATTAAAGCCACTGGGCCCTTTAAACAGGAAGGAGAGTTATAGGCTGGCTGTGTGGGGGATGGGGTCCCTGGTTTGATCTAAAGTCAGAGTGGGAATCCAAATCCTGGGCTCAGAAGAACTGACCCCAGGTGGAGTGGGAGAGCAAACCTAGGAACCCATACCATGGGTAGAGACATGACAGTGAGATCAAAACAAACTCTCAAGAAGATAAAGGCATATGACACAAAGGTTGACACACGAAATGTGTACAACATGTATTGACTTAACAATACACACTAAAATGGACACACAACATATGTGATCACAGAATTAGCCAGGAGAAACTAAGGCTGTTAGGGAACTGGTAGGGGGAGAGTAGAGAAAGTAACCCCTGGGTAGAATTGGGACAAATATCCTCACTGCCAAGGCTGTGTTGTGTTTTTTTTTTTAAATCAATCAACAAGTATTTCTTAAGTCTCTTACTCTGCACCAGACACTGTTAAGTATTGGCTATCTAAATACAAAAGGCAGGAGACATCTTTTCCCCAAACCTCGATCTGTAAAGAGATCATTCCCTCCATAATAACTCCAGTCCCCAATCACATAAAAATATACTCCTGGTTCCTTTGTCTTTAGGCCAGAGGCTCATGAGCATTGATCCTCAGAACCTGGAGAGTCTGGACTGGGTGGCTTGCTTGTTTGTTGTTTCCCTCAGGAAACCCCAGCAAGTCCATTCATTCATTCCTTCATCCCACTCTGCTTGTGAGAGATAGAAATCGCTGAACCCAATTGGGACTGTGGGGTTGAGAGGTCATAAAGCTGGTCATAACAGGGGAATGTAATAAAGGTGGGGATCATGGAGATGATTATAGAACTGGGGATAATGGACTATAGTGGTAACATTTGGGTGACACCGAATTAGGGGACACAGGCGGGGGGGGACAGCATTATCTAGGGGATAATAAATATAACCAGGGCCTAGGAGAGAGTCAGCAGATTCAGACCTTAAGAGCGTGTCAAACCCATTGATCATCTTTATTCATGGCTCAGACGTTCAGGTAGAGGGGTAGTTAGAAAGTATTCCTATGAGTCATTTGAATAAGCAAACAACAAACCAGAGTGTGGTGACTATTGAGCAGATGTCTCAGTGTCCATCACTGAAGAGCAGCAGGATGTCACAACTTATCCACACATCTCTCACACAACACACAGGCTGCATGTGGATACATTTACATTTATGCAATATGGATGGATTCATTGAAATTTGTACTTATTTGCATATCATACATGAATGTATGCAACACACAGCATTTACACATGCAAATATGCAAAAAAGGGAGGACCTTTTTCTGTAATCCCTGTTTTCCTACTCTTCTACCACCCTCCCCAAATATATAGAATACAACATATACTTAGTCTTGAGGTTCATAATTATTTGTCACATCAGGGGCATGTATGGGGATGGATGTTGATACATGCTATAGGTAGAAGGCCTTTAAAAAGAAGGTCAGCTCATTGATTGGAGAACAGCTAAATAAATTGTAGTGCATGAATATAATTGAATATTACTGCACCATAAGAATGAAGAAATATGAAAAATTCAAGGAAGTATGAGAAGATGCATACATACTGATACAGAAAGAAGTAAGCATAAGGGAAATAACTTCAACACTGGAAGGTGCTCAGCAGATAGAACTCTGAGCCTAGAGTCAGGAAGACTCATTTTCCTAACCTCTGACACTTACTAACTGTGGGACCCTGGGCAAGTCACCTAACCCTGTTTGCCTCAGTTTTCTCATCTGTAAAGTGATCTGGAGAAGGAAATGGCAACCACTCCAGAATCTCTGCCAAGAAAACCCCAAATAGGGTTGCACTTGGATCAATAACAATGCAATAATAGAAATCAAGAGGACAAAATCTTCAACTGAATCTGTTTAATTATGATAACCAAGCTTAGCTCCAGAGAAGAATCAGGAAAATGCATCTTCCTTCCTTATTTGCAGAAGTGGGAGCCTATTGGTATGAAATGTTGCTTGCACTGTCAAACATTGATAAGTTGGTTGGTTTTGTTAGTGTTCCCTGTCCCTCTATTATTTTGTGATTCTTTATTCCCAAGAAGGCCTAGATGGATATAGTAGGTAGAAGGCTAGGTGATATAAAAACAAAAGAGGAGCATCCATATATCTGGGATACTCGCAGTTCATCACTACCTCCATATATTTATATGTGTGGCTATATATCTGGGAGTGTCTGTTCTTATGTATATTGGTGCCTCTGCATCTGTCTCTCAGTGACTGTTTCTCAGTATATCTCTAAGTCTCTGAATGTGTTTCTATGTGTGCACATGCATGTCTCTGCATTTGCACATCTTCATGTGTTCATTATATTCTCGTCAAGTCTCTCAATGTCTCTGGGAGGAACTTTCTTGTGAGATCCAGGGGACAATTGTCCTGCTTGGGGAGCCTCAGGCGCCTTCCTCACACCGGGAGACCCTGTTCAGATTCTGCCTCCCGCTTAGGAACAGGAGCCCCAGGTGGTCACCTCTCTTTCCTGTCAGAGTCACTGCCTAGAACAGCCCTGGCCAGCTAGATGGAGAGGGGCAGCTGGGGGGCGGCTCCGTCTGCTCCCCATATGGGGACATTGTCTGTCCCTGCCTAAGGCACACGGACACACACAGACACACAAGGCCTCCGCCTCCCCATTCATTAGCCTCCACATGGGGGCTGATTGGGGAGGAGGGCAGCTGAGTTTCTTTCAGATTGAAGCCTCCGGGCCCCCTTCCCTTGTCCCCCATTCCTGTCTGAGTCTGCCAGTCTCAACCAAATGTGTGCACAAAGGGATGGCATGAGTGTACTCTCAAGGTGAGTATATCCAAGTAAGTGTGAACCATATGATGCACGCAAAAATATATGTGAACAAGAGCACCTACCTGAGGAGATATATATATGAGCAAGTTGGGGGGCCTGCAAAGAATGGCTACCTCTGATCATATATGTTTATGGATATGGAGACATATGAATACAGGAATGGATATAAAGTAATACCACATGGTGCAGTATCAACGTCTGGAAGTGGGCTGAGGGAGAGTACAAGTGTTAACCTGACAATGGCAGAAAGGCCATTCACTACCAGTTTTTCTAGGTCCAGAGCTTCTAGAGCAAGTAGGTGGCACAGTGGATAGAGCACTGGCCTTGGAGTCAGGAGGACAGGAGTTCAAATCTGGCCTCAGACACTGGATTCTTACTAGCTGTATGACTTTGGGCAAGTCACTTAACCCTGATTGCCTCACATCCAGGGTCATCTCCAGATTCATATCTGGTCACTAGACCCAGATGGCTCTTGGAGGAGAGAGTGAGGCTGGTGACTTAGCACAGTACCCCCCCCCCATTCAAATCCAATTCATGGCTTGTCATGACATCACCTCCCTGATGTCATGGTCTTCTTCAGAAATGAAGGACAAAAACATCAAAAAAAAATAATCCATAACCTCTTATCTGCCCCCCATTCTAGAACTTTCCCATCTTATCTCCTTAGGACCCCCCTCAGCCAGCCTAAAGCCACATATCCCCCAACATACCAGTTATGCCTGACTCCATCCTTTCCTCCTACTCTTCCTATTCCTTTTTGCCTGACCAAATTCGATCCCTTTCTCAAGGTCCTATTCTCGTTCTGCCTCCTTTATAGAAACTTCTGATCACACTAGTCCAAAGAGCTCCTTTACCCCCTGAACTGCTGCATTATTTTTGGAAGCAGACATCCCAGGGTTAGCCTAGATGATGGGACCATCCTAAGTGTAGGGAGCAGACCTGTTCACTACATCTTATGTGTGGACTGTGAGTTCAGATGGATTTTTATCCATAAAAAAGAACATTAAGGAAGGGAAGTTACCTCTTGATTAACCCCTCATAGAGAAAATGATGGTTCAGATAATCTCCAATACCAACTCTTTTAGAGTATGAGGTTCCTTTTAATATTAAAAAAATTATCACCACATGATGCTATATATCTCATTAATAGTAGTAACCCACATGATACTATATATCTCATTAATATCTGTCTCATGTGTAAATAAATGAGGAACAAAATATATCATAAATTCTGAGGGGCTTTAAGTGAACTTACATTTTATTAATCACAACAGTATTTACAGACACTTGAAAAGTAGTATTACAAGAGAGTCAGCATGGTAAAATTAATAGAGACCAGGCCTGAGAATCAGGAAGACCTCTATTCAAGTGCTTAATCTGACATATTCTGGTTATGTGACCCTGAATAAATTACTTACCCTCTGAGTCAACTCTCTAAGAAAAAAGTTGCAGAGAAGGTCCAATATGCATTGGTGAGGAATAACCTCATCAAGAACTTCTCTATACCATTGAAACAACTTGTCTAGAGGCAGCTAGGTGACACAGTGGATAGAGCACCAGCCCTGGAGTCAGGAGGACCTGAGTTCAAATCCAGACTCAGGTAATTAATAATTACCTAGCTGTGTGACCTTGGGCAAGTCACTTAACCCCACTGCCTTGCCCTCCCCCCACAAAAAAGAAATAACTTGTTTGGTCTCTATCCTCAGAATTACATTTTACAGTATTACATAGAGTATGTATATTCAAGTATTATTTAGATTACATACTACACATTGTATTTACTATGCAGCTGGCAAGCACAGTAAAGAGTGCCAGACCTGCATCAGAACAACTTATCTACTGAGTTCAAATCTGACCTCAGATTCTAACTATGTGATCCTGGACAAGTCAATTAACTCTGCCTCAGTTTCCTCATTTATAAAAAGAACTAGAGAAGGAAATGGCAAACCATTCCAGTATTATTGTCACAAAAATCCTTAAATGAGATCATGAACAATTGGACATGACTGAAAATGACTGAACAACCACAATGTACATGTACGTAACATAAATATATTAGCTATATATATATATGTATATATATATATACATATATATATATATACACACATATGTGTATTTGGGACATTTTATTTGGTCAGTAGAAAATGTTTGCTTATTTATTATACTAATTCATGTTGAATATCTTCTTGGAGCTAACTAACTTTAGATCAAACTGAAAATATTTGGTAATCATACCATTTTGGGGAACCCCTTGTAATATTTCTATGGACCTCTAGGAAACTAAAGCATACAGGGTTGGGAACCATGGTCTAGAGTCATTTCTGTCAGACTCATAGGTTCATAGGATCATAGAATAAGATCTGTATTGTTGCAGCTCATTTTAGTTTAGGCTGATAAAAGGGAGCCCATTGGTTTGATGAAACTGAGGCTGTACCTGTGCACAAAAAGGTGGGCTTTTCCTAGGGAGAGGGTAGATGGAAGATATTGAGACAGAAGTCCATGAGATCAGAGTCCAGTAGGGGAGATGATTAAATAAGTCCCTCTGAAAGCCATCTAACATCAATCAAAAGTGAGAAAAAGTGGGCAGCTAGGTGGCACAGTGGATAGAGCACTGGCAACCTGAGTTCAAATTCAGCCTCAGACACTTAATATTATTACCTAGCTGTGGGACTTCGGGCAAATCACTTGACCCCATTGTCTTGCAAAAACAAACAACAACAAAAAAGTGAGAAAAAGTAAAAAGAAGTTGGGCAGAAAGAATGTTTGAAGTTTAGGAGCTCAAAAGAAATTTACAGTAAGTAATCCTTCTATAATTTTCCTGAAACCTGCCCTTCTCTGACTTCCTAATCACCATGCTCTTTTCTCAGACCTTCATCTTTTCTCCTCTGAATCCTTAGCTATCCTTATCTCACTCTCAATCCCTACTTATTTCTCTGATCCCTGTTTCCTGATTCTCACTTCTCCCATCATCCTATCTTTTCTCTATCCTCATTTTTTGAATCCCTTCGCCACCATCCTATATTTCTACTCTGATCCTTATGCCTGCTTCTCAGCTCTCTCAGTTTTCCCTACCATCTACCTCTGCCCTGCATCTACTCTCCCCAACCTTCATTTTTTCTTGAATCATTCCAAGACCTCCCTTCCCCAACAATGAAATGAGCATATGATCATGTAAGATTTGGATGTGTTTTGACCTGATGGTATATGAATTAATCTTGACTATGAAGCTTTCTTTTCTTTCCTGTGTGTAAGAAGGTTAGCACCTTGGGTAGGTAATTATTTTTCAGGTAGGACTACATGAATTGAAACTTGTGGAGGGTAGGAGTATTTTTATTTTTGTCTTTTTACCCCCAGTACCTGGATGTCTTTAGTCCCTAGGATAGTCCTTTGAACATAGTACTCTTGTTTGTTCATTTTAATTGAATGTAGTGAGAACCAATATTCAGCCAAAGCAGGGAGGGGAAAAGGGATGAATCCTGATTGGTTGATAATTTGGTGGGATTCTTAAAAGCTAATAGTAATATAATATGAACTGACATTTATATAGCACGTTAAGATTTTCACTATTATTATAATACATTATAATATGTTATAACACATTTTATTATATTATAGTATATTTTATATTATCATTATTAAGACTTGCCATTTATATAGCACTTTAAGATTTGCATTATTTTTATTAAATATTATATTATATATATAATTATAATTTATAATAATTATTATCATCATTATTTAAAATCTGACATTTGTATAGCACTTTAAGATGTGTAACTGACTTTAATCCCATATGAGCCTCACAATAACTAGATGCCATCAGCATCATTATCTCTATCTTATGTGTGAGGAAACTAAGGCTCAAATTGATTATGACTTCCACAGTGTCACATAACTAATCTTAGAAGCCAGATTTGATCCCAGGTCTAGCACCTTATTCCCTGGATTATGTAGCTGTTCAAAGAAGGGTATGACAACCTAAGAAGCTGGAAGTTGCATGGCCCCAACTGGACCTCAAGAGAAACTTAGAGGTGCTAAGAAAAACTTGAATATTATGTACATAAGTCAGATCTCTTTTTCTTTCTATATCCCTATCTTCCTCTTGGTATAACTTGATCCTACTTCATCAGAGAGCAGCGTGGGGCAACCCAGTGTGATATGCAACATCTTTTTCAAACCTAGAGATGACCCTATGTGTATATGTAAGAGTTCGGAGCACCATAGCCAGAAAAGTCCTATGAAGTCAGCCAATACAACAATACAGCAATGAGAAAATTCTTGTTCTCATTTCCAATAAAAGTCTTGAGTCAGGAAAGGGAAGGGAAGACAAAGAAAGGGATAGGAATACCAAATAATGTACAGGTGTTTTTTCTAAATCCATAATTAATGGAAATGTTAAATTTCAGTAAGATGTTAGTGAAAATAAAATTGGATTTACCCCATCTAAGTTAATGAACCTCTGCTCTAGTTTAACTCCCTCATTTTACACATGAGGAAACTGAGGCTCATTGAGGCAATGCAACTTTCCTAAGGTCAATCTTTTAGTTTTAGCTCCAAAACCAGATTTTAGCTCCAAATCCAGATTTTCTAATGACTAGTCCCCTATTCTTCCTACTGGGGCAGCTAGGTGGTACTGTGGATGGAGCACTGGGGGTTTTGGAATCAGTAAGATCTGAGTTCAAATGTGAACTTAGACACTTACTAGCTGTGTCATCCTAGAAAAGTCACTCAACCTCAATTTGTCTCAGTCCCTCATCTGTAAAATGAGAACACTGGAAAAGGAAATGGCAAACCACTTTATCTTTGCCAAGAAAACCCCAGGGATGGGTGCGGTGCTCAGAGTCACAGAGAATTGGACATGACCAAATAACAGTTCTTTCTACTCCAGTCAATAAGCATTTATTAAGGATCTGCTATGTGCTAGATATTGTATCAACCACCTGTGTACACCAAGACAAGGTCAGGTCTAGCTCTGGTTTAGTGTCTAGTCTCATCAGTTCATGTCCAACAGATGACCCTGAAATCAGATGTCAGGTTGACTAGTCTTGTTGCCAGGCACCCTAAATTAGCATTTATTCTACTAAGCAGGTCTTTTAGCAATGGATAGAGTCAGGAAGACCTGAGTTCAAGTCTAACTTTGAATACTTACTGTGTGACCCCCTAGGAAAGTCACTTAACCTCTGTCTGCCTCTGTTTTCTCAAATGTAAAAGTAAGATAACAATTATACTCATCTCCCAGGTTTATTGTTGAGGAGCAAATGAAATAATATTTGTAAAAGGCTTAATATAGTTACTCTCACATAATTTATTCCCTTCTTCCTTGATTCTGAATCACAGTTATTCTCTGATTTTTTGAGTTTTCTCAGAGTGATTTGTAATTACTAAAGACCACAAATCACAGAATCTTACAGTTGGGACATTATTGTTATTCAGTCATTTTTTTCCCAGTTGTGTCCAACATTTCATGACCCCATTTCATTTGGGGTTTTCTTGGCAAAGATATTGGATTGGTTTGCCATTTCCTTCTCAACTCATTTTACAGATGAGAAAACTGAGGCAAACAAGGTTAAGTGACTTGTCTAGAGTCACTTGGGCAGTATCCAAGATCAGATTTGAGCTCAGAAAGATTAGTCTACATGACTTCAGGGCCTGCCATGCTATCCACTGTGCCACTGAGGGACTTTAGAAGGCATTTATTTCAATCAATCTTTGAATGGGAATCTTGACTACTTTGTATACCACAAGTAGTCATCCAATCTTTATCTAAAGACCTCTAAAGAGAGGAGCAACCCACTAGTTCCTACAGCAATCCATTCCAATTTTTGATAACTCTAGGGGATTTTTCTGTCTTTTTTTTTCAACTTCTACTTGGTACCAGTTCTACTCTTTGGAAACTCAAACCCAAATAGGATAGTGGAAAGAACATGGGCTCTGGATTTGGAGTAACTGGATTCAAACTTTGTCTCTGAAGTTTATTATCTATGTAGTCTTGAGCAAATTGCTCAAATACCCTGGACCTCAATTTCCTTTAGATGTGGCACAGTGGAAAGAATGTTGGACTTGCTGTCCAGAGGACTTAAGTACAAATTCCATCATTACCACTGGCTAGTGTGTATATGACCGTCAATAGGTCATTTAGCCCACCTGGGCCTCAATTGTACCATATGACCTCTGAAGCTCCTTCTAGCTCTACATCTTTGACCCTGGCTCCTACTTCTATCCTTTAGGGTCAAGAAATAAAAGGCAAAAATATTAATTGATGGAAAGAATAACAGATCTTGAATCCCAACATTTCCACTACCTAGTGGGTGACCTTGAACAAGTCATTTAGCCCATCTTAGCCTCAATCTGTCTATTGAACCAGATGATCTCTAAGGTCCCCTTCAGCCCAAAATCTGTAGTCCTATGATCCTGTTTATCCCCTCTTTTACATGTCAGCTCTTCAAATACTTAAAGAGAAGTATTTAACTCTAAGGCTTCTCTAAGCTAAATGGTACCAGACCAAGATTAGGAGGAACATTAACTCTTGGATGGAAGAGACTGGGGGAATCAAATGAGGGGAAAGGGGAAGAAGCAGTAAATCAGCCAGACAAGGAAGAAGGTTTCTGAATGTTGAGTGGTCTGAAAATATTCTTGATTTAGTCAGAGGAGCACCCAATGACTGCCCTGGGATCAAAGAGGATCTTCTGGGGGCAAAAGGAAGTGGAGACAGAATGATTTGATCTAAAGACCTCATCAAGGGGTGCAAGTAGAATGAATCTTTTGTGTTCTCAGTGAGATAGGGATGAAATGATGCCTCTCTTTATTATTAGTGAAAATTGTTTGTTCTCTTTCCCACCTTGCTGTATGACTAAAAAGATGTGTGATAATAATCAAATCATAAGGTGGGCTCTGGACAGGCATTGCCCTGGGGCCAAGTGACCTGTCCCCCTGACAGCCCAGGGGAGTGGGCGGGGCTGGCAGCTGGGTTGGGACAGGTGTGGATGTTAATTGGACTCAGCAGGTTTCGATGTCTCCAAGCTCTGCAAATGGGTTGGGAAGTTGAGGTTCTTGGCAAGCACCCTCAGGCCCAAAGCAGGAACTTGCTGGGAGGTATGACCAGCTGAGTTTTGGAGGCAGAAAAGTAGAAGAGTCAGTCTTCAACACTGGCAGGTGGCCGACATGCTCAGCCTGCAGGAAGTATGGCTCTGGGGCCTCATGGTGAGGCCTGGCCTAGACTCTGAGTCAGAAAGGGAAGTGAGCTAGCACTAGGTGAAGTGGGCTTTTCTTTCTTTTTTTCTTTCCTGTGGTAGGTGAAGGAGACTCAAGGCCAAAATAATAATAATAAAAAAGGTCTAGGGAAAGAGTTTAGAGAAAAGGTAAATAAAGGATTTGTCAAACAAATGGAATGAAACCTGCCCAGTTTCATCCTCCAGGAAGCTTCCTACTGCCTATTGTTTTTCTTTCTTTTGTTGGGGGAAGAGGAAGTGTGCTTGCCATACATCATAGACTTAGAAAGAACTTTAAAGTTTAATGCCTTCATTTTATAGATGAAGAAACAGAGATCCTGGAGGAAGGAAGAGTCTTGCCTGATATCAAAGAAGGAGTAAGTGTTAGAACCAGGAATCAACCCCGGTTCTTTGACTTCAAATCCTCTGCACTTTCCACCTTGGAAATATAGTATTCAGCCCAGAGTGGAATATTTATTTCCTCTGTGACAACTGTGTAGGTCAAAACCCCTCAAAAAAGGAGTGTTCCTGAATCTTCATTAAGTTAAAGGATGGATGAGCTGTGACCAGATTCAGTTATATTAATTTGCAATCTTCTTTTTTTGTCTTTGAATTGAACATTTAATAAATGCTCAAAGAATTAAAATGAATACCAGTTCTGCCACAACTAGCTCTGTGACCTTGTTTAATCATCTTCACCATCAACATCCTAAATAAGCATCTAATGCCCTGAGAGACTATGTGATACTAAGCACTAAGCAATAAGGATACAAAGAAAGGCAGAAATGGGATTTCCTGCCCTCAAGGCTCTTACCTTCTGTCAGTAGAGACAATATGCAAACAACTATGTCCAAACAAGATATGCCTAGTGTGAATGAGAGGTAATCTCAGAGAAAAGGTATCGAATGGGAAAGGAGGAAAGAAAAAGAAAGACTGTTGCCATAGGCAGACTTTAAGCTGAATTTTGAAGGGAATATTACTCAAAATCCAACAGTTTATCCACATAATTCTGAACTCAGAATTCTAGGCAATAAACAGGTCCTGCTTAGTATAGCTTTCCCATTCTAGAGTCTGTTACTAGTTCAGACCCTGGCATCTCTTCTTCATCTGGAACATCAACCAGCCTTCCCAGAAAGATAAAATGAGACAGGGTCAAGTTTAAAGTTAAATAGGAATGGAGCTAGTCAGTTCCAAAAGTAATATTGGCCTCTGGATAGCTACATCATGAAGATCTTAGGACAAAATGCTTGGACACTAGTAAACTCATCAATTTTATAGTTCATTTTAGTTATGATAATAAGGATAATGACAGCTATCATGTATATATTGCTTAAAGTATTTTGCAAATATCTTTACAAATAGGATTTCATTTTATCCTCACAACAACTCTTTGTACTGTTAATACCTGGAAAATATTATTTTCCCCATTTTACAGATGAGGAAATTGAGATAGATTTTGACTTGCTTAGAGTCACACAGCTTACTGAATATCTAGGACAGGATTTGAATTCAAAATTTCCTCACTCCAGGTCCAGCACCTTTTTCCCTAGTTTTCATTTTACCTTTTCTCCTTCATTATCAGAAAAGTCATTTTTAAGATAGAATGGGATCATTGAGCTAGAAAGAACCTTCAAGGGTTTCTATCTACTACAATCATTTTATTTTACAGATCAAGAAACTGAGCCTGGAGAGGTCATAGATCACATATGGAGAGTCAAATATCTTCATTTTTTTTTTAGTTTTTGCAAGGCAAATGGGGTTAAGTGGCTTGCCCAAGGCTACACAGCTAGGTAATTATTAAATGTTTGAGACCGAATTTGAACCCAGGTACTCCTGACTCCAGGGCCGGTGCTTTATCCACTGTGCCACCTAGCCGCCCAAATATCTTCATTCTTTTTTAGAGAATATAAATATTCAGAAAATACAATTCATTCTCTGACCTCAGCTCAGAAAGGTTAAATAACTTTTCCAAGGTCACAGATTTTTACTCCAGGTTCTTAGAATATAAATCCAGTGCTTTGCTCATCATGCCATACTTCTTTGCTGAAGATTGCATGGAGTGGCAGGATTTAAATGGAAGTCTTTAATAAGACTAATTATTTTCTCTGTAAGTGATGTTTTTCCTAAGTGACAGAAGTTGTCTTTCCTTCATTCAGGAGAACTGGCGGGGGGGTGGGGGGAGCTGAGTTCATTGAATTAAATGCTCATCTACCGCCTACTAACTGTGTGACCTTGGATAAGTCACCTACTCTTTTCTAAATAAAAACTAGTAGTAGAGAGTGACAGAACCAAAGTGTGTGTGTGTGTGTGTGTGTGTGTGTGTGTGTCTGTGTGTGTGTGTGTGTTTGTGTTTTGAGTGAGCAGATCTGTAATATAATTTCAAACACAGTTCCCTTTCCTGCCTGCTGCAGGAACCCTAGGCTGGGTTGGAGATAGGATCAATGAGCACAAAAGGAGGATTTGACTGTCACATAATAGAAAAAACACAGTATTTGCAGTTGGAGTTAAATCGAGTTTAAAATCTCAGCTCTGTTACTATCACCTATGTGACCTTCGGCAAATCCTCAGTAGTCTTATATGAACAGACTTGGGTGAGCTGATTTCTTAGGTCTCTTCCAAGTCTTTTTCCATGAGCTTATAATGACCTCTGCCAGGGTTCCAAGAGAGGGAATTCAACACAGGTTGAAAAAGGTCACTAAATGGACATACCTTTACTCTGTCTACTCTCTCAGAGGAAATGTGACCAGAACAATTTGAGTTGAAACATGGGGAGATATCACTGACATCCAGACAGAAACATAAATGTGAAGGGATTGGTCAATAAGTGTGATGTAGTTAATGAATGCTTTATGAGAAAGGGATGATGCAAAGCTGTGCACTCCATTTACAGCACAGAAAGAGGAACTAGAATTCTTTTATTTGCATAAAGTCCACATGTGGAAATCAGATATAGAAAACAGATAAATTAAAAAAGGAAGATTCCTTTTACAAAAGCATCCACCTCAGAATGCTCAAATTAAAATAGGACCAAGACAGAACTCATCATCTACCTCCTCTTGCAAGGCCACCCTTCTCCCTAACTTCCTTATTTGGATCAGAGAATACCACACTCCTTCAGTCACCTAGGATCACAAACTTGTAGTCATCTCTAACTCCCAAGATCTAGGAAAGACCTTAATTTAGAAAGGCCAATGTCATCCATTGCATCCAGTCATCTTGATTTTTATCCTGGACTTCAATGACTCTGGAAGAGAGGATGATGCTGATGATTTTGTTCATCTCTGCTTCACTTAAAACCAGTTCACAAGCAAATCAAAACATTGCCCTCACGATGTCATTGGTCCTCTTCAAAAATGAAGGGCAAACAACAGGTCTTCTCTCCCCTGCACTCCACACCATCCATTCAGTTGCCAAGTGTTTTAGATTCTACCTTCCCAACATCTGTCTTGTCTGTCTTCTCAAATAGGCACCCTAATCAAAACTCTCATCAGATTTTGCATGGACTATAACATAGTCTTTTGATTGCTTGTCTTACTTTCATTCTCTACCTTCTCCAATTGACTTTCTACACAACTGACATTTTGATAGAATTCATCATTTCACTTCTTTGCTGAATAAGTTCCATTATCTCCTATTTACTCAAGGACCAAATATAAACTCTTCTCAATTTGCCTCCAACTCACATGTCCAGCTTAATTATATATGATTTCCCTTCACATGCTCCTGGTCCAGACAAATTGGCTTTCTTGTTATTACTCATATATGAGATTCAAACTTCCAACTTAAGTAACTACAAAATATATGTGGAGTAGATAAAGATATTCAGAAAAAAGGAAGGCTGAAGTCACATAAACTGAGACAGAGGGCAAGGGGCAAAGTATTTCAGATATTGGGGACAGCCAGTATAAAGATATAGAGATGGGAGATGTAGAAGTTGCAAACCTGGGTACCTGGGAGGATAATGTTACCCTCAACAGTAACAGGGAAATTGGGAAGGGAGAGAGATTGGGGGAAAAGATATTGGTTTTGTTTTAGGCAAGCTGAGTTTAAGTTTGATATATCCAAGAAGCAGCTGGAAATATATATATATATATAATAGCTCAGCATATACCTACATACATACATACATACATACACACACACTCACACACACACACACACACACACACACATATATAGCTTTATATACATATATATCAGCAGAGAGACTAGGGCTGAATATATCACTCTGGAAATCATTATTGAACCTATGAGAGTTGATGAGATCACTAAGTAAATAAATTGAAAGGAGGCCCAGGACAAAGCCAAGGGTGCACCTAAGGTTACTACACATGATATAGATGAAGAACTAGCAAAGGAAACTGAAAAGGACTGGTTGGACAGATAGAAGAAGAGCCAGGATAACTCAGTGTCACAAAAACCTAGAGGGGCCTTAGGACACTGTATACAGTTTTTTGGTGTCAACAAAAATAATTTTTATTATTGGTATTCTAAATGTAAAATTTTTGTCAAATAACCAACAGATGGACACATTGCTGAAGGAGTTGAATCATATCTATTTCGATATTATTTGCTATAAACAAAACCAGAAGAAAGAAGGAAATTGCAACTTAATGGAAGGTTGACTCACAGTTACTCCTTGGGGAAGCAAAGGAGTTGGTGGAATGGGTTTTGTTGCATACCCCAAAGCTACAAGAAGTACTATCTCATGAGACATATGGTCCTTATGTAATCTAGTACTAAAGAGAAGTATCTGCAAAAAGACTACCTTGAGAATAGTTGCAGTTTACATTCTAACATTGATTGTTGAAGATAAAGCGATAGCAAAATTCTATGAAGAACGTATAAAGACCCAACTTCAATGCAAAAGTAGGATAAAGCCTAGGATAGAGAGATATGGATGGGAAAATATGGTTCAAAAGACAGAAAACTATAGCTTAGTCAGAAACCTCATGCTTCCATATCATGAATATTTCCTTCAAAGAAAGACTTGCTAGACATTAGATAGAAAACAATAAATAACAATACAAAGAATGAAATTGATTGTATTTTCACAGACAGGAAAAAACTTATTATGGAAATTAGAGTTATTCTTTGTTCCTACACAGTCAGACCACTGACTCATCAGAGCTAAGACCAGAATTTATAATAAAAAAGAATAGTAATAAGAAAAATATGTGGCATAAAATTTAGAAGATTAAATTCTTAATTATCAATTGAAATTTTTAAAATGGGAAAAGAATAGCTAAGATTATATTGTAACAACTATAATAATTTCATCCAGAAGTGGTTAAATCAGTGTAAATCAGTTTTACATAAGGCAACTGAAAGAAACCATGAAGTGCATTGGACAACAAATACTTGACTTACTTGACAAGTAGAGAAAGATGTTTGCCAAAGGCAACATTGGGTTAAAATATAAACTCATCTGTAAAATTCTATGAAGAAGAATGATGGACGATCATAAGTAGTATCCTCTCATAAAGCAGAGAGATGCAGTGGAGGATAAAACCAGCCTAAAGAAAGCTTGGCACGATAGCCATCTAAGCAAAGCCATCTCAAGGGCATTCAAGGATGAAAATGGAAAGTGAATTACATACAGAAGAGAAATGGAAAATATTTGCAAAAATTATCACAACAAACTCCATCAAGGATAATAGAACCACCACATTTGGACCCTAAGCCTCTGAGATGCTTACAAAAGAAGAAATAGCTCTAAGAAGAGCAAAGATGTGGAAAGCAACTAGACTGGATCAAATATATGGAGAGGATGTCTGGGTGGAGATAATACAATTGTTAGGCATTGACAGATCCATTTATGAGGTCAGGCAGTCAGTCATAAAGTATTCATTAAGTGTTTACTAAGCTCCAGAATCTAAACTAAACCCTGAGGATGAAAAAAAAGTGGGGGGGAGGCAAAAACAGTCACTTCCCTCAGTGAACTCACATTCTAATGGTGGAGATAACATGTAAATCACAATATTCATAAAAGATAAACATGGTGTGGATGGAAAGGAATCTAGAGGGAAAGCACCTACACCAACAGGGATGAGAGGACAAGGTTAGAGGAGGAAAGGAAATGTGGAATTTGAGTTGAGTTTTGAAACAAGGAAGTTAAGGAGCAGAATTAAGGAGGGGAAAGCATTTTGCCGGGGAGTTGGGAGAAGAGGAAACCAATGCAATGTTCAGTTATATTTAAGGATCTCTTAATAGTTCAGTATGGCTAGATCATAGAATGTATGGAGGAGAGTAAAATGTAAGAGGAATAAATGGATAGGAAGAGGCCAAGTTTTGAAAAACTTTAAATATCAAACTTAGGACTTCATATTTGATCCTAAAGGTATTAGTGAGTCATTGGAGTTTATTAATTGGGGTGATTAGAATAGGGAGAGAATTGAGGAAGCCAAACTAATTAGAAAACCAGTGCAATAGTTTTCCAGATTTAAGGTGATAGGGGCCTTTATACCTTCCTGTAGAGATAATAGGTGATGGCAGTGGAAAGAGTAACTGAGTTCAAATCTGGCTTTAGACATTTTTTATGTGTATGACCCTGGGCAAGTCACTTAACCTTGTTTTACTCAGTTTCCTCATTTGTAAAATGAGATGGAGAATCTCCAGAATCTCTGCCAAGAAAACTCCAAATGGGGATCACGAAGAGGTAAACATGACTGAACAACAAAGAGATAACAAGATTTGGCAATGGATTGGATGTGGCAGGAGGAAGAGTGAAAAGTTAAAGATAACCCTGAGATTGCAAGCCTATATGACCCAGAGGATGACAGAGCCTCCACCAGTAATAGAATAACTGAAACAGTTTGGGGGAAAAAAGGGAAGAAAGAAAGAGAGAAGAAAGGGGCTAAGCAAATAAGCTAGGCACAGTCCTAGTCCTTTACAAATATCATCTCATTTGATCCTAATTAATACCCATGGAAGATAAATGATGTTA
Organism: Macrotis lagotis; assembly: GCF_037893015.1. Classification (NCBI taxonomy): domain Eukaryota; kingdom Metazoa; phylum Chordata; class Mammalia; order Peramelemorphia; family Peramelidae; genus Macrotis; species Macrotis lagotis. Next base: position 115,231,541 of record NC_133661.1, read on the forward strand.
TTATTCTCATTTTTACAATTGAGGAAACTGAGGCAAACAGAAATTAGGTAATCTGCTCAGGGTGACACAGCCAGTCAGTACTGAAACTGGGTTTGATCTCGAGTCTTCCTGACTCCAGACCCAGTGTCCTAACCATTGTGCAACCTTGCTGAATCTAGGTAGCAAGATGAGTTCTGTTTTGAACATGTTGAGTGTGAGATGTCTTAAGGGAATACAATTTGAGATGTCCAAGAGCTAGTTGGAGCTGAGGAGAAAAATTACAGCTATATCTAGAAATGACTATATTTAGATTTGAGAATTATCTGTATAGAGACAATCATTGAATCCAAAAGAACTGATGAAATCATCCAGTAAGATAATACAGAGGAAGAAGAGGGGAAGGAATACATTTAGTGGGCATGACTTCAATGAAAATCAAAGAAAAGGAGACTGAATAGATGTCAAAAGAGGAGAGAACAGTGGCAGTGGCATGAAAATCCAGGAAGGAGAAAGTATACATTTAGAGGACATAGTACTTAACAGAGTCAAAGGGTGCAGAGATCCAGAAGGATGAGGGTAAGAAAAGGTCATAAGATTGGAAAATTAAGAGACCATTGGTAACTTCAATTGAAGTATGAGGTCAGAAGTCAGACTACAGAAAACTTAGAATTAAGAAAGAGGCAAAGAAGTGTAGGCACTTAGTATAGAAAAAATTTCAAGAAAGTAAAAAATAACAAAGGTATAAAAAAATTCTAGACCTCATTGATGGATAAAAAGTACCTGAGAAAATATCAACAACTAGTGAGTTATATGCTACTTAGGTCTCATCTATTAAAAAAATATTATTAGAGTCATCTGTATATGAATTGAAGGCATCCTTTATGATGGCACTTTAAGGAATGGACACGTTTCACAAAATATTCAACAATGGACAATATCTTTATTATCTCACAATTGGCTGGAAGATGCAGACAACATCAGATCCTGATGTGCTATTTTTTTACTGATAAAAAAAATCTAACTCCCTATTATAGGATATGACATCACTTAGTCTTTTATTTTTTTTTTCAACAAACTGTCTCCCATCCATAAGTCAAGATCTTTCAAGATTCTTGGAAGATGTAACAAGAGAAATAAATAATCTCTGATGATAAACATCAGGCAAGCTATAAGACAGAAAAATGTATGATTATTAAGAATATTTGTCACCGTAACAGACATCTAGAATAGAGTCTAGGTCAAGAAAGAATTCTTAGTGAGATCCTCCACATGTTCCTACTTATTAATGATATGGTGTTAATATCCATTGTACCAGACCTCCAGACATTATAGAGCCTCCTGTAACCTCTCAAAGAAGTTTAGCCTGTCTATCTACACAGAAAAGACTAAGTGGATGAAGAATGCTTATTGTACAGATTTCAACATTTATCTGAATAAAAATCCCATAGAGCTTGTCCAATAGCATATATATATATATATATATATATATATATATATATATATATATATATATATATATATATATATATGGGACAGATAATATATATGAGCAGTAGGTTTGGGATGAGAAGGAAAGCAGGTTGGATTGCTTTTCAAAAATTGTTAAGCATTTTTACCAACCCCAAGCTTTCTATAATAGCTTATCTTTTTGATACAAATATTTTACCAGCTTTTCTATTTGGCATCAAGACTTAGAATGCTACTGCCTCTGAAGAACTAAACACAGAAGACAATGGAAAAGCTCCTGGTAGGTTTGATTAGATAATATAACCCATGAGGAGGAAGAAGAGAAGAGGAAGATGAAGAAGAGGAGAAGGATGAAGAAGTTGAAGAAGAAATAGGAGGAGGAAGAGGAGGAGAAAAAAGAAGAATGAGGAGGAGGAAGAGAAGAAAGGGAGGAAGAGAGATTAGTTTTAAAAAACTGAATAATAGATATTATGGGCTGGTCATGTGATGAGAGAGATGGCTGAACATGATGCTTGATACCCTCACAATGTTGAGAGAAAGCAATAGAAGTCTCCAGAATGTTGATCAGACCCCCCCATGGCAAACTTTTGCGAGAACATGGACAAAAGTTGCATACATGGATGGAACTCCAGAATCAATAAGATTTTGGATCTATTTGATTATTTCTAAGGCCTGCCACAGTGTCTAAAATATAATAGGTACTTAATAATTGTTGATTCATTGATTTCTTTCATTAGTTGCTGTTTTGGAAATGTTTGCATTTGTACAGTATGGCTTTATCTTACTTCCTTTTCAGGAACCAGTCAGAATTCCTGGGTTTATATAGTCTGACCTCCATCACACATGATAATTATGAAAGTGGTTTATAAACCTTAATAGGATATATATAATACACACACACACACACACACACACACATGCATACTCTCTCTAAACATATATATATATATATATGTATACATTATGACAAGGATTTTGCTGTGATAGCAAGAATGCCAGCAGACAACCCAGTACTTGAACCCATCTCTCCTGTCCTCTCTGTTCCCCTTCCATAATTTTTCAGTGCCTCTCTGAAATTTATTCAAGCTCCAAGAACATTCGTATAACGTGTTTACCCTTCTACTTGAAAACTGCAGGAGATGTGGACAGTATGGAGAGGTACTTTTCCACCTGGGGTGGGGAAGAAGTATGAGAAACATCTCTTACCTTAACTCAAACTGGAGTCAGGGCTGGAGAACCTTGGTAGAAGGAATAAGAAAGTATCACTGAAAAAGTATTTTAGGATTCCATTCATGCAAAGCTGTGAAGCAAAAAGAGAAATGTCCTTCATCAGATGACAGTGAAGGAGTATGTGGTGAACACTGAATAGGACTAAGCAGTAGATGTAGACAAAGGTGGAAAACTAACTGTGGTTACAATCAACTTCACATTTATTTAGTCATTCTTGACATCTTTTGGATTTTTTTTTACTTTTTTAAAGTAACTTGATGTGAAGAACAGAATTTGAGTTGCTTTCAAAATTTTGCAATAAACATCTAATTTTATTTTATTGTGGAGTTAATTCTGAAGGCTCCACGGATATATTTCAGGAGGTCCATGATTTAAAAGGAAAAAAATTGCCTTCATTTTCACTAACCTCTAACTGAAATTCAACATTTTCTTCTATTAACTTTTTTTTAGGTTTTTGCAAGGCAAATGGGGTTAAGTGGCTTGCCCAAGGCCACACAGCTAAGTAATTATTAAATGTTTGAGACCGGATTTGAACCCAGGTACTCCTGACTCCAGGGCCGGTGCTTTATCCGATGCACCACCTAGCCTCCCCCATTAACTTAAAAAAAAAAAAGTCTAAGAATTGGTCCACAAACCTCACCAGACTGTCATAAGGAGCCTTGCCAAAAAAAATCGTTTACAGTGCCTATTTTAGTATCTTTGAAGCATGAACCTCCAGGATTTTGTTACTTTTTCCCTGCTGATCAATCAATCAATCAATAAACATCTATTAAGCACTGATTGCATGCAGGCATTGTACTAAAGCCTTTGAAGTTATTTCATGATTCCCGAAACAATGCTCTGAGGGGGATGTCATGATTATCACTGTTTTACAGATGAGGAAACTGAGGACAGAGAGTAAGTGACTAGCCCAAGATCACATAGCTAGAAAGTATCTGAATCTGTATTTGAATTCAGGTCTTCCTGACTCTAGGTCCAGCGCTCTATCCATTCCACCACTAGCTGACTTCAGCAACTTCATGAAAAAAAAATGAGTACCAAGATAGAAAGAAGCAAATGATTTGATTTACTATATTTTCAATTTTGTGGGGGATAAGATTATGTGCACGGTTATATGTGTACCTTTATGTATGCAAAGGGCCACGTTGAATCCTGGGGGTAGGAAGGAGAGAAGGGAAATAACTTCTTTTGAATAAGGAACTTGCTAATTAACAGGAACCAGAGTGCCTGGATAAGTAGAATTATCTCTGCATGGAGAAGTCTAAATAGGAGGTTTCGTTAGGATCTTCGATAGGATCATTCTTTATTATGTTACAAATTACCTTCGCACTTCTCTTATGGTAGTTTTCACATTCTGTCCTATCTTATGGTATAATAGAAGAAACACTAATTTTAGAATCAGAGGACCTGGGTTCAAATCCTGATTTTGCTACTTTTTAATGTTGAGCAAATTACTTTGCCACCAAAGGTCTCCATTTTATCACCCTTAAAATGAAGATAGTATATATTCTGTTATCTCTAAGTGCTTAGCATAGTCCTTAGGATTTCATTAATACTTGTTCAGCTGTTTCAGTTGTGCCAGACCATTCATGATCCCATTTAAGGTTTTCTTGGCAAAAAATAATGGAATAGTTTGCCATCTCCTCAAGCTCATTTTACAGATGAGGAACCTGAGGCAAACAGGATTAAATGATTTGCCCAAGGTCACACAGCTCGAAAACCTCTGAAGTCACATTTGAACTCAGGAAAATGAGTCTTCTCCAGGCCCAGCAATCTATATACATTGGATTACTTAGCTGCCCCTGGTGTTATGTTGTAAAGAATCTTAAACACCAGGATAGCAAGTTTTTCTAATCACAATAATAAATAGGTTACCTCCTGAGGCCACCAAGAGACAGCCCCCTTTCCTTGTTATACCTGCTTTGCAGTTTGATACCAAATTTATTCATAAGATGAAGATAATTTCATTCCATCATCTCATTTTATAGGTGAAGAAATCAAAAGCTTGAAAGTTCCAGTAGGCAAGCTGGGATTAGAACCCAGGTCTTTTTTTTTTTTTAGATTTTTCAAGGCAATGGGTTTAAGTGGCTTGTCCAAGGCCACACGGCTAGGTAATTATTAAGTGTCTGAGGTGGGATTTGAACTCCAAGGCCGGTGCTCTATCCACTGCGCCACCTAGCCACCCAGAACCCAGGTCTTTTGACTGTAAATCTAGACTCTGGTACCTTCCCCTTCCACTAGTTGCATGTATTAGCTCTTCTCTCTTTCCAGCTGAACTGGGACCTACAGGGACCGCTTCTCTATTTTTCTACCTCTCCACAGAACCACGGAGTAGAGCACGAGAGGGAGAACTGGCATTCAAGATTTTTTGAATGATGAATGGATGAAACCTAGCTCACCTGTAGGAGTAGGTGTTTCATTTATGTAAGTGTGGGTCTTTGATGAATGTCCATGTGTGCAGATATAGTTGTGAAGTTTGAGGGTGTGGGGCTGGTCCCAGAGAGGGCAATGTTGAGTGGCTCTTGGCCAGGAATCTTCTGGGCATCTCTTGGATGCAGGTAGAGCATAGAGAAGTTCTTTTCAGCCTTCTGTTTGGAGTAGAGTTCCTGGCAGTGAAGCCTGGCCGGAAGACACTGCAGAGGGAGGCCCCATTGTGGGCGGGCTGAGAGGGAGCTAGGGTGTCTGCGTCGCTCACATTACAAATCAATTCATTACTGGCACTCTCAGTGGCCGCCGATCTTCAAGGATCGGGGGTTTGATGAAGAGGATTCATTTCAAGAAATAAACCTTTTAAATTAACCACTAGACGTGGGAAATTTCTTTATTTAAAAAATGCACCGGCCCCTGCCTGCTTTGTTTTCTCTCTCTTATTAATGTCATTATTAATAACCCCCCCCCCAGGCTCCTCTCCATTCCCACCTCCCACCCCCCATCTCCTGCCGGAAGGAAAGGAGTGACTCAGGGTAGTATGGGCACTTCCCCTGAGCCTTCCCCACCCAGTTCTGCCTCTCATCAAATCCTCACATTTGCACCCCTCTCCTACACCTCTTCTTCCTCCCAAAGACCCTCTTCATCCATTCATCCAGTGTGATATAAAAATGGCCTAAGGGCCCAGAGACCTCCCTTCCAGTCCTAGATTTGTCTGCTTGTTCCTTTGATCAAATAACTTCATCTTTATGAGTCTTTTTTATTTATAAAATAGGAATAGTAATCTTACCTATACAGTATAGGGATATTGGGAGAATCAAATGGGGTGTGCTATAAATATTTAACAGTTTCTCTAGGAAAAAATATACATAGGGCCCATTTTTTAAGTTTTGGGGGTTTTTGTAATCTGTAGAATTTTTTTATTTCTTTTTTTCTATTAAAGATTTTATTTATTTTGTTTTACAATTTTTCCCTTAATTTTACTTCCCTCCCCCCACAGAAGGCAATTTGTCAGTTTTTACATTGTTTCCATGGTATACATTGATCCAAATTGAGTGTGATAAGAGAGAAATCATATCCTTAAGAAAGAAATATAAAGTATAAGAGATAGCAAGATCAGACAATAGCATGTCAGTTGTTTATTTTTTTAATTTAAGGTAATAGTTCTTGGTCTTTGTTCAAATGCCACAGTTCTTTATCTGGATATAGATGGTATTATTCTCCATTTCAGAGTCCCAAATTGTCCCTGATTGTTGCACTGATGGAATAAGCAAGTCCATCAAGGTTGATCATTGGCCCCCATGTTGCTGTTAGGGTGTACAGTGTTGTTCTGGTTCTGTTCATCTCACTTAGCATCAGTTCATGCAAATCCCTCCAAACTTCCCTGAATTCCAATCCCTCTTGGTTTCTAATAGAACAATAGTGTTCCATCACATACATATACCACAGTTTGCTAAGCCATTCCCCAATTGAAGGACATTTACTTGACTTCCAATTTTTTGCCACCACAAACAGGGCTGCTATGAATATTTTTGTACAAGTGATATTTTTACCCTTTTTTATCATCTCTTCAGGGTATAGACCCAGTACACTTTTGAGTTTTCATCTTTATTATTAACATTTTCTTAAGTCCAGACAATCAACAAAATAATAAATCAAGCCTTGATTTGTAACATATGCTAATTCCTAAATTGTAGGTGCTCACACTGAAAATTTAACAATTGGCTCTCTCTTCATAGTTTGAGCAGGAACCAGTAAACTCCTGGGGAATGATGCATGAGGAAGTCCTCTGAAAAGTATAAAGGTCTAGGGTCCTGCCTAGGGAGAATTGATGATTAATGATGAAAATTAATGATGAAAACAATGATGTTTTCATTATTTTCATTCTGGTAACATAACTGCAATTGGGGCTTTCTGGAGACAATGCCTTAGCCCATAGACTTGAATAATAGAGATATTTGGGGATCTTTCAAAGACCATGGAACAGTATTATTGAAATGGTTGGATCTTCCCTTTTACTTCACATTTACTCCTTAAGTAGCTACTTCCACCTATAACCCCTGGGAAATCCTTTTGCAAACAAGGAAGCAAACAGCTCCGATTTGTTCATTCTCTCATGCCCTTTATTAAGGATCAGGAAGAACCAAAGATCCCCCAGGAGTGTCTGCCATTCATCAGTCACTCTGGGGTTAACTGATCTACCTAAGAGAGGAATAGCAGAGAGACCCCCACTAGATACAATAGGATCATATCTGACTCCACTTTTACTCTCCTATGGTAGGCTGGGCTGTCAGAGTCAGAAACAAGGTAGATAGAATTGGTAGAAGGAGGGGGAAAGTGGCTTTGGCCCAGGAACAGCGATGGAATTTATTGACAGCCCTGGAAAAAAAAAAAGGAAGCACGAGTAGCTGAAGACCCTAGAATTTCTTCTTGGGAGAGGATGGAAGGGTGGGAGGCATCAGACTTTATTACTTCAGGGTGGTTTGTTACCTGCAGATAGAATCATAGGAAATGGGAGGAATTCAATGGATAGAGTACTGGATTAAAAATCAGAGGGTCTGGCATCCCATTATGGCTCTGACAGGGTAGATTAGTCAGTGTTATCAAACTCAAAAAGAAATGACCTATATATTGATTTAGAAAACCACAGACCAACATCATCTATGATGTGTTATTTCTTATGTTAAATGTTTCTCACTTACATTTCAAGCTGGTAGGGTTAGCCCTCAGGAGTTTGATCCCCTAGATTCAAAGAGGACCTCTGAGCCTCTGCCCCCCCCAAGTCTATATTAGTGATCCAAATGAGCCAGCCCAACACCTTCACTGTGCAGATGAGTCTGCTGAAGCTGATTCATATCACTCCCCCTCAGGTACTTAATGTCTCAGTCAGATTGACCTATCAACTATTTGATATTGAAGGACTTCATCTTCAGCTCCATGCCCGACTTACTCTTCCAGGATACTGCCTCCACTTGGAATAAAGATCAAGTCAAGGGTTGCCTTTATATGAGACTTTTCCTGAGCAGTGATCACCCTCTGGTTTTAGCATTTTAGCAATGAAGAAACTGAGGGCCAGAGAACCTTTAATACTTCCCCAAATTCACCCACATAAGAAGTAGCAAAGTTGAGCTTAGAACCACAGTTCTAAAAGCTATATTATTTTCACTAAGCCACACTTCTAGAGCAGAGCAGGGATTCAGATCTAAGAGGAATCTTCCTATAAAGTGGATAGGGTGCTAGATTCAAAATCAGTGGACTTCATTTGAAATCCCAGATTTGCCACTCTCTACCTAAGTGATCCAAGGGGAATTGCTAGGCCACATTGGGCTTCAGTTCCTTATGTATAAAATAAAGGGTTTGGATTATACATCCTCTACAATCTCTTCCAAATCTACAAATTGCCCCTAATTGTCAGTGTTTTCAATTCTACAATCAACAACTGCTTTGTATGGACTGTATTCATTTATCTAGGTGGATACTATCCATGTTGGCCTCAGTAAAAGAGAAAGCTACTTTTGAATTTTAAAAAAAATTTCCTTCCCTCCCATTACATGCAATAGAAAGCTCTTTGGAAAACTGTTGATGTTTCATTTTTGTCTTAGTATCCCCAAACCAGTCCCAGTAAGTGTACATGCTTGTTGATGAGATAACTTGCCCATAACCCAGAGAGTTATTAGAACATTGATTTTGAGCTGAAAGGGTCTTCAGAGGTCATCTAGACTAATCTCATTCTATAGGTGAGGAAAATGAGGAAGGGTGTGACCTTGCCTGAGATCACACAGGTAGAAAGAGCCAAAACTGGGGTTTGAACAGAGGTCCTCTGAGTCTACATGTAGGTTGTTCCCCACATGACTCTCCAATTGACCTTTGGAGGGAACTAAGGATTACAAAGAGAAGGAGGTGTCATGAAGAGGTTGTCAGACATGGAGGTTGGAAGCGGAATCCCACTGCCTCCTATGAATTTGAATCCAAGTCAGTGGGCTCCAATCAAGCTCGGACTCTTCTGCTAAGTGCATAGGGGAACAAATTTGAGGTCTGTCCAAAAATGGGAATGAAGGAGGTCTATTTGGGGAGCTGAGGCAGAGTAGGTAAAGAGAGAGTCAGGATAAAAAGGAAGATCAGATGAAAGACTAAATAGGAGAAGAACAGAGCAATCGATAATTCAGGAAGAATCTGAGTTTCTAATGCTGCAAGCTTTCCTCTGGTTTCCCCCACCCCCAACAGTCTTTGTGTAGCAGTAAGACTGCTACAGCTGTCTTTTCTAAGCTCTCTGACAGATCTGGGTGTCTCTCAGTGGGGTTGACTGATCATGTCTTCCTTTCCATGAATGGAAAAGAGAGAGATAGAGACTGAAGGATGAAAGGCAAAAAAGATAAAAGGTGGCAAGGCAGGTAGCCTATCCTGGGAGAAGACCTCAAGAACTCATCCTGAGGGTCCAACTGTTGTCTGGCTGATCATCACCTTCTCCACATTGTCCACCAAATGTAACACATCTAATTCTTAGTCACCCATCATCATACCCTCCAAGGAGCAGACATTAGTCACAGGCAACACAGACCCTGCTCCTACCCCAAGTTCTGCCTAACCCGGTTGAGGCTTTCCCAGATAGTGTTGAGAGTTAGAAGCAGAACTAAAGAAGCCTGAATAAATTTGCTGTTGCTCCCAAGGCCTGTTCTGTCTTCCCATCAGACACAGGCTCTCTGAGAGTCAGCACTATCTCTTTCCTCCTCACACTAAAGGATTATGAGATTGCCTTTTGGGCTTACACATTTGGGTTGGGACATTCCCTTCTACTTTCATTCTTGTATTCCACACTGCCATTTTTCTCCCATTAGACCAGGGCTATGTGTAGAAGAGAATTGAATAACTCCTCAGTTTTTCTCTTTTGCTCTAGCCCATAGTCCTGTCATGAGGGACTTTGGCAGAGAGTTCTGTGATTTCCATATCCATCTTTTCAAGCCTTACCCTAGAGAGACTACACCCTTGACTGTTCTTGTAGGGGGCTGGGAGGGAGAGAGTTCTTCCCTTCCCCCTTCCTGACTGCTCTTCTTTCCCAAGGCTACCCTCCCCCATTCTGCTATGGGCATGAAGGTGGAGGGGGTGTCCCAACCCAGGTGTGCCAGGCCACACGGCCATCATATAAATGGGGAATTGTTTTTAGGTTAATAATCCTGTGTTAATTTTCCCTTAAAATATTGTCTTTGACCGTTAAATGCTCACACTGTTATAAAAAGAACGTAATAAATGATCTTGAAGCAAATTCTCCTGCCAAATGTCATAATTTATTTGCATAATTAGCTCTTAATTTTAATTCAATATGCAAATCCACGCTTCCTTTCTACGGCAGCCGCCTGTTTCCCAGCCGGGCGGCCATGGATTTATTGTGACGCCAGCTCGTCTGTCAGAGGCAGGAGGCTGAGGAGGGGCCTTCTGGGGACAGCCTGGGGGCTGGGCAGACAGACAGACACACAGACACATTTAGATACCCAGTGACAAATAGCCACATTTAAGAACACTGAGAGCCTTTTCCACATTTACTCAGGGAGACCTCCAAATTTGCAGACTTGCTCACTCACCCAAGGACATGCTCATGTAAACACCCACCCACATGTACATACAACATATGAAAGCAGATGCTTGTACATAAGGATGAGCTCCAGAGGTCATGGCAAGAGGAAGAGGTTGCAACTATCATAGGAGGGATTAAGGGTGAACTCAACCAAGGGGAGCTCTACTGTGGTAGAAAGTGGACTATCCAAGGAGGCCCTATGAAGAACAGGGAACATTGGTGGGCAGGGGTGGGGAGGGTCAGAGAATATGGACAAAGAACAGCACAAGACTACAGGGGAAAGGGCACCAGAGTCAGGTTTGGTCACTGAATGTTGACTTGCCCAAAGATTACAGGATATGGAAATACATTTCTCACTTGTCCAGGCTCAGGTCAGGCTTCCCTTATTGGTGACTAGACATATCCTGATTAAGAAATAATATTAATAACAGAAATAAACAAGACAAAATAATTCTTTCCCTAATCAATGTCTTATGGCAACCATCACATGAAATTCTAGATTAGTACAGCAAGAGACCTTAGAAATTAAATGTTCAGTACCCTAATTTTGCAGAGTAGAAACCTGAGGCCCAGAGGGAAGAAGGTAGCATGGTAAGACAGTGACTTCCCTTGAGTCAGTGGCCAAGCTGACTCTTTTTCCCCCATACTACAGATATATAATGAGATGGTCATGGAGGAGAAATTCTTGACTTCATAAATCTGCCTCCATAAAAGTTAGGCTTGGATTTCCCTTCTCCCTTAAGAAGAGGGCAGGATATGGAGAGTTTCTAATGGAAAGGGGGGTTCTGGGGGAGGACCCTGAACTGTGCCAAACTTGAGCTGTCTCTTGCGAAGTGTAGATGTGTACGAGTGTTATCATGGGGTGGGGGAGAATGCTTTTGAGTGTTCAAATGTATATGTAGCAGAATGTGTATGTGTGAGTCTGTGTAGGATGAGATGGGCTATATTTATGTGAGTGTGAGAGCGCACCCCCACCCCCACCCCCAGGAGAGTGCCGGGTGCGGCCTCAGCGGAGTTTCTAACCTGGAGTGATGGCTTTCCTGATTTGCCACTTTAGTACTCTTGTTAATGAATTTTTAATCTTCTTAATGACATTAAACACGGAAAGTAATTAAGGAAAACAAGTTTGAAACTGCTGACTTCAACCCTTTATTCACAACTATTTAATGTAGAATTAATTTGATTTTGCCCATTATTCAAATGAACGGGCTCCCTTCTCCCCAGGCCTGGCCATCCCCTGGACCCACGCATCCTCCTCCCTCCTCAACCATTCCCTGGGCCCTCCTCCCTCCTGCCAGACACATGCCCCAGGCCTTGTCCTGGTCCCTGGCCCCTTGTCAACCTTTTCAATACCCTCATATCCTTGTCCTCAATCTTAGGTTCTGGCCTCTTGTCCATCTCCAAGGAGGCATCAAGATTCAATAAAAAGGGTATTGCATTTGTAGTCAGAGGGCCTAGGCTCAGTTTCCACTTTGCCTGCATGATCTTGAGCAAATCACTTAACCTATTTGGGCCTCAATTTCTATATATGTAAAATGAGTGGTTTGTATCAGTATCAGCGATACACTTCTCACAGGGAGTCAGAGGCTGGCAGCTCTCTTGAGCAAAGGAGTTCTGAACTGTTATCAATAGTGAAATTGCGCCTGTCAGTAGCTCCTGTGCTCCCAGTCTGGGCAAGGAGAGATAGGTTTGGGTGAGACCTCTGAGATCTCAGAGATCTCTTCCAGTTCTCAGTCTTCAATCCTGCCAAAACACACACACACACACACACACACACACACACACACACACACACACACACACACACACACTCCAGTCTCAGGGTCTGGCTTTTTGCCACTATATTCTAGAGAGTTTAGGATTAAAAGCCACTCTTCCCTTTCTCTCCTCTATCCTTCAATCTCTTTCAATTTCAGGACCCTCCAGGAAAGAGCTTCTTGAGTGTGTGGCAAGTATCATGTCACCTCCTCTGCCTGGGGCTGACTGCTTCATGAAGGCAGAGCCTCTCTGGTTTTAGAAAACAGAGAAGATTTAGGCACCTGGGTTTGTAGATGAGTTCTCAGGCATTGGAGAGACATTTGTATCCCCAGATACTCAGAACAAGAGGAGGCACCAGGTCTCATTTCTCCTGTAGGATCAATCTTCCTAGTTCAGGATAGGTTCCCTCAGTGAAGGAGCCCATCCTTCCTTACAGTGATTGATACTTCTCAGATTCCTGTTGGGGTCTTATGGAAAGGAGTAGTTGGGGACAAAGATAAGGAGACAGGCTGTGCCATTAGGGCAGGTTCATTGTCTCAAGGGCCTTTTCATTTATTTTGAGCTATCCAAGTTCAGGTTTCTTTAACCTTTCTAAGGTTTGATGAGCTTTTCCATCTGAAAGGACTACCCTTCACATTTCTGTCTTTTCCCTCCAAGTAAGTATACCCCTTCCATGTATATGTGAAATGAGTGGAATACATCTTATCTGTATGCATGAGTCCATGCATACAGGTCAGTGGGGAAGGTACTTCCCTTATCCATACCTGCCTCTATTTGTTTCTTAATCTTTTGTGGAACAAGTTGGCCCATAAGCATTTCTTAATTGCCTGTTACATCTCAGGCACTGTGCTAAGAATTTGGGATACAAAGGGAAAAGACTGCTCTTAAGTCTAATAGGAGAAACAACAGGCACCCAGATCTGAAGCAATAAGATATATAAAAGATAAACTTAAGTAGTCTCCAAAGAAAGTCCACAAGATTGAGGCATGTGGTGTTCAGATCTGGGTTTAGGACCGGTGACTGATGAAGGCTACAGAGCATTAGTGGCAGGGGAACTCAGGGTGAATCTTGATGAGGGGAGGTTCCAGTTAAGAAAAGTAGAAGAAATCAACACCAAGAGAGTGAGATTGCTCAAGGATTGGAAGAACCCAAATCAAGTTATGGATATGGATCCAGGAATCTCTGAGGGAGATGTGTCTTTAAAACAGCCCAGTTGGACTCCATTCTCTCTGTCTATGATGCTGCCCTTGTATAGAACATAGGTCAGATCTAGGCAGAAAGAGCTTCTGCACCCTGGAATGCTTGCCAGAGAGAGCTATGATGTCCCCTTAAAGGAGGGAAGAGGGATGAAAGGGGCAGAGAATCTAAAGACTGTTGTTCAGATCAGATTCTCCAACTCTTCAGGGACATCAGGAATAGAGTGAAGGGAGTTATCACAAAAGGTTACCCCCCTCTTGTGTCAATCAATCAATCAATCCATCAATCAGTATTTATTAAATACTTGTTATATGTCAATCAATGTGCTAGTTTCTGAATATACAAAGCCAAAAATGGAAAGTCCTGCCCTCAGGGAGTTTAAATACTATCAAGGGAGGCTACATTACATATATAAATATATGTAAGACAAAAGATACTTCTAACACCTCCCTCAATAGTGTCCAGGGACATCTAGTCCTGGGACAGGGTAAAGAGATCCTCAAAACAAAATTGTATCTAGGAGCAGAAAAAAGCCCAGAAAGTATCTAAGAAGCAATTTGGGGAGAAAGTAAAGGGGTGTACCTTTGGTTTATTTGGGTTGCACTAAGTGATATTTGATTTTATTGGGGTATTGTGTGACCGAGTTCAAAAACAGGTGGGAGTCCTCCTGTCCTTTGCAGAATTAAGCCTATAGCCATATATCTGGAGGCTCCCCCTTCTCCCTGTCTATGCCCTTCCCTCCCAGCTCCTTCCCCTGAGAGAGATACACAAACACAACACACACACACACACACACACTCACTGACAAATATACACTAACAGTCACACTAAAATATTAGTGTGTATTTGTCACGCACATTAGAATCACACAGAGAGTAACTGCCCTGCATAACAGTGGAAGACATTTATGAATGCCCCTGATTCAGTCTATCTTCTAGAAGAAGGAAGTTAGATCCTTCTATTCAAGCTCATATTCGAGCCAATGTGTTTACCATATTAGCTCATTATCATTTTGGGAAGGGGGCACAGTGAATCAGGTCAAAGAACAAAATCTGGGACTCAGGATCCAGAACCCAGGTCCCAGGCTTGGCTAGAGGAAGGACTAAGAAAAACAAGGAAAGGACTGATCACCAAGATTAGGAGACAGAGGGTATGAGAAAGACAGAGACAGAAAAACATCCAGATAGAATCTCGCCTTCCCCCCCCCAAACACACACACACACACACACACACACACACACACACACACACACACACAGCCATATAACTCATATTGGCTCTTGGAAGAACATCAGCCCCCACTCTATGTCCCCCCCCACTCTGCACTGAGCTGTGACTCTGATCAGCACTGATGCCCAAATCTCTCTTGCCCCTTCCTCCC
Source organism: Macrotis lagotis (assembly GCF_037893015.1). Taxonomy (NCBI): domain Eukaryota; kingdom Metazoa; phylum Chordata; class Mammalia; order Peramelemorphia; family Peramelidae; genus Macrotis; species Macrotis lagotis. The sequence goes on from NC_133661.1 coordinate 115,246,549, forward strand.
ATTCCAGAGACTTTATGGGCTGAGACGCTTGCTTGCTTCTCTCTTTTGCTCTCTCTCTTTTGCTCTCGCTCTCACTCTCTCTCCTTTTCCCTCTCCCCTTCTCTCTCTTTCCCTCTTCTTTCCTTCCTTCTTTTGTCTGTTTTTGTCTTCTCTCACCCTTCTGCCTCTGTCTGTCCCTCCCTTCTGTCTGTTTTTTCCCTCTGTTCCTTTGTGTCTGTTTTCTGACTGTTTCTGACTGTCTTTTTCTCCTTCCCTCTTTTCTCTGTCTGCCCCTCCATCTAACTTTCACTTTTACTCTCTCCTTCCATCTATTTCTTCCTTCTCTCTGTCTGTCACTCTGTCTCTCTTCATCAGCTGCCCCATCTTCCTCTTAAGAGTGCCTATGCCTGTCTTTCTCTTCCTGGATGGGTATGTATCTGTCTTTCTGGTTCCCAGGATGAGCAGGGTCTTTGGACTGTAGGACCTTCCAGATGCAGGGAAGGAGGGGTCCTGCAGATCCAGAGGAACAGGAAACCTCCCATCCCAGGAAAGGAAAAACCAAAGCAAGTTGGGATGCCTGTTGGATGGGTGGGTGAGTGAGACACAGGGGAGGAGAGAACTAGAAATGGAAGCTCTTGGGTTGGGAAGGTGGGGGAGAAAGGAGGCTGGGGATCAGAAGCAGGACTATCTGAAAAGCAGAATCCATAAGCAAGTCAGCCTGGAACTGAAGGCAGTTAAACTGGAACCTGGGTGGGAGTCCAGGAGGTAACTTCCTTTTGAACTCTTCTCCCAACCATTACTCTTTTCAACAAGAAGAGTCTGAGAGTGTCTAAATACGTCCACAAACACACATGCCCTCACACTGATGCTCACCTCAAAACAATAGAGCTAGAACACATTGGGCAGACCATCTGGTTGGAGACCATTGTTGAGATAACAAAATAAGGTGTTGTTGAAAGGACTTGCAGAGAGGGCCAAAGACACAGAGTTAAAGACAGCCGGGAGGAGCCTCCAGCTTAAGTCCTAGTTCCCACTCTTTCAGTGGTCCTTCCCATGCTCCCCTATACTTACACATACATGCTCACATATGAACACACAAGCTCATAGCCACAGACATGTGTTCATAGAGTCCCTCACTCACAGACACACAGACACACGCTCCCATACATGCCCATGCTGTGCACGCGCGCGCGCGCGCGCACACACACACACACACACACACACACACACACAGATCCCACAGGCGCCCACAAGCACAGGGCAATGATTAATGTCCCCTCAGAAAAAGAAATTATATCGAATAAATTAAACTACTGTGGCAGCAAATTGAAAAATAAGGATGTAAATGAGGTTTGAATACTTAATATCGGAGACATGGGGGGACGGCGAGAAATTGCTGGGTCCCTGGGAGAAGAGAGGATGGTCCCCTCCTTACCCTTTCAACCCCTGCCTTTTCAACAGGAACCTGAAACTGAGAGGGTACCAGTGACCACTGACTGGATCTACTCTGGCTTAGAGAAAGGAACCGAGAGCTGAAACCTCCTAGGAAAGTTACAGTTCAAGACCAACCTATACCCCCTCCACTCCACCCCCCCCCAAATTTTCTGAACACAAATTCTAAGACTCAGGCCAACACACCCTGACTGCCCCCCCACTCCCTAAGACTCAAATAACCTGACACACCCAAATAGCACTCACAGCATGCCACACACCACACACACACACAGACACACAGAGACACAGACACAGACACACACACACACACACACACACACACACACACACACACACATATACACCTTGACCCACTCCATTAAGAATGATTTGTTATGTCTGGTCTTGAGTCTCTCAGGAAAAAAAATGTGTGTCTATACAAGGGGCTAGCTCTCTTATCCCCAGGATTTGGGCAACCTTTCCCCACTACCACAGATCTACTCATAAGTAGGGTCCTTAATCTGCTTTTTTCTAAGTTGGCCTCCCCTTTTCAGCTTTGTCTTTTGCTACCCAATATCCCCACTTTCATTCACCCTTCCTGGCCTGTTCCTCCTTTCCTTCCCACCCCCATTCATTCCCCCCCTTCCTCCTCTCCCTCCTCCTTCTCCCCCACTTCTCTTCTCCCCCTCCCCCCCTCGTTCATATATATTTAGTATTTATTTACAAGGCCGGTTTTTCCCTGGGCGGGAAGCCAGCCGTGCACAGAAATCCTTAAGATGCTATAAAGCCGCTGAGGTATAAAATGGAAAGTGGTTAGCGCGCTGTTCGGAGATTTCTCACCGGCCTGGGCTCTCCTCGTTCTGCCCGCCCCCGCTGTAAATCTGCCCGAGTTTAGTCTGATGGTTTGTGCTGTTTGTGCCAGGCCCCTGGATGGGGCGGGCCAGGGGTTAGACTCTGTTCCCCTCCCCTGGGGTCTCTTCTAGATTTGAAGGAGCCCTTTCCTGGGGACAAGATCAGATCCCATCATCCCTCCTTTAGGGGGATTGTGAGGTAATGCAGTTGAGCCTCTCTTAATACTCTAATGGGGTAAGGGGTTAGAGGGAACCCAATGGATGGTGCAGGAGGAAAAGAGGATGGAAAACCAGAATCCTTCTTGTCTTCTCTGACACCCCTATTGCTATCTCTAACCACCCATTCTTGACTCCAGATCCCCTAAGCCAGAACCCCAGACCTTATCTCTGTTTCCCATCTATGATTTCCCATTCCTAACTTTTCCATTCTGGATTTTCTATTTTTGACCCTCATCTCTGGTGGCCATCTGTGTTCCCTATCTCTGGTCCCTGTTTCTAACACAAATCATTGCCACCCTTGACCTACTTCTGTAACCCTACTCTCTAATCTCAAACTGTGGTTTTCCTCTCCAAGCCTCTACCCCTTGACTCCCAAATTCCCATCCCTGACCCCATCCTTAATGTCCATATCTCAGTCCCATTTCTGACCCTCATTTCTGTAAATCTGTGGTTCCCACCATGCTCAACCTAACTCCAAACCTAGACCCCAGCCTCTATCTTTATCTTCTATATATATGTCCAAAACCATGACCCAACCACCTTCAAACAAGAACCTACTTTCTTTTCCCCTCATTTCCAACCCCTCAACTCTAATTTCTCCTATATGACCCTCTTATTTCAGATTCCCATTACTGACAAACATCTCTGATACTCTCCTTAGATGCTTTACTTATGATCTCCCAATCTCTGATCACTCCATCACTAATCTCATTTCCACCATATCTAACTCCCATCTCTAAAGTCCTCTATTCTGATTCCATCCTGATCCCTATTTCTGAGATACTTTTCTGATCTTCATTTCCTGAATGCAATCTTTGATTTTCCATTCTTTACTCTTATCTCTGACCTCATTACTGGCCCCAATTTGACTTAACACACTTCTGATTTCTATCTATACCCTTTATTTAATTTCTCCTTTCCTAACTCCTTATCCCTAATACAATTTCAGGTCTCTATCTTTCACTCTATCTCTGGACCTTCACCTCTTGATTCTCATCTCTAGTCCTCTAATCCTGATACAATCTAGACCCATTCCTATTCCCAGTCTCTGACTCCTATCTCTGATTCCCATCCCTGATCTGAACACAGAACTACATTCCTGGTTGCTCATCTTAAATCTGTCCTTGATGCTAAAAATTGGTGCATTTTTTACCTTTCTTTAACTACCATTCTTGGATCCCATTTCTGGTCCAAATCTCTGCTCTTCATCTCTGAAATCCATTTAACTGTAAACTCATGATTCCCATGCAGAATCTATCTATCACCTATGTCCTCTCCATTTCTGACCTTCATCCTTGACATATTTCTTACCTCATCCTTGACCATGCCATTACTGAATTCGGTGTTGAGCTCCATTTCTCATTCTCTATTCCTGATTTCCATTGCTGATCCTTATCCTTATCTTCCTATCTCTAGTCTTCATCTTGACCTCATCTCTTAATCTTACCCCCTGATATTCATACTTGATTGACATTTTTATTTCCTGTCAATCTCTCATGTCTTCTCTCTGACTCCTCACATAAGTCCTTATCCCTGACTCTATCTCTGATACCCATCCCTGATCTACCATCTAGAAGTTCCATCTTTGATCTACATCTCTACAACTTATAAACCTTTCTCCCATCTTTGTTTCCCTATCCTTGATTCTCCTTTCTAACACTCACCTTTGACTTTATTGCTTATTATTTATATCAGCCAACAAACCAACTAATAGACTCATACAAATTAGGTTAAATTAAGGAAGACATAAAGGGACACCAGGACCAGGAAGTGATAAGTTAGATTGAAAGAAAATCATATTTTAAGATGAATACTCTGATCAGCTGCTGAGTATTCAGAATAGTGCATTTAAGATGCTGAAGGGCTTTGAGATCACAAAACTGGGAATGTTTAACATGGAGAAGAGAAAATTCAGAGGGGACATGATATTTATCCTAAATTACCTGAAGGATTGTTGTGTGGAAGTGGATTAGATATTTTCTTTTAGCTCCAGAAAACAGAATCAAGAGCACTATTGAAAGTTGCAAAAGGGGGAAATTTAGGATTGATATAAGGAAAATCTCTTCAATAATTAGACCTATTCAAAATGAGAATGAGTTGCCTCAAGAGATGATAGATTTTTCTCCTCAATGAAGGTCTTAAAATCACAGTGATTAAACTTGTCCCCAAAGAAGAAATATAAATGCACCTCCTTTCCTTTTTGCAGAGGTGGAAGACTTCCTGATCCTTTCTCTGACCCCATCCTCTAATCCCATCCCTTATCTCTGACCTTTATATCTGGTCTTTATATATGATCTTCCCATTTATAACCTTCATCCATAGCCTCTCATCTCTGATGTCCTCAACCCTGAACCTCACCACCAATCCCCTAAATCTGGAATACAAATGAAGATGTTGAATGAGGCAGATGATGTATTGGTTACTTTTATTGAAATGTATTTTTCCTCCTTGTTCTTATTTGTTATGAGAGACAGTTCTCCAGGAGAACTCTACAAGAAACTGGCTAGTCCCTCATTACATAAATAATATAAAAACATAAAAATAATATAAAAATAAAAATAAAAGCATTTAAACAAAGGATGGACACTCAGTGGGGATCTTATAGAGGAAATTCTTGAATAGATACAGGTTGGATTAGAAGTCCACTGAGATTCCTTCCTATTTTGTTATGCTTGACCCAATTCCCTGGCACTGATCTCATCTCTAACACACATCCTTATCCTCTAAACACTACTCTAACCTGGTTTATCTACCCTCCTATACCCACCAATCCATACCCTTCATTTCTTTTTTTTAAGAAAGATTTACCCCCTATTCTTGCTTCCCTCCCCCCACCTCCCACAAAAGGCATTCTGTTAGTCTTTACATTGCTTCCATGGTATACATTGATCTCAGCTGAATGTATTGAGAGAAAAATCATATCCTTAAGGAAGAAAAATAAAGTATGAGATAGTAAAATTACATAGTAATATGATGGGTTTTTTCCTAATTTGATGGTAATAGTCTTTGGTCTTTGTTCAAAGTCTGTAACAGATGGTATTCTCCATTGCAGATAGCTCAAAATTGTCCCTGGTTGTTGCACTGATGGAATGAATAAGTCTATCAAGGTTGATCATCACCCCCATGTTGCTGTTAGGGTGTACAGTGATTTTCTGGTTCTGCTCATCTCTCAGCATCAGTTCATGCAAATCCTTCCAGGCTTCCCTAAACTTCCATCCCTCCTGGTTTCTAATAGAACAATAGTGTTCCATGACATACATATACCACAGTTTGTTAAACCATTCCCCATTGAAAGACTTAATTTCCATTTCTTTGCCACCACAAACAGGACTGCTATTAATATTTTTGTACAAGTGATGTTTTTACCCTTTTCCATCATCTCTTCAGGGTATAGACCCAATAGTGCTATTGCTGGATCAAAGGGTATGCACATTTTTGTTGCCCTTTGGGAATAATTCTAAATTGCTCTCCAGAAAGGTTGGATGAATTCACAGCTCCACCAACAATGTATTAGTGTTCCAGATTTCCCACATCTCTTCCAACATAGATCATTGTCCTTTCTGCATACCCTTCATTTCTAATTCCTATCCTAAGATACCATATTTTACCTCTGATACCAGCCTTTGACCTTCATCTCTATTCCCCAATCTTGGCTCCCATCTCTGGATCCCATCCCTGAATTATATCTCTAATTCCCAACCCCAATCCCCACCCTAGACTTCTATATTTCCATTTATTTACTCTCATCTCTTAATTCCATACTTCAATCTCCTATCCATTTTATGGGGGCCCCAACCCTTATTTTACTACTTTGTCTCTAATTATAACTTCTCAATTTCACCTTTCTATTTTTTAAAGTTTTTTTTAGGGTTTTTTTTGCAAGGCAAGGGGGTAAGTGACTTGCCCAAGGTCACACAGCTAGGTAGTTATTAAGTGTCTGAGGTCAAATTTGAACTCATGGCCTCCTGACTCCAGGGCCGGTGCTCTATCCACTGTACCACCTAGCTGCCCCACACCTTTCTATTTTTTAATATGTGGTTCATCCCTGACCCTGCTCTCTCCTATCTATTTCTGACCTCTAGTGCTGATTCTCAGTTCTGAACATCAACTTTTATCTCCATCTCTGATCCCTATTTCCTTCCATTCCCATCTCCTTTTTATCTTTATCCCTGGAATACACATACTCATCCATTATCCTCATCTCTGATCCCCTTCCCTCTTTCCTTATTCTTGACCTCCATCTCTGGTTCCTATTTCTGATCACATGGATGTGTCTATTTCTGCCATCATCTCACTCTGATTCCAGATTTCAATCTTTGATCATTTCTCATCCTTCTCTCTGATTCCTCCATTACTAACCCCCATTCCTGGTTTCTAGCCTTTACTCCTATATTAGACTTAAAACCCACTATGATCTCCAAGGCTCATTCCTTATTTCTATCTTTGTACTTATTCTTGACTTCTTTCTTTGCTCTAATTTGTGACCCATCTTTGAACTCCATTTCTGATTTATCTTTTGTCCCCAGTCCTGAACCTCCATTCTTCATCTCTATCACTGATTACATTCTTTCTAAATTCTATCTTTTACTGCTATTCCAGGCTCCTCTCAATTCTTATCCTCTTCTCTGATCTCTCGCCTCTCTGGTTCCATTATAGTAATGGAACCTCATCTTTTACTTTCATCTATTACTGATTCTTTCTCTGACTGCTATTCCTTACTCTTTTCTTTGATATCAACTCTTGAATCCATTGCTTACTCTCATCTTTGACCCCTAAGCCTGACCCCATCCCTTACTTTCCCATGTCTTCCTTCATTCTTAAATTCTCTTCTTGATTCTTTGGATTCCCCATTTCTCAACCTAAATTACCAATTCCCATCCCTAAACTCCATATCTACCCTTTATGATTCATTCATCCATTATCTTTGCCTTATCTTCTTAACTTCTATCCATAATTCTAACCCCAGCCCCAACTCTGGGTTGGCCTTCCTGACCTTCTCTCTAAACCCATCCTCTGATCCCATCCCTTATCTCTGACTTTATATCTGGTCTTTATATCTAATCCTCTCATTTGTAACCTTCATCCATAGCCTCACATCTCTGATGTCCTCAACCCTGAACCTCACCATTGATTCTCTAAATCCTCCAAATTATTTTTCTGACCCAATCTCTGACCACTATCATTGACTTACTATCCTTGACCTCCAGGATTGGTTCTATTCCTTATTCCCTTTTCTGATCTCTATTCTTGACCCCATCTTCTACCCATGATTATTCTCCCATCACAGATCTTAATCCTTAATTACCATCATTGATCTCTAACACTTTTCAAATTCATTCTATCTCTAGGTTTCATCCTGACTCTCACCCTTACCTGTCATTTACAATCTTTATTACTGATCTCTAATCTCTCTCTTTGATCCTCATTTTTAGTCCCTAACTCTGACACCTCAACTTTGGCCTGAAATATTTGTCCATTATTCTAGATCTTGTTTCTCTGATCTTCATATCTGACCTCTTCTTATCTCCCTCACCCTTACCTTCATCCCTAATTTCATCTTTCTTGACCTGTCATTGCTATTACTACTATTGCTGGCCCTTATCTCTAAATCCCCTTATTTATATTTATGACCTCTGACCTCTTGTCTCTGACCTCCATTTATACCTCATCTTCTGACCCCTTCTTCAAGAATCCATCTCTGACCTGTATCTTGAACCTTCCTCTCAAACCCCCAGTTTTGATGCCCTATTCCTGAATACTTTCATACTTGACCTCATATTGTTTACCATTATCCCACTTCACAATCTAGAACCCTTATTTCTAACCTCTCCTTTCCTTATTTTGATGCCTGTTTCAATTCCTGACCCTTTCCTCCTCTATGATCTCTCCCTCCCCCATATTTGTTATCTATTTCTGGACTTCCCTATTCCTGTCAGTTCCATCTTTGACTACCCTCCTATCACTATTCTGCCAGGAATACAACATTTCTTCTCTCCATCCATTGAGGTGGCTCTGAAGAGAATAATTATTGCTATTCATTCATTCATTCATTCATTCACTTACTCTTTTGTTCATTTATTCTCTTTAATTAGATGTCATTGAGTCTGACTCCCTCATTTTAGAGATGAGGATTAAGAAAGTAAAATGACTTGTCCAAGGTAACACAACTAATTAGCATTTAAGGCAGGGTTTGAACTTAGGTCTTTCTGACTCCAAGACCAGTACTTTATTCACTACATTCCCCACTTGTTTCACATTCACTCATTCACTCAGTAGGAATTTACTTAAGCTAGAATAAAGAGGAGACAAGAAGAGATTACCCTTCCCTTGCTCTCAGGCAACTCTTGGGAAGAAAAAGTTCACATAAAGGAAAAGTTAAATAACAATTTAAGAATTAAATGGGAACAGAAGAAATAGCCATGAGAGTCCATCAACAAATACTTCAGTGGCTTATGGGAAGATAAGAGGAAGAATTCAGATTTGTGAATCTGGTCTCTGGAGTCAGACTATGAGGAACTCAGGCCTCAGCACATAGCAGATAACAGATGACAGTAGTTGTAGAAATAGTAGTGGTGGTGGTGGTGGTGGTGGTAGTGGTAGTAGTGGTAAAGGTAATAGTGGTAATAGTGGTAATAGTGGCAGAGGTAGTGATAGTAATAGTAGTAGTGGTGGTAGTAATAGCAGTAGCAGCAATAGAAGTGATAGAAATGGTAGTAGAAATAGTAGTGATGGTGGTAGTGGTAGTAGTGGTAGGAGGAGGAGGAGGAGCAGTAGCAGTAGTAGCAGTAATTATTATTATTATTATTATTAGTAGTAGTAGTAGTAGTAGTAGTAGTAGTTAGTAATGGTGATAGAAGTGGTAATAATGTTCAGTCCTTTCAATTATGTCTGACCCTTTGTGACCACTTTTGGGGTTTTCTTGGCAAAGATCCTTGAGTGGTTTGCCATTTCCTTCTCCAGCTCTTTTTTTCACATGAGCAAACTGAGGCAAACAGGGTTAAGTGACTTGCCCAGGATCATACAGTGTCTGAGCCCAAATTTGAACTCAGGTCCTCCTGATTCCAGGGCCAGTGCTCTATCCACTGCACCACCTAGCTGTCCAGGGCCTTGAATGCTAGGATTTAAATATTTGGATTTTATCCCATTCACAGCCTTTGACAATTTCCAAGCATGAGATACTACAATCAGAGGCCTGAATAAAGGAGATGATGCAGTGAAATGAAATGAAAGCCAAAGTCAAATCTAAAGTACTAGATCAACTAGTCAAGGACTCCAAGTCCAATTCTGCTACTTACTATGTAGGTAATGTTGGTGAAGTTACTTCATTTCTCTGAGCTTCTGTAAAATAAAGGAGTTAGGGGCAGCTAGGAGGTGCAGTGGATAGAGCACTGGCCCTGGAATCAGGTAATGCACAGTCCAAACTCAAGTCCAGTCTCAGACACTTAATAATTACTTAGCTGGGTGACCTTGGGCAAATCACTTAACCCCATTTTGAAAAACCAAAAAATAAAAAATAAAAATAAAAGAGTTAGACCATATCCCTAAGTCTCCTTCAGCATCTATCACCTATGCTCTCCTTCCAGTTTCTGCCCACTCCAACCCTTTTTTTACAAACTTTCCAAAATAATATTCTTATGGTAAAAGTCCAGCCAGGTCACCCACCTTCTCAGTCTTTCCTAAAGGACAAAAAATAAACTCTTCTGTCTGGTTTTGAAGGTGCTCCAGAGTCTGGTTCCCACATTCATCACCATCTTTAACTCATACCACTCAACTCTTTCTGGAATTGACAATGTCCTCCTCTCTTAGACCTTCTGCTAAGGTCCCCTCATCCAATCCCTTTTCTCTCTTTTTTTTAGGTTTTTACAAGGCAAATGAAGTTAAGTAGCTTGCCCAAGGCCACACAGCTAGGTGATTATTAAGTGTCTGACATCGGATTTGAACCCAGGTACTACTGACTCCAGGGCCGGTGCTCTATCCACTGTGCCACCTAGCTGCCCCTAATCCCTTTTCTCTTACTGGCTGGATTGTACACCTCCTTCTCAGAATTCTTGCTTTACCTTAAGGTTCAAGTTCAGGGGCCATCTACACTCCCTCCCTCCCACCCCCTTCCCAGTTGTTTGTGTTCTCTCTTATTAAATTACTGTTTACTAAAATGTGCACCTGTTCTATCCCTCTCAATAGGGTGCGAAGACAGCATTAGACTCTTTTTTCCCTTTCTACCATCAGCAGCAGCACAGTACCTTTCGCACAGCAGATTATTGATAAATATTGAATTAAATTAATATTCTAACCTTATGCAATTACTTGGAAAGACTGTGCAGTGGAGATTGGAGAAGACATTGTAGATAGGAAGAATAGTTATTAATAGTAAAAGCTCACACATATAGTGTGTATAAAGATACACATATATATATTTTAAGGTTTGCAAAGCATTTTGTATATATTATAGCAACTAATTCTTACAACCCATGAAAGATTGTGCATTGTAGATTGGAGAAGACAATGGAGATGGCAAGAATAGTTAATAGTAAAAGAAATAGTGATATAAATATGCATATACACACATATATAACTTTAAGGTTTGCAAAGCATTTTGCATATAATATTATAGCACTTGATTCTTTCAACCCATGGAGGTAGATGCTATTCAAACTTCCATTAAACAGACAAGGAAAATAACTCTGAGAGAGGTTAAATAACTTGCCAAGGGTCACATAGCCACTAAAGGTTTGAGGTGGGATTTGAACTCAGGTCTTTCTACCTCTAAGTCCAGAACTCTATCCATTGAGCCACCCATGAGGCTGGAATGGAAGAAATGAAAATAAATAGCAGGTTTGTTATACTGAATTGACAGGTCTTTGACCACTAATGCAAGGTGAGTGATGTGGAAGATGAAAGAGTCAAAATGTGGAAGTGTGGGCCCTGGGTAATTAGGAAGATTGTGGTACCATTTACAGAGATGGAAGAAGTCAGGAAAGAGAGCAACAAGAAGTTGGAAGAAATCCTGGGACTTGGAAGCACTGAGTTTGAAGTCTGGGGGCAGTTGTCTAGCAGTCATGTTGGCAAGATTGGACTGATGCTTCAGAGAAAGAGGTCAGGGCTGGAATTTATATTTGAGAGTCAGCCACCACATATAGGCAGTTACTGAAGCTATTAGGTCAGATAGGATTGTGGACGTTTAGAGAAAGAAGAGGACCAAGAATAGAAGCCTAGATAATGCCCAAAGTTGGGATAAGAACGGAATAATAATGAGAATACGTTGCTGTCTATAGTGGGGATATGCCATTAGTAATATTTATTAAGGGCCTACTACATGCACTACAGATAAGAAGCCAAAGAATGAAAAAACATTCCCTACTTACTATAAAGAATAAGTACAAGATATTCTGGGTGGACTGGGGAGAAATAGGAAGTGAATAGCAGCATGACTGATCATAGATTCTGGGTTACAGGGGACCCTGGAGGTCATATCCTCCAATCCTTCATTTTACCCATGGTCCACTTATTGATTTGCCTGAGAGCATGCCTAGTCAGTACCTAGCAGACCTGAGATTCTAAGCCAGGTCTTCTGACTCCATATGGGCACATCTTTTCCATTGCCTCATAGTGGGTACAGATGTGCCCACTCTGCAGATGTCCTGGTGTAGAGTGTCCTCTTGGAGTCATCTATCTTGTCTATGTCTCTGTTTCTGTTCTTTCTGCTCCCCAGAGTATGGATAGAAGGTAGGATCTCATAGAGGTTTATCGTTAAGTCCCCAGCTCTTTCTTTTCATCCTCAAGTCCTTTCTGGTCAGAAGGGAAGAATGGGGAGATTGAACTCCAGAGTCAGACTTGGAGGGTAGGGAATAATGTGATTGAACTCTGGTCTAGTTGGGGCTGAGGGTGGAACCTCTATCCTTGCCTTCCCAGGACCAAGAGGACTAACTCCTAATCAGCTTGCAACCCCCCAAGACTCTTGGATATTACCCATGATTGCCAAAAGGTGGGCTGTTTATCTGTTTATTTGACTCCAACCTCCACACATGTCACTCTCCATGTTTCTGCCTCCTACGCACAATTCCATTCCCTCAGCCTTCTATCTCCAGCCCTTAGCCCTCCTGCAGGGGGACAGGGAGAATTAGGGCCTCCTTGTGGTGGAAAGAAAGGTCCTTGATGTCCTAGGGTGAGGTGGGGTGAACCAGACCCAGAGCCAAGATCCCTGTATAAAAAGCCAGCAGCGCAGGGAGGGAGCCCCGCCCCCCGGGGGGCCTGCAGCCCTAAATGCCCCCGCACCTTCTCCATATTGTGGGGAAGTCGCTGCATCCATCAATGTCAGCCGCCGAGTTTGAATAAATTTGAATGCACTGAGCCGTGGGCGGCAGTTTCCATAATATCACTTTCCAGTTTGAATATTTCACTTTTTTTTAAATTTCTTTTTATCCAACAGTTTCTGCCCCTTTTCATCTCCTCTCCCACTCCCAAGCGGAGACCCAGATGTCGAGGACACCACTCTAGCATGCCTTTGGAGGCTGTAGGCTGGTATCTCCAACAGCTTTTGACTCTACTGACTGTCCACACCATCTCTAAGACAGAGGCTCAATAGTCTACCCCTTGCACAGATGAGGAAACTGAGGCCCAATTCTAGGCTGAGACCTCCCTTGAACCCACACCCCTCTTCTTTCAGTAACCCCAATTCCTTTCCCTAGTGCCCAGCATCCCTGGCAGCTGATAAGCCCTCCAGAACTCTCCAACCCCCAACATCTCATCATCTCATTTCCAGCTGTCTCCACACTATGCTACCAGAACTATGGACAACATTCCCTTCCCTCCCTCCCCTCAGCCTTGGTCTCCACACCTAGAATACCTTCTTTTTTCCTGGAACTAGATCTCTATGAAACATCCATGCCATCTCCACACCAAGCCACTCCATCCCAAATTTTCTAACACCCTGTCCTTTCTAGCTCCCTTTTACTTGTTTCCCCCATTAGAATGTAAACTTCTTGAGGGCAGGAGTTGTCCCACTTCCTGGCTTGTATTTGTATCTTTGGCACTTAGCACTTAGCCTGGTGAATAGTAAGCACTTGATAAGCTCTATCTCTGGATCCATCTATCAAGTTTCATCGAGGAGCTAATAAGGAGGAAGAGGAGAAAGGGGGAACAAAGCATTATTATGTCCCAACTATGTGCTTATCATTTTGCTAGGTAAAGGCTTTACAACTTTATCTCATTTGATCTTCACAACAGCCCTGGGAGATACATTCTTATTCTCATTTTACAGTTGAAGAAACTGAGGCAGACAGCAGTTAAGTAACTTATCCCGGATCAAACAGTTATTGTCTGGTGCCAGGTCTTCCTGACTCCATGCCTAGCACTCTATCCACTAATATTGGACAATGTACCTATGGAACAAAGGAGAGAGGTGGGGAGCCTTTGCCTCTTCCCCCTTTAGCTCCATCAGGCTAGGACAGCTCTGGGCTTTCATGTTCAGCTCTCCAAGGCTTATCTTTTTAACAGCAAGATTTTTCAGGCCTCAATTCCTAGAGCATAGGAGGTGGGAGAAACTGAAATATGGTACAGGGAATAGCTATAGGACCTAGGATACATGATCATAGGGGAGTCCAGAATGGGAAACTCTGGTAAGGAAAGACTAGGAGCAACTAGGAAGAGCCTCTCCAAGAGTTCTTGTGGACAGGGGACACTGACCATCCCTGGCAACACTGATCACCTTGGCCACACAAACATAGACTATCCTATTGGCCATTCAATTGTATGTCTCCATAATTCATGAGGACACTGACCATACTTGGGGGCATAGTGACCGATGAAATGCTCACTCTTAGAGACAATGACCATTTTTGAGGAATACTCAAACCATGGGGAAATTTAGTATTCTGAGAACATTGTTCCACTGATCTTCCAATGGTAAACACTGAACATTCAAGGAGACATTGTCTATAGGACAGCCTCCTCTTAGGTTGGGTGACTTCTCACATTAATTCTTTCTTTATTTAATTCTGGCATACAACTTACCCTCACACTCAGATGTTCAAGTGAATAATTTCAAGTTTTTCTTAGGTCATTTCTGGACAGCCAAAGATACTTCCCTTCTTCCAGTCCCCCTACTCTTCTGACCAGTTTTGTGAGGAGGTGTTATCTTTAGAGACATAGAATCACAGGATCTCCCTTAGCTCCTACACAGACTCAACTCTTCTTCCTATACTCCTACATGAGCATCATGAGGGAACAGATAGAAGGAGAAAATGCTCCATTCCAATCGAGGGAGTCAAGAAACAGGGGGAGACCAAGGACCTCATTGAGAGGTTAAGAGTTTGTGATACAGATATAAACAATGCCTATGCCATGCCCATCCCCCTCCACAAACTCAACTTTCCAATTCACTTGGGCTTCCAGATGTCTGTCAGACCATACAAGGCTGGGGCATAGGAAAATGGTGACATCTGTCCTTAGGGGATTTACAGTCCAGTTGGGGTCAAAATTCACTCAGTAGTAGTAAGAGAATGAAACAAAACCGGGTTCTTGTTGGGTCCTTGAGCAACTTACTTGAGATCTTCTCTGGACCCCAGCATTCCTTTCTGTAAAATGAGGAAATTGGTCCAATCAGCTCTAGCATTCTATGGTACTAGGATTCCATGTAGGAGCATCTGAGGCAGCAGTTGCTATAAGAGCTCAGAGGAGCTACAGATGTCTTCAGTTGGGAGTGGTCAGGGAAGGCTCCTGAGAAGAGATAGAATTTGGGCTGAATCGTGAAGGTTTTGGCAGGATTTAATTCAAACAAGCAAAGAGGAGGAAGGTATTTCAGACATTTGAGCAAAACCAAGGAGACAGAAATGAGCTTGGCATGGGTCAGATCTGGATCATAGGAGAGACAGGAATTATGTGGGAAATGTGTAGCATTGTAATAGGGTGGGACCGACTTGGGACAGCGATCTGGGACATAGGAGGGGGCAATGAGGAGATGGAGATGAAGAAGGAGTACCCTCTCCTTGCAAATGTCAGTACTGGTCCTATGACCATCACCTCACTTATCCTACCCACACAGAGCTTCTCCCACTCCAATCTCAGACCCAGGACCCCAACTATTGATGTGGGAAGAGATCATGTCAAGAAGATAGACCCTCCCCACTCCCTCGTGTGAGGTCAGGGGATCTCTGAACTCTGGGAAGTTGATCTCCGAACTGTGTGTGGGAAATGGGAATTGGTTTTTTGAACAGTGTTTGGGCAAGGGGTAGATCTTGGAGCCCTAGAGGGGACTGGGGGGGGGTATTCTATGAGGGTGAAGAATATCTCTCAGAAATGCTCTCTTTGCGCTGATGGGGGTGGGGGTGGAGGGGTGGAAAGCTCTCTTCCCAAGGGGCCAGTGTCGTGCCAACCCCCCTGCCCCCACCCCTGGCCAGGCCTACAGCGGGAGGGAGTGTTGTGCGAAGGGAGAGGCCCCCGCCTGCCGCACTATGACAGATGATTGACTCGAAACAATATCTAAGGCGATCAGGATAAAGTGCCGGCCATTTCAAGGCTCAGCAGAATTCAGATTCTAATTAGACTTCTCACCACATTCCAAATAAAAATGGTTCCCCTGGTATCCTCTTTGCCTATCAGGTGTCTCTCCCTGATCGCTGGAACAAAACGCATAAAGAAAGTGATTAAAGCCATAACAAAGGCATAAAATTGGAATTATCGCTGCCACCACATCTGGGAGCACGGAGTGTCACCACACCGCCCCCTCCCTCCCCGCCTTCCCCTCCCTTCCCTTTCCTAAATACGCACATGCTCACGAACACGCATTCCACCCCATCACCATTTACCCCATCAAACCACTACGATCCAGCTCTCGAGGGTCGGGCTGCCGGGAGGGGCAAGGAGTCTGGGGGCTGAGGGACCGGCGGTCAGGGACTTGGGGATGAGGGGTTTGGATGAGGACAGGAAGGAATGGATCAGGGGTAGGGGGTGAGAACCAGACAGTGGGATGAGGGCCAGTGATGGGTGGTATGGAGGTGAAAGGCTGCAGCTGAGAAGATGAAAAGTAAGGGATAGTGGATGGAGGGAGAGGCAGAGTGGCAGCCGGGGGGATAAGGGGTTCAGATGAGAAACTTGGGACTCAGAGAGTAGAGGGTGAGATAAAGGGAGCTGAAGATCAAAGCCATGAGGGACAGGGGTGAGGGCTGGGGGTTGAAAGGTTGCAGATTGGGAGAGGGACAGGGAGGGAGGGGGCAGGTCCTGAGGACAGAGTCTAGAGTGGGCAGTTCTACCAAATAATCTAAAACCATTTTAGCTATCTACTCTGCGCCAAACTCTATGTTAGGCACTGGGAATACAATACAAAAAAATAAAATAATCCATAAAATCTATGGATTTTTTAAAATAAAGGTGGAGTTGAGGGACTTTGATCTCAGCTTCTCACATTTCTCCCACTAAGAGCACATGAACATACATATATATATATATATATATATATATATATATATATACTTATCAATAGAACCATAGAATTTAAAAGGGGTGGAAGGTAGCTTTCAGGCCAGGCCAACCCTCTCATTTATGGATGAGACAGAACACAAACAGGATAGTAACTTTTTCAAGGTCAAATAGTGAGTTTGGGACAGAGTCAGAATTTGAAACCCAATCTCTTTGATTTAAATCCAGTGTTCTTTTCTTTATGTTCCCCTACATTGAGAAACACAGGTGAGTATAATATGTATCACCAGTACACAAAATATGCAGCATACATGAGCTACCATCTTGGTGCTGTATCCCCAGCTGACCAGAGTGTCCCCTTCCAACATGTAGTCATTCCTCCATAACCTGTTCAGCCAAACAGACCTACTGCCTGCACATGGTCCTTAGTTATTATAGGCTTCCTATCTCTTATACCCTCAGAAGGGCATACCAATGGAAACCACATGTTCCCACCATACATGTGTGTGCATACAAGCCTTTCACAAACATACACTCAGTTGAATTTGCCATTAACCATATACACATTGACAGAGACATATCTGGTTCCATTTTGGGGCCTTATAAAGGTTGCTCTCCCCCATCCCCAATAACCCTTCTTAGTGAGTTACCCTATTTTTCCTGGATTTGTCAGGTTGTCCCTTCAAAACTTACAGCCCTCCAATACAAGTCCTTGGCTCCCAGGCCTAATCTTTACTGCTCCCCCCACTAGGTCTAAGCCTCTACTCAAGCCCCCCCCATACTTGAGACCCCAACAGTTACCCTTAATCCCCTAATTTTACACTCTGCCCTCCCACTCAACCTTGGTTTGCCACTGCCTTGTTCTCCCATCTTCACTGGACTCAACCCTCTGTCTCCCCCCCCAAAGTTCTGATCCCCAGTTTCCCTGGTATCCTGGGTCTCCTAGCCCCCCAGCCCCTGATGCAGGGCAGGCTGGCGGGAGGCAGGTCCAGAGGAGGGTGAGAGGGAGTGGGAGCGGGATCAGGAGCGGGGACGATATAAAATTAAAAGGTAAAAAGCAGGAACGCAAATGGAGGGTGCTTTCAGCTTTCACATTATTAATGACTCTTCAAAAAATCGGCGAGTTTTCCAATCTTCTCCGAGAAGCGCTTGAAGGAGCTCACAGATGAAACTGACCTTCAAAATGTTCTTTGGTCTTTAGTTAAGAAATTCGCTCGCCATTATGGCATCATTAGGGAAACAAGGATAAAATTACTCCATGGTTAATGACCTATAGTATCTCCCCACCAAAATTTGTTTCAGATCTAATAAAACTGTGCTTAACACACTCGGATGAGTTATGAGGACTGTTCTGCAGGGTATTAAAATGTGGAAAATAGATTTTCCGAAGCTGGGGGGACTGGACTTTTTGAATCAGATAGCAGAATGGAATTTTCTGGGCAATAAATTCTTCCATGTCTCAATTTCATCTCGCTCTCTCTCCTGCCTGCCTCTCTCTCTCTCTCTCTCTCTCTCTCTCTCTCTCTCTCTCTCTCTCTCTCTCTCCCTCTCCCTCTCTCCCTTTCTCTCTTTTTCTTTCTCTGCCTTACTATCTCTCTCTATCTTCCTCTCTTTTTCTTTCTCTCTTTTTCTCCTCTACTCTTATCTTTTCCTGAAATATTGAATCAACAAGAAAATCTTCATAGCCCAGAGCTCCTATATTAAACTTTGCCAAACCTAGACAAAGAGGGTACTAGCTGTGTGTTTCCATGTTTCATGAGGAAAATATGAGGAAGGAGTGATGTATCTGGTTCTCTGTCCATAAGTTCCTGTATCACAAAGCAGTTGGGTGGGGAAGGGGAATGACAAGGAAGGGTTCTCTGCCCTGGCCAAGCTATGGTTCAAGAAATAGGGAAGGTACAGGAGTGATAACAGCCCCCCACACACATACACTATGGTCTGTGAGTGAATCCCCAAGAATGTCACACTTCATGTTGTGGTGATGGGACAAGTGCATGACCCCCCCCCAGAACACTGTGGTCCTCCTGCCTTGCACACACACACACACACACACACACACACACACACACACACACGTGTGCCCATAGAGCAGAGCACACACAGCTGTCCAGGCCCGGACGGAGCCGAGGCCAGGGGTCTGTGAGGGCCGGATGCTGCCGCTGCCGCGGAGAGAGGTGGCTCTGGAGGTAATGGCATTTTGCTCTCTTTAAACTTTAATCTTTCCTATTAATTCCCTGCAACTGGAGAATGTGTGAGAGTTAATGTTCCGTGAACGTGTTCCGCACTCCGCAGTCTCTTCGAGCTAATTACCTTCAGGTGCTAAATGGAGGGAAATTGCAATCCATTTGGATGTGAAAAAATTTCGCCTTGGCGTCCCCTGTGAGACATCCTTTTTCCTGAGTGCTGCAGAAAGAATGCTCTCTGGGCGGGAGGTTTTTCCTAATGTTTTTGTTCCCCCCCCCCTTTTCCATGAGACCAGGTTGTGCAGGACGGAGGTGAGGGTGTATCGTCTGAGAAAGGCCCAGAGTATCAAGCCTGGGGCCAGGAAATAGAGATGAGGACAGGGACGATGAGAAAGATACATAGACCCTGAGTTGGGGGACACTGGGGCAGGGAACCTGCCTCCTTCTCCTCTCCCTCAGCCCCTCAGAGGCTCCAAAGTGGAAGTGTATTGACACGCTTAATAACACGCTTATTACCAGCATTTCTCAGCTGCTGGGCTTTGAATACAGATATAATAGAATTTTACAAGTCACATAAATGCTAACCTCTTCTGGACCCCAAGCTAGGGTATACAGGAGAATGGGGATAAAGATGGTGGATGAAGATGGAAATGAAACATGGAAAGAACAGGATAGCGGTAGGGATAAGGATAGATATGAAGATAACCATGGGAATAGAGATGAGATAAAGATGTGGGTGGAGAATAGGGGTAGGAATGAGAATGGGAATTGGGATGGAGATAGAGACTATGCAATAGGGTAGGAACAGGGATGGAATGGGGATGGGAGATGGATAACAGTGATATCATTCAATCAATCAATAATCATGTATTAAATGCTTATTAGGTACCAAGTATTTTTTGTAGGTACTGGAAATTCAAAGACAAAAAAGTTCAATAGTCTCTCCCTTCAAGAGTTTATTAGCTATTGAGGAAGACAATATAGACAAACATAATACATATATTTATAGTTGTAACCTGAGTCCCAACATTCACTAGTCTGGGATCCTCTTCATGGGTAGAGATCAATGTCTCCTGCCTGAATAAAGGATAGGGTGGAGTTGGTGACTTCAGTCTCTGAGTCTCTTGATTCTAATTCAGGCTCTACTGGCACTTTGGGTGCTTCTTGTATCTAGCTTCAAAAGAGAAGATGGAGAGTACCAACCTCACTTCAGGTTGCTGAAGTCCTCATTTACGGGACTATCACGTCCCTCTCTTGCTACCCTAGAGATTTCAGGGAATTTCATCTGCAATTCTCTTTCTTGGTTGAGCTAAGTTACCTTGTTCCTAGAGTAAGGACTTCTCTCTATTTTATTTGGTATATATATTCTCCTATGTATACTTTCTCTAATATCTGTTTTTCTACCAACTTGGATAAATGAGTTTCTTGGCAACTTGCTATGTTTATTCATTGTGGAAATGGTATTTTAGTGTCAAGCTTTAGTTATAAAGCTGGGTCTTCCTTTCCCATTAATGAGCAATAATTAGAAGATTAGCTTGAACTTGAAAACTACTTCCCCCAGGCTAGTCAAGGGAGTAGATAGATACAGTGCTAGTCCAGTCTCCTCTCTCTCTCTGAAAAGAACAGAATGGCCAACCTTCTACTCAACTTTCTTGGCAGAAAATCTCTCTTGGAGAAGGGGGGGAGGGGGGAAAGGATAGAGATGTTTATTTCCTTTGAACCACAAAACACCCCCATGTTACATATTTGAGGGGTAGCCTTGTTATAGAGATAACTACAAACTAGATACAAGGTGCTTTTGTTGGGAAGGTATTAGCCACTAGGGAACAAAGAAAGAAGTTATATAGTCTTGAAGGATTCCAAGAGGCAAAGAGGAAGGGAGAGGAGAGGTAGTGCATTCTAGGCATGGGGCAGATGATGAATGTAAAATCATGGAAATGGGAAATAGAGTCTGTGTGTAAAAGACAAAAAGACTTGATTGACTGGACCTTAGGGTGTATGATATGTTAGGTATCATGGAATCTTAGAACTTGAGGAAATTTAAGAGTCATCTACTCTAAACCCCCTGTCCATTACAAATGGTCCCTTAGGTTTTATTTGAAGAACAGAGAGTTTTCTACTTCACAAGATGGCTCACTCCATTTTGAATAAGTTCAAATTATTAAAAAGCTCCTCCCTGTATTGAGCTTAAATCTCTCTATAACTTCCCCCTCTGGATCTGCTTGTTCTCTGAAGACAAATCAGTTTCTTCCAAATCTAAACCTATGTAACAGCTTCTTACAAGTCAACCATGTGCACATAAATGTATATGAATATACATATATATATATTGTATATGTATACATGCATATATGTGTTATAATGGACAGCTAGGTGGTGCAGTAGATAAAGTGTTGGGTCTGGAATCAGAAAGACCTGAATTCAAAACCCTGGACAAGTCACTTCACTCTGTTTCAATTTGCTCATCTGTAAAATGAGTTGGAGAAAGAAATGATAAATCAGTGTAATATCTGCCAAGAAAATCTCAAATGGAATCACAAAGAGTCAAACACAACTGAACTGTTCATTTTTATATACTTCTTGTTTTTCTCTATTGAATATAATTTCCACAAAGGCAAGGAGTGCTTCACTTTTGTCTTGGTATATACAGTATCCAACATGTCTTTCAATTGAATCAAATGGAATTTTATAGATGGAGAAATCAAGATGTAGAAAGTCTAAGTGTTTTATCATAGGATCATAGATTTAAAACTGAAAAGAACCTAAAAGACCACTGAAAACTGATGCAAAGTGCAGTGAGCAGAATCAGTAGAACATTATACACAGTTAACAGCCATACTGCACAATGATCAACTATGAATGATCTAGCTGTTCTCAGTAATACAATGATCTAAGACAATTCCAAAGGATTAGTGATGAAAAATCCTATCCATCTCCAGAGAAAGAACTGATAGAGTCTGTGTATAGATTGAAGCATATTTTTTACTATATTATTTTGAGGTTATTATTTTTTGGTCTGCATTTTCTTTTGCAATATGGCAAATATTTTGCATGACTGTATATGTAAAATGTATATCAAATTGCTTGCCTTCTCAAGGATAGCATGGGAAAGGAAAGAAGGAGAGAATTTGGAAGTCAAGAAAAAAATTATTTTGGGGGTGGCTAGGTGGCGTAGTGGATAAAGCACCAGCCTTGGAGTCAGGAGTACCTGGGTTCAAATCTGGTCTCAGACACTTAATAATTACCTAGCTGTGTGGCCTTGGGCAAGCCACTTAACCCCATTTGCCTTGGAAAAAAAAACCTATAAAAAAATTATTTTGAGGCAATTGAAGTTAAGTGACTTGCCTAGGGACTCACAAGCTAGTTAAGTATCTGAGGCCAGATATAAATTCAGGTTCTCCTGACTCCAGGACCAGTGCTGTACCACCTTTTCGTTTAATTGTTTTTTTTAAAAAATGAGCAATAAAGAATTTTTGTTTGCATGTAATTGAGGAAAAAATAGAAACAAATTTTTTAAAATGAAGCTTTCAAAGGACTTTTATATCAAAAATAGGTTATCAAATCCAATGCCCTCATTTCAGATATGAGGCATCCCAGATCCACAAAGTTCAAGTGACTTGTCCAGAGTTACACAGCTGTGTAACTCTGATTCCAAGTCCAACACTTTATGTTAATGATAGGGCCTAGATAAGAAACACCATCTTCTGACTCCAACTTCAGAGTTCTCTCTAACATATCCCATTTCCTTTCAAATGAATTATTTTCTCCTATAACATAGTTTTCAGAGACCTGGACATCCCAGACTTGGTTTTCTATAGATATTACAGCAGACCAGTATGCCTCCTGATATATAGTGTCCAGAATTAATGGCAGGATTACAGATGTAACCTGACTGACAGCAGACTGTCACCTTTTTTTCTGGATACTACACTCATTAATACAATCAAACTTAAAAACCATCTTTTTGGACTATCACATCATGCTGTTGACTCATGGAGAATTTTCCATTCTCTAAAGTTTCCAGACTTTTTCACATCCTCTTCTGTCTATTTAATATCCCTCAATCTTTTCCCCATCCCACCCTCCCATTCTTGAAACACACAGACACCCTACTGGTCTGGGACATTGATTTTTTTGAACCCAAATGCAAGACATTGCATTTACTCCTATTATATTGCATCTTCTCAGATTGGGCCTCTTGTTTCAAGCTTTCAGAATTTTCAACTCTATTATCAAACATTGTTAGCTATGCCTCTTTATTGTAAGTCATCTGCATATTCGACAGAAGTGCCATTTATTTCTTTACCCACGTCTTTGAGAAGGCTGTTGAATAGAACAGGTGAAGAATAGAGCTTTGTAGTACTTCAGATAATTCTTTCCAGGTTGATATTGGGACCTAGGAACATAGATTTAGATTTGATTAGGATCTTAAAGCTCATTTTTTTTAAACAAAACTAAGATACAGAGAGATTAATTGAATTGCCCTGGGTAACACACATCAAGTGTCTGAGATGGTCTTACTGATTCCAAACTATATCCTTTATACCACACTGCTTCTCCAATTAATTCATTCTAAGTCAACCAGCCCTGAATCTTCCTTACTGTGTTTGCATCTCACTCTCCTGGTAGATTATTTGAATGCAATAGAGTCTATCTTGATTTAAGCAAAGCATTTGACAAATTCTTTCATGTTAACCTTGTGAGTTAGGGTGGAGATTTAGATGGGGATGGAAATGTAATTGAAGGGTTATAGAGTAAGAGCTGGAAGAATAAATGGTGGAACAAGAGGGCTGACAAGAGTAAAAATGAGAGTGTTGAGGAAGTAGTTTTTGAAATGCCCCTAAGTCCTAGATACCCTCTGAGAACACAACAGGATGGACAAAGGTCAGACATTGAGAAGAACTTCTAAAGGGAGGATGGGAAGTGAGGTTTCTTGGGAAGGGAATGGGCAGAGACACTTGGAATCTCTTTCTCTGGAGACTTAGAAGAACCTACAAGATTTCTCTAGAATAAAAAAGTGATTTAAAAAAAATACCTTAATTACAATGTTAGGAATCCAAGTACTATATTATTGGAGAGTCCTGGACTCTCTCGGGACCAAGGATGATAACTAATCTCAACCATAGTTCCCGACCAAATGCCTAGGGAAAAATAAATGGTGCTCCTGATCCTGAGGAGACAGATATGTGTGTGTTTCTGTGTGTACACATATATATGTCTACACACACAAAATACAATGTACAAAAAAATACATACTTACACACATACACACACATGCACTACTCTTTCTTCTTCCTTGTTTCTCTACCACTTGATAAATACATATGTATATACAGGTGGACTTCATAAATATCCATACTGTGTACACATGCAACTCCTTACTTTGACTTATGACTCTATCATTTGATTGAATCTGTTTTCTCTAAGGTTTCTGATAGCTAAAGCCAGCATCTTTTTTTATTTATTGTTAAATTCAAAGATATAAAAAGTACACAGTCGAAAACAAAAGAAAACCTAAAAGGAAACACAAAGAATCTGGGTTACTTTGAACACTATGTGTAGGATTTATCATATAGATTTTTAAGAAATAGAAATTTATTGTTTTATATTAAATAGAAATTTATTGTTTTATATTAAATTCTCTCTTATGTTCTGCTGTGTACAAGGAAATGTTCTTTTTTCTTTTCTCATTTTATATTTAAGTTTAAAATGAATAAAAAATGAAAAAATATTGTGATATTTCTCATTCCTTATCTTCCTTAACCTCTCTGCAGCATTTAACACTCTTACTCTTTTTTTATAATCTTTCCTTCTTTTGTTTCTGAGACGTTGCATTCTCTTAACCCCCCTCCTATAGCAGAGAAATAAAAGCAAGACTATGAGTACAACAGGAAAAACAAAAGTCCTATTTCTCTGACTTCTTTTCAGGCTCCTTCATTGGTTCTTCCTTTTAATCCTGACCTGTACATCTCTCTCAGTATTCTTTCCTCAGTCCTAAATATACTCTTTCCATCTATAATTTTATCTATTCATAAAGACATCACTATCACTTCCATGCATATGACTCCCAAGTTTTTATCTCTAACCCTGACCTCTCCTTCATATCTCTGACATTTTCATTTGATTTCCACTCCCAACCCCATCCTCAATCTCTCAAATCCATTGTGTCCAAAGAAGCACATTACTTTCCCTGTCAATGGTACCATCTTTTCCCATTTAGAAACTCTCTATTTTCAGAAGTGTCAAACACAAAACACTCTAATTTTCAGCCAGAACCAGATAAAAGTGTAATTGGGAAATATTTTAACAAAATAAAGATACAATGGAGCAAGATAATATTAATATGTGGTTTTATTTTTAAACTTTTTATTTTTAAAATTTTTTTGAATTTTACAATTTTCCCCCCAACCTTGCTTCCCTCCCCCCACCCCCCACAGAAGGCAGTCTTTACATTGTTTCCATGCTATACCATTGATCAAAATTGAATGTGTTGAGAGAAAAATCATATCCTTAAGGAAAAAAAATAAAATATAAGAGATAGTAAAATTACATAATATATAAGATAACTTTTTAAAAAATAAAGATAATAGTCTTTGGTCTTTGTTTAAATTCTACAATTCTTTCTTTGGATACAGATGTTATTCTCCATCACAGATACCCTAATATTGTCCCTGATTATTGAAATTAATGAAATGAGCAAGTCCATTAAGGTTAATCATCAACCCTATGTTGCTGTTAAGTGGTACAATGTTCTTCTGGTTCTGCTCATCTCACTCAGCATCACTTCATGCAAATCTTTCCAGGCTTCTCTGAATTCCCATCCCCCCCCCAATTTCTAATAGAACAATAGTGTTCCAAAATGTACATATACTATAATTTGTTCAATCATTCCCCAATTGATGGACATTCACTCGATTTCCAATTTTTTGCCACCACAGAGCTGCCATGAATATTTTTGTACAAGTGATGTTTTCACCCTGTTTCATGATCTCTTCAGAGTATAGACCCAGTAGAGGTATTGCTGGATCAAAGGGTTTTCACATTTTTATGCCCTTTGGACATAATTCCAGATTGCTCTCCAAAAAGTTTGGATCAGTTCACAGCTCTACCAACAATGCGTTAGTGTCCCAGATTTCCCATATCCCTTCCAACTTTGATCATTGTCCTTTCTGGTCATATTGGCCAATCTGAGAGGTGTGAGACTATACATCAGAGATGCTTTAATTTGCATTTCTCTAATCAGTAATGATTTAGAGCAATTTTTCATATGACTATGGATTGCTTTGATTTCTTCATCTGTAAATTTCCTATGCATATTTGACCATTTGTCAATTGGAGAATGGCTTGTATTTTTATAAATTTGACTCAGTTCTTTCTATATATTTGAGAAATGAGTCCTTTGTCAGAAATACTAGTTATAAAAATTGTTTCCCAATTTATCACATTTCTTCTTATCTTGGTTACATTGGGGTTTTTTTTTTGTGCAAAAGATTTTCAACTTAATGTAATCAAAATTATCTAGTTTGTTTTTAATGACATTCTCCATCTCTTCCTTGGTCATAAACTGCTTCCCTTTCCATAGATCTGACAGGAAAACTATTCCTTGATTTCCTAGTTTGCTTATAATAATATGTGGTTTTCTAAGTCTAAGGCTTAGACATATGTTGTCTAAGACATCTTTATGTGTATGGTTTAGTTTGCTATTTTAGATATCACTGACTTTCTAAGCTTCTTCAAGGGAAGGCCAGCATCTCATATCTCTTTTCATTTCTCCCATTATCTAGCATGATACTTTTGCATGTTGTAGGCATTTAATAAATATCTGTTGAATTTAACTGAAATGAATTCACACATATATACAGGTACACACATATCCTCTATGATGAAATCACTTTAAATATGCTTAAAATATATTTAAAATTTTGTTTGTGTTTTCTGTTTTGTTTTGTTGGATTTTTAAACAAGTAGATTTGTTATTTCATTGACTAGTGGAAATTCTTGGTGAGGAACTCCCTCTACAAATGCAGATTGGTATCTATTATTCAACTTATATCCTTAGAGAGTTGCCTGGGAACATCAAATGGTTAGGTAGCTTTTCCAAAATCATTAGGTATTCTTAATTCATATGCTAGCTTTCTATTCTTTATACCATAGTTGTCATTTTTTTGTTTAAATATAAAAGACCTAAACTTCAAAAAGATGTACTCATATTCTAATTGTCTTGAATTTGATCTTTCTAGAGCCTTGCAAATATTAGGGATGGAGAATGGATTGTCACTTTTTGTTATTACATACGAATTACAGTAGATAATAATGAATTTTAACTCTACCTTCAGCTCTAAGACAGGCTCCACCAGTAACACAACCCTAAGAAGACACTAGTTCAATTCAACATTTTGTATATGCCAGACTCTATGCTAGGCGGTACAGACAGAAAAACAAAAAAGAAATAACTGTTCTCAGGGAGTTTCCATTCTACTGGGCTTTCTTTTCATGTTTCTCTTATATGGATGTGGGGAATTGCTCCAGCTGTCTGATCTATTTTGGAAGAGAACAAGAAGTAGTGGATAAGCTAATGATCAGAAAAAAAAAGAATTTGTTTTTCTCCCTCTTCCTTGTCTGGAGCTAATGGTTCCATGTCAACTTGGTAGGAGCTCTCCAAAATAGTATCTCAAATATGTATACTTGGCTTGCTTTTGTCTAACATTTTTATTAATGATTTAGACAACGATGTGGACTTTGTGCTTATCAAGTTTACAAATGACAATGTTAGTAAGCACCATCCATGATCAGGACAGGCATTCCTGAGGGTCCTCTCCATTCTTTCAGTCCTTTACACCTGACTGATTCTTTCCATGAGAATTTATACTTTGTGGATTAAGTGCAACATTTAGATGTTTTGAAAAAGAGTGCAATTGTCATTTGAAAGACAGGAAACATTTTCTTAAATTACATTTACGAAACACTTTGTAAAACACTTTTTTTCAAATAGGAACCCTGAGGGAGGTAGTGTAAAAATTGTAATCTTCATTTTATAGAAATGGAGAAAACTGGGGCCAGAAGATAAAGTGACTTGTCTAAAGTCACATGGGCTAATAAATTGTACAGCCAGGACTCAAATCCAGATCCTCTGACTATAAGTCATAATTTAATATATGTTAATAATTTAATATCTGTAGTAAACTATGTGTATCTCAAGAATGCATAGTTTGAAGTGCACTGGAAATGAAAATACTAATGACTTCTAGAGAACTGATACCCAAGATAAGAATGGAAACCAAAAAAAATTGATCCCCCCAAAAATGACAGGTAATATTGCTGAGTCACTAACAAATGAGATATTTGCAAAGCATCCTATCACAGTATCCGGAACATAGTAACTACTTGTTCCCTTCCCATTTCCTTTCTTCTATTTTAAAGATCTTAGAGAATGAGAGAAGTGCTACAGGACTAATAGGAAAGCCCCCTCCCTTTTTTTTTTTAAAGGAGAAGAGAATATAGAAAGAAACTAGGTTGTTGTGCTTGGCTGATTCTTGAGAAAATTTTAGAATGGTTCATTAAATGGATATTAGTGAAAATCTAGAAAAGGAAATGATGATTACAAAGAATCAGAAAAACATCATCAAGAATGAGAAACTTCCTATGTCCTTACCAGACTTACTTTACCCAGACTTAATATTTCTTTTTTTTAAGCTAAGTTGAATGCTATAGAAATAGTTTAGTAGATTTTAGTAAAATCTTTGATAAAAAATCTTATAACTGTCCTCATGAAAAGAAAGAGGAGATGAAGGCTAGAGGGTAGTACAATTAGATAGAGCATGCACTGGTTGATTGGCCACATTCAAGGAGTTAATGGCTCCATGTCAACTTGGTAGGAGTTCTCCAAAAAATTGCCTCAAGGTTTTATGCTTGGCCTTGTGCTATCTAATATTTAGTTAATGATTTGGATAAAAAGTATACATTTTCTGTTTATCAGATTCAAAATGACAAAGTTAGGAGGAAATTGCTAATACACTAGGATGAAAGTTAGGATTCAAAAATATCTTAACAAGCTAGAGTACTGGGCTTACTCTAATAGGATAAAATTCACCAGGAACAAATGTAAAGACTTATACTTAGGTTCAAAAAATCAACTTCACAAATACAGGATAGAACAAACAATTTTTCTGAAAAAGTTCTTTAGGGTTTCAGTGAACTACAAGCTCAAAATGAGTCAGCAACATGATAGAGGGGTAGAAAAAACTAATTTGACCTTGGACTCATGAAGAACATAGGAGTATAGATTTAGAATCTTTAAGGCAATTGACTCCAACCCCTTCATTTACAGATGAGGAAGTTGAGGACAAGAGTGCTTAAATGATTTGCCCAGGTTCACAGAGTTAGGAAAAGTCTATGATAGAATTTGAACTCAAGTTTTCCTGATTCTTGACTTCCTAACTGGAGGTAAACTTTTCAGAATTAGGGAGGTGATAGTCTCTCTGTCAGACCACATGCCCTGGTCAGACCACATCTGTAGTATTGTCTTCAATACTTCAAATTTAAGAAAGATTTTGAGAAGTTGAAATGTCCAGAGTAAGGCATTTAAGATAATAAATAATCTTGAGTTCATGTTCTTTGAAGATTGATGAAAATATGCAACAATCTTAATAGAATGAAAAGAAGAATATGAGGGGAGATGTTAATTATCTTCAAGTATTTAAAGGATTTTTATATAGAAAAGACCTCAGACTTATTTTTTGCCTCCATAGGGCAGAACCAGGAATAATGGATAGAAGTCGTAAAAAAAAGGGGAAATTTAGGTTTAATTTCAGGGAAATGGGGATAGAGGACCCTACCCTTAGTCTTTGGGATCCTGAAACACTGCCAAAAAAAATTTCTCATGACACTGTTTGATCACCTATTTTCAGGAAAATAAATATAATGCAGAAGAGGTGGCCAGGGGCCCAAGGCCTAGGATCAGACTCACCTAGATAGTATATGCCCTAGTTACTTTAGCTTCTGATTGATAGAAGTGGTGGTGGAGGGTGGGGGAGGAATACTCTCCCTTTCACCATGGGAAGTCTCAGAGAGAGAAATCCATATTCTATGACCCAGAGAAAGGAAGAAGAAAGAGCAAGAGTTCTTCCTTCTTTTAAAGAGGAAGGCAAGGGATGGCTAGGTGGCGCAGTGGATAAAGCACCAGCCCTGGAGTCAGGAGTACCTGGGTTCAAATCCGGTCTTACATACTTAATAATTACACTTAATAATTACCTAGCTGTGTGGTCTTGGGCAAGCCACTTAACCCCATTTGCCTTGCAAAAAAAAAAAAAACCCTAAAGAGGAAGGCAGCTCTTATTGCTTCACTGGTCAATATGGAGATTACTTTGTCATCCCAAAGCACTAAGACTTTCACCACTGAGGCAGAGACCATGTGGCCCACCAGAAGTGGCCTAAGGGCTTATAGCTCAGGGATACTTCCCTATTTATCGCTATTATACTGTCACCCAGGGAAATATTTACTGTCTTCAGCAAATCAACAGGGGCATATTTAACATATTTGTCCAGAACAGCAGTTCTGGAAAGTTCCTGAGGGACTGGAGAGGCTCAAGTATTATTCTTTCAAGTGTCTTCCTCAATGATTGATACTAAAGAGTCTCAATAAAGACCATGTGTCACAGTTCTTAATGGCCCCCTAAGAGCAGTAGAATGAATCCCAATCAGTTCATTCAGCACAGTTTTTATACAATCCCAAAATCAATAGTTGTTTGTGAGAGCCCAAGATGATTATAGTTAGTTCAATAGTCAACAAGTATTTTTAAAATGCCTACTATGTGTCAAACATTACACTATGTTCTGAGAATACAAAGAATGTCAAAAACATTCCCTGCTTTCAAGAAGTTCATATTCTAATGGGAAAGAGAATGTGAAAACAACTATGTGTATTCAAGATACAGATAGGGTAAATTAGAGGATATCTCAGAGGGAAGCCTCCAGTATTGTGGGTAACTGGGGAAAGTCTTTCTGCAGATCATGGGATTTTAACTTGGGTTCAAAAGAAGCCAAGAAGCTGGGAGGCAAAAGTGAAATAATAAAGAATTCCAGGCATGGGAGATAATTAATGAAAACACATCAAGTTGGGAGATGGAGTATCTTGTGCAAGGACAAGGAGATCTGCATCATTGGATCACAGTGTATAGGAGTGGTAGTAAAGTGTAAGAAGATTGAAAATAGAGGAAGGGCCCAAATTATGCAGGACTTTAAAAACCAGAGTATTTTATATTTAATTCTGGAGGTAATTTGGAGTCATTGAAGTTTATTGAGGTGGGGGTGGGTAATACAGAGGACAGACTTGAATAGGGAAAGGAAATCAAGCAGAAGATTATTGTCATAAGCCAGGTATGAGGTGAGGATATTCTTAGGTTAGTTAGCTGTTTTAGAGGAGAAAGGAGGACCTATAGGAGATGTTACAAAGAAAAATAAGAGAACTTAACAACAGATTAGATATGGGATGTGAGAGAGAATGAGGTTACCTAGGTTGTGAACTTCTGTTACTGGAAGGAAGGTGGTATCCTCGGCATTAATAAGGAAGCTTGGAAGAAAAGAGTGTTGATGCCAGAATGGAGGTCAGAGAGAGATTAGCATTGGCTAGATCTGGAAATCATCTACATAGAGATGATAAACGAATTCATGTGAGATGATAAGATCACTAAGCAGAGAGTAGTGTAGAAGAGGTTGTGAAGAAAACCTTGAGGGACACCCATGTGCAACCTGGATGAAGACCCAGCAGAAGAACCAGGGAATGAGTGATCAGAATAGTGGGAGAATAAATATCAAAAAGAAGGAAATGAATCCTATTATCCTCTCTTCTAGTCAGACTGCCTTCTTTTTCTTCCTCACAAAGTCCACTCCATGAATTTTCACTGACTGCCCCCATTTCTAGAATGTTCTCCCTTCTTATATCTGCTGTGCTTCAGCTAAAATCTCACCTTCTACAAGAGGTCTTTCCCCAGTTGCCACTATTGCTACTGGCTTCATTCTGGAATCAACTCCAGTTTATCCTGTATCTATTTTATATGCACATATCTGCTGCATTTTGTCTTACCCAGTAGAATGTGAATTCCCTGAGGGAAGTAAATGGAGTTTTTTCCCCTTTCTTTGTATCCCCACAATTTAACATAGTGACTGGTATATTGTAAGCCCTTAATGCTTGTTGACTTGACTGTCACAAAGTATTAATCTACCTTAATTATAGAGGCAGCTAGGGAGTGCAATTGATAGATGGAATCAGGAAAACCTGAGTTCAAATCCAGTCTCAGATACTAGTGGTGTGACCTTGGGCAAGTCACTAAAACCTGTCTGTCTCAGTTTCTCATCTATAAAATGAGTTGAAGAAGGAAATGGCAAACCACTCCAGTACTTTTGCTAAGAAATCCCAAATTGGGGGAGCTAGGTGGCATAGTGGATAGAGCAACAGTCCTGGAGTCAGGAGGACCTGAGTTCAAATTTGACCTCAGACACTTAATACTTACTTAGTTGTGTGACCAGAGGGAAGTCACTTAATCCCATTGCCTTGTAAAATTCAAAATAAATTAATTAATTAAAAGAAAACTCAAATGGGGTCATATATTATAGGAATACCTATGGGGAATCTGAGTGCTAAACTTATGATATGAACATAATTAACACACGCAGTAGCTGATAAATAATGATTTATGTTCATTAAAATAATTTAAATTAGATTAAATATAGTTAAATTATTTTAAATTAAAATAATTTAAAATAAACATAGCTCACTGTAACTATATATTGGCAGCACTAGTGTGTAGCTAGTTTGTATATGTTTTGTATTCACTTATCAAGTTGCATGTTGCTTCTTGTTTCCCTCTCCACCAATAGAATGTAAGCTCCTTGAAATCAGGGAAGGTTTAGGTTGTATTTCCAATCCCAGCACAGTGTAACATGTAGTAAGTAGCAGGCACTCAACAAAGACTTATTGATTCGTTTTCCAACAAACTAGAATATATGAATAGCACCTCCTTCAAAAAAGTGTCCATTGTGCAGGGCATATTTATTTCATCAAGGCTCTCATTCACTGCTTGGGAACATTTCCAGAATTTATTCATTCTTTGGGAACTTGAAGTCCTTACTTCACTCACTCTTTTTTGAATGTCCTTGATGGTAGCTAATCTTTGTCTTTTGAAAATAGGTTTAATAGGCACATGAATGCACTGTTGGTGGAGCTGTGAATCTGTGCAGCCTATTCAGGAAATTTATTTGGAACTATGCCCCAAAAGTCACTAAACTATAGGCATACTCTGAGTTAGTGCTATCTCTATTAGGTCTATACTCTAAAGGGATCCCATAAAGAGAAAAATATTCATATATATGAATATATTTATAGTTATTCTGATGGTAAAGTAGAAACTAAGGGAGTGCTTGTCACTTGAGGAAGGGCTAAATAAATATAGATGAATAAAATGAAATTCTATTGCAATATAATAATAAAAGGTATAGTTTCAGAAAAAACTTTGAAAGATTTGTATGAACTGATACAAAATAGAGTAAGCAGAAATAGGAGAATAATTTATACAAAGGTAATAATGCTATAAAAAGAAAAACATTTTTGAAAGGCATAAGAAGTCTGATCAATGTAGTGACTATGATTCTAGGACACTGATGATGTGTACCCACCTCTTGTTAGAGATGGCATATATTTAAGATCAAAATGAAATTTTTTAATTAAAAATTATTTTAATTTCACAAAGATCTACCTTCTCCCCCCACCTGCCAAGAAATAAGAAAAAAATGAAAGCCCTGTTACAAACATGTATGGTTATGCAAAACAAATTCCTACATTGGCCATGGAGAGAGAGACAGACAGACAGAAAAAGAGCCAGAGACAGAAACACCCACATACACCTACACACACACACACACACAGAGAGAGAGAGAGAGAGAGAGAGAGAGAGAGAGAGAGAGAGAGAGAGAGAGAGAGAGAGAGAGATTTGTTTAAACAAGCCATATTTTGTTTCATAGTTACAAAGTTTGTTACAAGATCTAATTTTTCTTTTTTTTCTTTTCAATAGAAGAGGTGAATGAGAGAGAAAATAAATGCTTATTCATTTAAACATTAAATAAAATAAAAATCAATCACCCTAAGGGTTTTGGAACCAAGGATAGGAAATAGATTTGGGCAATGTTACTTGGGTCAAGAAGGTGTTGTGGTTATAAGATGATGAGACTACTTTTTCCATCATGATTCCAAATGTATTTCCTAATGAGGAGTTCATGGAGGTGGTCTAGGTTAAAGCAGCCTCCCTGAAAAGATGGTAGCTTTCCAGGGTTTCTCCTTCAAAGGGTACAAAATTCATTTGGGTCAAAGGGTCATAGATTTTTGCATTGGAAGAGATCTTAGAGATTATCTAGGTCAATTACCTTATTTTATAGAAAAGAAATCTGAGGGCCAAAGTGTGAAGTGACTTGTCTAAGAGTATGAATTATGATCTAGACATTGGATCAATCTCTTTGCTTTGTAGTCATGCTTCAATAATTTATGGATCTGTGATTCTGACCATTTGAGCATGTCTTCTTCTGACATAGATGATAATAACTTCATACCTTAGTAGATCTCAACTCTTCTAGAATTGATGTAGTTGAAAAATTAATGACCAACCTTGTGATAAGCCTCTCCAAACTCAGATCTTCAAATTGTATACATATATGCCATCCATACCTGGGCCCAAACTCAAAGTCTTCAGTTTGGTAAGAAACTGCCAGAATTTGTGTTTATTCACATAGCCTTTGAGGACTCCAGGTCACTTACATGCCATTATGAGACATTGAAGCGAGACTTTAATGGAGAATTTTATAGTCATACCTAGGGGAAAAAAAGTGATGATAGAATAAATGTCACATGTGACATCTGGCCAAAATGACTCCCCCTGCCTAGTTACCACAAAACTATTCCAGCAAAAAATCTGAAATTTATACCAAACAAAATAATAATCAAGAAATCCAATGAGAAATTACAGTGACTTTTTCAAGCCTAGAACTAAGAAATAAGCCAGAAACTATAAGTAGTAAGAAAGGGGAATCACTAGAAAAACTGGCATCAGTCCAGGCAGAAAGCTACTAGCTTTCCACCACAATTAGAGATGACCAAAAATATGTTTAGTCCACAGATCTCTGTCTGGACACAGCAAGCATAGACAGCTCCTCTGAAATTATCCCAACATGATCAGAAGAGCCCCCCAAGATAATTAGAAGCTCATGATGGTGAAGGTGGGAGTCACCAGGAGTGGCAATGACCAGAGTGGTACAGTAGCAGAATTCATATTGGGAAACCATGGACATCTGATGTTGCTTGCACTCTGTCTTAAAAATGTCAAAGGGAGTCCTGAAGATCAAGCATTCTGAACCTTGAAGATACAAGAAAGTTTAACCAGAGGTGTAGGTTAGGGCTGTCCAAAATGCGGCCTGTGCAGTACAATTCTATGTGGCCCGCCTGTGTGTTTACTAATGCTTTAGTAAATGAAGCCAAGCTACCACAGAGCTCTCACTAAAATAGTAAATAAAAATATATTGTCTATGGTTTCAATAAAAACTTTTAAAAGTAAGGTTGGACAGCCCTGATGAAGGTCATCACAGGCACCCAGGGTATCCAAGGTGAGATCAAGTATAGCTAACCATCCCATGGAAAATCCCATGCTTTAACAGAATGCCTCAATTCAAGAACTAAGAATCCATACAATCATTTGGGAAAGCATTTTGGAATTTTTTGAATTGAGTAACTAATGTCCATTTCCTTTTACACAGAGATTGTGTTACTAGATTTATACTCCAAAGAGGCCATTGATAAGAAAAAAGATAACACATACAACAAAATATTTATAGCACCTCTTTTTTGTGGTAGCAAAGAACTGGAAACAAAGTAGATGGCTATAGATTGAGGAATGGCTAAACAAATAATGTACATGAATATAATGGCATATTACTATGCTGTTAAGAAATGATGAATGTGATGAATATAGAAAAGCATGGAAATAATGTAAATGGGAAGAACAATTTCCCCCATCCCCAATGAAAAGAGAATGTTGCAAAATTGTAACATGCATGGTTCAAAACAAAAAGTATAGGAAGATCATTCCTACCCTAGCCCTTTATTTTATAATTAAATATAAATATAATATTAACAATTTAAAATTATAATAGAATAAAAAATAAAAGGCTGACAGCTGGCCAAAATGGCTCCTACTACCTAGTTCCCACACATGAAATAAACAACAATAAAACAAATAAATAAATAATAAAATCATACTTTTTTTCTTTTTTAATTTCTAATTGCTTTTTGTTTCTAATTGTTATTTGGGTTGGTTCTCTGAGTGGGAGAGGAAGGGATGTTGAGGAAAATTACAGTAACATAAATAAATTATTTTTTTAAAAAACTAAAGCTGGATATATGGATATATGAATAAGTCAAAGACCAGTATAAACAATTATTGTAAATCTAGATATGACAAAAAATCTAGCCTAGAAGAAACTCCATAAGAACTGCAAGCAGAGACTCAAAAGAAAAAAAAATGAATTTTCCACAAGAATTGCATAAACCTAAGAGAAATAAAGCAAGAAATAAATCATGAAATAAAAGTTCTGGAGGAAAGAACTGGAAGGAGAATGAATAGCCTAGAAGAGAATGTGGTAAACTTTATTCACTTAACAGACTCCCTGATAACTAGAATAGACCAAAGAGAAAATAATGACTCCATGAAACATCAGGAAATATTAGAACAAAGTTAAAAAAGGAAAAAGGGAAGAAAATGTAAGATATCATATCAAAAACAGCTGACCTGGAAATCAACTATATAATAGATAATTTAAGAAGCATTGGATGCCCTAAACACATGATTTTGAAAAAAATCTCATCTATGATTTCAATAAATTATAAATGAATTCTGCCCAGATTAACTAGAATCAAAAGGAAAGGTTTGAAGAATTCACCAACCACCACCTGAAATATCCAAAGGGAAAATTACAGAAATGTTCAGTCAAAATCCAGAAATTCTAGAATTTGAACTCAGGT
The DNA here is from genome assembly GCF_037893015.1 of Macrotis lagotis. NCBI lineage: Eukaryota > Metazoa > Chordata > Mammalia > Peramelemorphia > Peramelidae > Macrotis > Macrotis lagotis. The sequence continues at coordinate 115,283,685 of NC_133661.1, forward strand.
GAGAACACTGGACTGGGAATCAAGAGAGTAGACTGGGGTTCTGGATCCATTATTTGTCAGTAGTAAAGGCTTGGACAGGTTTCCACAAATCTGAGTTTCAATTTTCAGTGACATGGATGTACCTATAGAAATGCAGAACAAACATCATCAATACTCTTCCTATGACTCTAGTCTGGTTAAATGAAGTACCAAGGTCTTCACTAATCTGCCTAGACCTAGTGGTGATAGCTGCAAGCAGTATGATGGGATTTTAAAAGGAATTTACTCATTCTAACTCAAACAGCAGGCAGGCCTGAGGAAGTTGATACCGAAATAAAGAGCACAGCAGTTCAAATGGAAGGTTCCACTTGAGGGGCTCTCTGGTGTAGAAAAGGGTCTGTCTGAATCACCCCTCCCCCTAAAAAAAATCTGAAATGGTCCTGAAGCTATGGACTAGACTCACAAAAAAAGCTATCAACACATACCTACTGAGAAAGACCAAATAACTGCTGCAATTCAACAGAGAACCAGCAGGAGTGACAGTACAGCAGAGAAGGTAGTCAACATCAATAGCTTTTTAAAGAAGAAGCAAGAAGCTATTTCAAAAAGCAGAGGGAGTGTCATCTGGAACATAGACCTAAGTATCTGGATTTAGCTGTGCCTCACACAAGCATTCATCCTTCCTAGTCATTCTCTCCTTCTCATTGTTGATATGAGAATCTGTAAAGAATGTCCCCCTGCATTCACCTTGTTTTTTACCTTGCCATTCTGTTTAATTGAATGCTTTGTTTTGACTTGATGTGTCTTAAGTTTTGGTCTTGTTTAAAAAAAAAAAGAAAAGAAACATTGGATAGGGTGTTGTGAACTATGGTTTCAAACAGTTGCTCACCCAAGCATGACTTGAACCGGGTGTAGCTTTCAGAGATCCATGTTTAAGGGATTCCAGGACAAAAAAAATGGGCTAAGAATATATGTACTAGCTATCACAAAGGAGATGCTGTGAGAATCAAATGATATTTAACATGTGCAGGTTGTTTTATGATCATGAAAGCATTATTTTTATTTATAAGTGTTTATCCTGGGCAAAGGTATACAGGAAACAAAAGAAGTCAGCACATAAGACATGTAGATATGTGTCTCTTGCATGTATCTGGGGCTCCATATGATCCAGGCCATGGGAAAATGAGGCACTTTTGAAGGTATTAAATATTGATGTGAATAATTTCTACATTTTGGGTGCTGCTAAGATGTCTTAATGGATAACTTCTATCCCTGAAACTGAGGCTTAGGGAGAATGCAGTGGACAGAACAATTATCAGCATTTCCATAATGTTCCAACCTGAGCTCTTGGTTTTCCCCAGGACCTTATTATGATTTTTTTTCTCCTCCCTGACTTAAAGAAACAACCTTCCTCTTCACTAAGTAGAGATCTTCCATTATTGCTGATGTGTCCAAGAGATGTCTTTTTCTTTGCTTCAAACTTAATAATGCCAGGATTCTAGTAAATCACTTCCCTAAGTGACTCATCAAAGAAAGTCTGTGGAAATGAATGGGGCAGATAAACCTAGTTTAGAAACGTCCTGAATGAGCTCAAGAGCTGCACATGAGCTGAGAACTGAAGAGACTTCTAGATCAGAACAGAGTGATGGGAATTTGAAAAAAGTAGATCAAAGTTTTCAGCAAATGGAATGGAGTATGTTCACATAAATCAGAAAATAATACCTGCAATATCTATTTAAAAGGATTGCTATGAGAAAAGCATTTTGTAAATTATTACATTTGATACAAGAGGAGTTATTATTGCCCTTTATAAATGATTATTCAGAATCTACTAGAAGACCTGCAATGGTTGCAATCAATCCATTGCTTCTCTGATCCACTATTGGATATATCTAATTACTAGCAAATACTTTCTTATATTGAGTTGAAATCTGCTTTCTTGAAATGTCTATGCACTCTTGCTTCTGGTCAGAGAACAGTGACCCAGAACAAGTCTCATCCCCATTCTATGTGAAAGTCCTTACCTGGAGACAGTTATTGTGACTCCCACTAAATCTTTTCTCCAGGCCAAACATGTCTTGTAAATTCATTCAATAAGCATTTAAGCATCTATATGCTGACTCCAGCTAGGTCCTGGAGATATGAAATAGTCTCTTCCCTTGAGGAGCTTACAATCTATTCAGCGAAACAATAGTATGCAGATAATTTCCTTCAATTTATTGTTGTCTATCATAATTTCTAGACTTTTTTTTTCTCCTGATGAAGTCTATGAATTTCCTTTCTATAATGTGGTGTCCGGAACTAAACAGAATACCACAGTTCTGGATCGTTTAGGACAGTGTTCAGTGGGACAATCACCTCCTTCATAATGAACAATATGATTCTCAGCAAAGCCTAATACGGAAGTCTCTTGGGTTGACGTGTTGTAAAATTGTCTTATTCTAAACTTATAATTCACTGTGACCTCCACATAAGTTTTCACATGAAATGCTGTATTCACTCCATCTTAAAATTAACTTTTAATCCCATATAATGACTTTCCTATATTTCCTTATAAATTCCATGTCATTTGATTCAACCCATCAGTCTAATCTATTTAAATCCTTTGCATCCTGACCTTGCTATCCAGTATGTCAGCTATCCCTCCTGATTTGGTTTCACCTGCTAATTTCATAAGCATATATTCTATTCCTTTACCAAAGTGATTGATAAAAATATTGAACAGTTCAGAACCAAAGACAGATCTCTGCTATCGAATTTACCCAGCATTAACATTGCCCTACTAATGGTTTCTCTTTGGATTCAGGAATATTTCCAGTTCCAAATCTACCTCATTATACTATCAATTGGTCCATATCTCTGAATCTTATCCAAAAGGGTAGCATAAGATACTTTTGTCAAGTGTTTTACTAAATTTCAAGATAGAAGATCTCCAATATTTCCTTGATCTAGCAGTCGAGTGGTCCTGTCAAATAAGAAATGAAGTTAGTGTGACATGACCTGTCCTTGATGCTAGCTCTTATTGATCACCTAGTTCCCTCTAAATGCTCATAAACCACCATTTTAATAATATGTTCTAGAATTTTTGCCAGGAATTAATGTCCAGCTCACTAGTTCTGATTCAAAAACTGTACTCTCTTCCCTTATTTGAAAATCTGCTTACCTCTAGTTCTTTCACATCCCTCCTATTCTCCATGATTTTTCACAGATCATTGATAGTGTATCTATAATAACTTCCATTCATTCTTTCAGGCTACACTTTTGTATATGTATTCCCAGCACTTAACACATAATTTTGGCATATAATAAACCCTTAATACCTTTTAATTCATTCATATACTGAAAATGGATGGACCTGGTGATTTGAACTCAAATAGGCAGCTAGGTCAGTGCAAGATGGCCTAAATCCTCAAGAAGGATACTAAATAGGGAGAAATTGCTTCTTTCTGAGTTCTGAAATTATAGATCTTATAGATCTTTAGTTCAAATTGTTTATTATTGTCTTTGTGACCTTGGGTAAGTCATTCACACTGATAAACCTCAGTTTCCTCTTTTATAAAATGGGGGGGCTAGATGACTTCAAAGAGACTTCTAGAAATCTATAATACTTTGATTCTCAAGAAACCATGATAAGACTGAGATGAGGAATGAAAGTGAAATTTGGGGCTCATCAATTGAGCTTGCCAAGCCCACCTAACACTAGAGTTGCAGAAGTACACTCTGTACTCAGTAGGCTTTTTGGATATCCCCTGACTTTCATGGTTGATTTATCTCACCTAAGTTCTTAGAAAGAAAATAATGGTATAGTGAATAGAGGGGTTGACCTGAGAGAAAGAGCTGGGTTCAAGTTCTTCCAATTCAAATTGCCTCTGTGACCCTGGACAAACCAATCAGATCCCCAGAGTTCTCAATCATTTTCTAAAATGAGATGATGTCAACTTTTTATAGCAAAAAATTTCCTATATCAATAATATCACAGGTCTAATCCATATCCCTAATTCTTTTTAAATAAACTTCCTTTTAAAAAATACAAGCCTCAGTTCAACTGAAATAGTTAAGAGCCAGAGATTGACAGGTGTAGTTCCTGTCAGCCTGAGATTTTCTCTCATATTCACCCAGTTGGGCACATTGGGCAGAATCCTGGATTTGGAATTAGGAAGTCAGAGGTTCTAATCCCATCTCTGACACCTACTAGCTGAGTTACCCTGGTCAGATCACTTAAACCTTCTGAATCTCACTTTTCTCATCTATAAAATGGGGATAATAATAGTTCTTCCCTCACAGGGTTGTTGTCAGGATCAAACATTAAAGCAGTATATAGATAAATAATTTAAATAACTAAAGAGTAATGGTAAATAACTAAATAGTAATAGTAAAATTATTAATAACTAAAGTGTGAGGCTTATCTCACACATCAAACAGGATAGACAAAGTTGTTAAGGGCTCAGAGAGAGATGGGTATGGAGGTGTTGATAGTTGTCCTAGCATGCTCCAGATCATGTAGAATTGGTACGGAGAGGGAAAGTTAAGAGTTAATAAAGTTAAGAGCCAGAGATTGACAGGTATAGTCCCTGCCTGCCTGAGATTTTCTCTCATATTCACCCAAAGAATACCCACCCATCTTGTATATCATTAATCCAAAGGACTGAAGATGAAACATGATACATAATCCCCATAAGGCAGTTAGTGGACTTAGTGGTAAAATGGGACAGGTATTTTTGAATATGTCAATATGGGAATTTGTTTTACCTGGACCTTGCATGTTTGTTGTAAGGGTTTTTTTCTTTTTTTTTCTTTTTCAGTGGTGGTGGGGGCAATGGGAGGGAGGAAAAGAAATGCTTGCAAAAAAAAACAAAGAAATGGGGAGGAAATTAAAAAGGAAAGAAAAAAGAAAGCTACATGATAACTTATATATTTAAAAGGAATAGCAATTTTTACATAATAGATTTTTAGTTTCATATACAATCACCTTTTTTCCTATTCTACTGTTATGGAAATGCTTGTTTTATGGTTAGTCTAGAGTTTGCAATTTATCTTTCTAGCCATAGATTCTTGTCTTCTTAGAATCAATCTTTCAAAACTGAAAGGGTATCATGGATTTTGTTCATCCTCATGACCCCTCCATTCTCCCATCTCCCTCTCCTTGATTATCAGGCTTATACCTGATCCAGTCAGGGAGCTTTCACATTATCAGTGGAATCTTACAAGCTGGATTCCAGGTGTTTAAAAAGAACAGAATGTTTTCTGTTTTGTTTCCTGTCATTTTCCTACTGGTAGCTCCCACTATGAAGTTCTCTAGGGATGAAGAAGTTCCGCCCTCTTATTCTTAGGGTGACAAGACATTCTCCCTCCCCCTCCCACCATTGCCCCCTTTATCCTCACGTTGAAAGCCTAAAGACAATCACAATCTAAGGATAGTTCCAATTATTTTTCTCTAAATGCATCACCTCATACTTCCCCCTCACTGCTGTTCATGGAACATGCAGCTCCCCACGCAGAGGGCCTCTCCCTGCAGCTCCTCTCCTGAATTTCACCACCTGGAATAGCCTAGTGTTAGCTGATTGATAGATCTGCAAACCTGGAGATCTTCCCACTCTTCCTCCTCCACATCAGTCATTCATTCCTTTACTCATCAAACATTTCTTGGGTACTTAATATGTGTAAAAGCCTTATGTTCAGTTTAGGGGTAGGGGTGGGGAGCTGGATATAAGGTCCCTGTTCTTGAGAAGCTTACAATTTAACAGGAGGACTAAGTTCGGAAGTAAATAATATTTTAAGAATTGGGATAGAAAGGTATTTTAGAAATAGTCTAGTTCCACCCCTGCATATTATAGATGAAAAAAAAATTGAGTTCCAGAAAAATAGACATTTAGGTAGTACTAAATAGCAGAATCAAGTAAAATAATAAATTCTTTAATATTAGGAAGGAACAAAAGTATTTTCTAAATATATTCATTAAAATGGAGCCCATCAAGGATCCTTGAGGAACTCTACCTATTCATACTTTTTCATCCAGAGAACTCATTTATCCCCACATTTCATTCAGGGTCACAAAGCTATTTTCTCACAGGATGACTGAGCTCAAAGAGACCTCAGAGATTATCTAACATCTCCCAAAGGTTTATGGAGGGAGAATAAATGTGTGTGAGGACAGGAGAAAAGAGGAAGAAGACAACATCCAAAATGAGTCCCCTCTTCTATACAAATACTCCTACAAGTGGCGTCCATCAGTGACTCCTAGTTACATACCCAGATAGGCGTGCAAATGCACGCATAGATACAGGAATATAAACAACACATGCATGAACACACATCCTCCTGTCTAAAGAGATGATCTCATACTCAAATTTTCCCTTCTGGGTCTGGAGGACAGGATACAAGGAAATCATTTCCCTATTCAGGATCTTGGTGGTAGCAGAATTGGAATCATTCAAGGTTAGGGGGTACTGCTAGAAAAAGAAATGCCACCCTTTAAGCCTTGTTTTAAATGGAGATGGGGGGGAAGAAATACATTATTTCGCCAACACCTCTCCTTTCATTCATTGATCTGGTCACAGCTTCTTAACCAGATAATTAATCTCAGAGTGGTCACAGACCCCACCACAGAGTCGTTAATATGGTGACTCTTGATCTCCCCTGCTACTTGTCTAACCCCCCCCCACCTCCATCACCCCCAAAAACTGACTTCTTAAGGCTGTAACATTGATTTCCAATGGCAGGGGGCTGGGGGAGTGGTATTGACTGGGCATCAGACACCATAACCATATTTATTCTGTAAAAGGAATTGACTTGCCCTCAGAAGATATAGGAGTTAGAGCTGGAAGACACCTTAGAGGTCATCTCATCTGAACTGTACAGTTTAAAACTAAGGTCCAGAGAGGTTAAGTAATTTGCCACAAAAGTCTTAAGTAGCTGTCAAGATTTGAATGCAGGTCTTACAGTTTCAAATTTAGTGTTCTTTCATTGCCTTTCAGAGACATACTTTGGCTCCTAAGGGCCTCCAAACAAAATAAAATTCAAACTTTTTTTATTTTGAACACTAAATCCCTGAATCAGGGACAATGAACCTTAAATTCACAAATCTTGAATTCTAGAACCCTAATATCAAAGCTTCAACTTCCCAAATTCCAAATGTCTGGACCCTGAGAATAAAACATCAAATTACATCCCCAGACTCCAAATTCCTAAATTCCAATAATGGGATTCCAAGTCCAATGCCTTGGAGTAATCCTTGAAGATCTAAACACCAAATTCTAGAATTGATGAATTCCAAGTCTAGAGTCTTCACACTATTATAGAACTAGTGCCTGTGAGTGTATGTGCCTGGGTATATTAAGCAGGGCTTGGGATGAGACACTGGGGCCATCAAGGCCATCCTGAATATAGTCATCCTCTTTATCTTAGTTATCTAATCTATTTTAAATGTGGAAAAGTATGTGAGGAGGTGCAGAACAGTATCAGAGCTCTCATTTAGATAGAACTCTAGTTTTACAAATGTATATATCATCTTATTTATTATAAGATCATCTTATTTGATCTTGTGAGGCAGGCACTATTATTAACTTCATTTTACATATGGAGAAATTAAGATTTACAGTGAGAAAGTGTTTGAGTAGGATTTGAACTTAGATCTCGCCAAGATGCCTCTAGGTAAGGAAGGAGAGAGGGCTGGGGAGAAGCAGGAGTATGGAATTTGTGAGAGCCTAGAACCCAAATAAGGAAGAGATAGGTGACATACCCACAGTGGTTTGTACCATATTATCCTGTAAATATGTTTGTCATGTCCTATATTTGTCCTCCTCTTTGGACATAATTATGTATTGTATTTCACTTTGGATCCAGTCTCAGGACTGCCTAAGAATAATTCATTTACATAGCTCAGACCAGGGGCTTCTTCATATTGGGAATATGAGTTTGATTGTACCCTCCCACCTTATCCTGGGTGCCCCCTAAACAAAACTTATAATGAAAACTCAGTTCTGATTATTTAAATAGGGGGCAAAGAATAAAGATTACTGCAGCACAAAAACTCTTGAACATTTTGGTCTCAAGACTCTTACACTCTCAAAAATTATTGTATTTTGGACCCTAAATCCCTGAATCAGAAACAATGATCCTTAAGTTTCCAAATATCTTTTGCTTATGTGAATTGTATCAATATCTACCCTATTAGAAATGAAACCATCTTAATATGATTAGGAAAATCATTTTGATCTTGTGACAGGGATCTCTAGGAGTCCCCAGACCACACTTTAAGAATCAATGACATAGCAGAAACACCACCTCTCCTAACCCTACCTCTCATGCAACTGTCCTGTCTTTGTCATAGGATTAAGAGTTGAATGTCTAGGGATGGTTTTATTGGAATGCTTTCATTTCACAGATGAGAAACCAAGGTCTAGAAAAATAAAGTGAGGAACCCCAGATTCTAAAGATTAGTAATTGGTAGAGTTAGCATTTGATTCTTGGCTTCCATCTCCCAATCTAGTGCTCTTCCCCTAACTCCTCTGTCATAGAATCTCAGAGGAAGAATGGACCATCCCATCCCAAAGATTAGGCTATTGACCCTAGCCCATACCTGAAGAGTTAATACCCTTCCCTGACAAGGGAACATCCAACTTCTCCTTGAAGACCTTGAGCAAGGGAGCATCCACTGCCTCCTGGAGAAGGAAGCCCAGTCCACTTTTTGAAAAGTTTTATTTGTTACTGAAGATTTCCTTATTAAACTAAAATATACCTCAGAAACCTTTGCTTTTTGCTAAGTCCTATTATAAAAGGTAGTCCTTCACACTTAGAGACAGTTATTAGGTTCCCTCTCAACTTGATCTATGCTAAGTGCTGAGCATACAAAGCCCTGCTGCCAAGGAGGTCACAATCTATTTGAAAAGACAAAAAGCAAACAAATCCATACAAACAAGCTATATGCAGGAAAAAAAGGAAATAAAAGAGGGAAGGCTTTAAAATTAGGAGAGATAGGGAAAAGTTTCCTGTTGAAAGTGGGATTTTAATTGCACTCATATAGTAAGCATCAGGAACCAGTTATTGAACTGAAATATCTTTGTGCATATGGATGTGTCTCTATCTCTCTGTGTGGGTGTGTACATTTGTGTTCATTCATTCATTCATTCATTCAATAAGCACTGATTAAACACCAACTAGGTACAGAACTCAACCTTGGGAACTAGGGGGCAGGGCTGATGGTTGATAACGGAAAAGACTAAAATTCAGAGTGGTCCTTAAAACCGAATTAGGAGGGCTGAGGCAGAGGCAGGAAAAGCTGGAACACAAAGATCCAAAGAAGGGAAAGTGTGGAACAGTCACAGAAAGTGCTCTGAGATCTGAGGGCTGCCTTTGACTGAGGATGTGGCTGTGCAGGAGTGTGCAGTGGGAATCTCTGCCGTTGAGCATTTCTGTGTCTGTCTCTTCTTGTGTCTCACTGTCTGTCTGTGTCCTCAGTCAGTGCCTATGTATATGTTCCTGTATCTTTGTGTGTGGCTGTGTCCCTCTGTGTACGTGAGTCTGCGTGCATGTGTGTGTGTGTGTGTGAGAGAGAGAGAGAGAGAGAGAGAGAGAGAGAGAGACTGTGGGTGCCTGGGAGAGAGGCTCCCCTAATATGCTGAACGGGCCATTACCCCACTGCAGGCGGGGCTGGGGGAGGGGGAGGCAGCAGGATTCTGTAAGAACATTAAATCCCAAATAAAGTAGAAAATATTTTTTAAAATTACCGACTTCCCGTTTTCTCCGAAATGGAGTGAAACGAGGCTGGTCCCGAGGCAGGCGGGCAGGGGGGGCTCCGGGGCCAGCCACTGGAAAGGGGCAGCAGAGCTTTATTTTTTATTTTTGTAATAAGAGGAACTGAATTAGAAAAAACGGGGAAGGAAGAGCGGAGTCAGATTGTTAAAGGATTCAATGAGGTGTGGCCAATGTATTCCAAAGGTGCTTAAGGCAGCAGAGCCGCTCACCGAGCAGGGGCACACACACACACACACACACACACACACACACACACACACACACTCATGCATAAACAGTCACAGAAACATACAAACATTCGGAGAGACACAATACATGTAGAGACACGCAAATACAGAAAAACAACAAGGGGACAACAAAATTCATGCTTAAACACAGAAACACAGGCACATATACAAATGCACACAGCACAAACACACAAACACATATATATATACTCCCATCCAACAACACAGGTGGAAACATGGAGACATAACATAAAGTACCCTGTGAAATAGAGAAAGACGCTCCTACACCGACACTTCATCAAGACCCAACCAGACACTGAAACCCACAGGCCCGTACACACATACAGGCAGAAACACAGATGCACCCCAACAGAAGTACCCCCACAGGCCAGATCCCCTGACACACCTACTCACACACTCACTGCACTAGAATAGACGCACTCACACCGGAGACTGACAAAGACTCAGTCACCACCCAAACACTCCGGGGGGCTCACAGGCCTACACACAACGGTCTCCCCCCCAGGGGCCCCGAGGCAATCACCTCCCCACCCCACCCCCCAAGCACACAGCCTACCTCACCCCTGGGAAAGATGATCTCCCCTTACCCTAGACAACCCCCGCCCTCCCGTAACCAAAGGGACATTGCAAAGTGCTGACAGGGCACCCCAAGGGGCCCAGCCTGGCCACCTGCCCCTCTCTGGGCTCCGCCCCACCAGCCCCTTTCATCTCCAGTTGCCTCCCCCAGGTAGGAACCTTTTGATTAACTCTGACCCGGCCTGGTTGGCCTCCTTCCCTCCCTCCCCCCATCCCACCCCCAAACCACCACCTCCACCCCACGCTGTCCTGCTCCACCTGCTCCAGCTCCCTTCTCCCTGCGCAGCCTGTGGGGGAGACCGCAGCTCCCCAACATCAAGGGGCTGGCGGCGTCTCTACTCTTGGCATCAATCATCCCCTTGGCTGAAAGCAAAGTTCAGAAAAGTCCAGAGAAACTCGTTCTTCCCAGATTTACTGCAGAGACTGAGAAGCTGATCAGCGTTCACCCCCACCACCATGACCAGACACACACACACACACACACACACACACACACACACACACACACACACACACATCATGGGAGGTAGAGCCTTGGTCTAGAGTCCTAAACAAAGCTGGCAGATTAAGCCACCCCTACCTCCAGCCATTGAAAATTTCCCTCCTTGTGCCTCCAAGTTCACTGGAAGCTTTGAACCTTTACTTCTATCACACCCAGCTTGGCTTTTCATGACAAACAGCTAGCTGCCCTTGAAAAGCAGGATGTCCTGGCATCCAAACCCATACATACCCTCCCACCCCCTGCTTGCCTGCTCCTAGTTCAGAGTCTAGTCAAACACTGCCCTGGGAGGGACAGCCACCACACAAAACCCAGGCAGAGGCAGAGACACAGACACAGACACACCCTGGAGCACAAATAGATAGACCACAAAAAAGTGGAAAACTAGACGAGCTGTGATTAAAATCTGTAATTCAAATAAGCCCAGATGGGAAATGAGAGCAGCCTTAAATAAAAGAAGGGGAGAAATTGCTCTTTCTGTTGTCCTCTACCAATGTTTACAGAGCCCCCCTGATTCCATGCCTGGGTAAGAGTTAAAGGGAGAGGGACAGCTAAGTGGCATAGTGGATGAAGCACAGGCCCTGGAGTCAGGAGGATCTGAGTTCAAATTTGACCTCAGACACTTAATAATTACCTAGCTGTGTGATCTTAGGACGGTCACTTATCCCCTTGCCTTGCAAAAAAAAAAAAGGGGGCTGAGGGGAGGGCACAAGCTAAGAACAAGGCATAGAATGACCCCATGAGCATGTTGGGAAGAGAAGATCCAAGCGCACACCATGAGCACCCTGAGAGTCCTGATAGAAACATGGCAGCTCCTTAAAGAACACTGGGGACAAAGTGACCTGCTTCCAATATGAAACTGGGAGACCTGGGTTCTAGTTCTGGTTTTGTCTCTCTCACCTATCAGTGTTGACAATTTGGATGGTCTCTTCCCCTCTTTATGTCTGTTTGCTCATCAATAAAATAAGTGAGTTGGCTAGAGGTTTTTTCTAAGGTCTCATAATAAAATATGAAGGAATTAATACAAATAAACAGAATGTAGTGGTGGTATACGTGTCCTTCACAAAAAGGATACTTTATTTGCACATACACAAAAATGGCAGAGATATAAATCCCAACCCCCTGACCTTGGAGTCAGGAGTACCTGGGTTCAAGTGTGGTCTGACACTTAATAATTACCTAGCTGTGTGGTCTTGGGCAAGCCACTTAACCCTATTTGCCTTGCAAAAAAAAAAAGAAAGAAAGAAAGAAAGAAAGAGAAAGAGAGAATGAAGAACTGGAAATGAAGTTAGTTTTCACTGATTGTTGAATGATTAAACAAATTGTGGTACATGAATGTAATGATGCAATGTAATATTTCTTTGCCTTAAGAAATTAGGGATATGAAGAATGTTTTTAAAAAAAAACATGGAAAGGGGAGGCTAGGGGGCACAATGGATAAAGCAACGGCCCTGGAGTCAGGAGTACCTGGGTTCAAATCCGGTCTCAGACACTTAATAATTACCTAGCTGTGTGGCCTTGGGCAAGCCACTGAACCCCATTTGCCTTGCAAAAACCTAAAAAAAAAAAACATGGAAAGACATAGATGAACTGATACAGACTGAAGTAAGCAGAACCAGGAAAAACAATGGGTGTGGAATCTCATAAAAGTTGTCAGACAAGAGCGATGTATCTGCTTTACTGAATTGTTTGTTTTGTTTTTTAATCTTTGTTACAAGGGACTGCTCAGTGACCAGGGGAAGGAGGAATGTACTTGGAAATGAATGTGACATAAAAACAAAAGGCATCAATAAAAAAATTTAAACACTATTAAATGCTGTTCACATCATCTCCAGTGCAGCATTCTTTCAATTGACTTTAAGAATTTAAACACCACTAAAAAAGAATGTTTAAAAAAAGAGGCAAAGATAAAAGGAATCATGAGAATTGGGAGAGATGGAGAGGGAGTGCTAACAGTATCAAATTACAGGGGCCACAAAGTAGAACAAGAAGCAGATTTAGACCTGTTATTTCATTAATACAGAGAATTCTCAGAAGAGAAAATTCTCTCTATATCAATGTTGTCTGGCAATTTCTCTACAATTTACTGTCCAAAAGAGTTACCAAGAGCATAGAGAAATTATGATTTGCCTAGGGTCATACAATCACTGTGTCAGATGTGGACCTAAAACTCAAATTTTCTAGTTTTGAGGTCATCTTTCTATCTATTATATACACCAACCATGTTGCTTCTCAAAAATCAAGAATAAGTGCCATTAGGATACATAGAGGTGAAAAAGACCTAGAGGTCACAGGGGCTTACAAACTTGTTTTCAAAACCATCATGATAGTTGAGGTTAATAAAAAGGGGAGATTCCAAAGGATTGGTAATGGTCCCAGGCCCAAAGAGTGATGGTCTGCAGAAGGTTGCCTAGATCTGTCTAGAATAAAGGAAGGATTGGGGTGGAGATGAAGGTTCTTTCCTTGAGGGACTGGGGTGAGGAATTGGAGAGGGAGAATCTGGGATCTCCTGCTAAGAGCCAGAAACTCACTCCCCTTCTTTGGGATCCTGTGACTACTCTATTGGCTATATTTTCAGGTCTCCCTTTCTTGGGAGAAAGGGAAAAGTACTGCTCTTGATTTTGCTGTCCCAACTGAGTGGGACCTGTTAGCAGCAAACTTTTAGAATCATCTGCACCAGCCACCACCTTTCTCTCCATCCCTTCACTCCTCCACCCCTTTTAATCTGGCTTCCTTTTGTCAATTCCATCATGAACTCCTTGCGCATAAGGGATTTGTCCTCTTTGATTTCCCTTATAGATGAGTTTTGATTTTCTTGGCATTCCCAGAGCTTAGCACAGTACAATAGGCTTTTTTTAGTAGTTTTTTTTTTTTGCAAGGCAGCAGGGTTAAGTGACTTGCCCAAGGCCACACAGCTAGGTAATTATGAAGTGTCTGAGGCCAGGTTTGAACTCAGGTACTCCTGACTCCAGGGCCAGTGCTCTATCCACTGCACCACCTAGCTTCCCCCCAATAATAGATTTTTAATACTTAGTGAATTGAACTCTACTAAAATTCATCTCTCTGAGAAACAATAATGACATTATTACCAAACTTCTTCATATTTTCTTCCTTTTTGACCTTAATTTGACATTTTACACAATTGGTCACTTTCCCTCCCTGCTCCCTTCTCCTTTCCCCACCTGGATAAGCTTTTAATCTCTTAGCTTCTGGGCCTTCATATTCTCTTGGTTCTTCACTTCTATCACCTATGCTTTACCTTCCTCCTACTCCCTAAAGTGGAAGACCCTGAGAACTAGTTCTCAGACCTCTTCTCTCCACATTCCTCCCTCAGTCACAACATTCAGTCCCACCACTTCCACCCACCTCTTTACCAATGATCTGAATGTGTCTCCTACCTTGGCCTCTTTCCTCAGCATCCATCTGCCTGCCAGGCATTTGCCCACCTTATTTCTTCTCCACCACTCCAGCCAGGCCAATTTTGATATCCCTGAACAGAGAACAGGCCCATTCCTGTTTCTTTCTTTCATTCACCTTCACCACTACTCCTAGGTGACATAGTAGATAGAGTGATGGGCCTGGATCCAGGAAAAAATATAGTCTCAGGTTCTTACTATAATGTGACCTTTGACAAGTCATTTGACCTCTGTCTGCCTCAGTTTCCTCCACAATTCAAGGAGACAATATTTAGAAAGGACTTAGCCTCTATAGTTCCTGGCACATAACAGGCATTATATGAATGCTTCTTCTTTTCCCCACCCTTCTTTCTACAGGGTTGTTGTGAGGCTCACACAAGATACTTGTAGAGATACTTAGCCTGACACCCAGTAAGAGCTAAATAAATGCTTCCTTCCCTCCATTTTATTTCCCCCATCTACCTGGAACACCTCCTTAACCATCTTTCAAGTTCCACCTCAGCTTCCTCTTCTTCCATGAACCTTTCTCTCATCTTCATCCCTAGCACACACTGCTTATTCCAGCTTGTCATTTTCTCCAACACTTTGCCTAATAGTTACCATTTATATAAGGCTTTACAATTTACAACTCTGTGTATAGATAGCAAGAGAGTCATGATGATGATAACTAACATTTATTTATTATGCTTAATAGGAAACAAGCATTGTGCTTTACAACTATTTTCTCATTTAATCCTCATTACAATCCTGGGAGGCAGGGATTATTATTATCACCAATTTACAGTTGAGGAAACTGAGACAAAAAGAGATTAAATGATTTGCCCAGGGTCACTCAGCTAGTAAGTGTCTGAGGTCAAATTTGAACTCAGATTTTCCTGATGTCGGGCCTGACACTCTATCCACAGCACCAACTAGCAGCAGTAGCATCTCCATTTTACAGATTAGTTAACTGGGCAGTTTGTGGCACAGTAAATAGAATTGTACTTAGGAAGACTCTCTTCCTGGGTTCACATTTGGGTTCAGACACTTACTGACTGTGTGACTGTGGGTAGGTCATTTAATCCTATTTACCTCAGTTTCCTCATCTGTCAAATAAGATGGAGAAGGAAATAACAAACCACTCCAGGAACTTTATCAAGAAAACCCAATGGGGTCACAAAGATCAGACATAATTGAAATGACTGAATAACAACAAATAAATAGGCTCAGGAAGGTGGAGTGATTTACCCAAGATCCTGCAGAAAACAAATCTCCAAACCATGTTTCTGATTCCAGAATTCTTTTTTTCCAGACCCTGTCCAGGACTCTGCCTTGTTCTCTTAGCCATAGGGAATTTCATCCCTCCCCTCCCTGGGTTTCTCCAAGGCTGTCTCCTCTAAGGACTAGTGGTACATGGTGGGATGAGGATGATGAAGAGCTGAGTGGTAGAACCTTGATGGTCTCTCTAGTTCTAAAGATCTCTGAGGGTGGAAGGGGTTCTCTTGGCACCATTTCAGAGGTTCTCCTTAGCATATCCTCAAGGGAAAGTCTCATAACAACTTGTCCAATTCAAATCAACAAAATATTTCAATGTTCACTATGTTCAAGACAATGAGAATACAAAGACAAAAATGATATCTATTCCCTATACTCAAGAAGCTTCCATTATACTAATTTGTATTTACTCTTTTCTCTCTTCAACCCCCTGGGTCAGTAGATGTGATATCTGGTCTCAGTCTTTAGGAGTGTTTCATTGAGTCTATGTTGCTTCTACCTCCCTAAGAGAGAGTTTTGCACTCATGCACACAAAACAAATTCCTACATTGTCCATGGAGAGAAACAGAACCAGAGCCAGAAACACACACCCACACATACCCACCACACACATCTTGCCCATTTCTTCTTTTCTAGAAAAGGGACCTCCTGGAAGATGGAAGACTTTTTCCAAAATGAAAACCACAGCTGCCTCCATAAGACCCACCTAAGCACAGTGGGCTCTCTCAGCCATGGCTCACATCTGACCATCTCATCATTTCCACAAGCAGACTGGCCCTCCTATCCAAAAGAGATGAGCATGAGTCCCAAGGAGAATTGAATGGGACCAGACTGTTGTCCATTTCCACTGTGGAAACTCAGTTCAAAGTCTGGGATGCTCAAAGGGTCATAGGGGTATCTGGAGGAAAGGCTACATTAGATTTGGACAGGGTATATACAACTCAATGGCTCTCAGCTCAACAGAAGCCTGGAGAATCACATGATTTCCCCTCACTGTTAGGATTTTAGGTCTTTCAAAGAAAGGATTGTTTCATTCTTTGTATTCCCAGGGCCTAGCATATAGAAGGCTAGGACAGAACCAGAAATATCATAGGTATAGAGGACTCCCATGTAAGGAAACTTCTTTTAATAATGCATATTACAACACAAAGGGTTACAGAGTTGTCTAGAGCACTGTTAGGGGTCAAACAGTATGTCAGGACTGGGACTTGAACCCAGGACTCCTTGAATTTTTGCTGGCCCAATTTCCAGTATTTCACTGCAGACTCTCACCAATAAATGTTAGTTGATTAATTAGCTTCTCTGGAGGGGAATCTTCTGTGAGCCTGGCCTCTGGGACGTTTCCCTGAACTTTATAGATTGAGTTCTGAATGACCATTTTTATCCCCTGTATTTGAATGTTGCTTGAATCCACTGCTTTTCCTATTGAGGCTTGTTCCTGGCTGGACCTAATGGTTGGCTCAGGCTCTGTGCATGGAGCTAGGGCGCCATGATGTGGCCATTATGAGAATTGCAGGTCCCTCTGATAGCACGTTGAAAACTTGGGTCTTCAGCTGTGTCCCATCTAACCTTTACTAAATCCTGAAATTTTAAGCTAGAATAATCTCAGCTTTCAACTAGCTCCAATTTTACAGAGAGCAACTAGACTGTGACTTGCTCAAAGTAACACAGATATAACAGAAGTGGAAGTCACCCATTCTAGTTTTGGACAGATTAGATTGTCAGAAAGTTCTTCAGTCATTGGAATATCCAACAAATCTTTGCAGAGCACCTACTGTGAGCAGAGCACTGTTCTAGGTGTGGAGAATCTATGATGTTTAGATTATAAAACATGCTCTGTCTCCCCATAGTTGCCCCTCCCCCTTGGTTTTAGTTTTGCCTCTGGAGTCAGTCTAAATTAAAAAATATCTCTTCCCCAAGGAAAGTCCTTCAAATTGTTGAAAACCTTATGCCCCCACCTCCTGAGGCTTCTCTTCTCCAGGCTAAATACTGCCAGGTTCTTTGACCCTTGGGACATAGTTCTGAGTGTCCTCTCCATGCCAATCACTCTTGTCTGAATTTATTCCAATGGTCTCCCTCAAATGTGGTGCATAATACTCCATATGAGGTCTTACCTGCACAAAACACAGAAAGGTTTAACTGTGGATATAGTAAATAATCTCTTTTGAGGCATTTGAGATTGTGTTACTTTTTTCATTCTCCAGATGGGGAAACTGAGGCTTGGAGAATTCAATTTCTTTCTAGTCACATGGCTAGTGTAAGAGATGGGATTCAAAGTCAGATTTCTCCAAACTCTAACTCAAATGTTGTTCTAATATACACAACACATTGCTTCGAAGTACATTGAATTTAATCAATTAACCAAGAAACATTTATTAAATGCTTCCTGGGTCACTGGTTGTGTCCCAGGAAGTATTCTGGGTCTTGAGGATACAAAAACAATTCCTGCTCCTATACAAAAAAAAAAGCCTACCCCATGGCATGGGGGGGGGGGGTACCTTAGTCTTTAAAGATTAGATAGGAGAGGTACATGTGAAAGCTCTTAAAGGTTTTATCATACCAGGAAGGCCTCAAGCATGGGACTAACAAAAGAATGTCTGTTGTCTGAGGACCAATCCATGAAGCAAAGAAAAAATACAAAAATGGTATTCAGTCCTGAGTGGTTCCTTTCCCACTTCTGCAATGATAGTGACAAAGTAGCAAAAAGAGAGCAGAGGCTACTAAGACTCAAGCTGTTTTTGTGGAAGAATTTGGGACATGAAATAAAGATGTGCGTGCAAACACTGCTTTGGATTACCAAGTCACAACTTCTGTGAGGCTCTGTTTCTCATTTGTAGAATATGGGCAATAATGTACCTACCTCACAGAGTTGTGAGAATCTGATAAAAATAATGTATGCAACACTTTGAAAACCTTAAATCATCATAAATATATTATTGTTATTTTTGCCACATGTGCCATAAAAGATAGAGCTGGCCTCTACAGAAACACCTGGGTTCAAATTCTGCCTCTGAAACATAATAGTGGGAGGGTTCCGGGCATATCATTTCCGTTCTCAGTATGCAGGGAGAGTTTTAGGATCACAAGCTGCATAGAAGGTGCCAACTTAGATTGGTAAAGGGAGCTTCCTCTTCTGGGAGTTAGTTCCCTAGTTCCCTCCCAGTGAAATCACAGATCCAGTTCATATCCTAACCTTATTACTATTAGAAACATTAAATTGGCACTCTTTAGACCTTTCTCCAGTGACCACTTTGGCAACACACTGCTAGAGAACTTGGATCATATAAACCTTAGTATTAGACCCACTTAAGCAAGAACATGTAAGGATATAACTGGAAGCACAAGAAAGACCAAAAAAAAATTATAAAGATCTGCCAACATTTCTAAAACCAATGGTTTTCTTTATCAATAATACTGAAGACATGATAATCATGAAATCCCATATGTATTGCAGAGGAGGGAAGGGTGAGGGAAGAAAGAAGTCCTGGAAGGAGTGCTTCATATGAATAAAATAAAAATATGAAGAGCAGATGGACTAGGCCAAGTTATACTCAGAAGAGTTCTGTATTGAAGTTAACATAGAGCAATTGACCTTAAAGGACTGAAGGTCTCAAGATATCTAAAAAAGGAGAAGACTGAATAATTGGGGGGGAAATCATAGATGGAATTACTATAAAAATATTTTCAAGAAAAATATCTTACTACACAACTACAGTCTCATCCCAGAAAAATCTCTGAGGCTGATATGCATGCCAACAAAGAACAGTTGATGAGACTATGAGAAGGAAACAGACTTTTATAATACAGTCAGTTGAGAGCATTTTACCATGATATAAATGACTGAAAGATGCTAATACAAGAATTCTCTGTGATTGTTTAAAAAACCCTGAGTCATTAACAAAAAGGCTCTCTTCCAATGCAAATATGAGAGATTAGTAATATAAAATTGATTGATTCAATAAGAGGTCATTTTTAAAGCTGGAGTGCAATAGTGAGTTATTTCCTTGATGACTGCTTGATTATTAATGTCAATAAAAGCATAAAACTGGGAAATATATACTACCAAAAGGTACTTGTCACTGTCATGGAGGATGTCTGATGAGTGAACATTCAACCTGGAAAAGGGATTTATGGAGGATGAGACTTTCCAGCTGCACCTGTTTCCTGATGAGATTGTACCGATTGCATCAAACGTGGAATACTATAGAACCTTCTAAATGAGGCTCACAACAACCCAAGAGAGTTCAGTCTGGTAATTCACATACAAATACTAAGGGAATGAAGAATGAGCATTGCACAGACTATAATTAACTGTTGAATAGCTAGCTCAATGAGCTTTTGTTTTTCTGATATCTTCATCTATTATCAATATAAATATCAGATTCAGTAGATGAACAATGAGATGATCTCAGAATTAAGAGAGCAGACTAGAATTTTTAAAACCTCACATTTTATTTATTTTGTAATTTGGTCTCCCTATCTCTCATTTATCAATGGCCCTCAATTCCTTCAAATGGTATGAAGTCTTTGACCAGCCTTTTTTCCAGCATGGGCCAGTTCACTCTTCCTTCAGCAGCCTGTGAACCCTGGAACCAGAGTAGATCTCACCACATTGATGCCAGATTTAACCTTATCACAGCTCAGGGACTTCCTGAGCTACAGGGACTCCAGAACTCAAGCTATCCACCAGCTTCAAGGGGAGCAAAAATTCACCTTTTAAACACTAACATTATTCTGATAATGCATAGCCTCCAAGGAATTGCAATTATTGGCCAACCAAAGGGCAACATGGAACCAGAGGTGGGGGGAGTGGGGTGAATGGGCATATTGCCAACAATAACTGCAAAAAGTGGCATAAAATTATATCCAAGAGATGTATGCTAAGGAAGTGGGTGGCTCCTATATTGAGATCAATGGGTAACAGAACTCATGTGCTGCACTAGTACCTATAGGGTGTTAAAAGACTTAGGGATCATGTTTGTCAGACAGCCATTGGCACATTCAGGACTCTGACAAGAGTCACAAAGTACCAGAGATGTGATTTGTTTTTGGAAGGAGTTCCCACAACAATGAGATCACAGATTTCTTTAAATCATGAAACACAAAACTACAGTTTTCATTGTTGTAGTTCATGGTTTTTAAGGTAACTAATGTTAAAGGTCCTTTTTATACAAACTGCTCTTAAACCACAGCCCTCCTATTTAGTATTTGGGTATTAAATTTGCTTTTAAACCCAGAGCAGACTTCTACAACTATTCCTGTAAAACTTCATCTTGTAGCCTATCAAGATCTTAAAACTTCTAATTCTATCATTCAACTATGATTCTTAGCTTCCTACCAATCTTTGGATTTTATAACTATGCTTTTTTTTTAATTGAAGGCCTTCACCCAAGTCACTGATGACCAGAACAATGTCAACAGGAAAGAATTCTGGACTTGGGAGTCAGATGATGAGTTCATGTCTTGTTTCTTTTAATTGCACATAAACATATGGTTATGGGAAATTCACATTTCTGAGTCCTCAAATGAGTTTTCTCATTTGAAAAGTGGGTTCAGAGCATGATGGTTCTTGTTCTGTCACCATACCCAACCCCAAGGATTATTAGGAGCAAAATTTTGTAAACTCAAATGCCACAAAATTATAGAAAGCAATTACTTCTCTCATACTAGAGAAGTATTGAGACAAGGGACTACAGTATGGAATATTTATGTACTGGGAGACACAAGGTGACATGCTTTTTTCCTTTTTAAATGTTAGGGTGGCTCACTGGGGCAAAAGATATATTTGGAAGTATAGGTGATATAAAATCAAAATACAATATAATGAAAAAATTAAATGTTTTATGTGGAAGCTGTTATTAACCAGATTGGGACAGAGTCCTATGACAGAGTCCTTCAGAGAACAAAAGACTTGGCCAGGTCAAGTATGATGGCACAGGCTACTAGGGGAGACTGAAGCTGGTGGATCTTGAGCTGCAGTTAGAGTTAGAATGCTCCTTATGTCTGTATTAAGAACATTATCACTATGGCCAAGTTCCTGGGATATGAGAAGGGAGAGAGGGTGGAAGTGGGGAGGAGAGGCATACCAGTTTGCCTGAGAAGTGAACTGACCCAGTCTCAGGTAGAAAATGGAGTATATAAAGGTTTCCATGCTGTGGAACTGGGCTTATCAGTGGTCAATGAACTTCCAATTTAGGTAAAATAGGGAAAAGTTACTCATAAAAATATTTTTAAAAATTGCTTGACTCTTGTTCCAGAAATAACCTCTAAATGTCTCCTTTTGCCAGAGCTGGATTCTGAAGGTAGTAGGAACAAAAGTCTAGACCTTGTAATTTTGAGCTAGTTTTAGAAAAAGGGACATGCACAAGAGTAGTTGCCCCAAGAATCAGAAGCCAGGTAAAAAGCAGTTGCAAGAAAGTAGGAAAAACATTGCCACAGGGAGGCAGTGAGCTGGTAGCTGGTCATCACAGGCCACTGGTAACAGACATAGGGTCCAATAGAAAGTGGACTAACACTGTCATCCTCTGACTTCCAGGAAGTTCTGCTATGCTTTGTTGGGGAGGGGGGCAATCTTATATCAACCCAAGATTGACAGGAGAGAGTGGGTTAGATTAGGGAATCCATAGATGGTAACCTGGAGGAGGGAAGAGAAAGATAAAAAAGATCTTGCAACTTCCCTGGAAATGGAATGGTCTGTTGAAGAATTCCAGGTGGGATAAGCTTCAAATGTAATAGCAATAGGGTCTTTGTGTTCCAACCAAGTTCATTTGTAGGGTAGTAGGTCAATATATCTAATAGTTTGTCATCCAAGTGAAATCACACACCAGAATGGAGTTTTCAGCTGCAAAGTCTGACTGACCTGTTAAATGGAATATTAAGCTGCTCCTCAGCTCCCACCACCTGGGCAGCTAGGTAGCAGAGAGTACTGGACCTGGAATCAGGAAGCCCAATCCAATTCCACTTTACTCTTTCAAGCTGTGATCCTAGTCAAGTCCTTTGATCTGCCTCAGTCACTTCCTCTGTACAATGGGAATTGCTAAGAATCGAGTGAGATGTTTATAATTAGCAGTGTCTGGCACACAAGCTGTAGAACAAGGATTGAAAATATAGGTTGGTTCTACCCCTGGTTTCCCACTTCATACTGATGGCTCTAATGCAGTCATTTCCTCTTCCATATCTTCAGGAATGATTATGTATGTGCCTTTTGAAAGCTGCAGAGGCTATTCTATAACTGAGTAAGATACCTAGCATCATCCAATCCAACGTGTATTCAAAAAGGGAACATCTCTTGACAAGAGGGTTGTCCAGTACCTGGTTTCTACATGCACACCTTTCATGCATATTCTCTGGCTATGCTTCAATGCCCATGTCCTCTCCCATACCAATAGTAAGGGAATATATGGGGAAATGTAGGGGAGGGGTGTTATCACTTATTTTGATTCAAGGGCCTTCACTTTTCAAAACAAGAGTTAGATGGGGAAATTCACTACCTCTTGAGGCAATCTATGGAAAGCTCTAATTTATATTAACTTTCTACCTATATCAAGCCTAAATCTGCTTCTCTACCACTCCACTCTAGAATCTTGCAGTAGGCAACTCTGAAAAATGAACATGTTTTTACATTTGGTTAAAAAAAAATTAAAGGCTAAGACTGAAAACCAGTATGTGCTGAGAGGCTTACACTTCACAGGAGATACTACAGGCAACCTAGTACAGTAGCCTGAATTCCAGGATAGAGCATGAGCACAGCCTACCGGAGCTGCCAAGAGCAGTTGAGTTCCCCAACCCTCTCAGATGCAGGAAAAACCTCATCTTTGATGAGATGGCTATGGATGGCAGCACTAGTCTAATTTTGCTTGGTCAGTTGGCTAGTAGAAATGGAGAGCCAACTGATTTCAAGGTGACAGCAGGACAAGCCAGACCATTAATTGGCAGTAAATTAAACAGAGGTCAGGTGGAACCCATAGTTATGCTGAGAACAAATGGTCACCTTTCCTCCAGACCGCCACCCAGATTTTGAGATTTATCTGTAGAAAGAGCAGTAAGTTCCTTAAGGACAGAGATGGACTGGTTCCCCCTCTATATCTTGAATAAATGTTTACTGGACTGAAAGGGAATAAACAGAATAATTTCCAGAGATTTTCCCCCACAGGATGCACCCAAATACATAGTAGGTGATGTTACTTCTGAGAAAGCAGGAACCACAGGCACAATCTCTAAAGTATATCCACAGGCATCTTCACCAAGTACCTAACAAAGCTGTTACTTGTGGGAATAGACACTACAAAGTAATTGGGCCAAAGTGACCAACAAAAATCTTTCAAGGACCAATGAAACAACCTGGTAGAGTGATAACAAACTTTTGTAATTATTGTCCAAAACTACTTTTGTTTTTAATGTTTGTATAATTAGTATGGTACTCCTACAGGAGTACAGCTTAAATCAAGGTTAAAAAACTTGCTGTTTTTCATGACCCAGGGTCCCACAACTAGTTTGTCTCAGAAGTGGAGTTTGAGCCCAGGTCTTTCTGAAGTCAGTTCCCTAAACTACAGTGCACCATTTCTCACTGATTGTTGAATGGAGCTGACCAGACCACAGAAATTGAGGCCAGCGGGTCATTTGAGATTTTAGTAGATTCCCAGAGGGCTGGGGGAGGGCAAACACAAAGGGTTGATGGAACATGTTAGCAGTCACAAGACTTCTATCTAGCAAGTCCAAATGAATGAGCAGCTAACCAAGAGGGTAAAGGATCCTATACCTGGCAGGCCTCTTAGGTCTTTCCTTCAAGGTAAAGCAATAAAGATTGTCAATTTTGTGTGTAGAATGTCTACAGTAGTTCAAGAACTTCAAATTCAGCATCCTTTCCCTTTTACAACTTGTAACTTGGGGTCTGTCATGTTGTTACCTCTCATTCAAATTCCCATTTTTCAATTATCTGTAAAATGAAGTCGGACTAGATACTCTACTTCTAATCTTTCTGAGTTATAAACCTTTAAAATTAGAGACCATGCTTCCCTGATAAGTCCCCAAGGATTCACCTTGCTTTAAGTGGTGCAACCCAATGGAAAGATCACCAAGTCTGAATTGGAACCAATGCTGTCTGACATACCAGAAATCATTTTTTTCTGGGGTCTCACTTTTCTCATCTATAAAATCAATTTCAGCTAGATGGGTTTTAAAGTCCCTTCAAAATCTATCCAAGTTACACTAGCTGAAAACAGGGCTTAGACTGTTGCTTCTCCCAGAGAGGGGATCAGCAATGACCACATTCTCCATCTCCATCTCCATCAGTAACGTTAAAGGTATGCAAGTTGCCTTTCCAAATATCCCATTTAGGGGCGGCTAGGTGGCGTAGTGGATAAAGCACGGGCCTTGGAGTCAGGAGTACCTGGGTTCAAATCTGGTCTCAGACACTTATTACCTAGCTGTGTGGCCTTGGACAAGCCACTTAACCCCATTTGCCTTGCAAAAAAAAAAAAAAAAACCCAATATGACCAAATATCGCATTTAGTCTGCTAAGACAAGAAAGGACTTATCTAGGGTTACATTTTTAGTTTTCTTTGACCTCAAGTCTTTTTTGAACCCAGACCTGTAGTCCTTTCCATTCCACCTAGTTGCTTCTACTATTACACCAAGGACAAAATATGGTTTTAACTGGGAACTGAGAAAACCTGGGTTCAAATACCAGCTCTATCACTGACAAGCTGTGTGACTTAAGGCAAATTACTTGACCTCTATAAAAAAGTGGATTTGATTTCAAAAGTGCCTTCCAGATTTCTGAAATAGATTCCTGATAGATTCTACATATGCAGTTATGTTTCTACAACATATAGGTCCAAATAGAAGTTGCTTTTTAAAACAAATATTTGTATTTGTAATATAGTCTACAAAAAATTAGGGGCAGCTAGGTGGCACAGTGGATAGAGCACCGGCCATGGAGTCAGTAGTACATGAGTTCAAATACAGCCTCAGACATTTTAGTAATTAACTAGCTGTGTGGCCTTCGGCAAGCCACTTAACCTCATTTGCCTTGAAAAATCCTAAAAAACAAAAAAATTAAAAATTAACTTTCAGTCTATAAGTTTAGTTATAAACTTTAGTTGAATATTTTTCTAGTAGTCATTGCAGAAAACATAAGATATACCAATGATGATAGAAGCATAGTCCATAGAACATGGTACAACTTGCTTTACTCCAAAAACTGTTCCATGCTTGAAAAAACATTTAATTATTGGGGGGTGGGCACAATCAAATCCAAAAAACATTCTTTCCTTAAATATTTCAGAATGGAACTACTTCAAGGACACATTTACTCCTTGTACAAAATGTTATTACTATGTGCATTTTGCTAATATTAAGTTACAGGCAAAGGATTCTGGAAATCTCCTGCCCTAAGACACCTAGAATATTGTTTTTTAGATTTTTCAAGGCAATGGGATTAAGTGGCTTGCCCAAGGCCACACAGCTAGGTAATTATTAAGTGTCTGAGACCGGATTTGAACCGAGGTACTCCTGACTCCAAGGCTGGTGCTTTATCCACTACGCTACCTAGCTGCCCCCACCTAGGATATTCTTTAAAGATCTGAGGAGTCCTTGGATTCAGGAGTTGTCATAGTTTGCCAATGAACTGAAAGTTGGAAGGATCCAAGAACTTGGCAATTATTAACAGATGGCATCAGTTTTGGAAAAAGGAGTAAGAATTCAGTTGAGAGATGTGGTAAAAACTGCTGCATTGCAGGTAGGTAGGAGTTAAAATGTAATTGTAGGGTCTACATCTGAGTCTACCATCAAAGTCATGTGATTATTGGATACAAATCTAAGTTTGGAACTATAAGAAGCCAAGTTTTTCAGAGACAAACCAACTGGCTTAATTATGCTTCAGGCAAACTACTCCAAATGGCTGAGGGAAAAAGTATCCTTTGGGATTAAATCAGGACATGCAGGATAACAGGACAGAACCATTCAAAAACCAGGTACCTTATCTTTGGAGTAAATCAGGGAAGTATCTTCCCCATTTGAGTTCTATACTAGTTTAAGTGGAGAAACAGAAACAGAATTCACATCCCTATGTATATCTTGTTTCCTTCAAAATGAAAGTTTTGTGTGCTCTTAGGATAATTTAGGCATATTTAAAACTGGAAATACAGATCATTTAGATCAACATGCTCCCTTTATAGATGAAAAAACTGAATCCAAAAGTTTAATTTCCCAAAGTTAGTTTCAATAACAATAAGAGGATCTGCACTCAGGAATGACATGGGATATCCTCTCTAGGTCACAGCTTCTACAACGAAGCAGTCTGAGTTCTAACAGTGACTGAAGACTCCACAGCACAAACAAGATAAAATAGTCCTTAAAGAGGCAAATTATAAACTCTTGGGTTTTATACTTATTCCCAATGACATATGCCTGTGCCTCCATCGAAAAAACTCTCTACCACCAGACCACAGATGGTCAGTTCTAATATGGCCAGGTCAATAACCACACGCTGAATGGAAATAAAGGTGAAATAGGTAAAGGGTAAGAGAGCTGAATAAATTCCTTAGCTGAGGAAGATTGTTAACCACTACATACAGAGCTGGTGCTTGGTCTCTTTCATATTTCTCATTTGACTTTTATGTAATCATGTTATCAAGAATCCTAACCCTATGCCCACCTCCTTCACCTCTTATGTATAAAAGCAGTTCATACTTTGGACATATTACTGTTGGCACTTGTGGGGGTGGGGAAAGGCCTGCACCTGGGTCAGTCTTGCTTATCGATGAGATCCTTCCCCTTTCTCTCCTAACAGATTCAGATTAATGATCGCTCATTCCTAATTGTCAAATTTCTTTTCCTTCATCCTGTGTCTAATCACCAGTGACAGAAACCATTACGCAAATGAGCAGACGACTTTCCCCAACTGTTCCCGTTGGTAAAAACCTTGTAATTTAGAGCTCTGATTTGTAGGGGAAGCTGTATCTCCCCAAGGCGTCCTGGGCATCTGCTCCACTTTTGTGATGAGCCACCCACCCCCAATCCAGAGCCCCCAACAAATATTTGACTTTGCATAACTAATCATAACTTTTTCTGTATTTGAAGTGGAAGGCAAGACACGAGTTCCCACCTGCTGGTTTAACAAGTGACATTTACACTGGCCCAGAACCCTACTCCATATATTCCATTTACTTATGTGACCAGTTAAGTGGACACCATGAAGAGTGCTGCTTTGTATCAAGTAAGGGCGTTTGCACAGGGGCATCCACAGCATGTTTCACCCAGGAAAAGAAAGGCAACTCTGCCCAGATTCAAAATTTCTGGTGCCAATACAGAACATCAAGGGAATAGAGCAGAGTAAGAGAGATGGGAAGAAGAGTTTAACACTCAGATCTCAACCCAGTTAAACTTTAGAAAATGTCCTCAAACCCAGTGAGCAGCCCCAACAACCAGTTATTTGTCCCTCCTGTCCTAAGGTTCCTCTGCTGACTCACTACTGAGGGTTTCAAAGATTTGAGTTCACTCACCAGGTTCAGCTTTCCTTTCCCCTTTTCTTACTGTGATTCCTCAAGTATAGGTGGGAGACCAAGAAGGGACACAAACCAAAGCACTTGGGGTCATTTCCCAACAATGGTTGTTATTGAAAGACTACACTAGAGAAGGTACCATGTCTTCCACACTCACACACACCCTGTTCCCATTCGAGAAAACACCAGGGCAGGCATAAAAAGCACAGGGATTTACAAAAGTAAACACCCCACCCCTACACACACCAGTCTGTCAGTGCATTATAAGCTGAGCTTCTGGGGACAAGAATCACTGCTCACACACTTAACCTTTGGCAAAAAGGAAAAAATTAAATACATTTTTTCCCCACCTTCCTCCCTCACTCCTTCCATGGAGACGACTTCTGGGAGGGCAGTCCTCAAGTCACTCAAGATCAAGGCAAGGCCCATCCCTGGAGGCTGCAGCTACCTTGATTCTTGGGGGTGGGGAGAGGCTTTTCAGAGGTTTGGAGTATCTGTACATTCAGAACTAGGAGAAATGGCAAGCTCTGGCTCATCTCCCCAAGTGACGGACAAAGAAGCAACCCCAGTTTACCTCTTAGACGCCAGTGTCTGCTGCTCCCATCACTGACCCCAGTGTCAGTGGGGATGAGCCACTGACTCAAGAGTAAGAAAGTCAGGAAGCTCAACCTCAAAGGAAGTGGCTAGAAGGGGGATTCCTGAGCCCCAGAGGCTCTACCTAATAAATCTCAAGCTTGTTGCAACAAGGCCCAACCAATAGAAATAGGCTAAAAACCAAATTAAAAATCATCTTGGTGGGTCAGGCAGCAATTTCCCTGCAGTAGTACCCAGTAGAAGTGGACCAAGTCAGCATGTGGAGTGTTGATAGATTTCAGTCACAGTGTGGCTAACAGAACAGTCACACCCAGGCCTGGAAACTCTTGTGTCCTGTAGCACAGCCTGTCTTGGCAGTCAGATTGTGGAGAACGTTGGTAGGCAGATCCTGGTCAGAGTATGGGGACAAGGATGCATACAACTATTTTCTTCTGGTATCCAAGATACAACTACACTGTACAAAATCAAACTAGCTGGTGTACAGGTAGAGTATCTAATCAGAATGGGAAAAAGAAAGACTGAAAAACTCAGGAGTTCCAGCAACCTGGGAGACTAGTTATTAGGTCAACAAACTTCTGCAGAGATGCCATGATCCAGGTAGACTTGGCTCCTTCCTTTACCCAGATAATGGCAGTGAGGCTGTAGGGTATCATGCCAAGTGACAAGAGCACCATCACAGCCTCAGGGGCCTGGGAGGAAGGACACAAAGACGACAGACAGACAGACAGACAGACACATACACACACACACACACACACAAACAATGACAGGAAGCTGGAACTCCACACTGAAAGCAGGACTTGGGGGTAAAAAGGAAAGTTGAGTAGGAACAGAGAGAAGGAAAAAAAAAAATCACTCAAGATGGGAGCAGAGGAGGATGGGTTGCTTAATTGCCCCACCTGACCTCACACTCCTGCCCTGGTAGGCTGGGGCAGGGACCCAGTCTGTTAAGTGCTGCGTGCAATTACTATCACTCTGGATCTTCCAGTCCTCATCAACGAAGCAGCGTGGACCGGACGAGATGGGACGGGATGGGAGGATTGGCAGTCATCAAGGAGGCCTCAGCCTCCAGGCAGGCTAGTTGTATCGACCCTTAATCATCGTGTTCAACAAGGGGCCCACCTGTGCAGAGACAGGAGGATCTAGTCACAAGAGTCACCTGCAACAATCCCACTAACCACCTCCCTGGCCTCTAGTTTGAGAAAGAAGAATCTAAGCCAAAAGGCAAATGTAGAACTTCTTGACCATGCCAAGGATGCTATCTTTTAGACAAAACTGAAGTTTTGGGGCGGCTAGGTGGCGTAGTGGATAAAGCACCAGCCTTGGAGTCAAGAGTACCTGGGTTCAAATCCAGTCTCTTAATAATTACCTAGCTGTGTGGCCTTGGGCAAGCCACTTAACCCCCATTTGCCTTGCAAAAACCTTAAAAAAAAAAAACTGAAGTTTTATTTACCCTCTATTCCTTTAGGTCTCCACTGGAGGGACAAGGGTAGAGACCATGTAACATTACAGGGAATGGCCAACACCCTCTGGAGTCTATTTTGCATCAACTCTCTCCCATCATGCCCTGCAGCCTCATGCTGTGCTGAGCTGATAAACAGATGCCATGTTCTTCCCCGGGAGACAGAAGAACTGATCTCTAAAAAGACAACTGACACACATGTGCATATTTCTGCAGGCTCTGCAAAGAATTCTATGGATGATGTGTGCCCCTTTCAGTTCAAATGCAATTAGGACTAACTTAAACCTTGGGCCCACCATGTGTCCTTGAGGCACTAAGTCAGCACCCCACCTCCTTAGGAAGGAGACAAGTATTTTTTCACAACTACCAGACTTCCCTATGCTCTGACTGGGTCACTGAAGCACCTTTGTGAGAAGCAGCTTTCAATAATTCCCAGAGCTGCCTTGGCACAGCTGTGAGGAGCATGAAGGAAATGCTTTACTACTCTCTCTCCCCAATCTTCAAAAAATACCCTGGAGGTTCCCTAGCCAGCACACGAGCCCCACAGGAAACATTATTGCCAGCACAGAACAGGTTCCATAGATCTGTCGGCCAAGCCTGGCATTCATTAGGAAACAAGGATTTTCTAAAGAGGCCTGTAACCTTCATGGAAAAAAAACCATTAGTTTCTGAAGTAAGAGAAACCAGTATTGACAATACAATTCTGTCTTTGCCTATCAACACCCTTGGCCACCCAATGGCTAGAGCCTCAACCCAGGGCTAGTCATACCTCCTGTGGGTTCCCTAGGGCCTCTCCCAGCATCTTCTCAATGTTTCTCATTATGGCCACTTTTTGATGAGCCTTGAGAGGATATTCAATTCTCTTAGGGGTGGGTGCCCCCTGTAAAAGAAGCAATAGTTCAGTTATCCTTATTGGCTGACTTCCAAGTTACTCTAAGTCCTGAGACAGAGAACAGGCAGAACCAATGGATGCTGGGAAATAACTATTATCAAAGCTATTCATTGTGTTGGAAACTCAGAATCCTAAGATCACAGATTTGGAGCCAGAAGGGATCTTAGAAGTCACCTACTTCAAACCACTCATTTTATACTTGAGGAAACTGAGGTCCTTAGAAAAGAAGTGGTTTGCCCAACATCACAGAGCCCAACATCATAAGCAGCAGCCTGTTTTAGGATATGAAAGTTCTTGTACTCAAAATCTGCTTTCTTCATTTTACCCTAAGTTTGATTTTTTTGTATTTGGTGAGTCATGCTATATTCTATATTTTTAAGGCAATGCACTGTACTTGTATTTCTTTTTTTTAAGTTGATTACATGTTTAGTGTTTTTTTTCAAGGCAATGGGGTTAAGTGGCTTGCCCAAGGTCACATAGCTAGGTAATTATTAAGCATCTGAGGCTGGATTTAAACTCAAGTACTTCTGACTCCAGGGCCAGTGCACTATCCACTGTGCCACCTAGCCACCCCTAAATCTTTTTTTTAAAGAAAGATTTTATTTATTTTGAGTTTTACAATTTTTCCCCTATTCTTGCTTCCTTCCCCCCACCGCCCACTTGTATTTTTTTTGAAAGGATGAAAAAATGGGGATAAATCAAAGTAAAAGAGGACTGAAAGTGAGGAAAGTAAGTTCCTGAGGCAGGACCTTTAACTAAGCAGGTCTGAGATAATGACTGAAGCACAACACACAAGCTGACAAATCACTGTTAAACTATGAGGTATTCTGGGAGTAAAGACACCATTCTTGTGCAGAGGTCAAGAGGGAACTGAAAGTTCTAGAGTCTGGACCCCAAAACCAAAACCACACAGGCCAAGTCAGGCACAAGGAACTATAGGGCATAGTGGGAAAAGGGTTGGAACTGAGTAAGAGAACCTGGATTCAAATCTTGGCTCTGCTACTTATCACCTGTGTGACACTGGTTTCAATTTCCTCATCTGGAATGAGGAAATTGGATGATGGACATTGGCTGGACATTGGATAAGATTATCTTCAAGATCTCTTCTGCCTCAAAATCTTTATGATTCTATAAACTATAAAGAGAAGCTTAGAAAATTTAGGTACCATGCTCAGGAAATATAGTTTTATATAATATATACTATTGTATTATAAATATATATAATATATAATACAGTGGGCAGTGGAGAGAAGGAAGCAAGAATGGGGAAGATTGTAAAACTCAAAATAAATAAAATATAGTATGTATGTATATCTAATTACCTTATTCTGATATATTTCTAAATTTGTACTATTTTTCCCCCCTGAAAATAAAAACACTAGAAAATAGATCCCCTTCAGAATAAGACTTGTTTAAAAAAGATAAAAAGATAACCAATGTGGGAATTTGCTTGACTATGAATTATCAATGGGGGCAAGGTGTGAGGGAGAGAAAATAGAGTAACTGAAAAAAAATTAAATATTTTAAAAGATGAACTATTTAAGAAAAGAGTATATGGTGGCAGAACAAAGAAAAACAGAATCAGATGGTGAACCTGACAGTCAGGAGAGGCCTAGGATAAATCTTGTTTTGGACACTAATTGGTTGTATGACCTTGAGCAAAGTCTTATCTTCTAAGTCTCAGTTTCCTCATTCCTGGCAAAATATTAAGAGTATTTCACAGTATTGTTTTAAGGCCCAGATTAATTTCTTCATATATATGTATGTATGTATGTGTGTATGTGTGTGTGTGTTTGTGTACGTCTCTTGCAACCCTTAAGTGATGTAGATAGTACTAGATAAAAGAGCTGTTAATACCTTAGATAAACCACTGGACCCAAAATAAAAGACTTGTGTTCAAATCCAACCTCAAATACTTACCAAAGGATGAGTCATTTAACCTATGTGCCTCAGTTTCCCCAACTGTTAAAAGGGGAGGGTAATAATTGCACTTACCTTTCAGGATTGTTGGGAGGATCAAACAAGATATTTACAAAGGGTTTTGAAAACCTTAAATCATTACATAAAAGCTAGTGATTATTATATATGAATAACTATTACTATAAGTGACAGGAACAGAGAAAAGGGGAAAGTTTAAGAATCAAGAAGACTTGGGCATCAGCAAGGTCTAGGAGGCTTAGTTACCTTAGGGTTTAAATCCTCAGGGAAGGGTTTACAAAGTTCCAAAGAAGTAAGCTCAAGATTCTCTAGAACTCTTCTGAGAAGGAGTGTGCCCAGGGAACCTCCCAGCAAAACTGAAGGTCAAGAGTTAAATCTCATTCTTTCATCCCATTCCTGGGCACCTGAACCTCCCTCACCTGTGTTACTTTCTCCTCCCTTTGCCCATAAGAAGACCTGAACCATGAAGTAATCTTTTCACTCGTGGAAGCCCTTCATTTCACCAGGGAAACTAAGACCCCCCAATAAACATGCAAAGCCTGAACTCCTTCCATCTCCACCTTTACCCCAGGAGAATAATATTACCTTGTACCAGAAATTCACAGTGATGGTGGTTCCCCCATTCAGTAATGATTCTATGTGATGCCACCTGCAACAAAATCAACTAACATGTTCAGTTCCATCATGAGCATTGTTCAGACCGAAATGAGAACTACACAGAGTCCAGGTCAAAAAATACAAAGAAATACCTAAGGAACTGGTCATCACCTAAAACCACTAAGGTCAATGGCACTAAGACTCTTGAGACACAACTTATCTTCAGTCTCCAAGGGAACAAGATCAACAAGTCTCCCACATAAAACAGAAAACACAAGAGCTATCCCACCAAATCATAAGATGAGGCAACTTTGCCCTACCACCCATCTCTTATCCCTTCTTACCAGTACATAGGGATGTAAAGAACATCACCAGGGCCAACCACCGTCTCATAGCCAATCACGTTCTGAAAGTTGGGGAACCGCTCATAGTCAGGATTGTCAAAATCCACCTGACAGATTCAATGAGGGAAGAAATTATCAGCCACTGCTCTCTATGCTAGACGGTCATCTGCATTGATAGAAGAAATTTCCTTAACTAGGAATTCCCATACCAATGCAATCTGAGGTCCAATCTCAATCCAAGTTCCGGGTGTTAGGAATTAAAAGGAGGAGAAGGAAGCACAGTACCAGAAAATGTAGAGCCTAATTGGGAGGGATTCAAAGGTCTAGTACTGTGGGAAAAGATTGATACAACATGTGTTCAGCCCAAAAGTTTGGACTGGTGGGAATCTGGGGATATTCTGTCAAAGCAAAATTATTCTACAGTTATTCCCTACTATGCCTAGGACTTTTTGGATATGATCTACAAATTATTCTGTTCTATACTTGAAATACTTCAAAGACTTAACTGAACAATATCAAAACTCAAGGGACATGGGAAGATCTGGATCTAAGCCTAAACTTTTTAGGGGACTGTACAGATTACCCCAAGTATACCAGTCCAGTGCAAGACATCAGGAGCTATAGTAAAAAAAAGGGCATTGAAATAGAGGTGGAGCTACAGAGGACAAAATTACACACAAGCAACAATGTATAATATAGAACTCTTGGGAACTGATGATAAATAGGAAGAATTACAGAATAAATTGTATATGTTAATATATGTTCTGATTTATCTGCAAGATAAATCTACTTAGATTCAACAAAACAGTGCCCACTCCCCCATGAAAAAGAAGTGTTATGAATAAACTTGGATTGCCTTTCCTTTTACCCTGTTAACTCACCTGACTTTGTCTGTCACAGGGATGGTGCACAGGGTAGGGATAGAGGCACTCAAACTGATCTGGAGGAAACAGGATGCATCGCTTATAGCCTTTGATCTGAGCAAAGAAGTTTTGTTGTTCATCATAGTGAGCAGGTGTCACATTTCCTGCAAGGGTAAAGATACTGTCATCCATCGCAGAATATGTATATTGACCAGACCAGAACAGTCTATCCAACCACCTGTTTTTGTACATTCCATAAGTTATGGATAGTTTTTTTACTTTGAAATTCAGTAAAACTTTATTTAAAATGTAAAAAACCATCTTCACTCAAATTGAGTAGAAAAACAGACATCAAATGCAGGGAGCCATAGTTTGCTAAGCCCCCTTCAGCTAGAGTATAGAATCCAAGAGAAGTTTCATGAAAATACTGAAGGGTCAAACATCTTTGATGTCTGAGAATCCTTAGTCTTTCCATCCACCTGAGTATGTGCAAAATATCTAAGTGATAGATATACAATGCGCAAGTAGTTCATTAACCATCAAGAGCTAAAGTTTGTCAATCATAAAATTAATAGACTGTGCTGACAGCTACCTCTTTTAAGAGTAAGCGAATGTATAAAATGTTATTTGTAATTTTGGTAAAAATGGTAGATTATACTCTTATTTTTTTTTTTTTTTTTTTGGTTTCCAAGGCATGGAACAAGGGCATGCTAAAAAGTCATTGAAAACTTTTAAATAAATACATTAAAAAAAACTAAATACCAAGGAGCAACACAGGCATTTCACTCTTGGATGAAGCCAATCTGACAGTTTGAGCTGTATGAATTGGCACCTATTCAGCAATGTTCTTCAGAAAAGCTTTTACACTTCTCACAAATGTGCTCAAACATACCCTACTCTTTATCTCCCTCCACCTAGGCCAGTTGCTATAACCTTTCCCAGGATCTATATAAAGTATTACATAGAAGACATTTAGTATACATTTCTGAGTGATAAAAATGTAATCTTCTCTGCAGCTCAGAACAGTTTCCTTAATGGTAATGGTTCATAAATACCCTTGAAGATGAGCTGGTCTGCTCTTCCAATATCAGCAGGAGGCAACCAGGAAAACAAGAGTATTTATTAATTAAAATATGAATTTTTTATGTCAGTAAAAAACACCTGTGTCAGTTTAAAACACTGACCTGTGACATTAAGTCAGGTCATAAGGAATCAGAACCTGCTCAAGAAGCACCCAATAGGGTAGGAACCACTTCAGAACCCAAATATAAAAAAATCTAAATACTGAGTAATTGAAAAGACATACTCTCTCCTGATTAACAAAACAAAAAAAAAAAAAAACCTAACCTCTAGACTTACATTCTTCTGGGCATAATAAAAGCCTGATCAATGGTGCTTCAGAGAAGCTCCTAAAGTCTAGGTTGGTATAGTGCACAACCACCTGGGGAAACTTGCAAACACTTCTCTAAATTTCTGCTTTGTTTCTTACCTTCCATGCCAATGAGCAACAGGTTGGAGGTCAGCTGCCCCCAGCCACGCTTTCCCTGCTGTTTATTAATCCAGTTCCAGTTAAACCCCAAGAAGTCCATGACAATCTTCCTGCCTACTGTGTCATTAAGAGTCTGCTGCAGATACAACCTGTATTTTCCAAGGAAAAAAAGCCTTATTAGCATACACTGAAGCCAGTCTCCCCACATGCTGAAATACAAATCCACACCCAGAGCTGGCACAATTCTCACACGGAACAGCTGCAAACAGCCAATACCAATCTAGGAAATCTAAATCCTTACCCCTAAATCTCAAAGCTCTAACATCAAATCTATGATCTTAGGAACCCCTGAGGCTGAAGAATACTATCATGCCTTCCAAACTTCCAAATTGGAGCAATTTCCTAAAATAAAGCATAAGCCTTTTATAAAGATTCCATCTGCAAAGTAGTCAGATGTTATCACAGAATATGGCAGCTTAGATGAATGTGGCCAAATTGTACAAAAGGCCATATATGGCAGTAATGCTTTAGGACAGGGCTGTTCAAAATGCAGCCTGCAGTGAAATTTTAGTAAACCCAGTGGGTTTACTAAACACTGCTACTGCAGAGTTCTCACTAAAATGACAAATCAAAATGTGTTGTCTATTGTTTCAATTTTTTTTTTTTGGTAAGGCAATGGGGTTAAGTGACTTGCCTGAGGTCACATAGCTGGGCAATTACTATGTGTCTGAGGTTGATTTTGAACTCGGGACCTTCTGACTCTAGGGCTCTATTTGCTGCACCACCTAAGTCTAGACAGTCCTTCTCTAGGAGGAACCTAGGAGATTATCAATCAATCACTTTAAGGTGGCAGTACTGTCAATCTCAAAAGTAGATTCAAATAATAACTCTTGGAAAATGAATTGTAAACAAAATGTATGTTAGCTATGATGGTCACCAAAAGAATCAGAACTGGGTAAAACAGCAGAAAAATTTATAGGAAACAATTCAATTCTTCCAGAGGATACTCCTGTCACCAACAGTCATACCTCCTGGGCCTACCTTAACATTTAAAGCTTGACAAGATTTGAGAGGTCAATCTGGTCTTGTCCCCATACTTTATATATCTGAAAAAACTAAGACTGAAACATAGTCAAGGTGAAATTGATGAGTCGAGCCAGAACTTTAGCTCAAGTATTCTGGCTCCAAAACTAGTGTCTTTCCAGTATATTTTGCATTTAATGATGGGAAACTATCAAACTCAAATGAAACAAAAAAGTTCTAGGAAGGTGCTAGTAGAACCTAGATCCTGGGTCTCCTAAACTACTCTTTTACTACATCTAACAAATATAGTGAATAGGCTCAGAGGAATTCTTACTAAAGAAAATTGTTTTCTCCCAGAACCACAGCAGAACAATTACTGGACAGGTCTTTGGAAAACACTTAAATAAGTGTCAGAGAAAGTACAGATTATGGTAATACTCTATAAAAGCCCAAACAATCTTCTACCCACAAAAGGAAATTTAAGCTCCTATGGCAATAAGATTCCCAAGAGATCAGAATCCAACAAATAAGTTTTCCTAAGTTAGGTGGGGTTCCACAAACTCAAGGGCAGGATCATCAAGGACTGGTCTCTGAAAAAGAAAATAGGGAAAAAATCTTGGATGCCTGCTCCCGTTAATAATTATTTATTATCATTTCTCTCATAATCACACACCCGTGTGCAAAACTACTCAGAACATCAACCCAAGGTTACAAAAGCCTCAGACCTCTGAAGAAGTTGCTTCAGAAAAAAGTGAATCATGCAAGCCAAATATGCTGCCTGACCCAAAACTGTGCAATGGTCAAATGAGATATGTAAGATGAAGGATCAAATTCCCACATGTGTGCACCCATGAGATCTAGATGAGTATGACAATTTAGTGTTAAGTACAATATTAGCATTCTCCACTGGATCGGAGCAAACTGTCCAAAAGGTTGTACCTACAATTCAGTCTTCCCCAAAGAGAGCATTCTTTCCTGCTAATACCTTCTAGAGACAAGGACCTTGAATAGCAATCAAAATGCAGTCACTTCTCAGAAATCAGTAACCGGACTGGCCTAGGCTGCTACACCAAAGACCCCCAGGAAGCTTAAAACTCTAAAGTGATCACAGTAATAGAATTAAGTCTAGGTGGCACGATGGATAGAGCACCGACCCTGGAGTCAGGAGTACCTGAGTTCAAATCCGGCCTCAGACACTTAACTGTGTGGCCTTGGGCAAGCCACTTAACCCCCACTGCCTTGCAAAAAAAGAAAAAAAACTTAAAAAAAAAAGAATTAAGTGTGTGGCAGGGAGCACAAAGAGAGTGTAAGTCTCTAGCCTTGACCCCTCACTCCTGCCAGCTCCTACTCAATTTACCTCTTTTTTTTTTTTAGTTTTTTTTTTTTGGCAAGGCAATGCGGTTAAGTGGCTTGCCCAAGGCCACACAGCTAGGTAATGATTAAGTGTCTGAGGCCGCATTTGAACTCAGGTCCTCCTGACGCCAGGACCGCCCCCTCGGCTTACCTCTCTTCACTGCCCCGCTGCTGTATGTCCTGCAGCTTCTCTACAAACTCATGGAATTTCATCTCTTCCCTGTTGGACCTCGGTTTAAAAGTCTGGAAGTTGGCCATCTTTTTCTCATCGTAGTACAGGAATTTGTGGGTGCTGGCACTGTAGACTGAGAAGTCCCCGTTGCCGATATTCTCTTGCAGATAATCGAGGTCCCATTTCAGGGCAGGATACACTAAGTTTGTGTCCGTCAACACCACCGGTTCCTGAGGAAAAGAACACCAGGCAAAAAAAAAGGGTTGGAGAACGTTCCCTCGAGATGCCCTCCTGCGGGGCGCAAGGCTGCGTTCTGGGGTGCCCCCCGGGCCCGCTCTGCCGGCGTTCCCGCGCCTCCTCGCACTCCCGAGCGCCGTCCTCGCCTGGCTGCCCGCCCCCCTCCGACCCCGCGCTGCTCCGGGGGACCCCCGCCCGCCGCTGCCCGCCCCTCCCCCCGCCTCCACCTCACTCTCGATGAGCTCCTCCGCCCGAGGGTCGCTCTGGCTCAGGCGCGGGATGGGCCGCGTCCGGAAGCTGTAGCTGCGGAGCTGGGACTCGTCCCAGGCCCGGCTCGGGGCCTCGGCCTCCTCTCGGGGGCCCCCGGAGCCCGAGGCCGAGGAGGCCGTCGCCGCCGTCGCCGCAGCAGCCGCCATCTCCGCCGCCCAGCCCGGCCCCGGCGGAAGCGGAAACGGCGCTTCCCCTGCTCCCGCCTCTTCCGGAAGAAGCGACGAAGGATGCCACAGCGATGGGCGGGGAAGTGCAGGGCGCAGCGCCCCCTGGCCTGGGGGAGTGGAATCGCTCCCGCGTGGGCTTTGGAGAATCCTTCGGGTCCGACCCCGCCCCGCTCTGCACGGTGGAGACGAGGCGCGGGAAAAGACTCCATTTCCCA
The DNA here is from genome assembly GCF_037893015.1 of Macrotis lagotis. NCBI lineage: Eukaryota > Metazoa > Chordata > Mammalia > Peramelemorphia > Peramelidae > Macrotis > Macrotis lagotis. Next base: position 115,323,529 of record NC_133661.1, read on the forward strand.
CAAGGCCATCGCCCCGAGCTACGGGTGCCGATTGGGGGGGCGCCGGCGAGGCTGCTGAGCGGAGAAAGAGCGGCCTGGGCTGCTGGGCCCTTTAAAAATCTAATGGAGGCCCTGCGGGGAACGGGGCTGGGGGGAGGGGAGAACAGAGGAACACGCCGGGAAAGAGCTTTGGCGGCTGCGCCAACAAGGAAGCCGCCATGGGAGGCGGAAGCACGGTAGCGCTTATTCCTCCGCGCATGTCTGTCCCGATGGCCCCGGAGGAGAGCGCGAGGCTGGCGGCTCTGCCCGGCGCCCTCACTGCAATCCCACTGGAGCTGGTCGCGGCATCATTTCCCAAAGCCAGTTACATCCAGGGGCCGCTAGGAGGCGCTGGAACCGGAGCACCAGCCCTGCCGCTGGGAGGGCCCGAGTTCAAATCCTAACTATGGGACCCTTACTTCTGATTAGCATTGGGGGGGGGGGGGGGTGCAAGGCAATGGGGTTAAGTGGCTTGCCCAAGGCCACACGGCTGGGTCATTAGTAAGTGTCTGAGTTCGGATTTGAACCCAGGTCCTCCTGACTCCACTGCGCCACCTAGCGGCCCCCGGTCACTTCTGATTGCTTCGAATCCGGGGCCCCACCTGACCGCGGGACCCGGATGGAGGAGACCCTGAAGCCCACCCGTGGCGGGTCGCGGCACCCCCCGCCTGCCAGCCCCGACCCGGCGGAGGACTCATGCCCGGCTTGGGCCCCCGAGTGCAGATGTGCCCGGCCGCTGCCAGGCTTGCCCGCCCAGAGGGACTGAAGGCCTGGGGGGCCCAGACCAGGAAGGGTCCGAGGCCTGCGCCCCCGGGCACCCCAGCGAGGGATGGGGGGGGGGGGGGGGTGAAGCACCGTTTGTTTTGCCCAAGTGCCCAATTTTACCGAGATTTGTCTGATTACGCTGGGCCCGGCAACGTGCTAGGTTCTGGGAATAAAAAGAAAAAAAGCAAAAGCAAAATGTCCTGATTCTCAATGGGAAGGAGGGAACAAGCACATGTGGAATAAAATCAGGGGCGAACAAAGTGTTGAAAATTAGGTTGACTCATCTTAAAAAACCACTAGAAATAATTAGCAACTTTAACAAAGTCGCAGGACATAAAATAAACCCTCATAAATTCTCAACATTTCTATATATGCCTAGCAAGATGCAGCAGAAAGAGCTAGAAAGAGAAATCCCATTCAAAGTAACTCAGACAATACAAAATACCTGGGAGTCTTCCTGCCAAGGGAGACTCAGAAAATTTTTAAAAACAATTCCAAAACTCTTCTCAAGCAAATAAAATCAGATTTAAATAACTGGGCAAATATCAATGGATAGGTCGAACTAATATAATAAAAATGACAGTTCTACCAAAATTAAACTACTTGTTTAGTGCCCTACCAGTCAAAATTCCAAAAAATTACTTTGAGTTAGAAAAAAATGTAAGTAAATTCATATGGAGAAATGAAAAGTCAAGAATTTCCATGGATTCAATGAAAAAAGTGCAAAAGAAGGTGGTTCTGCCTTACCAGATCTAAAATTATATTATAAAGTATCAGTCATCAAAACTGTCCAGTATTGACTAAGAAATAGAGTGGTGGACCAGTGGAATATACTCGGTGCAATAGCAAGAAATGATTATAGTAATCTCCTGTTTGATAAACCCAAAGAGTCCAGCTATTGGAATAAAAACTCTCTTCAATTAAAAACTGTTGGGAAAATTGGAAGTCAGTATGACAGAAACTTGGATTAGACCAACACCTCACACCTATATCAAGATAAGATCAAAATGGATACAGGATTGAGACATAAAAAACAATATTATAAGCAAACTAGGAGATCAAGGAATAGTTTACCTGTCAGATCTATGGAAGGGAAGCAGTTTATGATCAAGAAAGAGATGGAGAACAACATTAAAAACAAACTAGATAATTTTGATTAAAAAGCTTTTGCACAGACAAAACCACTGTAACCCAGATCCAAAGAAATGTAGTAAACTGGGAAACTATTTTTACAACTAGTATTTCTGACAAAGGACTCATTTTTAAAATATACAGGGAACTGGCCAAATTTAAAAAAAAAAAGCCATTCCCTAATTGACAAATGAACAAAGGGTATGCTAAGGCAATTTAGAGATGAGGAAATCAGAGTGATCCATAGTCATATGAAAAATTGTTCTAAATCACTACTTATTAGAGAAATGCAAATTAAAGCATCTTTGAGATACCACTTCATACTTCTTAGACTGGCCAATATGGTCAGAAAGGATAATGATCAATATTGGAAGGCATGTGGGAAATCTGGGACACTAATACATTGTTGTTGGAGCTGTGAACTCATCTAACCTTTCTGAAGAACAATTTGGAATTTTGCAAAGGGCAACAAAAATGTGCATACCCTGTGATCCAGCAATACCACTACTGGGTCTATACCCTGAAGAGATGTTGAAAAAGGGTCAAAACATCACTTGTACAAAAATATTCATAGCAGCCCTGTTTGTGCTGACAAAGAATAGGAAATTAAGTGAATGCCCTTCGATTGGGACATGGTTTAACAAACTATGGTATATGTATGTCATGGAACACTATTGTTCTATTAGAAACCAGGAAGGATGGGAATTCAGGGAAGCCTGGAAGGATTTGCATGAACTGATGCTGAGTGAGATGAGCAGAAACAGAAAAACATTGTACACCCTAACAGCCACAGGGGGTGATGATCTACTTTGATGGACTTGCTCATTCCATTCAATGCAACAACCAGGGACAATTTTGGGCTATCTGCGATGAAGAATACCATCTGTATCCAGAGAAAGAATTGTGGAGTTTGAACAAAGATCAAAGACTATTACCTTCAATTTCGGGGGAAAAAAAACCCCATTATCTTATTAGGTAATTTTGCTCTCTCTTAAACTGTATTTTTCTTCCTTAAGGATATGATTTCTCTCTCATTACATTCAACTGAGATCAATGTATACCATGGAACCAATGTAAAGACTAACAGACTGCCTTCTGTGAGGGGTTGGGGGAGGGAAGCTGTTGAGTCCGGAGGAGGGAACTCAGGCCAACATCAATATGATGCATAAGCTGGTTCGTTTATTGATCACAGGATACATACTTTTATACTCTACATTTACGTAACCAATTACATAAGCGTTTTAGCAAGCATTTTTTTCACATGCATACCTTGTGTATGTCTTAGGTGATTGTTTTGAGAACCAGTGTTTTGATAAACAGAGTGAAGATTGTTTTGAGAACCAAACAGTGATTTGATAAAGTGCAGAAGGTAATTATCTCAGAATGTGCCATCTATCTGAGCCTGGGAATACACCTTGTTAGCTCAGACATGCAGCTACTCCCTTATCTAAGCTCTGAAGTACATCTTGCTGGTTAAAGCACATGACTATTTCTGTGTTAACCCTTCATAGCTCTTAGCCTGGAACGTAGTGACACAACATCTCCCCCTTTTCATTTAAAGGCCTGGGAGAGCATGTTTTCTAGAGATCTCTGACAATACAAAAGGATGCATGGTCCAAACAACAAGAATATAACAAGTATAAAGCAAATTACAATTATAGGTTTTACAATTGCCAAAAGCCAAGCAGGTAACCCTAAAGATTTTAACCAATCCTTAAAGAAATCTTCATGTACAGTTATTTTATCAAGATTTTCTTGTAACTTTTTGATTTTAGCATAGACTGAAGCACTATTATCTAAAATATTAAAGCAACACATGCCTTCAAATTCCTCACAACCATGATTATGTAATAAAAGCAAGAAATCTATTGCAGCTCTATTTTGTAGTGTAGCCTTGCGAATGCTCTGTACTTCCGTAATTATATCCATTAAAGCCATGGATGTAATGTCAGTCTGAGCTTTTGGCCAACATGCAAGTTTTTTCATGGTATTATAATTAATAGATGCCATTACCCCTGGTGTGAAAAAGGATGCGGCTACTGTTTCTGATACTGATAGAAATTTAACATTTTTATTACAGTTGGAAGCCAGGGGAATGCTCCTTGTTTTCCTAGGGCTTCTGGAGAAATTAAGGTATGGTGTGGACACTAGTGCTAATTGGCCTAGGTAACAAGGTCCTCCTATAGGACACCATGGAATAGAACTGTATGCCTTGTCTTCACATATCAAGAATACTCCAAGGGGTAATGACTTCGCTATCTCAATTTGTACTTCAAGGGGCCCCTGTTCTGTTTTTGATAAATTCCAATAATGAGAATGCCCTGATACATTAGTGAATCATTCCCACTTAGGGGAATCCCAAGGCGCGTTTTCTTTAAAATACTCTAAACCTCCAAATATAAAAACTCCTGTAGCATTATAAAGTTGTGGGAAGCTCACAAGACTACAATGTGGGAGATAAGTGATATTCTCTTTTATTCCAGGGGGAACGCTCCACAAGAGATTTATTTCCTGTGGTTCCTGTGTAGTTGGTTTATTTAAAGCCTTTACTATAGCTCTTAATCTACAACTATTTTTCAGGGATGGCCAGGTATAATTTTGCTGTTTATCACACATACATGCACAAGAACCATACTGCTGAAAACTCCTACATATTTCCCTTAACTGTCCATAGTACCCTTTCAGTCTCTGTTTGATGTTCTCTGGGTCCAGGGGGATCCCTATGAAGCATGTCTTGAAGGGATCGCCAGATGATTTCAGGGAGATACATATTTGATGCTATAGATACTTAGGAATCAGATGAGTCACAAGAGCCATAGCGGGCAGGATGCAAGTGCCAGCAGAAGAAGTATCATTTTTCAGGTGAGATTTTACCCACTTTGCAGGAACCCACTGTGGTTTCGATGAACCTGAAACAACACATGCATACCCTCGTCCCCAGGTTAGTAACCGACAGGAATTGTCCCATTGGGCAGTCTTAGGATCAAAAACAGAGACAGAAATGTCAACATCAGCAAAGTGTGCCACGTTCTTTGAAAAGTGAAAGTAAAGAGGCTTGTTATCTGAGATGGAGTGCTTAGGGTTAAGCCAGTTCAAAACATAAATCACTTTGCTCACTATGTTATGCGGTGATCCCCCAACCTCCCCCTTTTCTTTTAAAAACAAGGCTAAGTATTTCTTAGCATCCTGACGAGCCGTCAGCGGTGGTTGTGCCAGGCAGACCTAGGCGAATGAGACACAGACATGAAGCGGGGTGGGAGGGGGTTAAATCCTCCTCCATCCTCTGCCAGCTCAGGGATGATTCACGGCGGCTGCCGAGTCAAGTCCTCATTAAGCAGGAGAGTCGTTGTACTGCAGTCAGGGCAGGAGGCAACAATCATTCTCGTCTGTGTCAGGGGCAGGTTGAAGGTTTTCACCAAAGCCTTGGCTGAGATGAGCAGGATGCAGCAGGGGGAGGGAGTGGAGGCCCGGCAGTGGCCGGACTAATGGAGCGGAGGGGGGAACAGGATCGGCTTTCCTCCCCTCGGTCAGCCCCCACCCAGGCCACAGAGTGCAGGCGGAGTGCTAGCGGCCCAGGCCCCTGATCTGAAAAGCCCGCGAGAGACAAAGGCGGCAGCGGGAAGGCTCTGGGGCGGCACACCCGCCTGCCCTCTTCCCGGCCAGGTGGCGGCGGGGATTAATTAACACTTTTTCTGCTAGAGGAGGCACATCTGAACTTCCTCCAATAGCGGTTCTTTCAACATCAGTCACAGCGGGGCAAGCCCACAAACTTTCAATGTCATCATAGACAATTTTGCACAGTGTGCCATACGGTTCTGCCAGTCTCTGGGCTTCCTTGTTCTTAGTTTGGACTGCTTCCCATAAGCTTTTTCCCAGCTTATCCCATTTTTCCAAGGAGAAGAGTTCTTCAGTCTTAGTAATTATGCCCTTATCTCTTCCCCAGTGTAGCACCCAGGAAATTTCTGATCTCTTAACAGGCAGGTCATATTTTTTCCATACGTCCTCTAAGGTATTGAGCACAGTGCACTCCATGGCTGATGCAGCCATTCCCATCCCAAAGTCCCTGACTCACCGGTCAGTCGTGGCCACTTAAATCCGCTTTTCTTCTAGCGCTGAGTGAGGGGGTGTGCAGCACTTCCCTACCAACTCAAACTGGGATGTCTTCTCCCCATTTGACTCACTTCCCTCACGTCAGGGTCACTATATGTTGAGTCCGGAGGAGGGAACTCAGGCCGACATCAATATGATGCATAAGCTGGTTCATTTATTGATCACAGGATACATACTTTTATACTCTACATTTATGTAACCAATTACATAAGCGTTTTAGCAAGCATTTTTTTCACATGCATACCTTGTGTATGTCTTAGATGATTGTTTTGAGAACCAAACAATGTTTTGATAAACAGAGTGAAGATGGTTTTGAGAACCAAACAGTGATTTGATAAACAAAGTGCAGAAGGTAATTATCTCAGAATGCACCATCTATCTGAGCCTGGGAATACACCTTGTTAGCTCAGACATGCAGCTACTCCCTTATCTAAGCTCTGAAGTACATCTTGCTGGTTAAAGCACATAACTATTTCTGTGTTAACCCTTCATAGCTCTTAGCCTGAAACATATGAGACACAACAGGAAGCAAGAATGTGGGGAAAATTGTAAAACTCAAAATAAATAAAATCTTTCTAAAAAAATACCACACTTTCCTGGTTCTTCTGCTATCTTCTCCTTTTGTTTCCTTCACTGACTCCTAATCCTTTTCTTGTGGGTGCTTTCCAAGGGTTTTTTCTGGGTCCTCTTTTCATCTGTCACTATACTCTTTCTGTAGATCTCAGTGACTTTCTGGACTTCACCTAAATTTTTTTTCCTGGTGATTCCTAATTCTTTATTTCAAACCCTGACTTCTTATTCTCACATCAGATCCATCTTTCCAGTTCCTTAAAGGACAGTTCTACCTAGATGACACCCTTATACCTTCAATTCAACATATCTAAAACTGAACTTATTGACTTCCCCTAAAGCTAATTCTCCTTCAGGTTTCACTATTTCTACCAATGTGAATGAAGGTAGGAGGGAAATGAGCATATATTAAACACTATGAGCTAGGAATGGTGTTAAGCTTTTTATAAATATTATCCTATTTAATCCTTACAACAACCTTGGGAGGTAGGTGCTTTTAAGGAGTTCCTTTAAAACATATGTAATTTTGCTATCTCATACTTTTATTTTTCTTCCTTAAGGATATGATTAGGGGAAAAATTGTAAAATTCAAAATAAATAAAATTTTTCGTTAAAAAAAAATTAGGTTGATTGATCATCCCATTGTTTCCAGCCCCACTTATCAAACAGTGTTGGGGGAAACAACTGAGGAAGAGGCCCCAAGTGGGAAGCTCTCGGCCACTTGTTTTTTGTCAGATTCACATACCTGCCAATTATCACTTCCTTGCTACCTGGGTGAAGAAGTCTTTTTGCTGAGGTAGACCTGAGATGTGCTTAAGTTCCCTTCAGTGATCAGCCCACAAATGTGTTGTTGCCTTGTCATATTTATAGGAAAATTCTTTGAATTCTCTTTATATTGAGTTTTCCTTGTTAATCAGAGTGAAAGTCCAAATGAAGAATGTTCCTTTCAACAATATATACAGAATAAATTTGAGATGGTCCCAGAGGGGAGGCACTGGTTTTAAGGAGTACCAGGAAAGGTTTCTGGCAGAAAATGGGATTTTAGCTGAGACCTAAAGGGAAGCCTGGAGGTAGAGAGGAAGGAGAGCATCCTGCACTGGGGATGGCTGGTGAAAGTCCAGATGATAAAGTGTCTTGTGCAAGGAACAACTAGAAAATCAGTGTCACTCGAATCCCAGAGGACATGGTGGAGGAAGTAAAGTGTAAGAAGACAGGAAGAGGCTGAGTTATGAAGGGCTCTGAATGTGAAAGGATTTTACATTTGATCTGGGAGATAATAAAGAGTTTGAATTGGGGGTGCAACATATTCTGACCTATAATTTAAGAAGATCAATTTGACAGGTAGAGAATAGACATGAATAGGAAGAAACTTGAATGGAGAACAAGTGGCCTTTTCATTCAGGTGAAAAGTGATGAGAACCTGTAGCAGTGTGATAGTAATGTCATAAAAGAGAAGGTAAAAACCAATTGACAGTTCTTAACAACCAACTGGATATTGAGGGTAAGTGTGAGGAATCAAGGATGACACCTACCCAGGTTTACTGGAAAGATGATGTTGTCCTCAACAGTAATAGGGACTTTTGGAAAAGGAAAGAATTTTAACTAAAAGTTGATGAATTCAGTTTTATGTTAAATTTGAGGTGTCTAGTAGGCAGTTGTAGGTGCAAGACTGGAGGTCTGAAGAGAAGTTTTGGCTGGATAAATACATGAGAATCATCTGAATAGATAGGATGATTGCATCCTTGGAAGTTGATGAGATTACCAAGAGACAGCATAAAAGAAGAGGGCCCAGAACGGGACTTTGGAGAATACCCCAGATGAAGATCATCTAGCAAAGATTGAAAAGGAGCCAGACAACTAAAGAGGAAAACCAGGAGAGAGTCCTCTCTTGAAAAATCTAGAAAGTAGAAAGCAACATGTGACAGCTCCAACCAGAACAGTTTCAGAATTCTCCCCAGCTTCAAGTAGTATAAGAATAGTAGTGAACCCAGTGAATGGTTGGAATAATCCAAGGCTCAGAGTTGGCAGGGAAGGATCTTTGATTTGATAAGGGAGCAAGGTATTTGAAAAGACCAGTGTAAATTGAACTGATCCACTAAAGGAGTCCAAATGGGTAAGAGATGAATATAAATACCACAAGGATAGAAGTATTTTTGCCTATTGGTGTTATAAATTGATTTATGTCAGAGATTGAAATATGAGCTTGAGGAAGGATAAAAACCCTATTTCTTTGTCTCTGGGGCTTGTTGATAGGCTCCATTTTTATTCCTTGGAACCTTTATATGCGATCTCTGCCCTCAAATTTTAGAAGAATTAGGTTCAAATTTTGCTTCTGATATATGCTGGCTATGTGACCTTCATTAATCATTTAATCTTTCAGTTGCCCCAGGCAAATCTCTAAAGTTATAAATTGCAAAGCAGATATATGTCCGCATTCTCTTTTTTTTTTAGAAAGATTTTATTTATTATGAGTTTTACAATTTTTCCTCCATTCTTGCTTCCCTCCCCCCAACCCCCACAGAAGGCATTGTTAGTCTTTACATTGTTTCCATGGTTATACACTGATCTCAGTTGAATATGATGAGAGAGAAATCATAACCTTAAGGAAGAAAAATAAAGTATGAGATAGCAAAATTACATAATAAGATAATGTATTTTCCCCCTAATTTGAAGCTAATGTTCAGCTCATCCTAGATTATTGCAAAGGTTTTCTAATTCTCTTGGCTTTATCTTCCTACTCTAGTAGATGTTATATATTATTGCCAATTAGTTTTTGAATTTGAGTACTTTTAACTTTTTCTGTAACTTTTTTATTCTCACAGTGAAATGTAATCTACTTTAATTGATCCATTGATCACAAAAAAAAAATATAAAACTCTGGTACATCTCCAATGTCCTATTCCTTCCTAGTTTGTTTGTTTGTTTGTTTTTAGTTTTTGCAAGGCAATGGGGTTAAGTGGCTTGCCCAAGGCCATACAGCTAGGTAATTATTAAGTGTCTGAGGCGGGATTTAAACTCAGGTACTCTCTATCCACTGGGCCACCTAGCTGCCCCTCTTTCCTAGTTTTTTTAAAAAAATTTATTTAGTATTTCATTTTTCCCCAGTTACATGTAAAAGCAATTTTTAACATTCATTTTTTAAACTTTGAGTTCCAAATTCTCTTCCTTTCTCCCTCCCCACCCCACCGCCATTGAGGAGAGCAATTTGATTTAGACTATACGTGTAGTAATGCCAAACATTTCCATAAATAGCCATGTTGTATGCTGTGAAAGAAAACATGGACACCCAAAAGACCCTCAAGAAAAATGAAGTAAAAAAATATGCTTCAATTTGTATTCAGACACCATTATTCTTTGGGAATGGATAGCATTTTTCATCACAAGTCTTTCAGACTTGAATCTTTGTACTGCTAAGAATAAAGTCATTCATAGCTGTTTGCCTTACAATATTTCTCTTTGTATACAGGACATTACACTTTGATCTATTTATCTAAGTTTTTCCAGGTTTTTATGAGAGTATCCTGCTCATCATTTCTTATAGCAGAATGGTATTCCATCGAAATTATATACCACAATTTGTTCAGTCATTCTTCAATTGATGGGCATCCCCTTGGTTTCCAATTCCTGGCCCCACCAGAAAAGAGTTGCTATAATATTTTTGTACATATAGGTCCATTATCCTTTTTGGGTTTTTTGTCTTCTTTGTGATACAGATCTAATAGTGGTATTACTAGGTCAAAGACTATGTAGGCATGGTTTTAGAGCCCTTCTGACATAGTTCCAATTTATTCCATAGAATGGTTGAATCACTTCACAACTCCTGCAGTGAACTAATGTCTCCATTATCCCACATTCCCTTCCCAACATTTATCAATTTCCTTTTCTGTCCTATTGGTCAATCTAATAAGCATGAAGGCAGTACTTTGGAATTGCTTTAATTTCCATTTTTCTAATCAATAGTGTTTGATCATTTTTTTTCAAAAAGCTATAGGTAGCTTTGATTACTTCATCTGAAAAGTATTTATTATCTTATGATAATTCATCAAATTGGGGAAATGGCTCATATTTTTACAAATTTCTTATTTTATCATTTGATCTAGTCTGCTTTTTTCCTAGTGCTCTGTGTGTGTGTCTCCTTTACCAAGCTGTTGACTTTTTTTCATGATATTCTTGCATTACCTTATTTCACTTCCTAATTTTTTTCTTCTTGATTTTCAAAATCTTTTTTGAGCTTTCATGGCTTGAAACCAACTCATATATTTTGGAGGCTTTGGACTAATCTTCCGTCTGTTTTGAGCTTCTTTGGCACCATAGTAATTTTCTATTGTCAGATTCCCCCCCCCCCCCATGCTCATTTTCCCAGCCCATGACTTGAAGTTTTAAGCTCTTTGTTAAAGTAGGGCTTTGCTTTCAGGGTGAAGAGCACACTGTCCCAAGCTTCTGGGGTTTTATGCAATTGTTTTCAGAGATACTTCTCAGGACCCGCAAGTTTTTTCAGTTCTTCCAAAATAGTATGATCTAAGCAGCTCTGATAGGCTGGGGCTGGGTGCCCTGGAGATCTGTGCTGGACCACACTCCTTTCTCACCCTGGATCAATACACCTTTCCTACTAAGTTGTTGTGGGCTGGAAAATTGTTTTATTCCATCCTTTTGTGGGTTCTGCCACTTTAGAATTTTTTAAGGCATATTTAAAGTTATTTGAAGGGGGTTGAGAGAGAACTCCCAAGAGCCCCTGCCTTTACTCTGCTATATTGACTCTTTCCCCTTATTACCTATTCTTCAATTTCTTTATTTTTGTCTTATTGCCATAGGTAGCATTTTTAGGACAATAATGAATAATAGTGATAACAGACTTCTTTGTTTCACCTCTGATCTTAAGAAGTCTTCAAAGCTCAGACAATAGCTGTGTGACTTGGGGCAAGTCACTTAACTTCATTGCCTGAAAAAAAAAGGCTTCTATTTTATCCCAATTACTTTGCATTTAACTATTTTGTATTTGCATTTATTCTCTTTTCATATTTATTTTGTATATATATTTTTTGAACTTGTCTCCATGATTAGAATGTCCAATCTTTGTGAGTGGGGATATTTTATCTTTGTCTTTGAATTCCCCAACACCCGCACAGTGCTTGGTGGATAACGGGGGCATATTGAATGATTGATGATTGATCAATGTGATCACAAGTCCTCTTCCTAAAAGGGATCCTACCCCTACGCCTCAGAGTCTAAATGCTCCCATTCAAAACAGGTTACACACAAAGAAACAGAGCCTGAGAGGGGAAAAAAGCCTTAATTTATTCGGACTTGGGTCCCGGGATCATTCACCGATTTCGGACGTGTGGCGGGTCTCGGGTGCCGCTCCCCAGGGAGGCTGGAGGCAGACAAATTCAAAACAATGCGGTGGGCCAATCTAATAAGCATGAAGGCAGTACTTTGCAATTGTTTTAATTTACATTTTTCTAATCAATAGTGTTTGATCATTTTTTTTCAAAAAGCTATAGGTAGCTTTGATTACTTCATCTGAAAACTATTCATTATCTTATGATGATTCATCAAATTGGGGAAATGGCTCATATTTTTACAAATTTCTTATTTTATCATTTGATCTAGTCTGCTTTTTTCCTAGTGCTCTGTGTGTGTGTGTCTCCTTTACCAAGCTGCGCGGCTGTCTGCAAGCCGCCGGCGGCGGCCGGGGTGCGGCCCGGCCCCGCTCCGCCCGGCCCCGCTCCGCCCGGGCCCGCTCCGCCCGGCCCCGCTCCGCCCGGCCCCGCTCCGCCCGGCCCCGCTCCGCCCGGCCCCGCTCCTCCGGCCCCGCTCCTCCGGCCCCGCTCCGCCCGGGCCCGCTCCTCCGGGCCCGGCCCGCTCCTCCGGGCCCGGCCCGCTCCGCCGCCGCTTCCTATCGCTCGGGTCTTGCCAAGCCCGGTGCCTCCTCCTCGGCCCGGTGGGCGCAGCGGCGGCGGCGGAGGCTGCGCAGCCCCCGGGCCCGGAGGAGCGGCCCGGCCGGCGCTGGGCTCCACTGAGGAACTGGGGAAGGGGGTGCAGCGCGGGCGCCGGGGGCTTGGGGGGCGGGAGGAGAGCGGGCCTGCAGGGGGCCGCCGCCGAGGGGCAGCGAGAGGCCGAGGGCTGCGAGGGCGCCTCCGGCCGCTCCGGGCACACGCGGCCACGGGCCGGGCGAGGGCAGCGCCGGCCCCGCCTCCGGGACATTCTTGCCCGCTCCTGGACCCGGCGGGGCGGCAGCTACGGGAGGGGACGCGCCTCAGCCGCCCGCCCTCCTCCCCTCCCCCGCCGCCCCCGCCGCCTTTAGGCTCTCGTCGGCCGCCGTAGAGCCGGCCTGCGCCTGCGCCTGCGCCTGCGCCTGCGCGGGGACTCCGGGGAAGGTTAAGATGGCGGCCCCCGCGGCGCTGGCTCGCGGAGTCCGGTGGCTGGGGACGGCGGCCCGGCGTGTGGCCCCTCTGGGGGCCAGGGCAGGTGGGATGAGGTGGGGGCGGGGCGGAGGAGCGGGGAGCGGGGAGTAGGGCCGGGGGGCGCGGGGGCGGCAGCGGGGGCCCCAAGGCGGCCCCTGACGCCCGGTGTCGGCGCCGCACAGCCTCGGGCATCAGCAAGGACATGCTCCTGGGCCCGTACCCGCGCACCAGAGGAGCACGCACCGCTGCCGCCGCCAAGAAGTACAACCTGCGGCCTGAGGACTACGAGCCCTACCCGGACGAGGGCTTCGGGTAAGGAGCGGGCCGCCCCCGAGGCCGCAGCCCCCTGGTGTGGGGCGCAGCCCCTTCCGGCCTCCACGCGTCCTGTTTGTGGCTGTGCCCCCTCGCCCCCCGCTCCCTGCCCCCTCGCCCCCCGTTCCCTGCCCCCTCTCTCTCCCCTCCCTGCCCCCTCGCCCCCCGCGCCCACAGGCACAGTTCCATCTTCCCCCGGTCCCAACTCCCTCCACGGGGCCTCAGTACTTTCCCCAAAACTAAGGCCTGACGGTATCACCCCCTGTTCGGTAAACCCCAGCGGCCCCACTGACCTTCGGGTCAAACCTAAATTCCTCCGGCATCCGCCTGTTGAGGCAGCTTAAACTCCCCCCCCCCCCCCCCCCGTGTCCAGCAGCCCCGGCCTTGCCGAGTGTCCTCCCCCAATACTACTTCTCTCCGTTGCTTGCCTTTTCATGAACTCTCCCCCTGCCTCCTCCTTTCTTTCTCCCGTGTTCTGTGGCTTCCTTCAGGATTTAGCCTTAAATCCCACCTTTTATAAAAGTCTTGACTGACTTTCCTACTTCCATTGTCTCTTCTCTAAAATGACCTCCCAGTTACACGATCTTTAGCTTATTATGCACATAGCTTTTTCCCCTTTTGGTGTGTGTGTGCAAGACAATCAGGATTAAATGACTTGCTCAAGATCACACAGCTCCTAAGTGTCTGAGGTCACATTTGAACTCAGATCCTCTTGACTCCAAGGCTCTATATACTGCATCACCTAGCTGCCCCAGTATAGTTTTTTTACACCTTGTCTTCCCTATTACTTCGTGAGCTCACTGAGAGAAGCAGGGACTTTCTTTTTTTAAACTAATAAGAATCTCCAACGTTTAGCACAGGGACTGGCTCGTGGTTGATATCACGTGCTAAATTCTGTGCTGTGATAAGCACTATTTCAGCCTCACTGAGAGAAGACTTAATATAAGACCAAAACATAGAGTCGTAGAGCTAAGAGTATTATTCTTAGAAATCATCTAGGTCAACCTCCTCTTTTTACAGGGAAGAAAACTAAGGTCTAAAGACAAGATATTTTTCCAAAGTCATACAGATTAGTAGCAAATCTGGAATTTGAACTCGAGCTTTCTGATTTTAAGTTCAATACTATCTCTTAAATACCCCACTGCCTCCTACACAGAGGTGTATAGATGACTTATGCCTCATGACTTTTACTGTTCTTTGATTTTTCTGTGCTTTTTCAGACTGGGTGGTCTTTCTGTGGTCACTATGACAACTGTTAAATAAGGCAGATGCTGAAATCTTAACCCTACTTGGTTGAGTCAGTTATTCAACGAATATTCATAAAGCACCCATTATATATCAGGTACTCTAATAGTCAATGGAGATACAAAAACAAAACAATCCTTTCCTCCAGGGCATTTAAAATCTGATGGTGTGTAAATGGGGAGGAATACAATATGGGAAAAAACACGAAGCTCCATTTATTCATTTGCCTTGTTTCTCCTATTTTGTTCTGTTAGTGAAGATATTAGTTATATATACCACATCTGTCTTCTCCATTTCATCCTCATCAATTTGATGTCAATATCCAACTTTTTCCTGTTTTCTCCCAATTTTGTATTGTGGTATCAGCTATAGGATTTTGCTTCCCCTCCATTTAATTAGTATATAGATAGTAGTGGACTTGGACGCTCTTCTGTAAGGTTGACTTTATTTGTGAAGACTATGATGTGCATAAATATGTTCTAGCCTGCTGTTTGGGAAAATAGGGTTTTCTTAGGTTGAGGTAGAAAGGATCTCAGAAGCCACTTAGTGCAAACAAGAATCCCTTCAGCATCACTGAGGAGTCAGTCCTCTGGTCTCTTGAAGACATTCTCCTTTGTATAGGCTCTTAGTTAAAAAGTTTAGTTAGTGGGTGGCTAGGTGGCACAGCAGATAGAGTACCAGCCCTAGAGTCAGGAGTACCTGAATTCAATTCCAGCCTCAGACACTTAATAATTACCTAGCTGTGTGGCCTTGGGCAAGCCACTTAACCCCATTGCCTAGCAAAAACTTAAAAAAAAAAGTTTAAACTTTTAAAAGTCCAAAACAAAAATCCAAAGTCCAAAAAAATTTTTTGTAGACTTTTAATATTTGCAAAGCACTTTATATGTATTGTCCTATGGGATAGATGGTTCTATCATAACCAGAAGCCTCTGTTCAAAACTAGTGGTTATAATGAGAAAGAGGAATCTATCTCTAATGATTCCTTTTTTGTTTTCTTTTTTTTTGAATTTGACACTAACTTTGAAAGAAAACTTTGGAAAAGGCAGATAACCTGAGCCTCCATTTTCACAGTCATCAGATGTGATGATCTCTTCTAGCACATGTGCTCTGGGATTCTGTGAGTCTTCCTATGAATTGGAAGAAAGGAGAGAACATGCATTTTTCAAATTTTCATGGGAACAGAGTTAAACTGTAATTTCAGCTTACCCAGCAGTCTCATTCAGTCACTTGAATTCAAGACCTGGGTCTTTGCTCAGTCAATCAATGTTTATTTAGTAAGAGCCTGACATGTACCAGCATTGTGCCAGGCAGGAGGACACAAATACAAAAAATGAGGCCCTCCTGGCTCAGTGCACGCACATTCTCCTGAGGGAAGAAATAAGTAAAGGTGAGAATAAATGCAGCATAATGACAAAGATAGTAAATACCATACATCAAAAAAAAGAACTAGATTCACAGTAGTTTGAAAGGGGGGCACTGACAAAAGCAAATTAGGAAAGTCTTCCTGTTGAAGTGGGTGTTTGAAGGACTCTGAGATAGAGAGGAAGAGAGAATGGATGTCAGGCCTGAGGAATGGCCAGTCCAGAGTCATGGAGATGAAGATGGCATGTCATAGAGAAGAGTTGACTGCATTACAGTATGTATGGAGTAAGTAGGAGGCAAGAGAGTTAGGTTGGGGGCAGATGATAGAGGGCTCTCCGAGTTAGTCAGAGTAGTTTATTATTTGTCCCCAAAATACTGGTAAATCACTGGGGTTAATTGAGTAGCAAAAGCTCTTGACTGAATCCATATGTAAGGAGCATCATTTTATCAGGATGTCCTGAAGTGTAGGGTGTTCATTTTCTTTGTGGCTCAATTTCTCTAATTCTCAGGTGAGGTATCTCCAGCTTCCCCTGGGATTTTTAGGCCTCCACTGAGGACTTGTTATTACATTTCTCAGGTATGGTGACTATCCCAAGCTTCCAGACCGCTCTCAGCATGAACGAGACCCATGGTATGACTGGGACCATTCAGAACTTAGGTTGAACTGGGGTGAACCGGTGAGAAAATAATATTGTTATGACTCTTCCTTTTCTCTTTAAATAAGTCATTCATTCACAGGGCTCCCTATGATACTTAAGGCATCCTTACTCCTCTGCTTGATGAATCTTCCTTTGAACCCAGGTGGCAACCTAATCCTGTAATGGAGAAGCAGAGTATCTAGTTAGCAGTAGGCTTTTTTGTCTCCCCCATGTGGGTACCCCCAAGATCATATGTGGGTCAATTGTCCAGGGATGCTCAAAACATTGTGAATGTGAGCAGTTGAGCTGCCCTTCCTAAGTAGCAGACTGTCAGAGATGCTGACCCCACCTCCTTGCGTGGTCTCCCTTCCCCCTCCAATCCTTGGGTTTGCATTATCATTTGAGAGAGGTACGGTTTCTAAGAATACCAGCCTTCATGAGTGTACTCGACCCTCTGCCAGGCAGTTTACTCAGACCCTTATTCTATGCAGCCTGCCTGTGGCTAAGCTAATGACATCAATCTCTATTATTTGTCACAGATGCACTTTGATTTTGATATGTACACTCGAAATCGTGTGGATACATCCCCCACACCTGTCTCCTGGAACACCATGTGTAAGCATTTCTTTGGCTTCTTGGGCTTCATGATGTTCATGTTCTTCTTAGGAGAGGTCTACCCCAGCTATCAGCCAGTGGTGAGTATCTTGGGAAGGTTATCTTGGGGTCACAGGTAAATTTCAGGGGATCTGTGAAGTTGGATAAGAAAATAATTTTATATTTATTTCAACTAAATTTGTAATTGAAATTTAATATTTCCTTCAGTTATTTAAAAAACATTACTCTGAGAAGGGGCCTGTAGCCTTCACTAGTTTGCCAAAGGGGGTACATAAAAGGATTAGACCTCTTTTTAAAAAAAATTTTATTTAAGGCAATGGGGCTGAGTGACTTGCCCAAGGTCACACAGCTGGGTAGTTAAGTGTGTAAGACCAAATTTGAACTCAGGTCCTCCTGACTCTAGGGCTGGTACTCTATCCACCTAGCTATCCCTATGGATTAGACCTCTTGATGTAGGTGAAACACTTCTTCATTGCATGCTGCTCAAGCCTTGTTTCTTAAGGCATCTGAAACATGAGAGTCCAGTGTTGATATGAAGGGGCAACATCAATGGCTTTTTGGAGGACTCTACCAGGATGCTGAATAGCAGCAACAGGATGATCTATTTACTTCTTTCTTACCTTGACACAGCACCCATGCCTTCAGTAAATTCAGTGAGTACCTGTTAGGTATCATGCAGTGTGATGGATATTGGGAATACAAATTTAAAAACTAAACAGTCTTCGTTCAGTTATTCCCTATTGAGGGAAAATAGCACAGGTAAGTAAACTGATTTTTTCCCTCAGAGCCCCAACAACTGGGGGAATCAGGAAAGAGAGAGGGAGGAAGTATTAGATATTGAAAGGGGTGGGGAGATGGGATGGTCTAGGCAAAGGCACAGAGATGGAAGAATCATCTGCCAGTGTGTTGGCTACCCTGGAATGAAAAAAAGTGAAAAAATAGGGGGAAGCTGTATCAAGAAGAGTATGTGAAATGCCCAACAGGGGAGCACTCTAGACTCTTAGCAGAGGGAAATGCACTTTTAGTAATATACATCTATCAGCTGTTGTCCCAATCACTATAGAAGTCAAACTGATGGTGCTGCAGAGTATGAAGCTATTTTTGTGATGACCCAAGGGGTATGAAGGTGGGGCTACATGTAGTCTTTAGAGAATGAACTACAAAGGGGATCCCAGGTGCCTGGCTGCATCTCAGCAAGTTCCCCAAGGAGCTTACCTTCTCTTTAGTAGAGGATCACATGAACCAGCTGTTGTTTGATAAGCAATTAAATTCACACATCATTTGGAACTCTGGAATGCATAGAGTAGAAAAAAGCCTCTCCACATAAGTAATTTATAGCTAGATTTGGAATACTGTACCTGTAAAAGCTAGAGGAGCTCTCTTATGGTAGTTTAGCAGAGCATTGTGCATCACTCAGGCATCAGGTGTTGTCGGGAAATGATTGGAGATGAACTTTGGAGGAAATTTGAGATTTCCATTGGAGGTGTTGGAATGAGGAAAAGGAAGGCACGAAGGCAGAAAGTGCAGGGGAGGCTAGATGAAGTGGAGGGCATGCGTCGAATCTTCTGAGGTCGGGTGACAAAGGGCCTGGCAGTTCTTGTAGGCAGTGACAAACCCTGTAAGTTTTGAGGCTGGCCAGTCATATGATAGAAGTGGTATTTTTGGTAAGATTAATCTGACAGCCTGAGCAGAATGGATTGGAAGAGGTGGGAGACTGAGGTGGCTGCAGTCAGACACCCCAAGCTGTTTCTGCAGAAATAATCCAAGTCTCTGTGTTAGCTGGGTTGTCTGTGTGCATTGACACAAGTCTTGCTCTTGAGCCCCAGGAGCTCCTGGCTGGAGTGTGTGTACAGGGCCACTGTGAACACTAACTTCATTTCAGGAAACCAGGAAGCACAGAGTATTTTTTGCTTTTTTCAGTTCTGTAAGCACATCACCCTGGTATCCTCCCCTTGAGCTGGGCGCTCTGACAGCTGGCTGTTGGTAAAGCCAGCAGCCCCTAACGCACGTCCCAGCCGAGCCTCCTCTGCGCTTCCCCCACTGCTGCTTCTGCACGCCTCATTTGCTAGGCCACTTTAGTGGGGGAACCATTAGAGGCTGAGTGACTTAAAGGAGATTGAGTCTGCCTCGACCCGAGAGAGAGTGGGATGGATGGATGCTCCGTCTCATTTAGAAAGCTTTGATTCTCTTACAATCAGTGCAAGTAGCACTTCGTTTACAATCTAGGTTCTTTCTCTGCCTTGGGCTCAGCATGAAAGAGGGATGTCTCCTGCCACAGCAGCTTGGACAGGGCTGTGCTGTGTGCTGGCTATGTTGTGGAAGGTAGGGTCACTGCAGATGGGGCATTTACCTGTTTTTTCTGATGTGCTTTCTTCCTCAGGCTCCAAAACAATATCCTTATAACAATCTGTACCTGGAGCGTGGAGGTGAGCCTAATGTAGAGCCAGAGCCTGTGAAACACTATGAAATCTGAAGACCTTGCCTGCAGGACCTGTGACTTCTCCTGGGCAAGCCTATTCAGTCATTAAGATTTAACTTAATGAAATATCTAATGAAACTCAGTGGCCTGCTGTCTGTGCCTCATTTCTCTTGACACGGGGTGTCCCTGTTCCTGAGCTAAGCCTAGTCTAGTCTCCTGCCTTTTGCATGGGCCTCTGCCCTGGGGGCTTCCTGCCTGTATCTGAGATCTTTCTGGAGCTCAAGTCCTGTTCTTCCTAAACATTGTATTTGACCCTCAAGGCAAAATGATTTAGTCCACAAGTATTTAGTGAGCATTGGTCCTTTGTGCTTGGCAGGACAGTGAGAAACAACAGATGACTCAAGCCTAGGGCTCTGAGTCACTCTCTGGACATTCATTTCACTGATTTTACTGGATGTTCCTCAAAGCCTTCAATTGGTCATTAAATACAAATCAACAAACCATCTATTCCAATTCATGATGGTCATTATCTACTGCCCTGCTCCCCTCCCCAGGCCTACCTTCTTCCCCCTCCCCTTCCTCTCCTTAAGAGTTGAAAAACCTGAATTTTAGTTTTTTTAGTTTTTTCTCACCACACCATTATTCTAGGAGACTTTAGCATCTGTGTTGTTCTCACATGTATCCTAAGTTCCCAGTTCCTCATCTCCTCTGATTTATTCCTTCACCCCAAAACACTGCCATACAGAGGATGGTTATACAGTCGATCCTACTGTGGCTCACAAGTATTCCATTCCCGTGTCCATTAACTCTGAATTTCTTTATTCATAACCCATCATACCTTCTTTGCTTTAATTTTAAATCTAGGCTTTGATTTTGCTATCACTTTTGTGGAGGGGGAGGCAATTGGGGTTAAGAGATTTGCCCAAGATCACACTGCAAATAAGTGTCAAGTGTCTGACTACATTTGAATCACTCCCACTTATAATCTTTCCCTCTGATTCTCAATCCTTTACCCCGGGCTGATTTCACTCTTCTCTCCAATCTTTTTTTTTGGGGGGGGGGGGGCTTGCCCAAGGCCACACAGCTGTGTAATTATTAAGCGTCTGAGACCGGATTTGAACCCAGGTCCTCCTGACTCCAGGGCCGCCCCTCCTCTCCAGTCTTGATCCTGTAGCTAGCCAATTAAATTCCATACTGTTCAGAATCCCTTTCCACCTTGTGCTTTCACTTCAGTTGCCTCTGCGAACCCTAATCCCAGTTCCCTGTCCGACGACCGGCCCAGTGCTCGCCCTCCTTACTTCTGCCTCCTTCAGCAGTCAGTTCAGGGTCACCTGTAGGAACCCTTTCCGAAGGCAGCCGAAGCGGAGCCGCGGTTAGGGATGTTGAGCGGGCGCTGAAAGATGGTGAGGGGTCAGGAAGCGCCAGGTGCTCGGGGGCGCCGCTAGTGACCTCAGGAAGCGGGATGCGCTTTTACAAGTGCGAGGAAGTCACTCATTCGTTTTTAAACAGCTGCTACTTCTTGACCTAAAAAATCACTTTCCTTCAAAAAAAATGAATACAGACACATCTCCCCTGTATGATGTCGGTCCCTGGATGGAAGGAGCTCTGGTTTTTAGTCTTCCCCTTCACCGAGGATAAGGGTTTCATCATTGGTTTAACAGAGATACTTGATGATGGACCCCTGGAGCCCCGTGCGGCAAGATAAAGACAAACCCTCGAGGCTCGTTCAGAGCGCGCGATGTGCCCCCAATTAAATGCCGAGTGATCTCGCGGGAGAAAGTGCTAAGCGCCGGGGGCCCCTCCCTGCCGGGGCCGCGCTGCCTCGAGGCGCCTCCGGACGCGACGGAACCCCTCGGGTCGGGAGCTTCCGGTTGCCTAGAGACGTTAGTCCGGGGGCTCGAAGCGCCGCGCCTCCTCCGCCTCCGTGCCGCGGCCCGGGGCTCCGCACACGCGGAAGGGTTAAAGGCGCCGCGGCCGCCGCCTCCACGCATGCGCGGCTCGGGGCACAGGTTTGTCTCCCCGCGGCTTCCGTCGCTCGGCCCCGGGGCTCCCCGGAGGAAGCCGCGGCGGCCCGGCCCGAGTTCGCGCCTGACCTCTGACCCGCTTCCTCCGCTCCCTGACCCATGACCCGCCACCGTCGGGCACAGGTGGGTTTGGGGCCCGAGGGCCCGCCCTCAGCGCACGCCCCCAGTGAGCCCTCCCTCTCAGGACCCCCCTGCCCTGTCCAGCTCCGGCCTTGAGCACCCGACCCCCAGGACCCCCGCAGCCTCCCTGCCCGGCCTTGGCGCCACCCCCCATGGACCCCCCGAGGGTCCCGTCCAGCCCAGCCCGCCCCCTTCACCCGGAGATCCCCCTCGGTCTAGCGCCCGCCCGGCCCCGGAGCCCCCCGCTCCTCTGGCCGGCCTCCCCCGCCCTGGGTCTCCACCCCGCGTCCCTTTCTAGTACGAGGGCTCGGCTCCCTCCAGCCCCCCGGCCTAGGCCCACCCTTCCTCGGGGCCTCGGGGTCCTCGGGGCGGGGCAGCCCGGGCCCAGAGCTGCCACCGCGCAGGCAGCCCTGGCCCTCCCGTGGCCTCTCAGGAACCTGCCCCGTTATTCGTGCTTGCAGGACGGAGCATGAAGCTGAAGGAGCTTGAGAGGCCTGCCGTCCAGGTGTGGAGTCCAGCCAGCCAGTACCCCATCTACCTGGCAGCAGGTGATTCCCTCAGGAATAGGCAGATCCGTGGTTGTTCGGTTTTTGTTTTTTTTTATTTTTTGTTGTTTTTAGTTTTTGCAAGGCAACGGGGTTAAGTGTCTTGCCCAAGGCCACACCGCTAGGTCATTATTAAGCGTCTGAGACCGGATTTGAACTCAGCTACTCCTGACTCCAGGGCCGGTGCTCTATCCACTGCACCACCTAGCCACCCAGGTTGTTTGTTTTTTAAAGGATTCCCAGCATCTCTGATTTTAAGACTTTCTACTAATGATCTGCTCTTTAACTGTTTTCAGTGATAATAGGCCCCTTTCTCTTCCTTGCTTTTATATCAGTGTGTTATACTGTACAGCTTCAATTCTGTAGGAATTTGCCTTCAACTCTCTTTTTTTCCTGAATGTTATTTCATTTTATTTTTTCAATTACATACAAAGATAGTTTTCAACATTCATCTTTTATTAGCATTTGGATTCCACATTTTTCTGCTTTCCTTCCCCATTCCCATAACAGGGAATAAGCTGTCCAAAACATGTACAATCATGTTTAAAATACTTCCACATTAGTCATGTTGTAAAAAAAAGAATCAGAGCTAAAGGGGGAAAAAGCCATGAGAAAAAGAAAAAAAAATATATAAAACAAGGGGTTTTTTGTTTTTTGTTTTTGCAAGGCAGTGGGGTTAAGTGGCTTGCCCAAGGCCACATAGCTAGGTCATTATTAAGTGTCTGAGGTCACATTTGAACTCAGGTACTCTTGACTCCAGGGCCAGTGCTCCATCCATTGCACCACCTAGCCACCCTAAAACAAGTTTTTTAAAAGTGTTTAAAATAGTATGCTTTAGTCTGCATTCAGACTCCAAAGTTTTTTTTTTCCCTCTAGATGCCTCAGCTCACACTTAATCTTTCCTTCCTTTCTTCTCCTCCCTGTGCTTGGTGCCTAGGAACATCTGCCCAACAGCTGGATGCATCCTTCAGCACAAATGCTACCCTGGAAATTTTTGAGGTTGATTTCAGTGACCCTTCCCTGGACCTGAAACATAAAGGAGTACTTTCTGCTTCTAACAGGTATACTAGCCAAGTGATCACCATGGATCTATGTGGAGAGGAATTATCCTAGAAGCTTATTCACACACACACACACATGTGTATGTATGTGTGTCTTTCTATGTGTCTGTATTTGTCTATGTGTGTGATGGATCTCAGAATGGGCATGGAAGGAAAGAAGACACTCAAATGAGATTTGAAGAAGTATTATTAAAAAAAAAAACTTCCTAGAGAAGAGCAGCAGCACTGGCAGCCTGCTTAGAATGGAGACAGACTAATAAAATGTGTATCCATATATTCCTGGTCTCCACCTGGGTCTGGAATCAGCAAGCTCTCAGCCTTTCAGAAATAACATCTCTACACAAAAACCTTCCTTTAACATTTGTCTGTCTTGCCACATTCATTTCCTAGCAGATATTGTTTCAGTTAAATACTATTTGGGGTTTCCTCATTCTTAACTGGACACTGAAGTGAGGTGTGTATGTTGATTTTTTCAAGTGAAGAATTTCAAAATGGTTTTACAATTTTTAAAGATCCTCATGATGTATGAAGGTAGCTAATAACAATCATTTGCATTTATATAGTGTTTTAAGGTTGGGAAAAAACTTTCAATTAGTGATTATGATGCTTCAGGTAAACCTCATTGGCCTTGCTATTACCTCTGCACAAAGCTTAACAAAGCATTTTGTCTTAAGTCTTATAAGGGAGCTATCACAAGCCTTATTATCCATTCCATGTCTGAGAAAACTGAGGGAAAGAGAGAGCCAGCAGTGGAAGGGGACAATGTATTTGTAGTTAGAAGACCTGGGTTCATATTCCAGTCATGCTACTTACAACTTGTGTTGCCTTGGCCAATAATTTCCCTTTATTGAACCTTAGTTTCCTCATGGAAAATGAAGGGATTAAGCTAGATGATCTCTACCATCTTTTCTGGCCCTGAGTTCTGTGATCCAATGACTTTTCCAGTTATTCAGCTTTTAAGGAGGCAGAGCTGTATTCAAAATCAGATCCTTCTGACTTCACATCCATTATTCTGTCTAGCACACTCAGTAAACCTAATGGAACACAGACCAGCACTTTAACCCTGAATTGGCAGAAGGGCCATCTGAAGCTCTTCAGTGCTTCTTGTCCCCACCTCTCACTAAGGCCTTCACACATCTGTCTGTACCCATAGACTTACTCAAACAGCTGAAGAACTATTTATCTTGTGGCCAGTCAAGAGGGATTCTTTTTTAAATGTGGGTGAAGGAACTTTCTCTGCTGTCTCTGGCATCAACTGTTTTATTTTGAGGGGACCATTCTTTAGTACAGTCAGCAATACTTTCTCACCCTTTTTCTTCTACATTATATTCTTGGGTTCCTCCATCCCAAGACACCATGGTGATCTGTCAGATCTGTCAGAGGTGGTCCTCCCTCCTAGCACATGTATACACTCCACTGCTAATTTCCCCATCCTCCTTGATGGCTCCCAGGGACCTTTGAAGATAACTTACTTGATGTTTCTCAAACTCAGTGATGAATCTTCTCATACCTAGAGTGCATTCCTTTCCCTCTCCTTATTAGAATCCTTAACTTAAAGGATTAGCTCAGGTTCTGTAGAAACCTGTCCTGAGTCATCCTCCTATCCTTCCCACCCTTGGTGTTCCCTGCTTCCTCAGATTATCTATCTTTGTATTTACTTCTCTGTGGATCTGTTTTCCTGGAGTATCCTTCCAGGAGGATAGACTGAAGGGACCCCCTAGGTGGTACAATGGATAGAACATCAGCCCTAGAATCAGGAGGACCCAAGTTCAAATCCATCCACAGACACTTACTGCTGTATGACCCTGGGCAAGTAATTAACCCTGATTTGCCTTAAAAAAAGAAAACAAAAGCTGTTTTTTAACATTTGAATTCTTAGGACCTTGCACAGTACTTGGCACGGTCAATACTTAATAAATGTTGGAAATGCATCAAAATAATACCTCAAGGTCATCTAGTCATTTAGACAGTCATCACTAGGCAGTGGCTGGAGATATAAAGAAAGGAACAAGCACAAGCCTGTTTCCAGGGAGCTAACATTCTGGAGGTGGAGACAACATATAAAAATGAGGTCCATAGAAGATATAGACACAATAGATAGATTAAATCTGATTTCGGATCAGAGAGCCCCCTGGAGATGGTCAGACCTGAGCTAAGTCTTGAACAAAACTAGAAAAATCAAGAAGTGGAGATGAGGGCAGAGAATATTGAAGGCATAGGGAACAGAGTAAGGAACTGCAAGTAATCAGCATTCCTGGACCACAGATTGGGGATGATTAAAATGTTAGGAGTTTGGGAAGGTAGTAAGGAGCCAGGTTATGAAGTTTAAAATACCAAACTGAGGATTTTATCCTTGATCCTAGAAGTAATAAGGAGCCACTGGAATTCACTGAGTAGAAGGCACCATGAGGAATGAAATTGTTATGCTTTAGAAAAATCACCTTTAGGGCTCACCTGGACCAGGGAAAGATTTGAGGCAGGGAGATAAAACAGAATTCTATTATGGTAGTTTGGATTTGAGATGATGAGGGCCTGACCTGGGGTTGTAGCTGAGTGAGTGTAGAAAAAGAAATGAAAAGGAGAGACATTAGTAAAGATAAAAATGACAAGATTTGACAGTGGATTAAATATGTTGGATAAGTATGAAATAAGAGTTGAGGATGAAACATTGAGTATGGAACAGAATGAGAATGTGATGGTAGGCTTGGAAGCAGTAGGTAAGTTCAGAAGAAAGGATGTTTGGAGGTGAAGATAATGAGTTCTATTTTGGGCATACTGAGTTTGAAATGGCAGTGTGACATCTAATTAAAGTTGTTTAAAAAACAGTTAATGATATATGACTAGCTCAAGAGAGAGACCAGAGGCAGATATAAAAATCTGGGCATCATCTCCATAAAGATGATGAATCAAATTGTGGGAGCTGATCAGATCACCAAGGGAGATAGTATAGAGCAAAAAAGAGAAAAAAGAAGACATAGGAAATAACCTTGGTTAAAGGGTATGCTACAGATGAAGAGCCAGCAGGAAAGATTTTAGAGGTTAGGTAGATGGGAGGAGAAAAACCAGGAGAGGGAGGGAGGGAGGGAGAGAAACAGAGATAAGGATCAGGGAGTGACCCAGTGAGGGGTAGGGGATATGAGTCACAAAAATTTATCCATCTAGTTTCCCTTCTATAGAAGACTTTTGTAAGATTATATTAAGGGATTCTCACTGAGGATATTCATATGAATCCAGTCAATCTTTTTGCAAGTGATACCTTTATCATCATACAATTGACTGAAAAATGTAGAGAATACATTGTGCATATTGTCTATTATTTTTAAAGTATTTGAATTGGTCAAGTAAAATGCTACCTTAAAAGTTCTCTTCTAAATGTCTCCCATCCATCCATTAAAATTAATAAAGGTCCCTTGAAAGGTAGAACAATAGAGAAATAAATTTGTTCTGAAACCCTCATCACAAATACCAAATGAGACATAAAACAAGGAGACCTTGCCACCATCATAGGCATGGAAAGAAAAGAGAAAAAGCATGTATTTATATAGCTTCATATGTTATAGGCACTATGCTAAGTGCTTTACAAAGATTATCTCATTTTATCCTCACAACCACCCTGGGAAGAAAGTGCATATAGTTATCATTCTCATTTTACAGTTGGGTAAACTGAGGCAAACAGCTTAAGTGATTTGTACAGAGTCATTTAACTAGGAAGTAGATTTTTTTGTTGTTTTCTTTTTTAGGTTTTTGCAAGGCAAATGGAGTTAAGTAACTTGCCCAAGGCCACACAGCTAGGTACTTATTAAGTGTCTGAGGCCATATTTCAACTCAGGTACTCCTGACTCCAGGGCCAATGCTCTATCCATTGCACCACCTAGCTGCCCCAACTAGGAAGTGTTTGAGATAACCCTGCACACTCTTTAAGAGGGATTCATTGAGATCCTACAGATGTTGCTTTGATGATTGTCTAGTGGTGATTTCTGGTGATTTCTAATACTTTTAAGTATTAATAATGCAGTTTAAACTTAGAAGTGTATTATATGCAATTTTTTTTTCTTAGAGAGCTTGTCATTTTAACATTTGGCAGCACAGTAAATCAAAATGTGGTCCACAGGATATATGTGGTTTAAAGGCCTTGTTTCTTTTTGAGTTTAATACCACTGTTATAGAGCTTCCTGAAGAGATCTGTAACCACTCAAGCATCTGCCCTTATCATGTACATAGGAAAAACCAAGTGGATGAAGAATGTCTACTGCTGAGATTATGACATGTAGTTAGGTTTATAGCCTACAGAGCTTGTCCATCTGGAACAGACAGTGCAAATGGATGATGAATTAGACCTAGAATTAAACAGGAGGAGGAGGAGGAGGAGAATAGCTTTGATGGCCTGGCACATAATAGTCATTTAATAAGTTTTTCTTGGTTGATTGATTGATTGTAGCCAGGAAATTGCAGAGCTCCTTTAATGACTTCATGTTCCTCCTAGAAACAAAGGTTTATCTTTTTTTTTTTTTACCATATATATATTCTTCTGAATGACTTTAGAACTCTATATTGTCACTTAAGAATTCAAAATGAGTCAAAATGTCAAAATCAGACAGAGGGCTTTGGAAAGGTACATGTTGAATAGGAGCAGACTAACATATAAAAAATAAGAAATGTGAAGAATTATAATAAAGTATGTCATCAGGGACATGTATCATCAGAAAAAAAGATGTGCTGGTTCCAAAGAAAGAATGAAGAATAATAGGTAGATAGTCAAAGTGTGCTGATGTGATCTTCGTGAAGTCAGGAAAAAATAGGGAGGCCCCTCTGCATGCTGAACAGATCCCTTTGAGTTGAATTTATGAGTGGACATCTAGCAAGGAGGGTCTCTTTTTTCATCATTGTGATCCATACTGAAGGTACTGCTGTCCCTCAGATTAGCAGTCATTTAGAAGTGAGATTAGTGACTGTTTAGGGTCTTAGATAAGTCCTTTGGGGGCAGAACTCAATGTGCTTTTAAAAAAAATGTGTATTCTCAACTCCTAGCTGCCTGGTACATATTGTATACTAAATAAAGAAAAACATAATTGTTGCATTAGTAAAATCTCTCTTCCTGATAAACTGGACTTGGGCCTGTGTTTCCTTCCCTGTGATCCTTGATCAAGCAGGTTCTTTCATTATTTCCAACTTTTCATTGTAGTTAACCTCTATGTTATTTTTTTTTTGTGAGGTTGCTGGTTTCTTCTGTCATCATTGGTGTGAAATTTGGCACATTCTTGTATTAATGAAGCCTCCTTAAATGACTTCAGTGATTTAACATTAGCTTCCTGGGGCTAAGCCTTCTGGCCTCTCTCCTTGATTGGGAGAGCTATACCCTGCTGGTTCTTTAAGAAGTTTAGGTACAATTTAATTCAATTCAATAAGCAGTTATTAAATGTCTCTTAAATGTAAATTTTGCTTGATATTAGGGATACTAAACAGAAAACAAACTATTTCTGCTTCAAGGAAAATACTTCCTTGCAGAAGGGCTATGGCAAATAAACAAGTAAATCAATAAAGTACAGTAAATCAACAAATATATAG
Source organism: Macrotis lagotis (assembly GCF_037893015.1). NCBI lineage: Eukaryota > Metazoa > Chordata > Mammalia > Peramelemorphia > Peramelidae > Macrotis > Macrotis lagotis. Next base: position 115,352,433 of record NC_133661.1, read on the forward strand.
CTAAATCAGGAAAATATGCAAATAAAGCAATACAACATAATCTAAACAAATCTCAAAGAAGAGAGAATGCTAATAATTTAGGGAATCAGGGAAGGCTTTGTTATCAGGTTAGGACTTGAGTTATATTTTGAAGAATTCTGTGAAGTAGAGATGAGGAGGGAGTGCATTCCTCTTTTGGAGAGACATTTGTATAAAGATGTGAAGGTGAGAGATGGAATATAGCGTATTGAAATAACAAGGAGGCCAGTTTGCCCAAAACAACTGATGTAATATGAGATTAACAGGAAAGGTTTGTAGTGTTAACCATAATTTTCTTAGGTTAAAAATAAAATACCAAAGTTAGTTTTATAAATGAAGTTTTATCCTCTAGGATCTTACCAAAAACTCATGGGTGGATGTCATGCTTACAAACACCAAACCCAATATAAAATTTGGGGGCATTTTATTTAGAAAGGACAAAGAATCATAAAACTGAGTCGGGTAACCAATGAGATTTCACATAGTTTTACAATATGACCCTTTCATATCTTATACTACTTGCTTCAAATTCCTATTGATAAGAATCCCACTTAGACTGGAGAGGGAATGTTTGCATAGTCAAAGGATTTCCTCTCTCTTCATCCAGGATGTCTCTTATCTTGTGGTTTGTTGATGCAGGTTAAGGAAATTTAAGGTACTATCACTGAGCTTTCAAGGTGATATTGACACAAGCCTCCTATAGGAGACAGGTCTTCACATAGCAGACTAACATTTTTGCACAGACAACATTCAGGTTTACAACTATTAGTTAGAAGCCAAGAGACTAATTTTTTTTTTATCAGAAATACAGAATTAAAGAATAACAGACCTAGACAATAGCTAATCAGCAAAAAACTTTTACTCCTGTGGAAACAGCAGTAATTATTGGAGCAGAGAATCCATTTGTGCAAAGTTAAAGGACAGCTGTCTGTTCTGTGTTTTATCCTATGACAATGGGAAACTTAAATAGTTTTATTAGAATAATGTTTTAAGAATATCATCAAACTCAGCATTTTTGATTCCCTAATTTCTGCTGCCATCAACCCCTGATCCTAGTGTCTTCAGCAACCATCCAGAGTCATTCACAGTTTGTTTTCTGCTTCCTAAGAGCCATTCTAGAACATTGACTTCATCCTCTTTATCCGGAGTTTACCTGAAGCTTATATCTTCATGGAAACTTGAAAATAATAAATGGCACAATGCATCAGACATAGATACAGATTTTCAGTCTTGTGCTTTCTGGGGGGAGAATGCTATCCTTCTATGTCATACAACTTAGAAGGGATGAGACATATTTCAGACAACACCACTGTTTTTTAAGGACTTAGGAATGTCTTTTAAAAAAAATATATATATATATATATATATATTTTCTAATTACATATAAAGACAATTTTAAGAAGTATTTTTTTTTTAAATTTGAGTTTAGAACACATTTTTCCTCCCTGAATTTCCCTAAACACTATTGTGTCACCTCTTGGCATACTTGGGTGCTTTTAGATCATGAATCTCATTAATGTGAGGACTCCTTCCAGTATATAGGTAGCAGTCCATCTCTGCCTCATTTATACAGTCTTTCACCATATTTCCCTTAATTCTTTGGATTTCTACTCAGTGTGTTACAAGAGTTCCTCGGGATTTTTTTTCTGGAGTTAGTGTCTTCCTCCTCGAGATTATATTGTATCCATTTTATATTCATTTTTGTATACCATGTTGTCTCCCAAATGGATTATAATTTCTGGAAAGCAGAACTGTTTCACTTTTGTCTTTATATCTCCAGTGCCTAACATAGAGCCTCTCATACAATAGACCCTTCATAAATACTTGTTGATTCATTGATAAAAGTACTGTACCAGTGTGTCATGGGTGACTTAGAACTCTTCTTATTCAATGTTGACTCTTCTCAATGTCTGTCTAGTATCTGTCAGGGATATGTGTACTAATGACCTGCTCCATCATTTGTCCATCCTACTGCATATCATAATCTGGGCAATGCCCATTCTTCATTCTCTTGGCTTTTCCTTTGTAGATGATTGGGTGGGACCCTTCTGAGTAATTATTTATCTCATTTTGGAGACCCTGTGCTGTACCAGGGTTTGTTGTAGTCAGTACAATATCACCTGCAATTAAAAGCATCTGAAAGACTTTACTATCTGTAGGGAATTTTCCTTCATTTGGATTATGTACTGCCACCATGACAGGGGCATGCCTTTGGCAAGGTTTTGTCTCTTGTTTTAAGTTTTCCTTAATTGATACTAATAATTCCAGGATCTTTGAACAAAGTTACCTCTACCTTTACATCTTTGCAGGTGTTGAATATGATTTTGACCTGTGTGGAAGACAACCTGCCATAGGAGAGGCTTAATGTGATGTTTTGTTCTGCTAAATCAAATGTTTTATATAGTTAGCAGTGATCTTTACCATCTATCTTTTGTATCCCCATGAAGATGTGGTCTGTTGTAGAATTTCATTTGTCAAAGCCTACCTGTTCTCTTTTCAGACCTTTAGCAAGTATCCTTTGATATGTGTTTAGATTATTCTCATAAAGATTTTATAGATGTGAGAAAGTAGGATAGGGCCATAGTTATTGATATTTTCTGTCTTCTATTTTTGGTAATTATAAAGACCAAAATTTTTTCCACCCAAGTGTTTGATACCCTTCTGTCTTTCATAAATCTTGATATATCAAAATTGTTTCACCTTCTACATGAAGCTCCCCATCATTTTCCATATTTTTTATTATTGCTTGCTCCTTCCATCAATTTCTTTTTTACTCCCCATATTTTTAAAAATGCTTTTCTACTTGTAACACAGCAGGGATTGTGATGCTAACAGTCAAGATAATGTCTGCCCACTCTCCTCTTGATAAAAGAATTAGCAGAATTCTTCAAAGATATTTTCCATTTTTTAGTCCCTTTTTTTTTGCCCCCTATGGGACAGTAATCTGTCTTAAATGCCCTGATAGTACTGATAAGCTGATAGTACTTAGTGGTGTCTCTCACCAGGTTTTCTTAGAGTTTGTCTTTCCCTCTGCTCTTTCTCATTGTTTTCTGAAGTGATGCTTTTTTATTCCTCCCGCCATTCTTGTTGGTAAGATTTTACTCATGGGATAGTGTTACACTTGACTGTTAGATCCTTCTGTTGGCAAAGATCAAGGTAATTTCTAGGTTCTTATCACTTAAACTTGGAAAATGGCAAGTTTGTGTCATTGTCTTATCTTTTATGTAAATTCTGACTTATAGGCACCAACAACTTATTTAAATAGATCAGTCTGCATGGAGTTGCTTTAACTGACAAATCTTGCTGTATCTTCTCATTTTTATATTTTCCTTTATTCCAATAATATTTTATCTCTCTGTCAATTATACCACTTTTTCAAATAATGTTTAAAAATTTTGCTTTTTGCTAAGAAAAATATCACTTCCTCTTATTTGTCATTGTGAGTTTTGCTTTAAATTTAGTACATTTCCTAGGGTAAGGTGATAAACTTGATTTACCTTGAAGTATTTCAAGTTATGTTTTCTAATTATGTTTCTCTCTCTACTACTTCACCCAAGATCTGTAGAACAACCATGGATTTTTCTATTGATTCTACTTTTTGATTAAATAATTTTAAACAGCTAATATTATACAATAAGATAAGTAATCTTGTAGAGATAATATTTAAAAAAATAAAAATCCATTTGGTAATATAATAGCTAACATATCATTTACAAAAGGGTATCTGTTTATCTATCTACCTACCTTTTTATCTATTGGCAGCTAGGTAGCACAGTGAATAGAGCACTGGCCTTGGAGTCAGGAGAATCTGAGTTCAAATATGACCTCAGACACTTAATACTTACTAGCTGTGTGACTTTGGACAAGTCACTTAATCCTGATTGCCTCCGATCCAGAGCCATCTCTAGTCATCATGATTCACATATAGCCAGATGTAACTCTAGAGGAGAAAGCGAGGCTGGTGACTTAGCACTGCACCCCCTCACTCAAATCCAGCTCACTTGTATGTCATGGCATCACCACCCTGATGTCTGATCTTCTTTGAGAACAAAGGACAAACATTAGCATATATCTATATCTATATCTATCTATCTATCTATCTATCTATCTATCTATCTATGTTATCTCACTTTCCCTCACAAGTGCTCTGGGAGGTAGGTGCTATCAGTAATTTCCTTGGGCAAAAAAAAGAAACTGAAGCTGACAGAGGTTGTAACTTGGCCAGGATCACACAACTAGTAATTGTCTGAGGTAGAATTTGAACTCAGATCTTCATGACTTCTGATCCAGTGCTCTCTCTGCTACACTGTCTAGTTGCCTTGTATAGTGCTTTATTTAGTACTTAAGGCTTACAAAGATCTTTTTGTATTTAAAGTAGTTAATTTGAGCCTTACAACAACATTGTGAGGTACTCTGTTTCTTCCTGTGAAAGAAACTAACTTCAATTTAATAAACATAGTTTTCAACATTGATATTTTTGCAAGCTTTTGAATTCCACATTTTTCTACCTCCCTCCCTCCCCCCCATGATATAAGTTGTACATATACAGTCATATTTAACATATTTCCTATTAGAAATTGGATGCAATTCAGTCAACATTAAAGTCATTATGCTAGACTCTGGCATATAGAGACAAAAAGAAAACTAATCCCCACCTTTCAAGGAAGGATCTTGATGTTGCTATAATAAAAGAGGCTGAGACTGTTTGATCCATATAGGCAAGACAAGAATCAGAAGAAAGCATATCATGAAAACAAAGAGGGAAGTTATTCAGGAAGCAGTGTGGTCAATCTCATGGAAGTCAATAAGGAGGGAGACTGAGAAAAGACCATTAGTTTTTTGGGGGGGGCTTTTTTCTATTTAAAATTAATTTAAATAAATTTGATTTTAAAAACTACATTTTATTTTTATATAAAGATATGCCTTCTCTATATTCTCTCAACCCTCTTCCCCCCCACATACCTTTGAGAAAGCAAGAAAAACATAACCCCATGTTACAACATGCAAAGCCAAGCAAAACAAATTTCCACATTGGCCATGCTAAAAAAAATTATATCTCATTCTGCACTATGAATCCATCACTTTTCTTTTAGGAGGTGAGTAACATGTTGCATCTTGAGACCTCTGGAATCATATCTCTTAACTGTGTTCATCAGTTTCTAAGCCTTTCAAAGTTATTTTCTTGTTATATTGTTGTTCATGTCTTGTTCTCTTGGTTCTGCTTGCCTTACTCGGTATCAGTTCTTACATGTCTTCCCTATTCTGAAACCATCTTCTTCATCATTTCTTATAGCCCAGTAGTACTCATCATATTCATAAATCATAACTTGTTCAGTTATTCTTTGCCAGCACACAAAAAAGTTATGAATATTTTTGTCCATGTGATTCCTGAGAAAAGATCGTTGTATTTGGCAGTTAGGAAACCATTGGTAAACAAGTCAGTAAAGAGCTTGGGCAAGAAACCAGATTGAAATGTGATTTAGAAGAAGGTACACTCTCTGCCTGTAGTCAAGAAGACTTGAATTCAAATTCACTCACCCATTTATTAGCTGTGTGATCCTGGGCAAATTATTCCACCTATTTGCCTTAGTTAATTCAACTGTAAAATGAGACAGTAATAGTACCTACCTCCCAGATTGACTGTGAGGATCATTCAAAGTGCTTAGCACAGAATCTGCAAACAGGAGATGCTGTATCAATGGTAGCCATGGTGATTAAGAAGATGAAATGTAAGCAGAAGGAAGGAAATGGAGACATTGACTATAAAAGATAGAAAAGTATAGTGTTAGAGGCTGGTGAGGTTTAGGGAAGGCTTATTAAGAAAAAGAAAACTGTTTGTAAACAGCTAGGAAGGAACCAGGAGTTAAGGTGACCTGAGGGTGAATCTTATAAATTCTTAACTTCTCAATTGGTTTGTAATCTAACTGGAGTCTTACTTCCAGTTATAGAATAGAAGTGAATGGAATAGTTGGTTGACCTGAAAGGCAATCTGTCTAATCCAAACTTCTCATTTTATAGATAAGGAACCTGAGACCCTGAGATATGAAAGTTTTCTCAAGGTCATACAGTGAGTAAAGTATCAGCAGAGCTGGGAGTAGATCCCATGTCTCATTACAACATGTTGTCTGTTTTTTCCACTGATCTTTTAGAAAAAGAGAATGTGCTCTAGGGTATCTCACTAAAGAGGGCTAGGCATTTTTCCCTTGTACAGGTCCTGAGAGTCCTGATCAGAAGGGTCCTTAGAAGTCAGTATTCTTTTCAAAATGGTCATATTGTGGCTGTCTCTGAGACTCCCAGAAAAGATTATAGAAACTAGCTTTTGGGGGTAGGTACACAGCCACATGTGAGTAGAGGCTTTGGACAAATGGAGCAGCTTCTCTCCCATAGATAGGTCCTTCCTTTGAAAAGAGGAGTATTTTGAGTGGCTAGATGGTGTAGTGGATAAAGCACTGGCCCTGGAGTCAGTAGTACCTGGGTTCAAATCCGGTCTCAGACACTTAATAATTACCTAGCTGTGTGGCCTTGGGCAAGCCACTTAACCCTGTTTGCCTTGCAAAAAAAAAAAAAAACCTAAAAAAAAAAGAAAAGAGGAGTATTTTTACGTAGACTGGAATGTCCACCCGGGTCCTAGGGCACCAATTTTGGATTTAGAAGACTAGAGATTAAATAAATCTTAGCCCTGATATGTCTAGGATCATAAGATTGAGATTTGGATAAGACAAAGATCATTTACAGATGAGGAAACAGAGGTTCGTAGGGTTAAAGTGACAATGAGAATCACATGACTAGTATTTACCTGTGTGTCTCTGAGACAGGTAATCATCTCTTAGGAATCAAATTCTTTATAAAATGTGGGTAATACTTGTGCCACCTTCCCTTGAAGAGTTATTGTGGGGAAAGCACTTTACAAATCTCAGTGCTACATAAATATAGCTGATGATGATGACAGTGCCCTGGATTGGAAAGGAGAACTTGGTTGTCCTTGTATGGAACTAACCCTTTCCTTTTTTTTTTTTTTGGTTTTGCAAGGCAATGGGGTTAAGTAACTTGAGGCTAAGTGACACAGCTAGGTAATTGTCTGAGGCTGGATTTGAACTCAGGCCCTCCTGACTCCAGGGCTAGTGCTCTATCCCACTGTGCCACCTAGCTGCTCCCAAACCCTTTTCTTTCAATGAACAGAAAATGTTTAAAACTTATCATGACAATTACCTAGCTGCGTGGCCTTGGGCAAGCCACTTAACCCCACTGCCTTGCAAAAACGAAAAATAAATAAATAAAGGAGGTGGCTAGGTGGTGCAGTGGATAGAGCACTGGCCCTGGAGTCAGGAGTACCTGAGTTCAAATTTGGCCTCAGACAATAATTACCTAGCTGTGTGGCTTTGGGCAAGCCACTTAACCCCATTGCCTTGTAAAAAGAAATAAAAGTAAAACTTATCATGCCCCAGGCAATCTGGAGAAAAGCTAAAATCTTCTTCTGACCCCGAGAAGATAGGGTCTGAGGTCATGATCCTCTATGTCCTCCAATGGTAAAAAGGTGGCTAAGTATCTTTTTGATGCCAAGAAGAGGCTGATCATATTGGCAGGACTGTACACAAGTTAGAACCCTCTGACTGGCTGGAGTATGAGTCTAACAATACCTATGAATGGTGATTGATGCTTTGTTCTGGCTGCTGCTTACCAGACCCTGTGACCCTGCCCTTATACCAGTATGACCAATCCTCTCTTTTTAGGTTTCACAAGCTGATCTGGGGGAACTTTAACAGTGGATCTGAAGGTTCAGGGGTCATTGCAGGCGGAGGGGACAATGGCATCCTCACACTGTACAGTGTTTCCCAAATCCTGACTTTGGGGAAGGAACCACTCATTGCTCAGAAGGAGAAGCACACAGGTGCTGTCAGAGCTCTGGACTTCAATCCTTTCCAGGTAGGCCTATAGCCATTTGCTGTTGAAACTTCATTATATAATGTCCTCTCTAGTATGTGACTGAGGCGGGGCATTTTCTGCTGAGTGTTCCCAGGCAGACTGTGACCACCCTCAGTATGGTCAGCCCTCTGTTGAGGCCCAGATTTGTCTTCTCTGGGAATGGGGAAGCCACTGTATTTCTGTTTTTCACATAGAGCAACCTCTTGGCTTCAGGAGCAAATGATTCTGAAATCTACATTTGGGATTTGAATAACTTCAGTGTGCCGATGACTCCAGGATCCAAGTCCCAGGTGAGATTTCAATATGTCCAATGTGTAGATGGGTCCTTGGGAGAAGCTGGGAGCCAGGTTGCTCCTGGTTAAGCCACCGGAGGGCACTGAGGTTCCATAAACTAAGAAATAATGGTCAGTAAAATGATGGCAGCTGAGAGGTGAGGGGGCTTGGGGGAGAGGGCAGATCTGCTGCCAGATGGTGTTCCATAGAAGGAAGCAGGGAGCCTTCTTTCTTGGGGGCATTTATTAACCATCTTAAGGGAAAGAGTCTTTGGAAGGAGGAGGAGAGAAAGGGCTGGGGTCAGGAAGTCAGTCAAAAGCTAACTCTCTCCATCCCAGGAAAGAATTCTTTAGGATAGGGAGACTCCTAGCCTTGCCTTAGGCATGGAGGGAGCATGAATGTTCCTGGTAGGAGTTTACAGCTTATCTGGGGATAGGGCAATTCAGCTTTTCTATCCAGAAATATCTTTTTGCCCACTTGCCTGTGTCTGCCTGAGTCTGCCTGTCAGTCTGTAATGATCTTCTCTTTGCTTTCTGGCCCCTCCCTGCCTTGTGCTCACAGTATCGGGAGGTAAGTTGGGTTTGAACTCAGTAGTGTCAGCCAGCTGTTTTCTAGCTTGATTTTCTTTTTCTTTTTTTTTTTACGGCAATGGGGTTAAGAGTGAGTTGCCCAAAGTCACACAACTAGGCAATTATTAAGTGTCTAAGGTCAAATTTGAACTCGGGTCCTCCTGACTCCAAGGTGATACTCTATCCACTGTGTCATCTAGCTGCCCCTTGAGTTTCTTCTTGAATGTTTCCCATGCTTTTCTCTCTTTTCATTTCTTTGTGGGGTCAAGATTGGCCATGGGGCCCTTATCCACCCCTCCCCTTCAGGCATGATCAGAAGCCCTGAGGAAACCTTTCTGTCTTGGGCCCTGGGTTTCCCTGACTTATTGTCAGGCAGTTAATGGTCAGTGATACATTAAGATGGAGCCAGTGTGGCCACAAGGCACAAGCCTAACATACCCCTTCCCCTCAGCCCTCCCCAGTCTAGAAGGCTTCTCCTAGAAGCCCAGTCTTCTTATCCAGAATAACAGACACCCCCTAACCTGGGGGGAGGAGGCTGGACCCTGCAACTGGGTGTTTCTGCTTCAGCAGCCTCCAGAGGATGTTAGTGCCCTGTCTTGGAATCAACAAGTCCAGCACATTTTGTCCTCTGCTCATCCCAGTGGCAAGGCTGTGGTGTGGGACCTCCGAAAGAATGAGCCCATCATCAAGGTCAGCGATCACAGCAACAGGGTAAGTGATGGAGACCAGGTAGCTAGTAGGGCTTCAGGTCGCCTTCCAGCCCCCCAAATGTCCTTTCCCTGTATTCTCTGGTCTCTTCCTTAATCTTAAATGTAAAATGCATGTCCACAAAGGTTCCTTACTGGCCCCTTACTGTATCTACACCTTGTTCTTTATAATATCATTGACTCTGATTTTAGTTATCATAGGTAAAGAAACTATGTCACAGAGAATGTAGAAGATTTGCCCATAGACAAGGGACTAGGCAGATGACTTCTGAGCACTTGCTGGCACCTCAAACTCAGCATATCACTTTTTTTCTCTCTTTTTTTGGGGGGGGGCAAGGTAACGGGGTTAAGTGGTTTGCCCAAGGCCACACAGCTAGGTAATTATTAAGTATCTGAGGTCAGATTTGAACTCAGGCACTCCTGACTCTAGAGCTGGTGCTCTATCCACTGTACCACCTAACCGCCCCCAAACTCAGCATATCAAAACCAGCTCTTCAGCTCAAAAAATCCACCCTTTCCCCTTTACTTATAAATAGCAGGCTTCTTTCTGCCCTTCTCCCCTCACCGCTACATTTTAAGTTCCCTTGGAATAGTTTCTATATCTTAAACTTTGTTACTTTTCTTTTTTTTTTTTTAAGGTTTTTTGCAGGGCAAATGGGGTTAAGTGGCTTGCCCAAGGCCACACAGCTAGGTAATTATTAAGTGTCTGAGACCGGATTTGAACCCAGGTACTCCTGACTCTAGGGCCGGTGCTTTATCCACTATGCCACCTAGCTGCCCCAAATTTTTTTACTCTTTTAACACTACTAGCTTTTCTTTCTTTCTTTTTTTCTTTTTTCTTTTTTTCTTTGTTTGGCTTTTGCAGGACAGTGGGGTTAAGTGACTTGCTCAAGGTCACACAACTTTCATTTTCTTTCATTTTCTTTCATTTACTTCCCACTCTCCTCTCCTCCTCTCCTACCCCCTTAACTGCTCCTGAAACTCTTCTTCAAGGGAATCTGCCCTTGGATTCCCCTGATAGTTATTACAGGATTAATTAATGGTCAGTGGTGCATTGAGGTGGAGCCAGAATGGCAAAAGCCTAACAGACTCCCTTTCCCATTTCCAGCAGTCCTACAACCCCAGAGGACTCTTGCAGAAGGCTAACCATTCTTGTTTCCTTTGACTGTTCTAGGGACTGGTCCTCCAACTCACACTTTCTTTTGCTCATTTTAGACACTTAGTATTTGAATTGAATGTCCTGGTTCCTGCAGCCCCTTCTCTACCCTGTATTTCTGCTCTCTCCTGTCCTTTCACCATTACACCTTCCTTTTTATTCGTTGGAATTGTGGGCCTGCCAGTATCTTCAGCTTACTTAATGAGGACTCAAAGCTGAATTAAGGCTGATCAAACACCTGTGCATGGGCATCCCCCAGGTGGCCCACCTCCTTGCTTGGTACTCAGCCTGTGCCCTCCTTCAGCGTGAACCAACAAGACTTTCCTAATGGCTAGCATATGGTTCGCACCAGGTGTCTCTCTATGGAGGACACAAAAGAAGCAACGTACTCACTTTATAGAGCTCACAGTCTGTCTGGGGTTAAACAAGGTTCTCACGTGGAATATTTGGACAGAGTGTAAGGTGTGGACCTATTTGGTCCACAGATGCACTGCTCGGGTCTGGCTTGGCATCCAGAAGTGGCTACCCAGCTGGTGTTGTGCTCTGAGGATGATCGCCTCCCAGTGATCCATATGTGGGACCTACGATTTGCCTCATCCCCCCTCAAAGTGCTGGACAGCCATAGCAGGTAGTGCCAGACTTGCTATCTTGGGTGTTGGGAGGTGGATGAATTAGGGTTCTTAGCTCTCCTGTGTCTCTTAAACCATAGGACCCCAAGAGATAGATGTGGACCCCTGGGTTATAGCAAACAGCCTGAGACTACAGCCATTTACTTTCTCTCCTCATAATTTTCTGATTTTCATAGGACATGATTTTATGAAGGCATTAGCTGTTAGCCTGGCCTGGCCTCTAAATGCAGGCAGGGGGGTTGGGGGTGATTCTCTCAGACTTCATCATTGCCAGCACTCTAGACATCAAGATTATTTCACCAAGATCTTTAGCTGAAGTTTAGATCTCAGCACCCCCTCCTCCAACAGCAACTGGTACCTTCCTGACAGCTGTTCTCATATTTGGCAGTTGAGCCTTCTTACATGGGACAAGTCCTTATTGCTCTTCTGGTATTAGAAAGTAACAGACTCCCTTCTAGGACCTCATTCTAATTAGATACTGCTTGCTTAGGCAGGTTTAATTTGTACTTTTACACTGGCATTAATCCTTCAGGATGGAAACAGATACCTTCCTGGAGTGATTTCTGATTTCTGGACTTTTTAGGGGAGTGCTTTCAGTATCATGGAGCCAGGCTGACCCAGAGTTGCTTCTCAGTAGTGCCAAAGACAACCAGATCCTGTGCTGGAACCTAGGAAGTGGAGAGGTGGGCAAGGGCTAGTGGGGGCAAGAGAGGGAAGTTGGGAGGAGCAAGAAGGTGATGCCCCAGGAACTTTAGAGGTCTGTAAGACCTTGGTTTTGGGGAGGGAGTAAGGGCAATCTGGGATGCAATGGTAGAGGACAGGAGTAGTATCTCTGATTTTAAGCATGTGCTTAGAACTGTGTTGCTGGGGACCAGGCCCTGTTGACCATGTTTCCCTGTATCAGGTGGTATATAAGCTGCCCACACAGAATCGATGGTGCTTTGACGTCCAGTGGTGCCCCCGGAATCCCCCAGTGTTCTCAGCTGCCTCCTTCAATGGTTGGATTAGTTTGTACTCAGTAATGGGAGGGAATTGGGAAGCCCAGCAGAAGACCCAGGCTGACAAGGTAAAGATGAAGGGCAGGGGTGGCAGGCTCTGGGGACTCTGGGACTGGAGCTGTCAGAGAGGGTACAGGGTACAACAGTGAGTTCTCTGATGTACCCCACTTGAAGAGACAAGCACCATGTCAGTTGTCATGGTTTCTATAACTTGAGCTTGTTTCAGAAGTGCTCTGAGGGGCAGGCAGCACCATAAGAACAGCACACACCAAGAGGCAAGATCCTGGGTGATTTTGGGGGCTTTCATGGCCTCTTAGGGCCTTCATTTTCTCCTTTATAAGAGAAAGAATAATATTTCTAATACCTATCCCTGTAATAGCTATTATTATTCCTTACCTCAAAGGGCTATTTTGCACAAGTGTTTTTGCAACCCTAAAGCACCCAGTGAGTGTGAGTTGCTGCTGTTCTTATGTTTATAGAGAGCCTGGTAGATGCTAATCTTCCCTTTCTTGAAGCCTGTTAAAGCAGTGAAGACTGTAACCTCACACCTTTGCCCTCAGGAAGCATCTTATGGGTCAGATCCTGGAGTGGTCTCTGACATGCATTGGACTCCCTGTCCTGCTCCATCTTTCAGCTGCATATTATAGAAGCAAAACTCTTTAGGGCAACTCAGTTGCCATGGGTTTGCCTATATGGGACTGATCTTTGACACATGCACACTTCTGCTTTCAGATCTCATCCTCTTTCAGTAGCCTTGATCCATTTGGTACTGGTCATCCTCTTCCTCCACTGGAGGTACCAGAGCAGGTGGCTTATACCAACTTAATCCCACCACTGAAGAAGCCCCCAAAATGGATTCGAAGACCAACAGGTGCCTCCTTTGCAGTAAGTTCTGTTCCCTTCTTACTAAGAGGGAGAGAAAAAAGCCACATGAATAAATTAAGAGCTTCATAGGTGTGATCCTAGCAAATCACTTTTTTATTACCTCACTTTCCTGCTTGTTAAAATGAACAAGTTTACTTTTTCCATCAGTTGTATGTTTTCAAAGAAATCTGTGTTGGGGGCTTTGGAGGACATCAAGAAGTCTACATAATTACTCTCTCCAAAGACCTTGCATTAGAAATGATATGGTCTAGTGAATGGAGCACTATTTTGAGAGTCAGGAGATCTAGATTTGAAGAGAACCTGGCTCTCCCAAGTGCTAGTTGTGTGACCTTAGACAAGTTACTTCACCTCACTAAGCCAGTTTCCACATCTGTAAAATATAAATAGTAATTCCTATTCTACTAATTTCAGGAAGTCCTGGAATCATAGATTTTGAGCTAGAAGAGATTGTTGAGGTTTTCCAGTTCAACTTCCTTATTTTGCAGATGAGGAAATGGGACCTAAATATATTCAATGACTTGCTTCAGATATAATAGATCCAGGTTCTCTAATTTCATCTAACACTCTTTCCACTGTACTGGAGTGTCATATGAGGATAAAATGAAGGATTGTCTTTTAAAATATTTTGTAATTCATAATAAGAATAATGTAAATGTATTCCTTTTTAGCCTATGCTGGAATCCAAATTGATTCAAACTAAAGTCCCAGGGGAGTTCAGAGCAAGGGGTTCATTCTAAGCTAAACTCGACTAAGGAAGGCATATTCTGTAGGGTTATAACAGTGACCTGAACTCTGTTCAGGTCCGTTTGTCCAAGCATATTAGCCAACCCATTACTCTGGTTGACATGTGATTCCTTCCCTGATGCTCCCAATCAAGGAGGACTTCATGAAGATGATCCTTAATATGAGTCTTAAAAGATGGGTAGAGTTTGAATGGTCTAGAAGAACAGAGAGCATTCTTTGTGGGGAAAGTCAACCCATAGTAAGCACAGGAGACCTGGTAAGCCAAGTCATGGGAAACTGAAAAAGGAAAGTGACACAAGAATATGGAGGTCTTTGATTGCTGGGCAGAGTAGTTTGGCTTTCCTTCTTTAGGCAGTAAGAAAGAGTAGTAGCAGATCTAAGTATAATTTAGGCATGTTAATTTGACATTGTGAAAGACAGCTTGACTTAGGTGGAAACTGGTAGCAGAGCAACCTCTTAGGAGACTCTTGCAATATCTAGGAGTGAGGTGATGAGGACCAAAATTATTGGTGGTATTAGAGATCAAGGGTGGAAAAAGCTGCAAAAGATCTCCTAAAAGAATTACCAGAACTTCATCTATGTCAGTGTGAAAAAGGGGATAGAGAAGAAAGAAGAGTCAAGTGATATCAAGTGATATCAAAGTTTCCAGCCAGGATGGCTAGTAGAGTTTGTATTTACAGAACATAAATGTCTACAGTGAAGTCCAGACTAGGGAACTACAGTTTAGAAGTACCCACCCTTCTCAGTTCCTCTATCTGGGGAGCTCAGGTTGAGGAAAGTGTGTTCCCTAGGGATCTCTCAGCAGCCTGAAAACAGAGAAAACTATTCAGGTCAATTTGTCCAATGTCTTAGCCAGCCCATCACTCTGACTAGCATGTGATTCCTTTTCTGATGGTCTCAGGCTCCCATCAGTATCTGGTTTCTCTTTGGCCAGGGTAAGTGAGCCTGACTGATACTTCTTACTCATAAAGTCATGAGATTTCAGAGGTGGAAGCAAATCTATAAGACTGTCCAATCCTTCATTTTAAAGGTGTGGAATCTCAGGCCTAGAAAGGTAAAGTGACTGATCTAGAGTCACAAAAAGGGCAAGGTTGGAATTCAGATCTAGGATGACACCACCAGTGGTCTTTTCCCTCCCTATGATGCTGCTTTCTTTAGTGGCAACGGGAAGTGGGGGGGGGAACAAAGATCATGTTCTTTTCTGTGACACATAGATTGAATAGGTGTGATCTTTTTTCTTTTTACAGTTTGGGGGAAAACTGGTTACCTTTGGTCTTCCCAGCCCTCCAGCTCAGCAGGTGCCACAGCCTGGTTCCCACTTCATCTTCATCAGTCAAGTTACTACAGAGTCTGAGCTGTTGGCACGGTCCAAAGAACTGCAGGAAGCTTTAGGGTCAGGTAGTCTCCTGAATTACTGTCAAAACAAAATTCAACGAGCTTCATCACCATCTGAGAAGGACATCTGGCAGTTCTTAAAGGTATGAGGCTCCATGGATCCTATAGAGGCTATACCCCTAGACTAACCCCCTAATCATGTACTGGGGTAATAGTAATTCTATAGTAATTATATGGAAGCCTTAGGCTATTGAATATTAAGCCTTTGTTGAAGGCTTGAGCAGAGAGGAACAAGGAATGAAGAAAGAAAAGGAGAGGTGAGTTGTAGAGGACTTGTCTAGCTTGCAGGGTGATAAGAAAGACCTCTGGGAATGAGGACCTGCTAGATTGACTCTAAGGGAAATAGGGTGGGGTCAGGGAGAGTCTGGAAAGGTAAAAGGCAAAGCAGGGAATCTGAAAAGGACACTAGATCTTTCCTTCAGACATGGGATGTTCTTTACACAGTACTTTGATGACTGAAAAATTGAAAAGGTAGAGAGACCATAGATAAGAAATGACTGATGTTAAATTGAGGCTCAGAGGGTGGATTCTGGGGAGGAAACATGGGATAAAGAAACTCATCAGTAGACATTTGTTTACTTCCTACTATGTGTAAAGTGCTAGGGTCACAAAAAAGGTCCAAATCAGTCCCTGCCCTTTAAGAGCTCACAGTCCAGTGGGGGAGACAATGAGCTAACAACTATGTACAAAACAAGCCACACACAACACACTTGATAAATAGAGAACAATCCACAGGTGGAATACACTTGAATTAAGAGGTATTAGAGAAGACTTCCAGTAAAAGAAGGGACTTTAGCTGGAAGTTAAAGAAAACAAGAGAGATCAGTAGTCAGAGCAGAGGAAGAACATCAAAAGCATGGAGAAGAGCCAGAGCCAAGAGGTGGAGGATCTGGTTTCTGGGACAGGAGGACAGTGTAGGAAGACTGGCAAGGCAGGAGGGGGCTAGATGGTGAAGGACTTTGAAGGGCAAATGCTTCTGGAGATTGGAGAGAGCCAGTGGAATTTGTTGAGAAAGGGAATGATATGACTGGATCACATGAGAATGAAGAATGGATTGAAGTGAGGAGAGAGACATGAGGCAGACAGACCCATCAGCAAATAGTCCAGGCTTGAGGAGATGAGGGAGCAGTGTCAGGTGAGAAGGGGATCAAGAGATGCTGCAAAGGTGAAATTGACAGGCCTTGACAACACATTGATATAGGCGATAAGAGATAGTGAGGACTCTAGGATGCTTACTATGTTATGAACTTGAGAGACTGGGAGGATAGAATTGCCCTCTTTAAAATTAGGAGGAGGAGGTGGGAAAGGTTTAAGGAAGCAAAATAAGGAGTTTTGTTTCAGGCAGTCGAATTTAAAATGTATATTTGAATCTCTTTTGAGATGTCTCAAAGGCGGTTGGAAATGTGAGATTGGAAGTCAGTAGAGAGTCTGGGTCATATTAGGTAGATTTGAGAATCATTGGTGTAGAGATAGATGGAAATTAAATCCATGGAAGCTTATAAAATCACCAAGCGACATGGTATAGAGGGAGAAGAGAAGAGGACAGTACCCTGAGGGACACTTATGATTTAAGAGCATAATCTGGAAAAGGATCCAGCAAAGGAGACAGAGAAGTAGCATTCAGTGGGAGGCTAGGTGGCGTAGTGGATAAAGCACCGACCTTGGAGTCAGGAGTACCTGGGTTCAAATCCGGTCTCAGACACTTAATAATTACCTAGCTGTGTGGCCTTGGGCAAGCCACTTAACCCCATTTGCCTTGCAAAAACCAAAATAAAAAAAAAAGAAGTAGCATTCAGAGAGGCTAGGAGATGGGAAGAGGGAGAAGTAGCCTGAAAACCTCTAGGGAAGAGAGTATCAAGACAGAGAAAGTGATCAACAGTGTCAGACTACAGAGAGGTCAAGGAGAATAAGGATTGAGAAAAGGCTATTGGATTTGGCAACTAAGAAATCACTGATAACTTTGGAGAGAGCAGTTTCAGTATCCTGATTGGAGGTCCGCAACCAGATTGTAAGGGAGGAAAAGAAAATGGAAGCATCCTCACTTTTTTTTAAGATACAAAAGGCATAAGAGCTAGAGGATATTGGTTAGCAGGGATGGAAGGGTCAAGTGAAGGTTCTTTCAAGATAGGGGAAACATGGGTGTTCTTTTAGGCAGTAGGGAAGGAACCAGTAGACAAAGGAGCTTGAAAATAAGTAAAAGAATGGGAATGACACAGGGGAATCTGTTGGAGGAGAGGGGATGGAATGGGACTGTTTGAGCATGTAAAGGGGTTAAATTTGGTAAGGAGTAATGCCACTTCATCTTGTGAAACAAAAATGAAGGAGGAGAAAAATAGCAGAAGGTACAGAGTAATAGGAAACAAGAGGGAAGAAGAAGGAGCTCACAGTCAATAGCTTTACTTTTTTCAGTAAAAATTGGGACACTGCCACTTTGGGGTCACCTGAGAGAGCAGAAATTGGTCAGGGTGATGAATGATCATTTGCCATCAATCTAGATTGTAACTGAAGCTGTATTAGTATTTCTAGGGGGCATAGGAGGGGGATGGGTGGGACTCAGGTCATGGTCCTGATAAGGAAAAGCAGAACCATCAAACAAGATGCAAAGTCCCAAGTTAGGAAGATGGAGAAAGGTTGGAATGTGCCTCGATTGGAAAGAACCCAAGGCAGTTTGGCTTCCATCCTAGGACTATGGAAAAGTGTTAGTTCCCTCCTATGGGATGTGCATTAGGTCTGAAGAATCAGGGAGTTTGATGAGAAGGAGAGCAGAACAAAATGCGGTGATGAGTCAAGCTCAGAAAGTTAACTCCTGTGCATTCAGAGCAGAACATTTAAGTTGGAAGAGTCTTTGTCTTTGCTCAACTTAGTCTCTGGAGACCTCAGCCCAAGCCATTTCAGGAACATGAAGAACCTTGACTTTTTGGAACAGCCTCTGCCAAGTGTGGTTCAGGAGAGGTCCAATCACTCACTGACTGACTTTACTTCTGTGTCCCATGATTCCCTAGGTGACCTTGGAACAGGAATCCCGGACCAAATTCCTCAAGCTGTTAGGATATAGTAAGGAGGAACTTTATGAGAAGGTGAGCTGATCTCCAGTTCAGACTCCTTGTGTCTGTTGAGAAATACACAGAAAACAAGTTCCTTCCTTGGCATTGTACCCATAATTCTACCTGGGCTTAGATCCTTTTCCTCCCTGAGACTTCAGAAGGAGATGACCAAAGGTTCCCAGACAAGACTCTCAAACAGATTATGCTCTTAAAATGCTCTCAAAACATTTATAGAGCTTTGATGGTCAAAGCAAGGCCTTGAGGCAATGTAATGTGAACCCATCCGAGAACATTACATGCCCCATTGTTTCCTCCAGCAAACACAATCAGTGCATATCATGATCCTCCTTGTTCTATGTCTTTGTATGAAGTAGAGGACCCCCAACCCAGACTGAGGGAGGGCAGACTGAGGGTCATTCTGAGAGGATGCTCACAGCCCTCTTCCTGCAGATGGCCACACATCTAGGAAGTGGTTTGGAAGTAAGGGAGAGTCCTCACCCCAAAGGAGGTGACCTCCGCTGGAACAGACAAGCCTTCTGCAGGCAGGTGTGGCGGGAGCCCTTCCTGGACATTCTCACATTTGGGAGGGCAGACTTGGAACTTTGGGCTCCCTTCCCTGTCAGAGTTCTCACTTCCATTGTAGCTCCTTGGGGTGGGGTTGGGCCTTAGCTCATTTTATCCTTTCCAGCCCTTCACTTCATCTCCACCCTTGCTCTTGAGGAGACAAATGAGGGAATAGACTCACAAAGAGATGCCCAAACTAGCCAATAGGCTATTCTTGAGTACAGACCCTAAGTTGTCATCTCTCTTCTCCCCCTCCTGGTACAGGGCTCCAGACACTCTTCCGAAGAATCTGCTGCATCTTCTGCCTTCTTTGATGAACTTGTCCCTCAGAATATGGCCCCATTGGAGATCCCTGTCACAGAAGGTGCCCCCACCTACTTGTGCAAACTCAAGCAATAATGCTCCATAAAGAACACTTTGTCTCCCGCTTTGCCTCCCTTTCTGAGCTTTTTCTTTGACATGATTTTCAGGGGTGACTCTATCCTGTTGTCTATTAGGAAAGGCTTAATAATAGATGCTGTGCATCAGCCCTGCATGGTATCTCCTTTCTCAGTCCCACCTTTCTGCCTGAAAGACAAAGAGAATCCCACACCGGCTAAATGCTTGCCTCCACCAAATACAGTTTTCATGGTTTCCAGCTTGGAATGGTCCTGGGCAAATCCCCTGGGGAGGGAGACCTAAGAGTGGAGGCCTGGATAGAAGTAGGGCAGAGGGTTAAGTAAGGGGATTTTGAGGACCGCCATTTCCATAGCTGAGGAAGGGATTGGGGATAAGAGTCTTTGGTATATATTTGGGGAAATGATGGTAGGATCGGGGTGAGGGTGGGAGGTGTTCTGAATATAGTTGTTCAGGGTATGGGTTCCAGGTCCTATGTTTGTGAAGGGGTTTGGTCTGTGATTTGACTGATGGAAGTGAGGGCCCTCTCCTTGCAGACACTGATGGACTGCTAAGCCAGGCTCTGCTGCTGGGAGAACTAGGTCATGCTGTGGAACTGTGCCTGCAAGAGCAGAGGTTTGCGGATGCTATCATCTTGGCCGGAGCTGGTGGGGAGAAATTGTTGCGGAAAACTCAGCAGCGCTACTTTGCCCAGAAGAAATCCAGGATTGCTTCAGTATGTGCCAGTCCTTGGGGAGGAGAGGGCTTATTGCTTCAAATAGACCTGGGAATTGTGATGCAGTGCATGCTTAGAGCACAACCATGCAGTGTGGTCTTTCCCAGCCATCATATTGGTGGGGAGCCTTCCATTTTGCCTCCCCTATGCCCTCAGCCTGCGGGCTGACAGCCTTTTCCTGCACCCTCTGCAGCTTCTGGCCTGCATAGTAGAGCAGAAGTGGAGGAATGTGGCATGTTCATGCAATCTGACAAGCTGGAAAGAAGCTCTGGCTCTCCTGCTGACACACTGTGGCCACCAAGACTTCCCGAAGCTCTGTGGTGGGTATGCCCAGCCCCTCTTCCCTGAATCTCTTCCTTTTCACTTCATCATCCTGGTCAAATGAGAAAGACTGTTATCATTGACCAACTGCCTTGCTACAATTCAGGTTCCATTGCCACTGAACTGAGCCAGCCTGCCCCAACATGAAGCCAATACCACCTGGCTGCCAGCCATTCTTCTGGAAGAGAGGCACAAGGAGCAATCTTTCTCATGTTAGCAAAATTTCCTTCTCTCTGCAGATATGCTGGGAACCCGCTTAGAGCAGGAGGGTGGAGGAAAACTGTCTGTGGAAGCCTGCCTCTGTTACATATGCTCAGGAAACGTGGAGCGACTGGTGGAATGTTGGGTGAAAATCCACCAGACATCTTCACCCATGGCTCTACAGGTATGAAAATCATTTGTATACTGAGATAGGCACTGAAGTCTGCTGCCACAGGACTAGAAAAATGAGCATCAGAGACTTTGGGATCTAGTGAGGTTCCTTAGAGTTGGGGGTCTTCTTTGAGGATACCTGGGTTGGAATGAGGGAAAAGCTGACCTGGTTTGGGGTAGATCTGAGCAAGTTGAACAGAAAGGAAGATGGGGGTTGGGACAGAGTAAGCTACCTTTTTCTGAGGGGTAATTTCCTTCACTGACCCTGAGTTTTGATCAGAAGGCTTCCCTACCCCCCACCATCTACCCTGGGAATCTCAAGCTAATCAGGTTGGAGTCTTCTCACCTGTCTTTTTCTTTTTCCCTATTACCAAAGGACCTGATAGAGAAGATAATGGTTCTTAATAGGAGTCCAGAGCTATTCCATCACCCTGACGGGGCAGTCCCTGGCCCTGCTACAGCTCGCAGTATTACTCAGTATGCCGGCCTGCTGGCAGCCCAGGGAAGCCTTACCACCGCCATGAGCTATCTCCCCAAGCACTGTGCTCAAGTGAGTAAGCCCCTGGCAGAAGGAGGGCTAAGGTTGGGGCAGGAGAAAGAAGGGATGAACCTTATTGGGGTCAGGCCAGCATGGGTCCTTTGTTCCATTTCTCCATGTTGTTGTTGTTATTGCAGCCCCCTGTCCAGCAGCTGAGAGATCGCCTCTTCCATGCCCAAGGGTCTATGCTCCTGGACCAGCAACCTCCTCCTTTCCCTTTTCCCCGGATCCAAGTGGGATCCTCTCCCCAGCCTAGAGGCCCTGGAGCCCATCCCCAGGCTACAGGGTTCCGGCCTCTTCAGCAAGTGAGTCCCCACCTTGCAATGATATGGAAAGCGCAGAGAAACATGTCTGGCATGTTCACATATATGGAAAGGGCATTGCATTTTGGAACAGAAGAGCAGGGTTAGCATCTCAGTTCTGTCTCCTGTCTTCCTGTGACCCCCAGGAAAATCATTTCAACTCTCTAGGCCTCAATTTTCTCATTTATGAAGTAAAAGATGAGATCAGTCTGAAAATCCCTTTGAGCTCTAAATCCCGCAAATGATGGATCTCAGATCTTGAGGTTGAGAGTATCAGGGACATGCTGAGAACTCCCACATGAGCTGACCCCTTCTCTTTTGCTCCTTTAGAATATCCTTCCCCTCCCAAGGCTAGATAGATTCATAGTCAACTTCTGACTGGTCTTGTAACATCAATAGATCATTTCTACCAGTAGTACACAGAAAGTTGTTCCCTTCAGTATACCCCTCCCTGGTTTCTGTCACACACTCATAGATTCCCTTCTCTCCATAGGTCTCAGCTCCACCCCCAGGACCAGGGGTCTTCATGCCTCCATCCTCAGCGATGATACCCATCACCCACCCAAGTACCTATCCAGGCCCCAGAACCCAAACCACAAGGGACCCTAGGGCAGCAGGTGCTCAGCTGGTTCCACCTCCCCCACCAGGGCCTAGAGTAAATTCAGGTGAGCAAGTGGCTAGGAGTAAATGAGTAACCAAGAGAAGTTGCCTGAGTTCTGGCCTAGTCATGCCAGGTGCCATTCTCCTATTTTCCTCGGATCAATTCCTGGACTTCTGTCCTAATTCTCTTATTTATGAGTCAGGGAAATAAGGGTCACCAACAGCTTTTTCATTTCCATTTCAGCTCTGCCTCAAGCCCAGCTTCTGGGAGTGCAGTCAACTCAAGCGCCTGGTCCTATGAGCTTCCCTGGCACCCAGGCCTTCCCTAGGCCACCTCCACCAATGGTTCCCCAGATAGTATCATTTCCTGGCTCCACTTTCCTAGCAGGCCCATCTACTTCACTTCCAACCTGGGCCCCTAGTCCTGGTCTGCCACCTCCCATCAGCTCTCAACCTCCAGTCCCTCCCGTCAGTTTCCCTGTGACATGCTGTCCTCCTGGTGGGCCTGGTGCTCCAGTTTCTAGACCTTTGCCAGTCACTGGCATTCTGGATCCCCACTCAGGTCAGTTTCTTTTTTTCTCCCTTCTGTCTCCTTCTCAAAGGGGGTCCCTCCAAAAACTCCCTTCTGATTCTTAGTCTTTCAAACTTCTGTTACCATCTGGGCCTTCATAGGGTTAGAAAATGTCCAGTTGAGAAAATGCATTTGCTTCAACTGGAAGGGGGCAAAGGGGTGAGATTCCTGTTCCCCTTGTTGCACAGACCTCCATCCTTGGGAGACATAGCCCTTTATGCTTCTTTCTGTCCATCCCTCTGAATCTCACAGGACCCCGAGAACCCTGCAGAGATACCTCAGCTTCCAAGGGAGGCCTCCAAAGAACAAAGGTTAACCCCTGCCCCCATACCACTCTTGCCCACCCCCTCTCTATTCATTCAGCCCCATCACAATGCCATTTATCTTGGTCCCCACCCCCATGCTCACTCTTGCTCTTCAGTCTTCCATAAGAACCCAAGGAAGTTCCCAATTGGATCTGTGACCCTTTATCATTCTTCATTTTAGCTGCCTGAGATGTTTATTCCACCAGCCCCCATCACTACTCCTATTGGGAACCTGCTTCCTTATCCTCAAGAAGCCTGCTCCCCTGGCCCTCCCATCACTGGCATGAGTCAGGCCCCCCCAGGAGCTCCAGGAGAGCTCAGTCTGCAAGTAAGATGAATGAAGGGGTGAGAGGCTTTTTCCCCCAATTACACCCCACCCCCCAAAGAGACCCTCTCTGGTATACTATGCAGAGTAAGAGCTAGATCAGACCAGAGGCCTCCTTTTCTCAAGAGAGATTAAGGTGACACTTTTTGGGATCATAGAGACATCCTCAGGGAATGAGAAAAACAAAAACTTCAAAAAACAAAACCAACTTGTCTTTTTATCCAGTCTGGTCTGTGTATCTTGCTATTCTGTCTGGATTGACCTGACCTTCTGGCTGACCTGTCTGTCTCATTTATCATCTCATTTATCAGCAGCTACAGCAGCTGCCATCTGAGCAAGTGAAGAAGAAGGAGATGCCCCTGGAACATCAACCCTTGAAGACCAGTTTTGAAGCCCTTCTGCAACGCTGTGCCCTGTCAGCTTCTGACCCTGTGCGTATAACTTTGAGGTGGGAGACCCTGCCCTCCACCCCCTCCCCAAAGGACAGACTCCAAGTTATCCTCATCCTTAGCAGCAGGTCCTTGCTCCCTGATCAATCTTCTGATTTTCTCTGTCCCCACTCTGTTAACTGTTTGGATTTAATGCTCTGGAAAGATTACTTCCTGAGGGTAAGAGAAGGTGGGTTGTTCATAGGGTGGGACCTCCCCCCTCCCTCTGACCTGTGGGGAGGGTCTGGAGTGGGGCAGCAGGGATGACTTCCTTCTCAGGCCCTTGGACTAGCCTATTAACCCACCCCCTCCTCCAATTGACCATGTCAGGGTGAAGGAAAGTGCTATCTAATACTGCTCCCTGACTAGGGACATTCCCATAGATCTTTTTCCTCTTCAGAAAACAAAACGGAAGCTAGAGGAGGTAGCCCTAAGACTGGAATGTCTATATGAGAAACTGCAGGAGGGAATGGTAGGTAACCATTCCTTTTTCCTTTCTGTATCCTCTTGCCATAGTGGTAGTACTGGTGTTACATGGATCTTTCCCTTAAAAATTCAATGACCTAGGGGCGGCTAGGTGGCATAGTGGATAAAGCATCAGCCCTGGAGTCAGGAGTACCTGGGTTCAAATCCAGTCTCAGACACTTAATAATTATCTAGCTGTGTGGCCTTGGGCAAGCCACTTTAACCCCGTTTGCCTCGCAAAAAAAAAAAAAAAAAAAATTCAATGACCCGGGACATTTCCTTGCTTTTTATACCCTCACAGCTTTCTTCCAACGTCCTGGCCGGGCTCCATGAGGTCTCTCGATGTGTGGACACTGGCAGCTATGAGCAGGCTTTGGCAGTACACACCCAGGTGGTGGGCAGCAGCAGCTTCAGTGAGGTGTCTGGCTTCATGCCTGCCTTGAAGACCATCCTCACCATTGCCCACAAGCTTCAAGGACAGTGAGACAGGTCATCTTGTCCTCTCCCTTTGTGCCTCTCTCCCACGGACTTGATGATGGGAGACCAAAGTCACTGAGATAGATAGGGATGAATGGTTAGATGCCATAGACCCCTCCCTTCCCACTCCCACCCCCAGAATTAAGTCTTGGGAATGAGGACAGCAAATATAATCTCCTTTCCTCTCCCATGTCTCCACTGGCCCTCAGTCCTAGACCTGCTGCTGTGGACTCAGCTTGGTTTCCACTGAGTTTTGGCCCTCCCCCCAGCCTGTGTGGGAGCTCTCCTGGTTTGACTATGTGCTGCAAAGGTGAATCCTCAGCCTGTCCTTTACCTTCCCCACTTGGTTTGTCTCTTTCAGCCCATCCCAGGTTTCTTTAGACTCTATCATCACCTACCTTCTTCCCCTCAACAGTCTTGAAAGAGAAAGGATTCTGCTCTTCCTCCCTATTTTCACCAGTATTCTGGATACTTATGATGAGCATTCTTTTCTCCTTTTTTGTGGCCCTCTTCTACCCCTCCTTAGACCTGTCTCCTGTTCCATTGGAGTTGGACAAGATCTGGCTAGTACTTGGTCTAGCTCCCTGGTCCCTGGGGAGGGAGAAGGGGAAGACACCAGGCTAGGAAGAAAAATGGAGAATAGGACCACCTCTGTTAAGTCCACTCAGCTGTTGGGCTGACCAAGTTGCCTTTTCCTAATGTGGGTGGAATGCGTGAATGTGGGTTTGCCCAGGAACTCAAGAGCTCAGTCCACACTGCCTCTTTTCCCCATTCTGGGTAGATGGCTTGTGATGTAGTCCTAAATGATCATCAGAATGTGAATCCTGTGGTCCAAGTGGTGGCTAGATGTTCCATGCTATGGTCACAGGTGCTCTGGGACAGGGGGAGTAAGTGAGTGAACAGAGGACTTCTCCTGGACTTCCCCTGCTCTGTCCTCCATGGGTTAGTGCCCAGGAGAGTAGAGCAAGGATGGGGAGTTTTTAATCCCCTCTGGCTCCCCCTCCTCCTCCAAGCTCCTCACCATGTGCCTCAGACCTTCTTCTTTGGCTGCCTCTCACCCTTTGGATTCTGCTGTTTGATGCACTGAAATACTTGAGGATAAAATAAAGCTGCTTTGATTGTAATTCCTTAGTGTCATTCATTCTTTGTCATTCTGGAGCCTCCCTCATCCCCTCCCATATTAGTAATAAGCCCTTCCTGAGTGTTTGCCCTCATCCCCATGTGGCCTCTGCTGTCCAGTAAGCTTGGTGTTGTTAAAGTTATAGAACTAATGTAAGATAATGATGGTGCACATAGGTCACAGTCACACAGTCACAGTTGGTATCAGTTGGTACGAGAGGAGTTCACATTGTTGGGGAGGACTTTCTTAAACAGACTAGACTTATTTGGGGTTGGGAGCAAAATGCATCCACCCCTGAAGGGCTCACTATTCCACAAGAAGAAAATTGGGGGCTGCAAGGCAGAGATTTCCAAAGTTTATTTGTGGGAGCCATTGCCACTAAGGAGAGACTTATGTCAGGGCCCTGACAACCTGAGAAGCAGTCATTCCTCTCAGCATCCCACCCCTAGAAGCCCAGCATCCTGCTCAGTCTTCCCAATAGGAAGATAAACTTACTCATGGACCCAGGGAAGGAGGGGAAATCAGGGAAGCCTTCAGACTGCAAAGGATCTTTAGTGCTGTAGTCTCCAACTTTGGTAGCATTTTAAAGTTCACAAGTTACTTTCCTTGCAGGGTGAAATGGAAACCAACACTAATTGTTAAAGCTTTCTATTTTGTAAGCAAGGAAATGTAAACAAGAGATTTGAAATCACTTGACAATGGGTAAGCAAATACTAAAGTAGCCAGTGGCAATCATCTTTGACTTTCTTATGTCTTATCTCCTAGAGCAGGGATGAGAAACCTCTGGCCTGTGGGCTAAAGCAACTAAAGGCAGGACTCGAAATTCAATAACTCTAGCAACTTTTTAGGAGGGAATTAATGAAATATTTGATCACATATAGTCCATAAATGATATAAATATTGAGGTGCCTTTGGGAAAACCCCTGTCCTAGAAGATAGGTAAGATTTTGATAAATAGGATGATTCCAGTATATGATTGCATAGCCAACAGTGGGACAGCTCTACTCCCACACTACCCAGGACATCCAGGATATATCCTTTCATGCTTAAGAATGAACTAGCTACTTTTTTTTAGCCAATGGGGGGGAGCAAAGCCTAGGCACTTCCAAAAAGAGCCAAGTAAGAAAGTAACTTAAGTGGTTAGAATTTCTAGTATGCCTATTTATGCCTTATGAGTTAATTGTTAATCTAAAAAAAATCAATTGTTTTTTTAAAGAAAGATTTTATTTATTTTGAATTTTATAATTTTTTCCCCTAATCTTGCTCCCCCCCCAACAAAAGGCAATCTGTTAGTCTTTACATTGTTTCCATGTTATACATTGATCTAAGTTGAATGTGATGAGAGAAAACCTATCCTTAAGGAAGAAAGATAAAGTATAAGAGATAGAAAAATTACATAATAAAATAAGTTTTTTTTTTAAATTAAAGGTAATAGTCTTTGATCTTTGTTCAAACTCCACAATTCTTTCTCAGGATACAGATGGCATTCTCTTTCGCTGATATCCCAAAATTGGGCCTGATTGTCACACTGATGGAATGAGCAAGTCCGTCAAGGTTGATCATCATCCCCATGTTGCTGTTAGGATGTACAATGTTTTTCTGGTTCTGCTCATCTCGCTCAGCATCAGTTCATGCAAATCCTCCAGGTTTCCCTGAATTCTCATCCCTCCTGGTTTCTAATAGAACAATAGTGTTCCATCACATACATATACCACAGTTTGTTAAGCCATTTCCCCAATTGAAGGACATTCACTTAATTTCCAATTCTTTGCCACTACAAACAGGGCTGCTATGAATATTTTTGTACAAGTAATGTTTTTCCCTTTTTCATAATCTCTTCAGGGTATAGACCCAGTAGTGGTATTACTGGATCAAAGGGTATGCATATTGTTGCCCTTTGGGTGTAATTCCAAATTGCTCTCCAGAAAGCTTGGATGAGTTCACAGTTCCACCAACAATGTATTGGTGTCCCAGATTTCCCACATCCCTTCCAACACTGGTCATTGTCCTTTCTGGTCATATTAATGAATTGTTTTATCTCTTTCTTTCTCTATATTGGGGTTCAAAATCAACCACAAAAATATGTAGTCCAGGTTGTTAATGATGTAATGACTTAGTAGGAGGGATTCAAAAGTGGACTCTATGAGTAGAATTTGAAGGCATAAATTTGACAATACTTGAATTATTTTTGTGATAGAAATCTCCAAATTCTTCCCTTTTCTTTTATAGAGGTGAAGTCCACAACTCAGGGTAATAGGAGTTCATTTTTTAAAAAAACTGATTTTTGTCTGTACATCAACTTTACTTCTAAATATATCTATCCTTCCCTCATCATCTATTCTGAGAATTATCCTTTGTTAAAAAACAAAGGCAAAAATAGTTTAGCATAGTTAACCAATATATCAAATGAGCCTGATGGTAAATGCAATGTTTCCCATCCATAGTTTCCTACCTCTTTTTAATTATGATACAGTAACCAGTTTCAGATTGTTTTGTTCTTTCCATCACAATGTTATAATCACTTGAGTATATTACTTTCCTGATTTAGTTTACTGTTCCCTACATCAGTTCATATGTCTTCCCATTCTTCTCTGAATTCTTCATAGTTATCATTTCTTAAACTATAACTATATTCCATCATATTACTTTATTGAAATTTGTTTAGCTTTTCCTTGATTAGCAAGTATCTTTTTTTGTTTGAAGTTCCTTGATACCATAAAAAATGTTGCTGTTAATATATTGGTATTTCTCTTTCTATCTATTGGCCTTTGTTCTCCTAGTGGTATATGGCTAACAGTGGGATCTCTGAGAGGAGGGAAGGAAGGAAGGAAGAAAGGAAGGTAGGTCTGATTTAGAAAGCAAGAAGTAAAGATTAGGGCTGGGAGTAAAGTGCCAAAATATTGTCAAAATAAAATTAAAAAATAAAATAATGAAGATGGTATCAGTGAAACATTTTTTAAAAATAAATAATGGATAGATGATAACAAAAGATAGTTCAGAGACAGACAAACAGGACAGCTTTGAAACTAATATTGTTGAATTTATTAAATATTTTAAAACCTATATATAATAGTAATTTGCAGTTACATATACAAATTTGTTTCTATATTTCTTTGCACATGAAAATGTTTGCTTTTTGGTGATTGTATAGTTTAGAATTACAAAAATTAAAAAAGCATGCAAAAGAGGGATAGGTTCTTTAAGACTGGATCTTTTTACCTCATTCAGTCAAGAAATGCATAGAACTGATCCCAGCACCGAGAAACTATTTGATATAGGGCTTTGTATACTTTGACCTTTGAATTTAGGCTAATTTTTACCCATTCATAAGCAACTTAGTGGTCCCTACAATCCCTGAGACTCCCTATTTTAAGGCCAAACTTGGTATGATTGCTGGATTAGTTATAGCACACTGCAGCTCAGAATTCTTTTTTTCTTTTTTCTTTTTTACTTTCTTTTATCTTTTTTCAATTAAATGCAAAGGTAGTTTTCAACATTCATCCATTTGAACTTATGAGTCCACATTTTTCTACCACTTCTTTCTCTCCTCCTCATGGTAGTGAACAATCTGATATAGATTGTACATGTACAATCATGTTTAACATATTTCCATATTAGTCATGTTATGAAAGAGAATTTTAGAACAAAGGGGGAAAAAGCATGAGAAAGAAAAAGCAACATAAAAGAAGGTTTAAAAAGTGAATATATAGGGGGCAGCTAGGTGGCATAGTGGATAAAGCACCGGCCCCGGAGTCAGGAGTACCTGGGTTCAAATCCAGTCTCAGACACTTAGTAATTATCTAGCTGTGTGGCCTTGGGCAAGCCACTTAACCCCGTTTGCCTTGCAAAAATCTTAAAAAAAAAAGTGAATATAGGATGCTTTGCTCTTCATTCAGACTCCAATAGTATTTTCCATAATACATCTCTCAGGATTGTCCTTGATTACTGAACTGCTGAAAGGAATTGCATTCATCATAGTTGAACATCTCAGAATGTTGCTGTTAGTGTGTACAATGTTCTTCTGGTCTTGTTCATTTCACTCAGCATCAGTTCATTAAGTCTTTCCAGGCTTTTCTAAACTCTGACCACTTATGATTTATTTATTTATTTTTTTGGTATGGCAATGATGTTAAGTGACTTGCCCAAGGCCACACAGCTAGGTAATTATTAAGTGTCTGAGGTCGGATTTGAACCCAGGTACTCCTGACTCCAGGGCTGGTGCTCTATCTACTGTGCCACCTAGATGTCCCCTACTCATGATTTCTTACAAAACAATAGCACTTCATTATTTTCAGATACCATAACATGTTTAGCCATTCCCCAGTTGATGAACATCCTCCCAATTTCCAATTCTTTGATACCCCAAAAAGAGCTGCTATGAATATTTTTGTACCTGTGGGTGTTTTCCCCTTTTTTATGATCTCTTTGGGATTTAGACCTAATAGAGGTATGCAGCTAAGAATTCTTGAGTTCAAGCCTCTAACCTCAGCCTCCCTGTTAGGTAGAATTAAAGATGTGTGCCACTATATTGACCTTAGTTATGTTTTAGAGGAGATTCTTTTGCAGATATAGATTAAACTAAATGGTAACTAAGATTTTTGCAACTAAAAAATGCTGTGATTCTGTGTTTCCTATTAGAACTGGCCAAAAGTAGTATGGGAAGCCTTGGAAAGTGGTGACTTTCCATCACTATAGAGTTTTTTTTAAATTTTAAGTGATATGTTCTTTATTTCATATCACCATGGTTATCCCATATATTGCTTCTCCTCCTTCTCCTCTTCCTCTTTCTCTCCAAGAGCCTTTCTATAGGACAAATAGTAATTTTTTAGAGAGGAAAAAAAAAGTCAGCAAACTGATCAGTATCCTGGAAGAGTGTGAAAGCATGTGTAATGTGTAATAGCTGTGAATCTCTGACCTCCATGAAGAGGTAAGTTGGATTTTTCTTCCATATCTCTTCATGTGAGTTCTGCTTGATTTTATAATTTTATTACATTTATTTTTGATTTGTATGTCATTCTTTCCATTTACATTGTTGTAGTTACTGTGTATATTTTCTTGGTTCTGCTTACTTCATTCTGCTTCAGTTCATAAAGATCTTTGCATTTTTCTCAGTATTCATTACACAAGTCATTTCTTTTTTTACTGGGGAAATTGGTTTCTTTTTTATTTTCCAATTACATGTTATGAAAGTTTTTCAATTAATTTTTCAATTAATACATAATAAGTTACACAATTTTCTTCCATCCTTCCTTCCCAACCCCCTCCCCTTAGCAGTGACTAGTCTAGTGAACATTGTATATGTACATTTGTGTTTAATATGTTTACATATTAGTCATTTTCTGTGTGAGGAATTAGGACTAAAGGAAAAGAAAGAAAATCATGAGATATGAAGGAAAAACAAAGAATTTTTAAAAAGTGAACATAGTGTTTATTCAGATTCTATAGTATGTTTTTTTGGTTGGGTTATTTTATTTTGTTTTTCTTCATTTGAATGTGGATGGCATTGTCCATAACAGTTCTCCTAAGGTTGTTCCCGCTCTCTGACCTGCTAAGAGTTGCTGCATCCATCAAAGTTGATTATCTCACAATGTTGTTGTTAATGTATAAAATGATCTATTGATTCTGTTTCCCTTGCTCAGCATCAGTTCCTGTAATTCTTTCCATCATTCATGGTTTCTTATAGAACAATAGTACTCCATAACATTCATATACTATAACTTGTTCAGCCATTCCCCACTCGATGGAATTTCCTTCAATTTCCAATGCTTTGCCACTAAAAAGAAAAAGAGCTGCTATGAATATTTTGGAACATATGGGAAGTTTCCCATTTTTATGATTTCTTCTAAATATAGGCCTAGTATTGGTATTGCTGGGTCAGAGGATATGATCAATTTTATTTCCAGAATGGTTTTATTAGTTCACAACTCTACCAACAGTGCATTTATGTTTTGATTCTCCCACAACCTCTCCAATATTGATTGTTTTCACTTTTTGTCAAATTAGCCAATCTCTTAGTGGTGCTACCTCATAGTTGTTTTAATTTCTCTAATCAATAATGATTTGGAGCATTTTTCATATGATTATATATAGCTGCGAATCTCTGACCTCCATGAAGAGGTAGATTGGATATTTCTTTTCATATCTCTTCATTTGATTTTGTAATTTTATTACATTCACTTTTGATTTGTATGTCATTCTTTCCATTTAATTTCTTTGTTTGAAAACTGCCTGTTCATATCTTTTGACCTTTTGTCAGTTGGGGAATGACTTGTAACCTTATAAATTTAACTGCATTAGTTTTATTAGTGGAAAAACTTTAATATAGTCAAAATCATCCATTTTGTGATTTATAATAATCTCTATTTCTTATTTGCTCATACATTCCTCCCCTTTCTATAAATCTAACAGTGTTTCTTGATCTGTTAATTTGTCTATGATACACAAGACATTTCTTATAGCACAGTGTTTCCAATTGCTAGTTATCACAAAAAGTGCTGCTATAA
Source organism: Macrotis lagotis (assembly GCF_037893015.1). Lineage (NCBI taxonomy): Eukaryota > Metazoa > Chordata > Mammalia > Peramelemorphia > Peramelidae > Macrotis > Macrotis lagotis. The sequence continues at coordinate 115,384,776 of NC_133661.1, forward strand.
ATATTTTGGATATGGGAACTTTCTTTTTATTAATGACTTCTTTGGTGTGTAAGCTCCAAAAATACAGTCTCCAATTCAAAGGGTCTGGTTATTTTAGTCACTTTATTTGCATAATTCAAATTGCTTTCCAGAATGGTTATTCCATCATTCTCTCCCTAACTAAAAAGGAAATTCATTAAAGAAGGAACTTTTCATGAACAATAATACACCAAAATATAATGAAACTTGAAGAAGATAATTTATTTGTACTTAGGTGAAAAATTATAATCCACAGCATCTGAGGAAAATAGATTGTATGGAACCAAGTGAGAGGTGGGGGAAAAATACAATAAACTTGGAGCTAGGGATAAAGGTAATTCCATCCAATAATGCTGTTCTTTCTTTTCCAGGTCTCAAGGAATTTCTTCTTTCCTTTTTTGACATAGGAGAGAAATCCAAAGATTTTAAACTGAAGCACTATTAAATTCACACTTCTGAACAGGATTTGATTTCTTCACAATATAAAGAACACAGTTCTTCGTGTCAAAAAAAATCTATAAAGTTTTCCCTGTCGAATACATTAGGAATTAGGTGGCTTTGGGAAAGAAAAAGCAAGAAAGAAAAGAAACTGGTTAGAATCTTCTTTGAGTCACTTCTTCCATGAAGCCCTCCCTGATTACCCCATCTTTTTGGAGATTAGTTTGCTTCCTCACCTTGTAAATTATCAGTCTCTTCCATAATAAAAAGATGAACTTCATTAGATTCTTTGAGCTTGGGGATTTGCTTTAAAATAACTTTCTAACATTTCTTCCTAGGTGATGGGTGCTATAATGGGAGAGGCTTTGGACCCTCTTCCTCTTGAGGCCAACAAGTGACCCTTGAATATGGGTTTTGGTTCTTTGCCTCAATATTTGTTCTTTCATTTTAGGTGAAGAAAATTGGAGGCTATGACCCTGTAAGTGTTAAAAGATCATAACACGCAAAGTATCTGGAAGTGTAATCTATGCCAGATTTTACAGCCAGTCTAACATTAATCTGTGCAATTGTAAGCTCCAGGAGGGCAGGGACTGTCTTTTAGTCTTTTTTCTGTATCACTAGGGCATAAGCACAGTAGCTGGCTCTTAATAGACATTTAATAATAAATATTTATTGAGTAGGAACTTTTGGGACCCGGAGAAACTGAGACAGGGACTCATACAGTGACAATTCCACATTGTAACATGAACATGATGAGAACCAGACTTAGTTGATAGTGAAGTCTGAGCCCACTGTCCCTAAAGGTCAAAATGTGTCCCTGAGGTATGGAGGGAAGATTTTGTATTTTTGTAATTGCTATATCTTTGAAGTAAATATCCTTTTGTCAAAGGTAATGTATGTTAAATGGTTAGGTAGACCTTGGATGCTAGACAAGGGCAGTCAACAGTGAGGCTAACATACCTGGAATGGGGGGACTAGAGCTGATAGAAAGAAGTGACATCCTAACCATATAGAGATTCCCCTAGAATTCTGAGATGAAGAAGTAGCTCAGATACAATGAGGGACTAGAGTACACACTACACATAGGAAAACTAAAATATTCACAGCAGCCCTTTTCTGTGGTTAGGAGCAAGCTGGAAATAAAATGGGTGAGTAATGTTTGAGCAATGGCTGAGCAAATTGTGATACATAAATGTAATGGAATATTGTTGCACCATAAGAAACAATGAGTTAGAAGGAATTCAGAGAAACATTGGAAGATTTTTATGAATTGATGCACACTGAAGTAAGCAGAAGAATCTAGACTAAAATCAGACAAACTGATAAATTGTAATTACTAGTCTTGGCTTTGGAGAATAAACAGAAACATACTTCTCTCTTTGGGGAAAGGTAGTGGAATGGAAATGCAGACACAGAATGTTCTATTCACTGTTAGCAATGTTAGTTGGTTCTATTTGTTTTTGAATGTTACAAGGAAGGGTTTGATATATGTATGTGTGCAGTATGGTGGCTATTGAGATTTGTATGTCACATAAAAACAAAGTAATCAATAAAACCTTGTTAAAAATAGTAAGTTTTTGGCCAGAGTAGTCTAGTGAACAGATGTAGATGTCGCTAAGCATAATTGTCCCAACTAGACTCAGTTGTTCTTCATAGGAAATGTTTCTTATTTGGAACTATGCCCAAAGGGCAACAAAAATGAGTATACCCTTTGACCCAGCAATACCACTAGTGGGTCTATACCCTGAAGAGATGATGAAAAAGGGTAAAAACTTCACTTGTACAAAAATATTTATAGCAGCCCTGTTTGTGGTGGCAAAGAATTGGAAATCAAGTAAATGTCCTTTAATTGGGGAATGGCTTAGCAAACTGTGGTATATGTATGTCATGGAACACTATTGTTCTATTAGAAACTGGGAGGGATAGGAATTCTGGGAAGCCTGGAGGGATTTGAATGAACTGATGCTGAGTGAGATGAGCAGAACCAGAAGAACACTATACACCCTAACAGCAACATGGGGGTGATGTTCAACCTTGAAGGACTCACTCAGTCCATTAGTGCAACAATCAGGAACAATTTTGGGCTGTCTGCAAAGGAGAGTGCCATCTGTCTCCAGATAAAGAGCTGTGGAGTTTGAACAAAGTGCAAGGACTATTCTCTTTAATTTAGGGAAAAAAAACAGATATCTTATTTTCTGATCTTGTTACGTCTTAGACTTCTTGTCTCTTAAGGATATGATTTCTCTCTCATCACACTCAATTTGGATCAATGTACAACATGGAAACAAGGTAAAGACTGACAGATTGCTTTCCATGGGGGATGGGGGGCAGGGAAGTAAGATTGGGGGTGGGAAATTGTAAAACTCAGATAATATCTTTAAATAAAAAAAGGAAATGTTTCTTACAAGGTGCTCTAGATCATTGCATTTGGCTAACAATGTCACACAACTCTGCCTCATTTAAATATGATTCATGAGCAAATCAAGATAGCCCCTCACCATTTGGCGGACAAAGGATGAACAGTTTGGTATGGGAAGGGGAGGAATACTCCTCTCCTAACTTTCTCTTCTCCATTTAAAAAACTGCTGAGTGGACAAAGCTAAATGAAGCCTCTGCACAGACATTAAAGCTACAGATCCCACCAAAAAAAAGGTAAGATCCAAAGAAGTTTTCAGGGTTAGATATCTTGGAGGATCTTCAGTGAAGGTCTGTCTTTTTGTGGGAAAAGGGGAAGTAAAGCTCAACTAGGCAGAGAGCAGCTGGAGACTTTTAGACAACAGCACAAGTCCTGGCAGCTTTATAGCAGGCAAAAGATAGGACTGGGTTATGAACAAATCTCTGCAAAGAGAGAACCTGGACATAAAGGAGGAAACAAACCTGTGCAAAGGCAAGGCCTGGACTGCATAGGCAACATCTTCGCCAATGACAAGCCAGGGATCAGGCCCCAACCCCAGCATAAAAGCTTGGGTCTATGCTCCCTATATGCCAGGATTAGAGCTCAGACAATCAAGATGAGCAAAAAAAAAAAAAAAAAAAAAGCTAAAAGAGGGCTCACTATAGAAAGCTACTATGCAGATAAAGATGATAATGACATCTCAGAAGAAGAAAACAGTGAAATATTATCTACAAGAGAAGTCTCAAAAAAATCTATGAATTGTACTCAAATTCAAAATAGAAGGGCTGAAAAAAGAATTTCAAAACCAAAGAAGGGAGGAAAAAGAAAAATGGAAAAAAAAGAAATGAGAGTCATGCAGGAAAATCATGAAAAATTGACCAAAGAAATCAACTCCTTTAAAAGTAAAAATAAAATCTACCAACTGGAAAAGGAATGCAACTCAGCAAAGAGTAAAATTAACCAACTGGAAAAGAAAAAAAAGCTAACTATAGAAAATAAAACACAAAATTAGAATTGGACAAATAGAAACAAATGAATTTATGAGACTGTAAGATTCCATCAAGTAAAGTAAAAAGGCAGAAAAAATTGAAGAAAACAAAGTGCCTTTTAGGAAAAAAACCAAACAATCTGGAAAATAGATCCAGAAGAGATAATTTACAAATTTTCAAACTACCAGAAAGCCTAGATCAAAATAATAAAAAAGAATCTCCTAAACATCTTTCAGGAAATTATCAGGGAAAAACTGTCAAAATTTGCTAGAGCAAGAAGACAAAGTAGCTGTTGAAAGAATACAGAACTCCATAACAAGATCCCAGGATAAAAACTCCAAGGGCGATCATAGTCAAATTCCAGAATTCTCAAATAAAGAAGAAAATTACTGCAAGCAGCAAAAGAAGCACTTTAAATATAAAGGAAATACAATCAGATATACACAAGACTTATTAGCTTCAGCACTGAAGGATCAGAGGACCTGGAATATCATATATTGGAGGGCAAAGAACCTTGGATTACAACCAAGAATTTACTACCCTGCAAAATTCGGCATATTCTGTCAGGGGAAAAGATGGATGTTCAACAAAATAGAGGACTTCCAAAATTTCTTGATAAAAAGACCAGAACTGAACAGAGAATTCAATCTTCAAATACAAGACTCAAGAGGTACATAGAAAGGGAAATGAAAAGGGAAAAAATTATTAATCAAGAACATCAAATAGTATACAGCCCTATATGGGAAGTTACTCTTGTAAGCCTTGAGAATTGTATTTCTTTTAGGATAGTTAAAGGATTGAATATAATTGAAGAGATTGGATTTAGACGATATGGGTATGTTGGTTCTTGTCTTTCCATTGAAAAGGACCGTGATGGCATCACTATGTTTCAGACAAAAAGCCCAGATGAAAAACTGGGATGTTTACTCTAAACTTATGTGTCTCAGTTTCCTTTGACAGAATTTAATTCTGTCTTGCTCATAAAACTTAGTACTTTCTCTGATAAGGGTATCCTTTGCTGGGCTTTTAGAGTCAGTGTTTCCCATTCCTTACCATCAATTGTAAAGTTCTTAAGAGACACCTACAGAGTGTTCCAGTACTTAGAACATTTAGAGAATTTAAATCACAATTGACTTTAGGGCCAGAGGGTGGGAACCCACTCAATCCATATTTCATTTAACAAGGGTTTAAGTACTATGGTTGGAGAGCTAAGGGGGCAGGGGAGTGTGAGAGAGAGTCTACTTGAGGGGGGGTACAAATAGTTCATGAAATGATTTGGCTTTGCATAGTGCTTTGGTTCATGAGGATTGTGTATCCTTGGAGGGTACTTAAAAGAAAGTAAGGTATAAAATGATTATAATTTGATGTTTAAAAAAAAGATTGTTGAATGGGTGTTTCTTATTGGATAAATCACCAATTAATTATTTTTGGTTTAGCCTTATCACCATCCTCATATACAAGAGTGATCAATAAGAATTATTCTGATGTCCTAAAGTGCTGGTTCTCCTACGCTAAGTCAGAACACAGGAGGCAGTGCCCACAGTACCAGTTCCACAGAGAGTGCTCCATCCAACAGACCAGGAAGTTTTCCTGATCATTCCTGTTATATTTGTGTTACCCTGCATCACAAGCAGCATGGAGATGGAAATTTCCACAGAATCATCAGTACCATAGCTATGGACCTGAGGGAGGATGGGAGAATTTTCAAGTGACTGTGACTGAGAGTTTGGAATTCACTTTCAATTTTGGGAAACCTGTGCCTGAGCTTCTTACATTTTTAAGCCTCAGCAATACAGAGACAGAGACAAAAATAGAGACTCAGAAAGAGACAGAGACAGAGACTCACAGACTTTTAGGGAAAATATTGCTACAAAGGTTGACTGTGTTGATTAGATCTGGTTTTATTGAGATGACTATCCCTTAAGATAATTTTCTCCTTCTTTGTTTCTTAATATGGAAAAGATGGGGTTAGAGGGAGCAGACACTTGCTATTTGTTGTGCCTACTCCTCCAGAGTTTTTGACTCAGCTATTTTTTGTGAGTAAAAGGAGTTAAAGCAGGAAAGCTACAGTTTCTATGAAACTGGAACTGGTTATGCCTAGTCAGCATACACCCACAGCTGTTGACCATGTCTCTGAACCTCCTATTTTTTGCTTTTTCTTATTCTCATTATTATATAAAGAAATTATTGACTATCTTATCTTGTCTATTCAATGTTATTCTAGCTGATAATAGATTTTGAGGAAGAGTAGCCTGGATAAAAGTACTAAGACACATCCAGAAGAACCTAGCATGAGATAAGTGACGGATATAACAATAATAGTTAATAATGGTTCAATCTATAAAGCACATAAGTGTCAGATGCTGTGCTAAGTGTTTTACAATTATTATCTCATTTAATTAGGTGAGGTAAGGTGCTGTTATATCCCCATTTTGCAGTTGAGAAAACTAAGGCAAATAGGGTAAAGTGACTCACCCAAGGTCACACAGTAAGTGTCTAAGGCTAGATTTGAACTCAGAAAGATGAGTTAGCTGATTTCAGGTTGGGCACTTTGTGCACTATGATGCCACCTAGCTGCTAGATACCAAAGTCTGAAGAAACACACTCATACCATTGATTAAATTGAAAACTGAGGTTGCAGCTTTTTTTTTGTAATGAAACACTATTTTTACTTGAAAGAATGACATAAAGGATGGTTATTCAGACTTAGGTATCTTTTAGACATTTTCTCAAAAATGGGTTATGTAAACCTATTACTTCAAGGAAAAGACTTGATGGTATTTGTTGCCAATGATAAGATATAAGCTTTTGAATGAAAATGAGAATTTTGAAAAACAACTACTGAAACTTGATAACATTTCAATATTTAAAGTCTTTTCTGATGAGATTAGTGGTGATATTTAACCAATGTGATTTTTTGATATTGTAACATGAAATGTAGCAACAATTGGAAGACCTGCGTTGGTCCAACTTAGTGAATCATTATTTTCCAAAGGACCAATGCATGATATTAAAAAAATCCATACAAGATACAAGATAAACAATGGATTTTAATGTGACAGAACATGAAAAGGTCACGAGTTAGGTTCAGATTCTACATTACAACTAATCTTTAAGCAACTACCACTGGTTGAGTTTGGATTTATTGTCAAAGACTATCCACAATTTTCTGAGAAAAGACATTAAAATACTCCTTCCTTTTCTAACTAGATTTTTGTCAAATACTGCAAACAAAATAAAACATATCTCAATAAATTCAATAGAGAAGCAGTTAGGAGAATCAAACTATCTTTTACTTAGAAATTAAAGAGAGTTACAAAAAATATGCAAAATAGGGGCAGCTAGGTGGGACAGTGGATAGAGCACCAGCCCTGGAATCAGGAGTACTTGAGTTCAAATCTGGCCTCAGACACTTAATAATTACGTAGCTGTGTGGCCTTGGGCAAGCCACTTAACCTCATTGCCTTGCAAAAACTAAAAAAAAAAAAAAAAAATGCAAAATAATGCCATTCTTCTTAACATTTTTGTTTTGGAAAATAACTATTTTCATAAAAACATATACGTTAACATTAGAACAGGTTTATCATTTTTAAAAATTTTTTAACATTTTTATTTAAAGTTTTGAATTCCAAATCCTATTTTTTCCCCTTCCTCCTTTTCTCCCCCCACCCTGAGACAATAAGCAATCAGATATAGTCATACATGTGCAATTACATAAAACATTTCGATATTAGTCATTTTGTACAAGAAGACTCATTAAAAAAAGGAAAACTTGAAAAATAGCATGCTTCCATTTATATTCTGTCAATAACAGCTCTTTCTCTGGAGGCGAATAGTATGCTTCATCATTAGTTCTTTGGAATTTTGTTGAATCATTGTATTACTGAGAATAGTTAAATTGTTGTGGCTTGCTTCCTTGGGGCCCACAGTAGTGACCTCCTTTCCGGAGGGGAGCTGAGAATAAGGAGTCAAACCACTACTGCCTTATGCCTCCAGCTCAATTTTATTACTGCTTAGCTATTACATATATACTGTTAGGTCTCCTGGGGTAGAACAAAGAAAATGAGGTAATGGGAGGTAAACAAGCGGTGTTTACTTGCAGCGCCTTGGGTTACAGGATAAGGGGGTACGTAAGGGGGGAGGTGGTAAAACATAGCTGTCTAGTGCCCTTGGTCTGTGGGGCAGAATGTCCAGCTCCCAAGGACTCCGGCACACCTTATCTCTCAGGGTGGCAAGCTAGCTCCTGAGACTGTCCAGGTGGCAGTTTACTTGGAAATGATTTGTGTCATGGCTGTAGAATAGCCTGTGTACCCACATTAAATCATTCACAATTTTTCAACAAACAATATTGCTGTTACTGTGGTCAACATTCTCCTGGTTCTGTTCACTTCCTATGCATCAGTTTATCTAAGTATTTTCTTTTTTTTTTTAATTTAATATTTATTCTCATTTTGTACAAATAATGTTTTTTTACATTAATAAAATATTCTTGTTTAAGAGTAAACGAAATACCCCCTCCCCCCCATAAATATAGACTTGCTTGGGCGATAAAGTAAAGGGGAGAGAAAAAAATTAAAATTAAAAAAAATTAGTAATAATTGTAGGTATGGCCAGGTGGCACAATGGATGAAGCACCAGCCCTGGAGCCACAAGCACCCGAGCCCACATCCAGCCCCGTAGACCCAACAATCACCCAGCTGTGTGACATGCAAGCCACCCAATCCCCACTGCCCTGCAAAAACCAAAAAGAAGGGAAAAAAAAGATCCAAAATAAATAAAATAGTAATAATAGTAGGGGTGGCTGGGTGGCAGACAGAGCATTGGCCCTTGAGCCAGGAGCACCTGGGTCCAAATCCGGCCTCAGACACCCAATGATCACCCTGCTATGTGGCCCCAGGCAGGCCACCCAGCCCCATTTGCCCTGTACCCCCCACCAAATAATAATAATAATAGAAAATGTGCCTGAGTCTTTGTTCCAACACCAACAGCTCTGTCATGGGTGGATCATATTCTTTATGATAAGTCCATGGCAAAAGTTACTTTCATATTTTTCACCCTTGCCATTTCTGATTGCAACTCCCTCCTTTCGTATTTCTCTACTACCATGTACTATATTTTCTCTCTCCTTTCACTCTGACTCTGCTGTAGGGTCCCTGAGTGGCACAGCAGACAGATCCCTGGTCCTGAGGCCAAGAGGCCCTGAGCCCCCATACCATCCCTTAGGCCCAGCATCCACCTGGCCCTATGGTCTCAGACAGGCCATCCAATCCCAGCCCCTTGCAAGAAGTTAAAAAGAAAATGTGTTATATCTGACCAGTCTCCCCCCATGGTCCATCCTCTCCTCCTTCATTCACATCTCCATCTCTTCCCCCTGTCCCCCCCCCTCCTTCTTACTCCAGATGTCTATACTCCATTGAGTATATATGCTGTTTCCTCTCCTAACCACCTCTGATGAGAGCATAGATTCCCTCATTCCCCTTTGCCTTCCCCCCTTCCATATCATTACAATAGCTCATGGTAATAAAGAAACATCTTATTATATGAAATATCTTGGCCTATTCCCCCTCTCCGTTTTCTTTCTCCCATTACATTTCCCTTTTTTTCCTATACTGACTCCATTTTTATACCATATTTTATCTTCAAATTCAGCTTTCTCCTGTGCTTTAACTATAAAAGATCCCTCTACCTGCTCTATTAACTGAGAAGGTTCATATGAATATTTATCAGTGTCATTTTTCTATACAGGAATACATGCAGTCCATCATCAAGTCTGTCATATTTTCCCCTTCTCCTCCAATCTCTATGCTTCATCTGAGTCCTGTATCTGAAGATCAAACCTTCTTCTGTTCAGCTCTGGACATTCTAACAGGAACATTTGAAATTCCCCTGATTCATTGAAAGTCCATCTTTTTCCCTGGAAGAGGACATTCAGCCTTGCTGGGTAGTTGATTCTCGGTTGCATTCTAAGCTCTTTTGCCTTCCGGTATATTATATTCCAAGCCCTACGAGCTTCCGATGTAGTTGCTGCTAAGTCCTGTGTGATCCTGACTGCAGTTCCACGGTATTTGAATTGTGTCCTTCTGGCTGCTTGTAATATTTTCTCTTTGACTTGGGAGTTCTGGCTATAATATTCCTAGGGGTTGGTTTTTTGGGATCTCTTTCTCAGGGGGGGATCTGTGGATTCTCTACATTTCTATTTTGCCCTCTGCTTCTAGGATATCAGGGCAATTTTCCTGTAGTAATTCTTTGAAAATGATGTCAAGGCTCTTTTCCTGATCATGACTTTCAGGTATTCCAGTAATTTTTAAATTATCTTTCCTAAGTCCGTTTTCCATATAAGTTGTTTTTTTCAATGAGATATTTCACATTTTCTTCTAATTTTTCATTTTTTTGGTTTTGATTCCTGATTTCTGGTAAATTCATCAGTCTCCCTGAATTCTATTCTTTGTCTGAAGGATTTGTTCTCCTCAGAGAGTTTTCTTATCTCTTTTTCCATCTGGCCAATTTTGCTTTTTAAAGCATTCTTCTCCTCAATAACTTTTTGAACTGTTTTATCCATTTGACCTAAGCTGGTTTTTAGCATGCTATTTTCTTCAGCATTTTTTTGGATTTCCTTGACTAAGCTGCTGACTTCATTTTCATGTTTTTCCTGCATCTTTCTCATTTCTTTTCCCAGTTTTTCCTTCTAACTCCCTCATTTGATTTTCAAAGTCTTTTTTGAGCTCTGTCATAGCCTGAGACCAATTTCTGTTTTTTCTTGGAGTCATTAGATGCAGGAGCTTGTGCTTCCTCATCTTCAGACTGAGTGTTTTGATCCTTCTTGGGTTCATATGCAAAATATTTCTCAATGGTGTTCCTCTTATTTCTCTGCTTGCTCATTTTCCCAGCCTGGGCCTGGTTTTGGGGTGCTTCCTGAGCTTTTGGGACACTCCCACAAGGGTCTCAGTGTGTGAGGCTCTGTCCTCTCTCCTGGTCTGTGAATGACCATATGCGCCCCCCTCTGCCATGGGGCTGAGGTGGGGGGGCCCTGCTGTTCTATGGGGGGGCCTAGACTGAGATCAGGATCTGAATGTGGTCAGACCCCAGGGACAGAGGACAGAGCTCTGCAGTCTCTCTCTCTTCACTCTCCTCCCTAGGTTCAATGGGCTCATGCCCTGGGGGCTCCTGCTTACTGGCTCCGCCTGCTTCTCTGTTTCCTGGATCTGGGCTGCCACAAGACCATGTTGCTGTGTGTGTCCTGAGGGCTGGGCTTCACGTGCTTGCTCTGGCAGAGGTCCCCCCACTGTTCCCCCACTTTGTGCCCGGTGCTCCCAGGGGCGTAGCTCAGGAAACTCCTTTTTTCTAAAATTTTTTTTAGGTTTTTTTTTTTTTGCAAGGCAATGGGGTTAAGTGGCTTGCCCAAAGCCATACAGCTAGGTCATTATTAAGTGTTTGAGTCCAGATTTGAACTCAAGTACTCCTGATTCCAGGGCCAGTTCTCTATCCACTGCACCACCTATCAGCCCCCAGTCAGTATTTATTAAGCTTTTTAATTGTTACTCCCTGTGCTAGTAATTGGAGCAAAGACAGAATATCTTTGCCCTCAAAGAACTTACACTCTTGCTTGATAGGAATGGAAAAACATTGCATGAAATATTACATATAATAAGATAAAAAGCTGACCCCTAAGATGAATTATAAAGAGGGAGATGTGCTTAACTCCAGTATATACCCCACTGGGTATATACTGGGGGATAAACTTGAAAATATCAGAAGATGGAGGCTAGGGTCACTTTCTCTCATTCCAACATTTGTCCCCACTTGAGGAGCCCAGAATCACAGCCTGTCTCTTTAATCTGCCTTGACCATTAGGTGCTACAAGAATTTGTAGCTTCTCTCCTGACTCTCTTTTCACTCATTAAAAGGGATAAAGGTGGATTGACCAGAAGCAATCAGCTGAGCACCCACAAAGTAGCTCTAGACATGAGCTATTGATTTGATTATACAAGATAATGTATGCAGTTATGGCATGGATTATCTATGTAATAATGAATATAGAGAATCATTCATAAAAAAGGGAGACCAGAAATCAAGAAAGTTTGCTTGAAACTAGAGATACAAGATTTTCCTATTTTTAGTAAGATTATAAAAAATTTTACATTGTATTTTCTAGATCTATGCAGAGCCAATTCCTATGAAATTTGTCAGTGAGAGGAAAAATTATTTAAAGAGTTTGAGCAATAGTGGGGGGGTTATTACTTCTTTCCCTAGGAGACTATAAACATTTTTTGTTTGCTTTGGTATTTCTTAGCCAGTTCAGACTGACTAAGAAATAATAGATAGAGGAATATGTACATATATATATATATATATATATATATATATATATGTCTGTGTGTGTGTGTGTGTGTGTGTGTGTGTGTGTGTAAAAATATACAAGAATTTCAAGGAGAAATCCATCCTGTGTGAACTGAATCCCTTCTAACAGAACCATTTAGATAGTAGTAAGAAGCCTTAGGATAGCATTGCCTTATAACAGGGACTGTCTTCACATTTGTACTTGTATTCTCAGTGCTTACCACAGTAGATACTTAATAAATGATTATTGAATGATTATTTCTAGTTAACCTCATAATTGATTAAGGGGCATCCTAGGCTGGTACATATGTACACATATATATAAAATTGTTGCTCAACTATACTGGAATATGAAGCTAAACTGCATATAAAATACTATGTTATTTTCCTTTTTTCATAATTCTGCCCTGAAATTGTCTTGGGGAGAAAAGTCATGTATGAAAGCATGGAGGGAACTATATACACCTCTGTTTCTCTCCAAGTCAGAAATGGTTTGGATATTAGTTAATGGAAAATTGAGTAAAATCATTTCAGGCAGTATGATTTTAATATTTTTAATTTGACCATTACCTAAAACTTCAGGATCTTTTACAATGCTTTTTAGATGCCCTCTAGAAGTCCCATTTATTCCCATATTAATCCCCAGAGTTTCATAGTAGACATTTGTCTTGAGGAGTCTTAGGAGATATTCTATCAGACATTGGATACATGCTCGAGGAAGACAAGAGATTTCTTTATGATTGTTATGAGGTCAAAATATTGTTTGCCTTGATACTTTCTCAGGAAGTAATCACCATATACCAATCTTGATTATTCCTCAATTCTTACTTGATACTTTGTCCCCCAACAGCACTTATGGATAAGGCCATTGTTCCTTAGAAAAGAAGCAGTTATTGGCTCCTCAGAGATTCTAATTTCTTCCTTTTTTAGGAAGAGTTTCATATCTATTATTTAACTCCAAATGTTCTCTTCTTTCTGTGATATTAATATCACATTCGTCCTTCTTTATATCACATTCATTTACACTGAACCTCTTTAAATATGTCTGTATATCTTGGCCTTTTCAGATTTGTTTTTCCCTTTGGGCAGATAGGGACACAAACTTGATAGAGTGCTGAGTGGAGTTAAGAAGACCTGAATTCAAATCCAACCACAGATACTTACTAGCTCAGTTTTCTCAAATATAAAATGGAGATTATAATAATTCCTACCTCATAGGGTTGTTGTAAGAACCAAATGCTTAGAATACTGTTTGGAACATAACAGACATTTCCTTCCTTCCTGTCCTTTCCTTCCCTCTCCTTTGTTTTCATGTTGAAGGCTTTTTCAGTATTTAAAAGGAACACTTCATTTCCATGAAAACATTAAGAGGTGCTTTTATACTTTGGCCATAGATAACAATTCCCTGACCATAATGAGAATATAAGCATGGCACACTCTGCAGGTCATTGTAAAATTCTTCCTTACTCTCCATACATTACTGGGAATGCCATCTTTATTCCTTTGAAATTATCTCAAAGTACTCCATCAGCTTCAAAAATCATAAACATGCCATGTCTGCCTTCATCAAAGTCATTGATAAATATGCTAAATACCATAGTACTAAGGACAGATCCTTATAACACTCTATAAGATACCTCCCATCAAACTGACATTGAGCTATTAATTTAAGTGGTTTAGTCATTCACCCAACTTTGAAAGCACATGACAGTAGTCATCTAGCCCATATTTTTTTTTCCCTCTTGTCCACAAGGATAGCACGAGTGACTTTATCAAATGCTTTAATGAAATCTAGGTGACACAGAGGTGATAAATATCATAGGAACACCAATTCAGACATGAAAAAGGCCTTAGATTGTCTGGTCTAATCTTGTCATTTTACAGATATGTGAAGTGAGATCCATTGAGGTAAACTGATTTGCTTAAGGTCTCTTAGGTAGTAAGAGAAAGAAATGGAATTTGCAGGTAAGACTCAAATTTCATTTCCATTGGAGTAAGTAACCTCAACCTAATCAAGCTAGGTAGATAGAAGGAATGAATGTGAGAGGTATTTCAAAGGAAGAACTGTTAGTGACTAACAATTAGACATGGTAGAGGGAGGGAGAGAGAGAAGAGTTAAAGATATCACTGAAGTTTGAATGTCTTCAATTAAGAAACAATCTCCTAATTGTCTAGGAGAATGATGGTACCATGAACAGAAATTGGGAGAGAGGGCAGGTCTGGTTGGTGGGGCAGGGAAGGTGATGGACTTGTTGAGTTTGAAAGTCTGTGTCTGATCTTTACCCTTTGACTTCCCCAGAACATGGCTAAAACAATCTTTTTTTACAATCATTAGCAGTTTTCTCAAGACCCAAATTCTGGACTTTAGTCTTTGTTATATAGCCCTGATCATATTTTCTATATACATCCTTACAAAATCTCCTTTTCTTCCTCTTCAGGATCATTTGCAAATGGATCATCAAAATTGTGTTCTGTAGAAATTCCCGTTCTTCTTGAGTCATCTTCCCTTTGAATTCCTCAGGTTAATTCCTACTATTAATTTTCCTTCTACTTCAAAACTTTTTTATCCTGGACTTTTCAAAATCTACTTCCTTAATAATTAGGTTTATCTTTATAAAGTATGAAAAGGTTTTTTCAGCTACTCAGATCCAAATAGAAAGTAGTCATTTTGGAGAGCATCATTTTTGCATGCAAAGGACATTATAAAGACAGGGGCATGCAAGGACAACATTATAAAGACAGGGGCATGCAGTTGAAGGAACACTGGACTTGGAGTTATAAGATAAGAGTTCAAGTCCTCACTCCCATATTTACAAGCCATGTGACCTTGGGCAAGTCACTTACCAGTTTTCTCATCTGTAAATTGAAGATTATAAACCTTGTATCTCTTACTTCTCAGGATTTTTTTGTGGATGTCAAATGAGACATTGGATTTGACTCTTAAGTAGTCTACATAAGCAAGAAACTACATGAATGTTATTATTATTATTATTACAAAATATGTAATCTTTGTTTACTCTACTACAGAGTTGACCACTTTCTTATATATTAAAGTAGATTATCCAAAAATACTTCTAATTTGATCTTGAGATATATTCTATGGTATTTTCAGCAATAGTACACCCTAATTTTGTTTTGTTTTCCATTGATTTTTTTTTTTTTTAGGATTTTGCAAGGCAAATGGGCCACATAGCTAGGTAATTATGAAGTGTCTGAGCCCGGATTTGAACCCAGGTAGTCCTGACTCCAGGGCCAGTGCTTTATCCACTGCGCCACCTAGCTGCCCCATTTTTCATTGATATTAAAACACTTTCCTTAAGAAAATTCCTTAAGAAAATACCAGGAAGTATATTAAATTGCTTACTGTCTCAGGGAAGGAGGAAGTAAGAAAGGTGGGGAGAAAATTAGAAACTCAAAAAAAAAATGAATGTTACATGTAATTGAGGAAAAATAAAATATTATTTTAAAAAAGAAAATACTAGGAAAACAGACAAGAAACATGTCAGATATCAGGAGGAAGTTAATTTAGGATTCCATATTTGCTACCATTAATCATCATAATGGCTGGTGCACACATAGCTCTCTCAGGGAGGCAGCATAGTGTGCTGAAAATGGTTTTGTACTTAGAATCAGAAGTCCCGAGTTCTAGTTCTGTCTCTTATCCTTGCTAACTTTGTGACCCCAGGCAAGTTAAACACTCAGAGTTAATGTGTGATATAAATGTGAGCTATAATTACTCATAGGAAAATTGTCAATGAAAGAAGATTCATTGAACTGAGGACTCTTTATTATTTTGCCATAAAAAATGGCAAATTATAATCAATAACTGAGATCTTTCTGCTCAGAGTAGTTCTGGTGGACTGGAACTTACCTGAGACAGAAAGTCATATGTTTATTGAAGCACAAACAATCTTGACAGTCTTTAATCTACCACCTTCTCCCTTGCTCATAGAACTTGTCATCCATAAGGCATCCTAAATATACAACTGTCAAACAGTTTTTACCAAAAAGATGGAGAAGAATTACTTTAACAACAAATTACTCAGCTACTTAAAATGGATTTTGCTTTCCCTAAATGGTCTTTTTGAGCACATTTATGGCCAAAAAATAAACTGAAGTAGGAAATTAAAGCAAGAGAATGGGCATCTATTTGTTATTATATATGGTATATGCCAAGATTATTGTTTCATTTGTACAAATAAAGTCATGATTAGTAGGAATTCTGACATCTGAGAAGAGGGAGAATGGAATGGGAACGAATCTGGGGCAAGACTATATAAAACTAGGCATGGAAAGACAGCATGGTGAGGCCCTACTGCAGTAGAGAGGAATTGACCAGGGACTCTGGAAGGCTTTGGGATCTTGGGGTTTTATAAGTTTATAATTTTTTTTAATTTTTAAAATTTTGCATGCAATTATTCTTTTTCCATATGGCCTCTCCCCTATCCATTGTGATACCCATTCTCCATGTGAAGTCAAGCAAAACACATTTCTACATTAGCCATTTTACAAAAAAAAAAATCCTCCCAAAACCCAGTATGCTTCAATTTGTACTCAGAAGTCATCAGTTCTCTCTCTGGAGGTGGATATCATTTTTCCATTTTTAAGCCCTCTAGAATTTCCTTGAATCATTGTCAGAGGAGCTAAATCTTTCACACTTGATCATTGTTACAATATTGGTATTATATGTAAACGTTTCCCTGGTTCTACTCACTTCATTTTGTATCAGTTCACAGAAGTCTTCCCATGTTTTTATTGAAAGAAATTACTATATTGATAATCCATTATTCATTAAAGTCCAGGCTTTTTTATGTTCTCCTTCAGGGACTAGCCCCTGTAGGTCAGTTAGCCAGACTTTGAAGGCAATGTTTCTTAGAGGAGATTGCCCAAAACCTCACTCAACTAGGAGACCTTACTTCTGTTTGGAGTTTAAATAGAATCAAATCTAGGTGAATCCTTGCCCTGAAAGAATAAACCCATATGCTTGTATCCTTCCACCAGAATTTAGATTGACAGCCCATGAAGGAGAAAATCAACCAAAATGATCTGGGTGGAAATGAACTCCTTTGTTTAGATTGCTGGAGGTGGCTAACTCATGATCTAGTCACATTCTCAGCAGCAGGAATTGAAGACTCTAATCTATCTAATTATTTACCAATCAGGATTGATTTTCACCTATCAAGGGATACTCTCTTTTACAAAGGTATTTAAATCATTCACTGTCTCCATGATTTTATTTTTGGTTATTAAAACCACCAGCATAAAGAATAAGAGGATTATTAATTACCCAGAAACTGTCAAGTGTCTGAGGTCAGATTTGAACTGAGGTCCTCCTGACTCCAGGGCCAGTGCTCTACCCAAAGCAGAGAGAGTACTGACCTGGAGTCAGGAGGATGGTAGTTTGAATCTAGCCTTAGACATTTACTTAGCTATGTGACCTTGAGCAAGTCACTTAACCCTGATTGCCTTGAATCCAGGGTCATCTCCAGTCGTCCTGATTCATATCTGGCCACTGGATCCAGTTGACTGAAGAGGAGAAGGTGAAGCTAGTGACTTAGCACAGCACCCTCTCCACTCAAATCCAATTCATATACCTATCATGGCATCCACCTCCCTTATGTAGTTGTCTTCTTGGAGAATGAAAGACAAACATTTTTATAATAGTCCTTCACAATTACATAATACAAACATGGAACCAATGTAAAGACTAACAGAATGCCTTCTGTGGCGGGGGTGAGAGAAGTAAGAATGAGGGAAAATTTTCAAAACTCAAAATAAATAAAATTTTTCTTAAAAAATAAAAATTAAAAATTAAAAAAATTAAATAACCAATTATATAATACATTTTGTTTAGCCATTCCCCAGTTGATGGGCATCACTTCAATTTTCAATTCTTTGCCACCACAAAAAGTTACTATAAATATTTTTCTATATTTGGACCCTTTCTCTTTTTCTTTAATTTCTTTGGGATACTTATCTGATCTTATTGCATAGTCAATATTTACCCAAGAAAAAGAATGAGATCTCCTGGGGAAATTTAGCACTATCTCTCTTAGCTCAAATGTTGACTCATACATCTTGGAATATATGGAGACCATGTAGCAGACACAGAGACTAATGGGTAGATGCGTATCAGGACTCAAAGAAAGTCCTGAAAATCAGCTGTGGGAAGACCCAGGCAAGGGAGTAGGGAGGGATAGTTGTTATATATGCAGGACCATTGATGGCACAGCTGGCAGAAGCTAGAATGATGGATCTCAAGTCCTCAGCCCCTCACTTTTTCCTTTGGAAACCCTCGAGCCCTTTGAATACTCCCTCCTTAATGTGCTATTGTATCTGAACTCTTTTTTTTTTTTTAAGATTTTTTGCAAGGCAAATGGAGTTAAGTGGCTTGCCCAAGGCCACACAGCTAGGTAATTATTAAGTGTCTGAGACTGAATTTGAACCCAGGTACTCCTGACTTCAAGGCTTTATCCACAACGCCACCTAGCCGCCCCATTTGAACTCTTCTTGAGGAGCTCTTGGGCAAATTGCCAAAACTAAAGCTTTTGAAACTATTCTGGAAGGAAGTAAGATTGCGGGAAAATTTGTAAAACTCAAAATAAATAAAATCTTTAATAAGAAAAAAAAGAAACTATTCTGGAAATCATTCCCTGTACTTGTTTTGGAAGTTTTTGACTAGAAGGACTGTTATTATTGATATCTTTTGTTTTGACATTGCATTCACTTCTACCACATTTTACATTTTGCATCACATTCATTGTCCAGCTCTATAAAAGTAAAGGAAATAAATTGTCCTATGACAATCACAGGCTAGGTCACTCTCATAGTAATTTCTTATAAGATTTTTGCCAGAGTCCAATCCTTCACCTTGAAGACAGTCATCTGCATGAGAGCCAGTATGGCTTCAGAAAGGGCTGAAGAATGATCACCACAGTATTTGCTCCTCACAACTCCAGAAGAAATTCCAGGGCCAGAACAAGAGGTCTGTATACAACAATTGTTGACCTGACCAAAGCCTTTGTTACTTTCAGTCATGAGGGCTTTGGGAAAATGATGGCAAAATGTGGGGTCCTGAAAAAGTTCATAGGGGTGGCTAGAGGATAGAGCACAGGCCCTTGAGTCAGGAGTACCTGAGCTCAAATCCGACCTCCGACACTTAATAATTACCTAGCTGTGTGGCCTTGGCCAAGTCACTTAACCCCATTAGCCTTGCAAAAACCTAAAAGAACAAAAGTTCATAAGTATTGTGTTATTTTCAGATGGGATGCTTACATGAATTCTATATAACAGATGATGCTCTTGCACTTTTTCAATGATCAGTGAAGTAAAAAACAAGGTTGTGTGCTTGCTCCCATGCTTTTAAGTGTGTTCTTTTCAGCAATGTTGATGAAAACAGCATCAAGGTCAGCTAACTCACTGATGGTAGATTGTTTAACTTGAAAAACTTACAAGCCTAGTTCCCAGATGATTATGTACTTAGTGCAATCTCTGAGGCTGGGTTGCAAAAAAGTATGGATTGATACTTGGCTGCTTATGCTAATTTTGGCCTAACAATTCACACCAAGAAGCACAGGTCCTTCACCAGCCAGCACCACATCATTCATTTGTGGAACCATCAGTTATAGCAAATGAAGAAATATTGAATGTTGTGGATAAGTTCACTTACTTTGACAGTACTTTCCTGGGATGTCCATATAGATGATGAGATGAACATATATATTACCTGAGCTAGCTCAGTGTTTGGGAGACTCCAAAAGAAAAGTGTGGGAAAGAAAAGGTATTAGACTGATTACCAAATTGAAGACCTACAAAGCCATTATACTGTTATTGTTATATGCCTGTGAAACCTAGAGTCTACCAGCATCATGCCAGAAAACTAAATCACTTACATTTGAATTATTTTAGAAAGCTTGTGAAGATCACCTGGCAAGATGAGGTACTAGAGTTAAACTCTAAGTATCCAAACTCTACTACAGAGAACTCAGCTCTGATGTGCAGGCTACACTGTTTGAAAGTTGAATGTACTTTTGCCTAAAAGATTATTTTATGGAAAACTCATACAAGGCAAGTATATAAGGCAATCAGAAGAAGTGATACAAGGACATTCTCAAGATGTCTCTGAAGAACTTTGGAATCAATTGTATCACACAGCAGACTCTGATAAAGGATCAGTCAGTATAGCATGCCTGGATCAAAGAAGGTGCTGTACTCTATGAGCAAAGCAGAATTGTAGTAGCTCAAAAAAAAAAAAAAGAAAAAAGGTGACCTGCACTAGTGACATCTCCACTCCAAATGTTCATGTAATCTATCTGTGCCTGACCTATGGTAGAGCATTTTGAGCTCATATTGGTCTGACTGGTCATAATTGGACACACTGCATCTTGACTCCGTTGAATACACTATCTTGAATCATAGCGATGTTATTTTGGACCTTTTGGAAGAATGAAGGATAACAGTCAACCAACATTCATTTCCAAATATATCCTTCTCTTTCCCTCTCTCTAGAGTGCTATCCCTAGTAACAAAGAATTACTTTTTTAAGTTCAAAAAAATTAAACAACACTCCGAAGGAATCTGATACACAGATTCTACACCCCAACTCCACAAAGAAGGGAGGGAGATACATTTTCTTATCTCCTCTCTTGGGCCAAACTTGATCATTATAATTACACAATATTCAGGGTTTTAAATTTTGTTTTTATTTTTCTTTTCATTTAGATTTTCATAGTCATTATGCATGTTGTTCCTAGTTCTTACTTAATTCTACATTAGTTCATAGGAATATAAGATTTAGAATTGGGAAGAACTTTAGAAGCCATCTAGTCCAACCTCCTCATTTTACAAATGAGAGAACTGAGGCACAGAGAGATTGAGTGATTTGTCCAAGGTCACACAGATCATAAGCAGAACTTGGATTTGAACTTAAGTCCTTTGACTCAAAATCCATCTCAGCTTCCATTGCATCCTTCCAGTTTCTCTAAGTTTTTCTCTTCTTATATGAATTCTTCACATTCATTGTTTTTTGTTTGTTTGTTTTTTTTAGTTTTTACAAGGCAATGGGGTTAAGTGGCTTGCCCAAGGCCACACAGCCAGGTAATTATTAAGTGTCTGAGGCCGGATTTGAACTTAAGGTACTCCTGACTCCAGGGCCAGTGCTCTATTCATTGTGCCACCTAGCCACCCCCACATTCATTGTTTCTTGTAGTAATATTTACCCTATCTCACATTCCACAATTTGTATTGCCATTACCCAATCAATGGGCATCTACTTTGTATTCAGTTCTTTGCTACTATAAGAATGCTATTATACAATGAATATTTGGGAGGTATATAGGATTTTTATTTCTGCTTTCTATCTCTTCAGTGTATATTCCTAGTAGTGGAATCACTGAATCAAAAGATATGACATTTTTGTTACTTTTTTAGTAAAATTCCAAATCATTTTCCAGAATGACTGGACCAATTCAAAGCTTCACCAACAGGATATTAATGTGCCTGTATCTCCAAAGCCCCTCCAATACTGGCTATTTACAAATTTTATCATCTTTGCTAATTTTCTGGGCATGAGAGAAAACTTCAGTATTATTTTGATTTGTATTTCCTATTGTTAATAATTTGGAGCAGTCCTTCATACGGTTGTTAATAGTTTGCAATTCTATTTTGAGATTATTCTTTGACTATCCATTGGGGAATGGTAGTGGTCTTATATATTTATTTTAAATCTCCATGCATTGGATATCAGATCCTTATCAGAGATATTTGAGAATAATTTTTTTCAGTTAACATAAAAGGAATAATTTTAACAATAGATGTGCCCTTCTCAGCCTTTCCAGAAGCTATGCTTATATAGATGATATTGATGATTATTTAACTTGAAAAACTAGCAAAAGTTTCTCATATCTTGGTCAATTCATTTGCTATGGCATAGATAATAAAGCAAATGGAACAATAAACTTTGAAGCAAAATCATGAGAAAAGTTACTGGTAATGTAAATGTATTGTAGAAAAAGATTCTTCACCTTTGCCTAAAATCTGCCTTACCTTTATTTCAATTTATTTTCCCATTTTATGTTATATATGATGACCGTACTCTAACTCAATGCACAAATATTTCCTGCGATAGAAACAAGAAAGTTCTGTTTGACTTGTTTTTAACTGAGAAAAAAAGAAATCTATGATTTTCTCAGATATCCAAGTTTGTCTTTCCCTTGGTTCCTCAGAGATTTTCCCTTATAGACATGGGATATTATTTCCCAGAAATGAATAACTGTATCTTCTATGATCTGAGTGTCAAATGTGTCTTTGAGACCACACCTGTTCTCCCACCCCCACTTCTGATATCACAAAAATTCTCTTAATTGCCATCTAAGAAATAGCTCTCTAAATCTATGGATTGCATAAATATAACCAGTATTCATTACTGCTTTGAAATGGTTCCAAATTCCCCAATTGTACAACTGAAACAAATAAACTTTGAGTAATCTACCTGCTGATCAGAGCATGGTCTTGTTTGTACCATGACAGATAATTTATAAACTAAGTTTTCTTTCAAAAACACTTTGCTATGAGATTTTTTTATAAATGGTATTTTATTTTTAAATGAGCTACTTGAACAAAAGAGTGAAAGAAAATAAAACTAAGAATATTCAGAGCAAAAGAAATTAAGGCCAAATAAAAGGAAGCATTGCCCATGTTAAAACAACTTTGTGGAAAATAGGATAATGTCCTAGACTGTCTAAGTGCTTTTATATTTGATGTTAGTAACTCAATTAACTGAAACTACCAGCTGGAAGAGAAAAAGGTATCCCTCTAAATTTTGGTGCCTAGGGCAAAGCCCCAGGTGTACACCCATGGTATTTTCTCTGGAAACCAGAGGTCTAAAAAATAATACTCTCCCCACTGTTCTTAGGGAGGTTCCTGAGCTATAATTCAGTAATCTGAAATTCAAAGACAGTAGAACACAGAGAAGACCCAGAAAATATACAGAACAGTGATTCTGTTGTCAAAGTTTTACCATTAGAACTAGAACTCAGGGAGGCCCTAAAATAGGAGGCTGGTAAAAGTTTCTTCAGCATGGAAACAATGTAAAGACTGACAAATTGCTTTCTGTGGGGGGTGGGAGGGAGGGAAGTAAGATTGGGGGGAAAAATTGTAAAACTCAAAATAAATAAAATCTTTAATTAGAAGTTTCTTCAGAGTCCCTAGTCTGTTGAATAATGTCCAACTAGGCCTTCCCATCTCCTGTATTCTTTCTCCTTCCAATATTGCCTTCAAAGCACTGCTAGACTGGTATCCTTAAGAATACATCTGGTCATGTTTCTCCTCTGCTAAAATATCTCTTGTTCAGTCATTTTTCAATTATGGTTGACTGCCTCCATTTGAGGTTTTCTTGACCAAGATACTGGAGTGGTTTGCCATTTCCTTCTCCAGATGAGGAAACTGAGGCAAACAGGGTTAAGTGACTTGTCCAGGATCACATAGCTAACAAGTGTCTGAACTCAAATTTGAATGCAGGTCTTCTTGACTTCATTGATGACCTAGCTGCCCCAAATCCCAACTCCCTAATGCTTGCCAAATAAAGTTCAAGCTTTGTAGGTTGTCATTCATAACCTGGTGCCAACTTATCTTCTGGCTTAGTTCATTCTGCTCTATTCTCTAGACAAATTATAATATTCTGTCTTCAACATAAATGAACATGCTTTCCTGACTCCATCTTTATTAATGGTTTTGTGTCTGATGTGCTTCCCCTACCTATCTTGAATCCCTACCAAACCTTTAAAAGGTTCCTCTAAAAAGCCTTCCCTGATCCCTATCTACTCTAGACCTCACATAGCATTTTGTTTACATTTATCTTATACATTTATCTCATGCTATTCTATATTATAATTATGTGTGTATAAGTCATATGCTTCTTTTTTTCCCTTTGTTTTTGCAAGGCAATGGGGGTTAAGTGACTTGCCCAAGGTCACACAGCTAGGCGATTTATTAAGTGTCTAAGGCCAAATTTGAACTCAGGTCCTCCTGACTCCAGGGCCAGTGCTCTATCCACTGTGCCACCTAGCTGGCCCCTAAGTCATACACTTCTATTAAAATAACTCACATTTATATAACTCTTTAAGGTTTATAGAGATATTAGAATCTATGTTACATGACTGCTTCACTTATCCTCAAAAAAAACTAGCAAAAAATAGTTTTTGTCTCAGACTTGATTTCATCACAATATGGTACTCCAATTGTTGAAATGCCCTCTACTAATACAAATCAGATCAGATTTATAGTCCTAAGTAGTTGCCTGGGCCACTATGAGGTGCTATGATTTTTGACTGTGGTAACCAAACCAGTAGGTAGCAGAGTCATGATTAGAACCCATGTCTTTCTGGTCCAAGCTGGCTCTCTTGCACACAAATAAGTTCTTAATAAATGTTAGTAGAATTGCTATATTTTGAACCTTAGTAAAGTTGTAACAAATACGGGACACCAAAACTTTATCTTTGGAACAAACATTCAGGAAAGTCATTTTTGTTCCCCCAGGACAGTCCCACCTGCCTGTTCTCTAAGCCCCACCTTTGAGTTAGAATTCCCAGGGCCCTTACCATCACACTCCACTCTCAGTCCTTACTATCCACCTGGGTCCACAGCCCTTGATATGCTACCTTGTCTGGGATCTGAGACAAAAGGGACCCTTAGGATTAGTGTAGGATCAACAGAGCATCAGACCTGGAGTTGGGAAGACCTGAGTTCAAATGTGACCTCAGATACTTACTAGTTATATGCCCCTGGAGAAGTCACTTAACTCTGTTTGCTTCAATTTCCTTTTCTATAAAATGAGTTAGAGGAAGAAATAGCAAATTACTCCAATATCTTTGCCAAGAAAATCTCAAATGAGGTCACAAAGAGTTAGATATGATTGAAATGACTAACAACAAAAACAGAGACTTCCCTAAATAGGAATATTGGTTGCAAGTTTCCATAGTGAATTATGCATATTCAATCTAAGCTTATCCAGCCCAGTATAACTATACCCTGGTCATAGAATTCAATTTATTGCTCTTATCTTTAGCACTGAGTGGGAAGTCTATTTGAAAACAGCTTGTAGGGGCGGCTAGGTGGTGCAGTGGATAGAGCACCTGTCCTGGAGTCAGGAGGACCTGAGTACAAATCCAGCCTCAGACACTTAATAATTACCTAGCTGTGTGGCCTTGGGCAAGTCACTTAACCCCATTGCCTTGCAAAAGAACTAAAAAAAACAGCTTGTATCTCCCAGGTCAACTGTGAGGAGGAAGACAAGCAGGCTGACTGGAGGAACCTTCAAAAAAAAGCCAGAGTTAGAATCATTGAAGCCCATTGAAAAGGTATTTAAGGATAGTTAATATAAAAATATAGAAAGAAAATTGATTATTTACAAAGAAACTAAAATTAAAAGATCATTTTTGTTGTAGGGTCTTATTTGATATGACCATACAAATACAAATTATATTTGAAAAGTGGAAGAAATTCCTGCCACATTAAATAGTAAGAATAATTAATCTCTCTCCTGTTTACATCAAGGTAGATATTCAATTGAATTCATCTATCAAATGCCTGATGTATTCAAGCCCCTGTGTGAAGTGGTAAAAAAAATTACATAAACTTTGCTTTTAAGGAGCTTACAATCTTTTTTTAAAAATAGATTTTCACTAAATGTAAAAAATTGATTTTAGATATAATTGGGGAGAAATAAAATATGATTAATATTGCCACAAAAATTTTCATTGATATCTTTTTTTTACATCACAAAAATTTCTCCTAGAATCCCTTTCCCCTCCCTGAGAGTCATCCCTTATAATATTTTTCAAAGAAAAAATAAAAGTTAGCAAAAATATCTAAAAATACGTACAATATACCTAGTTAAAACTCTCCTACTCCAAAGGGGTGGGTTAGAATTGTCTTCTCACATCTCCTTTTTAGAATCAACCTTGTTCTTTATCATCTTGCAACATTCATGTTTGATATTTTGGTGATTTATTTTTTCTATTTATATTATTGTATTCACTCTGTATATTGTTATTATTTTCTTGTCTCTGTTTAGTTTATTCTGCTTTACTTCCTATTGATCTTTTCCTTCTCTATATTCATCACACTGATAATTTTTAAAATTTAATTTTTTTGGTTGCATTTTAAGTTCCAATCCATCTCCTCTCCCCATCCCACACTAGAGAAGGCCATCATTTAACATACATAAACACATATAGTATATATGTAAAACCACACTATGCATACTTCTATTTATCAGTTCTTTCTTTAGAGATAGAAAGCATCTTCCTTCATGGGTCCTTTTTATCTGATTGAGTATTTAAAATATTCAGAATAACTTGGTCATTTGCAGTTGCTCTTCAAGTAATATTGTTTTTAACTGTATAATGATGTTCTCTTGCTTCATATTTATCAATGTTATAGCACTGAAGTATTCCATTATCTTCATCAATCAATCAACTAATATACATTTATTAAAATGGTACCTGCTCTGAACCAGGCAGTGTCCTAAGCACTTCATATATCACAATTTATTTTGCCATTCCCCAGTTGAAGTATCTTTGCTTCTTGTTTTTGCTATAACAAAAAATGCTGTGGTTAATACTTGGCTGTATTTGGAGACTTTCTTATCAATGACTAAGAAGCGTATAGTTCAATAAGCTATTGTTTGAAGATCAGATAAAGTAATGGGTATGAAATATGAAAAATACTTTGCATGATACTTCAAGGATAGATGATTTCATTACTGAAAGTCGTCTTTTCGCCACTGCAGATTGTATTACCCTTCATGTCTATATAATAATAATAATAATAATAATACTTTTTTGTTCAGTCTTATGACTTCATTGATAAAGGAGACTGCAAATGAAAAAATTCCCTGTGACCCCAAACATCTTTCTCTCTCTCTCTCTCTCTCTCTCTCTCTCTCTTTCTCTCTCTCTCTCTCTCTCTCTCTCCAAATGTTTATTTTTAATTTTTTTTATTTAGGTATGTTCTCTTCTCTTATTTTTCCCCATTTCCATGAAAAGATAGTTTTCAACATTTATCCTTTTGTAAGCTTTTGAGTTCCATGTTTTTCTACCAGATCTACATTTATTCTACAATTTATAATCTTAGAGAGATGCCTGAGATCCTGAGAGTTACAGACTTTGGCTAGGGGCTCACAGCAAGTTAAGTATCAGGAACTTCGAACCCACACTTTCCTAGCTCTGAGACTGAGTCTTTCACTAAATTAATCTCCATTAATAATAGCAATAACTGACATTTTTATATTACTTTATTTGTAAAATACTTTATATATTATCCCATTTGAAATATAAATTCTCCTAGAAACTCTTTCTGAGTTTCTATGGCCAACTCAGTTAGCCCCACCTTTGAGTTAGGCAGTCTTCTGCTGCTGAGACACACTAAAGCAGAAAGGAAACTAGCATTAAGTAACAGCCATGAGCCAGGCATTGTGCAAATATTATTTCATTTCTTCCTAACATATCCACATCAAGAGTTAAGTGTTATTATTATCCTCATTTTATAGCTGAGGAAACTGAGACAGAAGTCGAGTGATTTGTCCAGGGTCATACAGCTAGTAAGCTTTTAAACTCAGGTCTTCCTCTTTATCTGCTATGTCATCTAGCTGCCAATTAAAACCTATAATAATGTGTCATTTTAGTTTGGAGGTGATTTCAGTTCTCAAAGATTATGCCAATAGATGATATAAATAAAACCAGATAGTGGATCACCAAATGATAAATTTTCCCAATCATAATAACTCATGAAAGCATTATAGAATTGGAGCTCAGGAGAATTTGCTTTGCATCTCTTTGAATTTTTTCCTTTGTTCTGCCCTTCTCCCATTAGGTTCATAGATTTAGAGCTAGAAGATATCTTAGAGATAGTGGTGCCTCTAGGAAATGTTTAATAATTGGATCTTCTCAAAGCATAATACACTTAAAAATCTAATCTCCCCCATTTTCTTAAGCCTAAATACTCAACAAAAACAATGTCAAACAATAGTCAAACAAATACAATAAGCTATGGTTTATAGTATTTGCTGAATTCAGAGACGTAAGTGTTCATTTAAAATTTAATAATCAGTTCTCCAACAGGCTGACTTCAGCATATTCCTGCTTAGAGATCCTAAGTCAATCTAGGGTTTCTTAACTTGGTATTCACAAAGCTCCATAATAGATCTCGGAAGGTCTGTGAACTTCAATGGGAAACAATTTCATCTTTATTTTTGCTAACTTTTAACTGAAATTTAACATTTTATCCAATTATTAAAAATATTATTATGAGAAAAAGATTACACACTTTACCATACTGACAAAAGAGCTTAAGACACTTGTTAGTTTAGAAAAACCTGGAAAGACTGCCATGAAATGATGCTGAGTCAAGTAGACAGAACCAGGAGAATAGTGTACAAACTAATAGCAACATTGTGAGATGATCAGCTATGATAGGTGCAGTTTCTCTCAGCAGTTCAGTGATCAAAGACAATCCTGAGAGACCTGTTACAGAAAATGCCATCCACATCCAGAGAAAAAACTATGACATCTGAATGCAGAGCAAAGCACACTATGTTCACTTTTTAAACCTTTTTTTTTTTTTTTTGTTTCTCATGGTTTTTTCCCCTCCTTAGTTTTTGGTTTTTTGGGGGTGGTGGTAAGGCAATGTGGTTAAGTAACCTGCCCAAGGTCACACAGCTAGGTAATTATTTAGTGTCTGAGACTGAATTTGAACTCAGGTCCTCCAGACTCCAGGGCTGATGCTCTATCCACTGCGCCACCTAGCTGCCCCTTCCCCTTAGTTCTGATTCTTCTTCACAATATGACTAATATGGAAATATATTAAACAAAATTGTAAATGTATAGCCTAAATCAGATTGTTTGCTGCCATGTGGAGGGAGGGAAGGGAAAACATGGAACTTAAAAGCTTACAAAAGAATGAATGTTGAAAACTATCTTTTCATGGAATTGGGGGAAAATAAGAGAAGAGAATATACCTAAATAAAAAAATTAAAAAAAAAACATTTGTAGGGGGCGGCTAGGTGGTGCTGTGAATAGAGCACCAGCCCTGGAGTCAGGAGTACCTGGGTTCAAATCCAACCTTAGATACTTAATAGTTACCTAGCTGTGGGGCCTTGGGCAAGCCATTTAACCCATTGCCTTGCAAAAACTGGAAAAAAAATAAACATTTGTAGACAGAAAGAGAGAGAGAGAGAGAGAGAGAGAGAGAGAGTTAGTTGTTTGGGGACACATAGCTAATAGGTATTTGAGGACTTAAATCTGGATCTTTCTGATGACAATTTAACACTAGTGAAAATGCCTGATGCTTCTATAATGCTCTCTTTTCCAATGAAGGATAAAAAACATTGCAACAGAATAAAAGGACAAGCTGTACTTTGCATCCTCCTTTTCCCTCTTCCCTTTTTCTCTGCTCTTCAGAGATGGCAGTATAGGAGGCTGAGACAGAGGCAGCATCCTTATGAGCAATGAGTATAACTATCAGCAGCTCCCACTATTCTGTCTTTATAGTCTGATCTGCTTTTCCCAGTCAGGACCCATTCACAATTCATCATGTAATTGTGCTCCTTTCTCAACTCATTTCTGCCATTTAGAGAAAGGTCATTGAAATGACCAGTTTGAGTCTTTTAATTGATCCTATTTGTAATTTATTTTAACCTATAATGGCTCAAGTCATGATTTTTTTGTATCAGAACTTAGTTCAATTGTGTGATTAACAATTATGAGAGACTTAGTTCTTCTCAGCAATACTATGATCCAAGACAATTCCAAAAGATTTGGAATGGAAAATGCTATCCAAATTCAAAGAAAGAAATGATGGAATTTGAATGCAGACCAAAGCATACTCAACATTTTTTCCATTTTTTCCCCTTTTGATCTGTTTCTTCTTTCATAGCATCACTAATGTGGAAATATGTTTAACATGATTGAACATATATAAATTCTATTGGATTACTTGCTGTGTTACTTGCTCTCTGGGGGAGGAGGAGAGAGAAAAATTGGAACTCAAAATCTTTCAAAAAATGAATGTTTAAAAGTATCTTTTATATATAATTGGGGAAAAAATACTCAACATAAAAAGAATAGTCCAAATCTTCAGCTGGACCATAATGAGTTAAGTTTAGAAATCTAGTTCTCCTGTTAATCATTGTTCTATTCTTGTCTCAAGGAAATTTGTTATCCTTGAGGAATGCAGCTGGATACCAGGGAGTTTGGTCTAGTATCCTTCAAGGATGTCTGGTTTGTTCTCCAAAGAAATCTAGTTCACTATTTCTGACCTTGTAGGTGGAATCAAACAATAAACATTTCTTAATTACAAGAAGGAAGGAAGGGGTTGTTTCTAACCTGTCATTCCTAATTTCCAACCACTCATATTGTCCCTGACACCTCAGTTCTGTATTGATTTTGCCATTCATGATAGCAAGCTCTTTTAATCAATCATAGCTTGGTGGCACAGGGGCAGCTAGATGGAGCAGAGGATAGAGTGTCTGAATTCAGGAAAACTTGAATTCAAATCCAGCCTCAGACACTTATTAACCCAGTGCCCATGTTCAAGTCATGTAATCCTGTTTGTCTCAGTTTCCTCATCTGTAAAATGAACTTGAGAAGAAAATCATTGCAATAACTTTGCTAAGAAAACACCCAATAGGGTCACAAAGAGTTGCACATGATTGAAAATTACTAAACAGCAACAACTTTTTCCTCCCTTACAAAGTCCTGTTCTTTGTTCTGTTACTTCCTAAAACTATAAAAGAGAATTGTCTTCCTCATTTGGGTTTTTAGCTATGCTGAGGAAGCTGAGATGCTATTTATTAGTAAATTCATACTTTACTTCTAAATTGATCAAGCTCAGAACTTTGTGCCTTATCCACCTTATTTTAACTACTAATCAACTCATTACATCAAAGGAAAAACATTAATGGATTTGATCTGACTTAACCTGAGAGAAGCCCACTAGCATTTTAGAATGGTTCAATTTAAAATATAATATATATATATATATATATATATGACATAGTGCTCCAGAGAGTACAAAATATTTTCCTACTCTTAACCATTTTATGGATGTAAAAACTAAAAGATGAAAAAGCAATTGAAATAATTTGCCCAGGGTTAGATGGTTAATTTGGGTTTTTTTAAGTTGATATATCATATTAAATCATTCAGTGAAAAAATAATTATGAATTTATAAAGGGGGTACCAATGAAGAAGGCCTAAAGGTAGTCAACTTGTGGACATAATACATAGCTTTTCATGATTAGAGGCAGGGTAAATGCCTCAGTATATAGAGAATTGAACCTGGAGTCAAGAAGAACTGAGTTCATATATGGCTTCAGACAATTGCTAACTATGTGATCCTGAGCAAGTCACTTAACTTTTCTTTGTCTCGATTTCCTCAACTGTAAAATGGGAATAATAACAACATCCACCTCTCAGAGTTATTATGAGTTGATATTTGTGAAAAGTGTTTAGCACAGTGTTTAGTACTAAATAAGCATTATGTAAATGCTAGTTGTTAGGGAAAGACCACCTGGGGGGAAATCACAGTGTAATAATATTGGTATTGCCTGCTACAAAAGAGTTTTACAAGAAGAGCACTCTATAGAGATTTTAAAGTGCTGTATGAAAAAATCAATTAATCCTAATACTGTGCAGAACTTTACAAGTCTTTTTTTCTTTTTTGACTGCCATGAGATACAGCATGACATTTTTGAGTTTCCATTCACATAGGAAAAAAAATTTTTATATAAAGAGTGACACACACACACATATGCACAGCTAGCTGACATAGTGGACAGACTCATCTTTCTGAGTTCAAATTTGGCCTCAGATACTAATTGTGTGACCCTAGGTAATTCACTTATCCCAGTTTGCCTTAGTTTCCTCCTCTGTAAAAATGAGCTGGTGAAGGAAATGGCAAACCACTCCAGTATCTTTGCCAAGAAAACTCCAAATGGGGCCATGAACAATTGGACATGACTCACCAACATCATCAACAACAATAGAGAAACATAGAAAGGAGAAAAGAAGAAGGAATTTGCGTTAATATATGCTTATTCTGCTAGACACAAAACTAAGATCATTTTACAAATATTATTTCATTTGGTTCCCATAACAACCCAGTGATTTGCCAAGTATCTAAAGATATTAGTAAGTATCTAAAGAAGGATTTGAATTCCGGTTTTCCTGACTCCAGGCTACTGTGTTATCTCTTTGTCTTGGGATAGAGGAAAGAATTAGAGAAGTGGTAATTAAGAAAATAGTGGAATTTTCTCTGAAAACTTTAAAAAGATGGTGGAGGACTTTACTCATCAGTAAACTAAAGAAATGGACTGGGTAATTGTCAGGTCTCTTCCTTCTCTATGACTGCAATAAGTCCAAAACTTGTCTCACAGCTGAAGAAAGCAGAAGTAGGAGCCCCTTAGGAACTTGTGAGCAGGTAAAAACCCACCCAGTTTTTTAATGGCAGATGTAGGAATCAGACCCTGGGCTAGGCCACCAATCTAATCTGTTTTCTTTTACACTAAGCTGTCTCTTCAACTAAGAAAATCCTAACAATGATTTTTTTTTCCTGAGACAGTCAATGGAATGCATGGCAAAACTTTTCACCCCTCCCTTCCAATGACCATGATGCTTGGAAGCTCTACAGGGAAGCATTTTGCCTATCTCTCATTATAGAATGCTTCCAAGTTTTATTTTACCCACAATTCTATTTTTTGCTGTCAACAAAAACATACCTATTACATATGAAAAGGAGCTTCTAAAACTTCTGTTTATAACTATTTTCCAGATTCCCATGGTAGGACTGGAAAAATGATCCTCTTCCATCTTCAAAAACTCAACTGCATTTCCTAGCACTGTTTGAATCATTTTCCAGAGAGATTACCAGTGATGACAAACTCTCCAGGTCCAACCCACTTCTAATTCATTTGCAATTGGAAACTCTTAAAAAATTAATTTCATCTCTTTTCTGACTTTTTTTTGCTGTCCTTTATTTTCTCATCATAGTCACTTAAGACTCCCCATTCCTCACCCCAAACCAGTAAGTCTTTCCTTGAAACAAAGAAAATCAGGACTTCTGGCTAAGATGGCGGAGAGAAGACAGGCAGAGTTCTAAAATCTCCTTATCTTCCCTTATAAATAATATGAAATAAACCTCTTAACAGAAATCTGATTGACAAAACCCAGAAAGAAAAGCCAGGAGAAGAACATTGACCTCAGCATCTGTGGGTGAGTCCAAGTATAGGGGGCCTGGATCAGCCACGGATTAGCCTGATTAGCAGGAGCCTGAGGGCCAGAGAATGGGACTGGCTTGATCATCGGTGGGGCTAGAGCCTGGTCAACTGCGGGGGCTTGGGTCAACTGGGGAGCAGGGGCATCAATGACAGCTGGAGGGAGAGTTCCTGAGCAGGAGAGTTGCAGAGATGATCCCTGAGCCCCTCTGTTCAGGAGAAACTCAGTCCAACACCTCCATTTCAGCTGAAGCCTCTTCCCAGAACAAACACAATTACAGACTACCTCTGCCCCAGGCTAAGGCCCAGCAGCAGACAGACCTCAGCTGACAATAGGGAGAGTGATCACCTCAAGGGTAGAGCTCACTATGAATCAAAGACAAAAGTATTTAACAGCTTCAACCACTCCCTCTAGTCACCAGGGAGAGGGTCTCAATCAAGGTCACAGACACTCCAGAGAATGCAGCCAGCACCCCCAACTGGCCAGCTGGAGATATTACACAGGGGTTTACCCTGTGAAGCAGCCCCTCTCCAACACAAGGTTTTAGGATGATGAAGAAAGGCCAGTGCAAAGGAAGGTCTATAGAAAAATTCTTGGAAGGAAAAGACACTAATTCAGAGACACCTAGAACCTCTGAGGAGAATATAACTTGCTCTCCAGCACAGAAAGACTTCCTTGAAGAAATAAGGAAGGAGTTTAAAAATCAATTGGAAAATTTGGAAGAGAAAATTAACATCTTGCAACAAGAAAACAATTCTCTCAAAACCTCAACTGGTCAAATTGAAAACTCTTACAAAAATAGAATTGACCAATTGGAAAAGGAGTTGCAAAAGGCAAATGAAGAAAATTCTCTTAAAAAAGAATGGAGTCTGTGAAAACCGATGACTTCATGAGACAGCAAGAGTCTGTTAAACAAAACAAAGAAAACCAGTGCATTAAAAAAATAGGAGACATAAAAACACAATAAAAATCCAATACTCTTTGCTAATAAACATTTAAAACTCCATACATGTTCTTGAACTTTTAATGAAGCTGTAAGTTTTATATTCATCTTAATTAGGTTATTCCTTAGGTTTATATTCAGATGAGTTGATATCAGATTTCAGAAAGAATACTGGTAAGTTATACTACATTCAGTTGTGAATGGGAAAGAGATAGGTCAAAGGAACTAGGTCTAGAGAAGAAAAGGATGTCTTCTGAAGGGAATGTTGTTTGGTGATTTTTCAGTTATATCTGGCTCTTCCTGATTCTATCTTTTTTTAATTTGTTTTTTAGGTGTTTGCAAGGCAAATGGAGTTAAGTGTTTTGCCCAAGGCCACACAGCTAGGTAATTATTAAGTGTCTGAGGCCGGATTTGAACTCAGGGACTCCTGACTCCAGGGCCAGTGCTCTCTATCCATGCACCACCTAGCTGCCCCTTCCTGACTCTATCTTAGGATTTTCTTGACAGTAGTTTCCATTTTCCTCCCAGTTCATTTTACAGATGAGGAAACTGAAGCAAACAGATTAAGTGACTGTTGTCCAGGGTAACACAGCTGGCAAGTGTCTGAGGCTAGATTTGAACTCATAA
This sequence comes from Macrotis lagotis, assembly GCF_037893015.1. Lineage (NCBI taxonomy): Eukaryota > Metazoa > Chordata > Mammalia > Peramelemorphia > Peramelidae > Macrotis > Macrotis lagotis. Next base: position 115,419,792 of record NC_133661.1, read on the forward strand.
AGATGAATCATCCTGATTTTAAGTCCATTGTTCTATCCACTGTGGCACCTACCTTCTCCTCTGAAGGGAATAGATGTCTTTAAATATTTTAAATATGCCATGTGGAAGAGGGTTTAGATTTTTTTTTTTGGTTGCATGGCCTTGGAGAGCAGAACTCAGAATAATAGGCAGAAGGGTTTTTTTTTGTTTTTTTTAAAATTATTTTACTTTTTTCCAATTTCAACATTTATCTTTTGTACAACATTTATCTTTTTGTACAAATGTTTTTTTACATCAATAAAATATTCTTGTTTAAGAATAAACAAAATACCCCTCCCCCATGAATAAAGACTTGCTTGGGCAATAAAGTAAAGGGGAGAGAAAAAATTAAAATAAAAAAATAATAATAATTGTAGGTATGGCCAGGTGGTGCAATGGATGAAGTACCAGCCCTGGAGCCATGAGCACCTGAGCCCACATCCAGCCCCGTAGACCCAACAATCACCCAGCTGTGTGACATGCAAGCCACCCAATCCCCACTGCCCTGCAAAAACCAAAAAGAAGGGAAAAAAAAGACCCAAAATAAATAAAATAGTAATAATAGTAGGGGTGGCTGGGTGGCAGACAGAGCATTGGCCCTTGAGCCAGGAGCACCTGGGTCCAAATCCAGCCTCAGACACCCAAAGATCACCCTGCTATGTGGCCCCAGGCAGGCCACCCAGCCCCATTTGCCCTGCACCCTCCCCCAAATAATAATAATAAAAAATGTGCTTCAGTCTTTGTTCCAACACCAACAACTCTGTCATGGGTGGATCACATTCTTTATGATAAGCCCATCGCAAAAATTACTTCCATATTTTTCCACTGTTGCCATTGCTGATCGCAACTCCCTCCTTTCTTATTTCTCCACTACCATGTACTATATTTTCTCTCTCCTTTCACTCTGACTCTGCTGTAGGGTCATTGACTGGCTCAGCATACAGATTCCTGGTCCTGGGGCCAAGAAGCCCTGAACCCCCATACCACCCCTTAGGCCCATAATCCACCTGACGCCATGGTCCTGGGAAGGCCTTCCAATCCCAGCCCCTTGCAAGAAGTAAAAAAGAAAATGTGTTATATCTGACCACTCTCCCCCATGGTCCATCCTCTCCTAATAGGCAGAAGTTTTAGAGAGATCAATTTAGTCTTGATGTGAGGGAAATGGAATTGACTGCCTTGGGAGATATTGAGCTCTTCATTGGAGGTGCTATTCCAACAGAAGCTGGTGTGAAAAAGGGGAATTCCTATTGTTGGAGGGATTGAACTATATAATCTCTGAGACTCCTCTCAATGAGATTTCATGAACCTGTGAGAACAATGGCAAAGGAATAATGGAAATGAAAATTATACTGTATCTCCTTAGGAATCAATGCTATGTCCAAGACGGAAAATGGTTCCCTGTCTACAGATTTCCCTTATTGACACTGTCACCATGATCAGGTCTACTTACATTGGTGGCAGTTTCAGTAGAGGTCAAGTACAAGAGCATTTAATAGACAAATAGACAGATAGAATCTCTTTTTTTTTCTTTTTTCTTTTTAAGATCTTTGCAAGGCAAATGGGCTTAAGTAGCTTGCCCAAGGCTACACAGCTAGGTAATTATTAAGTATCTCAGGCTGGATTTGAACCCAGGTACTCCTGACTCTAGGACCAGGGCTCTATCCACTACGCCACCTAGCCACCCGACACATAGAATCTCAAAAATAGTTACCATCTGGAAATGCTTGGTGACTCTATCAGAAAATGAATCTTGAGATATTTGGTGCTGGAGAAATTTATATGAATTTCAGGGTAGCTGGTCAACATTGATTAAAGGCAGCTGGGATAGCCATGTCAGAGGGCAATCTGTCACAGGCCCAATCCCATAGAAAGTTGGAGGGTGTGGAGTCCATGACTGCTTAGGGGTTCTGTAACTAATTACTATTTTCCACACATTCTAGTCAGGGCTTGTGAAGAGAGACAGAAAAGAACTGAAAGAAAACCATCACATTCTTTGAGCCTAGATGATTTTAGAGATTTAGCTAATCCAATCTTCATTTTTATAGTTAATACAAGTGAGGGCACAGAGAGGTAAGTGACCTGTCTAAAATCCCTCAGTTTACAAGGGCAGAGCCAAAATTTAGAATCCAGTGTTTCTGACTCCCAATCCAGTGTACATTCCACCTCTTCCTCCTGATCCTCCCTGATTCCTTCTCCTTCCAATCACTTAGTGTACAGTGGATAAAGAAAATGGAAAAAGCCAAAACAAAATATATGCTAACCAGAGATAAGAAAGAAGAAATGAGTCCATTTATTCTAGTATTTCTTTGAGTGTGTTCAAATTTCTCATAGATTCCTTTTGATAATCTGATAATTTTGTTAGTAATGTTACTACTATTGAGAAGCAACTTGGCATCATGGAAAGGATATTGGAATCAAAAGATACAGGCTACTATTGTCCTTGGTAAGGGAAATTGCCAGATAGAAAGGATTAAGGGATGATGAATTAGGTGTTTGTGCCCAAGACTATGTTGTCAAGGAAACGAAGACATTTCTTTTGGTTGAAAGTGTAAAGGAAAAGAGGTGCTACTTATAGATGATGATATAATGTGATCGCTTTATACAAGAATCGCTTTGTTTTGTGACTCTCTAATACACTTATCAAGACAGCTGGGTAGCTAAGCGGATGTACTATCAGGCTTGGAGTCAGAAAGACTCACCTTCATGAGTTCAAATCTAGTCTCAGAAACTTACTAGCTGTGTGGCCCCAGACAAGCCCCTTAATCGTGTTTACCTCAATAAAATGAACTGGAGAAGGAAATGGCAATCCCCTCCAGTATCTCTGCCAAGAAAACCTCAAATAGGGTCACAAAGAGTTGGATATGATTGAACAACTATAATGTGTTTATCATGCGCCAGTGTGCATTAGTTATAAGCATTTATGACTCATTCTATCTGTCCTATGGCTAGGCTATAGACTCCATGAAAACCAGGATCACATCTAAAACTTTGCTCTGCCCCAGCAGATAGTACTGCTCTCTGCACATCATTATTGATACTGTCGATTTACTATTTCACTATTGACAGGCTGCTTGCTTTAAGCTGTTTCTCAATAGTAGTCATGGATTTGCTGCGAGCTATACATAAATACCCTGAGATGGTGTCTAACAATAAAACAATGGATTTGGAGTCAGAGAACCTGAGTTCAAATCTCCTGACCACTTATTTTGGCACAGGTCAATCATTCTAACTCTTTGGGTTTCTTACCCCATGTGTAAAAGGAGAGGGTTGGAGAAGATATTTTCTTACTTTCTATCTTTCACTTCTCATATCCTATGATCTAAAAAAGCCATGCATTTTGAGCCAGGATTATAGGCATAGACTGTTCACAGGAAAAAGTTTTCTTTGTGTTGGGGAGCTAACTGGTCTCTTTAGGAGTTGAGCTTATGTTTTCACAAGTGTGGCAACCCTAATTAAGCTAACAAGCCATAATTAATGATGAAAAACTACAGACCTAAACTTGGAAAGGGAAGAGAGGAGGGAATGTTGGATTATCAGAGCACAGAAAAGCATTAGAGTCTAACAAAAAAACTGAAACAAGGGTTTGGGGAAGGTGGTCAGCTGGAAAAAGGGAAAAGAAAAGATGTTCTAAAATTGTTGGCTTTGCTGTTGGAATATGTTTAAATAATATTTTACTATTCCTTCCACTGGTCAGACCTGACCAGCCCCCTCCGCTGGTCAGACTCTGGAACACTGTGTTCAGTTCTCAGGATCCCATTTGAGGAAAGACATTGAAGAATTGGTTTAAATGATGAGAAGAATAATGCAGAATAGTGAAGGGGGCTTAATGTTAAGTCATATAAGCATTGTATCTGACCTTGGTATCTCTTTGTTCTCCCCTCAAGCCACCACCCACCCACTCAGCACTCTGCACATTCTGGCCTTTAATAAGTGTTCATTGATTTGAGTTATGGCAGAGGGTATTCATTCCAAATATTAATATTCCTGACAAAAGAAGCTAGAGTTATCCTTATTGTTTAATCTGATCTTTGGGCATTATTTCCTGACCTCTCTTAGAAATTTTCTACATACAATACTCTGTATTCCATATCTGATCAGTCATGAGAAGCCATGTGGTCCAGTAGTCCTGTTCTCCACTTCTCATAAATCTATTCTTCACCCTTAGGATGACCTCCAGGGGTCCCTTCACTCTTCAATGCTCTACCAGAACCATCACTCATGTTTTGACTTCACTCTCTTCCCTTCCCAAAAAACTGAACCTGTGGTTAATCAGTTCGACTCTACAATGTCCTTCTCACTGTTTACTAAACTCCAACAATAGATTATTCCTACCATTTACCATTTTTACTTTTACCTTCATGCTACAGAATGTCACTAAAGGAAGTCACAAGTGACTGTAAATTGGTACTATCTAATATTAACATAGCCCTAGTTGACACTAATTGACTTCTAGCACATCTCTCTCATTGACTTTTCCAAACCTCTTTTCTCCCTAAACCTATATATCACTCCTATCCTTTCCCTCACAGCAGAAGACCTTGTTTTGCACTTTACTCAGAAAATAGTTATTACTAGAAAGGTTCCTCTTCTCTATTCTATATTTTAAAACCCTTTAACCCTTGTGTGGATATATAATCATCTATATCTATATCATCTATATCTATATCTATATCTATATCTATATCTAATTTATATCTATTTCTATCATCTCTATCTCTATCTCTATTTATCTCTGTCTCTATCATCTCTATCTCTATCTCTGTCTCTGTCTCTATCTCTATCTCTATCTCTATCTCTATCTCATTCGGGTCATTGCAGTAATAGCAGTGTAATATAAGCAGGCTAAATTCACCATCTTCCATAAGGTTAAGAGAAAGGCAGTGGGTCACTACATTAATTATCCAACAAGGGAGTGTAAAATCTGAGTAGTCCATCGAATGGCACTTTTTTTTGAGTCACAACTAAATCTCATTACAGTCTCATCCAAAGATTGAGTGTTCCAATTCTCTGCATGGAAATCTTCAGATCCATCTCAAGGTCTGCTATTTTCCTGAGTCAGGAACCAGTAGCAGCCAGAGCAATCAGCAACTAATGCTCCATCAATAGAAAGTTCCAATTCGAGGGCAAAACTGGAAAGAACTCCAGATCTGTGTTCTTTTTCAGATTGTGTGCTTCTATAACCTTCCATGATTTTCCTGCTCTAGAAAGCACTCTGAATTTCCAAGTGAGGGAAAGTGGCAGTCATCAGAATTGATCTGCCAGCTACCAGTCCCTTAATCTTTCTGCCCTCAATCCATCATGATATCAGGTGCTAAGGTAAACAACAATTTGGAGCAGAGAAGTAACTACTACAGCATAAGGCACTGAATGGGCAGAGATTACCCACTCATCTCTCTAGGCAGCTTGTCCCCTCTATTGTTCCTCCTAATACACCCCAAGCTTCAATATTCTTCCAATCTGCTTGTTCCTTCCCTATTACCTACAATCTTGTCAGCTCTCCTCCTTCTTGAAAACTTTTTGGTGTTACTCAAATTATTTTTCCATGTCTCCCTTCCCTTCAAAAGTGAACTCTTAGAAAAATTACTTTTTCATTGTCTCTATTTTCTCTCCTCTCATTCATATATCAGCCTCTTGCAATCTAACTTTTGAGCCCATCACATAATTGAGATTGCCTTCTCCAAGGCTAACAATAATTTCTTGTTTGCTAAAGTGCACTCCATCTTCACATCTTTCTTGACATCTCTGAAACATTCAACTCGATTGAACACTCCCTCATCCTGAATACTCTGTCTTCTCTGGATTTTCATGATACTTCTCTGTCTTGATTCTCTCCCCACCTGTCTAGCTGCACTCTGTCTATATTTTCTTTGCATAGCTATCCCAGTGCCTGGATCATATTAAGAGCTTAATAAATGCTTGTTGATTGATTCGACTGCTGAATCACCATCCATGTCCCACCTGCTTTGCTTAGATGTCTCATAATCCTCTATATTGATTCTTCTTTTTGCTCCCTTCACCCTTTTGCTCAGTGCTCTCTTCAGTTTCCATGGATTCAAATATCATTTCCATGCAGATGAAGTCTAGATCTACATATCCAACCCTGGTTTCTCTCCTGAGCTCTAGTCTTAAATCACTTTCTATTACACACTTCTAACTTTATGTCCTGAAGGCATCTCAAATTTAACATGTCCCAAGGAGTCTCATTATCTTTCTCACAAATCCAATCTCCTTTAGTCAAGTCAATAAACATTTCTTAAGCACCTGCCATGTGCTAGTCATTGTGCTGAGCACTGAGTATACAGAGAAAGGCAAAAATAAAAGCAAAAGCAAAAAAGAGCAGTCCTGCTCTCAAGTAGCTCACAATCTAAAGGAAGAGACAACATGCAACAACTATGGAAAACAAGATGTATACATAATAGAATGGAGATAATCTTAAAGGGAAGACACTAATGTGATACTGCAACCTTACTCTCCCCCAGGGTTCTCCACCAAGATACCATAGTCATCACAGCTAGAAACATGAAAATATTCATCATCAACACTTGAAACTGAGAAGGACAAATAAAGCAGAGCAGAAACAAATACCCCTAATGTCATTTCTTGGCACTGAGGCAAAAGAGAGGAGGGATAGAGAAGGAAGTCCTTCCCCTTTTACTTGTTCAGTTCATAGCTCTCATCAAGGCAGGGGGCTGGAGATGAACTGGGATCTTCACCCTCTGGACACAGCAGGAAAGGAAGGTACACTGGTCAAAAAAAAAAAAGCAACTGTCTTATTCTCACCAGTTTTTAAAAATGCAGCTTGTTCCAGATAGGCAACCATTCAAAAATGGTTGCCCTGATCCATGAATTAGGGGATGAACAGTGCTTCTATCCTAGAATATCTATGTATGCCCAGAGAAGCCCCTTTAGGGGTATCTCCTTTGTAGGCAAACTGAGCATGCTCCAAAGGCACCATTGCATTAAGTTTAAAGACTGGGAATGGTGGGGCAGCTAGGTGGTGCAGTGGATAAAGCACCGGCCCTGGAGTCAGGAGTACCTGGGTTCAAATCCAGTCTCAGACACTTAATAATTACCTAACTGTATGGCAAGCCACTTAACCCCATTTGCCTTGCAAAAACCTAAAAAAATAAAAATTAAAAAAAAAATAAAGACTGGGAATGGCTTCTTGAAGAAGGTGGGGTTTTAGCTAAGATTTAAAGGAAGCCAGGGAAGCCAGAGGAAACATGAACAGAGAACATTCCAGACTTGGGAGATAGTTGGTAAAAATAATTGGTCTATAGATGAGTGTCATATACTGTGAGGGACAGCAAGGATGCTAATGTCACTGTATCATACAATATATGGAGGTTAGCAAATTACTGGAAAGAGAGGAAGGGGTTAGTTTATGAAGGGATTTAAAAAGTAAACAGAAAATTTTATATTTGATCCTAGAAGTTATAGGGAGTCACTTCGTTCTTTGAATAGGGTAGAGACTGTAGTCAGACCTACAATTTAGGAAGGTCAGTTTAGAAGTTAAACAGTTCACTTTGTCATTTTTTAATAAACTATATAAGATTATTAAAGTTCATGAATATTTGGATTTGGGAATAAACCCAGTGGATAGTATGTCTTCACTAAATGTAAGGGTCATTAACATAGAAAAGAGATTCCACATATGGAGTGGGGTCCCTGGGACTACACATTTCCTAATTTAATAGTTTTATACAATATTTCACATCTTCCACTGTTAAATTTCAAATCCAAGCTTACTGAATTTAAATTGCTTCCCAGGAATGGTCACTTTAAGCTTCTGGTTCCATGAGGGAGTAGCAATTAGAGTGTGCAGGGTGAGTGCCCTCTAGTGGCCATTGATGATACTATCGCTATATGGGAGACTGCTCTTTGATTAGCCAAAGAGAAATAGAGATGGTAACTGGGCTGGTGGCTCAAGGATAGCGTCCCCTGATGGACAACTTGAAGAATGTACTTCTTTCTAGATAATTTATATGGTGACACATTGCCTTTCTGTAAGCTTAAGGAAAATGACACAAGTCAGTATGGGCTGCTGGTATCATTTGTACTCACTGTGTTCATACAAAGCAACAACACATACACAAAATCCACAATTACATATAAGGTTATGGAGTTAAGAAGATCTGGGCTCAAATCTCACCTCTGACAATCTCTATGTGACCCTGGACAATTTACTTAATCTCTCTGCCTCGGGCAATTAAGTCTTAGGTAGTTGAATCTGCTTTGGAAATCAAGCGTTCCTTATGTTAACATGATTGAACAACTGAACAGCAGCAGCAACAATAAATATGCTAGGCCCTGTGCTAAGCATTTTACAATTATTGGATTGTGTAGCTCTAAGTTCAGCTTCCTTTTCAGAGGAGCTGATGGGTTATTTGAGTCCTGTATCTATTTATAGACTCCATGAGATCTTTGCATTTTCTGCCTGATGAAATAAAAGGCAATCCTACCCATATACATTACTTTCTGGAGAACCCAGAGAAGACCTTATGAACCATACCGAGTAGTGGAACAAATGGAAAACATGTAAACTATATTTAGAAATTTTCCTGGAGTACCTCCAGGTGGAAGAAACCAGCCAAAGAAAGAAAAGTTTGATCCTCATGGATCAAATTCCTTGTTTAGACTTGGTTTGTGTGAACTTGCAATCTTAAGGTGAGGGGTGCCAGGAATGGAAGGAAGGAGGAAATTTATCAATCTCAGGGTCCTGGATTGTGGATTATACTCACATGCAAATATTCAGTTAACCGAAACATTCAATTAGTCAGAACACTCTATTCTTCTAATTCTCATAAGATAAACTGTAATTAATAAATTGCAATATCATTTCACCCAAAGACTTGTATTGGCTTCTTGGACCAATGTTATCCCATATATATTAATATAGTATTTCACAAGAATCCATAGTTTTTTTTTTTGATAATACAGGCTTTTGTGTCCTTCTCCAGCTTATATCACCATTCCTCCAATTCTTCTAATTTGTTTAATTTTCTCTCAAAAGAATGGTATAGTCCAAATGACCTGGCCCAGGCTGTATAAAGCACTTTAAACTATCCCTTTGAAGCAAGGAGCCCTTAAGTTCAAAATATTGGATTGGTACTTTGTTTGGGAAAGTTGCTACTGGAGAAGAAACACAACAAACTCACATGGGGCAAGTCTCACAGGGTTCTCAAAACAGTAGCTGCAGTTGATACTATTGGTCATTTTTACCAGTCACTTGAACAAAGATGTAAAAAATTGGCTTTACATTTTTAGGAAGAAATGAAAATATAACAGATGACAGTATCAGGATCTAAAATAATCTTAACAGATGGGAATGATGGGGCATAGCTAATCAGAAGAACTTAAAGCTAAAAATCAAGTCCTACATTTGAAGTTTTAATAATCTATTGGAAAAATATGGGAATAACTTATGGTTTCATCAGTAATTCTAATCACCATCAGTAATTCTAATCAAAAATTCCTCTGTCACTCATATTCTTAGAAAGTTGGCAGGGGACATGAAGTGATTTACCCAAAGTAAGATAGACAAGGTTTCAACTCTATGGAGATGAAACTCATCATTCACTTTATTACAACTGTGTTGCTAACTCAAGCCTTGATTGACATTACCTCTTTCTGCCTCCTCTTCCCTCTTGATTAGAGGGTTGGAGGGCAAGAGTACCAGACTCCTCCTGATGCCCTCCTTTACAGAGGGCAAAAACTGAACTGAGCTGCATCCATTTTGCATCTGTTGCTCTGTCTGGTTTCAACTGCATGGAACAAGATTCCTGTGCATTGGGGTGGCTAGGTGGCACAGTGGATAAAGCATCGGCCCTGGAGTCAGGAGTACCTGGGTTCAAATCCAGTCTCAGACACTTAATAATTACCTAGCTGTGTGGCCTTGGGCAAGCCACTTAACCCCATTTGCCTTGCAAAAACCTAAAAAAAAAAAAAAAAGATTCCTGCGCATGGATACCTGTTCCCTGTGCCTCCTTTCTTGCTTCCTTTTGCACATAGTCTCCTCCTTTTGATTGTAAATTCCTTGAGAGCAAGAACTCTTTCTTTTTATTATCCCCAGTACTTAGTGCAATGTCTCATACATAGTGGATGCTTAATAAATATTTATAGGATTGGATAAGATGGACACTTAGTATTCTCAATTAGGAATTTATTCTATTATCTTGACTTGGGTGGCAAGGTGGAATCTGAAGTTCTATGGCATCCAGTGATATTTAAACAAGTGTGGGATGGCAGGAAGAAGTTTTATGTTTTTAATTCCTGGCTTAAGGATCAACATTCCTTATCTGCTTCAGCCAGAACTCTGAACTTTCACCTATCCACAGATCCTTCAGGTAAAGGACCAAAAAGTTATCCAGAGAAGTTAGATATGCCTAATTTCTTCAGGAATTGGACAACCTTATACATATTAGACTAATAGTTTAGTTTTTGTATGAGCATTCCTGTATACAACTTTATGAACTTCCCAGAATCTCAGAAGTAAGAGAGACCTTAGGAATCATCCACTGAAATGTAAGTTGTTTGAGGGGAGGAATTTTATGACTTTAATCTTTTGATCCTCAGAGTCTAGTATATAGCTCTTAATATGACTCATAGGAGGCACTTAATAAAATGTTTATTGACTGATCCATCTAATCCAACTCCATTTTATTGGTAAGAATAGCAAAGCTTCAGAGGGGAGAACTTTTTGTAAGGTTATACATATACTTGTGAGCAGGGCAAGACCTCAGCACATGTTTTCAGATTCCAAGTTTAACATACCACATTGCCTTCAAATAGGTCCATGCACTTTGCCAACTTTAAGCTTGTGTTCTGACTTCCTTTGGAGTTTTACTTGTCATGCTTCCATATGAATGACTCTATGAAAGTCACAGAATTCTAGAGTTAGAAGGGACCATAGAGACCATTTAGTCCAATACTTTCATTGTACCATTGACATTAAAGGACTTGGTAATGAGAAGGTGATATATTCTGCCCCTAGTTGCCCCCATCACTGCCTTGTTGCATTTGAGGGACTTGGTAGCTCAATAAAAGTGTGAGATCTACCATAGAGGATGACCCAAGATGAACAGATCATAGTATAGAATTCTGATAAAAGGTAATTAAAAAGGAACTAAAAAAACTACTTTGCCAAGAAGTCCCATGTACAGTATTACAATGCAAAAAGTTATAGCATCCGAAGATGAGCCCTCAGGTCAGAAAGTATCCAACACTCCTACTGGAGAACAATGTAGGACAACTACAAATAGCTCCAGAGTTTAGCGGCGAGGCCAAAGCCAAAAGAAACTCAGCTGTGGAGCTGTCTAGTTATAAAAAGGTCCAATGCTATAAAGATCACTATTTCATGAAAACCTGACTTGTAAGATCTAGGAACCAAGATAAGTCGGATGTGGACAAACAAGATAGAAAAGTTAAACATCAACATTTTGGGTGTCAGTGAATGAGTGAATTAAAATTCAGATCTCTATTTCTACTGTGGGTAAGAATTGCTTAGAAGAAATGGAGCAGCACCCATAGACTATAAAAGGGGGAGAAAAGCAGTGTTGAACTATAATCTCAAAAGTGACAGAATAATAATTTGTTCAAAATCATGGCAAACCATTTAACATCATAATAACACAGGTATATGCTCCAATCACTGCTGCTGAAGAGGTCAAATTTGCATTAAGATCTAGAACACCTTCTAGAAATAACACCAAAAATGATGTCACATTCATAATAGGGGAATATGCTAAAATAGGTAATCAAAAGATAATTGGAATAACATGGAAGTTTGACCTTGTAGGACAAAATGAAAGAGGGCAGAAACTAATAGATCTTTTCCAAGATAACTCACATAGCAAACACTTTTTCAATAAACAAAAGTTGATTCTTCACAAAAGACATCACCAGATGTTCAATATTGAAATCAGATTGATAATATACTTTGCAGTCAATGGTGGAGAAGTTCTATACAGTAAGTTAGATCTGGAAGTGACTATGGCTCAATTCTTATGCTACATTTTGCAAAATTTAAGACTTACATTGAAAAAAGTAGAGAAGAGGTGGCTAGGTGGCGTAGTGGATAAAGCACAGGCCTTGGAGTCAGGAGTACCTGGGTTCAAATCCAGTTTCAGACACTTAATAATTACCTAGCTGTGTGGCCTTGGGCAAGCCATTTAACCCCATTTGCCTTTCAAAAACCTAAAAAAAAAAAAGTAGAGAAAACCACCACCCTAGATAGTTATAATATAAAAAATTTATGAATATGAAAAAGAAGTGATGAAGAAATTCAAGGATTTAGATCTGGTAGATAGAGTATCTGAAGAACAATGGATAATGGTTCACAATATTGTACAGGAGGCAACAATAAAAAACATCCTAAAAAAATAAGAGCAAGGGTAGCTAGGTGGCACAGTGGATAGAGCACTGGCCCTGGAGTCAGGACTACCTGAGTTCAAATCTGGCCTCAGACAATAATTACCTAGCTGTGTGGCCTTAGGCAAGTCACTTAACCCCACTGCCTTACAAAAATCTAAAAAAAAAAAAAGAAGAAAAGCAAAATGATTGTTTGATGAGGCTTTACAATTAACTGAGGAGAGAAAAGGGAAAAACATACCCAGCTGAATGCAGAATTCCAGAGAATAGCAAAAGAGAGATAAGAAAATGTTCTTAAATGGTCAATGCAAAGAAATAGAAGAAAACAATAAAAATGGAAAGACAAAAGATGTCTTCAGGAAAATAATATGCCAAGGAAACATATCATGCAAAAATGGGCATGATAAAATACAAAAATGGTAAGGACTTGATAGAAGTGGAAGATATTAAGAAGAGGTGGTAAGAACTTACAGAGCTGTACATGAAAGATCTTAATATCACTAATAAACATGATAGTATGGTTACTGATCCTGGTGAATGAAGTCAAATGAATCTTAGGAAGCATTGATAATAATAATAATAATAATAATAATAATAATAATAGATGTGACAATACCAGCTGAATTATTTAAAATTCTAAAAGATGAGATTGTAAAAGGGCTGCACTTAATATGCTAGAAATTTTGGAAACTTAACAATGGCTACTGGATTGGAAAAAGTAAGTTTAGATTCCAATCTTAAAGAAGGACAATGCCAAAGAATGTTTCAAACACTAAACAATTGCAATCATTTCACATGCTAGTGGGATTATAATTAAGGTTCTGCAGGCAATATTTCAGCAATATGTGAACCAAGAATTACCAGAATAGCAGGTTGGTTTTGGAAGAGGTAGACTCCAAATTGCCATCATTGCTATATTATGGAGAAAGCAAGGGAGTTACCAGAAAAAAAAAATCTACTTCTGTTTCAATGACTCTACTAAAGGCTTGACTATGTGGAAATATGGTAAAGTCCTTAAAATGATGGGAGTATCAGATCCTCTTGGTTGTTGTCCTGTGTTCTCAAAGAGGACCAAAATGACATCACTATGTTAAAGTCAAGTTAAGTGTATCTGACTGGCTGATCAGACAAGTTCAGAATGCTCTCCCACAGTTCAGGCATAAATCGGTCATGTGAGCATTTGGAGCATATATTCTAAATTTGTGCCTCTCACACTTCAACTACTGCAATTCAGCTTTGCTCATTAAAGTGCAGCACCTTCTCTGATGAAGGCACATCAGGGTAGCAGGTCCTCTGCCTATTTCTTCCATATCTGACAATAAATCCCAAAGTTCTTAAGAGAAACCTTAAGAATGTCCTTGTATCACTTTTTCTGACCACCATGTGAATGCTTGCTCTATGTGAGTTCTCCATAAAAATAGTCTTTTTGGCATGCATATATTTGACTTTAAAACAATATGGCCAGCCCACCCAGATCATCTTACTTGCCTCCTGAGGGACCTGTTTGCAGGACAACAAGCAATAGTTAGACTCAAACATCAAACAATTGATTGGTTCAAGATTGGGAAAGGATTATGACAACACGGAATATTGACACCTTATTTGTTTAACTTATATGCAAAGTACATCATGAAAAATGCCAGGCTAAGTAAATCAAAAGCCAGAATTAAGGTTATTAGGAGAAATATCAGTATTCTCAGATATGCAGACAATACCCCCTCTGATGGCAGAAAATGAAGAATTAAGAAACCTCTTGATGAGAGTGAAGAGGAGAGTGTAAAATCTGCCTTTCAGCTTAATGTTTAAAAAACCCTAATATTTAAGGCAACTAGTCCTATTAATTTTTGGCAAATAAAGGGAGAAGAAATGGAAACAGTGTCAGATTTTATATTCTTGGGTTAAAAGATAATAATAGATGGTGACTACAGCCATGAAATTGAAAGTCACCTGCACTTTGGAAGGAAAGCTAAGGTAAATATGGACGGCATACTTAAAAGCATAGACATCATCTTGTCAACAAAGCTTCATATGGTTTTTCCAGTCTAGAGTTGGAGTATAAAGAAAGTTGAATGCTGCAGAATCAGAGAGAAAATTTTTGAGGGTTCCTTGGACAGTAAAGAGATTAAATTAATCAATACTGAAAGAATTTAACTCTGAAATTCATTGAAAGGTAAAAATACCAAAGCTGAAGCTTAAATACTTTGGCTACATAATGAAAAGACAGGACTCATTGGAAAAGACCCTGATGTTGCTAAAAATTGAAGGTGAAAAGAGAAGGGGGTGGAAGAGAATGAGAGTATGTCCATAGAAGCAATGCTGTTGATATTTGTCCTTTGTTCTCAAAGAGGACTATGACATCAGGGATGTCATGTGGATTAGACTTATGTGAGAAGGTGTTGTGCAAAGTCACCAGCTTCACTTTTTCCTCCAGAGTCATCTGAGTCCAATGACCGTATCTAGAGATGACCCTGGATTCAAGGGGAGACTTTGACCCTTTTTAAGATAGAGTCTTTAAACAGCTCTCAGTTTTACTGAAAGGCAATGCCCATTAAGTGGTTAAAGTTAGGTAAGAAAGAAAATGGATGCAGAGAATAACTTTAACCTAATCAAAAAAAAAATCAGTCTGGAGAAAACCCTCAGGATTTCTAGTAAAAACCAGAAGCAATTGTTATTTGCATTCACTCTTAGCCTATCAAGACCCAAACAGTGACCAAGTGGTATTTGACCTGGGGAGTTGTTATTGGCCAAATAAAGAGGGCCAGAGTGATTTGAAGCCTGGAGGCAAAGTAAATGAGATTGGACCATACTTCAGAAGATAATGGAGGACAGAAGTGCCTGAAGAACTCTGGCATGGAGTTTCAAAATGTAGAACATAACTGAATGACTGAACAACAATGATTACAATCTAGGAAAAGGAAAGAAAGTATTCTACTTAAGATCTTGTCTGAAAGACTCTGATACCCTTTCTAGCACTTCCTAACTGTGTGACCGTAAGAACAGTTTTCAGAACTCAGAAACTTTGAGTTTCTGTTTCTACCATCTTTGAAGCTTGTTATGAGGCATAGAGATAATGTTTGTTAAATGTTTTGCAAACTTGAAGCCTGATATAAATGAAAGTTTTCACTATTATTGGCCAAGGTCAGCCAACTAGTTAGCACAAGAACAATTTGTTTTACTCCTTGTGGCCATGGTCATAATTATGTGTTTCTTCCCTTGGTTGCACTAAGTATGGCTCAGTGAGTCAAGTCTCAAGCCAAGTCCCAGAGAATGTTCTAAGTTGTCATTCTTGTCCTGGACCAGAGTGGACAATGCTCAGTTACAGAACTTGCTGTTCCTCAGTTCATGTTTCTCTGAATAGCTTTTGAGTCATCTATTGGGCTTGAACTGGTCAGACTCACTGGACAGAAGAAGAGAAACAGGAAAGAGAAGAAATACTTCTGCAAATATGATAGCTGGACAGACAGAAAGAAATGCAAAAAAGAGAAAAGAAAAAGGTTGCCTCCTTCCAGGAGGTCTTCTTAAAATCATTAGGATCCAGGAAGGAGAAAAGATAGATCTCATGGCTTGGCAAAACTGAAAACAGAGACTCTTGCAATTTCAATTAAATCAACAAACATTTGTTGAAAATCGTCTGTGAACCTTATAAAGCACTATAAAAGTAGAAGAACCTTTTGGTATGGATGATAGTCAACCAACAAGAATTTGTTAAGTATCTGCATTGTGTTCATACAGGATGTTAAAAGAGGGTCCCAGACCTTAAGGACCTTATAATACCTTAGGGGAAATAGATTGCTAATAAGAATAATGTAAAATTATAATGAATGATGTTTCTATGACACTTTAGTTTGCAAAGCATTCCACAAACATCTCACTTGAGCTTCACAATAACCCTGTAAAGCTGGTTCTATTTGTTTCTGGATTTGTATTTAGATTTTTATTGATATCTTTTGTTTTTATATAGAGTTTCCTCCTGTGTCCCCCTTTCCCAGAGAGCCATCTCTTACCACAAATAATTTTTTCTTTTTGGTTTCTGTGAGGCAATGGGATTAAGCAACTTGCCTAAGGTTACACAGCTAGTAGGTATCAAGTGTCTGAGGCCAAATTTGAATTCAGTCCTCCTGACTCCAGAGTCAGTACTCTATCTACTGTGCACACTTTTTTTTTTTTTTTTTTTAGTTTTTGCAAGGCAGTGGGTTTAAGTGGCTTGCCCAAGGCCACACAGCTAGGTAATTATTAAGTGTCTGAGGACAGATTTGAATTCAGGTACTCCTGACTCCAGGAGTCCACCTAGCCACCCCCACAAATAATTTTTTAAAAAGAAAAATAATTAAAAAGAAAAAACAAACACAACAAGGAAAAATATCTGACATTATATGCAGTGTTTCAAACCTAGCTGTGCAATTTGGGAGGGGGCAAAGTATCTTCTCATCTCTCTTTTTTAGGATCAAGCTTATTCTTAAGAATTTAAAAACATTTATTTTAAGTGAGTTTTGTTGTTTCTTTCCATTTACATTGTTTTAGTCATTATGTATATTATTTTCTTGGATTTGCATCTTAATTTTACATCAGTTCAAGTATATCTTTCTGTGCATCCTTATACTTATCATCATTATTTCTTACAGCATGGTGATTTTCTGTTATTTTCTTGTACCAAAATTTATTTAGTCATTCCTCATTTTATAGGTTTCTGTTTTGTTTACAATTCTTTGCTACCCTTAAAATATGTGTGATAGTCTGCTCATATGGGGGCCTTTCTTTTTGTCAGTGACCTCCTTGGTATAGCATATGTCTGACAGTGGACACTCTGGGTCAAATGGTATAAATATTCTAGTACCTTTATTTACATAATCCCAAATTGATTTCCAAAATGTCTATTGATTTACAGCCCTACCAACAATGCCTTAATGTGTCCTCCTCTCCACAACACCCTTCAACATTGACCATTTTCTTCTTTTGTCATCTTTTCTAATTTGCTAAATATAGTGTAAAACTTCAGGGTTGTTGTGATTTGCATTTTTCTTATTTTTAGTGATTTGGAGAATATTTTAGGTCATACTTCTTTTGAGAACTCTTTCTTCTTTTGATCCTTTGATCACTAATATGGAATGGTTTTTAATTGTCTATATATCTTAGCTATCAAACCTTTATTTGATAAAAATATTTTTTTGACAATTAACCACTTCTCTTTTTATTCTAGATACATTAATTTTGTTTGTGCAAAAGATCTTCAATTTCATATAATCAAAATTATTTATTGTATTTTTTTGTAATTGCTTCTATTCATGGTTTGGTTAAGAATTCAACTTCTGGGGAGGCTAGGTGGCACAGTGGATAGAGCACTGGCCCTGGAGTCAGGAGTACCTGGATTCAAATCCAGTCTCAGACACTTAATAATTACCTAGTTGTGTGGCCTTGGGCAAGCCACTTAGCCCCATTTGCCTTGAAAAAATCTAAAAAAAAAAAGAATTCAACTTCTGCCTTAGCTGTGAAAATTATATGATCTGTTTCTCTTCTAAATTTTTGTGATGTAAAACATTTACATCACATTCAATTTGAATTTATAATGGCAT
Source organism: Macrotis lagotis (assembly GCF_037893015.1). Taxonomy (NCBI): domain Eukaryota; kingdom Metazoa; phylum Chordata; class Mammalia; order Peramelemorphia; family Peramelidae; genus Macrotis; species Macrotis lagotis. The sequence goes on from NC_133661.1 coordinate 115,437,749, forward strand.
AAGATGTTGGTCTAAATCTAATCTCTGATTAACCCCATATTACTAATTACAAATCCATGGTTCCTTAACTAGTAAATATCAGATCTAGGGTTTATACCTGATTCCTGATTCCAAACCTAAATTTATGGGTTTAGATTAGATTAGCTTCCTTTATGTCATGCTGCCTCTCAACAAAGAAATGGTAAGTAATTAAGACTGTTGAACTTTGGGAAGTATAGCACTCTTATGCACGTACCATAAAGGCATTTGGTTTCTTTTGTCTCAACCTGGAGGAATAGGCTCAAAGATATCCTCTGGGGAACCTTATCTTGACTTCAAGACACATAATTCCCCCTGGAGAGAATGGGAGTCATATTTATGAAGTATTTATGGTAGGTATAAAGATATACTTATTAGATACCAAATGATTTTATGGGGAAAGCACCAGCATCTGGGAGATCAGGAAAGTCTCATGTAGAGGGTAGTACTGGGACTGAGTGTTTAAAGAAACTAGGAATTATAAGTAGTTGAGGTAAAGGGAGAGTGATTCCAAATTTGGGGAACAATCAGGGCAAAGATACAAATATGGGAAATGGAATATCATTCATGAAGAATACTGAGAAGGCCAGTTTAATTGAACACAGGGAGTCATTGAAGATTTTTTGAGCAGAGGATGACAAAACTAGATCTATACGAAAGGAAGATGTCTGGTGTTGCATAAAGTATTGATTAGAGTGGGGAGAGAGTAGAGGTGGCTACTGAAGTAGTCTTATCATCAGAACCCTTCTTGGGACTGGGATGAGAGTCAGGTAACAGAGTTCCCAACAATAATTTGGCTTGAAATATTATGAATTCTCCAATTAAGAGATACACTCAAAGGAGAGAAAGGTAAAGACACTTCTTTCTTATCTTTGCAAAAGTAAGGGACTTTGGAAAGTACTGCATATCCTGTCAAATATAATTGTAATATTATTGCTAAGATGATGGCATACATGTGGAAGACATTAAGAGAATCAATCATGAGTTGGATCATGTATGAATACTGGATCACATGTAGCTCTTCTGCATTCACCCACCACATGGTTGGAAGGAGCCTTTTCCCAATGGCTTTGTAGCATCATCAAAAGTGCTTGAGTCAATTTTTGTGGCATTCATGTCTGAGAGATCAAGATGATTTTTTCATCTGCAACTTTCTGTGAGAAAATTCTACCATAAGAAGAAGAGTTATAGGTCCTTCCCTCATTTACACTCTAAAGTCATTTGCTTCTTAAGCAATAGGTTTAGGAAGCTAAGAATCCCTAGGAGCTTAGAAACAGAACACCAGGGATCCAGGAGTCCATGAAACCAGACTGAATGATATAGCCATCCCTTTGGTGGAGTCCTGAAGAACAAGGATTTGGAGCTCCAAGAAAACAAGTCATCAAAGTTGGTTTGGATGAGAACTAGGCAGAACTGAATGTAGTTGTGAACCTAATTCCACACATGCCCTCACCCAGAAACCAAAGTAATGTAGGAAGGAATCATCTTCCTATAGTCTTAGGGGAAATGTTAGTGTGTTTGTTCTTGCCATATATTTAAAGTAAATATTCCTTTTTGAAAGAACCTATAAGGGGTGGCTAGGTGGCACAATGGATAGAGCACCGGCCTTGGAGTCAGGAGTACCTGGGTTCAAATCCGACCTCAGACACTTAATAATTACCTAGCCGTGTGGCCTTGGGCAAGCCACTTAACCCCATTTGCCTTGCAAAAAAAACCTAAAAAAAATAAGAGCCTATATGTTATAAAATATTTATAGTAGCTCTCTTTTGGGGGCAAAGAACTGGAAATTGTAGGGATGTCCAGTTGGGCAATGGCTGAGCTAATTTTGATAGATGATTGTGATGGCCATAAAAAACGATTAGGCTTGTACAAAATAATGAAAAAAGAAATGAGCAGAATCAAGAGAATATTGTATACTGTATTAGCCATGTTATTTTAAGAACAACTTTGAGTGACTAAGTCATTTTTATTATAATAAATGCCCAAATTAACAAAGGATCTATAAAGTAAGACACTGTCTGCATCCAGAGAATTGATAAATAGAAGTATTATAAAATGAATATATATATTTACATATATATTCATATTTATATCTAATAGTAATCATCTCTAGGGCAGGATGAGTGCAGAATGAGGACAGGGAAGAAAAGTGGGAAAAAGTTATACAATAAAATATATTTAAAAGGAATAGCAAATTGTACATAATAGATCTGAAGTTTCATATACAATGATCTTTTTTCTATTCTATTATGTTATAGAAATGCTTTTTATTTCTTAAGTTGAAAACAAAATAAATAAAGCAAAAAATAAATATTACTTTGTAAAATCTATTCAATATCAAGTGACTAAATGCAATTTGGGTACTAGTCACTGTATCCTCAATGGTGATAATGTTTGTCCTTTGTTCTCAAAGATCATGACATCAGGGGAAGTGATATCATGACAAGCTCATTGACTGGATTTGAGTGAGGGGGAGGACTAAACTTAATTACCAACCTCACTTTCTTCTCCAAAGCCATCTGGGTCTAGTGGACAGATATGAATCAGAACAACTGGAAATGGCCCAGGATGCGAGGCAATCAGGATTAAATGACTTCCCCAAGGTCATACAGCTAGTAAATGTCAAGTGTCTAAGATTATATTCGAACTCCCATCCTCCTGACTCTATATCCAGTGTTCTATCTACTGTGCCACCAATTGCCCTTGGTGGGGGCTTGAACCAATGACAGACAAAAGAGACAACCTATATCAGGATATCTAGTTACTCTGATGCCAGACCATGAGAGAGTAGAGTCATAAGCAACCATGTTATATATATAATAAATTAATTATAATGAACTCCCTTTTTTCTTTTGTTGTTACAAGAGTGCTATACACTATGGCAGTGGGCTAGAGGAGGAATATTATAGAATATAATTGAAAATGAAGGTGATTTAAAAGCAAAAGTAAAAGACGCTCAGATTAAAGAATTAAACAAACAGCTCTCAAAAGAATTGCAACCTATTAACAACCATGTGAAAGAATGCTACAATTCACTAATAAGAAGAGAAGTGTAAATCAAAACAACTATGAGGTTTTACCTCATACCCAGAAAACTGGCAAAAGTTGTAAGAGAAAGTAATAGTAAATGTTGGAAAGGTAGGAAGATACTTGGTGTATTGTTGACAGAGTAGTGAATAGGGTTAATCATTTTGGAAATCAACTTGGATTTAGATAAAGATTCTATTGTTAGGTATATTCTCCAAGAAGGTCAATGGTAAAAATAAATAAATAAATAAAGAAGAGGCCCCATATATTCTAAAACATTTATAACAGCACTTTTTGGAGTAGTAAAAAACTGGAAACTCATAACTACCCATTAATTGAGGAATCAAATCAATACTCATTTATTAATTTATTTGGAATAGCTAAAGATGTGGTACATTTGATCATTCTTTTCCAGGTTGCACTCAGGACTTTCTCTACCATACCCCAGAACCTATTCATTCTGGAATTTTACTCTAGCACAGAAATTCACACGTTGAATGTATCCTCTTTTGAAAGTAGCCTCTTGGGGCGGCTAGGTGGTACAGTGGATAGAGCCCTGGCCCTGGAGTCAGGAGTACCTGAGTTCAAATCTGGCCTCAGATACTTAATAATTGCCTAGCTGTGTGGCCTTGGGCAAGCCACTTAACCCCATTGCCTTGCAAAAAACAAAACAAAACAAAACAAACAAACCTAGATTGCTTCCCCTAGAACAAATATCCATTTGAGGATGGCATCCAGGTCAATCAAGTATACATTCCTCTCCAGGCTACATTCCTGACTCTTCAGATTTTCCCTACCACCAGGTACGTCTCCCACCACCTGCTTTTTAGCTTCTTTTTATATGGGTTCTTCCCCTATTAAATGATAAGTTCCTTGAAGGCAGGGGCTGTCTTTCTTTCTGTTTTTATTTATATTCCCAGTCCTTAACACAGTGTTGAGCACATAGGAAGCTTTTAATAAATGTTCTTTGACTTGACTGGCCTTAACATGATATCATTTATCTTGGGATAATGTTTGGAATGATAATAAATGCTTAATTAATCAAACTGGAACAAATCTGTTCCAAAGGCTACTACCTTTACTTAAAAAAAAACTGTTAAAAGCTCATTTTATGAGTAAAGAATGGAAAAACATTTAAAATGAATCCCTCTTTCATATGGGTTCTGTAAATGGTAAAAGTATAAAACATCTTACTATAAAAATTCCCCAAATTTTCTCAGAATATTGGAGGATACATTTTTTTAGGGTTTTTTTGCAAGGCAAATGGGGTTAAGTGGCTTGCCCAAGGCCACAAAGCTAGGTAATTATTAAGTGTCTGAGACCAGATTTGAATCCAGGTACTCCTGACTCAAGGGCTGTTGCTTTATCCACTATGCCACCTAGCAGCCCCTAGTTTCTGGTTTCTGTAAGCAATCTGGAAATTTGAAGGAAGCTGCTTAAAAATGTATCCTCCAGGGGCGGCTAGGTGGTGCAGTGGATAGAGCACCGGCCCTGGAGTCAGGAGTACCTTGGTTCAAATCCGGTCTCAGACATTTAATAATTACCTAGCTGTGTGGCCTTGGGCAAGCCACTTAACCCCATTTGCCTTGCAAAAAACCCTAAAAAAAACAACAAAAAAAGAAACAATAAAATAACATGAGAATATCCAATCTGTCAGATCCCCAATCCACCATTGATAAATATAACAACGATATCCATTGGACATCAATCTTTAATGATTAGTTAGGAATATACCCATATCTTTCACTTCCTTTTGTGACCTGATGTCACAGTCATGTGAAGGAATACTACAAAACTCCAATAAGAAGTGTAAATCAAAACAATTATGATGTTTTACCACATCTTTACCAATAAAGTAAAACTATGAATAAGTTCAAGTAAGGTTTAGATAACTTCATGAGTTGAATAATAGATAATATGAACTAGACACTGGTCTTGGAGTCAAGAAGACTTGGGTTTGAGTGCCAGGGGCTCAGTGAGAACTTCTAAACCTAAAGTACCATATCAATGTGAACAATCATATTTTTCACTCAAATTCCCAGTGCAACTGTGGTCTCATCATGGCAAATAGTCCCTTCACCAATTACCAGTGGAGACCATAACCAACGCCTGCAAAATAAGTGTAATTCTTGTCTGTGTCCTTGTCAAATACACCCACCACAAGGATCCACCCAATATACCAAGGGAAGTGCTACATAAATGTTAGCTATTTCTCTTTCCTTAAAAAGGACACCAAGGGCTAACCAACAATTATTCCTCACCCTGACATCTTTTCTTTTTTTTTCATACATTTCTTGGACAACATCAATATCATTATAATTATCAAATTGTTCTCATCTTTTTGGGATGTAAATGACCAGACAAGTTGCTATCCTCCTATTATTATTATTATTTTATAATTAATGGTCTATGAACTTTTGTACAGGTAGACAAAATGTTTCCTTTTGTACTTGGGGGAAAAAGCAATCAAATGTAGCCTCATTCTCTATGGGTTTACTTTGAGTATCCACAGTATAATTCCAGGAGCAGAACAGACAACAGAGATGATAGGTACTTCAACTTGTTTCCACATAATTTTGGTCTATTCTAGGCTTCTATATTTTGAGAGCTTTTTCTGTGTACCTTAGAAATTATGAATATTTGTCATGTAGACATTTATTTAAAACAATGTTCTTAAAATATATGAATTAATGTTATGTCCAAATGATTTGGGGCAATAATTATTATTAATGGCATATCAACTATTATTATTACTATTGTTATTATTAGTGGCAAATCCCTAAATTCCATTAGTTTACAGCCCACTGTGTGAAGGAATATTTCATTTTAATTTAGCTTGACACTGCCTCTTTCAAAATATCATACTTACAGTTGACTCTGTGGTACTATGTAGGCCATCCCCACTAATCCAAATAATTGACTCAATTATTTAATTGGTTGCCCAATATTTGATCATGTAGAAACATTCTATAAGCTAAGTAGTAATTATTACTGAAACCTCATGCAACTTAGCTTTTTCTAACTCCTTTCTCCATAAAAGTCTCAGAAATTATTAAATATGAAGAGAAGGGAAAATTGCCATGGGATTTTATCTTTTCAATTAATAATGCCTGACCTCTTCACTCTCTATCCTCCTGCTCCTCCCCTTTCTTTCTACCAAACCTAAAGAAAAAAAATCACTTACCCTCTACTCTCAACTTTTTGTCAGCTCTAATTAGAAGCTACATTTTGTTAAGCAAATTAGGAGTTAAAATGAAGTGGAAGGAACGTGTGAAATGAATAATTAACATTGTGTAGACTTCAGCATCATAATTAAGATTAAACACTACATGTATTCAAACTAGATTAAGGCAACCATCACAAACTACAGTGTTCTCAGAGGAGTCTGTGCATTTGTTAAATAATGTTTTATGAAGAATGTTGTAAAAGCATCAAACATAAGGTTGTCATATATACAATGATTAAAGTTTTATACAAAGATGCTCTAGTTCCAACAAATGACATATTCTGCTATTCTCTACTGTCTTCACCTTTAGAAATATACAGTAAATGAAGAGTGACTCGATGTGAATTGCTTACTAAAAAGGACGTGAATTAAAAGCCCAAACAGTACCTCTTTCCAACTTCAAGAATCATCTCTATTAAAAAATTTGTTGAAAAAAAATCTATGTTCAATATCCCTTTGGGTTAAAACTATTTCAGTCGGTTTCATAGGTTCACAAAATGTTAGAACTGAAAGTGTCCTGAAGAAACCATATAGTCCAACTCCTTCATTTTGTAAACAAAAGAGCTGAGATCCAGAAAATGTTCATTGACTTTTCCAAGGTCACACTCCCACTTAGTAGTGGAGCCAGGATCTGAAGCCAATCTAAATTCCCTGGATCCTCTTAGTTGATGTTCACTCTGTGGATGGTTTCCAGCTCTGTTATGTATTTCTGAAGGTTTTGCAAGCAGGATGGCAAGCACTAGGTACAAATAATTATCTTCAGGAAGCGTGCTTTGTTTGCTCTTCTGTCAATGACAAATAATGGATTACATGTGAACTAACTGTGGTTTGCTTTCCTTCATGGAGGAGATGGGATGTGTTTCTGTTCTTCAAAGTATCCCAGTCAACCTGATCTACGTATGAAGTACTTAAGCAAGTTCTTAAAGACCTGTTCACATTTCTCATTCAGCAATCTATACCTGGTGGCAAATGGCTGGATTTTACCCCCTCTTTCTCCTTCTCTCAATTCATCACCTATCAGCTTTAGTAATGTTGGCATCATTCTTCACAGTTTACAGCTATACAATAACTTGTGCTATATAATATTTAGTAGCTATTTAGAAAGAATAACTATATATTGAATAATATAGTAGCTAAAGAATCCTAGAACAGTTACCTATCAAAGATTCTTCAAATACAATCAAGTAAGCAGGGTTTTGCTCTTCTTTGAATTCATCCTTATAACTTGATGAGATACTATATGACCCAATTCTTTGACAGTGGCTCTACAGAGAACTGACCCTCATTGAAGGACAGAGTCTGACCAATGGCTTCCAAGTGATATGATACTTTCAGTAGCTTTTCTTTATGCTCTTCCAACATCTTTCAAATCCAATCAACTTAGGCAGATATGGCCATATTTCCAAGTAATTCTTGTTACCAATCACTTATTGTAAGACATTTTAACTCTTCAAACCTCACAGCTCTGTTGTCCAAGGTTCTATGAGTCCAGAAAGGATGCACACAGGAATGTTTTTAAAATGGGTTATAATGTCCATGATACATCCAAACAGCAGAATCCAGTAGAGAATTACAACTCAAAAGAACAATTAGAGTTAGAGGTATAGATATAAGAAACAACTCCATAAAAGTTATAATTAAAGCCCTAACAGTATTTAAGATTACTAAAGGAGGGAATGTAGAAAGGAAAATGAAGAGAGTCAAGGATAGACTCTGGGGGAATACCTATTACTACGTTTTGATAGCTTAAAATTACCTGAGGTTTTTGGGGACACCTTGTATGGGAGGAGAAGATAAGTGCTCCCACTTTGCAAGCCTGAATCTATTTTGTGAAAGTGCATGGAGAATCTCCTTGCCTGGGATTCTGAGATCCCAGTGTCTCAAAAGATTCCATCTTATCTCATTTAATCTCTGACATAAAATAAGAAGACTATCATAACTTATTTGGTTCATACTTCCAATACCATCAAGGTTCTAATCTTTCCAAAGTGCAACCTATCAAGTCATATGAAAAAATAAACCAAATCACTAATAAATAGAGAAATGCACATTAAAAGAACTCTAAGATTCTACTTTACATCTGTCTGATTGATAAAATGATTTTTTTTTAAGAAAGGAAAATGACAATTGTAGGAAGAAACATTTGAAGACAGGTACATTGATGCATCATTGATGGATCTATGAATTGGTCCAGCCTTTCTGGAAAGTAATTTGAAACTATACTGGAATAGTAACTAAATAACATCAACTTTTAACCCAGGATATGTAATGCTGGAATTATATCTCAAAGAGATCAAAGAAAGAAAGGAGAGATCTATATCTGCAAAAATATTTATAGTAACTCTTTTTGTTGTAACAAATAATTGAAAACTAAGGGGGTGCTCACCAATTAGAGAATGACTGAATAAATCATGGTACATGAATGTAACGGAATACTACCATTCCATAGAAATGATGAAAGGTAACCTGGGAAGATGTACATGAGCCGCTGCAAAATGAAGTGAGCAGAATCCCATTTATGGGATAAATAAACCCTATTTATTCAGTAACAACAACATTTTAAAGAAAAACAATTCTAACAGATTTAAGAAATTTTATCAATGAAATAACCAGTGATGATTATGGAAGACTGATAACAAGTATGCTTCCTGCCACCTAATAGAGAGGACTAGATTCAATAGAAAGACTGAGTCCTACATTTTTCTACCTGGTCAGTGTGAGAACTTGTTTTGCTTGATTACGAATATAATAATAATACAAGGATTTGGTTTTTCCTTATTTTTTTCCTTTCAACTTGAGGGGTAAGTGAGTGGGGGAGGAAGGAAATCAATAATAGAATTATCAAAAAAGAAAGAAAAGTCATTTAATCAGTTTTAAATTGTTTCATATGAAAGACTATAATTTTCAATCATTTTCTAATTGATAAAGTCAAGGGATATGAACAGGCAGTTTTTGGAAGGAAAAATCAAAGTTATCAATAGTTTTTTTAAGTGCTCTAAATCACTATTGATTAGAGAAGTATTCATTAAAACAGCTCTGAGCTATCATCACACACCTATCAGATTCAATATTATGACAGAAAAGGAAAATGACAATTGCTGGAGAAGATGTAGAAAAATAGAGACACAAATGAACTATTGGTGGAACTGTGAACTGCTCCAATCCATTTTGGAGAGCATTGTGGGACTATACCTAAAGGTCTATTAACACTATGCATATCTTTTGACCCAATAATCCTGCTAGTAAGTCTGTATCCCAAAGAAAGCAAAGAAAAGAGAAAATAATATCTCTATGTAAAAATATTTAAAGCAGCCCTTTTTGTGGTGGCAAGTAATTGGAAACTGCGGGGATGGTCATCAATTGGAGAATAACTGAAAAAAGTTGTGGTATGTGGTTGTTTTGGAATTCTATTGTGCTTTAAAAATAAATGATGAGGATAGATTCAGAAAACCCTATGAAGGCTTATATGAAATGATGCAAAGGAAAGGGAGTACTTTGTATACAGTAACAACAACACCATACAATGATCAACTCTGAATGACTTAACTATTCTTAGCAATGCAATGTTCCAAGACAATTCCAAAGGTCTCATGATGAAAAATGCTATCCACCTCCAGAAAGAGAATTGGCTAACTCTGAATATGGATTGAAGTTTTTTCTTTTCACTTTCTTTTCTTGCTTTTTTGCAACATATCTAATGTGGAAAAATGTTTTGCATGACTTCACATGTATAATAGATATCATGGCACTTATCTTCTAATGGGCAGGAGAGGGCCTGGAAAGAGGGAAAGAATTCGAAACTCAAAATAAAAAAGAATGTACAAAAAAAAAAGTTTTCCATCTTCCCAACTTTGTGTGATCTAAAATCATACACTCACATTAGAGAGTACATTTACTACATAAAATAAAAACTAAAAGATACATTAAAACTCTCAAGATACTAAGTCTAAGTTTTAAATCTCAACTGCCTTTCAACAGTTGCAGCTGATTCTGTTAAGATCTGAGATCTCACCTCTATTTTTTCCTAAAGAACAGCCCCACCCAGAGGCTGCTTGTGGAAGAGAGTTATGAGCATCTCCAAAATCAATATAACAAAGATGGCATATGGCAATTCTTTTCTCAATTCCTACTAAGATAGTTCTCACTTCCTAGCCAGGGGAAACTTGAAGCCCAGTGGTTACTAGAAGTTCTTTTAAAAGTTTCTGGATTCACCGTGTTCTTCCCTATGGCCCATGTTCCACAGGCACTCTTCTTAGTCTGCCATCTCAGTGACCATTCTAAAATCCAGCCAAGGGTTTCATGTATCCTCTTTCATCTTATATCTAATATTTCTATGTACAGTGCAAAGCACTTGACATATATCATCTCATTTGATCCTAATGCCCCTGCAAGGTAGGTACCATTATTAAACTAATTTTGCAGATGAGGAAATTGAGGGTGAGAGGGTTAAGTGATTTACTCAGGGCCATACATAGGGTCATTGACATTAATAAAGAATTTTTTCTGGATCCTTCACTATCTTATCGTCTGTGAACCGAATGACTTTCTTTTAAAAAATATCTTGCTGTTGTATAACCAATACATAACCATTTTGAAGATTCTATTTATATTAATTCCCTGGTTACATGAACTACATAATTTCTATTTTTTTTGACATATTCAGGATGGCAATGATGCAATGGAATGCTAAGGAAAAAAACCTGGGAAAAAACCTGAGATATTTCAAACATAGATTATACTTCTTCTAGAATATTGGCAAAGAAGGAGAGAAATGGGATGATAGCCCAAGCAGGATAGAAGGAAGGGGATGGAAAGAATTTTCCATCTGTTCAAGCATAAAGGAGGGAGAAAATGATAGGGAAAAAATGTTGGGCGAATAAAACTGGTGCTTTCAGGGACATAGGGGGGGAAATGGCAAGTCTAGTGACTAGAGTGATCTGAGAAACCTTCAGGTCCAGGGAAGTATATAGTAATCATTGTCTCCAAATGGGTCTGGACTTCTTCCAAAGGGGACTCCTTAGTTTCAGAAGAAAAGAACCAAGACCGCAAGGCATTCAGAGAACCATGAGAAGACCTATATGAACTCAGTGAAGTACAGAGAAGTAGGAGAAGGACATAAATGAAACAAATGGAAAGAAAGGAACTAAAAGGAACCCAACAATTGTAAATGACCAATATTGACCCTGGAAAAGAAATGAGAAAATGTATCTCAACTTTCTGTAGAAAGGACAATGATTACAGGATATTTTAGTCACTGCATCCATTGTTTTTACTCAACTGTTTTTCTTTGTTACAAGTAAGTGGCGATGGAGATAGATACATCTAGAGATGGTTGTGTTATAAAAACAAACTGCTTGAATAAAATTTATTATTTTAAAAAATGAATTAGTTATGGTGGCAAACATCTTATAAACTTTGCTAATGGGGAGACTAAGTTTGGTGAATTGCTTGAGTTTAGGACATTCTGAACTATAGCAGGCTGAAATGATACAAATTTGACACCAATATGAGGACATACCAGGTCACTTAAGAGGGATGGGGGCATTGCCATCTAGCCTAGGCTAGTAATAAAGCTGGGTCCAAAGCTTCAAAGAGAATCAGCAACAGGGGCAGACCAGTGAGTGACCATACTTCTAGCCTGAGTGAAATAGGGAGGCCCAATCTAATAAATAAGTCAATTAATAAATAAAATTAAATTAGTAAATAAATGAATGAATAAATAGACAAATCAACAAAGGAGGGAACCAAAGTGATAGTGATGAAATTTGCTACAAAACACTCTTGGGTTACTGTTTTTTAAATCCAAAACCCAGCTTCTGGGCCAATAACTCACTATTTGGCAAAAACTGCTGGGGAAAACAGAAAAAATAATATGGCAGAAACAGGATATCTCATACCCTATACCAAGATAAACTCAAAATATTTACAGGATTTAGACATAAAAGGTGATACCATAAGTAAATTAGGAGAACAGAGAATGTTATAAAATGCAATATGGATAATTTTGAATACATAAAATTAAGGTTTTGCACAAATAAGCACAAACAAGATTATAAGGAATGCAAAAAGCTAGGAAACAATTTTTATATCTAGTGTTTCTGATATAGGACTCATTCCTAAAGTAGTTTCAGAACTGAGTCAAATTTATAATAATACAATTGATAGATGATCAAGGATATGAACAGGCAGTTTTCAGATGAAGAACTGAAGGCTATCTATAGTCATTATGAAAAAAATACTCTAAATCATTATTGATTAGAGAAATGCAAATTAAAATAACTCTGAGGTACCACCCCACACTTTTCAAGGAAAATGACAAATGTTCGAGGGGATGTGAGAAAACTGAGACACTAAGGCACTATTGGTGCCATTCTAGAGAGCAATTTGGAACTATGCCCAAAGCGCCATAAAACTGTGCATATCCTTTGATCCAGTTACTAGGTCTGTAATAACACTACTAAATCTGTATCCCAAACAGATCATAAAACAGGGAAAAGATACACAAGTAAAAAAAGCAGCTCTTTTTGTTGAGGCAAAGAATTGGAAGTTGAGGGGATGCCCATCAATTAGGAAATGGCTGAACAAATTGTGGCAGATGAATGTGATGAAGTTCTATTATTCTGTAAGAAATCATGAGCAGGTGGATTTCAGACAAATCTGTAGACTCATATAAACTGATGCTGAATGAAGTGAGCAAAACCAAGAGAATTGTACACATTAACAGCAACATTATGTGTGATAGATTTAGCTCTTCTTGGCAATACAAGGATCAAAGATAATTCCAAAAGACTTGTAATGGAAAATACCATTTACATCCAGGGAAAGAACTATGTTGACTGAATGTAGACCAAAGCATATTTTTACTTTTTAAAATTTGTTTTGTTTTTTCCTTCTCATGATTTTCCCCTTTTGTTCTGATTCTTCTTTCACAACATGATTAATATGAAAATGTTTAATATAGTTGCACAGATTACTCACTGTCAATGAAAGGGAGGAGGGAAAGGAAGGAGGAAAAAACTTGGAACTCAAAATCTAACCCCCAAAAATGAATGTTGAAAGTCAGTTTTACATGTAATTATAAAAAATACATAATAAATAAAAAACGCATTTGGGGCTGGAGTAGGACTTAGCAAAGATTTACATTTCTGCCACTAGTCTTTTCTTCTCTTTTTCCCCTTACCTCCTCAAAATCCAAATATTTTTATTTTTTGGTCTTCATAGGCCAGAAAAACAGTAATTCATCTAAAATCTCTTGTCTGAATAACTGTAATCAACTCATAATTGGTCTCCCTGTCTCCAGTTTCTCTCCTATCCAATCCATTCTATATATAACTGCCAAATTTAAATTCCTAATGCGCTGGTCTGATCAGGAAGCTCCATTGCTATTTGTTTCCTTTAGAATGAAATGGCTATTTGTGACATTTAAAGCCCTTTGCAATCTGATTCCAGTCTGTCTGCCTAAGATTAGTGCTAATTACTCCCCTCCATGCACTTTATGTTCCAGGTAAACTAAACTATTTGCTATTCCTTGTATAGGGCATTTTGTTGCCCATCTCTAAACCTTCGTACAAGCCATCTCCCATGTTTGGAATGTGCTCCCTCCCTGCATCCACCACTTAAAATTACTAGCTTCTATCAAGTCTCAGTTCACGTGCTACAAATTCTGTCCTGATCCCTTGAGTTCTTATTGTCCTCCCATATATACGTATACTCAAGACACACGTGTATATATGCATATGCATATTTGTACATGATCTATATATGTGTGGGTGTGTTTGTGCCTCTGTTTCACATTGCAAAAAGGTACATATGTATGCATACACATATATATTGCACAGATAGGTGAGGTAGAGGAAGAGGGAGAGGGAGAAAGAGTCATATCAGTTATGATTCCCATGACTCATATAGGCATACATTCAGTGCTACATGTATATATTTTGTATTTATTTACTATTGTCCCCAAAAAGAATATGAGCTCTTTTAAGGCAGGGATATTTATATAATTTTTCATCTTTCTTTGTATCCACTAAGACCTAATCCAGGGTCAAACATATGGATGGAGCTTTATAAATGTTTATTAAATGAATGAGTTAATATCTGGGGGGAAACCAGTAATCAGGTGTTAATATCTTGGAAAAATACACAGAATTTGAAGTCAGAGAATGTGAGTTAAAATTCTGCTACTTCATGTGTGTGTGACTGAAACTGCTAATGACCAATGACATGGGCAATTTTTGGACCTCAAGTTTCTTCATTTGCAAAGAGGAGGCTGTTCTAGACCAGAGGTAGTTAATCTTTTGGGGTCATGGATCCCTTTGGCAGCCTGGAGAAGCCCATGAGCAGAACTGTTTTTAAATGCATTAAAATATACAACACACACACACACACACACACACACACACACACGAAACCAAACGTTTGTAATCATGAAGGTGCAATGTTTTTCCCATCCAAATTCATTAACCCTTGAAGTCAATCCACAGATCTCTTGTTTGTGAACCCCTGTGGATCCTATTTCTAAAGATCCTTCTAAATTTGTCTCCCTAATCTTATGGCGTCACAGCAATCACCTACAGATGCGGCAGCTTCGATACAATAGGAGAAAGTGCAATGATACCACCTAGTGCTTCCACCCTGTGGCTGCAATAGAGATCACACAGACATAGATACACAAGAATAATTCTGTTTTCACCTGACTTATCATTTGACATTCCTGCACCCCAATTTCTAACCCAGAGACACTCTGTTCTTATCCCTTCTCATTCATTTTTTTTTTGCAAGGAAAATGGGGTTAAGTGGCTTGCCCAAGGCCACACAGCTAGGTAATTATTAAGTGTCTAAGACTGGATTTGAACCCAGGTACTCCTGACTCCAGGGCCGGTGCTTTATCCACTGCACCACCTAGCCGCTCCTCTTATTCCTTCTCTCCAGCCCACTGCCCTGACACTTAGGGACTTTGCAAACCTATGGGCAGTCAGGATTCAGAGCGTCAAACACTCTATCAAATTTCATAACTTGAGGTTCTTCATTCAGAGCTCTGTCATAGGCACAATAGGGGAGATTGCAAGAATTGTAGACCTTGATATTCTTAGCTTCCAAGATTTCTTACTCTAATAGATAATATATATCTAATTCCATCCCTGAGCAGCATGATGTGATGTGTATGATCTTAAACAGCCAACACCAAAGAAAGATCCAATTCATCTACCTTTACATAATAGAAATTCCGAAATCCAACTAGGTCCTATAATCAAAGATCATACAAAATTCACTTCCATTTATTCAATTTATTTCAAGGGTCTAAATGGGGAAACTCCATCCCTCTTCACTCAGCAACAAAAATCAGTCCAATTACAATCAGGCTACCACTCTACAGATTCAGCTGAAATGGTAACTTTCCTGAAACTGGAAAGGGTACAATCAATTAATTTCATTTGATTCTGTAAGAATATACAGTGTTCGCCTAGGCCCATACCTGTGATGGACACTGAGGCAGATAAAAGATGTAAAATACAAGATCTGCACTCTATAAATTTACTATTTTAAGCTGAATAGGGAAAATGAGAGACTGATGTGTAAAACAGGAAAAGAGAAAAGAGATTTAGCATTTCCTCTGACACTATCCCACTCCACTTCAACTTGGATTTCCAAGTTGGGGGCAAAACTACCTCAGGTTAAAGGTACTTATGAGTCTACATTCTTAAAACCATAGCCCTCAGGGGCGGCTAGGTTGCATAGTGGATAAAGCACCGGCCTTGGAGTCAGGAGTACCTGGGTTCAAATCCGTTCTCAGACACTTAATAATTACCTAGCTGTGTGGCCTTGGGCAAGCCACTTAACCCCGTTTGCCTTGCAAAAACCTAAAAAAAAAAAAATGAACCAAAAAAACCCCCATAGCCCTGGTACTCTCAGATGAAATAACCCATTAACACAATAAGTCCAAGGCAAAGATATTTAAATGAAGACCACAGTAAGAACTGTAGTTATAAAACTAAACACACACACCCCATCAGCCTAGAAAACATTCTCCCAAAACACCAATAGCATCAGTGGGAAGAAAAGAATGATGGGGAATATAGAATCAGTTTAGTTTCAATAATAGAATAAAATGAGACACTAGCAAGTTATTCTTCTGCCATAGCAGGAGGATATTCAGTGAGGATAAGTCAATACCATTTGAAAAACTACCCTTTCAACTATGATGGATGGCACTCCTCTCAGCAGTTCAGAGACCTAGGACAATCCTGAGATACCCTTTATGGACAGCGCCATCCACATCAAGGGGAAAAAAAACACCCAAACCACAGAATCTAAATGAATGTTCATTTTTTAAAAATTTCTCTTATGTTTTCCCTTCCTATCCATGATTTCCTTTCTTTTCCCTGTCCTAATTCCTCATACACAAAATGACTAATATGTAAACACAAATATACATGTGCAACATTTACTAGACTATTCATAGCTAAGGGGAGGGAGATGGGAAAGGGAGGGTGGAAGAAAATTCTGTAACAAACAGGCAAATGGATGAATGTTGTAAAACTTCCATAACATGTATTAGAAAAATAAAATATCAAAAAAAGAAAAATATGCAAAAAGACAATTGTTGAAAATTATCTTTGCATATTGGAGAAATTAAAATTTTGTTAAAAAGAATAAAATTATATTTTAAAAAATAAAATAAAATAAAAGCCACCCCTATTTTCATGGGTGGAAAGGTTAAACATTGCTTCTACCACATCTGCTATCCTCCCAGTAAGCTGCCAAATTCAATGTCTCTGCTCATTGTGTTGTTTTGTGGGGCTTCCTTCTCTCTCTATCTCAGCTCAATTTAACTGAACTTGCTGTCTGCTGATGTGGGCATCTTGTCCTAGGAGAGTTGTTCTGCTTTCAGACAACATTACTGAGCAGGGTTTGGGAAGAAGAGAGAAATCAAAGTTACAGGAACTCATAGGAGGAGTGGCCAATCTGGTGAGGACTTCTTGGGTGTGGTCAAACTCATTTGAGAAGAAAAACATCTTTTACAATTCCACAAGGATAAGAAAGAAACCACAATTGTCCCCTACTATAAGTACAGAAGGAAGAACATAAAGAAGTTCATCAAGGAACACTGCTTCCCATATTGAACAAGAACATTGTCTTGATGCTTGCATGTCCCATCTACCACACCCTTCTGATGAATGCAGAAAATTAATTTTTTCTGAAAGCTTCAGATACTCTCAGTGAGTTGGAACTCATGTGAAGGATTTAAACTTGACTAAGCTCAAAAGTACCAGCCATCCACAGTAGATGCTTCCTCTCCAGTATCATAGAATTCAAATGAAATAGAATGAGGTCATCTAATCCCATCCTCTAAACAAGAATTCTTTCTACAACTTTCCTGAGTAGTGGTCATCTAGACTCTGCCTAAAGATCTCAAGGAATGGGAAGTTCATTACTTTACAAGAAGACCCAAACCATTTCAGATAGCTCTCATTATTAGGATGGTGTCCCTTCTCCTTTTGTGGATTCAAAATCTGTCTCTGCACCTTTTACCTTCATTCCATTTTGATGGGCCAACAAAAACAGTCCAGTTTTTCTTTCATGTGACAAGTCCTTCAAATATTTGAAGATCATTATCATATCCTCCCTCACCTAAGTTAAATATCCTCTCTGCTTTCTTTGTTAATTCTCTTATGATATGAGCTCTAGTTCTCTCACTATTCAGATCATAGTCCTCTGAATGTATTCTTCAGTTTGGCAATATCCTTTCTAACATCCTGTGCCAAAAAACCTGAATATAATAAATAAAACATAAGCTTCTCAGGGTAATGTACACAGAGACTATCACCTCCTATTTTGTGGATCCTGTGCCTTTTTCCTTTTTTTCAAAATAATTATTTTTTCCAATTACACATAAAAACAATTTTCATGTTCATTTTTTAAAATGTTGAGTTCCAAATTCTCTCTCTCCATCTCCCTTCTTTCCCCTCATATATAAATCATTGATAAGGCAAATAGTTTAACGTAAATTATATATATGAAGTTATGAAAAACACATTTCCGTATTAGTCATATTATGAAAGAAAAGCTCAGACCAAATGAAGAAAAATAAAGAAGTTTTAAAAAGTATGTTTCAACTTACATTCAGTTTCTATCAATTCTTTCTCTGGAGGCAAATAATATTTTTCATCATAAATCCTGGATCATTGTGCTGCTGAGAATAGCTAAGTCATTCACAATTGACCATTGTACAATATTGTTCCATTACAATGTTATACTGGCTCTGCTCACTTCACTTTGTATCATTTCTTAGAAGTATTTTCAGGTTTTTCCAAAAGTATCTTGCTAATCATTTCTTTTTAATTATATAAATATTTTATTAGATTTCCAAATATATACAATATTAGTTTCTACCAATCTTTTTTTTGAAAAATTTTGAATTTTACAATTTTTCTCCCTCTCTCCTTTCCCTTGCCCCTCTCCCCAACAGAAGGCAATCTGATATAGTCTTTATATGTTCCTATGATATGCATAGGTCCAAATTATGTAATATATAAGACAACTTTTTAAAAATTGAAGATAATAATTTTTGGTCTTCATTTAAACGCTATAGTTCCTTCTCTGGATACAGATGACATTCTCTGTCATAAATCCTCTAAAATTGTCCCTGATCATTGCACTGATGGAGTGAGCATGTCCATCAGGGTTGATCATCACCCCTATGTTGTTGTTAGGGTGTACAGTGTACTGGTTCTGTTCATCTCACTCAGCATCAATTTATGCAAGTTTTTCCAGGCTTCTCTGAAATCCGATCCCTCCTGATTTTTAGTTGAACAATAGTTTCCATCACATGCATATACTGTAATTTGTTTAGCCATCCCTGAATTGATGGACATCCCCTTGATTTCCAGTTCTTTTTCGCTATAAACAGAACTGCTATGAATATTTTTGTACATGTGGGATTTTTACCCTTCTTCATGATCTTTTCAGGATATATAAACCCAGCGTGGCATTGCTGGATTAAAAGGAATCCACATTTTTTTATTGCCCTTTGGACATAATTCCAAATTGCTCTCCAGAAAGGTTGGATCAGTTCACAGCTCCACCAGCAATACATTAATGTCCCAGATTTCCCGCATCCCCTCCAATATTAGTCATTATCCTTTCTTGTCATATTGGCCAATCTGAGATGTGTGAGGAAGGAAGCCACTGCCACAGATTCAGTCATGCCAAGGCCTGCTGTTGACTTACTAGGGGAATAGCCTGCCCTGGACTTCACTCCATGCTCACCCCAATGAGACTGACAATTTTGTTCCAACTTTCTGAGTTGTCTTGGACAAGAAAATTATTTTGCTCCATCGCTTTGTTGGTTCTGTTGCTTCAGAATTCATTTTGAGGAATTATTTTAATGTTGCTTAGAGAGGAATTTGGGTCCATTTAAGTCCCTGCCTTTACTCCATCATCTCAGTTCTGCCCAGTCTATTATGCCTTTTTTTTTTTTTTAGGTTTTTGCAAAGCAATGGGGTTAAGTGGCTTGCCCAAGGCCACACAGCTAGGTAATTATTAAGTGTCTGAGGGCAGATTTGAAGTCAGGTTTTCCTGATTCCAGGGCTGGTGCTCTATTCACTGCGCCACTTAGCCATCCCTATATGCCTTTCTTAATGCAATGTAAGATTGGCTTAACTTTTGGTTACCAGGTCATATTTTCTCCCTTTCCTTTGGGGGATAGAGATGGGGAGAGGTGGATTGAAAGATGGAACATTCAAAAATCAGCACCTATAGTAAGCTAGGCAAGGAGCTATTTCCCTAGGAACTACCTGGAGCATTTCCAAAAAATGCCCATTTTTTAGAAAGGAGAATTTGAAGGATTAGAGAGGATTAATACAACTGGTGAAATTTGCTACAAAACTAGTGGTAGAAACATGGTAGCATTTGGGTAAAGATCAATGGAAGTAAAAATAAAATTAGTATTGTTGCCAAAATATACTAAAACTATCTGGTCAGAAGGAGGAAATCGTTGAGGAATTCTGTAAATAGTAATAAGCTTAATATGGGGGGCGGGGATGGTTGTGTGACTGTCAAATGCCTTTTTTTTTTACATTTTTGCAAGGCAATGGGGTTAAGTGACTTGCCCAAGGCCACACAGCTAGGTAATTATTAAGTGTCTGAGGTTGGATTTGAACTCAGGTACTCCTGGTGCTCCTGGTACACCAGGGCTGGTGCTCTAACCACTGTACCACCCCACATCAAATGTCTTCTTGAACATTTCTAGTGACAATTTCTATTTCACATTTCTACTTCACAAAATAGTCTAATCCATCTAAGACAGATCTAATTATTAGAAAGTTTTTCCTTATATTAAACCAAAAAATCTGCCCAACTGTAACCTAAGCCTTTTGACCATAATCTTGATCTCAGGAGATACAAAGATATCTATTTCTTCTTCCACATAACTGTTCTTCAGAGATTTGAATATAACTATCATAATCTTCTCCTCTCAAACAAACCCTACAACCAAAATGACTTTTATTTAACCTCACTCATTGTAGATCAAAAGCCAAAGAGACTAGGAGAATCAGAAGATAGTTATTTCAGTGTGACCTAGTGGAAAGAGCATTGTATGATATTAGGTAATTTAATTTATTTGTGTCTTAGCTCCCTCATTTGTAAAATGGACATAATCACATTTGTCTTAGACACTTCACAGGGTTATTAGGAAAGTGCTGTCTTCAGGTTGGGGCTACCTAAAAGTCTTAGTGAGATTTTAGGTTTTAATAATTAAAACTTTTGTGACATCCTGAAGTGAACATCACCTGAATCTTGGGAGTTCTCATGTGAGAAGCAAAAAAAAAAAAAGCAAAAAAACAGATCTCTTTTAGTCAAGATTTGGAATCCCAGGAATCTAAACTGTTGATGTAACTAAAGTGGAAGCAGCAGGAAGATCTTAAAGATGAAATGTGAGCTTGTAGAGAGGACATAACCATTGACATAAGGTCTATACAATGATAAATGCATCTTATAAATTTCTCAAGGACTATCCATCCTCTTACACTGATTGTTGGCGTCCCTTTCCAAGAACATCAACTTTATGAGCAAAGGGAGAGGTGACCAGGGTTCCAGCCTTCCTCTTAGTATCAGTTTATCATCAGTCTTCACATTCATATATCTATTTCATCCCTGACTAGACTGTGAGTTTCTTGCAGGCAAGAGACTCTCACTTTTGTATTTGTGTCCCCAGCATCCAGCACAGTGCTTTGACACATAACAAATGTTTAATAAATACTTGTTGATTGATTTATTCCAATATTAATATTTTATAGATGAAGAAACAGACTCAGAGTGGTTAAATCACTTAGCCAGGGGCAAATGGATAGAGTTAACAGTCATAATGAACATTTATTTAGTGCTTCAACATACAAGACCTTCTTTCAGCTTCATAATACCTACCTTTACAGGTAGGTACTGAAAGCATTATTGTCATCATTTTATATGATGAAACTGAGATTTGGGGAGGTTGTATACTCTAACTTTTCTTATGGCAGTTAGGTGCCACAGGAGGTAGAGTATTGAAATCAGGAAGGTCCCAGTTCTAATCCTATCTCAGCCACTTAGTAGCTGTGATCCAGGACAATCATTTATCTTCATCTCATTCTCCTCATCTGTAAAATGGAGACAAAAATAGTATTGTTATGAAACTCAAATTAGATAACTTATTTAAAGCATTAATGAATTATATAAATTTTAGTAATGAAAATGATGGTGATGGCCACACAACTAGTAACTGTCAAACACAGGAAGAATCCAAATCTCATCTCAAAGTGGCAGGGCTCTGAGATGACCCTTTTGTTTTTTAGTCAACCCATAACTATTTCTGGGTGTCCATACATAAAAGAAATTTCAGGAATTAGCTAGCAGGTGGAGAAGACATTTTCTTGGAGAGAAAATTACAGTTCTAGACAGCTGGCCCTGCCAGTGAGATAGTCCAAGGCTGGGATTGGATCACAGCTTCTTAAAGAAGCCCCATCTCAATCACCAGTCCTCTCCAGTTACTGAGCTTTCCAGGCAGCTGCTCTCTTGTTTTTATAAAGAGTGAGGGGACCCTAGGGAAAGCAAAGATTCGGTCTTCTGTCCATTGCATGTCCAAGAAGGTCTGAACCTACAGAAGTGAGGTATTTTTCATTAACTTATTTTTCAGATACTGTGATTTGATCTAAAAAATATTGCCTGAAATTGCTTAACCCAGCATTCGTAGAAATTGGGGAAATGAAAGGGTATTTAGAGACAATTCTTGATTCCAATGTATGCGTCTCATTTTTAGGATCAGTCCATTTAAGTCTGAGAGGGACTTTAAAGATCATCTCTCTCATTCTTTTCTTGCCTGGAGGAGGAAACGAAGATCCAGGGAAGCGATGTTAACTTGCCCCTAATCACGAGGACCAGGAGGAGAATTTGAACTCGGGTCCTAACCTGAGAGCCAGCACTCTTTTCCCTTACATATAGATGATATGGGAGCAGAAACACATCTAGAATTGTTTTGCCTCAGTATACCACCGGCCAGCTCGTGGCTTCTACAAAACCCGGGTCTCCCCATCGCCTGTCTGTCAATTCAGAGCCCACGGCAAGCTGCAGCCTCAGAGCTGAGACTACATCTCCCATAACCCCCTCGCGCTTCGCGAGTCAATCCCCTGCCCACCCCAGACCACTTGATAGTTGCCGCCGCCAATAGTCGGGGAGAGTTGCCGGGGCCGCATTCGCGAAGACCAATCATGGGAAGAGAGGGGCGGGCTTTTCCTGTCCATTGTTCTCAGCGCCCGAGCGTCCAGCCCGAGCTGGCCCGGGAGCTGGGCTGAGCCCGGGGGCGCGCGCCGCCTCCGTGTCCGCGTCCCGGGCGCCCTTCGCGGGGAAGCGCCCCCAGCCCCGCTGGCCGCCGGGCCCCTCGAGCCACGGTGAGTCCGGAGGGAAGAGCGGGTCCCTCTGCGCGGGAGGTGCGGCGGCAGAGGAATAACGGGCCCCGCCACCCATCGGGGGCGGGGGTCCCGCGCAGCCCCTGCCCCCCCCGCGCCGGACCGCTTCACTTGGCGGGACTGCCCTCTGCGTCCCCAAGCCCCCCTCCCTCTGAGCCTCCCCTTAATAAGGGACCCCCCCTTCCACGCAGCCTCCTTTATGTAACTGCGCCCCTGGACCGCGGCGTGCTGCTAGCGCTGCCCCCGCCCCCGATCAGCGCCGCTTCCCGACGAGTCCCGCAGCCACCGGGAGGAAAGTTGGTGTCCCCCGAGGGGGCTGGGAGGCTCCTGGAGCCGGGGGCTCCGCAGATTGGCGGGGCCGGTCCCCAGCCTTCCTGTCTTTGCACAGGTGTGAGACGGAGTGAACAGGTTAAGTGGCACCGCCAAGTCCTTTCCTGGCAGAGACGCCAGGTAGACGCGCACCTGGCCCCCCGTTCTGCCAGCGGCTACCCTGGGCGGGGGGTTCTGCTTGAGGTTCGTCCGCTCTGATTTGCCCCTTCTGGCTCCTCGCTCACGCTGCGGGATTCTGTGGGTTTGTGGGCAGCTGGAGCGCTTTGGGTGTTGGACTTCGCTTTTATTTTTCCCATTCCCTGGCTACTAAGTATCATTATCTGGCCCCTTAGGAGGTGGAGAAATGAAGTCGCAGAAGTTTGAGCCACAGTTAAGTGGTCCAAGGTCGCAGACTCCGGGGAGCTGTAGAGCCAGGGCTAGGGAGCTCAGCCTCGCTGTCCTTAAAAGTGCCAGAGAATGTTTGGTCGAGACACTGACCCACAGGAGCCGTCCTATGGCCTTGGGGGAAGCAATTGGGTCTGTGACTTGTAAAGTGCTGGTGGGAGTTTTGAATTTGCCTCTCCACGGGGAAACAAATTTGAGTTCAAGCATAGACTGTTCTTTTACAAGTGAGAGAAGAATTGTTGCTTTGTAACAATTATTTTGCAGCCCGATGTGGGAGCCCGTTGTTAGTGCCTTATCTACTTTTGTCTTGTACATATTTTATGACTTGTCTGTTTATCTATATGTACTTGTTGTCTTGCCTCTTAGGATGTAAGCTTCTTGAGGGTAGTTTTCACTTTTTCCTTATATTTCCAGTGCTTGCTGATTGATTGACTGTGCAAGTGGAATTATTTTATGCTACTTCTGTTAACAGACTCACTCTGTCAAATCTCTCTTAGAAGTGACTCCCCAGAGAAGGTCAAGGTTTGAGTCTTCAAGTGCAAGCAGGAATTAGAGGGACATCTTCCTCCAGAGTTGGACAATGGCTGGAGAAGTCCCAGGAATGACTGCCGCCTTGGATTCTTTGGCTCAGAGAACAGCAGAGGAAGAGGAGGAGGAGGAGGAGGAAGAGGAGGCCTCAACAATGATATTGGAAGATGAGAACTCCTGGAAGACTGGCTTAACCCTGCAGGGGGACCGCTGTGACCCTGAATCCTTCCATCAGATGAAAAGTAAAATTGAGTATCAGGAGGCCACTGAGCCCAGGGAATCTCTTAGCAGACTCAGGGAACTCTGTCAGCGATGGTTAAGGCCAGAACTGCATACAAAAGAGCAGATGCTGACTCTATTGCCCGGAGAGATTCAGGCTTGGTTGAGGGAGCATCGGCCAGAGAGCAGCAAGGAGGCCGTGGCTCTGGTGGAAGACTTGACCCAAACTCTTCGGGAAAGTGGTGAGATATCAGAAGTTTATTGGGAGAGGGAAGGAGGAGGTTGCCTTAAAATTGGAAATCAAGTAATTAGAAGGAATCAGAGTAACTAAAATCATTTCCTTGGCATAAACAGTGTGGGTCGAGGGCTGAACATTAGCAAATTCTGAGAAAGCTCATATAACCAGATAACACATAACCAGAAAACTCATAATCCATTTTTCTCCTTGTACTCTGTTTGAATGAGACAGAAAGCAGATGATAAGTAACCAAGAAGAGGCAATGATACTGTATTTGGAATCAAGGACCTGCCACTTACTAAGAGAGTTGGAGGGGGAGAGGTTGGGATAAGGATGGAAAGAGATGAAAGGTGTTTGTATAAATGATAACCTCTGTTGACCTCAGTTTTCTTCTGAAAAATGAAGGGATTTGACTAGATAATCCTGAAGGCCCTCTAGCTCTTAAGCCTCTAATCTTCAATGATCTAATTTGATAATCAGGTTTTCTAAAGTATATATGCAACCCTTTAGTAATTCCTAACCTGTTCTTGATGGGACTCTAAAATGGCTAACAGGCAGAGTTAGCACATACTTCCAATGTCCAGGGTGGTATGGTTGGTTATTGGATTGTAGCCATTTAGTAAGCATTTATGTACCTGTGATGTACAGAGCACTGTGCTAGGTCCTGGGAGAGATACCAAATTGAGACATCTCTGGTTACTACTCTCAAGGAGTTTGCAGACCCCTTTAGAGGCAGTATATGGGCCAATGAATAAACTTGGGGTAAAAATGCAGGAAAACTCATCTTCCTGAGTTCAAATCTGACCTCAGACACTTCAAATCCTTCTTTGCCTCAGTTTCCTTATCTGTAAAATGGGGGTAATAAAAGGCAGTTAGGTGGCACAGTGGCTAGAGTCTTGGACCTGGAAGCAGGAAGACTCATCTTCCTAAGTTCAAATCTGACCTCTGATACTTCCTGTGTGACCCTGGAGAAATCTCTTATTTTTGCTTCAGTTTCCTTATCTGTAAAATAGGTATAATAAAAGGCAGTTAGGTGGTACAGTAGATAGAGCCTAGGTCCTGGAAGCAGGAAGACTGCTTCTGAGTTCAAATCTGACCTCAGATACTTCCTAGCTGTGTGACCTGGGCAACCCTTGTTTGCCTCAGTTTCCTTATCTGTAAAATGGGGGAATAAAGGCAAAAAGAACCAGTGTATAGAACATTGGGCCTGGAATCAGGAAGACTTGAATTCAAATCATTTCAGATGTGATTTGACCCTGTGTGACCCTGGACAAGTCATTTATTCCAGTTTGCCTAAGTTTCTTCACCTATAGAATGAGCTGGAGAAAGAAATGGCAAATCACTCCAGTATCTTTGCCAAGAAAACTTCAAATGGGGGTCATGAAGAGTCAGACCCAACTGAAAAATGACTGAACAATAATAACATCTACCTCTTAGGGTTGTATCAAATGAGATCCTATTGGTAAAAATTACTTAGTGCATTGCAGGCAATTCAAATTGAAATAATGCACAACAATATGAGTAAGTAAAAAGAGAGGGACAAACCAAAGTGCTTCTTGAAGTCCAAAGGGGAGAAAAGGATGATCATGACCTAGGGAATCAGAGAGGCCTCTTATTTTATCTTAAGCAGCTTTGTGTCCATTGCAGTAGAAGATACAGATGGAATCAAATGGGAAGGGAGGGATCTTGCCCTTTATGAAGCTAGAGTCAGACTGCCAGGAGAAATTCAACAAATGAGCATAATAAAGAAGCACCTAGCTATATACTGATGATAGGACTAATAGTTCAAAGAAAAGAATTTAAATGTGAGCTGTAGTTTTTAACAAACGTTTCATGGAGGAAGTGTTGCTTGAATTGGGTCTTGAAGGATGGTTAGGATTTGGAAGGGTAGAGGAAAGGAAGAGTAGAATGTCATTCCACCTTCTCCTTGACTCTTCAATCCAGTTTTTAATTTGAGTTTATATGCCCAGGTAGATCTCACAAGTTGACTTTACACATAGTGGTTACTTAGTAAGTGCTTGTTGGGTTGGATCAGAGCAGCAGTGAGGTTGCTGATTGGAGTATAAGGTATATATATTAGCTGTAAAATGAGAAAACTGGTATGAGACATTGAAAAAAGTCCCTTCTAAGGTGGGAAATCAAATTTTAAAAAAAATGAGTAGTAAGAAATAAAATTGGATAGGGAAGGACAAGATCCCAGATACTTATGTCAAATCTTGCAAACCACATTAGAAGAGTTTGACAGGTTTGGTGTTTGTTTTTTAAACACAGATAAAAAGGTATGTTTTAGTAAAATTCATTTGGAAATTGAATACAGGAGGAATTTCAGTTGCAGGGAAGGAGAACATAAGGCATGAAGTGTTAGGGTCTGAATGGGTGGTAGCAGTAGAAAGAGAGAAAAATGGTGTGAAATTGAAGCATACTTAAGGAAAAAATGCCAGGATATGGTGATGAATGAAAGGAAGAAAGGAGAGTATCAGAGGTGATCTTCCAGGTTTCTAGTTTGCGAAATGGTAATCATAGTGATAGTTCCAATACAAGTCAGAGAATTGGTTTGGTAATAAAGATGAGTTCAGTTTTAGGCAAGTTGAATTCGTTACAAGAGGAGTTCTCTAACAGTTGGAAAATCCCAAAGTGAAGTCAAGGTGAGAAGATAGAAGTTTATCTCTAAGGCTGTGTGAGGGCCTGAGAAAAACCACAGTATGTGTGTTCCCTGTGACCTTCATGAAAACAGCTGTTTATACACCTGAATAACAAGAGCATTCAGTTTATACAGTGTAGGAAAAGTGGAGAAGCAGCCACTCTTTGGAATATACAGTCTTTGAGATCCTGACCCTAAGGAGAAAAAATAAAGAGGTCAGGGAGTCTTTCTCATTTTTCTTCTGTGTTGCTTTTTGCCTGGCTCACACTTCTATTTGTGTGAGGCCTATGGGGAACATTAATTCTCTTTCTTTGGAGAGGAGGAGCAGTGGTAGTTATGGGGCTTAGATGATGAGCTAAGCTTCAAATAAGGAAAGAATTTCACAAAGACTCAAGACTCAGGGTGACAAGGCACAGATAAGTTTTATTTTTCAGGTGCAAGGTCAGGGAAAAAATAGGAGTTATATAGGGGTCCAGGAGATAACCTACATACTGTGAAAGGTGTAGGAGTCAACATAGGCATAGTGGAAAGGATTATATCAGAATGTTCAGGGGGTAATAAAGGCTCATTTTGGGTAACAAAGAGCTAACAAGTTTGTTATCCTGTTGGGCTTCTGCCTCTGTTTCCGACCTTGTAGGAACTTCCCAGTGGGTCTTTATCTAATTGGCAGGATACAGGGTCCACAGATGGTTGTTATCAATTCAAAGTTTGGTAGAGGGAGGCAGTTTTTCAGATACAGCTTCACAGAAAGGGTAGAAAGCTTTTCCCATGGGGATGACATAATTTTTCTATACTATACTTTTCACAAGGTCAACATAGCTCATGATGCATTTTATTATAGAAAGGTACAGAATTTAACTATTTTCTTTCTATCTAGCATTTCCATGACAACATTAACATGTTTTAGTGAACCCAGAGACTTTTTGTTTCCTAGGTTCAGTGAAACAAAGGGATGAATAATATGGCAAGAAACTGGAACAAGCAGGAGATGGTTTAAGATCTTTTATGTGAATACTGAATGGTCCAGGCCTAGGGGACTTTTGGGTGTGCCCTCCTCAACATCTTTGGCATCATTCATAAAGCAGGAACACTTCACTTTCTTTTCAAGGTTTTTCAGATTTGTAGCTGGAGCTGAGTTGTATTTCCCAAGGATTTCTCACTACCTTTATTTTTTCCTGCAAAGGTCAAAAGGGGAAAAAAAGACATTTAACAAAATACTTGAGTGCTTATTCTCCTTGGTGTAATAATATCTGCCAGTATTTAGGAACAGGACCTCCTTTTTTCATCCTTTTTTTTTTTATCATGATCAGCCAGGTTTTCCTCCTCCTTTTATCTCATTTGTAATTCTCTTTCAGACTACCTTCCCTCCCTAAGCTCCTAGTGACTGAAGAAAGGGGTGGGAATCAGACCAGTCCCAGAGGAAGCAGCTCTAGGAAAGCTGGGGTGGATAGGAATGGATTTGTGAAAATTGAAAGGGTTGGGGAAGACATCCAGCTTTTTTATACAGGTCTGAAGTTCTCCATTTTCTGTGCTGAGTATAACATGTACTTCTTGGTCTGGAATCAAGAGGACCTCTGCTCAAATCCTGTCCCATCTTCTCATAGCCTTTGTATGAGCAAGTCATGTAATTACCCAGAGGCACACTTTCCTCATCTATAAAATGAGTTGATTGGACTAAATGGCCTCTGGGGGTCTCTTCTAGCTTGATGATCTACTTCTAGGAAGGTTTCATATTATATTTCCCATGTATTTCATTAACAGTTTTCTGCTCATTCCTTGATTCTCCTGACCTCTTCATCAAGATAAATTTAAAAACCACCTTTAATTCATCACAAAGAAGTCCCCAGACATTGAGCTATCTCTAGTAATAGAATAAATGAAATGAGTCATTTTGACTCTTTTCTCTTTCTGTGTAGAGGCAGCTAGTTGGCACAGAGGAGCAGTGGATCTGGAGTTGGGAAATTGGAGTTCAAATCTAGGCTCAGACATCAGTTGGGTGATCTCGGCAAGCTTCTGTTTTCAGTTTCTCATCTATGCTCTTGGGATACAGCTTTACAGGTTGTCTTTTTTATCTGAATTATAATACTGTGAAGTTGGTGGTATTATTATCATCCCCATTTTACTGATGAAGAAACTGAGGCAGATAGGTGATATGATCCTACTAAGACAATCATCATTTGGAAAGTGGATTGGAATGGGGAAAAATTGCACAGGGGGATGAATTAGAAGGCTAGCAATAATTTAGATCAGAGGTGATGAGTGCGTGAATTATGGGGGTGATTAGAGGAGTAGAGAGATTGGGCTGGATCAAGAATTGATATGGTGTTAGAAATGGCAAGACTTAGCAATTGACTAGATATGTAGGGTAGGAGAAAATGAAGAATTAAGGATAAAGTCAAATTTACAAACTTCAAAAAATGGAAAGAATTTTTGCCTTCCACAGAAATAGGGAAGTTTGAAAGAGGGTTGTCTGTCTACATCTTCCAATCTTGACTCCATTCTGTACTACTATCCAGTTAAATCAGTTTTAGTCCTGTTACTAATGTATTGAAAACCTTCTTGAAAAAAAAAAAGGAAAAGAAAATCTTCTCCACTCTTCTATCAATTTCATATATTGTTATAGCAAAACTGAACTGTTTTCTACTCCCCTAATTCTCCCCAAGTCTGTGGCTTTGTATATGTTTCCTCAAACTGAAGTACAGTCCCCCAATCTCTTCCTGTTGAAATCTTACCCATTCTTTAAGGTCCAACTCAGATGCTACCTCCATAAAGCCTTCCTCACTTCAGCCCCACCCTCCCACAGCCACTGCACTCTCAGCAGTTATACTCTAGTGGCAAAAGCCACTAGAACCTCATTTCAGTTTTTAGTTCTTTGGTCAAGGGAACGGACTTCTCTGAATCTGTCTCCATAGTCTATAAAACTAAGAGACTGGGCTACATCTCCGAGTTCTCTTTTGGTTCTGAATGACTGCTCCTATAATTGAACCTGGCCTACCCTGAACTCCCCTCACACTTTGTACCTCTCTTATTTGCTTTAACAAGTTTTATCTCCCTTACTAGACTTAATCACTGAGGACAATGATTATTTTATCCATTTTTGTATCCCCCACAGGTCCTTGTATTTGATAGACATTGACCAAATTAATGAAATAATTTTAAAAAACCATGTCGGGAATGGATAAAGATGAGCTTTTCTATCTGGTTTCCAGAAAGAAACAAGCAGAGTAAAAAGAAGAAGAAGAAGAAGAAGCAAGCAGATAGTTGCTTGCTCATTTAGGCAAACTGAGAAGGTATATGGATACTTTTGTTCTGAGAGAGGCAAACTAGTTACTTAAAAACTATTTTCTTTTCCTAGTAGTGGAAGGCAGGGTCAGACCAGAAACATGGCTAAAATAAGCATGGTCTGGTTGGCTTTTGAATCAAAGAAAGGACTCAGGGAAAATGTGTAACTTAGCCCTGGGGAAATAATTAAGTTTAGACTAAATCCCAACTCAACTAATTCAATCTAAGGAGAGTAAATTCTTCACTTTGTATTTAGGTATTTGTATTTTTGTTTAACTCGTGTGCCATACCATATTGCCATGTTTGGTTAACTTTAATGGATCTCTAATTTTAATCCCTCCATAAACACAAGTCACAACCCTTCCATACCTTATCATCTGGCTTTGTTTCATGCTTAGTAAGGAAAATGAATCATTCAGGTTTTCTGTTGCTTTACCTTTATAGAGAAAGCACAATTGAGAGTAGAAGCTGTGTTATTTCTTCTTTGTGTACTTAAACAATATTTATCCCTTAGACCTATAGGTATGCTGTTAAATTAGGAAATAATTCTCCATGGGACTGACCTTGTACTTTTAAGCATATTAACTTACTACAAATATTACAATCCAAGTAGCTGGATGTTTGCCTACTTGTATTGTGAAATTCACTCTGTTGTGAGGAACTGTGTACTTATACAGACTGTGTCTGCTGAATTACAGTGTTCAAGGTGAACAAAAGGGTACCACTGAAGAAGAGGAAAAACTGGACAAAGTTTATGCAAATCTAGGGACACCTGGCCTTTAATGAAAAAATCTTAATCTGTTTTCTGTTCGCTTTTGGTGACTGTGGAAGGTTAACCCAAGAGCCACAAAAAGACAAGGAACCTTGCTTGAGGAGCCTTCTATCTGAACTGGAGATGCTGCTATTAGGTAGAATACTCCATTTCATCATAAGGAAAGAAAAGATTGCTCATAATTGTAAAATAATTTCAAATTCAGGGTTCTTTAAGTTACATTTAGCTGTTTAATTATGCCCATCACTAAAGCCTGGCTGTTTGTACCATGTGGTCAAAAGCAAGACCACTGAAAATCTTGAAGCTTATCCTAATTCCCAATGAAATACATTTGGGCAGTTGGAAAGCAGATTAATAACTTTTTGTGTATCAAACTCGCAAACTTAAAAATAAAGTGGCAATAGTGCATGCACTCTTAGTGGTTCAATGTGAAACTGGCTCCCCTTTTTGTTCCCTTTTTTGGGAACACTACTGTTTTTATACCATGTCAGACTTTTGTTGTTATTGTTGCTGTTTCAACTGTGTCTGACTCTTCATGACCCTTTTTGGAGGTTTCTTGTCAGAGAAAATGGAATGGTTTGTCATTTCCTTCCCTAGCTCATTATATAGATGAGGAAACTGAGGCAAATAGAGTTAAGGTATTTGTTCAGGGACACACAGCTACTAAGTGTCTGATCCTCGATTTGATCTGGAAGATAAATCTTCCTGACTTTAGATGCAGCACTCTATCTATTGCACCTTCTAGTTGCCCATCATGTCAGACTAATAGGGAACAAAGCAAATAGAAATTTTGACCAGCAATCTTTTTTCCATTATGCAACTGACCATATAAAATAATTTTAATGTGAGCATCAAATAATAACTTTATCAGATAAAGATTAATAATCCTTTTATTTTTATCCACAATTATGATTTTATTGGTGCAGAGACGTGCCAGTAAGAAAACTCCTACCAATACAAATGCCCAGCTGTTGTGGAATTGATAACTTTAGAAAGTTGCCTAAGGCTCTGAGGTTAAATGACTTGATCTGAGTCCCACCGTGAGCATGTATCGGAGATGTCCAACCTGAGCCAAGGTCTTCCTGGCTACAGGGAGTGGGAATGTGCTTCTGTTAACTGTGCCACATAGCTTAAGCAAAACAAAAAGTTGTGGTCATTTTTAAGGGATGGGGAGTTATTCAGGGGTAGCAGCACTCAGATCTTTTTCTTTGTACTAGAGCTCTTCAGAGATTGAGGCACAGAGATTTGTATATTCCTACACCCTTGTGCTTTGTCCCAGAGCTAATGCAATTATGCTTTCTCATGGCATTGAGATTAACATAGGTTCCCAATGTCTGTGCTTGCAGAACACACGCTCTGGCAAGTTTTACCATTCCATAAAGGCTTTTTGTTGCCCAACCCAACTGAATCTGGAGAAGGCTTCAATAGATTGGCCACCAGGTGATGAATTCTTTAGCTATAGTAACTCAAGGAACAATGAAAAATGGCCTTCAGTCCTGTGCGTCTACCTTATCCTTCCATGGTGGTGGTAGTAGATTGTCCGAGAAGGGAGCATCGGATCCAGGGAAGCATTCAGTATTTCAGTGACCAATGAATTGATCTACCATTGGACTGTATCAATATTGCCTTTCTTCTGATTGAATAAGACAAAGGAAGTTACAGCTAAATGGAAGAATGCCTACTTTGAGAGACAAAGGAATATTCTGAATGTTTTATCCTGTTAGCCAAAGGCAGAATAAATGTCATTTTAATGAATACTGACTCATCTCATCTTAAAGTGCTCATAAAGAGCATCAGCTAAAAGAACATTGTAAAGATATTTGCAACTAGCATACCTATTTTTATTGGAAAGGATAATAAAGTAGACAGCTTTCATAAAGAACTTTACAAGATTCTCCTTTACAAGATTCATCCCATACTTTGATACTTGGTGACTTCAGTACAAGGTGAAAATAAGAGAGGATGGCAAAAGTATGTCAAAATATATGATTCAGATTTAGCAAATTAGGTCAAAAGTTTTTAAGACTTTTCAAAAGTCTTTATGTCATGAATTTCCTCAATAAGAGACAGGAAACACTGGATGCAATGAAAACCAAAACAATACTTTTCTGAAGCATGTTCAGAAAAAGGAACCAGTATGATTACAAAACTGGAGAACATACTATAGAAGAATCAGCTAAAATAACTGAGAGTGTTGGTCATGAAAATAAGATTCAGAAGGGGAAATAATGGCTGTTTTCAGATCTTGGAAAGATTGTTTTATGGAACAGGAGTGTTCTTTTTGGTATGAGAGCTAAGAATTAGAAGTCAGGGTTGGCTGTTCCGGAAGGGTAGATTTGGCTATGATATCAGCAACAACTTTAGAGGATTTGAAAAAAATGATTAGAAGGTAAATCTGATGATTAGAGTAGAATACGTGCATTTGGAAGATGAGTTTCCTTCTTGCTGAAGGTTCTCAAGCGAAGGCTAGATGTAGAATTAGTCAATAATAATAATAATAATAATAATAATAATAATAATAATAATAACAATAACATTTATATAGTGCCTACTATGCTCCAGGCCCAATATTAAGCACTTTATAAATATCATCTCATTTAATCATCACAGCAGTCCCAGGAGGTAGGTTCTGTTATTATCTCCATTTTATAGTTGAGGAAATTGAGGCAAAGAGAGCTTACTTGTTCAGGGTCATATAACTAGTTGAATGTCTGAGGCCAGGTTTGAATTCAGGTATTCTTGACTCTAGACCCAGTATTTTTATCCACTATGTCATTTAATTGTTTCTAGCCACTGATTTGGTAGTTATATCAGAATCAGATCAATTTGTAATTAGATCAACCAATTAGAACAAGAATTAAGCCCAAATCAGATGATTCTGTCCAACATTGCAACAGTTTTGACCCAGCCCATTTAAACTAGCCAAAAAAGGGGGAAATGGAATAAGGCAAAGATTAACCTTGACTTTCACTTTTCTTGCAAAAGTTTTACCTCTGTAAAGCAGCTATTACAATGAGAAAGTCAAAGTTGTTTTAGCTTGATTTCCTTGCCAAGTGGAAGAGAGACAGCAGCCAAGGTTAGACAGCAATTAGAAATACAAATTCATTTGTAAACCACTGTAGGAAAAACAAGAGGAGGCAGAAGATTAGAAGCAGTATTTCCTCTTAAAATAGCATAAAGTTGTAGAGGTGAAAACAAGTCATTAGCTTGATATGAGACCCTACTAAGCTGTATCCCAAGAGCATAGATGAGGCAGACAATATGATAAAAAATGACATGGATTTATCAGCATTTTAGTAATTCTCTCCAAAACTAGAAAAAATTCACAAGAGCAGCTGGGCCAGACCAAGTTCACATTAAGGATATCCAGGCCAGAGGTAAGACAATCTTGAAAATAATATAGTTTATCTCTCAAGGTATAAGAAATATAAAAATGGAAAAAATCATTGTTAATCTCTATAAAGAATGATAGCTAGGACATTAGAAAGTACTTGCCCATATGCCTTCTTTCTCCTCTTTATATAATTGTTATAAAAATAATCTGAACACAATTTGAATATCCTGGATAAAATATGATATGGGAATAGGTAGGTCTTCACAAACAATTTTCCATAGTAGATCATATTTTTACAATCACCCTGCTAAGAATTTCAGAGAAAACAAAGTCTCACTATTTGTATCAAAAACAAAATCCATTTCATTTGGTATGGCAAAGCATAATATTCAAAACTCTTCCCACAACAAGGAGTCTCTCAAGAACATGTTAAGATAATAGAAGATTCTTTAATAAATAAATCCACAAAGACAACAACTTTCTGATTATCAACATGAAATGTGAAATAAAATAGGAGGAACTAAGGTTGCCAAGGATATTCATGACTGTCATGCAGGACGTCCTGCACAAGGTTTAAATAGGAGATTCCCAAGGAAGGATACAAGAACTTATTGTACACCTACTATATGAGTCTCAAAAACATAGAGAAAAGAGAATATCAAGGAGAAGAAGATGATCAATAGTATCAGAGGCTACAGATGAGTTAAGAAGGGCTTGATTTCACTGGGATCTGTATCATTTGAATATATGATTTAGTGAGAAGCCAGATCACTGAGAGTGGAGACATCAAATTGTAGGCCACCTTCTCAAGGACTTTAGCCACAAAAGAGAGGAGAGATAGGGCTATAGCTATCAGGGATAGACAGATCAAGTGAGAATTTTTGAAGGTGAGGGAGGCAGGCCTATTTGTAGGCAGGAGGGAAGCAGATAGTAGAGAGGAAGAGATTGAAAATAAATGAGAGGGGCAGCTAGGTTGCACAGTGGTTAGAACACTGGCCCTGGAGTCAGGAGAACCTGAGTTCAAATTTGGTCTCAGACACTTAATAATTACCTAGCTGTGTGGCCTTGGGCAAGCCACTTAACCCCATTGCCTTGCCAAAAACCTAAAAAAAAAAAAACACAACAAAACAAACTAGTATGGTGAGTGGAATAGTGAATTAAATAGGAACATGTAGGATTGCTTTGCTGCAGTGAATACTTAGTTGAGATTATATAACAAATTTCTGATGCACCAGCTCTGTTTCATGATTTTTTCCAACTTCATTAAGCAGTAAGTTCAGAGGATAGAAGCTTGTAGATGGTGGGAGTAATCTAAGACTAGGGCTTGATAGGAGTGGTAACAGGTTAAGGGGGCAAGGGCCTCCCTCAAATGAAGAGAATTGATTTAGGAAGAAGGCAAGTAGGTTAACATGTATTGTGAAATTATACAGTGTAATGATTCTCAGCCAATCCTTAATTTTTTTAGTCTTTTTAAAAGAGCACAAATGGTTTCAAATGATGTATAGTTAGTAATCTTAGAACACTATTTTGATTCTGTAGTGTCAAAGTTGTAGGTGAATTTCATTTGCAAAATAGGTGGTCAAAAGCTTTTCTATTCCCTTCCCATACTTTCTTCAGGGATGTCCTTGATGACTGAGATTCCACAGACCTAGGAAAGTGCACATAGAAGCAGAAGAGTCTGTAATGTTGCTGTTCTCATGATTAAATTTGCTTCCCCACATCTTTGGTGTATTCCCCTTTCATGGACCTTGAGATCTGATCCCTCAAATCCTTAAACACAAACTTTGTATCTTTGATCATGCCTAGCAGCTCTTCCTGCACTCTTTCCATTTCCTCAGATAGGATACTATGTATTGTGATTGAGTTCATACATTATTCCATTTTTCTTGTTGGTGAAAAGTTTACAACAAGCATTATCTGTCTTTACATTTTTTTTCATTTATTTGCTGACCTTTTAGTTACAACCTTAAATGTTCTTGGAATAACTTTGGCAAAAGAGCACAAGAGCTTGTTAGCCAAGGCATTTTCTAGGCTTTTAAAAAAATCTCATAATGGCAGTTGATTTACATTGCTAAACTTTATGAAATAGTTCCAATCTGTGCCCTTGTCTTTTCCTCAACTTCTCTTTTTTTTTTTGGGGGGGGGGGGTCTCATGATTTCATTTATGGAATGTCAAGATTGATGTGATTCTGTTCCTCCTGTAGCATGTCTATTGGTCATTGAATCAGGATTTCACATAGAGAGGACTAATGGCCAAGTTAATGTTTTAATGGTGGTCTAAAAACCATGATTCATAGTACACTTAGTTCCTTTTTCCTTCACTTTGACCCATCACTGCCAAAGCAAGAGGGAGGCCCACTGGACTAAGGAGCACTTAGTATTCATCACCAAATGACCAGCCTGCTAGTGATAAGACCCTGAACTCAGGCTAGTCCTTGAAAAGTAGATATAGTCGCTGTCTGGACCATATTCAAAATCCATCACAGTAAAAACCTACCAGAGCTTGTGTTTTGCTGGAAAAACCTTGAGAATTCATGATTACCACTCTTTTACCACAATAAGGTACAGGAATAAAATTCTATATAGATATAAATGCTTATTAAATTGGTTTAAATGAACATAATTCCTTATTGTTTTTGGGACCATGGGGTGAAGCTTCAAGTTCCTAAGTGTTGGGGTACAGATTAACAGGTGCTAGGCCTTGACTTTTTTCTCTTGTGCCTGAATCAAGTTTTTTGGTTTAAAAAACTTATTGCTAATGCTGTTCAAGTGACTTTACTGACAAGGAGAAACCCTCCCCCCCAAATAAGATGACCTTTTATATGCTTTCCCCAGGTTAGTGTGGTTATAGTGACTACAGCAGCTCCAATCTTACTGAGAATCATACCCTTTTCCATTGTCAAACTCTACTTTTGTCTGTATGCAGTTAAATTTGTCATTTCTTAATGGACTTCTGAGACAGGAGGAACAGGAATGAGAATAGGCCTGGTCTTTAATGCCATCACCTTCTCCTTTAGCTCTCTCTATAGCACGTGTTCCAGCTTTTTCTGAGGAAGAAAGTACAGAAGATCAAGTTATGGAGGATGCACTCCTTATGACCAGGGCTCCGGTGAGTTTGGGGTCCTTCTATCCTCTTAGTATTGCTTACATGAAGTTTCCCCCATTATATGCTCTGATAAACCTACTTTTTTAATGGTAATGTAACTTTGTCAAAACAATATTATTTGGAAGATCTTTTAGATTTTTATTCTAGGGGAATGAGTATTTTTCTCAGGTTGTTATTCTGTTTCCAAGGCTTCTCCCTTGCCATCACTGGAATTCCATTTCTTCAGAACATCTAACTTTGGGGGAAGAGAAGCTTTACTTGAATATTATTTGCAAGCTTTGGTTATCTTTGCAGGTGGTTTGTCCCTGAGGAAGGAGATATTAGTGAAGGGTTTTCTTGTTACAGGGACCAGAGACATTTAAGGATGGGGAAGTTTCTCCCTCCCAAGAGGAGCAAAAAGGTCCAGATGCTGTTCCGAAAAACCTCTGTGGTGCTGTGATGCAAAAGAATTATGGGAATGACATATCACATGGTAAAGATTTATTTTCTCCGGGAAATATTGAGTATTTTTCTTTAGAATTGTGCCCCCATATGAAATTTCATCCCTGGATAAGAGTAAAAAATGAGAGTTAAACATGATCAGAGTAGTAATATTTAAAATAAAAATGTGTTGCAGTATATATGGCTGATTACCAACACTGGCTGTTGAGTCCTACCAGGCATGAAAAGTTACCACATTGTTGAATCAGAATTTGTTTTATATTCATATTATCACTTCATTTTATTAATCTGTATAAAACCTTGAACTCATTGAAGGTGTAATGTATACCTGGATCCCTTCTGTGCCTTATTATGACATGTCAAATTTTAATATGTAGGAATGAACCACCTTTCCATTTATTTATGGATATGAATGGAATTTAACCACAGCAAAATATTTGACCTAAAACCAGAAAATAATGAGTCTTGATATTAGAAGTCTATCATCAGGATTGTAATAATTTTGCTAATTGGTCTTCTTACCTAAGTATGGGTACTTTTTTATTCAGGAAGTCTAATTTTACAAAACTGTTGAGCTTAATCAGACCATCTTTTCACTAAAAGTATTCATCAAGAGCCTTTTGTTCTAGGTACTCTGGAAAGCAATATAATGAATTTTTCTAGTCAATATAGATGTAAATGATAAGACAACTCAGAAGACATAATGTAAAAGTCATATGTAAGTAAAGGGTTGAGTACAATTCTGATGAGTTGAAAAGGTTCTTGAAATGATATGTTTAGACAGGGTAGATTCTCTGACAGTGTAAAGAGTGAAAATCATGGCATCAAAGATTTAAGGAACCTTAAAAGGCATCTGGTTTAGCCCCCTCATTTCATAGATAAGGAAACTGAATTACTTTTTGAAATCAAGTGCCTTCAAACCCATATCCCCTCACTCCAAATTCAACACTTTTTCTGCTGCACCAGGATTTTGATTCTCCTTTGGGAAGATAGAAAGGCAAACTACAGATAATAGATTAACAACAGTATAGCCAAGTAGCACTAATTAAATCAAGGCAGCTAGAGCTAGACAAGGTATAACCCACAATACAACACAGAATGACACACTTGATTTTTTTAAAAAAGATTTTTACAGTTGCACATATTTAGTGGCTAATCATTATACCTGTCATGGAATAGTCATCTTATTTTATGATATCAAGTTGAGACAGATGACCTGGTTGCACATCTGGGCTCTACTACTTAGTATGTGGAGTTGGGCACACCTCTTCCTCTCTGTATTCCTTAAATTTTCTCATTTGAAACAATACCGTGGGACTAGACAGTCAATCAAATTCCTTTTAGCTCCAAATCTATGGTCCTTTGTTGGGTTACAATGAAGTCTAAAAGGTGAAGTAGACAGTAATTTTCAGAGGGCACAATTTCCAAACTTTGTCTATGGCACACAAAAGTCTTTCCCCTGTTCTTTACTCCAAGAGGTTTAGGTTTGAGGGCAATGCTATATGTTAATCAGTCAATGATTAAGCACTTATTCTGTGGGTATATATTTATCTTTGCTGCTTATGTAGCTATAAATGATGTGGAATGCACAAACAGAAACTAAGGAGATCATTTAGGGCTGACTGGGATGGACTTAAAGCATAGCTAAATGTGTCTAGAGACATTTTTAGCAACTAATTTTTATGAAATGTAAAAAGATAGATAAGTTTCTTTCCTTCCCTAATGTTCCACTCTTTGAATACAAACAATTAATTATTTTGGTTACTTTGGAAGATCACAAAAAGGGGGGAAAATGCAAATCAAACCATTTGATTCATAAAGTCAGCATTTTCCTATGAACCACTAGGGTGAGCAGGTCTAGAAGGTGGCAGTGAGGGCCTAGGATGGCAGAGAAGAGGCAGTAAACACAGGGGAAAGAGATTTCTGCCTCCAGAGCCTCTGTGCTCTACCAGAGAAGACTTGAGCAATATTGAGAGGCATATTCAATGGAGACCAAAGAGGAAAGTTAAACATGCTTATCTTGGTTTCTGCAGGTGCTACATATTAATTTGAAGTCTGGAGGTGTAAAATTCTGAAGTTTGAATTTTTATATTCTAGCCTTTATTTTTAAATTCAAATAGGGTTAGAGTTGAAATTTAACTTTATTAAGAACATTTCATGTTATTTGTTACTCAAATAAGACAATATTCTTTTTTTGATAATAAAAACTGCTAAGAAAAAATAACTATGAAATAATTTAATGAGATGATCCAAACAATATCTCACTGTACAACAAGAGACTTGTGACTCTCAAGGAGCTAGCCTTGTGCTCAGCTTAGTGAGGAACCAGTGGAAAGGGAATGTCAACTACTAATTTTTTTAATTTATATTTTTAAAATCCATTTTTAATGCGGGGGGGGAAGCATTTTAGTATGTTCCCAGGTTTAGCTTGTAGTCTCACTTGCCTTTGAGCTAATGCTCCCTCCTCAGATTCAGCTCTTTATATTAACTTTTGAAGAGTGCTAATTAAATATAACAGATTATCATACGTAGCCACAGGATAATTTGCTTTCCCTCTTCTTCTGGGTAGCACATTAGAATGATAGTCTATCCTCCTTAACTTTGCTCTTCTCCATCTCCACTTGACTCCAGATGGCAAAGAAGCATCTTCATGTTCTGGCCTAAATTATTACAAGGTGTCATTTTACCTCTGAAATCCCCCAATTGAGTACTTTCTTCTCTCACCATGTTCTTGTTCCGACATTAGTCTCCTCCTGGCTATACTATCCTCTGCCCCAAATTTATTCTATTGTATTGTTAGCTATTTGAGTGCTGCCCTCTATAGGATTAAATGTTTCCCCCTCTGACTTTCCACAGACCAGTCTAATCCCCAACAGGTCTTCACACCAGCCTTCCCTGTTCCTTCTCCTAGGCCTGAATTACTTTGAAGACCACAACAAATATAACTTGATCCTTGTTGGTTATTTAATAGTATCTTTGATCATTTTCTCCTTAGTTCTTGGTTTACTATAGCTGATGACCCAGACTCTCATTTCCTAACATACCAGTTTCTCCATCTGGCCTTTCTTTCTTACCTTTCATTCTTTATCACAGACTTAGCATGTAATAAACAAGATTCTAATTACCTCACTCCAAATTTTCTTCTAATTTTTATCAGTATATATATATATATATATATGTTTATATATATACATGCACATATATGTATTTCCATTATTATATAATCATCTTTGTCCATACACTGGGGTAGCCATTTCTGCTTTTAAATTATTTCCTTTCCATGGATCAACCTAATCTACATAATTTCCATTTTAATAGTCATTTATTTTCATAATTTTTGAAATGTTCCCTGCATTTCTCAAAGAAAAACCCATTTCTCTACCTTTCTAAATTCTTTTTTATTATTATTATTTAAGACAATAGAGTTAAGTGACTTGCCCAAGGTCACACAGCTAGGCAATTATTAAGTGTCTGAGGTCGAATTTGAACTCAAGTCCTTCTGACTCCAGGGCCAATGCACTATCTACTATGCCACCTAGCTGCTCCTCTCTGCCTTTCTAAAACCAAGTCCTTCCCCTGTGCTCAGAATCCTGACCCTTCCTTTCCCACTGCTTCCCTTTTTTCCTCCCCTATTGCTACCAAGATCTAAAGTTCCATCTACCATTTCCATTTCTTTATTAACCTACTTAATAAGTCTTACATCAGGCTTTACTGTAATGAAACGTTTTGGGGTTTTTTTTCTCTCTGATCACAAGATAACTTGCTCTTCTTGATCTCACTGATAGATTATATATTGTGGATTATATTCATTTTTAAAATTTTTTCCACTTATTTCCTTCTTTACTGGTAAATATTTAATCTTTTCTTGATTCATAACAACATAATGGTTTTTGCAAGGCAATGGAGTTAAGTGACTTGCCCAAGATCCCACAGTTAAGTAATTACTAAGTGTCTGAGGCTGGATTTGAAAGCAGGTCCTCCTAACTTGAGGGCCAGTGCTCTATCCACCTAGCTGCCCCCTTAACAGCATATTTCATCTTTGGAAGACTGATTTAGAAAGCAGGAATCATCATAGGTTCATCATCTGAGGCAGCAAACTTGTATAAAGTTTTGTTTATAGTAAGTAGCTTCTTAGAAAAATTGAGAAAAACTTAGCCCAAGAAACTGCTTTATGATTATTTTTGTTATTTCTCATTCTCTGTGTAATTTTCTTTCAGATCACTTTATTGCCATATATTATTCTACAAAACTTTTTTTTTAGGTTTTTTGCAAGGCAAATGGCATTAAGTGGCTTGCCCAAGGCCACACAGCTAGGTAATTGTTAAGTGACTGAGGCCGGATTTGAACTCAGGTACTCCTGACTTCAGGGCCGGTGTTCTATCCACTGCACCACCTAGCCACCCTATATTCTACAAAACTTTTGTAGAAACTAGGAAATGTCTCTTAGAAATCTAAAAAAATTCATCATGGGAATGACTGGAATGATGTTACTAAAATGTAATTACAGACATTTCTCTTAGAAATAGTAATATTCCCTAATAAAACTTTAGACAAAATTAAGCTTATTTGCAATAGTTCAAAAGCCTAGAACCTCAGAGTTGGAAGGGACTTCAGGTCCAATCTATACCTGAAAAGATTCCCCTTGGTAAGACTGATCATCAAGTGGATGGCCACTTGTTATGTGTGAGGCAGAGGGAACTCCACTCTTGAAGGATTTTTCTCACCTTATATTCTTATTCATTTCTATTCTTATTCTCCCATTCTGA
The DNA here is from genome assembly GCF_037893015.1 of Macrotis lagotis. Lineage (NCBI taxonomy): Eukaryota > Metazoa > Chordata > Mammalia > Peramelemorphia > Peramelidae > Macrotis > Macrotis lagotis. The sequence continues at coordinate 115,481,004 of NC_133661.1, forward strand.
CTCTACTTAATTCCTTTGTCCTACCACTGTCTCTCCCATCCAGCTTCCAGTTACAGTCTTGCCTTCTAGAACATCTCCCTCCATGTGAATGTCCCACTGTTGGCTCAGGTCTAATATGTCTGGATTCAAATTCATCTCCCCTCTCCAAATCTGCCTCCCTTTCCACCTTTCCTTTCTTGATCAATAGCAGTATCTTTCTACCAGTTATAGAAGATTAGAATGTAAGAATCATTTTAACCAAATCTAGTCAATCATTAGAATCCTGCTCTGAAATGTCTAACATTTTTCAATTTCTTTTCTATAATCCCTGCCACTACCCAGAATTATTGAATAATCTGTCTTCTTGGCTTCAGTCTCTGCTATCAAATTATTTTAAAAACTTTCAACACATTCCTGCAGAATATTGTTACCCAACACATTTAAATTAAACTTAGCTCTTCAGCCTAGAATTAAAATTTTGTATTTATTCTTCTCATGGTCCCATGGTTCCCCTCTATCTCTAAAGTGTGTAATATAGTGCTCAGTAAATATTCAGTGACTTGTTGGAAGTACATAGTTTAGTATCATCTTACCTGTTTAACTTTTATCTTCTATTTGTTTCCAGCACGATCCTATTTATTACTCTGCCTTCCCTCTCATTGTGGCCTGCTTGGGTTCACAGAATAACATAAAGGAAGTCTGAATTTATCTAAGTATTTTATTAAACCTGAATGGTTTAATGTGGATAATGCACTTGCTGTGCATTTCATTCAAATCCTACATCTCCTCTGGATACAGGACCATACTCATTAAGCCACATATCATTTTCCTCCCATTCCCATGACATTTACAGATGTCATTTCTCCCTCACCATTCCCCAAAGGTCATTAAAGCATCAGTCCCAGATATTGGAGGTCTGTTGTTTTCTGTAATTTCCACAGTCTTCCACATGTCCAGTCCAAGACCCATTGAGGATGAGAGGTACCTCTGCTGTCCTAGTAGCTTTTCTGTTGCACCTTCAGGTTGTTGCCTCAGTTCATTCTCTGGTTTTCTTATCTAGGCTTCTTCCCAATTACCCTGCATTCTTGGGGTCTTCCACGTGGCTCTCTTTCCCAGTTGTGTCTTCCCTTAAATATCTTAAATATCTCATGAGTTAACTTCAAGGAGAAAGAACCCCCAATTTGTCCCTTCTGTATCATATCCCCTCTAACCTTGAGATAACATGCTTCTAATAATACATCATTAACATGGAACAAGCAAGGTTATTGCACATTCCATTGAGAGCCTTCTAGCTTGAACCTGGATTGATTCTTTCTCAGGCCATGTTCAACCCCAGCTTTTAGCCAACTTTATTCCCCTTAGGCACAGTAACACTATTTACCTTAATTTCTATACATTTCCCCATATTCTTATGGTGCTTACTTCCAACTCCATTTCTATGTTCCTACTGTCCCTGTCACTTGTAATGGCCCTCCCCACCCTCCAGACATTTATATAACATTTACTTTCTTCAAAACTCAGCTCAAATCCTACCTCTTTTAAAATCTCCCTTCACTCCTAGAGTCCACATTGAGATCACCTTTCTTTGAATTCCCAGGACATTCATAAGCTCTATCAGCATTACACTAGATACTACAATATCCTCCATTTACTGTTATTATATGATTTTAAATATGAGTGTGTGCCCACAGAATTTCCCCTTTAGCCCCAACCAGATTATAAAATATGATAAGGAGTGTGTCTTTTGTATTCTTTGTATCTCCTATGGCAGTTGTCAGACACTCAGCCACATGTGGTCCACAACACTCCCAAGTGCTCCCTTGAATCAGATTAAAATGACTAAAGAAATATTTAACTAAATAATACAAGAAAATATAGATAACATTATATTTTAAAACTAAGTCAATATGTGACCCATAGGGAAATTTATATATATATATTAGTGGCCACTGTTTCCATTTGAGTTTGACACCATTGCCCTACAGTATTGAGCTCACAAGTCCCTTATTGCTGATTGATCTTCTCAATGAGTCCTCAAATGATTATGTGCTTTTGACCAGTTCTATCTAGCATAGTGCTGTAACATAGACACTATCAGCAAAATAAGTCTATGAAGAGGACCATAATTGCAATTGAGGTTAAGGAATTGCTGCCTCTTGTTTCTTGAACTGCAGTAAATGTTTTGGTCTTCAGAGGTTTGATATTTTCAAGGCAATAGCCAAGGCTTTCTGCCCTTCATTTGCCCCTCAAAACTGCAGAAATTGAAACAGTTTCCTTCTATATCATCATAATCTAGATCATCAAGATACTCCTTGAAGCTTTTTACCTAAACTACAGATGTACTTTTTAAAAAAATTTTAACCATAAACATAGTTAGCTATGCAAATGCTTAGGGACTTGGTTGTAATGATTTCATCTTTTCACATGCTGTTAAAATGCAAAGTAATGTGATGGTGGATCCTAGATCATATATATATATATATATATATATATATATATATATATATATATATATGCATATATATATATATATATATGTAATGAAAGTGATAACTCTACCTACTACTTCATTAGAGCTGAGACTGTCCTTAAGATTTTATCTGTGAGATCAACAAAATATACCATTTATATACCCTGTTTACATCCTGGTGATCGGATTCCCAAATTTTAAACCTGACTATTGATGTAGTAAGTATGCTTCAACTGAAGCAAAAAATAGCCATGTACTGACATTTTTAGGCTTTGGGAAAAAAGGAAGGTTCTGAGACATTCAAACCTACTCAGCTGAGGTGGTTATGAGAATGGCTGGGGCATCAGCTTGAAGGAAGTAAAGTGAAGATTGAACCTTCTTGAATTCTTAAAACTCTTTGCTATCACCAGAAATTTAATTTTACCTTTTTTTCTTTCCTTTACCTATAGTTTCTTTCCTTTTCCATGAAAGAAATTATTTATAAACATGTTTTTTTTTTGGGGGGGTGTTTTGGTCCTTTCAGATTTTGAGATCCAGAGTGAGAATGAAGAGAACTCAAATCAGGAAATGTTTGAAGCCGTGGAAGAAAATATGTTATTGGGAAGGCCTGAAGGGGAAGGCATTCATCATTCTGAGTGGGGAAGTGACTTTGAAAGAAACTGTGGGATAGAGAGGTCTCAGGGAAATTCCCAAGCAGAGGAATTTGGGGAAACGACTTCACAGGACAGGGAAATAGGACAATTCATAGGCCTTCAAGGAACCTATTTAGGGGAGAAGCCCTATGAATGTCCTCAATGTGGGAAAACTTTCAGTCGGAAATCACACCTTATTACACATGAGAGGACACATACAGGAGAAAAATATTATAAATGTGATGAATGTGGAAAAAGCTTTAGTGATGGCTCAAACTTTAGTAGACACCAAACAACTCATACTGGGGAAAAACCTTATAAATGCAGAGATTGTGGGAAAAGTTTTAGCCGGAGTGCAAACCTAATAACACACCAGAGAATTCACACGGGTGAAAAACCCTTCCAGTGTGCTGAGTGTGGGAAAAGTTTCAGCAGGAGTCCCAATCTCATTGCTCATCAGCGAACTCACACAGGAGAAAAACCTTATTCATGCCTGGAGTGTGGAAAGAGCTTTGGTAACCGTTCTAGCCTTAATACACACCAGGGAATTCACACTGGAGAGAAACCCTATGAATGTAAAGAGTGTGGCGAAAGCTTTAGTTACAACTCTAACTTAATTAGACACCAGAGAATCCACACAGGAGAGAAACCATATAAATGTACTGACTGTGGACAAAGATTCAGTCAGAGCTCAGCTCTTATTACACACCGAAGAACTCATACAGGAGAAAAGCCCTATCAGTGCAACGAATGTGGAAAAAGCTTTAGCCGGAGCTCAAACCTAGCAACACACCGAAGAACCCACATGGTGGAGAAGCCCTATAAATGTGGTGAGTGTGGGAAAAGTTTCAGCCAGAGTTCTAGTTTGATTGCCCATCAAGGAATGCACACAGGGGAGAAACCCTATGAATGTCTGACATGTGGGGAAAGCTTTAGTTGGAGTTCCAACCTAATTAAACACCAGAGAATCCACACAGGAGAAAAGCCCTATAAGTGCTCTGAGTGTGAGAAATGTTTCAGCCAGCGATCACAACTTGTAGTTCATCAGAGAACTCACACGGGAGAAAAACCATATAAATGCCTCATGTGTGGAAAAAGCTTCAGCCGGGGATCGATCCTGGTCATGCACCAGAGAGCTCATCTAGGGGACAAACCTTATAGATGTCCTGAATGTGGGAAAGGCTTTAGTTGGAATTCTGTTCTTATTATACATCAAAGAATACACACAGGGGAAAGGCCCTACAAATGCCCAGAATGTGGGAAAGGCTTTAGTAATAGTTCCAACTTTATTACACATCAGAGAACTCACATGAAAGAGAAGCTCTATTGATGTAGCAAGTATGGGAAAAGTTTGCTGTCGGGAAACTGATAGGAAAGGAAAGCCACAAGCATCCTGAAGGCAGTAGTTCTACCAAAAAAGCTGTATCTAACATCCCATTTAAAGATCCATTCATTTTAATATTCTAGAGAACTTTTTTGCCAAAATCTTACCATTGTCCTTCCTGATATTTGTGATCCTATCTTAGGAGTCTGAAGAACTCAAAACAAACAGGACAGGAATGGAAGGTCAGGCAATATGGATCATGTATCTGGTCCTGCCATCAATTCACTGCTTAATTCCCAGTCTCCTTCCTTGTGCCTAAAATTTCCCCTTGGCAAAATAGGGAGAATATTTCCAGTTGTAAGGAGAAAAACGAATCTACAAAATGGGTCAGATTGCTCAGAAAAAAAAAAAAGCCAGAGATCCATATGAATGCTTGTTCTTTTCCCCAGCTTTGTTGTTGCTATGGTGCCTTCATTCCATTCTGTTGTGCAGCCACTAAATATTTTCTTCTTGGATTAAATATATTAGGCTACACCTCTAAGATCAAAGACAGAGACAGGGCAATCCAGCTTTGTAATGAAAAGAAGAGGGATAGACACCAAAATCAAGTACTTTTCTGTTTCTGGAATATTTCAGGAGCACAAAAAAGGGAGAGAGTAAGTCCTGCCTAAAACCTGGATATACCCTATGGAAAGGTGTTGGGCCTCTCTGGGCTAAAAATTTATGAACTAAAGTGAATTTAACCATTGCCCACTAAGCTAAGCTTGTGGTAGCCCTACCAGAGTAAAAAGGCTACATTGGAGAGTGGGATTAGTTGATGAGAATATACATCTGAAGGGGTAGTGGCCCATTTGAGACCCAGTAACTTCTACTACTGGTAGTTAATTTTCTTCCTCATAGTGGGAGACAGTTGATACTTCCTTTACTGCTGGAGGAACATTTTTTTTTCACTTATGCCTCACACAGATATGTAGCCCTATAATCATTTTATAGTGATTCATTCTATGCACTCGTATTTCTCTATAGATGATTTCTCTTGTATATCCAGCTCTAGAATTCTATCAAGTAGTTTATTGCATACTAAAAACTTATTTCTTAAGGAAGTTCTGGTGTTCATGTCATCTGGTCTTAGACCCCTGTGGGAGGTCATCCTGTGGCTTGTGCCCTACTGTGTGACACTGCTATGGCTCTGTGCCTGTGGTCCCTAATTCCTATAGCAATGAAGACAGTGGAAGGAGAACAGCTGAAGGGGGTTATTAGTTGGGCAGAGGACAGACAGTGAAGACGTTTCTGGGAAATTTGAAGCTGTCTCCTTCCTCTGCAAATGGAACCTGGACTCACCATGAATCCTCAGGTCCCATGGTCTTCATTTTAATAAAGTATTCCTGTGCCTCTGCTGACTCAGTCCTTTAACTCGTGTGGTTCAAAAATCATGTGTTTCTATATCAGGAAGCCCCAGTCAGTGGATTATGATTATGAAAGCCTACCTAATAAATTAAGCCAGCTGTCCCTACTGCCAATCACAAGCCTCCAACCTGTGATGGTTTGCCAGGAGTCCTGATAGGGTGAGGAAGACAGCTGGTATTTTATCGCCTTCCTTATTCAGAATAGGGCCTTGATTTGTCAAACTGCTTCACCCCATTCCAAGTTTAGAGACTTTACCATCATTCTTCAACCCTCTTTCCTGTCCCTCTCCCCCCTTCAAAAAAATGATCTCACTAATGCTTCAGAGGGAATGAAAGATAGCTCCATTTAACAAAGTTTTGGGACCCCTGTTGTATATACTATATGTATATGCTACCAGGACTATTGTAGCCCCAATCCATGATAAGTGTTCAGTTTTAGCTTTTCCAAAGCCCTACATAGTGCCTTGCACAAAATAAGTGATTAATATTTGTTGGTTGATTGTTCTCCTAATAGCCTTTGAGCAGGAGGGAAAACTATCTTGAAGGACAGAGTGCCAGCTTTCCTTAGCTGTCTGATCATGTAACAAAAGTGTTACATTCTCTTAGATTCTCATTTTTTTTAGATAATGCATAATCCATTTGTCATTGCTTCATTTTCAGCTACAGTTTAGAATTATGAACTGGAAATTGATTTGAGTTTTTTAAAATACTCTCTCTTTGATGTAAATGTGATTTATCCGGCTTTTGTAAGACTAAGCTGGCTCTCAATATTTGTTCATCTGATAGACTTTTAACACTGCATTTTTTGTAACTGGCCTTAGTGAATGTATTCAAAACTAAATACACTAACCAAATAAAGGCACATTGAAATAACATATTTTAAACAGTCACCCTGCATTTCTATCATATTGTTAATGGTCAATATAAAACAATTTATCAGGTTTAAAATATAACTGACAGTAAATACACATAGCATTCATTTCTCTTCTATCTCCTCATTTAAATAACCCAAGTCCTCATGACAGAATTGTATTAGATGATCTTAAACTTTAGCATTAAATCCTATAAGGATAATATAATCCTACTAGCTATATAGATAGCAATGTACTCCTAATAAAGTCTACCCTCATTTTTATTAGTCTTTTTTAGGATTTATAGCAAATCCTAATGGGGTATTTATTTCCTTATAAGTCATTTTATATTACACCAGGCTGATTCTATCAGGTGAAAGATGTTGCCAAGTATCAGTGGCTTGCTGGCCTAGATACTTTACATGTAATTGGACATAGATTTCTCAATCAAAATGAATCACTGCTTACTTATAAAACAATTGCATATAAAAATAAACTGTTTCTAAACCAGTGAGAAAGCCTAACTAGCCTGAAGCATGTATGTCTACTTATTTAATCTGTCATTTGTAGTTTTCTGACAGGTTTTTACAGGTTTATCCACAGCTCCATAGTTTATGCTTAGTTGCACTCATGTTTATCTTCATTAATACATTTTCTTTTTTTTTTCCTTTTTTTTTTTAAGGTTTTTGCAAGGCAAATGGGGTTAAGTGGCTTGCCCAAGGCCACACAGCTAGGTAATTATTAAGTGTCTGAGACCATATTTGAACCCAGGTACTCCTGACTCCAGGGCCAGTGTCATTAATACATTTTCAATATTCTTCCCAAAGATTATTCTTTAACGCTGAATCTATTGCTCTCATAATGGAGGAACATCCCAACAGTCCTTTAAAACTGTATAATATGCCCAACTACTTTAATAGCAAAAACTCTAACCGAACTTCTCCATACCATTTTCCATATCATTATCTATGTTTCTAAATTACTTTATGATCCTAATGAATCTGTAAATTCCCATAGTCCTCATTCACACAAGCCTTTCCAGACCCCATTAAAACTTTTTTGTTGAATCTGCTCTTCTAGTTGTCTCCTACAGCTTCTACTACCCTTAATTAAGGGTCTAGCTAGATGTTTCCTTCCAAATGATCCTGTATTGGCAGTTGGTGATCACTGGGGACTTGGTCTCCATAGCAATCAGTAGTTGTAAGCAAGTTTTGTTCATGGACTGTCAAGGGTTTTGTTGAGAAGCATCCTCTGGGACAAGGATATTCAGTTTGCTAATTAAGGAAGACCCAGTTTTTTTTTTATGACAGAAAAGTCCAGTCTGGATGAAATACAGAGGGTACCCAATGTCCCAGCACTCAAGTACTACACTTCAAAGCATAATAATTCCAGAAGTGGTATCTATTTGTTCTTTCTCCTGAAGATATGGGATGAAGTGCATAGAGAGTTGTGTATGTCCAAAGTTTGCATGTCTGACTTTGTTCCCTATCACAATTCCCACTTTCTTTAAAAGACCTCAGAAAACCTGAGGAGGTAGAATTTAAAAGGCTGAATGACTGGAAAAGAAAAACCCAGCATTGGTTTCTTCTATTAAACATCTTCTACAGATACTGGATCTAAATGGCAAAGATCTTAGAATTCAAAGATTCCATTCCATTCATCCATTTAAAGGTTCTGAAGTATAGCAATCTTAGTAAAAAGTTCCAAAATGACGAACATGAGCTGTCCAGAAGATTTATATGGCAGCTTGTTTTTTTTCTGGTAGGGTAGGGGTGGGAATGTTGATTGACAGGGTGCCTATCCTTGAATTGCTGATGTTCCCTCTAGTGCCCACCTACATTTAAGACTGGACTCCGGATTCAAATAGGAGGGGATCTTAGGGACCACCAAAGTCAACCCTCCACATACCAGTGGAGAAGGAGGGTCACTGGCTGCAGGACGGCCACAGTTCAGCCCTAGGTTCCGGGGAAAGTCACAATAATCCCAATTCTTATCCACACCTGTGCTCTGCCCAGCCCCGCCCCCCACAGTGTGCCAAACAGATGAGGGTGGGAGACTTCAACAGAGAGGAGCCCCGCGCCTCCAGGGGGAAAGGAGGGGGAGCGCAACATTCTTCTCTGCTAATCATTTGCCTTCGCTTGTTCGCGTTACAGTTTCCACAAACACGGTCTCTCCGGCCCCTCACCACCGCCCTGGGCGGGCCGCGGGCAGGGCTCAAAGATCCAGTCGAGGAGCCGGGGCGGGCCGGGGCCGGGCCGGGGCTGGGCCGGGCCGGGCGCCCGCCTCTCGGAGCCGCCCCACTCCCTTTCTCCCCGCTGCCCGCGACCCCCGGGGGCCAGGCCTTTCCGGGGCGGCAGCGCCCCCTCTCTCCTCCATCTCTCCAGCTAGGGCCCCGGGTCACTGAGTCTAACCCCCACACCGTACAGGCGAGGACACGAGGCCAGGGAAGTGGAGCGACTTGCCCGTGGTGGCCCGGCGAGTCCGTGGCGGAGCCGACGTGGGAACGCGGCCGTGCCGTCTCCGCGCTGGGGGCGCTTCCTCAGCCCCTGTGCTCCTGGCCGCAGCAGGTGCGCACGCACACACACACCTGGGGCCGGGCCGGGCCGGGCCGGGCCGGGCCGGGGCCGGCCTCGCTGGTCGCCGGCACCAGCCCGGAATGGGTGGAACTAACAGAGTCCGGACATCGCTGCTGGGGGCGGGGCTCCGACGCGGGCTCTCGCTCCCCGGCCCGGCCCCTCTCTCCTGGGTTCTCAGCCAGCCGGGCCGGACCCGCTCGACCCGGCCCCCGCCAGGCCCCGCCCCGGGCTTTCGAGGGCGCCCAACAGAAGAACCGCGGGGTGGCAGAAGACTTAACGGCCCCGCCCGCAAAAACGGCCTCCAGGCCCCCGGGACCAGTGAGGTAAGAGGCGCCCGCCCTTCTCCTCCGGTGATAGGTCTGTGTGAGGGCGTCCTCGAAGTGGCTCTTTTCCCATTGGCCCGTCTTGCGGGGTGAGAGGGCGCGAGGAGGCTTCTGGGGGATGTAGTTGCTCTGACTCCGCCTGGGTCCCGGGCGGCGGGAGCCGCATTTCCGCTTCCTGTCCTGCCGCGGTTGTGGCTGTCGGTTCGGAGCCCTAAGCAGAGGCGGCTCGAGGGGCAGGCGTGGAGGCCGCGGGGCAGAGCGGGCGATCCCTCGGGAGTGAGCAGACCCACCCGCGCGGGGCGGGGCTCCAGCCGCGGCATGGGGAGGGGGCTGGATGGATGAGGGCCGGCCGCGGAGGCAGGGGCGGGGAGGTGGGCTTCTCCGGCTGCAGGCTCCGACTCTGGTGCTGGGCAGGGGGCCCGGAGGGCAGCACCTCCCGACGGTTACTCCCCGGCTGGAGAGACCCCGTCCCCCGCTGCGCACACGCACACGCGCGCGCACACACGCTTTTTCCCCCTTTTCCCACATTTCGCTCTGTGGCCGAGGCACGTCCAAAGTCCCCCGAGTGTTTTGCGTGCGCTTCCTCAGAGTCCCCAGTGTACACCTCCCGTGAAAGACTCAACTCAAATTAACCCAATCTTGAGGTTGAATCGCCTAATACAAGTTTAAACCCTAGAACCCTTTTTCTGCCACTAATTAATTTGCAGGACCTTAGGAAAATCAAACTTTTCTCATTATATTTGCCCTCTGTTTCCAAAAAGTCCTTTCCAACATTAAAAAAAAGTTTTGATTTGTTGACCTACTCAGAGAACCCGAGACCCAAAGAAAAGAAAGCCTGGGGCATATAGACAACCCATCCCTCACCCTTTCCTAAAATTCCATGTCCCACTAAGGTGTTGCTCTCCATGGTGCTGTCTTGTAGGTTATCTCAATGCTGTTCTGGGTTCTAATTTGTAGTCCTGGGGACAAGTTTGGTATCATAACAGAGGGACCGGTAGAAACTGACCTTTCTAAGGTACAGTAATCAGAATAGAAACAGGAACTGTTGAAGAGGACTAGGAAAGAAAGAAACAAGGAGATATTTTGTGCTTTTCCACCAGAAGTTGAATTGGGTTAATAGATAACTTAGATGTTAGATAACACGTGTTGACGCTATTGTTGTGTCTCTCTGTACCCAGAGTCCTCTGGAAGAGTTCCACTCAGTGGTGCCTAGCCAGAGGCAAGAGTATTTTTTTAAAAAAGGGAAAAGATCTTACCAAAAGAACAAAACCTCTTCTTGAACTGGACAATGGCTGTAGTTTTGGACCCCCAGATGCACGCTCCTCAAACACAAGATGGGTTCCTAATAGTGAAATTGGAAGATGATTCCCACTGGCATCAGGAATCTTTCCTTCATGGAAATGACCAAAGTCCTGAGACTTCCTGTCAGCGTTTCTGGCATTTCCAATACCAGGAGGCAGCAGGACCACGTGAAGCTTTGAACCAACTCCGTGAACTCTGTCGTCAATGGCTGAGACCAGAGAAGTGCACCAAAGAGCAGATTCTAGAGCTGCTCGTGCTGGAGCAGTTCCTGACTGTTCTACCTAGAGAAATCCAGACCTGGGTTAGAGAACAACATCCAGAGAGTGGAGAGGAGGCAGTGACCCTGGTGGAAAATTTGCAAAGAGAACCTGGCAGGTCAGGGCTGAAGGTAAGAATGGGATGCCTTTGTTTTATGAAAATAAAAAAAACTAAATGAGATACAACCTTTAGCTGGAAGCAATGTGTGTAAAACATGACCCTTTACTTATTCGTGCTCTTTGGGATGATTTTGATGTTAATTGATTGGAAATTTCCCATACAGTGTTCAGAGAATATGTCCAGAGAATATAAAACACTTTCCTGCTGTCTTTCTTGATGTCTGTTCTAGAATGGAAAAATAACTTGATGGGTCCCACATCCCAATGTTACCAATGAAAATGTAAGTTCCTTGAAACAAGGGTTCTATCATTTTTATATCATTAGTACCTAGAAATGTCTTAACAAATAATTCAGTGAATCTGTGATTTTGTTGATTTAAGTACTCCCATTAGTGGTGCAGCACCTTATTCTGTGCTACCCTTGTTCATATCTTCTTCAAAGGATGTACCCAGTAGATAGTGCTAGGGATCTTCAACTAGATCTCTTGATATTGCAGGCGTACCACAGGAACAGATGACTAGTTATGTGTATCCCTTGTTCTTTCTACATGACCAGCTCACCTCCTCTTCTAGTAACACATTTCTTTGAGGACATCTTTTTAATTGTTTCTCTTGAACAATTCTTCACTGGTCTACTATGAATCTCCATATCTTCTTCTGACTTGCAATTTTCATTCTTTGGAAACTGTTATTCCATGACTCGTACTTAGAACACCACCAAAAGAATATGTATCTTAAAAAGAAAAGTCTTTTTTTTTTTTTACGGAAGATCCATGAGATCATTAAAAGCATTGTTCAGTTTCCTACCAGCAATCCAGTCCATTCTTCCTCTGTTTAATTCTGGGGCCAACTCTGTTTCATGTCTTTTGAGATATATGGAACTGCTGAACCCCTTCTAAGTTCATTTTCTGGAAAATTGGCATTCTCCATCCTTTTGGATTTTCTTATGTTGTGACAAACACTTTTGAGAGATTATAGATCTCAATTAGGAGACTCTTCAGTTTTCCCCAGGTTTGATATAATCATCCAAATACTGGAACATATGGAATCTGTGGGGAATCCTTCTTTCATTTGCACTCTGTACTGAATATTCTCCATGATGATGACAACACATTTGGCAAACATATATCTACCTTTTTATGCTTCACTGAATATCAGTAATCAACGTCTGAATCAATTTACCTTTTCTTTCCCTCCTGATCCTTGGCAACAGATGTTGGGACCTAAGCTGCAATTATTAGAGTGATCTTTTTTCAAATCATGAATGCTGCAAAAATGAATGATCAAGTGCACAATAAAATAATGTTTCTTATTTTTTTTTGGCTGTATGTTAAAACTATTCCTTTGATTTTTTTTTACTTAGCTCTCTAAGAAAAATCTATGCATGATCCTTCCACTTAATTATAACTTCCTTTTGTCTTGTTTCCTTGATATTGAGGATATCAAGATTGAAATGATTGAACTCCTCCACAAATATGACCATTCACTGGTCACTGAACAAAGATATCACATTTAGAATATCAATAGATAATTTGATGTTTATAATTTTAAAACTATTTGATTCTTAGTACTCCCTGCTCCCTTTTTCACCACTCTGATAGTATCACTGCTGAAGGAAATTACCATGAGAGTGAGGCTCTTTTGTTTGAAAGGTAGTCATGAAAAAAGAATTACCAAATGGCCAGCCTTTTGGCAATTATCCTCTACCAAGATGTGTCCATCCCTCAGCCTTATGAGCCACCTGTAGCCCTCAAAGCCTACTCATGCAGACAGTTCTACACTCATTGGTAATATGGGTTACATTATTGTCAAAAACAAATCTTAAATTCTGTTTGCAGCCTTTGGCAAGTTTTTGTTGGATGATGTGGTCCAGAAGAGCTAAAGGTTGGATACCCATGCTGTACACACTTAGCTAATTTGGTCCTGGAAAAATAAAACCCTATTGTAGGGAGCATCTGCCAGAACTTGTTCTTCATTACTATAATCTTGGAGCAATGAAACATCACAATAGAATTTTATGGAAGGTCTTTTCCTTTGTAGACACTTCCTAAATATTGACCAGAATTGAAGGAGAACTTTGTAAATGGCAAGGAGTTCATTTCTTTGAGATAGTTATACAAATGACCATTTCTGCCAATACATAGTCTGAAGAAAAAGGCTTAAAAGGGCAGCTAGAATCCTGAACTTTGACTCAGGAAGACCTCAGTTTAGTTCCTACTTCAGACACTTACTAGCAATGAACTGGGCAAGTCACAGTCTCTGATCTGCATCAGTTTCTCCATCTATACAATGGGGATGACAACAGCACCTAAACAGTAAAAATACTGAGTCCCACTGACATTCCTGCAGATCACTTCACTATTGTTGGTCCCTTAAGGGCTTAGCAAGGATGATCAATGTTCCAAGGCAGTAGGGGTGGATATCAGGAAAAGCGGGCAGATGAGTGGCACAGCTCCTGACAGCTAAACCTGCATCTAGCATAAGTGACTGCAGGTACTCACTGGTAACTTCAAGAGTGTCAGTAAGCCTGGTGTTCTCATCTTATTCTAGAATAGTATGGGTGACCCTCTTTTAATTTACAAGATTCTGCCCACGTTTAGCAGGCTTTGAAGTGACAGGAATTGTGGGCTTTTCCTAGGTCCCAGTCGTTATGAAAGGGCAGGAAGTACTCACAGAGATGGTAACAGCTGCAGGATCAGTACCCAATTCACTAAGTGTCCATCTGAAGCAAACACAGACAAAATCCAAATGCACATTCCAGGAGAACGCAGAGAGATTACACCTAGAACCAGAGAAAGAGCTGAGCTGTGATCCTAAGATAGAGCCCCATTCCCTTCAGGAGAGTGGTAAGTAACTAGAAGGAAAGAGGGAAGACTTTGTGGAAGTTTATAGACTTGTAAGAACCTGGACAGCTTTCAGAATAGAAAATGTGTGGTGGGGAGATTTTCCTGCCTTTTGGAAAGGATTTTGTACAAAACTAGTACCTTTAAAACTGAATCTTTAGAAACTGAATTTGTAGCCTTCGAGTAGTCTCTATAGGTAGTTAAAGAGGAAGAGCTATTCTTTAATCTTGTGAAATCATTAGGTAGATTCTAGATTGGGAGGGGGGAGTGGGAGTTGGAAGGGAAAAGGGAAGGGGGAAAAGGCTAAGTCCTAGTAGATGAGGGCAGAGTCACAGAAAGTGTTTTGGCTTGCTTCAACTTGGGGCCCACAGGGACAACCTCCCTCCCAGAGGGGAGCTAAGAATGAGTCAAGCCACCACTGCCTTATGCCTCCAACTCAAGTTTATTACTGCTTAGCTTCCACATATATACTGTTAGATCTTCTGGGGTAGAACAAAAGGAAATGAGGGAATGGGGGTGTACAAGTAGTGTATGTGCAGCATCTTGCATTACAGGATAAGGGGGTACCTTGGGGGGGAGGTGGTAAAACACAGCTGTGTCCTGTGCCCTTGGGCTGTGGGGCAGAATGACCAGCTCCCAAGGATTCCAGTGCACCTTATCTCTCAGGGCAGCATGCCAGTTCCTGAGACTGTCCAGGTGGAGGGGCTGTTAGAATAGCCTATGTTCCCACAAGAAAGCTTAGACCCCTGAATTCAATAATTCTCAGTTATGTGTTATAGAACTATTCAAGTGACAGGAGTGTCACAGAGATGGGGGAAAACGGTTAGAAATGAAAGGACAAAATCTTGTTGCATCCCTTAGGTATTTCTCATTTCTCTTTTTCAGCAAATTCCTTTGACACAAAGAGGCAATAACAGAAATAGCTTATCTCCTATTTAAACTCATTTAGAAATATTGCCACATAAAATGGGTTGGAAACAGTTACAATCTAATGATTCTTTTTTCCTTTAGCTCTACCTACTTCTCAGGTGCTTGATCTTTCCATGGAAGCAAGTGGTAGTAATCAAGAGATTGCTAGCCAGTCCCAGGTAAGCTACTATTTGCTCTTTGTCTCCTATGCCATTGCCTCCACTAGAACTGTTTAACCCATGAGGAATATTGCTCTAGTTTCCTTCTCTCCACTCCCTTCAGCCTCACCCAAACTCAGTGATTATATCTAGTAGTCAAACTTGACTGTCCTGGGAAAAATAGGTTTCAAAAGTTCATTAACCTTCAAAATGTGTTGTGAACCTTCTTACATAGACATAGGAAGGGAGGGAGGGAGGAAGGAAGGAAGGAAGGAAAAGGAAAGATACAATAGCAGGAATTGATTATACAGGGGTGGCTAGGTGGCATAGTGGATAAAGCACTGGCCTTAGAGTCAGGAGTACCTGGGTTCAAATCTGGTCTCAGACACTTAATAATTACCTAGCTGTGTGGCCTTGGGCAAGCCACTTAACCCCATTTGCCTTGCAAAAACCTAAAAAAAAAAGAATTGATTATACTAATCTTCTGTTTGACAAACCCAAAGAGTTCAGCTGTCGGGATAAAAACTCTCTCTTCAATAAAAACTTGGGAAAATTGGAAGTTAGTATGGAAGAAACTTGGATTAAACCAACACCTCACAACCTATACCAAGATAAGATCAAAATGGATACAGGATCTAAACAAAGGAAACAATATTATAAACAAACTAGGAGATCAAGGAGTGGTTTACCGGTCAGATCTATGGAAAGTGAAGCTGTTTATAACCAAGGAAGAGATGGAGAACACCATTAAAAATAAACTAGTAATTCAATGTAAACTAGTAATTTAATGTAAAATTAAAAAGCTTTTGCACAGACAAAACCACTGTAACAAGATCAAAAGAAATGTAGTAAATTGGGAAACAAGTTTTACAACTAGAACTTCTGACAGAGGACTCATTTCTAAAATATACAGAGAACTGAGTCAAAATTTTTTTAAAAAGACAAGCCATTCCCCAATTGACAAATGGTCAAAGGATATGCAAAGGCAATTTACAGATGAGGAAATCAAAAACGATCTATAGTCATATGAAAAATTGCTCTAAATCACCAATTATTAGAGAAACGCAAATTAAAGCATCTCTGAGGTACCACCTCACACCTCTCAGACTGGCCAATATGACCAGAAAGGATAATGATCATTGTTGGAAGGGTTGTGGGAAATCTGGGACACTATTACATTATTGGTGGAGCTGTGAACTCATCCAACCTTTCTGGAGAGCAGTTTTGAATTATGCCCAAAAGGCAACAAAAATGTGTATACCCTTTGATCCAGCAATACCACTACTAGATCTATACCTTGAAGAGATTACGAAAAAGGGTAAAAACATCACTTGTACAAAAATATTCATTCTGTTTGTGGTGGCAAAGAATTGGAAATTGAGGGGATGTCCATCAGTTGGGGAATGGCTTAATAAACTGTGGTATATGTATGTGATGGAACCATTGTTCTATTAGAAACCAGAAGGTATGGGAATTTAGGGAAGCCTGGAAGGATTTGCATGAACTGATGTTGAGCGAGATGAGCAGAATCAGAACAATGTACCACCCTAACAGCAACATGGGGTTGATGATCAACCTTGATGGACTTGCTCTTATTAACAGGACAACAATCAGGCACAATTTTGGGGTATCTGCAATGGAGAATGCCATCTGTATCCTGAGAAAGAATTGTGGAGTTTGAACAAAGAACAAAGAACATTATTACCTTTAATTTTAAAAAAAGTTATCTTGTTATATAATTCTGCTATATCTCATACTTTATGTTTCTTCCTTAAGGATATGATTTCTCTCTCATCACATTCAATTTAGATCAATGCATACCATGGAAACAATGAAAAGACTAACAGACTACCTTCTGTGGGGGGTGTGGGGAAGAAAGCAAGATTGGGGGTAAAATTGTAAAATTCAAAATAAATAAAATCTTTCAAAAAAAGAGAGAATGAATCGGGCTAAGGAACATGTTCATACATTTTATGAAAATTCTTATTTTTTTCATACTGACTGCTGGGCTTCTGCAAATTTGCATAATTGTTTTAAATAACTAGATGTGTCATTTCTTTTGTGTTTCTTTTACCCAATAGACTTCCCACACTCAGAAATGAATATAAATTTCTTTGCTTTCAAACAAGGCAATTGCATTTTTCTGGAGTCAGTCATTTCAGAGTGGGACAATTTTTTTCATTTCAGCAACTGATGACTTTTGGAGATGTGGCCATGTACTTCTCTGAGGAGGCAGAGGAGCAGTCGGACCTAGTTCCACAGGACCTATGCCAAGATCAAACTCGGGAGAATTGTGAGCATGGTGTCTCACAGAGTAAGAAAACTCTTCCCTGTTAAACTCTTAAGTTATTGTGCTTCAGTAGGACCACTCCCCTTAGAACTCACAAATGACAGAGATATCCATTCCCTTCCCTCTTAGCACAGAGGAATTTTTAAAATTCAGTAAATTTCTTTTTTTTAAAACCCAGTAAGTTCTCTGTTTGTTTCCTTATGAACAGGATTTCCAATCCCCAGACCCAGTATTATCTCTCACTTACAGCAAGAGAAGAAACTGGAGAACTCAGATCTTGAAAGTTCTAAGGAAATGGAAAATTCAAGAGATTCTCAAATTTGTGGTGGAGAACAAGCAAAATTTGGTCAAGCATCAGTAATGAAAAAAGTCAAACACTGGGAAGATCTGGAGCATCAGGGCTTGGAAGATGAGAAGGTGGCAGGTGTACACTGGGGCTATGAGGAAACCAAAATTTTCCTAGGGATTCTTGGTGAGTCTTGGATTTATGAAAAACTCCGAACTTGTCACCGGAACCGTCAAGTATACAGGATTGTATCTGAGCGACTACGTGAGCGAGGCTTCCTCCGTACTCTGGAACAATGTCGATATAGATTTAAAAACCTTCAGACAAATTATCGCAAAGCAAGAAGCACCCACACTCCAGGAACCTGTCCATTCTATGAAGAGATGGATGCTCTTTTGAGTCCTCATGTTGTTATCACTGCACCGGAGATGGAAGGGAATCTCCTTGGGCAGGGGGACCATGATGTTGAAATTGAAGAACTTGAAAGGGATAGTTGGGAACATGAGGCGATAACAATGACAGGGGTTGTGTTAGAGGGTGGATCCAAGGAACTGAACCTGGGCCATCCAGCAGCATCTCTGGAAGAATTACATTCAGGGGCTTTAACAGAGGATTCTGATGGTGATGAATTGTGTCATGACGAACCATCTGAAAGCCCCAGTACCCCAACCCTGTTTCGAAGTGCCACAGGTAAGAACACTATGTCAAGAACAAAGCTGGGAATTCCTGGGTTTTCATGAAATTTAGTATTGGATTCTTGTCCTAACCTCATATTTCAGAAATGTCATAGAATCAGGGCAGTATAATAAGAAGGCATGTGGGCCAAGGCTATGTGCTTGCACAAAAGTCCTCCTTCATGGGACTAGTCAGAATATCCATTACATCAGAATAATTTAAGTAAACAAATTCATGTTTTAGAGAGACTACCAAAACCTAATCTTAGAAAACAACTCCAATCCAATTGTTTTTTAGGAAGTCACTGCTAAAAAAAGATTAGAAAGGAATGGTGGTAGGAGAAGGATTAAAAACTTCTACTGCCCACATGGTCAACAGCCTTAATTTGATAGGTCTAAACTTTTCTCTAGGAGTACACTGGGGTTATGAAGAAACCAAGATTTTTCTGGGGATTCTTGGTGAGCCACGTATTTATGAAAAACTCCGGACCCGTCATCGGAACCGTCAAGTGTACAGGATTGTGGCTGAGCGACTTCGTGAATGTGGCTTCCTCCGGACTTTGGAGCAATGTCGTTACAGATTTAAAAACCTTCAGACACACTACCGTAAAGCAAGAAGTGGCCACACCCCAGAAACCTGCCCTTTCTATGAGGAGATGGATGCCCTAATGAGTCCATGGACCACCATTACTCCCTTTGATGTCCTAGAGATGGCAGGGGGTCTCCTAAAGGGAAAAGCTGAATCCGAGGAAAGCATTGACCAGGAGAACCAGGAGACAGTAGCAGAAGATGGCAATCATATGGAAGTGGAGGCTTCACCAAAGGAGCTCAAGAAGTCACAGGATGTATTTCAGAATCCCAGTGGTAAGCAACTCTTTCTATGGGACCTTATATTCATGATAGTGGTCTTAATGCAGAGAGTCACAATCTAGGTATTAGGAAATGTCAGTTGTAGTACTGATTCTGCTATTGATCTGTGTCAAAAACACCATTTGCTTATCACATGTCCTGATTATAAATTGTTGATCTCCCAATAACAAAATGCTCCACATGCATATCTCTCTATTGACTCAGGCGCTATCCTTGGTGCTAGGGCTGTGAGCAGTCTGATACAGGGAACAAAGAAGATATGCTTTTCTTAGCTCAAGAACATGTCATATTAATTGCTATTGATAGAAATGAAAACTACAGAAGTGATAGGAAATTGGTTAAAGAGGGTCACTTTATTGAGCTAAAGTAGAAAGTTTGCGGTTATTTGTTTCTAAAGTACCTGAAAGCATTGCTATAGGTATTTTGTTGCCCTAATATATAATTTTCCTGCATCTCCTAAATCTTAAACTTGCCCATATGCCTATTGCCTTCAGAATACAAATTTTTACGTCATCTTTAATCATAGAGTCTATAAACTTTCTAACTATACACCAAACTTTCCTAATTTCCTAGGTTTTTTTCTTAATGCCTTTTTAATACTTTTTATGGAAGTAAACTTCAGAAAAAGTTCTAAAGAAATTTCATGGGACTTGTTTGTATTTTCTTAAGCAGAACTTCCCATTCTCAAGCCAGAGTCAAATTCCAAGGCTGTGAGGGAGGAAGATCTGTGGAATGTCAGTCTTCCTGATTCCAAGGAAATTCAGAGAACTTCCCATTCAGGTAAGAACAAAGAAACAATCGAACCTGTGGTTGTGACCAGAAGAGAGTTAGGACATGTTGGGAGCAGGGGAATTCACAGAGGACATTTATTTTGTAGATAGGCAACAGCTGCATTTTCTTTACCTCCTCAGTGCCAAAGTGGCACCAAAAAAGAATAATACTACAGGAGAAATGAGTGCCCAAGATGACCTACTCACTGTTCTTGAGGCTTGTAACTAGCACAATGGTTGTAAATAGAACCGACTAAATTTGTAATCTTCTACTTATCTTTGAGAACTTACTGAGCACTCATTGGACATGTGCCAATATTTTAAATGTTACATGCTTCATCCACAAACAGTTTTTATTCCCTCCATTTGAAAGATCAGTAATATCTATTTTCTACTCATTTTTCAGATTTGGAAAAGAGCAGTGAGAACAAGAGTAATCCAAGCCAGGAAATTTCTGAGGAATTAGAACTACATGCAACATTACTGGGAAGCTCCAAAGGAAATGTTTCCCATTATCTTAATTGGAGGAAAGCCTGGGAAAGTGAATACAGAACTGAAAGTCAATGGGAAATGCTCCCAGGGGAGGCACAAAGCTCACCATCTCCTCGGGAAAGAAATTTAGGCAATTTTATAGGTCTTCAAGGAACTTATATAGGAGAAAACTCATACACATGTTCTGAATGTGGAAAAAACTTCTGTCAGAGCTCACATCTTGCTGTACATCGATTAGCTCACATTGGGGAGAAAAAATCATATAATTGTGATGAGTGTGGCAAGACCTTTGGTCGAAGTTCACATCTTATTTGCCACCAGAGAATTCACACAGGAGAGAAGCCTTACAAATGTCCTGAATGTGGAAAAGGCTTCAGCGATCACTCTAACCTCACAGCACATCAAAGAATCCATACAGGAGAGAAACCCTATAAATGTGGTGAGTGCTGGAAAAGCTTCAATCAGAGCTCAAGCCTCATTATGCATCAGAGAATTCATACAGGAGAAAAACCTCATAAGTGCAGTGAATGTGGAAAAAGCTTCACTAATAGTTCACATTTCAATGCTCACTGGCGGACACACACAGGTGAAAAACCCTACCAATGTCCTGAATGTGGGAAACGATTTAGTAAGAGTTCTACCCTCACCAGTCATCAGAGAATACATACAGGAGAAAAACCTTATGAATGTCTTGAATGTGGAAAAAGTTTCAGTGATCGTTCAAATCTCATTACACATAGACGAATTCATACAGGAGAGAGACCCTATAAGTGTGGTGAGTGTGGGAAAAGCTTCAATCAGAGTTCAAGTCTTATTATACACCAGAGAATACATACAGGAGAAAAACCCTATGAATGTAGTGAATGTGGCAGAAGGTTTAATAACAGCTCACACTTTAGTGCACATCGGAGAACTCATATAGGAGAGAAGCGTTAATTGGCACCAGACATTGGGGAAGTATCAGTAAAGATTCAAGTTTTAAATACCAGTCAACCCCAAAAGAAAACTTTCTATTGTATTTAATTCTGTACTGCACCTGAAAAAGACTAAAAGTAGTTG
This sequence comes from Macrotis lagotis, assembly GCF_037893015.1. Classification (NCBI taxonomy): domain Eukaryota; kingdom Metazoa; phylum Chordata; class Mammalia; order Peramelemorphia; family Peramelidae; genus Macrotis; species Macrotis lagotis. The sequence goes on from NC_133661.1 coordinate 115,502,595, forward strand.
AGGTTCACTGACCCAACAGAAATAGGTTTGTTGTTTTTTTTTTTATTAAAATGGGCTCTTGTCTTAGAAAACATTCTTCAAGCTTCTCTTTTAAATGATGTTGAAACAAAAGCCATGTTTCCAAAGCCATTAGAGACCAGAGTTCTTTTCTTACTTAGTCACCTTCTCACTGTATGGCTCCTGTGTGACTATGCCTTAGCTTCCAATTTCAGAAATAGGAAGAGAACAGTCCTGTCCTTGAACACCCTCCCTGCCTGGAGAGAGAAGTGGCATTATCACCATCAGAGTAGTGACAAAGACAGTCATATAACCTAGCTGCCAGATCCACAGTGGGTGTGCAGTGATCATTACCCAGCATCATTTGAGAAGGTGAAAGTAAAAAGATCACATCTCTTAAGAATATCTTCCAGGGAAGGATGGAAGCAAAGATCAGTGCCAAAGATTATTATTCTCTAAACTATTATGAACACCACCTGCCAGTTTGATTTTTCTTTATTTAATTAGGTATGGCTATGAGTAATGGTACTATATTTAATTAAAGTCAATAGCCATCATAGTAAGTGCCTACTATATAGAAAGCTCTACACTATGCACCATAAGTAGGGGTGGAAGGAATACAAAAATCATTGTTCCAAATTAAGCTATGCTTCCACAGTTTGGAAGAATTAGTCTTTGGTTTGAAACCTGCTGATGTGTATAAGATAATGTAATTGGGTTATGTAGGAGAGACAAAGTGGATGATTTTTTGAGATGTGGTAACAGTGTCTTTAAAAATTGGCTTACTTTTAAGACAGGCCTCTGAGTCTCCTGGACTATAAATATGCTGGATACTTCCCCCCCGCCCCAGTCAAATCCCATGATTTCTATCTGTGCCTCATTGCTAGTCCCACCAAACATCAAGATGAATGGAATCAGGCTTAATGTGTGAGATCAGGTGTCACTTCCAGAAAGATGAAAAATTCCGAAAAGTAAAGTTGTTTCCATACCCAGCCTTTGTAAGGCTTCAGAATCAACAATAATTTCCCTTTCTCTTAATAAAACAATTCTATTTTTTCTTGTTTCATTTCTGTTTTTCATTGTAGCTTCAGTCAGTCATAAAACATTAATGATTTCCATCAAACTTCTGTCCATACCTATCAGTATAGTACCGTAGTTAGGTGGTACAGTGAATAGAGATCAGGTCTGGAGTCAGGAAGATTTGAGTTCAAATGCAGCCTTAGACACCTACTAGCTCTTTGACCCTGAGAAAGTCACTTAACTTCACCTATAAAATGAGTTGGGAAAGGAAAAGGAAAACTACTCTAGTATCTTTACCATGAAAATTCCAAATGGGGTCACAAAGAATCAGACACAACTGAACAATAAATGATATCAGTATATTCTCTGCCATTCTTTCCCCAGTATATTATTCTTCATTTCACTAATCTAAGAGAATACACTGTCTGTGAACACTTGGACAAATGCTTTTTTTTTTTTTGCCTTGTGTAATTTTATATGTTTGCTTTGGGAGATAACCCTCCACCTGGGATATGAGAAATTTGGGGGGGGGGGTATCTGGAGATCCCAAAAAATGTGTATATGTTTTTCAACTTTTCTAGGATAGGAGTCATAATCTATGTAGTCTAAGAAATTCTATAGAAGCCATTAACATTCTTAGCTTTATTGTGACTAAATTAAATGACTTTCCTTTGTGATGGTGACATGAGAAAACAAACCAGTCTCAAAGGAACTCTAGCTGTGAGTAAACTCTAGAAAAGACAAGGGGGAAAAAATCTGTGAAGAGAAGTTATATGCTAACTTCTTGACTGAAGCAGTAACTAAAGGAAAGGCCTATAGTTTGCATAAATAGATGTGAGAGGTTCCCTTTTAGCATGGTAGATACCAGGTGTTCTTATTTATATGAAACCTAGATGCCTGGGGAATTGAGTGATAAGTTCCTGATCTGGGCAAAATAATTTAGTTAAGTTTTATGCAGTTCTCAAGCTACAGTTCTGTGATAGGATCGGTTTGACCATACTCCAGAACTTACTTTTGATTTTCTCTGTGATGTTTTTACTGGTATCTGAAAAATCAAGATTAAAAATGTTTAGAAGGGAAATATTTTGTCAGATCAATGTCCCTGCATACCCAGGATCCAAGGAAGAGGCAGAACCTTACTGAAATTCCTCTAAATGTAAGAACTGTTTAGGCACTATCATGAATAGTACTAATAATGCTTCAGCTCTAACTTGCCAAGTCTGTTCTGTCCTAGTGAGGTAAAATGTCTCATTCTCAGAATTTCCTTTTGCTGGGTATGGACATACTGATAGGTATGGACAAGATACCAGAATTTTAGTTCCCTCTAAAATAAAAATTAAAAGGCTAAATCAGGTCTTCCCAAAAAACAATGATAACAAAGGGGTTATGAGAATCAACCTACTTGCCTTCATCAGTGTCTGATTGGCTATTTTTGCCTGAGGATCTTGAGTGATTTAATGAAGTCTTTCTCTTGGGAAAAGACATATTTATGTACTAAAACAAGATCACAGTGCTTTTCTACTAGAAATATAGAATGTAAATTATTTGAGTCTTGTTGAGTCTTATGCATAGTACTGTCCATAACCAAAATAGTCTCTGCTTTGGATAATTGAGTATTTGAAGATCTTCCTCAAAATCCACTGAGGTCAGAGATATTCTTTAAAAAAATTGAACAAAGTCGAAAAAAGCTACCATGTTTTACTACAGAGCATCTCTTGGTCAGAAATACTAGATTGGGTTGACCAATATAATGGATACTCTTAAGGCTACCTGACTTTCATTTTCATAGAAATTTGAAGTTTGAACAAACTTTAAAGATCATTTAGAACTCCAGTCCAATAAGAAAATCTACAAGAACCTTCACATGGTCATTCAGTAACCCAAGTACATATATCACTAAGTCAAAAGTGGTCCAGTTAATTGTTTTATATATATATATATTTATATATATATATATATATATATATATATATATATTTTTTTTTTTTTTTTAATTTGGAGTTTAAAGTTACCTCCCTTTGACTTCAACCACTGGTCTTTTTTCTTCCCTACAGAAACAGAATAATTCCATTTTCTAATGATCAAAGCTTTTGAGAATATTGATTTACTAAGCAACACATGACAATCGCTCAATAAACCAGGACCAAGCGTCCTCAGCTTTGACACTTGTCCCCCACCCCACTCCAATACATGGGGAGATATATCTATGCATTAAAAATCAATTCATTAAGGGGCAGCTAGGTGGCGTAGTGGATAAAGCACCGGCCTTGGAGTCAGGAGTATCTGGGTTCAAATATGGTCTCAGACACTTAATAATTACCTAGCTGTGTGGCCTTGGGCAAGCAACTTAACCCCATTTGCCTTGCAAAAACCTAAAAAAAAAAAAAAATCAATTCATTGAATAACCAAACATTTGAAAGCTTATAAGTTCACTTGGGCAACTAGGTGGCACAGTGGATAGAATGATGGGCCTGAAGACAGGAAGATCTGACTCAAATATAGCCTCAGACCCTTACAGCTATGTGACCCTGGGCAAATCATTTAATCCCATTTGCCTGTTTCCTCTTCTGTCAATTGAGCTGGAGAAGGAAATGGCAAAACTACTCCAGTATCTTTACCAAGAAGATCCCAAATGAGGTTTGAACTTGGATTTAGCACTGGATATATAGCTTCCAGAATTAAGAGATATCCTTGACTTTTAGAGCACTCCCATCCACAGAAAGTTAAAGAGAAGGGATGAGTAGTGCTCAGAGCTCTGTAGGGAAGCTGGAAGAAGGGGTTAGTAAAATTTCTATTGGCTGAGAACTACATTGTAATAAGTCAGAAGTTGCACCACCTGTGGCTAATTTTTTCAATTTCCAATAGTTAGCATACTGACGGGGACATAAGTATTTTATAGATGCTTTATCAGGTCCATAAGGTTGTTCAACTCACAAAGCCTTACTTGAAGTGTTGCTGCTCAGGGATGACACATAAGTAACTATTTCAGTCAAAAAATAATATGTATATTGTGCCAAGGCAAGGGTACCATTTGTATTACAGGGCATTATAAAATTGGACACAGTGGTGGGTGAAAGTTGAAATGACTGATAAACAATCAAGCTCCGAGGCATGTTGATTTATTAAGCAATACGTGACAATTGCTCAATATACCAGGACCAGTCCTTCTCAACTTTGGCACTTGGGGAGATATGTCTATGCATTAAAAACCATCTCATCGAATAAAACCGATTAACTAGAGAACAATCAAGCAGGATATAAAATTAGGTAATCCAATTTCTAATTGGAGGAAAGATTAGGAACTTCTCCAATTAAGAGGGGGAAACCGGTACAAGTTCCTGAATTCAGAAGTGTCACAACTCCAATATATTCAAAGGAAAGTGGAAACTGACTGATGGGGCATTTTTCAGATGAAATATGTATTTCTTGAGATCTGAGACTGTGGCAAAACTCCTTACATCAGTCTTTGGATCTGACTGGGTTTCTAGTCAACATAACCCAAACCTGGAGGCTTTTAGTGAGTTTATAAACTAGCTGGGGAGCTCAGGTATAAGCATGCAATATATGCTGCCTTTTATAAGGATACTTTGCATATCCTGTGTCAATCTATGGTGTAAAAAAATAAGATGCTGTAGAGCCAAGAGCTCATTATTAGCAGATATGTAATTTCTAAATTAGTAATGACAGTTAATTTAAACCTAAGAGGGAGAAAATGGTAAGGGGAAGAGAATCGGAAGAAAATTCAGATGGCAGCTGCTCACCAGCAAGCATGTATTAAATTTGAGTAAGTATGACGGATACTGGAGGTAGAACACAAAAATTGCTACTGATGGAAAACATCAGATACACAGATAAATTAATATGGTTTGGGGGCGGCTAGGTGGTGCAGTGGATAAAGTGGATAAAAAAAGAAACATATTTTTAAAAATCTTACTTCCAAAGTCTTTCAACCCTTCCCTCACCCAATGAGAAGCCAAGCAACACGCCCACTATACACAAGAAATGATACCAAACCTATTAACCTACTAGCCATGTAGAAAAACAAAAACTCAAAGGAAATTTAAAGTGAACAGTTTAATACTAAAAGGCCAATCGGATGGATGTTTTCTTCACGAGTTTCTGGGGATTTCCTTGGCTGGGCCTGAACATTAAGACCTTAATCACTTCGGCTAACCGGAGAGGAGAAAGAGAGGCGGGAGACCAAACGGGAGAGCGAGGAGGGAGGGCATGAGACGGTCCTAGTCGCGGAGACAGAAATGAACCGCCCAAGGCTTGACTTCCGCTTTCTCGGAAGCTCCCAGCGGAAGAGGCGGGACTTCCTTCACTGGCTCTAAAAGTTTCCGGGGCGCAGACTCAGGCGGCCAATCCGACGTCGCCTTCCGGTAGTTCTGACTTCCCGCTACGCAGTGCATCCGAAGCACTCGAGAAAAGAGAAGTCGGAAGTGACGCACCCTACCCCGGGGCGGGCCATAGTCCGGGGCGGGGCGGGGCATCTGGAGCCAGGTTAGAGTCCCGCCTCCCCAGTTAAGTAGCTGTGGTCCCTGGTAGGGCACTGAACCTTTTAGAGCCCCCCAGCTTCTGGCTTCACCCAGGAACCCCAGGCCAGCCTAAGCATCTAAATAAAACCCCTTCCCCCCAACCCATTTTTGGGGGTTTGTTTATTTTCCAAGGCAATGGGGTTAAGTGACTTACCCAAGGCCACACAGCTAAGGTAATCATTAAGTGTGTGGTGCTCTATCCACTGTGCCACCTAGACGCCCCCAAACTCATCTTCTAACTTCTAACTGATTTCAGTCAATCTACTTTAGAATTAATCTTATCTTGTGTCTGGAGCTTTGATAAGTGATGAAGATAAAAACAAAAGCAAAAATTAATCCCTACCCTCAAGTGGCTTACAAGTCTAAAATGGAAAGTCAGATATAAATAAAATAGGTGCTTACAACTATATTTACATAGCAGCTGGAAGATAGCCTTAGAGGAAGTAGCCCCTAAAAGTTGGTGGTAAATGAAGGAAAAACATTTATTAGGAGTTGACTATGCACTAGTCTCTGTGATTGGGGGATGCAAATAGAAAAAGAAGATCGTCCTTGCCATCAAGTAGCTTAAATTCTGACTGGGGAGACAACACCTTGTGTGGGACAAATGCCACTTAAATAAATTCCGGAGATCTCTCAAGGTATAAAGAGAAAGCTGGAGGAATGGGCCACAATCAATTACAGAGATTGAGGCCAAAGCAAAAGGCCCAAGAATCACATTTATCCTAACTCGATTCCTGCCCCCCACTGACCCACCCTCGTTATTGAGGAATGTGGTTTTACTAATTTAGGGGAAAAGAGCATAAAATTTAAACCAAAACCAGATTATCTGTTCAAACCCAGGGACTGAATGGTCCTCCGGACTTCAACAGATAAAGTGGGGTCAGTTGACTCTTCACCAATATCCCAGAGGTTGCTTTGTCAAGGGAGGAGAGGCACATAGTTAACTATTCTCCAATCTATAATATTCTACTGAAGAAATCTCAGACTTTATCCCACTCAACCTAAAGATTTCAAGTTCCAGGCTTGAATAGGATGGGGGAAACCTGAAGAAGGTAGCATTTCCTGAGTCTTTAAGGAAAGTGGGGACTCTCTAGTAACCTTTAGGATTATATGCAAGTGTCTAGTCTGAAAATATCCCCTCAGTGAAATAGTGAAGGATTTCCCCCAAGAGTCTGATTCTGAAGAGGCCAAGGAGCTCCAGAGTGATTATAAAAATAGCATAATAAAGTGGAATACTCACAGTCTAGAATGGGGGCTAGACCAACATATTGGAATCCCCCCTCCCCCTGTGAACGGTCTGGAGTAATTATAGAAATTAGAAGAAGGGAGGAGTTATATAATATATTAAGGGCAGATTGACTAATATTTGGGGGCCTTTTCAGCTCTGCACAGGCCTGGGGTCCCTAGACATTTGGTTGCCATTTCAGTGTTGTTTTGGAATTCAGGATTTGCAAGACTGAACATTTTCAGTCATACCCTGATCAGTATGCTTTCTTTTGGTTTACATTAATTATGGTTTACATTACCCATAGTTTTCATTGATACAGACTTATTATTAGTAGTAGTAGTAGTAGTATTGTTATTATTTTATTATTTCATCACTGATAGAAACTTTCCTTTGCTAGGAAACCCACATCATCCTTTTCCTTGCTTAAGGAATCCATATCATTGCTTTCACCGCTTAAGAAGTTCACATTATTATTATTCACATCAATAGGGATTCCACAGGGAGCCATGGAATTTATTGAATAAGAGATTTATCATGTTTAATGGTTAAGGAAAATGATCATTTTGGAAACTGTGTGAAGGATGAATTGGAGAGGGGATGGCAGCAGGGAGAAGCAATAAGACCAGTAAGAGACTTTCAATAGTTCAGGAGATGTGATCTGGGCTTGAACTAGAATGATGCTTATAAGTTGAAAAGGGAGTACTGACAGAAGAGATATTGTGAAAGTGAAAATAACATTTGACAACTAATTAGATATGTGAGATTATTGTGAAGTTAAAAATGACCCCAAGATTGCATACATTGATACCTATAAAGATCATTATGTCCTCGGCATAAATAAGGAAAGCTAAAACAAGAAAAGTTGAACAATGATGACCTTTGAGAGAATCATATTGAGTTCAAGATGTTTGAGATGGGAGCAACCAGTCTGAAAAGTTCATTAAGCAATCGGTGGCCTAAGTACCTGGGTTCAAATCCGGTCTCAGACACTTAATAATTACCTAGCTGTGTGGCCTTGGGCAAGCCGCTTAACCCCGCTTGCCTTGCAAAAACCTAAAAGAGAAAACAGGGATTGTCCTATTTTTGCCTTCTGTATCTCCAGAACCAAGCATCAATGCATTCTTGTGGGATGATTGAAGTGCGTGGCAACCCTTAAGATATTCTCTCCATTTCAGCTATTATTATTTACAGATTTGGTGAAATGACTACTCAAAAAAATATCAATTTCAAATTCCCTACTTTGTGACCCTAGATCTGTTCATGTGACCCCTCAAAACCTTCTGTGGCTCCTTGCCACAGCCGGAATGTTTACATTTCTGACTCCCGAGCGATCCTAGACATTGCATTTCTCCGCTTCTCCGTTTTCTCATTTATTAAAAAAACAAATCAGATGTCCCTGGGGTGTCATTTATTAAAAAAACAAATCAGATGTCCCTGGGGTGTCTACATCCATGAGCTTCTTCCCAGCACCAGCTCCTCCTCCCCTCCCCCGCGTTCGGGCAGAGGCCGGTCTAGAGCGGGTCCGGAGGGCGCCGGGCGAAGCGGAGAAGGCGGGGCCGAGTTGGGCTGGCCGGACCTTGGCCGGGGCCAGGCGCAGCCATGGCTCCTCTGCGCTTCGCCGCCAACTTGTCGTGGCTCTTCTCGGAGCAGGGCCCAGCCCCGAGCCAGCGCCTCGAGGCCGCAGCCCGGGCCGGCTTCAGGGCGGCCGAGGTGGCCTGGCCCTACGCGGAGCCCGCGGCGCGGCTGGCGGCGGCGGCCCGGGCGGCGGGGCTGCGGTGGGTGCTGCTCAACACGCCGCCGGGGGACGCGGCCCTGGGGGAGCTGGGGCTGGCGGCGGTGCCCGGGCGCCAGGACGCCTTCCGCGAGGGGCTGGAGCTGGCGGTGGCCTACGCGCGGGAGCTCGGCTGCCCCCGGGTGCACCTGATGGCCGGCCGCGTCCCGCGGGGCGCCGAGCGCGCCGCCCTGCTCCGCGACATGGAGGCCGTGTTCGTGGAGAACCTGCGGCACGCCGCCGACGTGCTGGCCCGCGAGAACCTCGTGGGGCTGGTGGAGCCCATCAACAGCCGGCTCACGGACCCGCGCTACTTTCTGGACACGCCCGAGCAGGCGGCGGCCATCCTGCGCCGCGTGGACCGGCCCAACCTGCGCCTGCAGCTGGATGTGTTCCACTGGCAGATCATGGGCGGGAACCTGACGGCCAGCATCCGCGCCCACCTGCCCCTCATCGGGCACGTGCAGGTGGCCCAGGTCCCAGACCGCTGCGAGCCCGACAGTCCCGGGGAGCTCAGCTTCCCCTACTTGTTCCAGCTGCTGGAGGAGCTGGGCTACACGGGCTACGTGGGCTGCGAGTACCGGCCCCGCGGGGACACCGACGAAGGCCTGGGCTGGCTCCGAGCCTATTGGGAGAGCCGGGGGCTGGGCGGCGCCGACGATCCCACCTCTCCGTGACCCTCTCACCCGCCACCTCACCCAACAGCCCATCGTACGCGGCTAAACAAAAGCTTACTATTTGACTGATTTTTGAAGAGCTCTTATAAAGCCTCTTAACCATCCATGTACCTTAAAATGTTACACTTTTAGGGTTGAGGGATCATAGAAAGGCCAGGCCCCCTAATTTTACAGACCCCAAATCAGAGATCATCTAATCCAGTACTCCTTTTGTGCGTAACAGAGCTGTAAGAAAATGCAGGGCTCCTAAGCTCAAGGGCAAGGACTTAAAAACGCTAAGAAAGCGGCGGCTAGGTGGAGCAGTGGATAGAGCACCGGCCCTGGAGTCAGGAGGACCTGAGCTCAAATCTGGCCTCAGACACTTAATAATTACCTAGTTGTGTGGCCTCGGACAAGCCACTTAACCCTTGCAAGCCTTGCAAAAACCTAAAAAAAATTGCTAGGAATACTATGACTTACAAAACAATGGGAAAAACCAATGATTTTTCTCCTAATTGCTCAGAGAATAAGCACAAGAGGCTCTTCTTCAGGAGCTTGGGAGGAGGCTAACTGAATAAAAGCTGCTGCTTTCTCCCTTGTAGGAGTTAGCAATCTGATCTCAGCTGGATTTGTCTTCTTTCCCACACAGATGGAGGCTCTCATGGCATGACAGCTAATCATTTTGTCCTGTGGGTATGAATACTGACTGTATTGGGCTTCCTACTTAGTCCAGTACTGTTTAATCCTTTTACTGTTTACAGCCATATTCACAGATTGCAGATCCTGTCCTGGGGTTGGGAGGCATTGACTGTCATGGCAAGATCTATTCCTGGTTTGCATATTAAGAATCCTATTTCCAATGCTTGGGGAATACCCATCTACCTAATTCTGAGTTATGTCTAGATTTCTTCTTGAGAGTAAAAAATAAAAAGACAATGATGTGCTGCTGCAATTCAGAGTTCTGTTTGTAGGGAACAAATTAGTTTCTAAAAACTCATTTTTTATCAACTTTGCTCTCTAACCATCTTCCTTTTCAAGGAAAAGAAACACAAAATTCCAGAAAATTATGGATACTTCTTGCATATCTGAGATAGGTATATTTGTTTGATTTTCTGATTTCTGAGTAATCATTCCTGAAGCACTTTCTGTTTTTTTTCACTCTCCACTATTAATAGTACCTCTGAATCCTACAATCCCTATCTATTCATATACTTTATGAAATCTGGCATCTGGCCTGCCTAGTCTTTTATACCTTTATATCACACACACACACACACACACACACACACACACATATGCATATATATATATATATATATATATATATATATATATTAAAGTAACCCTAGGGCCATTTATAATGTGAGTATATTTGGTCCTAGGTAATTTTTATTACTCTTTACAGAGAAGAAAAACCAAATTAGCTCCCTTCCACCCCTTAGATCTCTTTAACTGGCCAGGAACAATGAATGAGCAGTAAGATACAGGGAAGATAGCACTTAGCTTGATGAGAACTGGTCCTAAGATCTATTTCTACAATTTACTGGTTCTGTAACTTAGGGGAACTTGGGATATTTGTCCTTCCTTCTTTGTGGCTATTGTAAGGATCTAATCAAATGTATGTATGTGAGAGGGCCTTTTCAGTGCATATGCTTCTCCTGGCCATATATCTGGGATGGATCCCAACCAAAAAGGGGGGTATGTCAATTACAATTAGCATGTAGGATAAGAAGAGAAGTCAGTGCAGGTGGTGGGGAAGGGAAGGAATCTTTATTTCAAATATCTCCAGTAAGATTTTGCTGAAGATAGACATCTAACAAATAAATATGTGACTAAAAGATATTCCCAACATATTTTTAAAAATTGAAAAAACAGTTCCCAAAAGAAGAGTGAACTATGAACATACATGAAAGGATGATACAGATTACTGTTAAGAGAAATGAGATTGACCTCATGCCCAGAAAATTGGCAAAGAAAAACAAAGAACGGAATAGCCACTAATGCATTCATTGCCAGCAAAGTTCATGAAACCATGAACTGGAACAATTATTCTGAGAAGCAATTTGGAATTATGCAAATAAAGTGGCTAATATGTCCAAACCATTGACCCCAGAGTTTCCACTACTAGGCAATATATATATACACTAATGAAAAATGACTCAAAAGAAAACAGGCTCCATATCTACCCAAATATTTTTAGCAGCATTTTTTTGTGGTAGCAACGACTTGGAAATAAAGGAGATCTCCACTCATTAGGAAATTTGGCTTAGCCAAACTGTGAAACATGAATATAATGAAGTATTATTGTGCTCAAAATTACTATTAGCATGAAGAATACAGAAAAGCTCTGAAAGACTTAAAACAAATTAATGCAAAGTGAAGTAAGCAGAACCAGAAATACAATATTGCAATGACTGCAAGAATGTAAATGAAAAGCACAAGAGCTACAAAACAACAGAAACTTGTTTTTGGAGATTTAAGATATTTTTCCCCTACTCTTTTCCAGAAGCTAGAGCCCACCAGTATGGAAATATTACATTGTGATGATTTAAAAAGTTCAAGACATAGCTTCTGGGTAATATAATCATTTTATTAAGGCCACAGGTTCATAATAAAAGGATAGTCATTTGATCAACTCTCTTAGACCAAACACTATCATGTAGGTTTAGTAGGTTTAGTTTGTGTATTCTTCAAAGAGTAGGGGCTGGGAATGATATGTCATCCATAAACAGAGAAACTATCTCCTTACTCAGACTTCCCCCAATCTTGGGCTAGCTAGACAAAAGGATCTTTCTCCATCGAAGCTTGGGTAGAACACTTTGGGCTTTCCCCACATTAAATAAAATTCTTAAGGTTGGGCAAGGTCTGACAAAGATCTCAGGAGAGTTAATTCAATCTCATCAGTAATGCCTTTCCAAAGAGTGAACTTAAAATCAAGACTTTGGAAGAAAGGAAAAGGGGTTCTGAATCTCCCCAAGGTATTGATTATTAATTATTGTTTCTTTCAACATAAAAAACCAAATTTTTTAACATGTTCATCAGGCTTTATTAATTTTATCTCTTAATCTTTTTCTTTTAAAAATTATTTGTTGGAAGCAGCTAGGTGACACAGTGGACAGAATACTGACCCTGCAGTCAGGAGGATCTGAGTTCAAATGTGGCTTCAGACACTTAATAATTCCCTAGCTGTGTGATCTTGGGCAAGTCACTTAACCCCATTGCCTTGCAAAGAGAAAAAAAAACCCAAAATTATTTATTACAGGGAGGGCTCTCTAGAATTGGGATGGTAGAAAATCAGTAATGTAAACAGTATCAATAAAAATCTATTTTTAAAAATTGCAAATGCCATTAAATAAAGATATTATGATGGTAACTAGACATGCTTCATTTCGCAGATAAGGAAACAAAAAGTTCAAGATCATATAGCTAGTATAGAGTTGGGCCTTGAACCCAAGTCCTCTGACTTTAAGGTCCTGATTGTGCCATCATGCCACAATGCTTCTTTTCTATTATCCTTGGCTGGTGGTAGCAGAAATGAGATGATTCTAACAAGATGGCAAAGAAAGTGCCATTTAACTATGCTCAGCTTGCCTTCATTACCTCAAGACAATAATGAATGTGCTAAATAACGACAAATTACACATGGAATAAAGGAGGGAGCAAAGGATAATAGATTTAGAATTGGAAAGATTTTTTAGGGCTATTTAGTACAACTTCCTAATTTTATTTTATTTTATTTTATTTATTTTGAGTTTTACAATTTTTCCCCCAATCTCACTTCCCTCCCCTCACCCCCACACAGAAAGCAATTTGTCAGTCTTTACATTGTTTCCATGTTGTACATTGATCCAAATTGAGTGTGATGAGAGAGAAATCCTTAAAGAAGAAACAAAGTATAAGAGATAACAAGATCAGACAATAAGATAGCATTTTTTCCCCCTAAATTAAAGGGAATAGTCCTTGAACTTTGTTCAAACTCTACGGCTCTTTATCCGGATACAGATGGTATTCTCCATCGCAGACAGCCCCAAATTGACCCTGATTATTGCACTGATGAAATAAGCGTATCCATCAAGGTTAATCATCACCCCCATGTTGCTGTTAGAGTGTACAGTGTTTTTCTGGTTCTGCTCATCTCACTCAACATCAGTTCATGCAAATCCCTCCAGGCTTCCCTGAATTCCCATCCCTCCTGGTTTCTAATAGAACAAGAGTGTTCCATGACATACATATATCACAGTTTGCTGAGCCATTCCCCAACTGAAGGACATTTACTTGATTTCCAAATCTTTGCCACCACAAACAGGGCTGCTATGAATATTTTGTACAAGTGATGTTTTTTACCCTTTTTCATCATCTCTTCAGGGTATAGACCCAGTAGTGGAATTGCTGGATCAAAAAGTATGCACATTTTTGTTCCCTTTGGGCATAGTTCCAAATTGCTCTCCACAAAGGTTAGATGAGTTCACAGCTCCACCAACAATGTAATAGTATCCCAGATTTCCCACAACCCTTCCAACAATGATCATTATTCTTTCTGGTCATATTGGCCAGTCTGAGAGGTATGAGGTGGTACCTCAGAGAAGTTTTAATTTGCATTTCTCTAATAATTAATGATTTAGAGCAATTTTTCACATGACTATGGATTGCTTTGATCTCATCTATAAATTGCCTTTGCATATCCTTTGACCATTTGTCAATTGGGGAATGGCTTTTTAAAAAAAATATGACTCAGTTCTCTGTATATTTTAGAAATAAGTCCTTTGTCAGAAACATTAGTTGTAAAGATTGTTTCCCAGTTTACTACATTTCTTTTGATCTTGGTTACAGTGCTTTTATCTGTGCAAAAGCCTTTTAATTTAATGTAATCAAAATCATCTAGTTTGTTTTTAGTGATGTTCTCCATCTCTTCCTTAGTCATAAACTGCTCCCCTTACCATAAATCTGACAGGTAAACTAGTCCTTGATCTTCTAATTTGCTTATAGTATTGTTTTATATCTAAATCCTGTATTCATTTGGATCTTTCTTGGAATAGGGTGTGAGGTGTTGGTCTAATCTAAGTTGTTTCCATACTAACTTCCAATTTTCCCAGCAGTTTTTATCCCAATAGCTGGACTCTTTGGGTTTATCAAATAGCAGATTACTAAAATCATTTCCTGCTATTGCTCCTAGTCTATTCCACTGGTCCACCACTCTATTTCTCAGCCAATACAAGGCAGTTTTGATGACTGATGCTTTATAATATAATTTTAGATCAAGTAGGGCTAAGCCCCCTTCTTTTGCACTTTTTTTTCATTAAATCCTTGGAAATTCTTGATTTTTTTTATTTTTCCATATGAATTTACTTACTTTTTCTAACCCATTAAAGTAATTTTTTGGAATTTTGATTGGTAGGGCACTAACAGGTAGCTTAGTTTTGGTAGAATTGCCATTTTTATTATATTAGCTCTACCTATCCATGAGCAGTTGATGCTTGCTCAGTTATTTAAATCTGATTTAATTTGTGTGAGAAGTGTTTTATAATTGTTTTCCAACTCTCTAATTTTAGAAAAAAGATAATTGAGTTCAAAGAGGGTATCTTAACTAGGGTCACACAGGTAGTTAAGTATCTGAGGTAGAATTTGTACTTTTATTCAATGGAAAGAATTATGGTTTGCAATGCCTGGAAATTAAAACACATTGTCCAAGAATAAGTGAAGAAATCAGGAGGCATGTACAATAACCATGAGGGAAAAAGCAATTTAGCATATCCTTGAAGTATTTTTCCACATTAGGATCAGCAGAAACAAACACAAGAAGGAAAGTTTCTAAAGAAGGTAATTGCCCTCTATTCCAGTGCAATGGGGCCAGTATTTCCTTTAAATTTTTTTTATTTTTTCCAATTACATGTAAAGACAACTTTTAGCATTCATTTTAAAAATTCTGAGTTCTAAATTCTTTCCCTCTCTTCTTCCCCCCACCCAGTTTGCTATAAATTATACATGTGCAATCATACAAAACAAAGTTCCAAATTAGCCCATATTGTAAAGGAAAATATAGACCAAACAAAACCACAAAAAAAAATAAAGAGGGGTCAGTATTTCCCAGAGGCCAGTATTAATTAGAGATGTTAAGAATCTTGGGTCACAGGCAGAAAGGAGGTGATCCAATCAAAAAGTATTTGAATATCTAGCAACATATTAACTTTAGTATAAGGAATAACCGTCAAATAGGAAATTCTGCAGAGAAAGTAACAAGAACTTGAGATAAAAAGAATGGCCAAAATGAAGGGGAAAAGGGTAAGTAATTTTTTTTCTCTGACAGATAATTATGGTTGATATATTCACAGTTAACTGTAAGAGGTATAAGACTAGTTAGAACTGTCTAATACGCCATTATCTCCCTAAAAGTTTTTTTTAATAATCTAAAATATAAAGAGGAAGACTTTCAACATGTAAGAAGAACCTCTGTGGGACATATTAGGGAAAATATAGACAAGAATTACACAGAATAAAAGACTAAAAAAAGGTGTGATCAGTGTCAAGAATACTCATAGCAATGAAAACACAGCTTTCAAAGTAACAAGTGATAAAACAAGAGTAGCTCATTATAAAGAGCACCATCCAAACAGATAACAGAGGTGTAAAATAATAAGTACCTGACCTGAAGTACCTGAAGAATCCTGGCAAGTCAAAAGTGGGGCATATTGTAAGGAGAGGGTATTGCAGGGTAGTAGCTATCAGGGGTTTTGGAGGGAGAACTATGGCAGCATCTGATAGCTGGAGGTGACCCCTACTCTTCCCTAACTACTAACAAACATATCCTAATACTCCTACTGTAGATCTTGCTGTATAAAGATTTACATTCAGTCACTGTCTACTTTCATAACATGTTGTTCTTATTTGGGTCAAAGGACAGTGATGGAAAGATGGGTATGGAGCCTCTAGCTTTCTAGCAGTGCATTTTAAACCACCATCCTCTGTCTTAATTTCAAGAAAATTAAAACAATTCCCTCATAGTCGACAAACAGGACCTTAGAATATTTGCCCCTTCCATTACTCAGGATTTTCTATGACTCAGATGATTTAAAAACACTTCCTCCTTAAAAAGGGAAACAGGAAGGAGACTGGAGGATGGAGGGGACTGAATGGGGTAAATCTCATTACATTAAGAGCTACAAAAGACCTATTGTAATAGAGGGGAAGAAGGGAGATGAGAAACACCTGAATCTTCCTATCATCAGACTTGGCTTAAAGTTAACTTATACACACTCAGTTAACTTAAAAAAAACATCTTACATTTCAAGTATTAAAAGGGGAAAAGGGGAGGGGGGGATGGAGACAGGGAGGGGGAGAGAAAAAAGGGGAATTAACAGAAGGAACGTAAGGGAAAAAGGGAAAAGGGAAAGAAAGGGGAGGGGTGGATATAGGAGGACAAACACACTGAAGGGGGTGGTATTCAGAAATAAAATACTGGGGAATACAGATAAAGGGGGAAGGGAAAATACAAACAGAAGGAAGATAGCATGGAGGGCAATAAAGAGTTAGTAATTATAACTCTGAATGAGATGAACTCTCTTAAAATATAAGTGGATAGCAGAGTAGATTAAAAAATAGAATCCTACAATATGCTACTTACAGGAAACTCATTTGAAGCAGAGAGATACATATAGAGTAAAGGTAAAAAGTTGGAGCAAAATATATTTTGCTTCAGCTGAAGTGAAAAAAGCAGGGGTAGCAATCCTTATCTCAGACAAAGCAGCTGCAAAAATAGCATTAAAAGAGATAAGGAAGGAAACTATATCCTCCTAAAAGGTACCACAAACAATAAAGTGATTTCAATACTGAATGTGTATGCACCCAATGGGATAGCATCCAAATTCTTAGAGAAGTTGAAAGAACTACAGGAAGACATAGACAGCAAAACTCTATTAGTGGGAGACCTTAACCTCCCACTCTCAGATTTAGATAAATCGAATCATAAAATAAACAAGAAAGAAGTTAAGGAGTTAAATAGATTTTTAGAAAAACCTAGATCTATAGACTTATGGAGGAAATTGAATGGGGATAGAAAGGAATATACCTTTTTTTCTGCAGTACATGGCATTTACACAAAAATTGACCATGTACTAGGGCATAAAAACCTAATAATCAACTGCAGAAAGGCAGAAATAGTGAATACATCTCTCTCAGATCATAATGCAATAAAAATCATATGCAATATTCGACCAGGGAGATATAGACCCAGAACTAATTGGAAACTGAATAACCTCATTTTAAAGAATGAGTGGATCAAACAACAAATTATAGAAAGAATTAATCATTTTATCCTAAATAATGACAATAACGAAACAGCATACCAAAACCTATGGGATTCACTCAAAGCGGCTGTCACCAGATATATTACACCTTTAAATGCTTATATGAATAAATTAGAGAAAGAAGAAATTAATGAATGAAATATGTAAATAAAAAAATTAGAGAAAGAACAAATTAAAACCCCCCAAGTTAGAAATTCTAAAAATTAAAGGAGAAATAAAAGCAAAAAAACTATTGAATTAATAAATAAAACTAAGAGTTGGTTTTATGAAAAAAACACAATAAAATTGATAAACCCCTGCTCAATTTGATTAAAAAAAAGAAAGATGGAAACCAAATTGCTAGTATCATAAATGAAAAAGGTTAACTCACCACCAATGAGGAGGAAATTAAAGTAAAAATTCGGGAATTATTTTGCCCAACTTTATGCCAATAAATTTGACAATCTAAGTGAAATGGACCAATATTTACAAAAATAGAAGTTGCCCAGGTTAAATAAATTGAAGATTAAATGCCTAAACAACCTTATCTCAGAAAAATAAATTCAACAAGCCATCATTTAACTCCAGAAGAAAAATCTCCAGGGCTGCTGGATTCACAAGTGAATTCTACCATACATTTAAGGAACAGTTGGTTCCAATTCTATATAAACTCTTTCGGAAAAATAGGGAAAGACGGAACTCTGTCTAACTCTTTCTATGACACCAATATGGTGCTGATACCTAAAATCAGGAAGAGTTGAAACAGAGAAAGAAAATTATAGACCTATCTCCCTGATGGATACAGATGAAAATATCTTAAATAAAATTTTAGCAAAACAACTACAACAAATCATTACTAGGATAATACATTATGACCAAGTAGGATTTATCCCAGGAATGCAAGGTTGGTTCAATATTAGGAAAATTGTTAGCATAATTAATTATATCAACAACAAACCTATCAGAAATTATATAATTATATCATTAGATGCTGAAAAAGCTTTTGACAAAACACAGCACCCATTCCTACTAGAAACACTAGAGAGTGTAGGAATGAATGGACTGTTCCTTAGAATAATAAGCAGTATCTATCTGAAACAATCAACAAGCATTATATTCATGCCCCTTCCATGCAGAGATGAGGTTTACAGGTCTTCCATTTCAATCTCTACAACATAGGAAGTGAGCCTACACCAATAACTTGGGAATGTTTGGGTCTGTTCCTTCCTCTGACTGGGGTCAACTGGAGCAGCGGCAAGCATCCACCCAGTCCCACACATGCAAAGATGCATCAGCAGCTGCAGACAATAATGTCCTTGGTTTGCTGGGGTGCCAGGAATGTGTGGTAACCAATGAAAGCATGTCCCTCTCAGTCCCATCCATGAAAAGATGTCCTTTATGAATAAAGATTGGTTCTACATGGCTCCCATTTCTCTCCCAAGATGTGGTATCATAGATCTGGACAGTCCCATCAAAACCTAATGAACACAAAAAATATTTAATTAACAAACCAAGTTAAGCAACATTAGTCTTTCCTCAAAATTTTCCATGACATAAAAGCTAGCAACGAGATGCTGAATTTAAAAAATGAAAGATTTCTTAAAGGGCAAGTTAACATTTTCACTTAATCAAAGTAGTCAGTTAACTACACCAAGTATATCAAAGCTGTCTGAAACCTCTTTCACCTATTAACCCAACAAATCAAAGGACTACAAAGGATAACAAAGAGGACTAAGGCCCAGACATTCACAGACTTGCCCTAAGTTATCCAGCAAGATAGTAATAAGACCAGGACCAAAATCATGTCTCTTGACTCCTTAACCATTGCTATTTTCATTACATCAAGTTGCTACTTATGACTATATCCCAAGAGTTAAAAAACACTATGTTCATTTTTTAAACTTTCTTTTATATTTTTTATTTTTCCCATTTTTTCCCCTTAGTTCTCATTCTTCTTTCAATACTTGACTAGTATATATATATATATTATATATTATATATTTTAGGGGTTTTTTTTTGCAAGGCAAACAGGGTTCAGTGACTTGCCCAAGGCCACACAGCTAGGTAATTATTAAGTGTCTGAGACCGGATTTGAACCCAGGTACTCCTGACTCCAGGGCTGGTGCTTTATCTACTACACCCCCTAGCCACCCCTTGACTAGTGTATCTTAAACATGGCTATACATGTATAGCCTATATCAGAGTGTTTGCTGCCATGGGAAGGGAAAAGGGGAGGGTATAGAAAAATGTGGAACTCCAAAGCTTGCAAAAGGATGAATGTTGAAAACTATCTTTGCATGTAATGGGGGGAAAAATAAAATGGAAAAAACATGAACCACAAGAAAGCAGAAACTAAAAAACCACAATGATGGCCCAAATAAATACTCAGAACTGAAAATGTTGTCAATCACATCTGTGACTCAGAACATTTAAGTATAGGGGAGAACTACTGAACTGGGAGACAAGATATCTGTTAGTCTCTAACTTCTCTAGCAGTAAAGAAAAATAGGGACCTTATAAAAAAACAAAAACAATAACAAAGTGTAAGAAGAAAAGACATGACCCTATTTCCCAGAATGTATAATAATCCTCATAGACCAGTCAAACACATACATATACAGGGTGCTCCAAAGTCTTAATGCAACTTTCAGCTATTAAATCTTAAGAATTTAAAAGTTTTGGGGCAGCTAGGTGGTGCAGTGGATAAAGCACCAGCCCTGGAGTCAGGAGTACCTGGGTTCAAATCCGGTCTCAGACACTTAATAATTACCTAGCTGTGTGGCCTTGGGCAAGCCACTTAACTCCATTTGCCTTGCAAAAAAAAAAAACCTAAAAAAAAAAGAATTTAAAAGTTTTGCTAGCTTAAGACCACCACATTTCTGGAGCAGCCATGTTCATGTGCACATATGAACACACACACAAACACACACACATACATGAGCACAATACTAAGTTATCTCCAGCACCTCGCAGACCTAGGACCCCAGAGATCACAAAGCTGAGGACAATCCTTCTACCACTTTTATGTTCTTTAGTTCCTTTGTAGGCTGGCTATATTTTTTAAAAAATGGTTGGTGGATGGGTTAATTGAAGGGTCCTTGGTAGATAAATTTTAACTCTCAGAAGTAAACTGGGTGTGAAACCAGAAGTTAAGTTAAGATATGCAACCTCCAAAATACCTGAAATGGCTAAGCAGCCCTCGAGAGAAGGAGCCCAGGTTACCCTCAGCAACCCCCAGTCTGGGCTGGGCATAGAAACTGGGCACTGCACTGTTGTCACTGGATGGTCAAGATCCCTTAAGTCTGTGAGCTGAAGCTGCCCACTTGAGGACAGACTGGCAATGAGACCTGACCCCTTGCCACTGGTTTGAACTGAAGCACACCACCACTCCCCACCAGGTCCAGGGCTTGAGGCAGTCCTTTTTGAATCCCCCAGCTTCTGGCGGATGTCCACAAGCCCAAGTTGTCCTGAAGCACTGCAGAAGAAAAACGTATCTGCATCCAATACCTGCAGACTGCTTATTTCTTCTTCATTGTCATTCCCACCTGGAAGGCCAATATGAGAAAGATGGTTGTTATCAAACAAAAGAGAAAGCAAATTCAGTGGATATACTGCTGTTGAATGGCCACAAGTCACTTGCCCATCTAATTTAGACATCCAAGAGCTGAGGGAATAAAAATAGAGTCTCTCTTCTAGTGCCCTACAAAACACAGACCTGGTGTCTAGGATAGGAAGGGGCCTCCATGCTAGCCTCTTATTAAAAGGAAACCCAGGTAGTGGGCACACTTTCTCCAGCAAGGATGGATCAAAAAGTCTTTTGGGAGCAAAATGGAGGCAAAGTAACAGGATAATAGATTTAAAATGGAAGGGTTTTTGAAAGATCAATTCATTCAGCTAGCTAATTTTACAGAATAAGAAAGAGGCCCAGGAGTTTATGACTTGCCCAGAGTAGGTAGGAAGTAGCAGAGCACCAGAATTTGAATCTGGGTTCTCTGACTCCAAATCCAGAATTCTATCCTTTGTACCACATTATATTTCATTCTATAATTGGCCACACATAAATGACTTCAGTTTCATAAAGTGTTTTGAGCACTATGAAGGAGAGTTGCCATAGAAAAACAGGAATTAGTAAATTAAGTAAAGGAGTGTTGGCTCTATCTGGGAAACAAATGCAGGGTGAGAGTAACATTTTAGTACCTGACAAGCAGAGAGTCTTCTGAGACTCCAACTCAGTAATGTCCAGATCACTGACCCTGGATCCATGGAGGACCTTGGGAACCTCAGAGATGACAACATCAATCTTGGGCCAGAGGTTACTTTTTGCCCCATGTAAAGCAATAGTACTTACAGCTTTAATCATGTCTGAAGGAAGAAAAACAAAATATCAACAAAGATTAAAATACTACAACACTTCCACATTTAATATGCTAAAGAAAAAATGGGATGAAACTTTAATGGAAATGATTTAGATAAAAATAAAGTGTAAGGAAGGTCTTGACAGTGATGATAGATAAATAATGGATTAGATTGTCAATGAAGATTGTTTCCTTCTCTGGAGATCTATACATGTTCAAGGAATCCTCATACATCTGAATGGGACTAAATATCAACCTTTTTTTGGAGGCAGCACAAACTTCTCTTTCCCAGTGACTGTGGTAACTCTGGGCAATGGATAATAGTTTCAGAAAATATGCAATATCCTAGCAATAAAATTAGAAAAGGAGCTAAAATACAACAACCAGAATGACAGGCACAGAAACTGAGGGTAGCAAGAAGATTGGGCAGTTTCCAAATCATTAATAAGAGGCAAATTAAATCAACTCTCAAGTTTTTGGTCACACCTTCAAATTAGTAAAGATGAAAAATATGGAAATTATCCATGTTGGAAAGACAAGTGATGTGGTATAGTTAAAGAATACTAGTCTCATAGTAAAGACAAAACAAAACAAAACAATCAAAAACCTGGGTTCCAGTTCTGGTTCTATAGCTTCTTGCATGAATAGAGGAAAAACACTTAACATCTCTGAGGCTCAGTTTCCTTATCTATTAAATGGAAATAATATTTGTACTACCTATTCCATAAGGATATTATAAGATGCTTTGTAAAATTATACAGTGTTATATCAATGTAAAACTTTATTTTCCATGATCTTATTTGAAACATTTTCTGAAATCATTTACCACTGTCTTCTTCAACCTGCCAGATCTGTAGAGAATTGCCAGGGAGACCACTTGTTACCAGCAACCTATGGAAAGCAAGTAGAGCTATTATGCCAGGTTCTACAGCCTGTCTTTTTCATCTTATTTGATTTTTTTTGACCTATATAATCCAAGCTTGTCCATATATTCAAATATTTTGAAGCTCAAAATTTTAGACATTAGGCATTGTTGTTCAGTTGTTTCAGTTGTGTCTGACTCTTCAAGACTCTATTTGGAGTTTTCTTGGCAAGGATACTAGAGTAGTTTGTCATTTCCTTCTTCAGTTCATTTTATAGAGGAGGAAAATGAGGTAAATTGGGTTGGGTGATTTGACCAGGGACACACAACTAGTAAATGTCTGAGGCACGATTTGAACTCAGGAAAATAAATCTTCCTGATTTCAGTTCCAACACTATGCCTCCTATCTGCCACATAAAATTAGAGATCCTTTAATCCAATTCTTTTTGTAGAGGTAAAGAAATGTTAGTATAGGGTTAAAGTGATCTAAGTCCCATACTCAGAGATAGTGTTGGGACTAAAAGCATAATCTCCAGTCTTCTGCTCTTTTCATTATATTAATTTCTCCAAAAAACTAAAAACTCATATGCCTAATAAAAAACACCTAAGTGCCAAGAAATTCCCTTAATCTACAAAATGAGCTGCTCAGATAAACCTTGCTATAAATGTTTTCTCAATCCTCCCCTCCAGTAGTCTACCATGCCTCTCTTTTCTGCTCCTTAGATCTTTTTAGTCTTTTGTTCTCTTCTGTCCTACATTCATTCTCTGAGGCATGCCTAATTTATATTAATTTAGTCAAAAAAGGGTTTGTGGGGGTGCTGTCTGTGAGAGGGCAGCTTTTGTTCTAGTCCTAGCTTTCTTTAGTTTTTATTTGGGGATAAGGTATGGGGAAAAGAGTAACAAAAACAGAGAAGATGGATGGATGTACACAGTACTCTACTCTGACAAGAATTTTGCATCACCTCTGTCCCTTCTCTCCTTTTGGTTATAGAGGAAGGGAATTAGGAGTGCTGAATGTTCTATATGCTGCCTTTCTTTGTTTCAAGGAATAGGGTCACATCTAGAAATGACCAATATAAAAAAATCAAAATGCATCAATAAACCATTTTAAAAGAATTAAACTGTCTGGGGCACAGAGCTGATTCATACCTTGTCTCTGGAACATGCTTCAGATTGTAGACAGGCTTGTCTGAAAATCCCCCATGTTTCACCCTGAAATCTCTTTCTGGGCATAAACCCTAAAACAAAAATAAAAAGTCAATTAAATATTCCCTGGTCTTTGACTGCTTCTTGCAGATGAATTCTATGACAGCAATAAGTTCACACACACAAGAAAAAGGTGCCTATTTGAGAAATCACTGCTAACTTTACTACCTGACTTTTTCCTCAAGATGTCTTACCAGAGGTTTCAGTAAGTAAATAGGTATCAAAACTATTAAGTATCAGTACAGTAGAATGCTCAATAAAATTAGAAGTGGGGCAGGTTATGACTAGAAGGAAAAGGTGAATAACAGATAAAAGCAGCCAGAGGAGTTAAGGGTTGGGGAGCTCAGGGGCAAGGTCTGAATTTTGACCTCCAAAATGTTAGGAGAAATGTAACCCAGTTCAGGTTCTAAGATGTCAAAAAGAATTAAAAGAGTTGTCCAGGTGATAGTAAATGGCTAATTAGTATGAAAACTTTTTCCATGATTTCAAATGGATAAAATACAGGTCTTGGAGTCTGGAGGACCCGTGTTCAAATATGGTCTCAGACACTTGACACTTATTAGTTAACCCTGGTTGCCTTGAATCTAGGACCAACTCCAGTCATCCTGATTCATATTTGGCCACTGGATCCATATGATTCTGGAGGAAAAAGTGAAACTGGTGACTTAGCACAACACCCTCTCACTCAATCCAATTCACATGCTTATCAGAGCATCACCTTCCTGATGTCATGGTTGTCTTCAAGAAAGACAAAAACAACAATTTTTACTGCTTGTCTCTCTTGCCCTTGCAAAAACACACCAACAATCTTCTTTTGTATTACATCCAGCTAAATCATTTCTCCAGCTCTTTTTCTGTATTATATTTATATTCCAGATCCCTCTATTGATAGACATCAAGAATTGGTCAGCTCCTTGCTGTTATCACAGAAAAATGGTATGAGCCCAACCCATACTGAAACATTTAGGGACAAAACCCATAATGCCATTACTTGGAAATCAGTCAGTCAGAAACTGAAAAATACTGACTCTGACCTCAACAAACTCACATTCTAATGAGGAACCCAACATGCAAACAATTATACACAAACAAGACCTATCAATTAATCTATCATTGAGAGAGAGACAGAGACAGACAGACAAGTATGGGAGAAGAGAGAAAGCTGCAATTTCAGAAGGAATAGATTAGAAGAGACAAAGGAGAGCAAGAAAAGCCTCTTGCCAAAGAAAATAGGATTTGAGCTAAGTCTTGAGAGAAGCCATAAATTGGAAATAAGGCAGGACAGCATTCCAAGCACAGGGGACAGGTAGTAAAAAGGCCCAAAGCCAGGCAAAAGAGAATCACATATAAGAAATAGCAATAAAGTTATTGTTGGATCACAGAATACATTGGAACAGAATAAAATGAAAACAATTCAGATTGTGGCTGTTGCCTGTACCAATTGTCTAGATTTAGAATTGTCTTCACAATGACTGAAAAGGCAAAATATACACATATCAATGTGATCCTTGAGTCCCTATTTATATATTTCCCAAAGTTGGAGGAAAAGCTACTGATTAACTGGATAAAAAGACAGTTATACCCCATTCTCCCCACAAGGTGGGTCCTTCGGAAATGGCAATAGGAAATGTGTGAGAATGCCATGAGAAAGAAAATCTGGGTTTACAGCTCAGGACAGGACAGATGGAATTAGGGAACAAAGATCTCCTAAAACTTCATAAACCCTTGATGACCAACCTTGTTCACATACATCTTCATTTCATGCCTCTTGCTTCAGTCTTTGCCTCAGAGGAACTCTAGTTTTCACCTTGGAGTCCTTGACTTCTAAGTATAAAGGGTTCTTTATCTTTAGGCTCCACACAACCCTGGCTCTCCAATTGACTCTTCTTGACAGAATTTTCAGTTGTTCTATAACTCCACTCATCATCTTTTCAATTCCCCAGACCAAACTACCTCTCCCCTATATTATGTATTGTTTTCTTCCATTAGAATATAAGCTACTAAGGGCAGAGACTCAGCTTGCTTTTAGTATTTGTTGTTGGTGTTTGTCCTTTGTTCTTGGAGAGACCCTGATATCTAGGAGGTGATACCATATAACAAGCAAGTGAAGTAGATTTAAAGAAGGAAGACTATGCAAAGTCACCAGCCTCCCTTTCTCTGCTAGAGCCATCTGGGTTCAGTGACCAGATCAGGACTGAGATGACTCTGGATGAGTGGGAGACTTTGCTCTTATCTTCATTCTGAGCCAATCATGATTCAAACAATGACCAAGTGAGGCTTGGCCTGGAAGCCACTGTTAGCAAATCAGTGAGAACCATAGTGATTTGGGTTTAAGAAATCTACCCCATGAACCCCAAATTATATAGGGTTTCTTCCATTAAAAGATACATTCCTTTAGGTGGAGCACCTGCAAGTAAGGCTAAGATAGCCTAGGGTCAGGTTGTCCAAAATGCACAGGCCCATGCAACCAGTGGGGTGGATTTTACTAATAAATGCTTTAGTAAATGGAAGTCTAGCTACCACAGAGTTCTTACTAAAATGGCAAATCAAAATATGTCATCTATTGTTTCAATAAAAACTTTAAAAAATAAGGGTGGACAGCCCTGCCCTAGGTGAATAGAAGAGAAAGAAGAGGAGGGGAGGAAGGGAAGCTGTGTTGCCCAAATGGCCAGTTCCAGATGAACCCCCCCCCACTGGGGGGGGTTCAAAGAGGTTGTTGTTAATCCTAATTTCTAGAAGAGCATCATGACACAGCATTTAAGCAGACTGCCTGGTACATGGGAATAACTTAATAAAAACTTTTTCATTCATTCAGGCCTAAAGGCTGCCCTCTACTTCTACAATCATTATGGAAGAAAAGGAGCGGTTAAACTTCCAATATACCTGATTTTCAGCGCTGAGTTTAGGAGGTAAAAGAAGATGAAGCACTTCATTTCTTTTCTGACTTTCACAGCCTGCAACATAGACTCCTATAAGGTGAAGCAAAAAAAAAAGTCAGCAAACAGATATTTTCTAGAACAAGGCTAAGTACAGAAACACCTTCCACAGACTGAAAATTGTGAGGAGGGGCAGTCACTCCATCATAACATCACTCAATAAGAAATACAGTAGTCAAGGACAGAAAACACCAATATCAAAAAAGCAGTATTATGAAACTATTCAGGACACTGGGTCCACGGCACCTATTAATTCTTTTTCTTTTCTAATAGTCATTTTTTTAGGTTTTTTGCAAGGCAGATGGGGTTGAGTGGCTTGCCCAAGGCTACACAGCTAGGTCATTATTAAGTGTCTGAGGCCCGATTTGAACTCAGGTACTCCTGACTCCAGGGCCGGTGCTCTATCCACTGCACCACCTAGCCGCCTCACCTATTAATTCTTTTAGGAGGATACCTAAGGGGAATTTATTCCCTCGGTGGGCAAAGGGGCTAGGGTCACCTTGGTTATCAGTCCACTCCACGACTCTGGTGGGACCCGGCAGTTCAAATGCATGGAGATCCCGGTACCTAAAGAAAACAAATAGTAATTGGATCACAGAATACATGGAAGGGAATAAAATGAAAACAATTCTGATTGTGACTGCTGCCGCCTGTACTAATTGTCTAGATTTAGAATTGTCTTCACTATGATTGAAAAGGCAAACCACATACAGACACACAGACGATCTCACACACACACACACACACACACACACACACACACAGACATATACACAGACACAGACACACACACACGCACACGCACACACGATCCTGGGCTCGCCCAAGCTCCAGGCCCGTCTTTCCTTGGCCCGAGGCTGCCTGCTGGCCGGCTTGGGCCGCGGGGAGCCCCTCACTCTAAGGCGCCGCATTTCTCGGGGTCGTCACCAGCTCCGGGCGCCTGCACCGCAGCCAGCCCCACAGCGGCCGGCCTGCCCTCCGCGCCCCGCAGGGCTCTGCAGGAGCTGAGGCTCGGGAGCAGCGCGGCAGCGCGCGGGACCCCATCCTGGCCCCGGGCTGGGCCCAGTCCCTCTCCCGGCCCGCACCCGAGGCCGCCTCCCTCCCGCCCGCTTACAAGCGCAGAGAGTCCACGAGCCAGTCCGCCGCCGCATCCATGCTGGTCCTCGGCCGCAGCCCGGCCCCGAGGACCTCCAGTCCGGACCCTGCAGGACAAGGAGCGAGGCCTGCGTGAGGCGGGGAGGAGGCGCCGCGATGCGAGGGGTGTGGCCTCCGCGTGGCCCTCCCCGGGAAGCCGGGCCAGAGCCACCTTACACGTCGCGTCTGAAAGCTCGCGGAATCGTTAAGTCGGCAGAGCCATCGGCATTCCAGGCTCCACATTTAAGACTAGACAGACCGCTTTTCTTTTTTTTCCCCCTTTTTTCTTTAGTTTTTTTTGCAAGGCAAATAGGATTCAGTGACTCGCCCATGGCCACACAGCTAGGTCATTATTAAGCGTCTGAGGTCGCTTTTGAACTCGGGTCCTCCTGACTCCACTGCGCCACCTAGCCGCCCCAGCCTTTGCCTCTTTTCTAAGATTCATAATATTTTGGAATTTTAGAGACTTTAGAGATCATCCGGTCCAACCCTCCTTTACTTTGCAGATGGAGAAACTGAGGGAAAATATATATATACACAGACATTGAGGGGAAATGACTTGCCCACCATCACATAAGTCATTTGGGGGCAGAGGGAGGAGGAAAACTCATTTTCTCTCATTGGAGAGTCCCTTTGTTGTTCAGATCCTGTAAAGCAAATTGCCATCGAGTCTTCTTGGCAGATACTGGAGAGGTTTGCTATTTCCTTCTCCGATTTCATCTGGCAGTGGACGCCCAGAGAGAGCTTAAGGAGCAGTCCCTGCCACTATAGCAAATCTTCACCCTTTTGAAGATCTGTCTGCCTAAGCAGACTCAATCTAACTGCTGAGGGGAAAGTAATACTGACTACTAAGGTCTTAGAAGGGTGGGATGGAACTAGGGTGACATGGAAGTTTAGCAAAATATAAATGCTCATTAGCTGACTGACATCTCCCTTCGTCCCTCATCCGAAGGATCACTCTGATTGCCCCTAGGGCACAGGAGAGCAGCATTCTTCTGCAGGGAAGGTTCCAGCCCCTACAGTCAAAGACAGAACTTCCCCCATAGTTGGGAGGTTGAAGAAGTCAGAAGTATAGGAAAGAGTCTGTCTTTAAAAAGCCATGGCCTCATTTGAAGTCAACTTCTTATCTCACACCCTCTCTCCCTCACCCTGTTGGTGAGATTCCCACAGGAATGACTGGAAGGAAAGGCCCACATATTCTGTGCAAAGAATAAGGTTTTATTCACGACCTAAGCAGGTATACAGGGAAAAAAAAGCATACAGAAGTGATATCATTTATGCCTTGAAGAACAGTGTTAACATTGAATGATCTCAATCAAAGACTATAGAAATGATTAGTAACAACAAAAGACTGTGGCAGTAGCCCCTGGTGGATATGGTGTGAACTCCTACAGCCGCATGGTCTGTGTAGCACTGGCCATAGCTGTCGGTGACCTATTTCTCCAGCTGCTGCACCAGCATCCATAGGTCCTAGGGAAGGGAAAATGATATCAAGAATTGTCCTTTGGTGAGTGGTAGCTAGGTGGCACAGTGGATAGAGCACCAGCCCTGGAGTCAGGAGGACCTGAGTTCAAATATAACCTCAGATGCTTAATAATTACTTACCTGTATGATCTTAGCCAAGCTACTTATCCCCATTGCCTTGCCCCCCCCAAAAAATGTCCTTTGGAGCACTCTCCCAGACCCCTATTATCTGTCAAGCCCCAACTGTCATCAGGAGTGGATGGAAATGGCTCTGTAGGGGAGAATTGTATCCCTCAAAGTAAAGAGACTAGAGCCTTGGAAGGAGTCATAGGAAAGAGACTGGACTACTTTGCCGGGAAATTCCTTCTTGAAGCCTTCCTGAGTTTTACCCAGAATTCTCATTTCTACAGACTCAGAGGAGTTGAGTGCTGTGCTTCTCTCCTTGCTCTTCTCTGTGAAATGAGTAGAAGGAATAATTAAGAAAAATAGACAATCTATACTTAATCTTCTATAGAGGGCTATAAGTAGTCCATAGAATATTCATGCCACAGACCATAGTATGCAGTACAGTAACATCACCCTGGGTATCCAAACTAACCCAAGCCTCATTTCCCAACACCCCCCCCAATTAAAGAGGGAGGGAGGGAGGGAGGGAGAGAGAGGCAGAGACAGAGACAGAGGTAGACTGACAGTCAAAAAGAGAGAGAGACAGGGATAGAATCAGAGGAAAAGGCAGACAGGGAGAGAGAGAGAGAGAGAGAGAGAGAGAGAGAGAGAGAGAGAGAGAGAGAGAGAGAGAGAGAGAGAGAGAGAGAGAGAGAGAAGCAATGGAGTGAAAATTGAGAGGCAGTTAAATGAAAGGTTGTGTGGACTACTGCTGGAAAGAACACTAGATTTAGATGTCCATGCACAGAGCAGATGGATCAGCACTTAGAGGGCAAAAATGGAGGCAGTATGTGCTAAGCATACTTTCTTTCTCTCCTTGGACCCTGATGGAGTCAACCCAGGACCTAAACCCAAGAAGCTTGGGAAGAGCATTGCCCCATGAACCATCAGACCTGTTTCCAGTCCAGGGCCCTCAGCCCTCATCTTGTAAAACAACCCCTATGGAAATGCAGCCTGGTAACCCACTCCTGTAGGTGTTTTAGCCTTAGCTGCTGAAGACCCAGAAAAGAAAGTTTTTGCCACCAAATCCCTTGGTATTCTCATATAGTTCAGCATCAGGAACCAATATGATTTTATCAGTGGAAGTGACATTAAAGAAGAGGAATTACCATCTTCTTTGATGCTGAACCCCAAGAACCATGGGACTTTTCCATCTGACTTGTAGCTGAAAACTTCTGTGTGTTGTCTCCCTTATTAGAATGTGAGTTTTTGGGGGGCGGCTAGGTGGCACAGTAGATAGAGCACTGACCTTGGAGTCAGGTGGACCTGGGTTCAAATCCAACCTCAGACACTTTACCTAGCTGTGTGGCCTTGGACAAGCCACTTAACCCCATTGCCTTGCAAAATGGCTTACCCAAGGCCACATGGCTAGGTAATTATTAAGTGTCTGAGGTAGGATTTGAACTCAGGTCCTCCTGACTCCAGGGCCAGTGTTCTATACACTGCGCCACCTAGCCACCCCAACTATGTGACTTTTAACAAGTTACATATAATCTCTCTGAACCTCACTTTCTTCATTGGTTTAAAAAAAAAGAGGAGGCTGGACAGTGAATAGAACACTGGGCTTGGAATCAGGAAGTCCTGAGTTCAAATCCAACATCTGACATTTAGTAACTTGTGTGACTTAATCTTTGGGTAAATTACTAATTTTTGTTTGTCTCAACTGTAGGTTGGGAATGGCAACTAGGTAGTACAATGGATAGAGCCAGCCCTGAAGTCAGGAAGACCTGTATTAAATTGGTCCTCAAACACACATACAAGCTATGTTACCTTGGGCAAGTCACTTAACCCTGTTTGCCTCAGTTTCCTCATCTGTAAAATGAGCTGGAGAAAGAAATGCAAACAAATCTAGTACCTTTGCCAAGAAATGGGATCATGAAAAGTCAGATATGATTGAAATGACTCAGTAACAACAACAAAATGGGACCTAGCCTTGTTGCGAGGATGAAATGAGATCATATTTGTAAAGAACTTAACTTAATTTCTGGCTCATAGCAGACTTTCTTAATAGCTGCATCTTTCTTTCCTTCTATAAGTAGAACTTATATGGTTATAAATTGCTCTGGCTTTTCCGGGTTTGGCTGGGATTATTTCACCATTCTTCTGTATGGCATTTCCAGACTAGATACTGGGATCCTTTCATGTAACTACAAAAGCTAAAGAGTTAGCTTCTCTTCAACAGAATGTAAACTCCCCGAGGGCAGGAGCTATATAATCTTTGAATCCCCAGCATCTGAACACAGTAGCTTTCTGTAGTAGGTACTCAGCAAATTTTATTGAATTGGGAAGAAGCAATATAGCAGTGATTTTTCTGGTCAAAGG
This sequence comes from Macrotis lagotis, assembly GCF_037893015.1. Classification (NCBI taxonomy): domain Eukaryota; kingdom Metazoa; phylum Chordata; class Mammalia; order Peramelemorphia; family Peramelidae; genus Macrotis; species Macrotis lagotis. The sequence continues at coordinate 115,534,528 of NC_133661.1, forward strand.
ATGATGTTATTCTCCTTACCTAGTATTCCTAGTATTCCAGGTACATCATAAGTCTTCAATAATTAATTAATTATAGATTTGAAAGGAAATTGAATATGTTCCAAGGAACATAAGCTATTTGAGGGGAAAGACTGATTAATTTTATCATTGTATCCCCAGAACCCAGGAAAAACTTGATAAATCCTTGCTTGTTCAGCTGAATTTATAAATGACTTGTACTGATGGATGGAAAAATTAGAGTGAATAGTCCAAATAAAATGTTGATATTTGGTTTTTAGAATTAATGTGATTATTTTTGGTACCAGAAGTAAAAGCAAATGTAATCTTTGCAATTATGCCTTATGTAGGGCAATATTAAAATAGACTATTTGAGAGGCATTAGACATCACCTCTGGCTTTCATGGTGGATAACAGCTTTTCTGAAATGACAGATAACAATTTTACAAAGACAAAATGATGTAATAGAAAGAGCACTGAATTCACATTCAGAGGACCTAAGTCACCTCACTCAGCTTGAGTTTTCACCTCTACAAAAGGAGATAATCATATGTGGACAACCTCAAAGAGTTGCCTTAAGATTCAAATAATATCAGTTCCTATGTATACAGAGTGTCCCAAAAGTCTTAGTGAGTTTTTAACATTATTAAGCTATTAAAACTGAAATGGGACTAAAACATAGACTTTTGGGTCACCCAGTACATCATTTTTAAAGTTTCCATGGTAATTTACCTAGGTTATCTCATTTGATTCCCACACCAACCCTGTTAGGTAGATGTCACCATCATCATTTTACAGCTAAGAAAACAAAGGCTTAGAGAGATTAAGTGTCACACAGATAATAAGTATCTGAATTAGAATTCTAACTTAGTTCATTCTGATTCCCAATCAGGGCTCTGCTAATGTTTGTAAAATGCTCTGTAAATAACAAAATGTCTTCTAAACACAAGCTATTGAAATTAATGATAGACGGAGCACTGGGTGAAAAAAAATCTGCATGCAGGGATTCAGGCTCTGGCTCCATCACTTACTAATCCTTTGGAGCCACACTTGGAAAATAGGAACCAATAATTCTAGTGCTCTCTACTTCCCAGATGTTGATAATGAGGGAGTAGAAATAGGAAGCAATCTTTTATAAAGCGTCTACTATATGCTCAGGGTTGCACAAATGTTATGTCATTTGATCTTCACAACATCCCTGAGAAACAGGTGCTATACAATTATCCCCATTTTCAGTTGAAAAAACTGAAGCAGAGGTTAAGTTTTTACAGAGCAACTGAGTTTCTTAGATTTGAACTCAGGTTTTTCTGACTCTAGACTTGATGTATTATATTACCTAGCTGCTTCTAAATAAAGAAATGTCTGTGAAGTGTTTTGTAATGGTAAAGCATTGCATAAATATGTGGTATTCTCAGATATAATAGGGTAACTAGATTGTACAGTGGTTAGAGCATTGACCCTGAAGTCAGGAGGAGATGAATTCAAATCCAATCTCAGATATTTACTGGCTGTGGGACCTTGGGCAAGTCACTTGACCCTGATAGCCTTGCATATAGGTCCATCTCCAGTCCTGATTCATATCTGGCCCCGGCACTCAGATGGCTCTAGAGAAGGAAGTGAATCTGGTGACTTAGCACAATACTCCCTCACTCAAATCCAACTCACATGCATCTTATGACAATCACCTCTCTGGTGTCACAGTTTTCTTTGAAAAGGAGACAAAAACATCAAAACACCATTAATGGAATGGAGAAACCTAAAGAGCATAGCCCTGGCAGAGGTTCAAGAGTGAAAAATATTGGACCAATAACCATCATACTCCCCATTCCATTCTCCACACTTTGCTGCCGATGCTTATCTTTTATATCTTTTTGCTCTACCTTAACAGCTGCAGTATCCCCTAGAAGTGTGCTCAACTCACTCTGAGAGGGCAATAAATATTAACCTTTGGATGAGTTAAATTCTCACAGTGAGCCCAAAGAAACTGAAGTATAGGAAGGGAAAGAGATGACTCTGCTTACATCTACAAGCTCGTCACAGCAAAGCTTCCAGTTCTTGGAGTCTGAGAATGGAGCCAATCAAGATTTGGGGTGATTGAGACCCTATGCCAGGGAGCACCTTCATCTCTCCTTCCCTGCTACATGGAAGGCACCCAGGAATATAGGTCTGAGTTTTTCATGTTATCACAAAATATTCATTCTCGACTCTAACCATGCATCATCCTATCCCCTTGAGTTATGGGCAAGATGGTGGGGGACAGATCACCTTGGCACTCACTGCAGGGCCCCCTTGGTTCATGCCCATGGATTTCTTCAGTCGGAGGATCCTAATCAACTCATGACTCAGCCGATCTTTCATTTCCTCCAGGGTGATGTGGGAGGCTGTCCCAGGAGATGAGAGGGCTAGGTGCTCCACACTCTTCTTACCCATGAAATGGCCTGGAAATGAGATGCAGAGGTCTTGGAGAGGTCAAGAGATACAATGGAGCAAGTTGGGAAAGGGAAAGAGAGAAGGGTGACCTGAGGCAAGATGTTTCTGGGGACTGAATGCTGGCCATAGAATCTAAAGATCTCAGTTCCTTTTTGTGAAGCATAACCTTGGTCAACTCAGCTAATCTTTCAAATTTCTCTGTGGCTTAGCTTTCATGTGTGTAAAAAAAAATAATTGATTTCTAAGATCCCTTAGAGCTCTGAGAAGCTATTTTTCCACCCTATCCCAAACTCTACATGTACACACCTCTCTTTATAACCTTATTCCCTCCCACTCCAGTTTTTCATCACCCAGGCTATTAATGACCAAAGGAATAGAGGATGTTAAAACTGGAAGTGACTTTAGAGGCCATCTACTCTAACTCCCTCATTTTATAGAAGGAACCCCCCCCCCAAACTTCTGAGGTTTAGAGAGTTTAAGAGATTAACCTAAGGTCATGCCATGGTAAGCAGGCATCAGAGTTGGGTTTCAAATGAATGTCCCCTAATTCCAAATCTGATGAATCTTCTTTCTACTATAAAATGAGACCCCAAGAAACCTTAGCCACTCTTCACGTCCTCCACCTCCTCCCACTATTTGGGCTGAACATGAATGTGTTTGCCAATCTCTTCATCAATCATCAATAAACAACAAATGTGTACATTTATGGTGTGTGTCTGGTTATTAAAACTAGATGGTGGAAAGGATACAGGTCCCATCTATTTCTTTTCTGCCTAATCAGAATCTGGCGAGAAGAGAAACAGATGAATAGGATGCTGAAGAATAAGAATGGGCAGATGAGACCAAGCATCACAGGACTAGACCTAGGTCTGTTCCTTGCTAGCTGTGTCTCCTGGAGCAAGCTGAGTCCTAGTTTATTCACCTATAAACTGGGTACTGTTTTCAATGGAGAGAACACTTGCTTGAGAGTTACCGGACCTGGTCCAGCGGGTCATTTACACTCTCTGAGTCTGTTTCTTATCTGTAAAACGAAAGGTTGTACCGGATGACCCAGTCTAAGGTTTTTTCCCAGCTCTGAATCTATGATCCCATGATCCTCTTCATAAGTTTAATATAAAGATCAAATGAAAGCACAAATTGAAAGGCATTTCCAAAACTCTGAAGGGTAAGCCAGAATTATTACTGAAGTGTAGGGGGAATATGGAGCAGAAAGAGAGAGAACAAAAATGGGTGCTCTGAAAACAAATAGCAAAGGGATAGATGAAGGGAAGAAGGAGGGAAACTAGCAAAGGGAGGAGGGGAAAGAGAGCTTCAGAGAGAGAAAATGGGGAAAAGGGTCAGTGGGAGGGGGAAGATAGGAAATTATCATTTGGAGGTTCACAGAAACTTCATCCCTGCCCCACCTACAAAACTGACATCCCAGACCATTTCCTCAAACCCAATGGTACCTGTGGCCCAGAGGTTGCCTCTGGGGTGAATTTTGATCTTGGCTGCTTTATTCCGATGTTCCGCAAAATCCAGGCTGAGTGTGGAAGTGCTGGAGAGGAAAGCGAGGAACAACAGGCAACTCAGGAGCCGAGGATGCCTGAGTCGGTGGGTCAGCTCAGAGGCCATGCTTGGCTTGGACCCAAATCCCACCATATACCACTTGTAGGACTTGTCCCTGTCTAGTTGCTTCCCCTGCTCTCTCCTGCTCTGGGATTTCTCTCCAACTCCCCTCCCCGCTTCCCTCAGCTCCCTTTAAGTCCCCTGGCCCTGGGGGTGGAGTCTTCCTATGAATAATGCACAGATCTCTATCTACACTCTCACTGCCTCTGCAGTTCTAGGCATCTGCTTTAACCTGTCCCTGACTAAGCAGCTATATCTGAACGAAAAGGCAGTGAGTGAGGTGCAAAACCGAGGGATGATTCTGGAGTCAAGAAGTTTTGAGTTCAAAACCACACTCTGTTATAGACTAGTTGTGAGGGACCTGGAACAAGTTGTTCTACCTCCCTGCGATTCCCTTTCTTTGACTATGAAAAGAATCAATAGAATTCAGGGGTTCTTAATCATCAGTCTGAATGTCTCTCTGTGTGTGTGTGTGTGTGTGTGTGTGTGTGTGTGTGTGTGTGTGTGTGTGTGTACTGATGGATTCTTTGATTATTTGTACACTGGATGCTAAAAAGCTGGGGCAAGGGGCTATGAAGAGAATTGTGTTTATATGATTGTATTGGGAATATGTAGAAATCACCACCTCTCAGAACTGGAAGGGATCATAGAAGTTAATTCTATATTTTATATATATTCAATAATTGTGTTTCAATTATTATCTTCCTTAATTTGGTGCATTTTATTTTACCTATTTAAAAACATGAACTGAGAGGGGAACCATAGGTTTCATCATCTGCTATATTAGATTGTGGTCCCTGTCACAAATATCTTATACTAGAGAGGATGCCTAAGGTCCTTTCTATATTTGTGATCCTGTGACTCCCCCAAGAAGGTCTGATGTCTCTTGAGATTTCAAGGGGAATCACGTGGTCCACAGATCTAGGAGTAATTCTCTTTGCTCCAGGAATCTCAGGTTCATTAACACAATGGTTGGAAGGGGAGGCACTTAATAAATACTTATTAATTGATTGATGTCCAGTAGTAAAAACACATGTTCCCACTCCTTCCCTAATCTCTAGGCAGTTTCCTGAGAAAGACAAGTTCATTCAATCAACAAATACTGTTGGATTTCCTAGACATTGTTAAAGTGTCTGGCCTCAAAGGATTTGCAGTTTAGTTGAGGAAATAATACATGTTTAAAGGATAATCCAAGACAGGATATAGTAGCTGCAACAAGAAGAGTGAAAAGAGAGTCCTATCAAGTATTAGGGAGAAACCATGTCTAATTGGGAGGTGATCATAGAATGAAGAAATTTCTCTCTAACTATTCTTACCATAGACTTAGATGAAGATAGAGATGAGTTGACATAATTTGATATTTAAGTGACATCATGTATGTGAAGCAGTTTTGATTTTAAGCTATTTCAATTGCAAATGACCTGGTGAAATTAGCAGCAGAACTACAGAATGGGGAAGATATGACAAGGTAGCACTTCACAGGACAAGATGTAGGAGTTTTAGTCTGTTATAAGTTCAATATGAGTTAAAAGTGTGATATGCAAAAATTAAAAAAATGTTGAAAATTGTTTTTATATGTAATTGGAAAAAGTATTAAATTGTTAAAAAGTGTAATGTGACAAACAAGAATAACACTATCTTGGGCTGAATAAAGGTAAATAAAACAACATAGCAAACCATAATTCTGCTATATTCTGTTCTAGTCAGACAACACCATTTGATTCTAAGTGCCTCACTGAGAAACTGGAATAGATTCAGAGACTGGCAAAAGGGAAAGAAAAAGAGGGAATGGGGATAAATATTTATTTGTCATCTGCTTCACTGTGCTAAGAAATTTACAAATATTATTTAATCTGATAAAAGGTCCTAAGATCATGGCATTCCACAATAAGCTGAAAGAGGTGGAGGTAAGATGATGTTGTCCTTCATTCTCTAAGATGATCACGACATCAGGGTCTGATGCCATGACAAGCACATGAAGTGGATTTGGAGGGGAGGGGCCTGTGCTAAGTCAACAGTCTCACTTTCTTCTGGGTCCAGTAGCCAGATATGAATCAGAACCACTGGAGATGGCCCTTGATGCAGGGCAATCAGGGATAAGTGATTTGCCCGAGATCATACAGCTAGGAAATGTCTGAGGACAAATTCGAACTCCTATCCTCCTGCCTCCAAGGTCAGTGCTCTATCACTGCACCACCTAGCAGAAGAGATGATTAATTGGTGGGGGGGGGGGGAGCAGAGTCAGACTTTGGGATTAGTGAGGAAACTTGCTCCAACAATGTAGAATCTGCACATGCTTTTTGACTAGCAGTCAGAGAGTTGACTGGGTCCTAAGAGGTTAAATGACTTGGCCAGGATCATACAGCCAGTATGTGTCAAGAGAGGTTGTCACCTCACCATTACACAAAGGTATCAAAAAAAAAAATACTACTCCTGAGTACAGCTAACTAGATTAAAATGTAATTGGGAAATATTTAACAAAATAAATTAAAATATAATAAAACAGAGATAATAGAACATTTTCAAACAAAGTTAATATGCTCCCTGCAGGGATCCTTCTGTATGGATTAATGTTCCTGTTTTCTCAGTTTAACTGCACTGTATCAGACAGCCAAGTGGGTGTAGGTAGGAGGGGCTTCAAATTGGACTAGACTCAACTCAGGAAAGTGGTCAGAATTAAAACAGGAATCCAGGTCCTCTCCCTCCAAGAAAACCAGATCTTAATGTTAAAGGTGTCCAAAAAAACCCAGAATTTATTGCCTCTAGAAGTCGTAATTCTTCTTTCTTGGAAAGAGTCTGAAAGGAATCTGGATGACTTGGAGATACTGTAGAGGGGACTCATTTCTTGAATAGGAGCATTTACTATATGATCTTTAAGGTTCTTTTCAGCAGTTAGATTCCTATACCAATTTGAGGGTAGTGTTTGGTGGACCTGGAAGGATGTATAGGTTTTTGATAGTCAGAAATTGTGTAGAGAAGTAGGAAGGGAAGGATTAGGAAGCAGGGGGAATGCTGTGAGAAAATGGTCTCAAACATGGTTTTGCTTTCCTGGGTTTCTTTGTTATAAAGGAGGTTTCAAATGGGGGATGGAGAGACAAAACAAAGCATATGTTGAGAAATGACTGTAAAAACCAAAGGCATAAATAAAATTTATTTTAGAAAAGTAAAAAATTATTGAGATGGAAGAGTGTGGAATATTTGCAGGAAATGAATACTAGATCGAATTTGACTGGCACACGGTATTTGTAGGGGGATGGTAGGAGATAAATCAAGAAAGATAGGCTGAAGACAGAGCATGGAGGTCCTTGGGCACAAGGCTATCACATTCAATGAATTGTGTTCCATAAAAGGGGAGAAACCACTGAAGGCTTTTGATCAGAAGAGTGATAGGGTCAGATGAATACTGGTTACAACACTAGAAAGGATTATTGAGTGAAACCGGAGGCAGAAAGATTGACCAGGAGGTTATTGCAACTGCCTAGGCATAAAGTAAGAAATATCTAAATGAGGGTGAGGGCAGAGGAAATAAAAAGCTTTTTTTTTGAAGGCAGATCTACAGTATCTGGTAGAAGGAAAGGCGGAAGTTATTCCCAATTAACTTTAACCTTGGATCTTCATTCCAAGAACTTTCCCTAGTTATTCTTTGGAATGAACTAGCTTGTATTTAGAATGATGCCTAGAGATACTGAAGTGCCCAAGAGACAAAGGAAAGGAACAAACAGGTTTGTTGTCCCTCTGGCCTTGGCATGTACACCTGCCAGCAAATAATTTCAAATTATTCATTTTTCTAAAAATATATGAAGTCACCATGGGATCTGGAGGAATATTTGAAAATGGATCAGAAGTTCAATTCATTTCAACATATATATATATATGTATGTACATATATATATATATATTTAAATACCTTTTATGTAAAAAAAACATTATTCTAGGGACAGGGGGATAGAAAGATGAAATAACAACAACTGTGTCTAAAAGGAATTTACAGTCTGATAGAAGCATACAAATTGTCCACAGTTGAGTATGAAAGAAGATAAGAGAGCCAAAGTGCAATAGGAAGATTTGAGGAAGGAGAGATTTTCAGCTAAAAATAGTCACTCAGTAAATAAGCACTCAGCAACTGCTACTGGTGGTACAAAGAAAGGTAAAATACAGGCCCTAATTTCAAGGACTGAAGTCTAACTAGGAGACAACCTACAAATCTATGTAACAAACAAATTTATTCAGCCCAAGATAATCAACAAAGAGGGAGCACTAGCATGAAGGAGAATCAGGAAAGACTTTTTGTAAAAGGTCTGATTTTAGCTAAGCTTGAGGGAAGCCGGAAGATGGAAATGAAGAGGGAGATGATCCTAGACATGGGGGACAAGTCAGTGAAAATACCTGGAATTAGGAGACTGAGTGACTTGATTGAAGGACAGCAAGGAATCTAGTGCATTGGATTCTTGAGTACATCAGGAGTAAGGTATCAGAAGAATGTAAAGATAAAAAGGGGGCAAGTATTGAAGGGCTCTCAGTGTCAAACAAAATTTATATTTTTATCCTGAAGGTGACAGGGAGTCTTTGAAGTTTTTTTGAAGGGGAGGGAGGGTGACATGGTTAGAATCAAATTTTAGGAAAAATTACTTTGGTAGTTAGTTGATGAGGATGGGTTTGTAGAAGAGAGAGACTTGAGGCAAGGAAAACAACCAGCAGGTTATTGGGATAATCCAGGCATGAGATAATGGGACTTATTCAAAGAAGGGGGAAAGAGGGGGAAAAAATGAAAGATATTATGAAGGTAGAATTGACAGGACTTGGTGATAGATTGGACACAGTTGAGGGTGGGAGGGAGAGACAGAAAGACAGAGACAGAGACAGAGGGACAGAGAGAGACAGAGAAATGAAGATGATATCTAGCTTGGGATTCTGCATGACTGGAAAGATTTTGGTACCTTCAACAGTAATAGGGAAATTAAGAAGAGAAAAGGGCTTGTGGGAAAAGAGTTCCTTTTTAAACAAGCTCAGTTTAAGATGTATAAAGGACATCTATTTTAAGATGTCCAATAAGCTATTGGAGATTTTAGTCAGCAGAGAAGTTAGGATGATGAGTAGATTTGGAAATTATAAGCATAGATGATAATTGAATCCGTGGTAGCTAAGATCATTAAGCAAAATAGGAAGAAGAAAAAGGGTCCAGGGTAGAATCCTGTGGGATCACCACATTAGTGAATCTGATTTAGAAAAAGATCCCACAAAGGAGAAGGAAAAATTAGATAAGTAGAAAGAACCAGAAAAGAGTTGTAGTGTCATGGAAACCTTGAGAGAAGAGAGTGTCAAGGAGAAGGTGATCAGAGATATAAAAGGTTGAAGAGAGGGCAAGGACCAAGAAAAGACTATTAGACTTGGTAATTAAGAGATCATTTAATTTAAGAAGAGAGTAAGAAGAATGGAAGTGGAGGGCTGGCAGCCTTCTGGGAGAGTTCAGCCATGAAAAGAAGGGGAGATCTAGGATGGTAAACTAACAATGACAAATGGATCAAGTGAGTTTTTTGAGAACAGGGGAGACATGGACATGTCTGTGAGCATTAGTGTATAATATAAACTTCATAGAGGAAGTTGCCCTTGAACTAGTCCTCAAAGAAAACTCAATGAGAGAAATGAAAATGTTAGGGGCCATGGGTTTTAGATCTGAGAGACCCCTTTGAAGGACTCTTACTTAGAGATCAGCTAGTTCATGCTGGAAAAACTGAGGCTTAGGGAGATTAAAGTGACTTTCTCGAGGTGATACAAATAATAAGTTGAGCATTTGACCTCAAATCCAAAACTCTTTCCACAGGCACTTGCTACTTTGCCCTCTGTATCATGCTTTGGATTCAAGTCAATAAATCACTATTTAGAGCACCTACTAATACTAGTGCTAACATTATATAACCCTTGGGGGAATAACAAAGAGCTGTTTATAACTTGTTTCTTTCAAGCCTCACAACATCTCGCATAACCAGCACTGTATTGGGGAATACAGATATTTTAGGCTTGAGCTACATCTGTCTTCCAAGAATTTACATTTTCATGGGGGGAAGAATTGACTCACATACATGAAGGAGGCAGAGAAAAGCAGAGGCAGGCTCGACTCTCTTCACCAGTGTCTGACAAAGGGGGGCAGCTCTCCTTGATTTTGGCCTAAGTGTTCTGTCTCTGGCTGATCTCCCAGCCTCCCCCATTTCTCATTCCTCCCCCTCCTCCGCATTTACACCTTCTTGCTTTCCTGTTAGCCCTGCTGGGCAGATTTAGCTTCTATTCTATCACCCTTCCTGTCACAGTCCTTCGCTCTGCACACAATATCTCTTCCCATCCCCCAGCATCCAGTTTATCTCCTCCAGTCTCCCTCTCTATGGCCATTAACCCTCTAGTGACAGGATGCTTAGCTTTGAACAGAGAGAGATCTGAGGAAATGGGGAAGACCTGCTGTGCAGGGGGGGGGGCTCTCTGACCTCAGCAACTTGGCCTCTTCCTAAAGAAGTTTCACAATCTATTGTTTTTTTCTCATATTTCCTTGTGAGGTTACTCACTTGTTGTTAAACATTTATGCATACCCTAGGAGGGAAGGCAATGAGGATATCAACTAAGTCCCCCTGAACTTCAATTTCCTCAAATGGTCCCTAAAGAAAAACAAACAACATATCAAAAATTGAACTCATCACTTTCTCCCCAAACCCACCTTGCTTCCAAACTTCTCTCATTTTTATTGCTAGCCCTATCAGTCTTTCAGTCATTCAGACTGAAAGCCTTGGTATCAAGCTTGACTCTTTGCTGACTCTCACTTCCCAGTAACATATGAAGTCATTCAGGCAAACAGACCTAGAGTTAGAAGGGACCTCAGAGACTGACTTGTCCAATCCTATGCCCTTACAAATGAGGGAAATGAGGCCAAGGAAGGTGAAGGAACTTGTCCAAAGTCATATCCATAGAAAATATCAGAGGCAGGATTTAAAGCAAGGCACCTCTGATCCCAAAAGCAAGTATCCATTCCCCTGAACAGACCATGCTGCTTCAAATTTCCAGTGAATCCTATTGAATGGACCCCCAAAGCATCTCCTATATATCTGTTTTTCTCCCTTAAACTACAGCTATCCCAGTTTAGACCAGCATCACTTCTCACCTGGATTATTGTGCTAGTTTCCTATTTGGTTTCCCTGCTTCCTGGCTCCTCTCTCAATTCATTTTTATATCCCATCAAAACAACCTTCCCTAAGGGATGATGGTTCAATGATGCTATTCCCCTGCTTAAAAACATTCTATAGCTCCCTGTTGCCTCTAGGATAAAGTACTAGCACCTCTTTCCCCTCCCCACACATATTTGGGCTTCAACATATCTTATTTCTTTTTGGGGTTTTTTTGCAAGGTTAAGTGACTTGACCAAGGTCACACAGCTAAGTAAGCACTAAATGTCTGAGGTTGGATTTGAACTCAATATCCTCCTGACTCCAGGGCCAGGTGCTCTATCCACTGTGCCCCCCTAACTGCTCCAATCATTTCTTATTTCATATTATTCCTCTTCATACACTTCACATTCTACTAGCAGGGTGCTGGAGTCAGCTCAAACTGACTTGTGAGAACTGATTATTAAATTTTCAGTGTTAGCATTTACACTTCAAAAATGGGCAAAGCTACAAATCAGAACTTGACCTATTATTTTGTTAATTGTTAGGACATAAGTCAGAGATGAAGAAAATTTTCATAATGGAGATTAAACTTGAATGTGTCTCACATATTTTTTTTTTTGGAGTGCTTGTTAAACATTTATTAGCATACCACTAAACCCTGACACATAGAACTACTGTCTTTTCTCCTACCTTTCTATATATATTCTCAGTAGTTGTCTTCTGTCTTTCTTTACCTTCAAAGCTTAGTTCAGGCACTACATCCTCTGGGTAGCCTTCCATGATTCTCCAAGTGAAAAATGTTTCCTCCTTCTTCAAATATTCCTACAGCAGGTTGTTTCTTAACTTGTATTCTACTTATTCATGTATATTTTTTGAGTTTCTTTTTTCTTCTCATATTTTCTGTTCCTCCATTAGAAAATAAACTCCTTGGGAGCATTTTTATAACTTTTATTACATCTTTAGTTTAATATAGAACCTTAATTTCATTCATGTAGGAAACTCTTGGTTAGTAAACTCCTTTCTAACAAGGCAGATTTGCAATTTTACTGACATTTATCATCTTGAAAACAGCCTGGGGATGTTAATGAAAGGTTTAACACATGTCCAATGTGTACTTCAACTTGAACTATTAGGCTGGCTCTCTATCCACCAATTTCTCATCTTGCCCATAGTAGGTGATTAATAATAAATGTTGGTCAAATTGACCTGTAGGGGAAGAGTAAACTGTTCCTTCTTTAGAATATTTGTCTCTCTAGGAGCAACAGAAACAATCTAGACCTAGGAGAAGAAAGTAGAAAAGATGAAGGACTAATAAGGCTTAGGATTCCTCGGAGATCCTATTACTGAGAGTAATATCATGAAAGCAACTTCACAGTTGATTGCCGACTCCTAGGCTGAGTTCCAGAGGCTGCAGGGATTACTCAAGAAGAACAGAATGATGTAGATTAGGACCCCTTGTTACAACTGTTTGAGTCAGAGAGGAAAAGAAGAAATGTTGTCAAACTGCCCACAGTACAGTATATAGATCTGATTGGAGGGCAAGCTAGATTTTACATAGCACATTGTGCCTCTACTTACCATATTCTATTTTGTATCATAGTTGTGTAGTACTACATAATTCATCTTTCCCATTGGTTTGCAGATTTCTCAAGAAGATTGTGTTTACAACTCTCAACATTTAGTACAATCCCTTGTTGGTAGTAGGGCTTCGATGTGACAATCATTTTTATTTTATTCATTTCTTGATAGTTTTCATTTTTATTGACATCTTTTGTTTTTCTATAACCTTTACCTTCCTTCCCTACACAGCAAACCATCCCTGAAAATGAAAAATAACAATCCTCACCTTTCCTTTATGCATTTAACTCTATTGGCAACCCCTTCTGGCTTCCTGTAATTTCTCTTCATTAGTTCTGATTCTGCCCTTTGGAGTCATGCTAAGAGTCTAGTCTTTCATAAAGATGACTGGAACGTGAAGACCATTATCATGCCTTCCCATCCATACCCTAATGGCAGACAGAGAGCCACCTATTGTGTCAAAAAGACCTAAGTTGAAGTTCTGCCTCTGTCACAGAGTGGCTGTATGATGCTGGGCATGTCATTTAGCCTCCTAAATCTTAGCCACCTCCTCTAAGATTGTAAGCTGCAGTTTATATTGGATCAGAAAGCTCTTTCACAGGAATTTCCCTATACTAGTGAAATTACAGAACTTGATTAATTTTTTTTTCTTCTTCTCCAGGCTAAACAGTTCCTTTGACTCATCCTTGTCTGACATGGTTTTAGAACACCTTACCAATCTTTCTTATCCTTCCCCATTCTACTGAAACTCCTAAGCAAATACCATCTGAGGAGGGAGTACCAACTAGAGAGGATGTTGAGATGATGAAGATAAAAACACTGGAAAATACCAAGCACTACCTAAATGTGGAATGATGAGCACAATGTTAAGTAACTCCAGAACCACAGGTTTGTACAGATGATTTCAGTCTTGAGGGCATCCTGTGAATGATTCCCTTTGACTTGTGCCCAAGGATGTGATGAAGCCAACTTGACCTTTTGCTTGGACTCCCACTCTAGAAATAGGCACAAGTGTAAAGCAGAGCAAGATATAAGAAAGCTCATTTACATCCTGGTTCTTTGTCTCTTGCTATTCCTTAGTTCTTGCCCGTCTGGTGCAAAAAGTTTTTTCCTCCAGGAGAATTGGTTCAAGAACTTCCCCTGCTGGGTGTTTACCATAGAGGAACTCTTTAGTATTATGCCCTCTCTAGGATGATAAGATTGTGCAAGAGGGCTAAAGATGGTGCATGGATATCTAAACTTCTTCTTTTCTATCCCTGCCTGCCCTGGGACCCAAGCATGTCTTTCCACATGCTTCCCCTCTCCTACCTTAGTACCTTAACCAAATCTTTGTTCCTTGGAACAAGTTGAATGGCCTAAGGAAGTCTATTAAACTATCTGAAAATGGAAACACAACTTTGGAAAGGTAGTGTTTCCCTTCACTGGATATCTTTTATAAGTAAAGGAAAATCTTTGCATGTAGTTGGAAAAATAAACAAATAAATTTATTAATAAAAAAAGCAAAGGCAAAATAAGCATTATCTAGGAATACTATGACACATTCTCAGTTAAAGACAAGTTGCGTTAGACGGACTCTTAAGGTTTAAGATTCTATGAATGGCTCTTGTTTCTTTCAGCCTCGATCCAGAAGGATGGGCCTTCCTCTGTCACTCTTAAACCACATGGAGCTCCATGGGCTTCATCATGTGGCCTGGTTAACCCAAATCTGTCTGTCTGTCTGTCTGTCTGTCTGTCTCTCTCTCTCTCTCTCTCTCTCTTTCTTTCCAAACTTCAGCTGAGCCTGCCAGTTGACCTGCTAAGATTAATTAGCAATCCACTTTTCCATAAAGTTTAAGGCTTTTCCTTAGACTCTTCTTAACTTTCATATCACTTTCTTTTGTGTTGTAACTTCTTTAATAAATCTCTATTTCTTCCAAAAAAGATTCTTTGAATAAAGGGAAGACATTACTCTTTTTTTAAATTTATTTTTATTAAAGATATTGAGTTTTACAATTTTCCCCCCAATCTTATTTCCTCCCCCAGCCACTGAAAGCAATCTGTCAGTCTTTACTTTGTTTCCATGTTGTACGGTGATCCAAATTGAGTGTGATGAGAGAGAAATCATATCCTTAAGGAAGAGACAAAAAGTCTAAGAAATAAGATCCAACAATAAGATGTCTGTTTTTTTCTAAATTAAAGGGAATAGTCCTTGAACTTTGTTCAAACTCCATGGCTCTTTATCTGGATACAGATGGCATTCTCCTTTGCAGACAGTCCAGAATTATTCTCGATTGTTGCACTGATGGAATGAGTGAGTCCTTCAAGGTTGATCATCTCCCCCATGTTGCTGTTAGGATGTACAATGTTTTTCTGGTTCTGCTCATCTCACTCAGAATCAGTTCATGCAAATCCCTCCAGGCCTCCCTGAAATTCCTTCCCTCTTGGTTTCTAATAAAACAATAGTGTTTCATGACATACATATACCACAGTTTGCTAAGCCATTCCCCAATTGAAGGACATTTACTTGATTTCCAATTCTTTGCCACCACAAACAGGGCTGCTATAAATATTTTTGTACAAGTGATGTTTTTACCCTTTTTCATCATCTCTTCAGGGTATAGACCCAGTAGTGGTATTGCTGGATCAAAGGGTATGCTCATTTTTGTTGCCCTTTGGGCATAGTTCAAAATTTCTCTCCAGAAAGATTGGATGAGTTCACACAGCTCCACCAACAGTGTAATAGTGGGAAGATATTACTCTTAAACATCTTAGTGGTGGTGTCTGATTCCATCTACGTGTCTTAGGACAGCTAGATGGTATAGTAGAGAGAGTGCCAGGCTTGGAATCAGGAAAAAATGAGTTCAAATATGGCCTTCAACACTTACCAGTTGTGCAACCCTGGGCAAGTCATTTAACCCTATTTGCCTTTGTTTCCTCATCTGTAAAATGAGATAGAAATGACAAACCATTCTAGGATTTTTGCCAGGAAAATGCCAGATGGGATCATAAAGAGTCAGACATGACTGAAACAACTGAACCACAAAAATGTTTCTTCTAGCAAGACCCACCCACCTTAGTACACAAATCTCAGTTTGAATAATAATATTATTCAAATGGATGTGGGATTTAGTCAATTTCAAAGTTTCCTCCAATATGGAAGATTGCAACCCATTTGTGTCTGTCCATCCTATATGACTTGTCCAGGTCCTCCCCCACATACACCACAGAGGGATGCTGGAAAACCATACTTTCTCCCAACATGTTGATGCTGTGGTTTATGGAGGAAGTTTTTTTGTTTTTATTCTTCTTATTATGCTACTTTAGAAGAACTTTTGCTTTAAATTGTCCACCTTTATGTGAACTGTAAGATTGTCTTACAGTCATGGCTAACTAGAATCAAAGTAAGCACACTGATGGGGGCTCATTGACTATAATTTTTGAAATGCAGATCCACAGAGTACCTTGAACTTGGGGCAATAGTACAATGAGGTTAACCTTTAAATGTGAATCAATGGGAAAGGTGCTACAATGAAGTCAGTTCTTTATCAGTAATATCCCCATTTTTCAAGTGTTTTTGACAATTTATGAGCGCTCATTCAGGTTGCACATTCCTGAGTTCATGGACTATCTTTTCTGAGTGCCAATGAGCAAAGGCCTCCAAATCTAGCTCAATAAAAGTCTTTTCCACTCATAGACTGGTCTTTGAGGCAGCTCAGACTGAACATATATTAAAGACCCATAGCTGTCTGGGCCTGGTAGAATAGGGGTGGGAAGAGATCTAAAGTGGCCTGGTACTCATAATTAACTTAAAGATAATATATTGTCAGTGACATTGAGAATGGCTGTTATCTCAGGATAGACAATCTTCTTAGCCTAGAGAACAATAAATATCCTGAGAATAATCTTCATAGAAGCTACTGTTATCTTACTCTGGGGGGAAGACATTTTTTATGGAAGTTACTGGAAAGGAAAAAAAATCTGTTTAACTTTTAGCATGTATACTTCTGAGATTGCAAACATCAGTGATTTAGAAAAGAAAGAAAAACAACTACTAATTATTATTTTAAAAAATTAAATTTTATTTTCACAAAAATCCAAGTGTGGCTGAGACAAGATTTGAACTCAGATCTTCCCCACTCCTATTCTATTCATTGTGACAAAGACTTCTTCCACTTATAAGGATTTGAGACATGGAAGTACTTCAAAAAAAAAGAGAAAGACAGGAAAGAGAGAATACCAGGTAGCAGGACAGGATTAGAAAATGGAAGGTTTACTCCCAAGTTCCTCATTTGCAAAATGGGAAGCTTGAACCAGAAATTTTCCTAGATATTTTTTTCTTTCTTTTTTGTTTTGTTTTTTAATTTTTGCAAGACAATGGGGTTAAGGGACCTATCTGCCCAAGGTCATACAGTGTCTGAGTTAGGATTTGAACTCAGGTCCTCCTGACTCCAAGGCTGGTACTCAAGCCACTGCTCCTCCAAGGTGTTTTCTATGCTTGTGATCCCAAGTGCTTTTTTAATCTAACTAAGGAAAGGATATAGAGCAAAATGTCCAAAATAGTAGGGACCCTCATAGAAGAAATTTAGATGAAAATCCAAGGAAGAGTTTAAGAGAAGCATATGTCATTAAACACTAAAACAGCTGACTACAAGAGATTGTGAAATCCCTTCTCAGGAGATCTTTTGACCTCTGTGTAAATAATAGATGGCATACAACTTTTTTCCAACCTTAAATTACTTTCACATAAATCAAAACCCTATTGCTAATTCCCAATGCCTTTGCATCTCTGTAATTCTTTTCTAAACTTTGTTAAAATGGATATAAAACTTTTTTCACAGAATTATAATCAGTGTGTACAGATGAGTTTATCTCTCTTTTTTGTGGATCACCATTATTTCCTATTTAAATGACCATGTATTGATTGTAGTATTCAGTTGTTGTTCAGTCATTTTTAATCATGTCAGACTCTTTGTGATCCCATTTGGGGTTTTCTTGGCAAAGATAATGGAGTGGTTTGCCATTTCCTTCTTCAGATCATTTTGCAGATGAGGAAACTGAGGCATATAGGATTAAATGATTTGTTTGGGGTCACATAGCTAATGAGAATCTGAAGCCAGATTTAACATAAGATCTTTCTGACTCCAAGTCCAGAGCTCGATCTACTGCACCACATTCCTGCAGTTTATGGAATTTAAAGTTAACATAGACATTTTAGAGTTCATCCTCCTTAACATCCTCATTTTTTGGATAAGGAACTGAATTCCAGAGAAGTTATATCACTTTTCCAAAGTCACACCAACCTCAAATAACTGACTCAAATTCAACTCTCAAATCAATGTTCTTCCATTATGACATACTGTCTTACCAGTTATTTGTGATTTTAAACGAACACTTTGTGGATTGTTAAGAATAAGCTGTTTTCTTTATTTGCTCAGACTGGGTTGATTCGTTGTTGACCTTCATTCTTAAAGAGGACTAAAATGACATCATGCTATGTTATGTTAGAGTCAAGTTACAATTTGTTTGACTGTGGTTAATCATACCAATGGGAACTCAGAATGCTCTGCCACAGGTTGTGCACAAATAGGCCATGGGAACATTTGGGATGGGTTCTTGAAATTTACACATGTCGGTTGGGCACAGGCAACCTGGAGGTAAGGCAAAGAGAAATGCTTGATCTCAAACAGCAATCTCTGAAATGGGAGAAGTGCAGCAACATTCAGACCATCCTGGAAAGTAGGCATTGGAATGAATGGATCCTTCCATAAAAATAGAACAAAGGATAGCTCATAACATTTCCCAGAGACTCTAATGATAGAAAATCACCTCTTAGGAACATATGAGAATGACTTATCAATGTAATGGAATACAATTTTGCTGTCCTAAAATGACATAATACAAAGACATATGGGAAAATGAAAAAAAGTGCCACAAAAAGGAGCAAAATTATACCCATATACACAATGATTAGGATCATATTCTAAAAAAAAAAAATCAATCGACAAAAACCACAGAATTTTATTTACATTAGGTGGAAAGGATTATGGGCATGGCACAGTGTTGATCAATAATGTTTTTTGTTCAATTCACTTCAGTTCAATTCAATTCAGTTCAACCAACATTTCCTGGCACTGGCCCTGTTCAAGGACCAAGACTAGGCAGTCAGGATCTAAAACAATTCCTACCCTCATGGGATTTCACAGTACTATCAGATTCTTCATGACACCATTTGAGTTTTTCTTGACAAAGGTACTGGAGTGGTTTGCCATTTCCTTCTCTAGATCATTTTACAGATGAGGAAACTGAGGCAAACAGGGTGAAGTGATTTGCCCAGGGTCACACAGTTAGTAAGTGTCTGAGCTCAGATTTGAACTCAGGAAGATGAATTCTGATTCTAGGTCTGGAACTCTTATCCACTGCCCTCAATTATGTACTCTATTCAATGATAAATTCCTTGAAAGCAGAGATTATATCTCTTTTTTGATGTGTATACCAAGTACTGGCCTCTAACTTTATACCTTCTTGGTGGGGGAGCAGAGGTATACTGTTTAAAGGGTAGAGAGAAATAGATGCACACATACTCCACTTTTTTTTGATTTTTGTTTTTTGCAAGGCAATGGGGTTAAGTGACTTGCCCAAGGTCATACAGCTAGGCAATTATTTAATGTCTGAGGTCAGATTTGAACTCAGATCCTCATGACTCCAGGGTTGGTACTCTATCTACTATGCCACCTAGCTACCCCCACTTTTTTTAAAGAGGAAATCAAGGTATAGTGACTTGCCCAGGGCCATACAACTAGCAAATCTCTGAGTTCAAATTTGTACTTAAGTCCTCCTGACTCTAGGGTTGTGCTTTATCCTGCACCATCTAGCTGCCCAAGCCTTTCCTAATTACCTTTTAATCGGGTTCAGGCTACACTCAGGAGGGTTGACCTTTGCTAGAGGCTTGTTGGTAAGAGTTTCATACCTCAAGTCTAGAGCTTTGAGAGGTTATCAGGCAGTTAACAATCATTCATTAGACACTTAATAGGTTCCAGATACAGTGTTGAGAGCTGGAGATACAAAGGAAAACAAAACCATGGTGCCTGCTATCAAGTAGTTCATAGCTCTACTGGGGTGGGCAATGTGTGAGTAACTCTATTGTACAAGATATATGCTTGTACAATGGAAGGCAATTTTAGAGGGGAGGACCTGATTGAAAAAACCAGGAAGATAAAATAAAAAGCCTCCTACGTAAAATGGGAAGGAAGCCAGGAAGATTAGGAGGCCAAGATGAGGAGGGAGAACATTCTAGGCAAAGGCCCAGAGATGAGAGACAGAATATTAGAGGGCTTTGCAATTAGGCCAGTGTTGCTGGGCCATTGAGTGTGTGGAAGAGAGCAAGGCATGAGAAGATTGGAAAGGTAGAAGGGGGCTTTATCACTGTCATTTTTTATCTGAAGGATAATCTACATTTCACTTCTTTACTTGCACTAAATGGAATCTCAGAACTAGAAAATATTGAGACCATCCAGCCCAATCCACACCTGTACAGATGGTCAAATACCTTTTTCTTGAAGATGATGGGGCAGACCACAATTTGGGGACACAGTTCATTCCACATAGAGCTGACTCTGTTAAGGAAGCTTCCCTCTAGCCTCCCCCATTCCCCCCCCAGTTCTCCCATCACTCACCACCTCCTTCCTCATTGCTTTGATTTCTACCCTCTGGAGTCAAATAGAAATCTAGACTTGTTGGCCTGTATGTGTCTCCATCTCTTAATAGACCATCTTCTGGAGCAGAAAGGAAAAATGTTTGATTATCTATTATATTTAATCATGTTTATGGTCCCCCTTTATAATTTTGAAATCTTGATCTCTTTCAATTTCCCTTTCCCTTTAAAACAATTGAAATCTTCCTCAGTTAATATAGTTACTTTGGTTTCTTTTTATCAAAACTATAACAGCCCTTTCAAAGAGAGAAGAGATGGATACAGATGTTTTATTAGAAAATAATACTGAGAATCAATACAAATAACAATACTTATTGAAAAATCTATTTATATCTAAATCAATTAGATACAAGTCTTCTTGTAAAGCTAATAGTCATCTTGGATTAAATCTGTATGTTGTATGCATACAGATTTTCAGATAGTGATTTAGCTTAAAATGGAACACACCTACTTCCAACACAACACCAAGACTTCAGTTTCCTATTTCTACAAAGGGTCTCTTTCTTCCCTACAGCTAACATTGAGTGAAGATGGAGCCTGGAAAGACAGGAAGAAAATACATTTGCCAATGACCTTTGTGCTGATTTTTGAAACACAGCCATCCCTGCTCTTTGTATAGCATGACATAATGGACAAGACTAGAGCTGGAATCAAGAAGACATGAGTTCTGATCTTTTCTCTGAAACTTACTATAATAGCCTTTTTTTTGTTTTGCAAGGCGATGGGATTAAATAACTTTCCCAGGTCACGCAGCTAGGTAATTATTAAGTGGCCAGATTTGAACCAGGGTCAGGTCTCTATCTGCTGAGTCACCTAGCTGCCCCTTGTAATAGCCTTAGTTTCCCTGACTCATATTATGCAGAAAACCTTTCCTGGTCTCCCCAGTAACTAGTACCTTTTCCTCTCAGATTACCTTCCATTTACTTTGTTTATATTTGGAAAGAACATTCGATATGTATGCATGATGAATACCTACAAAAAGGCATGAAGATATTTTTAATTATACCCCAACCATACAAAGACTGGTATATAAGAAATGCAATGTTGTATTATAGAAACTACAAGTAGTCCAATGTCAATGTTGATGTCAATATAGAACATATGTGGAGGGAAGTAAGGTGTAAGAATTCTGCAAACATAGGAACAAATCGGATTATAAAGATCATTAAATATCAAACTGAGAAGTTTATATTATAATATGTATTATATCATACCAAATCAAATGAGAATGTAGGGAACTTAGTAACCTGAAAGACCTTCAAATAAACTAATATATTTTTAGCACTTTTTAAAGTTTAAGTTCTAAATTTTATCCCTTCCTTCTTTTCTCCATTACTTTCTCCCTGAGATGGTAAACCATCAGATATAGGTTATATATGTGCAATCATGAAAAACATTTCCATACCAATAATTTTACACAAGAACTGAATAAAAGAAAAAGAATGAACGACTGAAAAATAGCATGCTATTTTTCTGTTTTCAAGAAATCTTAGTTCTTTCTCATTAGTTTCATCATTAGTCCTTTGAGATTTTCTTAGATCATTGTATTACTGAAAATAGGGCATTCACAGTTCTTCATCAAGCAACGTTGCTACTGCTGTGAATAATGTTCTTGTTTTGTTCATTTCATTTTGCAATAGTTCATGTAAGTCTTTCCAGATTTTTCTGAAATCATTCTGCTTGTCATTTCTTATAGTACAATAATATTCCTTTACAATTATATATCACAGCTTGTTTAGCTATTCCTCAATTGGTGGGTATCCCTTTGATTTCCAATACTTAGCCCTAAAAAAGAGCTACTACAAATATTTTTGTACAAATGGGTCTTTTCCCCTTTCCCTTATTTGATATCTTTGGGATAAAGACCTAACAGCAGTATTGCTAAATTGAAGGGTATGCACAGTTTTACAGCCCTTTTGTGGGTATAGTTCTAAATTTCTCTCCAGAATATTTGGATCAGTTCACAACTCCACCAATAGTTCAAACCAATATATGTATTAATATTTAGTGACTTCAATGCAAAGGTGAGTAGAAGAAAAAATGGTAAAATTATATCATAAAATGTGGCTCAGAAATGAAAAATGAAAGCAGTCAAAAGTTCATTGTCTACATATGGAATATGTTTAGTATAGAACCCAAATAGTATAGTGATTCTTTTTTTAAATAGTGATTGTTTATGTAGCATTCCCTACTACACTCCCTTCATGATTTACTGTCCTCTAAATCACACTTGCATTTGAAAGTTGGGGTCCCCAGAGGGATTAGAATTCTAAGGGGTAATAATCCTCACACTAACTCCTCAGCCTCCTCTGATATGCTTCCCATTAACATTCAGTTTATAGACTCAATACTTTTTAAAAAATATATATTTTATTTATTTGTTTTTCCAATAACATGCAATAAAGTTTTCACCAATCATTTTTTTTTGCAAGGTTTTGAGTTTTACATTTTTTTCTCTCTCCCTCCCTTCCCCTCCTCCTGACAGAAAGCAATCTAATATAGGCTCTACATGTGTAATTTTGCTAAACATAGATTTATATTAATCTTCTTGTGAAAGAAGAATCAAATCCAAACAGAAGGAAAAAAAAACATTAAAAAACCCAACATAATACATAAGACAACTTTTAAAAATCGAAGATAGTGAGCTTTGGTCTGCATTTAAACTCCACATTTCCCTCTCTGGATATGGATGGTATTTTCCATCACAAGTCTTTTAGAATTGTCTGTGATTATTGTACTGCTGAAATGAACAAGTTCATCATAGTTGATCATTACCCAATATTGTTATTAGTTCTGGTTCTGCTCATTACACTGAGCATCAGTTCATGTAAGTCCTTCCAGGCTTTTCTGAAAGCCCATCCCTCATGACTTCTTATAGAATAATAGTGTTCTATCACATTAACATACCACAATTTGTTCAGCCATTCCCCAATTAATAGGGATACCCTCAATTTCCAATTCTTTGCCACGACAAAAAGAACTACTATGGATATTTTTGTACATGTGTGTTTTTACCCTTTTTCAAGGTCTCTTTGGGATACAGACCTAGTAGAGGTATTGCTGGATCAAAGGGTATGCACAATTTTGTTGCCCTTTGGGCATAATTCCAAATTGCTCTTCAGAAAAACTGGATCAGTATCACAAATTCCACCAACAATGATTTAATGTCACTGTTTTCCCACATCCCCTCCAATATTGATGATTTTCCTTTTTCATCATATTGGTCAATTTGATAGGTGTGAGATGGTACCTCAGGATTGTTTCAATTTGCATTTCCCTAATTAATAATGATTTAGAACAATTTTTCATTTGACTATAGATAGCTTTAATTTTTTCATCTGAGAAAAGCCTTTCTATATCCTTTGACCATTTATCAATTGAGGAAGATATAATTAATTCTTTTTTTTACAGCAAAACATAATCTTTGGATCTAAAGAATTCAACAATAAGAAGATTTAAGAGAAAGGACCAGGGACTGGAAAAGATGTCCAGAGGAGAAAACAAAGGGCAACTGCAGATTCTGTTCCTAAGGAAGGAGAGGGTGTGAATTGGGGAACTGGGGGCATTTGGTCTGAAGGAAAATGGGAAGAAAACATGGAGGAAGAGGGGAGTTTCGTTCCCTGTATGGTGCCCTAGTATTGCCAGGTAGGAGGGAAAAGTGGAGTGGGCATCTCGCTCACCCCTGGTCATAGTGAACAAAAGGTGGCCCTCTGCCCCATAACTCTCGTGATAAGGAAAGTTTGTTTGAGTCCCCTCTTCCTGAAGAGGGTCATAGCTGGTCTGCTCAGGAGCCCCTGAGGGTCGGTAGTTTCCATCTCTCCCACTCTCCCTTCAAGGTCCCCGAGGGCATTTTTCCAAGTTCATCCTCTGGAAAAATTTTTTGCTAAATTCATATGTGCTGATCATGATGGCACAGGAGGGAGCTGCTTTGATGATCCGTGGGAGGAAGCCTGCAAAGAGTCCTCTGGCCCCAGACTCAGCTTGAATTCTTCGGAGCAGCAGCCAGGTGGAGGGGGAACGTGGAGATGTCACTCTCAAAGCTCCTAGAGTTCCCAGCTCCATCTGACGCTGAGTTTTCACCACGTCAAAAGGCAGTGTCAGCACAGCAGCCACTGTTCCAGAGAAAGCTCCAGACACAAAGCTGATACTGACTGAAGTCCGATCTTTGGCTGCCACCTTACAGAGCCATGTCTTCACTAACTCATAGTTAAACCAGTATAGGGCTGAAAAAGGCACATCCCTCAATGCAGTGGCACCCCAGCCAAGCCACAGAGAGTGCCAGCCTCCCTGAGACACTGCTGCTCTGATACAGGCCCCAAGTTCCCGGTAGGACAGATGCTGGGCCTGAAGTTTTGTTCTCACCAGCTCCAGGGGGCTGATCACAGTCACAGTGCCCAATCGGGCCATGGCTCCTGCCACCATGGGGGCACAGATGTCAGAAGTCACAGCTTGACTGCATAAAAAACCCTTGAGCTGATCATAGGTGGTAAAATAGATGGCGGTGGCAGGCACTGTCATCACTAGAGTTGCAGGAAGACCACTCCAAAGGGTCCTGGCCCCCTCATGGTGAGTGATTTTCACAAAGGCGTCCATGGTTCCTGTGAAGTAGGTGGGATGTTGATACCAGACAGCACAACGAGAACCATTCTGACACAAACAGAGGGGCTCTAGAATGCTATTGCAGTAAAGCATACACTTCCATTTAGTATAGGGGATGCTCCAGGATCTCTGGGACTGTGCCAGTCCACTGGAGGGAGAAGGGCACTGGGACTGTAGTCAAACCTTCACCACATCCAGCAGGGTCATGAAAATAGAGGTAACGAGGGCCCCTGTGCCAGATGCCACCATCTACTGCAGGGGGCTGATGCCCCCAGGTGCCTTCTCTGCCATTATACTGCCTCTTGCCTGCCCCGGGCCCCGCGGGGGCTCCGCGTCCTCGCGCCTGCGCCTCTGCCGGGTGGGCCCATGGCCGCTCTGGGAGGGCGACCATGGGGTGAGGGGCTCCCCACGTCCACGCTCCCGGAGGTCCGATATAATTAATTCTTAACAAAATCATTTTTACTCAAATAGTGTAGAAAAGCAAGAGTTTACAAAATATTTCTCTTATAAACCTTCTATGTGTTCAATACAGAGTCCAATTAGAGAGTTCCTTATAAATGATGAGGTTCTCCAGATTTTCTTCTTGTTGACAAAATTGTTTTGATTACTTCAAATTCTAGGACATTATGATACCCCTAAAATGACATGCATAATTACTCAAGAGAATGTAGTCTAGCTATTTATGGGGGGGGGATGAAATAACTACATCAAAAGTGGATGAATGTTTACTGTCCAGATTCTTCTTTGCAATTGAATTGATAACCCTTAGATAAGGTCCATCAGTAGATATATCTTGGCCAGACATTGCAGATAGATGAGCTGACCCCAGAATTGAACAGGAGGAGAGTAGACTCATCTTTTTTAATAACCATGTTCTTTCAGTGATGCTGTATGGCTCTAAATACCAGAATATCAGTTTCTGGAGAATTAAAATTGCTGTTTGTTCAAGAAGCAATGGAAAAATATATGGTTGGAATATGTAGTGTGCAGCATATTACCAACAAAGAATTGATGGGAGTCTCCATATCAAGAAGAACATAAATCTATTGAAGTATTAAAAACTTTGATTTGTCTTTGTTAAGGGTTAATAGGTTGATACTGTTAAAAACAGACCTACTATCCAGGCACTAAGTCCTAAGTGCATTGGATTCAGTCCTAGAGTAGACTGTCCCCAAAGAAGGATGTCTAATGGGCCACTTTCTGACCCATTAGACTTTTGTCTCAGAGATTTAGTGGTTTTTTTTGCAAGGCAAATGGGGTTAAGTGACTTGCCCAAGGCCACACAGCTAGGTAATTATCAAGTGTCTGAGGCCGGATTTGAACCCAGGTACTCCTGACTCCAAGGCCTGTGCTTTATCCACTACGCCACCTAGCCACCCCTAAAAGAGTCACTTCTAAGATTTGGACAAATTGATGCAAAGTGAAATGAGCAGAACCAGGAAAACATTGGATATGGCATCAGAACACTGTGTAATGATCAATTATTGTAAAAATACAATGATCAAAGACAGGCACAAAGGGCTCATGAAGAGAAATGCAGTTCACATCCAGATGATGAAGAACTGACAGACTTCAGATCAAAGTATATATTTTTTTCACTTTATTCTTTTTTTTATTTTGTTTTTTTTCTTTTGATCTGCCTCAGACTCTTACTAATTGTATGACCTTGGGTAAATCACTTAACCTGTTTGTCTCAGATTCTTCATTGGTGAAATGAATATAACAAGGGCACCAAAGCAAATTACAAACCTTGAAATTCTATTAAATTATATTGGTGTCTGGGCAGCTAGGTGGCACAGTAGATAGAGCACCAGCCCTGGAGTCAGGAGTACTTGGGTTCAAATCCGGCCTCAGACACTTGATAATTACCTAGCTGTGTGGTCTTGGGCAAGCCACTTAACCCCATTTGTCTTGCAAAAAACCTAAAAAAAAATTATAATGGTGTTAGAGGACAATTATTATCTTTTCATTTCTTTCTTTCTTTTTTTTTTTTTTTGGTTTGGGTTTCTTTTGTTCTCAAAGAAGACCAGGAAGGTGATGTTATGAAAAGCACATGAGTTGTATTTGAATGAGGGAAGGCTGTGCTAAATCACCAGCCTCACTTTCTCCTCCAGAATCATCTGGGTCTAGTGATCAGATATGGATCAGGACCACTGGAATGGCTCTGAATATGAGGCAGTCAGATTTAAGTGACTTGTCCAAGATCACACAACTAATAAGTGTCAAGTGTCTGAGGTCAAATTTGAACTCAGGTCCTCTGACTCCAGGGCCGGTGCTCTATCCACTGTGCCACCATGCTACCCCAAGTTAACAAAAGAACCAACTGATTGAACCATAATATATGCAATCCACCACCACAGTGAGAACTGATGAACTCTGAATACAGATAGATGTGTACTTTAAAAAAAAATGTTCTTTATTTTTCTTGTGTTTGTGTGATTTATTTCACAACATGGCTAACACGGAAATGTTTTGCATGACTTCACATGTATAATTGATATATATCTTGCCTTTTCAAGGGAGGGGAGAAGACAGGAAGAGAATTTGAAATTAGAATTTTTTTAAATGATTTAAAAAAATTTTAACATGTAACTGGAGACTGGAGGAGTACTTACTTGTGGATGTCATAGAGAGGACTCCCATTAAGGTGTGATTTGGACCAGATAACCTTTGAGATTTGTCCTACTCTGAGACTAATTATTTGGACAAGCACTGCCCCTGGCCTAATTGTTGTTTCTTTTGTTATCTGTTTCTGCTATCCTACCAGCTGGTAGCTATTTCTCTTTTTGATCAACTTTATCCCCCCTTCTATTCTCTTTCCTTTTATTGATTTGATCCATTTCTGTAAAACTATGATGGTTAAATTTGTGTTTTGCTCTATTTATTTATTCCATATTGTTCTTTATTCTCTTCTTTAAATTCCAGCTAAAATCCCAGGAAGTTTTTCTTGACTTCTCTTAATTCTAGTCCTAGACACATTAATGCATTATTGGTGAAATGGTATTATCATTTTGGAAAGTAATTTAGAATTATGTATAAAAATACCTTTTGAACCAGAAATTTTGTTGCTTGATTTATACTTTAAGGAGATCACTGATAAGCAGAAACTTCTCATATAGTACAAAAATAATTATGGAAACATTTAGCTTAGAAGTGGGGAAAAAAGCAGATGTTCATCAACTGGGAAATGGCTACCCAAATTGTGGTCCATGACTATAATGGTATATTACTGTGCTATATTACTGTGTATGATAAATACAGAAAAACAGGGAAAGCCCCATCCAGAGGAAGAAAAACAAAACAAAACACACACACACACACACACACACACACACACACACACAACCTTTCAGAATCTGATGAACACTTTATAAAAATTATCTCTTATGTATCTCTTTTCCTTAATCCTAATTCCTCATACCAAAAATAACTAATACTAATCTGTAAACATGCTTTTCAAAATATGTATGTACAATGCTAACCTGACTGTTCGCCACTGAGGGGAGCAGGGTGGAAAGAGAGGGTAGAAGGAAATTTTGTAACTTGAAAATATGCATGTGAAAATGGCTGAAAATAAATAAATAAATAAAAACAAGGAAAGCTTTATATGAACTGATACAGAGTGAAGTAAGCAGAGCCAAGAAACCAATATAAACAATAACAATAAAGTACAAGGAAAGAAAGAACAACACATCAAAAATTAAAAGTAAACATTACAAAATTATAAAGATTAAGCAGTTTTCAAATGAAAGATATGAGAAGCTCTCATATTACAGAGGTGAGTGGGCCACAGATGTTATACATTCCACATATTTTTAGACTTTTTAAGTGTATTGTTTAGCTTTGTTGAGTTTTTTCCCTCTCTAAAAATATTTGTCATATGGCATGGCTTTCTGGGATAGGCAGCAGGAGGAATATTGGGGATAACTAGTGAAGTAAAAAACAAAAAATATCAACAAAAAACTTATTTTAAAAATTTTAGTGCTTTCCCCAGTAATTTTTATTTGTCCAGTATATAGTTTGCTCATATATATTTGTTTGCTTTCTCCTCCATTAGATTGTGAGCTCTTTGAGGGCAGGGGCCATCTTTTACCTCTTTTTTTGTATTTCTCCAGTTCCTGCCTCAGTCTGCACTTAATAAATACGAATTGATTAAATCAATATTTTGTCCCTGATCTTAATTTTGCTTACTTAACTTTGATACTAGTCTCCACAGGTTCTTGAACAAATTTTCATAGTCTTTGTTCATATCTTAGGTATTTGACAAGTTCAACATTGTAATTTAGCTTATTTGTGAATATAATTTCTCCTTTACTAGATTATAAACTTGTAAGATTTATTAGAATGAAGAAAATTATTGCCTTAGTAATTCTTGTATAGAGAGACTCTGGATATATTCTCCTAGCCTATACATTTACTATGAATAGGTTGGATCCCTAGAGTTTTGGTTGCTCCATCTCCCCCTCAAGGGTACAGGGGAATCCCTGAGAAATAGTGAGAGTCTTATAATGTTATCACCTAAAATTCCAATTCCTTATGTTCTCCCCAATATCATTGATAGTGATTGCCTTCAGGGGCAGCTAGATGGTGTGGTGGATAGAGTGCCAGTGATGGAGTCAGAATGACCTGAGTTCAAATGTGACCTCAGACACATAATACCTACCTAGCTGTGTGACCTTAAGCAAGTCACTTAGCCCCACCATTGCCTTGCAAAACCCAAACAAAAAAAAGAAATAAAAAGATAGTAATTGTCCTCTAACACAATATAATTTAACTTGTTGCTATTTTCTTGCTATTATTGATTAACTGATTAACTTTTATAAGAGAGAATAATTAATGAAAAGATATAGCAGAACTAAAGTACAGCCATCTTAAAAGTGAAGAAATTCTTCCTTCAACAGAGCCCCTATTCTCTGGTGAGATAAGGCTCAAACTAAAAGTGACTGCATATAAAATTTCTGTCATTGAGGTCAGTTCTGTTTGCTAAGTAGCCATTAGATAAATTGCTTCTTTGCTTGCAGGACATTGTGTCTTTGCAGGTTATTCCTCAGGGCTAGTTCCTTTCCAGGTCACTGAATCTCTGGTGGTTTTTTTGACCTTCCAAAGCCACCACAACACAACCTGGACAAATCTATCTCTGATCCTCAGCAAAGCTGCAAAGAAGAAACACAACAGGGAAAGAAGAAACAACAGAACCATGCATTCAAGGCTGCACATTAGCCAGGGGGAAGAGAATAGACTTCTGGTGCTACCTCAATCTTTCACCACCTCAAGACCAACCATTAAGCTGTTCTATCCTCCACCTCCTCCAGGGAACAGAGAGATGGAGTTTCTCTGTTTTGATCCTTTTATATTCATTCTCAATTAGGGCTCACTACCCCCCCCAAAAGACTTTCCTATTTTCACAGCAAGTAGACAGGAGACAGTCACAGAATATGTGCACATCCTCTGAATTGGGGCGAAGTCCCTCTGTTACAGGTCATCACATTTTCATAAACTGGCTCCCTAAACTCCCCAGGGAAATAGGCAGCAGACAAAACCCCCTGTGCATGCTCTGAGGATTGGATCCTCATTGGTCAGCTCCTGTCCCTCTCTGCCCTCAACCTACAAGCCACTGCAAAACCGACCTCTGTGCTTTGCACATAGCAGACCCTTAATAATGTTTAGTGAATAAATGAACTCTGGATGATCCAGAATCCAGTCTTGTAAGGTGCACTAAGACGAAAAAAGAAGAAATGGTTCTTGATCTCAAGGAAATTGCAGTCCTGCTGAATATAATACTTCTGTAAATGAAACCATTAGAAAATAATTTAAGATAGTATATAAGCAAAGGACTAACAGGAAATTAAATATACTTGCTACGGTATGACGCTAAATTAAGAGGTGTTAGTAACACTGGGAAAGACAATAAACACCAAATGGACAAAAAGGAGAGGACAAATGTAAAGAAGAAAATGGGAAATGGAGGCAGAAGAGGGACAGGAAGAAATAGCTAGATTACAGGCAGAGAAGATAGTTTCTGGTTGCAATTGAGAAGAGGAATGAGGAAGCAAAAAGAGAAAGGTGAAGGAATCTGAGGCAAAAAGGGAGTGAGGAAGTATCCATAAATGAGACACTCAGAGTCTGATAGACAGGAAGAAGTCTACAAGGATTATGTTTTTCTAAGAAGCAGAGCATGAATCCAGATCGTAGTAAAGGGAGAGAAAACTTGGCAGGAGAGGATTTAGGACTAAGCCTGGGAAAGCAAGAATCCTGAGGGAAAAAATCTTAGGAACACAATATTCAGAATATAGTAGATATTCAATAAATATTCATGTCTGACAATGAAATACAAGCTGATGAGGAAGGCAAAGGATTTGGGAAGGGAAGACTAAAGAATCAGATGAAAAATCAAGGGAAAGAAGTTAAAATCAGAAAATGAAGCTTTCATTAATAAAAAAGAGATGAGGAAGTAAAATAAACAATGGGTTAGAAATGGATGTCCAAGATTTGGGGAGGAGGAAAAAAACCCCACAAGGAAAATATTCAGCAAACAAGAAAATATAATAAAGAAGAGGAGGAAAAATAACTTCCTCTCTCTGGAATAGTATTCTCATTTGTAAAATGAAAGAATTGAATTAGATGATCACTAAGGTGGTTTCCCTTTCACATTCTAATATTCAATGATTCTGTCAATAAAGAGAACATAGGATTACAGATTTTAGAGCTAGAGACCACCGAGTCCACCCTGTTTTATTTTACAAATAGGAAATTGAGGCACATAAAGGTTAAATGATTAGTCCAAGTTCACACAGATAATTACTGATTAAGGCAGGATTTGAATCCATGTCTCCCTCATTCAGTAAAGTGATAAGAACTGCCAACTTGGAGTCAATTTATCAAATTATAAAATGAAGGGGTTGAATTCAATGACCTTTAAAGTTTTAAATCTATGACCTGAGATCCTATAACTTGTACTCTAGTATTCTGTCTGTAATATCATGTTGCCCAATGGTAGCATAATAACTAGCATTAAAGAAAGGGAGCCAGCAAAAAAAACAAGAGTCCTGTGGTCAGCCTAATTGCTCCCTTAAAACTTCTGATCCCCAAACTAACAAGCTCTATTTTATCCAGCACTATAAAGTGATTAATCTCATGTGAGTGACTATGATAACATGGGTCAAGGTGGGAATCAAGACTTCAGTCCTAGAATTTTATTTTAACATTTTAATTTATTATTTTTACTATAATCTCAATATTTACAAGACACCATTTAAAAGTCCAACATTCTCAAAATCTGAATTGTTTACATTATAATTAGACTGGAAGAGAAAAAATAGTCAATATTGTCTTGTATATATATTTTAAACCAAAGAACCCTAGCATTTTAAGGTACTGAGTCATAGGGTCACCTATTTTCCTCTGTTATCAGACCATTGATCTCCTTTCAAAGCTAGGTCCGTCAGGACTTAGGAAATACCTTTTATTAAAAAAAAAGGTTAAGACTGAAGAAAAGTCCTTTATGTTCACTGCATTTTGCATCAAGCTACTTAGCATTTCTATATTGAGAGGCTCCTTTTACCTAGAGAAGTTTGGATTATAGAATCTCCAAGATCAAAGATAAAGAGTTAGAAAGGACCTTATAGATCACCTAGTCCAACCTCCTCACTTTACAGATTAGGAAACTGAGGCCTAGAGAGAGAAGTAACTTACCCAAAGGGCACAGGAGCATTCTTTCCACTATCTCCTCTGTAGGGGGTTTAAGAGGAGGAAAAGGGGACAGGAGAGGAGAGGTCTTAGAGATCATCCAATCCTCCCTCATTCTATCCTCACTTATGCAGAAAATGACATTTTAGACTGGAGGTAAGTGATGTGGATTTACTGAGTTTAGGAAAGGGCTCTTGTTCAAATGAGGGAAGCTGACATATCAGATCAATTTGTTGGGATAGTAGGAGGGGCAAATCTAGGAGGTCATCCAAGGATGAAAACTATAGTCAAGGGACCCAAATTGGAGGATAAAAAGAAAAAGAAATAAGGATGTTGGTACTCTCACTTCTACTAGATTTGGTTTGAGGTCACTTCTAGTACATAAGAACCATCTTGACCTGCTACTAGACTGATGCCTCTTCGGATCCTCACTCTGTATGCGAAGTCAGATAGTTAAAGGGCAAGTTGTGGCTTTGAATAAACCCTGGCCTAGAAACAAGACCTGGATTTTAGCTCTTCCTATTACTAGCCATATGACCTCTCCCTACTGCTAATCTCTATGAAGGCACTTTGTAAACTGTATAAAGACCTCACAAATGGGGTGATTATTATTTAGAAGGGGTAGGCATCAGTAGGATGAATAATTTGCTCATTGGAATAAGTCCAGTTCTTCTTAAATATCCCAGGGACAGACCTTTTTCTCCATTGATCCTTCTGGTAACTAGTCCATCTTGAGGGTGTCTAGATATTGCAGTGGGTAGAGCATGAACTTTGAAGTCAGGAGGACCTGAGTTCAAATGTGATCTCAGACATTTACTAGCTGTGTGACCTTGGGCAAGTCACTTAACCCTGATTATCTCACAACTAGAGCTATCTCCAGTCATCCTGATCCATATTTGGCCACTGGATCCAGATGGCTCTGGAGGAAAAAGTGACACTGGTGACTTAGCATAGCACCCCCTCACTCAAATGCAAATCACTTGTCATGATATCACTTTCTTGATGTTATGGTCTTTGAAAACAAAGGACAAACATCAATAGTCCATCAGCAAAACTCACTTTTTGGCCCCTGGCTTGGTGAGAAGAGGTTCTGTGTTTGAGGGGTGCTACCCATCTTAGAACAGAGTTTACCACATTCTTTGCTACTTCTCAAAGGAAAGCAATTAGGTAAAGTCAACCCCCAACTTAGAACTGAAATTTTTCATGCCAGGAAAAGGATAGGCTAGAAAACAAAGATGAACCCAAAGGAAAGCAATTAGGCAGAGTTCAAGAGAAGGAAGGAAGCTATAGCAAACAGCCCATGAGGCCACTACCACAGGATCTCATAGATGGAAAAGGAAAGATAGAAATTCATGGAAAATAAAGACAAGAAGGCATTTCTTTCATTTCTCCTTTTGATTTTTTGGCATCCTGTCTTTAGGACCAGAAGGCAACTTTAAGGAGTTCTACCTATCACAGGAAGCACTAACTTATCTTCTCTCTCTCTACCTCCTGAACCTAAACACATAATTAGATTTATAAAAATGCATGTACCCAGTACTCCTAATTCATAAGGATATGTATATATATATATATGTATGTATACATATATATATATATATATATGTTTGTATTTATTCAGAAAGAGATATCACTTTCAGTGACTTATGACTATTAAAACTAGAACAGACCTTAGGACCATTCTCATTTTGTAGATGAAGGTTATTTCCCTCTGCAATAATATCCAATTCATCCTATATTTATCTTATCTGAATCTAATGATGTGCATGTTGTTTCCCCCATTAGACTGTGCATTCCTTAAAAGGAGAGAGTTTTACCTTTATGTCTCTAATACTTAACATATTACCTAGAACATGTAATGACTTAATTTGAGGAAACTTAGGCTCAGAGTGATTAAGGAAGTTTCCCAGAGTCATTCATTTAGTTCATGCATAACTAATTAGGATGAATACCCTAGCTTCTGATGCCTAGGTAAATGTCTAATCTAATACCATATGGGGAAAACCACATAACATTCATCTGAAATGGTAATTTTTCTTTTAGGTTTTTTGCACGGCAATAGGGTTAAGGTGAAATGGTAATTTCAAGAATCAAGGGATCTTCTAAACCAACAGAAGGTTTGCCTTGATTTCCCAATCACTGGGAATATTTTTCTAGTCGGACTTTCACTGGATGAGAGAATGGATTGTGAAACCATTTTGTAGTTCCCAGTAAAGTCAAGCCCCAATTTAGAATTGAAATTTTACATGGCAGGAATGGGATATCCTAGAAAACAAAGATGAACTCAAAGGAAAGTTAATACAGTAGTTCAAGAATTGATCATAACCTCTGACCCCATATCATTCCTTTAATTCTTTTTTTTAAAAATACTTTATTTTTTCCAATTACATGTGAAAACTATTAACATTCATCTTTAAAAATTTTGATTTATAAATTCTCTCTCCCTCTCCTCTTCCCTCCCTGAGATAGTAAGCAATTTGATATAGAATATATAAGTGCAAGGGGTAGCTAGGTGGGGCAGTGGATAGAGCACTGGTCCTGGAGTCAGGAGGACCTGAGTTCAAATTTGACCTTAGACACTTAGACCTTGGGCAAGTCACTTAATCTATTGCCTTAAATAAAAAAATTTTTTTATAAAGAATATAAGTGCAAAACATCTTTCCATATTATTTATATTGTGAAAAAAGACACAGCAAAACAAACAACCCCATAAAAAATAAAGTGAAAATAATATGCTTCGATTGGCATTCCGATTTCATCAAATTTTCTTTTTGGAGGTGGAGAGTATTCCTTTGGAATTGTCTTGCCATCCCTAGAATTTTAAGGGAAAGTCTTCAAGAATTTTTTGAAACCAGTTAAGAGGACTGAAACTGAGTTTTGACAAAAGTTTGAAGCTTGTTTGCTCAATACAATCTTTCATGCTCATTGAGACATCCTCCAACAGTACATTAGTACTGTGTTTCCAGGATGATTAAATTGGTTAATTTACAGATGTTTCTTCTAGAAAGGCAAGGTTGGAAGAGTCTTAAGACATTGGTCCAGTGGTTTGATTTTTTTTTTTTTTTTAAGATATGTAGAAGTATCTTTGCAACTCTAATGCATTGCTTTTCCTGGTTCTGTAGGAGGTTTCACAAAGTACAACTTCAGGCAAAACCTATGATGAATTCTCAAACTAACATCAATGTATTGTTTATTGTTGTTATAGAGCAGAATTTGGCATCAGGTGGGTTATAGTGGATTCTACCATGACAGTGTGAGCCTTGAAATCTCAAAGGGGCCTTGTTAGCAGGCAATAGGTCACTTTCTCTCTCTCCTCTCTCTCTCTCTCTCTCTCTCTCTCTCTCTCTCTCTCTCTCTCTCTCACACACACACACACACACACACAAAGACCACACTACATTTTCTGAAGACTTGTCAAAGTTCTCTCTACGAGTCTCTCCATGACCAAATTCATTCCCTTCCTCCAAGTGTCAGAGCCAGGAAAAAACCTAAAACTGGAAATGACAGATTTCTCAGATTTATTATTGAAGAAGGCTATTTACTCAGTTTTGGGTTCCTAATTATATGTTGAGGAACATAGTACAATCATTTGGAAGAAAAAGAAAGGAACAAGGATCATTCAAACATGGTCCAGGAGCTCGAAAGGAGACTGCAGATTGCCAAAGACTACAATAACAGTTGGGGTGCCTCAATTTGGAATAGCAATGCAGGCCTAGGGTCAGATCAGGATAATCAAAATGCACCCACAGCAAAAAGTTGATAGGGTAGCAAGGTCTATGGTCACACAAAATATTATCCATTTTGAGATATCATTCCAATTGGGATTAACTTTTAATCACTAATTACTTAGAAATGAAGAATTGGATGAAAAAATATTTAAATAAATACTATGGGCTGAGCATTGAGTCAATTGTGGGGAATGCAAATGCAAAAAGCAACAGAGTTCCAAGATAGTCCTTGCTCTCCAGGAAATTACATTTAAAAAAAATGCAATTTCTTTTTCATTTTATTATTTTAAAAAATTTCAATTACATGTAAAGATAGTTTTCAATCTTCATTTTTTGTAAGGTTTTGAGTTCCACATTTTTCTCCCTCCCTCCCCTTGTAAGTAATCTAATATAGATCATACATGTACAACTACGTTAAACATATTCAGGAAACTACACTGTAATAGAGGAAAAGAACAAATTATATATATATACATATATATATATGAAGGTTGTAACTAAGGAGTAAGTAGTATTTTGGACTATGAAGTTATAGGAAAAGTGAGTTGTTCTATTGTCCACAAATGGTAGTGTTGATTTGACTATTATTCCCATAGAGATATAAAGTGTCAAGTGATCAACCACAATTTCAGAAGCCACATGATGAAAGATGCTATGAGAAATGAAGGACTCAAAAATACAGACTAAAGCATGTTTTTTTTGGGGGGGTGGGGTATATGGCCAATACATAAATTTATTTTGCTTTAATATATTTAAAAGAGCTTTTTATTTCTCTTGCTTTCTCAATGGGGAGAGAAGACCAAAAATAAAATGTAATTTAATAAAAAAAAGGAAGAGATGAGGGAAACATTTGAGTTACAATATGGCAGGAATATGATCCTGAGTAGCACAGTGGGTCTGAGAAAGGCTAGATATAATGAGTCATCATCTCCCCTCCTCCAGACCTTTCTTTCTTCCATTCCCCCCAAAATACTTTTTTTCATGTTATTCACAATCTGCACCTCCAGTAAAACCCTCATGGTCTTATCTCTATGCATTTTAATCCTATCCTTCTTAAGCCTCTTGGCCCAACTTGTCATTATGCCTTTCCACTGTGCCCTTTAGAACCTGCCCTCTTGTGTATACCAACTCTCCATTGTTCTTTCCTTTCCCCACCTCCCTCTTCATCTGAAGGAGAAGCCTCATTTTCCCTGGCTGGTACAACTTCCTTGACAACCTTTACTCAAGAACGCTGCCATTTTTCTCACTAGCCTTCTTCAGGTGAGAGAAGCTGGGTTGAGGGGTGGGGGCATACTTGCTCTCTACCGCTCCTTCTAGAATTGTACCTCTACCATTTTACAACTTATCTTCTTTTGAAGCCCACAACTCTAGTTTCCCATCTTCAATGAGGAGACATGAGTTTGAATTGATTTTATCCTGTAGAATGATGTGTTTCTGGAGATCATGAAAAGCAGACCATCTGGGTGAGAAATGATGAGGTGCATTCCTTGGGTGCCCTTCTTAAATAGTAGAGGATCTGAGATCTCTTAATATTCACTTATCATCTCCAGTAGGAGGGAGAAGTCTTAACAACAATGTGAACAAACATTATCACTTTTTCTAGGTTTTGGATTTTGGTTTGGAATATTTTAATAAAGTACTTCCAATTTTCCCAAGCATACAAAAATGGATATATTAGATCAAAATTCCTTCTATCCAGGTATTAATCAGTCTCCGAAAGAAGTATCAAGGGATGGGTTCTGAAGTATCATCACTGCCCTCAAAAATATACCTCAAAATTTTTTAGGAACATATTTTTGAACTTTCTAGCTTCTTTTAATAACTAATTGAGGCCAGACAAAGTATGTCTATAATTCCCTCCTACTAAGGGGGGAAGCTAAGACCAATGGACTACTTGAATTTGGGGGTTCTGAACTGAAGTAGGATTAAAGCTGATAAAGTGTTCAAACTAAGTCTGGAGCAAATATGGTGAACTGTTGAGAAAGTTGCTGAAGAGTTGAGTTCAACTAGGCCAAGGTTGAAAAAAATAGAGGCTCAAGTTGCAATACCAATCAGTATTGGGATTGGGCCCAGGAGTGACTGCTGTTATTTCTAGCTTGGGCAAGATAGGAAGATACAGTCTCAACCTTCGAACTCTCCTCCCCACACTCCCCTACAAACATGTTTAGGAGGAGTGGTGGAGAGGTCATTCTGGGAAATAATGGCAAAAGATTATGGCTCTGCTATCCTTGGTATTTTGGAATCTACAGTCTTATCAGTTCTTGGAGCTAGCAGGTCTCCCAATCTTTCCCCACAGGTTGTTTACTAGAATGTTGTAGAAAGAGTCCTAGACTTGCAGTCAAGTCTGGCTTCTTGGGGAGGGAAGGGTGGTGGGAAGTCGGCAGAGGGATGGGAACAAATAACCAAATTCAGAAGATATACTTGTTTAGTTTTGTTCTAGAAAGCAGAAATAAGTATAAGGAATGGATAAGAAATGCAAGAGGCAGATTTCAGCCCAGTGCAAAATTAAGATGTTTATCACTTAGAATTGTCCATAACTGGAATACACTGTCTCAAGAGTAGAGTTCTAAGTTACTGGAGGTTGCCAAACAGGATCCATGCTTTGGTTATGGACTAGACCCCATGTTTTGAGGTATGTTCCTTCAGTTTAAATTTACCTAACTAATGTTCACATCTAGAATTTGGTGAACTAAGTGTTGTTTTTTTAAAACCTCATTTAATGCTTCAAGGTATGCATTAACACAGATTACTTTGAAAAAAGTTAAGTCACCTTACCTTGGGCTTCAGACATCTGTCCTGGCAACCTCATGCAAAATGCTGTCAGGATCAAAGAAGACAATCAAAGGAGAAGTGTTTTGCAAATTGCAATATTAAATGTTAGTTATCACTATCTCCTTTTCTCAGCTTTCATCTTTCTGACTCAAGGGGAAAAGATCCTAATCTTTTTGGCATGCCCTTATTTCTGAAGCTGTCTCAGCATTATTTCCCTCTGGACTTTTTCTTTAGTCATTACAGGTTTATTGGGAGTTGTAACCAGACCAGCACACAGGATACCACTGCCTAGGCATGACATGGAAATTTTGTACAGGGAGAGATGCTTCCCATTTTGTATCCTGTAGCTCAACAATGCCTGCATCTTTATTGCAAAATGCTTTCAAGGGCAAAAGAGGAAGAGAGATATTCATGAGACTCAAGCAACACCTAAGAGGATTATATAATTAACCTTTAAAAAGGAACCAAATTAGTACAGAGGTTGTTTTTTTTTTTAAATTAAGGAACAGCAAACAAAAGTTTTAGGTTTAAATAAGGCTGCAAGGAAGAAAACTGATGTTTAGTATCAGGAAATGGAAAGGTCACAGAGTATAGAGTGGGTTATATAAATGGAACCAGTAAACAAACATATACACAGTAAACCATACATATACACTATATGCCAGTAAACACATATACACACACACAGACACACATATATAGTTCAAGTTTAGATTTGTGAGGGATGAGTTAACATTTTTCCTGAATACTTCAGAATATTTGTGATTTCACTATTGTAGTTATTCTTTCCATCAATGCAGACCTGTGCCTTTGTAGACAGTTTTTACTGAGTTGCTATGGTCAAAAACCAATTTATAGTAATGCCTGTGCTCAGGTAACAGTCTTGTTGGTACAGGCCCATGTGCAAAGCCTTCTCAGTTTGGGCCTGGGGCCGCCAGGATTCGTGCTCATCTGACATGGCTTTTGAGAGCCCATGATCATTTCTATGCCACATTGAAATAATACATCAGGGGCGGCTGGGTGGTGCAGTGGATAAAGCACCGGCCCTGGAGTCAGGAGTACCTGGGTTTAAATCCGGTCTCAGACACTTAATAATTGCCTAGCTGTGTGGCCCTGGGCAAGCCACTTAACCGCATTTGCCTCGCAAAAAATAAATAACTTAAAAAGAAAACAAAAAAGAAATAATACATCAAATGATGAAAGGTTAAGATAATTTTGATAATTTGCAGGTGTTGGTTCTAGACTTGCTAATTGTTAAATTAGTTTTTAACGATCCTCATCCCTAACAAACACAATTCACACTTATGTCAGAGGACTTTGTTATAGGCTGTGATGCAATGGAACTTACAATTGAAGAAGAAAACAAGGCATATACCTGAAAAATTGATAATATAAGGCAGTGATAGTTTATACAAAAAGGGTGGATTTAGAGGAAGAAATATTATCGTAAGGACTGGCAAGTTGGGGGAGTAGGACTTGAAATAAGCCTTGAAAAATAGGGTAGATTTAGAATAGTACAGATGAAGATGGGAGGGAAGGAGGAGAAACAGAAGACAGAAACACATGTCCAGGAGAAAAGTGGTGGAGAGGTCATTCTGGGAAATAATGGGCGCAAATTTGGAGAGATTGGAAGAGTCCAGATAATGGATGGTCTTAAATGCTTAGCTATTGACTTTATCCTGGGATGGGAGATAGAGCAGAGCAAACAATCCAGAATTTCTCAAGTTTCGTGCTTTAATACTGAATTATAGCACCACTGGTATAAATGGGAATTCCCAGTTTTTGGAAGGGTGTGGTAATGAACTTTTTGTTTTAGATGTATTGAGCTTGAAGTGTTATTAGGTCAGGCACAATGAGTTGTCCAAAAGGCAGCAAAATGGGGCTAAAAATGAAGAGAACATTGGGGCAGCTAGGTGGCACAATAGATAGAGCACCGGCCCTGGAGTCAGGAATACCTGAGTTCAAATCCAACCTCAGACACTTAATAATTACCTAGCTGTGTGGCCTTGGGCAAGCCACTTAACCCCATTGCCTTGCAAAAACAAAAACAATAAAAAAAAAGAAAATGAAGAGAACAGGAGAGCCTGTGGGTCTTCATTATAAGAACAGCCCTGACTAGTTCACCCTCTCTCCCAACTCAACAAAATCTAGTGGGGCTCCCTCTTGCCACCAGTATCAAATACAAAAATCATCTGGTTGGTGTCCAAAGCCCTTGATAAGCCAGTCCCCTATCTTTCCAGTCTTCATATTTAACTCTATTTCTCGCCACCTTCAATTCAGTGACACCTGGCCTCCAGTGTTCCATGAATAAGATATTGCATCTTTTGGGCTTTCTTAGTTGTCTACCATGCTTGGAATGCTCTTCCTTCTTCCCCGCCCTACTGCCTTCAAGTCCCAACTAAAACCCCATCTTTTACAAGAAACCTTTCACAACTCCTTAATTCTAGTTCCTTGTCTTAATGGATTGTTTATGCAGTAGATAGCTTGTTTGTTCATATTTGTTTGTTTATTGTCTCTCACCCTAGATTATGAATCCTGAGGGTAGGGACTATCTATTGTCTCCTTCATATCCCCTTAGTCCCTGACAAATTAGGCACTTAATATTAATTGACTGATCATCACAAAGGCAAACTCTCCTTTCAAGATTTTCTAGTTCTGCTACCATTTCCTTTATTCTTAATTTTACTTTTTAAAAAATGTATTTAAGGCAATGGAGTTAAATGGCTTGCCCAAGGCCACACAGCTAGGCAATTATTAAGTGTTTGAGGCCACATTTGAACTCAGGTCCTCCTGACTCCTGGGCCCGTGCTCAATCCATTGTGCCACCTAGCTCCCCCCATTTCCTTTATTCTTAATAAATGCCAGCCCAGGAAAAAAAAAACTGCCTAAGCCCTCACATTTTCCTGATAATAATAGCTAACATTTATAAAGAACTTACTATATACCAGCACTGTGTTAAGCATGTTTTAATTATCTCATTTGATCCTTGCAATGAAACTGGGAAGTAGTGCTATATCCTCCATTTTGCAAATGAGGAAAGTGAGGCAAGCAGGTTAAATGACTTGTCCAGGGTCACATAGCTGGCAAAAATCTGAGGCAAAATTTGAACTGAGATCATCCTACCTCCTCTGTATCACCTAATTACAAGATCATCATGAATCTATAATATATTCTTACTTTCAAAAGCTTTTTAAAATACCTGTATTTCCTCATATAATCCTTTCTTCCTTGACTTTTTTACCCCCCTTTTCAAAAGCATTTATTTAATACTACACCAGAAAAAGAAAAAAAGAGGAAATTATGCAACTAAGCTGCTCTTGGTAGAAATTATACCTATAAGATTGCTGAATTTGCCTAAAATCAGATTTCCCTCCTCTTCTTAAAAACTTGTATCACACCAACAAGTTCATGGTTTTTCAGCCAAATAAATAATATTTAAAGTTAGAAGCAAAACAAAACAAAAAAAAATTAGCTTTCTGGGTCATAGTGCTACTTTGACGACCCTGGCCAGGCCTTTAGACCAGCTCTGATGCTGTTAATCTAAACCAAGAGAAGAAATGAGAGAGTTCCTCTATAAAAGTAAAGTTGATGCAGCAAAAGATGACAGCATCTTTGTGAAGTATAGGCTTCATTTTCCTCATAAGGAATAAAATGCAGAGACAAAATTTCATCTAGGGTCAGAGACCAAAACCCAGCATATTCATAGCACCACCCAAGTACACAGTACATAGTACAAACCAAAGCACTGATAATATGGGATTCCCAAGTAACTTTGGTTAGCTGAGGAGCCTTGATTCATTTGGAAAGAGAAATAAGTTCTTCTACTTGGAAAA
The DNA here is from genome assembly GCF_037893015.1 of Macrotis lagotis. Classification (NCBI taxonomy): domain Eukaryota; kingdom Metazoa; phylum Chordata; class Mammalia; order Peramelemorphia; family Peramelidae; genus Macrotis; species Macrotis lagotis. Next base: position 115,577,597 of record NC_133661.1, read on the forward strand.
GGATGTGCTTTTCTAATTCTAACAGCTGACTCAGGGGCTCTTGGGAGATTATGTCTAGGACCTGTATAAAATTCAGTCAAATTCAAAAATATATTTGTTAGCAGACATCTGCCAAATGAGACTTCTAGACTGTAGATGTTATCCAAAGCCCATGCCCAGGAATTGGAAGGCTAGCCTCTTGTTACTGGACTTCTGGTATGGTGTGGTTCCTTATAACCTCAGTACTTCAAGAGGATGGGTTAATTTTCCCCTTCATCCTTACTCCACTGCAGTAACAGCAGACAGCTTTTTCCCCACCAGCATTCAATTTCTTGGTTGTATAATTCAAAGTATTTTTGAGCTGAGATATAGTATACTGGGGTCCATCACTTTCAGATTTCTCATTTAAAAAATAGAGTAGGCTGATGATGATGATGCTTGCTCTAGAATCAAAATGACCTGAATTGAAATATCGGTTTTATTTACTACCTATGACGCATGACAACCTTGGATGAATTTCACTTCTCTGGGTCTTGGTTTCCTTATCTATAAACAAGGGAGTAAAATCAGATGATCTCTAAAGTCCCTTTCAATTCCAAAATCTGTGATCTTATACTTTCTCAAGTTTCCTTCCCTCTTCCCTTCCTTGCCCTTAAATTCCTCCATCTACCATGACATATTAAAAAGTCTCTCTGCTTTGGACATACTCATGTAAATCTTACCTTTTTGCAGACTATACAGAAAGACAAATACCAAGAGCTCTGAGTATATGAGAGCAAGTACCTATCTAGCAGCCTTGGCACTACCAAGGCACTACCAAGCCTCTAATGCTTTGATGAATGTCAAAAGAACTAATACAAAAATGTCTAAACTAATAGGCAGTTCTGAGCCTCTAGGAGAAGCCTGTTATAAGCACATTGGAAGATAATCTAGTGAACAAGTAATTTAATTGTATGATGTTTTCTTTAGAGCTAAGTGGATCCTATTGTTCCACAAAGGAGAGAAGTAGAAAGCTGCTAAACTTTGGGGGAAATGCTTCAACCAAAGGACTGTTTACAACTTCCAATCTCTTGAAAATTTTATGAAACAGCACAAGAATGTAAACTTTAATAGCTCTTCCCGACAAACACAAGTCAGGGATAAGGTGTTCAATGTGCAAAGTCTTTTATTCAAAGTTTTTTAAAGTTCAGACTTATGATGCCTCAATATATACCATTCCTATTATCAAGAGGAATGGCAGTTTCAAACTCATCCAGAGCTATTATAGCATTTATATACAGAGTTCCGTAGGCACTTTAGAAGTGAAGCTTAGCTTCAAAATACAAACACTGAGGGCTTTGGCTCAACCTTTTAATATAAAAAAATTCATTGATGTACAAAAACGCTAAAATGTGACATGAGAACATATGAAAACCTGTGGCTGAAATTCCCTATGTGTGTGCACACAGGCACACAATGCACCCACCCACACAGTCACCCACACTCTGCAGTGGAAACTTATAAACTAATCCGAATTGATGCAACCAAGAAGCATTGAAATCTGCATTTTTTTGCTTCCACTTTTCACAGATCAGGAACTACTCCAAACATTTTGTAACAAAAAGCATAGTATCTTCCTCAGGAGCTATAAGGCAGACATCTTACTCCCGATGGACCAGCACAAATAAACCCAGTAAAAAGAGGACTGCATACTGGAAAACAAACAAACAAAGGGAGAAAAAAATCAGACTGTGTGAAGATCTACATTTAAGTGGGTTTTTAACCCTGCCAAGAAACAAACTGACAGGTATAAACTTTTGTTTACACAGTAAACTCAATTGATCAATTACTATTATTTTTTCATTGTAATATTTTACATATACGGGTTTTTAACCCTGACAAGAAACAAACTGACAGGTATAAACTTTTGTTTACACAGTAAACTTAATTGATCAATTACTGTTATTTTTTCATTGTAATATTTTACATATACGTGTATGTATGTATTTGTGTGTGGACCAAAGCATTAATTTTCTAAGGAAATAATGAAGTTCTTTCTTACCTTAAATTTAGGATAATCATTCATAAGAATCGTCACAATTCCAATATAAGGAACAAATCTAAGAGAAAACATATTTTATTACAACACAGCCCACATAAAACAATCAACCAAAAAAAATGTTTGCTAAGTATCTCTGTGTAAAGCCCTAAGAGGCTTTCAAATTTAGATGGAGTAACAGGACAGATAAGGATGATAGAGGCAGATGCTGAATCCCTGATGAATTCCTATAGCCCTGAAAACCTCCTCTAGTGACAAAGAAAAAGTTAAGCAAAGTCACCTGCCAAATCAACATACATTCTCAGTATGCCTTCAGTTCCCTGTCAATAACAGGGAACAGTATTTCATCACCTCTTCTCTGGGGCCAACACTGTTCACCAAAATTACTCATTTAGCTTTTTCAATTTGCTTTTAAGTATTGTATACACTGTCATCCTAGTTCTGCTGTTTCACTCTGCATCAATACATACTTTCTTCTCATGTTTCTCTGAATTTCTTATACTTGTTCATTTCTTATGATATAACAGTGCTCCATTGTGGTCATATACCACAATTTGTTCAGCCATCCACCAATCACTAGGTATAAACTTTGTTATAAACTTTGCTAGTACAAAAAAGTTCCATTACAAATAGTTGAGTTTATATAAGACCTCTCTTTATAATTGATCCTTTTGTGGTATATGCTTCTAGTGGGGTCAAAAGGTATTACAATTTAGTAACTAACTGCATAATTCCAAATTATTTTCCAAAATGGTTGATCCAATTCACAGCTCCAATAATTATACAAATATATTTGCTTTTTTACAATTTTTCCGACATTGACTATTCAATATTTTATCAGTTGGAGAATAGGCTTAACAATATCTATGCCAATGACTCCAAGATCTGTATATTGAGCTACATTCTCTCCCTTAAAGTTCAATTTCACATAACTGATTGCCTTTTAAATATTTCAAAATGAACTTCTCTAAAATCTAAACTCAACTATCACCCTAAAATCTCCCCCTTTTCAAACTTCATCTATTTCTATTCCAGGCAGCACCATGCTTCCAGTGTTTCAGGTTTATACATTTGGCATTACTTTAGACTCTTTCTTCTCCCTCATCCCATGTAGCCAAATAGTTACCAAAGTTTGCCCATTCTTTCTCCGAATTATCTTTTACTAGATCCTTTTAACTCAGATACCCATCACTCTCAACTAGATTATTACAATTGCCTCCTAATTGGTCTCCCTGCCTCAAGTTACCACTATAAAACTGCTTCCAAAGTAATTTTCCTTAAACAGCAATCTATTTATGTGACCTCTGATGCTTCCTATTTATTGCCTCTAGGATAAAATAGTAAATCCTCCAGTTTAGTTTATAAAGCCTTACAGAACTGAGCCCCAACCCATCTTTTCAATCTCACTGGACAATGCCCTTCATCCTGTATTCTGCAATCCAGCTAAACTAACTTTCTCTTTGTCCCTCAGATGACACTCTATCCCATTTTTGTTCCTTTGCACTTCCAAGTTGAGAATATGAATTGCCATACATGTGCCTGGAATGTGTTTTCCCCTTCCCTCTACCTCAGACTACCCTTATTTTTGAACACTGTATCAAGTTCTATTTTAAGGAAAATTAATCTGGCCAGTGTGCAGGATGGCATGGAAAAGAGAAATAGGGAGAACCCTTAGGAGATTACTGTCCATTGAGCTATGAATAGAGTCAGTCAAGATAAACTTGGAGTAGGATGATTAAGTGGACAAGAAGATTATCTCAGTTTGGCCTGCAAAGCATAGGTGGGGTAGAGAAGATTTTGAACTATTTCCAACAGACCAGCTGACTTCCACTGCCTTCACTTCTACACATTTTTACTACACGTTGCTTTTATTTGGAAAAATGTGTGCAACTAAAGATAGAAAAGGAAAGAGGTTTAAAATAACAGCAGGAGTAAGAGGACAATACTTTCTAGCTGAAAGACATAAGAACAAGTTAATAAGGGAAAAAAAGAAGGATCCTTCTTCATTAGTTTTAAAAAGAGGACAAACGTTGGGCTCAAAATGTGCTATGTGATCCCGAAAACCAGGGGATAAAACCATAAGAAAAGTAATTTCAAGATAAACAAAGGAAGAAATGAACAATAAATTTTGTGTTTAAAAAACATAGTATAAACTTTAAAACTAGAAGAGACCTTAAAGATCATACATCAACCTTGCTATTTGACAGATGAATTTTCCTCTTTTTCTCCTCCCATCCAAGGCAAGGGTAGGTGAGGGAGACATTTAGTAAAATTAGAAAGAGACTGGTAAAGAATGGGGATACATGCAGGGACTGGACCTAGGATGTCATTAAGATAGGGAACTACAGCAGTTATGAAAAAGGAAATTCCCTCTAACAAGGGCATGTTAGCTCACCTACAATGTGGAGCCTTGGAGTTGTGTAGAACTTTCAGTGGAACCAGATTAAAATGTAATTCGGAAATGTTTAACTAAATAAACAAAAAGACAACAGAACGTGGTTTTCCTAAGTCAAGATGCCACATTTAAGTGGTCCCCTTTCTATTTGAGTCTGACACTACTAGCACTGAGGGATCTGGTGTCCAGGATCATAGAGTCAGTATGTGCCTTGACTTGAATCTAAGTCTTCTTGGTTTTGAGGCCACACTTGGAATGGGGATAATGGGGTGAATTTGGGAAACTGGAGGTCTTAAATTTTCCAAACTAATTCTGATTTATTAACTCAGGCACCCTAAAGAAGGTACAAAAGGCATAATTATCTATAATAAATTAACTGCAGCCAAGTCCATCTCTTGCCATCTTTACCTTTCTTAACCTCTTCAAGGTATCGCTAATACCCTTAGGCTATACAGTTTTTCCAATACCAAATTTCAGCTTCTCTCTCCATCTTACTCCAATAGAAACTTTTATTGCAAGAATCAGGGAGATCCGTATTTATCTGATTAATCTACAATAACTTGTAAATGAATGACAAGTTTAGCTTTTTAGATATATATTTTTATTCAAATACATAAAAAAAAACTTTTGTAAAATTTTTTTAAGTTTTGAGTTTCAAATTGACAGGTTTAATTCTTAACAGGATAGCTAAACTTTAAAGAAGAAGCTTAAAAACAAAAGAGGCAACACATCATCTGTTTCTCCTTAACACCCCTCTTCTGCAAAGGGCTATGAGGGGTTCAGTCAAACCATGTGATGCTTGGAGAAGAAAATTAGCTGGCAAAACTCCTCCCTGAGAATGTTAGAAATTCATGACTCTGAGAAGGAGAGGGGTTCCTGTATTTTTAGCACTTACTCTTTGTAATTCAATTCCACCACGGGCATCTTATTGTTGCACTTCTGCTTCATTTCAACACCCACATAAAAACAACAGCTTTGAGAAAACCCTCTAATTTAAGAATAGCAAAGATTTCAGCTTGGCACTAAACTCTTCTGTGCATCATGGAGACTAAGAGATACAACATTCTCAGTACCTTGTCCCTTAGGTTCTCTCAATAATGCCCTGGTGGTCACCTAACAATATGGGTAGAGACCTTCTCTGTCTGATTTATGCAGTGACCCTTCTGCTCAAAGACCTACTATCAAGAATGCCTATAAAGATGGTTATCATCTTCTTTGTCTTTCTGGGATTGCCATGGTTAATCAATTCACCACCTGGTAACTGTGAGGATGAAACAATGCATGACTTATAAAAAATGGCATAAATGAAGCAATATAAACTTGTCAATTGAGATTAGACTGAAGAGGGAAAGATAGCCTTGTCATGAGAGCAAGAGACAGCATCCTAAGAGATAAAGAAACCACTCCCAGGGGCGGCTAGGTGGCCCAGTGGATAAAGCACCGGCCCTGGAGTCAGGAGTACCTGGGTTCAAATCCAGTCTCAGACACTTAATCAAGAAACCACTCTCCTCCCTCCTCTCCTCCCTCCCCTCACCCAGTGTGCTGGATGGACACGTCCGGGTACATTATATATTTGGGGGAGAAAGAGAGCATATTTTGCCACATCTGAGATTCTTTGTTCTATAATTTTTGGTATCCTCTTTATTCCAGTTTTCTGGTATACAAAGCAGGATGGAATTCTTAAGTGCTTTAAGAGAGGCAGCTTTCATAGAGTTATCAAGTGGTGGGGCAAGAAGAAACCCTGTCTTGGTTCAATAATATTTCATATGTTGTTAACAAAGCATTGTTTAACTACCTGACAAACTCAAAATGTAACTTACCCTCTAGCTCGTCCTACTACATCCTTCTTCTCCAGCCAGAGTTGTCCTTGCTTATAAAGCCCTCGGTCATCAACAGCATTATTGTCTCCTTTGGTTAAAAACTTGACATGTCCATCTTGCCTTATAAATAAAAGGAAAATCTCAAATCATTAGGTTGTAAGTGTGATAATGTGTCATTTGAAAATAAAAAAAACCTGTCTCAGTCATTTATCAATGTTCCTATGAAGCTTAATAGTTGGAAAATATTTTGAAATAATTTCCTAACATCAAAACTAGATTTTAGATGTATTAAAATGAAGTTGTTTACAGGTTTTCCTAAAAATGGCTGTGTGTTAATAGTCAGGAGCACTAGTAGTTATTTTACAATGTGAAAACTTTTGCTTTAACCCTTTTAAATATACAAGTTTCTAATAATTTTTACATTAAATTATAAATAAAAGACTCAATTAACTTCTATTTTGTTCAAAGAAGTTTGGATAAACTCCCTTGTTATTTTAGGGAGAAGAAAGGTGACTTCAGACCCCTATATATATTCTACTACTCACCAAGATTTCATATCAAAAGCTAGCTCTCTGGGAGGAGTTAAAACTGCAGACAAAACAAAATGGGAAGGTGTTGCAAACACTAAAGACAGAAATGTGCAAACAGGCATAGAAAGAAAAAGTGATGCCACTTATAAAAATGCAAATAAATACAGAGAAAAATCATCCAGAGAAAGTTATTCAAAGGAGGTGATAAAAAGAACATCTGAAAATATGTAGGGGGTGAAAGAAGACAGATGCCAAGAAAGGACTGGCTTCAACAGGGATGACTGAGGTTGTTGTAGCAATAAAAATACCACCAAAAACACCACCAAAGTAGGAAATAAGGTAAGTTACTGGAAGGGGAAAACTGGCAGATGGGAAAGGTTTTTTATTGGTGGAGGGAGTTGAGAGAGGGAAGAACACAGCTGATCTTGATTATTTCCCTCCTTATGGGAGGTCAACCATTGATGGATGGGGATACATTCATACAGTTTTGTCAAAAGAGCTTTTTGACACTATTAAATGCTTAACATCATAAAATCCTGAGAAACTCAAATTACTTATGAGTAGCCCTTCATTTTCCAGTGATGGTGGGTCAAGGGAGGAGGCAGAGAATGTCATTTTCTCTAAGTAGGGAAAACAAGATGCAGAAAAGTGTAGTGATTCACTCTCCTCCACTAGGCTGGTATCAGAGTCTAAGTCAACGGAGGAGCCTGAATCAGACCCAAAAATGCATGCTCACCCGACCATCACATCTCTTGTAAACTTAACATTTATATGAAGCCTCTGCTTTGGATTAAAAACTATTCAGGAAAATGTCCTCCAAGTTCTATCTGCAATATCTCAGTACAAAGAGGCCAGAAACAGCAAAATGAAGCAAGGGATTACCAATGAGAAAATAGCTGAGGGGGAGGCTAGGTGGCGAAGTGGATAAAGCACCAGCCTTGGAGTCAGGAGTACCTAGGTTCAAATCCAGTCTTAGACACTTAATAATTACCTAGCTGTGTGGCCTTGGGCAAGCCACTTAACCCCATTTGCCTTACAAAAAAAAAAAACCTAAAAAAAAGAAAAAAGATCTAAATGGCTTATTACACTACATACATTTCACATTTTTTTTTATGACAGAACACATCTAAAATTTTTTTTTCAATCATCAAGCATCTATTTTTTCTCCTTCCCATCCCCTCCATCTCCACTGGAGGAAAAACACACACACACACACACACACACACACAATAACCCTACCTTTGTAACAGATATAGTAGAACACATCCTCAGTCATACAACTGACTAAAAACCACAAATACAAGTTCCAACTGTTTACTGACTATAAAAAAAAAAAGCATTTATTTAGCAAAGTGCAGCCTTTACAGGCTTTTCTGCAATGAGATGCAAATGTTCAAGTTCCTATCCATTAATTCATATGCATTTACTGAGAGGTTCCTATGTACCAGGTACTGGAGCTAAGGAAGCACTGGGAAAACAAAGAAAAGGCAAAAACAGTTAAAAAAAAAAAAGCCTTGAGCTCTAACCCTCAAGGAACTTAACATTCTAATAGGAGAGGAAAAACTAGATAAATACTAGGCAGATTGAATGTAATTAGGTAGTAACAGCTGGAGGAGTAGGGGAAGATCAGGAAAAGCCCCTTGAGGAAGGACTGAGATTTAAGGAAGGCAGAATTTTTTTTTTTAAGAGAGATAACCGGGGCAGCTAGGTGGTGCAGTGGATAGAGCACTGGCCCTGGAGTCAGGAGTACTTAAGTTCAAATCCAGCCTCAGACATTTAATAATTAAATAGCCCTTCACAGAGTCCAAATGGAAACTGGATTGTGAGATCCATTCAGACAATACAATTCAGACATTGTATTGAAGAGATCAAGCCCCAAATACTACAGGATTGCCTCAATGAAATCTATGACCACTTAAAAGAAAGAAACTCAAAAATCTTCACAGGAAAATCAAATCATAGGAGAAAATACACTGTTTATATATACATATTAATACATATATCTTAGGTACTACACAAATGGCTTAGTTAGAAAAAGGGAGATTGATAATAAAAACTATAACATTTAGTGGGATCCTTAAGAGAGATTGTCAGCTAATAACTAAAAAAGAACAGAAGATGAGGGTATCCTTCAGAGAACACTGAAGGATGGTTTGGGTTTTTTTTTTCTTTTAAAATTAAATCATTTCTAACTCTTAGAGTAGATAACAGATTTTCTATAACAACAGATAAGATAAAGGATAGAGAACACAATGGACTTGAAATAATTCAATAAGTCAGAAGACTGACTCTTGGCTTCATTTAATATCTTTGTGGTCTTGGTCAAATTACAACTTCCCTGAGTCTCAGCTGACCTACCTGTAAATTGGGGAATAATATTTTTTTTATCCTATCTCACAGCATTACTATGAAATTCAAATGAGATACAAATATATAAAGTACTTTTCTGATGGAAGATTGGTAATATCAAATCATTCAACTAACGCCTGTTGAATCCATTAATCTATATACATTTACTAAGAGGTTCCTATGTCCCAGGTACTGAAGCTAAGGAAGCACTGGGAATACAAAGAAAAAGCAAAAACAGTTTTAAAATCCCTGTTATGTAAAAAAATACCAAATCAAATAAAAACAGCTAAGACATAGTCCCATCAGTCATAAAACTTACAGTATGTTTTGTTTTTTTTCAATTTTTTTCAAGGCAATGGGTTAAGTGGCTTGCCCAAGGCCACACAGCTAGGTAATTATTAAGTGTCTGAGGCCATATTTGAACTCAGGTACTTCTGACTCCAGGGCCAGTGCTCTATCCACTGCGCCACCTAGGTGCCCCAACTTATAGTATGTTAAAGAGACAGAATACCATATACAATACTATATGATAAATTTAATGCAAAACTGACTGTACTGGGAAGAACAAAATGCTAATTCAAGGTCCCAGGAAATATTGGGGGACAGTTTTGAGGGCATAAAAGGGGTTAAACCTTGGCAAGAATCTGGACCACTCAGTTCTTCATCTAAGAACTAAGAGCAATAAAGAATGGAGAATAGGTAAAGAACTGAGATGTGTAGAAATGGAAAACAGAAAACTCATTATGAATGGATGGTCTTAATCTTAGTGAAACAGGAAAGGCAAGTATTCCATAGATGAAATGAGAACACAGGAGAAGGGCTAGGGGCTTAAGGAGAGAAAAGCTATTTTGGGGAACGAAAGCATTTGATTTGATAAAAGAATGAAATGGCTCAGTAGTAATGAAAACCCAGTCAAGGTTATGAATTATAAATCAAATGGGAATAAACAGTTCAATTTCAGTATCCCTTCAGCAATATTAGACAAGTGCTTAGAGTTTCCCTGGGAGACCTAAAATTTAGGTATCCAAACATTTAATCCTTCTCAAAATATTCTTCCAATCAGCTCTTCCCAATTTGTCTTTTCTTCTCTCACATTTACCCAGCTCCATTCTAGGTCAGCAGGGCAAGAACAGAGGTTAGCCTGTTATGTGCAGATAAAAACTTCAGGTTCCTCCTCTTTTTACTGCAGAGAGTTTTCTGTTCATATTGCAATATCATGTTGAGGACAGGTTGCAAGTCTACACTGTTGACTGGGGCAGGAACACAAGGATGCCACTCTATGACTGCAAGTTGAAATTATAACTGAAGCTGACAATCAGACGACTTTTCTCTTTTAGTTCAAAGATGATGTGATGATGAGCTGTGTATTTCTCCAAATAGCTTTTAAAATTACTAATTACAACAACTTTGCAATATATAGTATTATACAAAATTATAAGTGACCAAAACCTAGGGGTGGAATGAATTAATATATAGAAGTGATTTGTATGTATTAAGTGTCATAAAAGACATCATATATTTCCTGGGACAATGGAAAAGGTGGGCCTGTCAGGTGACAGGAAGTGATAACAGATGCAAAATCCAACTGTACAAATATGCATAAAAAGTTAAAAGCAAAAATTCTTTTTGGGGGGTTCCAGAAACTTGGTTCTAATCTAAAATTGTTTTTTCTAATTTTTAAAATTAGTTTTTGAAAATTTTGAGTTCCAAATTCTCTCCCTCCCACTAGATCCTTCCACACTCATTAAGAAGGCAAGTAAGATTATATCAATTATATATTTCTATATTATCCATGCTAAAAAAAATAAACCAAAAAAGTATGCTTAAATCTATTCAGAGTTCAGGGACAGCTAGGTGGCACAGTAGATAGAGCACTGGCCCTGGAGTCAGGAGTACCTGAGTTCAAACCTGGCCTCAGACACTTAATAATTATCTAGCTGTGTGGCCTTGGGCAAGCAACTTAACCCCATTTGCCTTGCAAAAATCTAAAAAAAATCTATTCAGAGTTCATCCATTCTCTCTCTCTCTCTCTGGGGGTGGACATTTTTCATCCTGAATCCTTTGGGACTATCCTGGATCTTGGATCATTGTATTGATCAGAACAGCTCAGTCTTTAATAGTTGATTATCTTTACAATATTGCTATTATTGCAAACAATGTTCTTCCAGTTCTGTTTACTTTAGTTTGCATCATTTCAAACAAAATTTCCCAGGTTTTTCTAAAATCATTCCCTTTGTCATTTCGTATAGCACAAAACCACAATCATACACCATAACTTGCCTAACCATTTCCCAAATTGTAGCCATCCACTTCTTGGTTTCAAATTCTCAGTCATCACAAAAAGAGCTGCTGTAAATATTTTTTTTTCTTTGACATCTTTGGAATTCAGACCTAGTAGCAGTATTGCTGGGTGAAAGAGTATACAGTTTGTAGACCTTTTGGCATGGTTTCAAATTGGCATCCAGAATGGTTGGATATGAACTTGTTTCCAAAAAATACTTTGATACCAGTATGGCTGATTTCCTCTATAATCCAATGTATTATATTTATGCATTTAAAAGCATTATTTTGAGGTCTAAAAGCTTCAATAGCCATGATACCAAAAAATGTCAAGAAATCCTAACTTAGATTTTAACATATTAGATGAAACCTTGACGTGGGATTTATGAGAGCATACACACACACACACACACACACACACACATATATAAATATATGTATATATATATATATCTATATATATATCTATATATCTATATGAATCACATAGGATGAAAAAACATGGAAAGGCTGTTATTTGAACCACTGAGGAGAATATCCACACAGATGATATGAATGTGTAATAGTTCATTTACAAAAAGGATAATACAAAAGAATAAAACTATGTTATTTGTAAACATAAAAAGGCATTTCACATTAAGATAAAGAAAAGAAGGTAGGAGAGCTGAAGAAACAGAAGAGGAATCAAGAAGACTTTCTTTAGCATCTTATTCCCCATCCTTTTTCCTAGCCTGACAAGTTCATCTCTATTATAAAGCAATCCCCTACCTCTACCTGCACCATTTCAACCTTGCCTTATCTACAGCTTAAAGCAGATAATTAATAATAAAAAAAAACTAAATGACCACACTACTAAAAGTAACACATAGGAATTAGGGGAGTCAAAATCATATTCTTTAAGTTGAACCCCTTAAGATGACAAAGTAAATCACTAAAAGAACAAGCTTTTAGCTGCATATCAGTGTGAAATTTTTATAATTGCACGCAAAAGGAAAAAATTTTGGTTTTTTTTTTGTTTGTTTTTTGCAAGGCAAACAGAGTTAAGTGGCTTGCCCAAGGCCACACAGCTAGGTAATTATTAAGTGTCTGAGACTGGATTTGAACCCAGGTACTCCTGACTCCAGGGCCGGTGCTTTATCCAAGGAAAAAGTTTTTAAAAAAAAATAAATTGTGATGTTGTCTCAACATAAGGATTGTCTTTTAAACATATTTTTTATTTTATTTTTTTGAATTATAAAGATTTTACTTATTTTGAGTTTTTTAAGTTTTCTCGTTATCTTAATTCCCTCCCCACCACCCCACAGAAGGCAATTTGCCAGTCTTTACATTGTTTCCATGGTATACATTGATCCAAATTGAATGTAATGAGAGAGAAATCATATCCTTATGGAAGAAACAAAGTATAAGAGATAGCAAGCTCAGACAATAAGATATCTGGTTTTTTTCCCCTAAATTAAAAGTAACAATCCTTGGTCTTTGTTCAAACTCCACAGTTCTTTCTCTGGATACAGATGGTATTCTCCATAGTAGACAGCCCCAAATTGTTCCCGATTGTTGCACTGATGGAATGAGCTAGTTCATCAAGGTTGATGATAGCCCCATGTTGCTGTTAGGGCATACAGTGTTTTTCTGGTTCTGCTCATCTCACTCAGTATCAGTTCATGCAAATCCCTCCAAGCTTCCCTGAATTCCCATCCCTCCTGGTTTCTAATAGAACAATAGTGTTCCATAACATACATATACCACAGTTTGCTAAGTCATTCCCCAACTGAAGGACATTTACTTGATTTCCAATTCTTTGACACCACAAACTGAGCTGCTATGAAAATTTTTGTGCAAGTGACGTTTTTACTCTTTTCCATCATCTCTTCAGGGTTTGGACCCAGTAGTGGCACTGCTGGATCAAAGGGTATGCACATATTTGTTGCCCTTTGGGCGTAGTTGCAAACTGCTCTCCAGAAAGGTTGGATGAGTTCACAGCTCCACCACCAATGTAAAAGTGTCCCAGATTTCCCACAACCCTTCCAACAATGATCATTATCCTTTCTGGTCATATTGGCCAGTCTGAGAGGTGTGAGGTGGTACCTCAGAGAAGCTTTAATTTGAATTTCTCTAATAAGTAATGGTTTAGAGCAATTTTTCATATGACTGGATTGCTTTGATCTAAAGTGTCTTTGCATATCTTTTTTGACCATTTGTCAATTGGAGGAATGACTTTTTAAAAAAAATTTGACTCAGTTCTCTGTATATTTTAGAAATGAGTCCTTTGTCAGAGACATTAATTGTAAAGATTGCTTCCCAATTTACTACATTTCTTTTGATCTTGGTTACAGTGGTTTTGTCTGTGCAAAAGCCTTTTAATTTAATGTAATCAAAATCATCTAGTTTGTTTTTAGTGATATCCTCCATATCTTCCTTAGTCATAAACTGCTTTGCCTTTCCTTAATAAGTTGCCTTTCCTTAAATACTTCTTAATAAGCTCAACAAATTTTGAAAAGTTTGTGAAAACATATCTCTGATACTAGGAAATACAGAACTGGTCAGACCAGATCAAGGCCCTGACAATTTTACATATAAACTAATGTCACTTTCTCTACAGTAAGGGAGCCCAGAGAATATTGTTTACAACTATGTCTTTTTTGATTATTTTAACAACTGCATACTGTAATAGTTCCAAAGAAATCACAAAAATCCCTTGGGGGCAGCTAGGTGCTGCAGTGGATAGAGCACTGGCCTTGCAGTCAGGAATACCTGGGTTCAAATCTGACCTCAGACACTTAATAATTACTTAGCCATGTGGCCTTGGGCAAGCCACTTAACCCCATTGCCTTGAAAAAAAAAAATAAAAAAAATTAACAGTAAGGAAAGGACTGACCCTTGTGCACTTTCAGCAAGAAGGGAAGGACATAGTTGCAACTCTATGGGTGGGTATAGTTTGTACTCCACCTGTGACTGACTAAATTGGGTAGGAGGGTGCCAAAATCCCTGGAAGGGGGAGTCTGTCAACCAAGTAATTTATATTCAGCTTGGGCTGAGAGCCAAGAATCCACTCCACCCCATTCTTCTAAGGGACCTGTTAGAGAAAATTTCACTTCAATTCTTTGAAAGAATAGGACCAGCGGTTCTCACAATATCTGAAGGCAATATGTGAAATCAGTATTTATAATCATTTGGCAGAACTTTCTCTTCTTCCTTCCTCCAAATCAAATCCAGTTTTTCAGTAGTTCAGAGTAACTACATACGCAAGATATTCTTAGCCATAATAAATGAAGAGTCTATACTTGTGTACTGATTCATCTCATTAATACTCAAACACATTATATACTATAAAGGGCAGTTTTGGAGGCAAGTGAACTCAAGATTTTCCCCCTCCCCTACCAATAAATTCCAGACCATAGAAAAACTCTCCCTCCCCCAATGCCACACTTGGAAGTTCTTTCCTTAGTCATCCTCCCTTCCCCCTTTAGAAGCCCTTTCCTATCCCCACTGTTATACTTCCTTTACCTCTCCTTGACTAACTCACATATCATATCCTTCCATAACTAGGTCTTGGAAAGGCTGCTGATCCCTGATCTAGTTAGATTATGGTATCTTTGTGGAGATCAGCAAGCAGATAGGTGAAGAGAGAATACTGGCATAAAAGAATGGGGGAGGGGAGGAAGGAGAGGGGTTTAGTGGCTTGCAAGTTCAACGAGTAAATAATGTACCAGAAAGCTAACATGAGCTGAGACTTCAGTGAGATGGTTTCCAGGACTTGGGATATGTAAGTACCATTCTATCCTAGTCATGTCATAACTGGAGAATTGGGCTCAATTCTGGACTTCTTATTTTAGGAAGGACATTGATGACCTGGGGAGAGAGCCATCCAGAGGAAGGTACTCAGGAATGGTGAAGGACTGGTTGTTAAATCATAGAGATTAGGGCAGGTGGAAGAAGGCAGGACAGAAGACTATCATTTAGAAGGGGGGAATATAACTTATTCTGTTGGGTCTTAGAGAGTAATACAAAAGGCAATGAAGAAAAATTGTAGAAAGGCAAAATGGTGCTCAATGCAAGGAAAAACATAATAATAAGCACTATCCAAAAGGGCTCATTATTTTTGAATGATAGTCTCCTTCTTAAAGTCCACAAGAAAAAGATGGACAAAGTGGATTAGAATATGAATTCTGGTTCAAATTCAGTGAGATGTAGTACCTTCCAATTCTGTGATTCTGGGAAAATAAAATCCAATACCACAAAAGACAGTGAAAATACTTGAATAATTCAAGCACCCATGCTTTGCACATCACATACCTTTCATGAATTTTCAAGACTCGGTGAACAATGGGAATTTCCCTTCCTTCTATTTTAAAGACAACAATTTCTCCTACTCTTATGGGATCTTCAATTCGATTGGTTAAAAAAAGAAGATCTCCTCTGTGAAATGCAGGTTCCATGCTTCCACTAGGGAAAAAAAGTGCAAAATCATTAGCAAAATGAAATACTTAGTTGAGCTTAAACATATTTCAAAATTAGATGACATAAAATTCAGCAAAAATACCTTTGGTATATTCATCCTCTATAATTACAACTGTAATATTTTCTTCAAACATGGCTTGGGCTTAAAATATAGTTTTCTCTAGCTGCCATCTAATGAGTTTTATACTAAAGGTTGTTACATCATTAGTCTTCATTTGAACTAGCCTATTTCAAGCACTATTACTTGGAGCTTTTTTGTATCTTGAAAATGGCACAATGTTACTAATTTCTTAACCTTTCTAAATTTCAAATGAATAACACAGTAGGAAAAGAAAGGATGAACTTTAAAAACACTGCCCTTATTACATCTGAAAATCACTAGATATATTCTGGTATTCAAATGAGCAATGGATCATCTTTGACTGCCAATTAGAAAGATATGGTTAAGATGACCTTATGGATTTAACTCAAGTGCTCATCAAGGCAAAAGAGCAGCTCGCCTAAGAAATCACATCTTTATTATCTCTTTGTCCCTGTTTTGCAAAGAGACACAAAGGTGGGAGAAAATGAATAAGGGCTGAAGAACAGAAAAGGTGGAAAAAATCAGATTAATAAGAGAAGGAACTGGATTTTCAGTTATTCTATGCAAATGACTTTTATCGGATACTCAAGACATTACATAAATTTGCCTATGAATTCTGGTGACAGGAGTGGATTTTCAGGTCTTTACAAATGTACTTCAAAGGGTAATGTAAGGCATTAAGAGAATTCAATTCCATAAAGAGAAACTGCTTTTTCACTGTTCCCTTAACCTAGATTTCTAGGTAAAATTTCTAATAGCCTTAGTTTTCTTCATCACTGATTAATAAATTCTCTTTTAGACCCACACTATGAATTAGTATCCCATTAGCTATAATTTTCTTAAGTTCCCAAGTCTTCCCTCTAGTATCTTCAGGTCAGAGTTGAAGTGGCACTAGATTTGTCTGGGAGAATGGGGGGGGGGGGGGGGGGGAAGAGGATCAAGTAAATAGAAAGGGAACTAAATTAATGAGGAAGTTTAACATGCCCTCAAACTGAAGCCCTAGCCTCATTTGTTATGTATAACTTTTCACACTACCATGTTAGGGAAAAATGGTTTTGCTTCTTGAAGATGACACCCCTGCTTCCCCTTTCACTTCCATCTTGTACCCTGTTTCCTTCACTGCAGTGACTTCTCTGCAAAATACTACCTCAATTCAGAGTTTAAACTGCATAACCTAATTCACTCCAGGGAAGAAATTTCTGGTTTAACTTAAAGGGATATGATCTCCTTAAATGTGTATGCTACAGTTTATTTGATTCATTAACCAATCTCTTGCAAACTGCATTTTACACCCAAAATGGACTACTCTATCCCTGTAGGTCAAAACTTAAGAGAATCTTAGTTCTGCTTTATTGGTTTTCACTTCTTATTTCTAAGCATTAGAACTAAATCTTAGGGGGAAAACATTAGAAAGGAAGGAGAAAATAACTGTTTTTAACCTGAAAAATGAAAACATTTTAGATTATAAATTTTTTTTTAATTAAGCATTTAAAATACTTAAGGGATTTCTACATGGTTTTAATTCAGGAGGAAATAATTGGACAGATATCTTCAAATATTACACTACATGATTTCTGGACTTAATTGATGTTTCTTTCCCACAAAAGAAAAGTCCCTTACAGACAGAAACAGCACAGGGTTCCTTGCACAAAGTAAATACTTACTGTTTTCTGAATTAAGCCATTGGCTTCTAATGTGTTACAGGATGTGGCAGTTGAATTCAAGGCAGATAACCTGAGCATTTGAGAAGGACTGGTTCAATAGGCTGGCCCAGAAGAGCAGGCTATGATCAGTATGCACATGCAGACAGTTGTGGGAATCTTCAGAAGATCCACAGAGGATGTGAGTCCACTAGAGAATTTGACTCAGGCCCTATCCCAGGGGGCTATTTCAGGTGATTATTGTGATTGTGATCCATGTGTATTCCTCCTGGAAGCAATAACCACCCTTTATGTGTATTTTAAATGCATTCTGGTATGCTTGGAAAAAGCAAAAGAGTTTGAGAAATGTGACCCTTTATACTTGTCTAACAGGGAAAAAAATAAAGAATTTCTAGACTGGCTAGAAGAAATAATAATAATTAAAAAAACTAACCAACTAGGAAGATATTACTAAATAGGAAGTAGAAAGAAATTAAACCACTGTCAATTAACTGTGTTGGCATGGAAATGCTAGGCAGAAAGCAAATAGTTAAATTCTGAGCCTTTCTATAGTAGAGTATATCTTGAGTTATACTGGTTTGTTATTTATTCTAAAGAAAAAAGTTTTTATAATATTCCCTGCTATTCTTTCTGAGAAACAGTCCTGAGAAAAGTCCTCCTTTATAAATCCAAGCTTTTCACCCTGCTAGTGGCTTATCCATTAGAAAGAAAGCCTACATTCAATAACCATGCACCTAGGAAACAAAACTTCTCCATCCTTTATCATCCTCAGTCATTGTGAAATTCTTTCACCATTCAAACCAGAGTTCATAACCAGTGCCACAAACTGCATCAGTTGTATGACAGAAGAATGTGTCACAGAACAAAGATGTAGTCACTAGGAAAGATGAAACCCTGCAAAGTACTACTCCTGTATAAAAAATCATGAGGTTCTTTTAAAAAAAAGGTAAGCCATGCTCCAAAGAACAGCGAGGTCTATTTACTGGAACTAATACATACAAACCCAGGAGTGGATCACAAAGGAAATTAGTATTAGGAGACATTGAGCCACATGTATATATGGCACAATAAACTTCTGAGAAGTCTGGATGTATCTAAGATGTATCAACCCTGCCAACAATTACTTCTTCAATGCAAAAATGGAAAGAGGAATAATGACATCAGAAAGCTTAGAAAGAATATTTATGGGTTATAAAGGACTTGATAAAAAAATTGGGGTGGATGGGGCAGAGTTGGAGCATTAATCATCTTTTCTCTTTGGAAAGGAAAAGGAGAATATTAGAAATAAACAGCTGTTAAATAGTAGAAAAGGATTTTTTTTCCTTCAACCAAGTATTAAAACAACAGAATGATGGAATCTTGATTAGGGACTTGCTGATCTCATCAAGGTTTAAGCTGAAAAGAAAGGAAGACAAATATCTTTCTAAAATTGTTTTATGTAGAAAACAAATACCTCCACATAATTATAACTATTAGATGGCAACAGATATTAAAAAAAAAGGAAAAAGAATGGTAGAGAATATGCCCAGTAATTTATAGACAATAACCAGAATAAAGTTCTGTACTTGGAATTAGCAACACCTGAGTTCAAATTCTACCTTAGCAACTTACTAGCAAGGTGACTCTGGACAAGTCACTTAGCCTCTGTTAGTCTCAGGGTCCTTGCTGGTAAAATGGAATAATAGTGCCTCTCTTACAGGATTGTTATAAGGATCAAATGAGATAATAAAGGTAAAGCACGATGAAAATTTTAAGGCCTTAGATGTCTATATTCCAAAATATAACAGATGGATACTTTTTTAAAGTGAACAGAAAATTTTAACACAGGCAAAAATATATGACCTTGTTTAAGACTCACAAGCAGAATACAGTAATGTAAGGGCATAGTTTATTCAAAGGAAACAGCTGACAGGAAAAATGAATGTAGGATTATAAGTCAAAAATATATACATTACACTTGGATAGAAATCTATGAACTTGAAGCAGGAGAAGCTATTTAAATGCAGATAAAATGAGAATTATAGGAATATCTAACTCATAATCACAAGGGAGAAATGAATTCATATCTTAAAACTGTGAGGCATGCAAGAGATATAAATAAGACTTTTTTGGAATTTTCATTCCCTAGATATCTAATGAAAGCTGACCATTCAATTATCTGATGACAATTTCATCTTTCAAAAGGATGAAACTGCAAGGAAAACTGCTGATTGGATCTAATTCTCACCTACTAGAACTAGTTGGTTGAGGGGATTAATGACAACTGAGGGAGAATGTGACCCTGGTGAGTCAGAATTGTGATTACTAAGGAGAGGAGCTCCAGACATAGACCAAATCATTTATTTATTTATTTTTATTGTGTGTGGGTTTTTTTGGTTTTTTTTTTTGCAAGGCAATGGGGTTAAGTGGCTTGCCCAAGGCTACACAGCTAGGTAATTACTAAGTGTCTGAGGCCAGATTTAAACTCAGGTCCTCCTGACTCCAGGGCTGGTGCTCTATCCACTACACCACCTAGCTACCCCTCAAATTATATCTTAAAATTTAGGAAAGCAGATTTCAAATAGTTGAGGGCAAAAACAGGTCTAGTGTGATGACTTGACTCTGAAACTAGAGTTCTTAACTTTTTATGGCATAAACAGTTTGGTGAAAATGATTGATTCCTTCTCAGAATAACATTTTCAAATGCATAAAATAAAATACACAAGATTGCAAAGGAAAGCAATTTTACTGATAAAGATTTAATATATATATATATATGTCTCTGTGTTTATGCATACATGTATGTATGCATCTATATTTATTTCATGAACCCCAGGTAAAGAACTCCAGTTCTAAAAAAAAACAACAAAACTGCCCACAGGGGATAGGAAGAGGAGACTGATAAGAATGAAATTCTGATGGCAAGATCTTAATGAAGAAGGGATGAAGGAGGAAAAATGACAGATGTAGTTGCACAAAGACTGTTCTCTGGAGCACCAATTTTAAAACAATTTTAAACATAAAACAAGTTATGAAAGCAATTTATGTAACCAAGATAACTACAAATGCCTGACACTAAGGCACTTGAATCATGTCAAAAAGACTAAAGACAAGAATGAGTTGAGACTTGCAGAAAATGTTAAGAACAAAAAGAACTTTGTAAAAGCAACGTTTGAAGGGAGAATAATATGTAACAAAGAAAAGTCTAAGTCCAATTCATCAAAGAGAAAGAACTATTAATACTCCTGTTTCTATATTCTATCAAGAAGAATGATATTCTGACTTTTAAAAGAAATTAAAACTCAAGATAGGTGAAGTAACAGAGATGAACTGCATTAAAGGGTGCTAAAAAAACTGCAGAAGTAGTACTAGCAATCTTTAACAAATCATGAAAAAGGGGAATAGGCATATGGCCCATTTTTCAAAAATGGTCAGGAGACAGATTTTTACAAACTACAGACTGGTGAGCTTAATATTCATTCTCAGAAGAATTCCATAATTAATTGTTAAAAGCGAAGTAGTCACAAGAACAGTATGGATTCCTTAAGAACAATTTAACCTCCTTTCCCTTTTTGACAGGGTTACTAGACTGGTAGAACAGGAAAATCTGTTAAGACACAGAATATCTAAAATGACTTGTCAATTCAAGAAAATCTCTCATGATATCCTTATAGGAAAAATGTAGAAAGATGGCCTAGCTGGCAACGGTGTTTCATGGAATCATAACAGATTGAATTAATGAACTCAAAAAATGGCTAAGTGAGCTGTCTGGCCTTATTCTGTTAGACAGTTTTGGCAGTGTCTTGGGAAGATCCATTTGGCATACAGATCAAAGTTACAGATGACAAAGCCAAAAAGAGACAGCTAATATAGTGGACAAAAGATTCAGGAGATAAGAGACTTAGCTGACTTAATAGACCATCTCTAGCAACAGCACATTTAATGATAAATGTGAAGTCTGGCACTTAAAATTTAAAAACCATTTGCAAAAAAGATAGAGCTGGATAGCAGTTCATGTGCAAAAGACTTATGGGTTCTTATGAACTTCATGCTAAATTAGAGTCAATAGTGAGATAGAGCTGCCAAAAAAAGCTAATTTGATCTTGGGGTGGCTACATTAGAAGAAGTATAATGTCCAGAACAAGAGAGCATTTATATTCTGGTTAGATGATATCTGGATAATGTGTTCAGCTCTGAAGACCAAATAAGGGACACTGACAAACTGTACTATGTCTAGTGGAGGATAACCAAGATTGTAAGGGACCAAAAACCATTCTATTATAAGGAAGATAAATTGAAAGAAATAAAGGTGTTTAGCTTAAGGAAAGAATGATTTAACAGGGAAATATATCTGAAGGACCATAAAAATGGAAGATTAAGTTATTGTGCCAATTAATGGTTATAATATTATTTAACAACATTATAACAATTAATAATTGATAATAAATAATAATCAATTAAATTAAATTCTGTGATTCCAGAACGCAGATGTAGAGCCAAGAGGTGAAAGTTACAGAAGCATTCCTAAGAATAAGAATTGTTCAAAAACAGAATGTGCTACCTCATAAGATAGACAGGATCTTTTAAGTGGAGGTGTTTAAGCAGGGTCTGGATAACCATTTGCTCAGAATCTTATAAAATGGAGATGTCAGCCATGCAACCCACAACATTCCCAAGTAGTGTCCCAAACCAGATTATTATGTAGTTCCTATCTGAATTTAATGTATTGTAGTCGTAATAAAAAAGGAAATCTATAGATGTTCATTGTTTTCTAAATCAACACTTGACCCACAGAATCCCTATGTATATTTTAGCAGCCCCCATTTCTTTATTTTTATGAGTAAAAAGTCAATGCTCTTTCTTTAAAAAATGAAATGAATTCTACTGCCCACATATTTACCCTGCCTCTGGCCTATGAAGCTCACATTTTTGCTTTTCTTCTCCCAATGTGGGAAGGTTTTCAAATAGCCAAAAAAGGTTTATGTGGCATAGAAATGGAGTAGCCCCCAATTTCTATTTGAGCTTGACACCACTAAGATAGACGACATTGATTTTTAAGATTTAAGAATCTTTCTAAACCTAGTTTATATCTAGCTCAGAAAAAAAAGTTGGGTAGGATCATCACAACAATAAAGCAAGAAAATAGCTACAGTATTAGATTTTTACATTTCTAGTACATCAAGGACAAATGGACCACTCTAAGTCCAAAACACAAAATTAAGCTATAGCTCAGTCCACCATTGTTACAACTCAATTCAACAAATATTAACTATGTATTTATATGATTTTACACAATATGCTCTGTAATAAGATATAAAACCAAACATGACATAATTCCTGCTTCAAAGAAACTTATGGTCTACTGGGAGGGTCTACCATATACACTTATGAATAAATACAAAATAGTCTAAGAAGGGAGAAAATATTAATAAGTTGGGACATCAGGAAAGAAAACTTCATGGAAGAGGTGGAATTTTCACTGAGCCTCAAAAGAAGCCAAGGATTCTAAGTGGAAGAGAATCAGGAAATCAGTCAAGGTTGGGGTGGGAACTAACCTGAGGGAAATCATGGAAATTCCACCCATGAGAGATGGAATCTTGAGCTGGGGAATAGCTAGTAGATTAGTTTGGCCATAACGTGGAATAAATGAATAGAAATATTATTAATCAATCAACAGGCACATAAGTGCCTTTCAGTGATACAAAACCAAGTAATATAAACCAAATCTGGAAAGACGGATTGGAACTAGACTCTGAACTATGTTAAATATCTGGTTGAAGATTTAAAAAATTTTTAGTAGTGGCAATCTGGGAGCCATTAATGATTTTTCAAGGTAGGGAATAAGAGTGATCAGATCAGGGGTGGCTAGGTGGCATAGTGGATAAAGCACCAGCCTTGGAGTCAGGAGTACCTGGGTTCAAATCCGGTCTCAGACATTTAAATTACCTAGCTGTGTGGCCTTGGGCAAGCCACTTAACCCCATTTGCCTTACAAAAACCTAAAAAAAAAAAAGTGATCAGATCTGTGCCTTATGAAGACTATCTGGCAGCTCTGTAAAGGACAAATTCAAGAGGGAGAGACTAGTAGCAGGGAGTATTAGGATGCTATTTTATTATTCCAGATAAGATATGATAAGAGCCTGGACTAGGATAGTGCTGTGGGGCAGGTAAGTTAGATGTTGTGGCCAATTTACATGGCAAGTAATTAGGATGAAGAGTGAGAGAGAATTAATTGAGACACAGAGATTAAGAATCTGAGTAACTGGGAGGATGCCCTCAACACAATTGTGAAAGGATAGAGGGGAGAATAGTCCTAGGAGAATACATAAGATAAATTGTGCTTTGGAAACATTATAAGAGGAAGAGTTGTTGATCTTGTTAACTAACGACTTTCTGACTTGGCTCCAAAAAAGAAGAAACAAAGAAGCTGAAGTAGTCTGCCAGGAGTATCCACATATTAAAAGGCAAAACTGTAAATAACAATAACATTGCAATGTTATTATTGCAATAACACTACTATGTTTGTACCTCAAAGAGATCATAATAAAGAGGAAAAGACCCATATGTACAAAAATATTTATAGCGGCTCTTTTTCTAATGGCAAAGAATTGAAAAATGAGGGAATGCCCATCAACTGAGAAATGGCTGAACAAAAATGATATATGAATGTGATAGAATACTGTTGTTTGGTAAGAAATCATATAAGTAGGCAAACTTTAGAAAAGCCTGAAAAGACTTGCATGAACTAATGCTGAATGAAGTGAGCAGAAACAGGAGAACACTGTATACAATAGTAAAATATTAAGTGATGATCAACTATGATGGACTTCATTTTTCTCAATGACAATCTTTTTTTAAAAAATGTTTTATTTATTTATTTTCATATTACTACAATAATCTTTGTTGTGAAAGTAAACATAAACCTCCCTTCCCCCAAAAGATTGAGAAACCTCAAGAGAAATGAGGTGAGGTGGGGAGGGGGGAAGTGTATTTCAGTCTGTGATCAAATACCATCCACTGTCTCTGGGATGGATTGCATTCTTTATCATAAGTAAATAAGAGAGGTTGATTTAATATTTTTCCCTCAGTTGCTATTGTATTTCACTCCACTCCCATTTATTCTATTTTCTCTCTCCTTTCACCTTGTCCTTCCACAGAAATGTGTTGTATCTGACTACCCTCTCCCACCATCTCCCCTCTCTTCTATCTCCTATACCCCTCCCCACCCCTTGTCCCCTTTCTCCCATCCCTTTCTTCTCCTTTTTCCTCTAGGGTAAGCTGGATTTCTATACCCCATTGAATGTATATTATTTCCTCTCTGAACCATTTCTGATGAGAATGAAAGTTCATTCATTCCCACTCACCTTTCCCCCTTTCACTCCATTGCAAAAGGACCACGGATAATTCTAAGAGACTTTTGAGGGGAAAATACCAGATTGTCAGATTATTCACTGGGGGGGGGGGGGGGGGGGAGGAAGAGAGAAGGGTAGAAAAATGTGGAACTCAAAAGCTTACAAAAAGATGAATATTATCATATAGATATAGAATTCGCTATAGAATTTGACAGGAATTCAAATAAAAAGTCAAACAGCATGAAAGAAAAACCTTTTTTTTCTCCATTCTGATCATGTGTTCTAGTCTCTACTGACTAGCTTGTTCTCTAACTCTCTTGACAAACAATATTTAGTCTAAAGTCAGTTAAAAAGAATTTATCTCAGAGTAATATGTGAGAAAGAGGGAGAGACAAACAAAGATGTGAGAATTTCACAGCAGGGTTCATGTCTGAAATAGTCCTAGAAGCCACAAAATCTGGGGTTACCTCTCTACAAAGAAGTCTTTGTGCCTTCATCCCTCTTTCTTCTCATTCCGGAGTATGTACTGTTTATAATAAATCCTTCTGCTTTACTTGATTCTCTGTCTCTCAACTGTTAAATCTACATTCAGATTGTTAGACCTTTAATCATTCTATTCAATTTAACTTCAAATAAGTATAGGTCACAACTAAGAGAGAAGAACAACCATCACAAAACAATTAAAAAATGAATATTTAAAAATTACAAAGAATAGCTTTGCCCTGGAGAAGAAATATAAGGAAGACCAATCTCCTTACCACCTACTTGGCAGAGCAAAATAACTACAAGTGCAGTTAACTGCATATAATGTCAGATTTTTCAATGGTATTGTTGCATTTTTTTCTCCTTCCCCCCCTTTAAAAAAATTGTCATAAGCATTGTCTCTCTAGTAGGAATTAGGAAGGACATGGGGGAAAATTTAGCCCATATAAAAACAAAAGATATCAAAAAGTGTTATATACATAAGATTTTTATTGTTATCTTTTGTTTTTACATAGGATATTTGCTTAAGATCATAAAGTAAATAGTCTAGAGGGAAAATTCTGAAAAAATAGTAAAATTGGTCCACACCCTGTGTTGTAGAGTAGTAAGTTGTAAGTACTAAAGGGATAAATTCCGAGCTAGAAGATCCAAGTTCAGATCTTAGCTCTGCCATTTACTACTTGTGTGACTTTGTGGAGATTGGTATATTTCCAGTCACCTTTTGGATTTCAGTTTCCTCATCTGTAAAATGAGGGATTTGAACTAAATGGACTTGGTACCTTCCAATTCTAAATGTCATCCTAAGATTCCCTAAGTAATCATTTCAATGCAGTGTTGGGTTTAATAAGAATATGGATTACTGCTGAAATCATTATCACTGAAAATGGAAATGGTTTGACTAAAAACTTTTAATTCATAAAGACCTAAATAAGATTTCTTAGTCTAACCTATTAGGGCCTGGTAACAGGAATAATATTAATTTTTAAACAAGGGAAATAGGAAGAAGATCTATTGACAATAAAGAATCATGAAATATTTTAATTAAGAGTTTCATAAAAATAGTAGTTTTGGATACAGTAATCAAAAATGGAGAAAAATAAATTTGAAACAATGAACTAAGAGGCATCTCAGAATCCTACCTTTGCTATAGTTTCTTAGAGACTGCTCTTCTTAAAGACTTTGTTTAAACCACAACACAGCTACAACCTATATATAGAAGACACAGGGCCCCTGGGGCTCTAGAAAGGATAGCTATCAAAGTTATAACATCGAACAAGTCATTACTAGCTATCAACTTTCAGCTAGGCCCTCTGCAAGAAACAGAGGTAGGCTCCCAAAGGAGTGAAACATGTTGGTTATTTAAAATGTTTGTTTTTTTCTCCAGGAAGATTATTAGTTCAATGCAACTCCAAACTTTAAAAAAAGCAAGAAAAATATATTTTACCTGAGTACCACAACAATTGGACTTTCACTTCCAGTTACTACCATTAGTCCTTTCCAGATCATTAAAGCTGAGGAGACAATCATCCCAAAGTTTAGGACTTGATAATAGAGCTGTAAAAACAAGAGATGAGATAGTTATAGCTGTGCCTATGAAGGAAGATTATCTAGTATCCATGATAAAATTTCTGAATTCCCAAGTAGCTGCCTTCAGTAGGTCTTTTAAGTTCAAAAATTTCTCTAAAAATGGTTAATACCACATATTTTTCACCTAGTTTTTTTTCCCAGTCCCACCACACTTTCTCCCTTTTATTATCCATTTACAATTGTAGCCTCCTGGCCTCCCTGCTTCCAGTCTTAGTTTCAAGTCTTTCTTGTTAGATTAAATTTTCATCCAGTCACTTGCCCATTCAAAGACCTTCTTTGGATTTCAGGAGCCTCCCAAACCTGAACCCTATTTTAACTTTTTATCTCCTACTAGTACTCTATATTAACTTTCTAGGTGGCTTGGTGGCTAGGGAACTGAACCTAGAGGAAGGTCTGATTTCTTTTCTTTTTTTTTTTTTTGGCAAGGCAATGGGGTTAAGTGCTTGTCCAAGGTCACACAGCTAGGTAATTATTAAGTGTCTGAGGAGGGATTTGAATTCAGGTCCTCCTGACTCTGGGACCAGTGCTCAATCCACTGTACCACCTAGCTGCCCCAGAAGGTCTGATTTCAAATCTAGCCTTAGACACTTACTAGCTGTATGACCCTGGGCAAGTTACTTAATTTCTCTCAGTCTTAGTTTTCTCATCTGTAAAATGGGGATAATCAGACCATTTCATTCCCTCAGTTGTGAGCACAAAAAAATTTGTAGTTTTGCAAACCTTAAAGTGTTTTTATAAATGCTGGCTATTAGTATTACTTCAAGCAAACTGAGTAGCCATTCCCCAAGCCCCAAGCAGACCACATTGTCCTCTAAAACTGGAATACCCTGTGTCCCTCACTTTTTTCCATGATACCTGACATTTCCACAAGGCCTTAGAATTTTCTAGGTATGTTCAGATGCATCATCTCAACACAATCAACTGTTTCTGGGAAGTCTTTTTAGAACATCCCAGCCTATCTTTCCTCTTTTGTTATTTAATATCTACTGCTTCTTTGGCAATTAATTCTAGAAATCAGGAGATTGAAGGGACCTTAAGAGATGATCTAATTCCCTTTGATAACTGCTCCTTGTCCAATTCCCTTAATCTTATAAATAAGAAAACTGAGGCTTGACAAAGTTAAATAATGTGCTCACAGTACACAAAGCAGCAGTAGAATCCAAGTACCTGGTCTTTCAGTGTAGTACTTTTTCCTTACTTGCTGCATCACATACATAATTGTTTCATTTTGCAGGTTTAAAAGGTATAGGGACCACATTGGACTGACTTGTTAACAGAATGAAGGGAGACACTAAAGTAAATCCTCTACTTATAATAATTATTATGAATTGCATATTATAGATCTCATGCATTATTGATATTCTCACAAATGTTAATGACTACAATGCACCAGCAAAGTTTCATCTGTTTTTTATAATACAACTCTTTTCATAAAGAGATGTTGAATAAATGAACTGAAACAAATTTAAGTACCCCAAGTTCATAATATTACCAATTCAAAAAAATTTTAATTTAAGATTGTGATTCTCAAAAAGAAGCTCCTATAAAACCAGTTACCTCCTTATAACATCTCTTGAATGATTGTCTTTTATTGTCATTTAAATTTTCATGAGCATATGTATAACCTCAGCTAGTCCACAATGCCAGGCAGGAGCTATGCATTCTCATTCTCTACAGCTACAGCATCTGTCACTAGAACATGGCCTATACTCCAGTCAAACTGGGGCTCCATTGATCAGGAGCTAGAAGAAGCCTTAGGAATAATCTATCTAAACCTTTTGTGTTGCAGGTGAAGAAACTGAAACACACAGGTTAGGGAGTTGCTTAATGAATGAAGGGTAATAATGAGAATGGGCAGCAAGTGGCAAGGAGGTCAGGGGATTTCTGGATGATTACCATTATTTAATAATGAGTCACCTTTCAGCCCAGACCACTTTTCTTTGTTTTTTAGGTCCTCCACATATGAATTTCCAGATCATCCAGGTCTTATATTTGTCCATCAAATCATTCAACAAGGATTTATTAGCTCCTATCATAGTAAGAAATATAAAACAAGCCTACCCACAAAATGTTTACAATCTAGTTAGGAGACTGGTTATATGTTAAAGTAATTAGGGGAAAAAAAGACTATATTAAAAATTGTCTTAATATATATAGTACAGTCATTAAGTAGAAGTATATCTGGAGAAGGAAGAAATCAACATAGGTTGAGCAATTACAGTAGGGAATTGAGACTTGAACTGGGGCTTAAAGGAGACTTTTCAGATCTCCTTAATGCTCTAAAATGTTGATTCTATGATATATACTTAGGCAGAGAAAAAGGGATGGGACATTTCAACATGATATTGGATGAGTACACTGGAGAAGTGGGAGTATGTGAGAAGAAAGGACAATAAGATAGTTGACCTTCAATTTTTGAATAAGACCTAGACATCAAGGAAGTAATATCATGACACAGTTTGGATTAAAGTGATGGGTGTTGTGCAAAGACATTGTGGTCTCACTATCGCTTCCACAACCATCTGAGCCCAGTGGCCTGGTATAATAGAAAGAGCACCACTGGTGATGGTGCTGGATATAAATGGTAGATTAAATTTGGACTTTATTTAAAGGGGAATTTGGAAGTCATTTTTAAAATAAGGGGATGATGGAATGAAAATGACATTTTATAATTAGTCTTATAGGCAAAACAGATTTGAATAGGAAGATATTAAGAAGCAGGAAAACCAGGTAAAAAGCAATCCTAGTAATTCAGGAGATGACTGACTGGGCAGAGATGGTGGTCATGAAAAAGACAAGAGAAAAATCCAATTTAAGTGAAGGAGACTGATGGGAATAGATCAAATAAATGCAATTATGAATATGTTAAACTTACAAGAAAAGCAAAACATTTGAGTGGCAATGTGTGATAAGCAACTAGAGTTAAAGTTCATTTATTTATTCATTCAAACAGCATTTATTAAGTGACTAATATCTGACAATCATTATGCTAGGAGCTTGAGATATAAAGACAAAGAGAAAAGGACTGTCCTTGTCCTTGTCAAGGAGTCCCTTTCAACTGAAGAGATCCTCAGTGAGAAAATGTGTGTTGGTATTGTTATTCTTTCTTTCTTTTTTTTTTTAAAGAGAACCAATGACATCTCAAAGTGATGTCTTGACTTGGTCATCAGCTTCATTTTCTCTTCCAGAGTCTTTAAAGTCCAGTCACAGGCAAGACCAAAGTCAAGACTGGTGATGACTTGGGATGCAGTGGATGGTGACTTTGGTGTCTTCGATGTCTGACCAAGCCCTAGAGCTCCACAGAGTCTGCTTCATCTACCTTGGTTGTTGAAGCAAATTGTTTTATCCATGCATTCTTCTAGAGGTAGTCTTCACATGTTAGGATAAACACCCTCTTAACTCACTGTTGGGTTTGAGGTCTGTCACTATCTTCAATGTGGTTTAGCCCATCTGCTAAGACAGTTTTACCAGGGTATGGCTGATGCCACAGTTGAGAATCAGATAACAGGTGGACACCAAAAGTGAATAAGCAGCCCTGAAGAGGGCTCCACAAATCCTCACAGCAGAGGTACTAGTAGTCCATCCTGATCTAATAAAGATGTATGCAGATACATATACACACTCACATACATATATACTACCATATATCTGATATCAGGATTGAGATAATAAATTCAAGTTGATTCCATGAGAGAGGACAATTTTCTCAAGGAAATATAGAATGAAGGGTAAGGGGGGGGGGGGAAGAAGAGCAAGGAAAGGGAAAAGAGAAAACTGGAGTAGGGAAGAAAGAAGGGAGAAAAGAAGATTAAAAATTCTATCACATAATAATCATTTTGAATATAAAATGGGGTCATTTTTCCATTTCTAAGATTACCCTAACTATTCAATTACAGATGAGCCCAGGAACCCTATACTCTAAAATTTGCTTTTTTTGTGCAGCAGGTGTTTTGAAAAAGTTGCATATAAAACAGAGACTGAACCAAAAAATCTTTAAGAAATCTTTTTTTTTAATGGTTTACTATAAGAACTTTTTCTTTCTCCTCATTTCTCAATATTCTCTTGTTTCCTCAAGAGTCATAGGATACTTTAGTTCTAGAAGCCATTTTAAGGGATCACCTGATCTAAACTTCTTAGCCTATAAATAAGGAAAGTGAGGCCAAAAAAGGGGAAATAGCAAGATGCTATCAGATTCTGTACTTGAATCCTAGTCTCCTCCTAGTTCTTCCTCTTTTCTCTCTTCATTACTATCATAAAAGATATACTTAGCCAATATCCTTCCTTACTTCTTGTTTGGATCAGTGTGACAGGTCAGTTATCACATTATATAACAAATATGAACAATGTTTACCGATCTGAATTATGCTGGGTGATGCCTTATTTACTGTTCATGGAGTTAGTGGAAAAGAGCAAGGGTAGTAGATGGATAAACAACTAAAAGTTTAATTTGGTTATCATTAGCTTATGGAAGCAACGAGGACAGAAAATTTAAGAGAGAGGAAGCATGATGTGGTACAATAAGAACTGATATTACATATTGTTTTAAGGTTTATGATATACTATATGTTACTTCTACTCCATGAAGCAGGCAATGAAGCACTATTCCAATTTTACTGATGAGGAAATAGACTCAGAGTACCTCAGGAATCAGGAGAGCCAAGTAGCAATTTGGGACAGTGGAGAACAGAATTTGGAAGAAGCCACTAACTCCAGTTCTAGCTGCCTGCCCCTTCTATTTCTCTGATTCTGCACAAGTCAGCCTGGATTCCTGAATCCAGTTCATCACTGATGTGAAGGACTAGACCTGACAATCCCTCAGATCCCCAGTCAGTTCTAAATCCAAGATTCTAAACTTCCTATTGTCACACAACTAAGAGGATCAAAAGTGAGATTCAAACAAGTCTCTCCCAAATTCAAGGTCAGCCCCCTTTTTTACTGAAACATATCAGGTACTTCTCTTCACTGGGCATAATTAAAGACCCAAGTTCCCTAGAAATTCACTGTGTGACTGACCTTGAATGAGTCATTTAACTTCTTTCTATAAGCCTCAGCTTTCTTATCAGTGAAATGGAGATAATACTTGCACTACTGAGCACCAAATTAAAACATGGAGATAAAGTGTTTGGGTTTTTTTTATGGTTGTCATAAACTACTAAGAAATTACAAGTTAAATCCGTAAATATTCAAGGATCTGATTTATATTCCTTCCACCTGATTCCAGATCATAAGCACTCCAGAGTCAGCTTGCTATTGAGCAAAGGTGACCTCGGACAAATCTGTTCCTATCATTGTGATAAGGCCCAAAAGGGGACTTCTGGTGAAAGAGAAGCTATGTAATAGTATACAAATTATAACAATGCTGAAAGGAACCAATTCTCTTGTGTTTGTTTGAGCTTTCTTGATACCAGATCAGCCTAAGCAGCATTCCTTAAGCACCCATAGAATCCAGAAAAGAATGTGTTTGTTACACTAATAACCAGAAACATGGTAATAAATTCTACCACATAAATTTCTGCAAAGCTCCTTTGGAATATACATTCAGATTTTTTTTTGTACATTATTTTTCAGAGTGCCTTCTAATTTTTGCCCTTAGAGTAAAACAACATATAATACCATAAAATTGTTACATATTTGGTAAGTGACAAATCTACAATATTTTTATAATGCAAATCTGGGTTTCATAGGTTTGAGCAATATACACTAAAACTATTTATACTAATTTAGACTGAGAATATAATTATCAGTAACATGGAAAAAAAATCACCTCAAATATTTCATCTCCTGTGATTACTGAATTGCTAAATCCAATGGCCTTTTCTCAGTTCTCATTCTGCCTCAAACTCTCTGCAGCCTTTGACATTGTTGATCACTCTCTCCTCCTTGATACTCTCTTCCCTCCAGGTTTTTACCCCTCTCTCCTGGTTCTCCTCTCTATCCACTTTGCTAGATCCTTTTTCAGATAAAGTTCTCTAATAGTCCTTGTTCCACAAGGTTTTGCCCTGGGCCCTCCTCTCTTCTGCACTCTTTCACTCAGTAATTTCATCGGTTCTTATGGATTTAATTACCACATCTATGCTACTGATTCTCAAATTTACTTATCCTAGACCTCCAGACTTGCATCTCCAATTGTCTTTCAAACATCTTAAACTAATTCTACATGTCCAAAACTGAACCCCCCCCATACTGCCCTCCCCCCACCAACTTCCGTTTTACTGCAGAAAGAAACATTATTTTTCCAGTCTCTCAGTTTTGTAATCTAAGTGTCATCAATTCACCATTTCTCACCACCTCCTACCTACCCCCCCATCCAATCTGCTCTCAAAATCTACTGATTTCACCTTTGGAACATCTCTCAAATACATCCCCGTGCCAGTATTGCCAGTCTAGTGCCTGAACCAGTACTAGGTTTGTCTGCCTCAAGTCTCCCCACTCTAACTCATCCTCCATTCAATCACCAAAGGGATTTTCCTAAAGAGCAGGTCTTTCTCTCTACTTAATAAAATGTCATAGCTCTTTATTACCTCTAGGATCAAATACAAAATTCTGTTTGGTGTTCAAAGCCCTTAATAATCTGGCCCTACCTACCTTCCCAGTCTTCCTATTGAACATCACTCCCTGTCATGTACTCTTTCAACCAGTGACACTGGCCTTCTGACTGCTTCACAAACAAGATGTCTCATTTCCAGGCTCTGGGCATTTTCTCTGGCAATCCTCCATGCTCTTCCTACTTATTTCTATTTTCTATCAGTTTCCCCATTAAAATCCCATTTTCTACTTAAAGCCTTTCTGACCCTTCTTAATTCTAATGCCTCCCATCTATTAATTATTTCCTATTTATCCTGTATACAGCTTCTTTGTCCATTCTTGGTAAATTGTCTTTCCCATTAGACTGTGAGTTCCCTGAGACCAAGGACTGTCTTTTGCCTCTTTCTGTAACTTCAGTGCTTAGTGCAGTACCTGATACATAGTAGGAACCTAATAAATGTATTGACTGATTGAATACAAGATTTTATTTCCTGTTCATAAGTGACACCTGAAATATATTTTCCAGATGTGAGACCTTGAAGCAATCTCAAATGACGATCTCTGTAAAACCTAGGCAAGGGTGAAAAAGGCATTTAATACCAGCAAAATAGCTATCTATGAACTTTGCTCCTAGAAGGCCATCACTATTTAATACACAATTCTACATCATTATCTGGCTTCCCAGGCCATGACAGATCAGAAGCAGCAAATTAGTGTTAAGGAAAGGGATAGATAGTACAACAAAAGGAACAAACTAAATAAAACTGAAAAATAATAAGATAGTTAAGTCTGTAGCTGTTTATATAGCAGCCAACAACTCTACCATTCTGGAAAGTTCTGAAGTCCTCATAATACCATTAAATGCTTATAATGATGAGAGTCTGACTCTTCAAGAAAATATCTTATTTATTGAACAATAAAATTACTTTTGAAAATTTTCCATTAAAAGTTTTCATTAAGAAGCTTTATTTTCTGAGTTTTAAAATTTAAAAACATAACAAATTTTTGGTGCTTGTAAGATGTGCCTTATTGAGAAAGAAAAATAACATTTCAATATTCTGCAAACTAAACTTCATTTTATTCAAATATGTTCAATCAATGTATATGGAAGATTCCTGCACTTTAAAGGAATTCTTTCACAAATCCTTTAAGGGGGAAAAGATCAAATGCAATAAAGGTTTAAATGGTCCACAGGTTTCGATAAAAATTAACATTTCCCTGCTGAAGAGACATGGGGATTAGGTAGTGCAGTAGATAGAGCACTGGCCTTAGGAGA
The DNA here is from genome assembly GCF_037893015.1 of Macrotis lagotis. Taxonomy (NCBI): domain Eukaryota; kingdom Metazoa; phylum Chordata; class Mammalia; order Peramelemorphia; family Peramelidae; genus Macrotis; species Macrotis lagotis. The sequence goes on from NC_133661.1 coordinate 115,612,390, forward strand.
CAGTATGATGGGAGTTAAACATTTGACACTTACTAGTTGTGTGATCTTGGGAAAGTCACTGATTGCCTCACAACCAGGGCCATCTCCAGTTGTCCTGATTCATATCTGGCTACTGGACCTCCAGATGGCTGGAGGAGAAAGTGAGGCTGGTAACTTAGTAGAGTAGTTCCTCACTCAAATCCAATTTTCTTGTCATGGTATCACTTCCCTGATGTCATGATGTTTGAGAAGGAAGGACAAATATCATCAGAGGATGGGACAATGGAATGGAGAGAGTCTGGAGTTAATGTCCAGGACAGGCAACTTTCTATGTGAAAACTTCTTCCGGGAACGTAGATCAACAACTATTAAATCACTGTTCAGCTACTTGGCAGGGTTACAAGGCTAGGAAGGATTTAGACTTGGTTCTTTAATCACTGCAACACCAAATTTCCTCTCTTCTAAGAGATACTGAGACATAATATTTAGAAATTACTTTGAACTCTTCATCCAAAGGTACTAGAATGTGTATTCAGAAATATTTTGCTTTTTACACGTTCAATTGCAGTCTATGCTTATCATGGTTGCAAATGTAAAGCCTAGATCATAGTGTCTTCTCTTGGGGGGGAGGGAGTAAAATTGTAAAAAAAAAAAATGATTGGTAGAAACTACCACTGTATGTAATTGAAAAAAACAAATAAAATATTTATATAATTCTCAGACTACTTAAGTCAGACTAGACGTTAATATGTATGAGCAAGAGCTCCTAAATTAGTGAAATTGCAAGGTACTGTTCTCAAAAGCATCCACATTAAGAAGTCACTACTATTTCAATTCATCCATTACAAAACAAGAAAAGCAAATGAAATGCCAGTGCTTTTGTGTATATAAAAAAAATTACAAAATCCAATTAAAATCAATCTTTGGAATCAAATTTAATAGATCTAAAGATGAAATTCAAAATAACTTAATAGCCACTTGGCAAGGGCAAAAAAAATTCAAAAAGTAATTTTGATAGGGTGCTTAAAGTTTTAAGTGGTGTGTGAGCTCCAGTGGAGGCCTAATTCTGCAGGAGATCCAGTTTTGTCATTAAGCATTACTAATCATCCACAATGCAGAGAGGTACACTGGGAAATGGCTACTACCCAAACCACCACACCCTCTTTCCTCTCTGCTGCCAGCTGAATAGTGCCTACAAAGGGGAATGTGTAACTCTAAGGGAAGTGGGGAAATAGAGGATAGCTGACAAGATAGCTATTGCTTACACATTATAAAGGTGGTATAGAGTTAATTAAGAGGGTTGGAAAAATTATGGACTAGAAAATTCTTACAATTTACAACTTAACGATGCTGATTTTAAAATATGCTGAGCATTTTGGGGAATTTCCAGACAAAATTTGTAGAAAATTTCAAATGAGATTAAAGTATTTAAAATTGGAAAGCACTTGAGTGATCATAGATAATATTTATGAAAACACCTGACATTATTAAGTAATACTAAAATCTACCCAGCTTTATGTGGGAAACCTACAAGGTAGTATATAATACAGAAAAAAGAAAAAAGGTCTGGAAGAGAAGTGAACATACTTCTCTGTTCATGTCATCTCAGATGATTCTTTTACAAAAACTAATCAATAAAAACTTATAGACCATCTACTTTTTAAAAATGAGTTTAATTTAGAGAAATAGAAGATCTACCTTTAAAGGAGCTAGACTGAGATAAGATAAATGAAATAACATTGCAAAAATAAATAAATCTCAGATAATAAGAGATCAATTGGGGTTGAGTAACCATGCAAAGTCTTTGATTAATATGTGAAGAAGGGCAGAAAGGGCTTCTCAGAGGTCATCACATAAGAAACTACAAGAGAGCAGAGAAAGCATAAGAGATAAACTGACAGATAAGTATACTGGCTTTGGCTATGATAGGAGATTCATTTAATAGGGAATAAAGTAAGAAAATTAATATGAAGATCTGATGGAAGGCTCCCTTGGTTTAACAGGGACTGGCAGTACAACCAGATTAATGACCATATTTTCTTTTTATTTAAATAGTAAGCCAGCAATTATTCAGTGTTGTAATAAAAAAAAGCCCACAACTTACCTTCATTAGTGTGCCTATACTTAATGATATGTAAATAAATGGAAGTAATTATGCAAAAGCTAACTGTGTAATCTATATAATTAATACAATTAAACAAAATTCTCTAGTTTTTCCTCTTCTAGTTTGGTTAGTTCTTCAATAACTCTATTAACACTTTCTTCTAAAAGTGTCTTCATTTTTCAAGTACTCACAAAAATCCAGAATGCAATCTTGATAATCAAGAGGCCCTGTTTGCTCCTTGCCCTATAATGCCTTTCCCCTCGGGGTCCCTTTAGTTATTAACTGTTCCTTGGCAGAGTGAACCTGGTGCAACTCAAACTTTAAGACACAAGTCTGTGGAAGACCCGACTGAAAGCAATTACAGTCATTATGGTGTGACAGAAGGCAAAGGAAACTTAATCATGGGGTGGGATCAGTGGAGAGGAGGAACTACTGAAAAACAGGCCTTGGATTCCTAGCAACTGGAAGTCTTATGGCACAGAAAAGAGAAGGAGATGGGACAGGAATCTCTCAACAAATCTGAGCCAGGTGAGCTTCCTTCCCCACTCCCCAAATCCAACGAGATTAAGAAAATGTTCTTTTATGTCTACCATCTGTAATAATCATAGAAACAAGAAAGCCAGAGTACCTCAATGCAAAGTTCTAGAACACAATCTAATGACATATAAATAGGTTTGCAGCAAACAAACCAGATGATTGTGTGCTTAAGATACTAGTATTAATCTTTGATAGCTGCACATAGTATAGGTGGAACTACTAGACCAACAATGAGTTAACTCATTATTTAAGACAAAAAGGAAGAATTTAAGCTTATAATTTGGAAATAGATCCTTGGATGCTAACCAGGTCCCTGAAGACTCTTTAAAGGGTTGTATCTCACATCTCTAAGTGAATACAAGGCCACTTTGTGATAGGGCTCTAATTCTGAATCTTAAAATCATCTGAGATACCCATTGTGTATGAAACTGAATGGCATTACCAAATATTGTATCATGCACAACAGATCCACATCGAGTAAAGGTCTGCTCCTTCGGTGGGAGAGAAGGGTTTCAAGTTTGCAGCTTTTGCTGCCCCCTTAATAGAGAGGCAGCCCCTGAATTCTGCAGCTGACACCACCGCAGAAGGTTGCTGCAGAGCAGCTGGGCTTGCGGCCAGCAGACCCAAAGGCCTCAAGCTCCTCACGTTCAATGCCTGGGATCCTCTTGGGAAGGGGATTTAGAGGCGGTCCGGACTGGCACATCCTTGGAGGAGACTCTGGACCGGCCCGGCCCGCCTCAACTCCAACTCTAGCGGATGGACTGACCCCCACAGGCTCTAGGAAAGTTGGACCTGGGGCGGGATGAACTGACCTCGTACACCAAAACAGACTCGTGTCAAGTTGGAGTTCGGAGGCGCCTCGGAGGTCACATGATTCAGCCCTTTCATTTTAGAAACCGGGAATTTGACACCCGGAGGCGAAATGACTGGCGCAAGGTCACCCAAGAGGAGGGGCCGGCATTTGAACCCAGGCCCTGCGCTGCCATGCCCGGGGGGGGGGCTGCTCCACCTCACGGGCGCCTCTCACCGGGGCAGCGGCGGAGGGGGGTCCCCACCCCCTCCGAGGCTGTGCTGGGCAAGGCGGCGGGGGCGGCCCCAGCTTCGGGGGGCTCCGGGCAGCCCCCCGCCCCGCGGGCGGCCAGGCCGAAGGTCGGTCCAGGGGGAGGGGAGGGAGGACCGGGAGCGGAGAGGCGGCACAGACGCAGCAGACGAGGGGCGGGAAGAAGGGGGAGGCGGGCCCCGGGGCGTGGGACCCGGCCGGCCTCACCTGCCGCTTGTTCATCCGCCGCACATCGTCCAAGAAGTCCAGGGACAGCATGGCGCGGGCGGGACGGAAGCGAGGGCAGCGGCCGGACCGGCGTGGAGGCGGGACACGCTCCAGACCGCCTCCCCGGCTGCCCCGCACTTCCGCTTCCGGGCTGCGGCCCCCCCCCCCGGCCCGGTAGGACGGGGGAGGAAGACAAAGGGAAGCGGGAGAACGTGCGACCTAGCCCGACGCAGGCCACGCCCACCGGGCTCCTCCCCCCCCGCCCCGCCTTCCGTTACGGGAGCGGGGTTCGGGACACTCGGGTGCCGGGAAGTCTGCCCCGCCTCCTAGGGCTTCGCCAATCAGGAGAGGCCCTTCCTGGCTCGGCTCTTCTCGGATTGGCTGGGGGGCGGGACGGTCCCCGCCCAGCCTGGGGCCACAGATTCTTCCCCCCACCGCGGCTGGGGCGGTGGTAGCCCGGACGGTAGCTGGTCGGAGTTGGCGCCCACGGGCTCCGCAGGGCCGGGTGGGGGTGGCGGGTGGATGTAAAGCGGCGGCTTCCGGTGCTCGTGGGCTCAGTCTAGCCGGGGAGAGGGATCTCACAGGGCCGGCTCTCAGACGCGGGGCTGTCTGGGGGCGCGTTATCCGAGTTTGCCCCCGGCTGGCCTCCCCTCCCCGCGAGACAGCGGAAACTCCTCCCACAGGCATCGGTCCTGGCCCTCAGTCCACGGAGGAGACGAGGCTCCCCCGGACGCCGTGTGCGGCTTGCGTCCATCCGCAGTCACGGCCACAGGAGAGGGCCCGCGCCGTGGAGTCGGGCAGCCCCGGACCTCAACCTTACTGCAGAGAGGCGCTCCGTGGGTGTCTGGGCAATTCGGGCTCCTTCCTCCCGTGTCAAACAGGGATCGTCATTATGATGATATAGTAATTGCGTTATGTAATGAATTATACACCGGATAACGTTTCTATCGATCGAATCTAAAGCAAACGATTATGCAATTATTGTGATGATATGAGCATCCAGTGTTGTGGGGAGGCTCTAGTGAGATACATATTCATTTATACTTCTATAATGTATCAAGAATAAATATGTATCTAGAATTTTTTTTAATTTTTTAAATATTTTATTTGAGTTTTACAATTTTCCCCCTGATCTTAGTTCCCTCCCTCCATCCCCCACAGAAGGCAATTTGCCAGTATTTACATTGTTTCCATGGTATACATTGATCCAAATTGTATGTGATGAGAGAGAAACATCTTAAGGAAGAAACATAAAGTATAAGAGATAGCAAGCTCAGACAATAAGATATCAGGTTTTTTCGTAAATTAAAGGTAATAGTCCTTGATCTTTGTTCAAACTCTACAGTTCTTTCTCTGGATACAGTATCTATATATTTATATAATTTATACTAATGTAGCTATAATATATAAAACGCTTTGCAAACCTTCCAAGCCCTGTAAAAGTATGAAATGTTAAATGCCTCCTCTGGGTTTGTTTTCCCATTTGTAAATTGAGAGAATTGGACTAGAATAGAGTTCTCCTAACTTAAAATTGACCCTGCTATCGTTTAAATGTTTTTTTGAGCACTCAGTGTGTGTGTGTGTGTGTGTGTGTGTGTGTGTGTGTGTGTGTGTAAATCTCAGACACTAACTAAAGAACTGGTAAATATGTACACTATAAAATACCAAAAAAGTGACATTAAAAAAGGTTAAGATAAAGATGAACTAATGTTTGATTCAAGTAGGGAAGGGGCATGATCAGATCTGCCTCTTAGGAAAAATTGTTTTGGCATCTTGGAGAGGTGAGATGACTCAGGGTACCAATTAAGTGTCTCTTACAGTGGTCCTTGGGAGAGGTGATGAAGAACTCAACTGATGTATTAAAAAGAAGGGAACAGCTACGAGGGACATTATGACCATTGATTGGCCATTTGGGGTGAGAAAGAAAAGTCCAGAATAACTGCAAGGTTGTGTGATTATAAGAATGTTAAGTTCGGAAGAGGGTGTCTGGGGGAAAGTTAATGAAATGGGAAAGATAATTTATGGCTTATTCCAGCCATAAACAGTGAAATAGGGGTCTCACTGTTAATACTCTCAAAAAGGTAAGGGTCCATTAATGTGGGGTGGCTGCTGCATCCACAAGGTGCCAATGTGAGGGGCCAAGTGTAGGAACCCTGAGAGGGTGAAGGAACCAGGGGAACTTTGCCAGTTGTCAACTATTATTTATTAGATTTGGCCCGATTATATGTTAAATGCTAGGGATACCAAGAAAAACTAAAGACAGTCCCTGTTCTCAAGAAGCTCACAGTCAAAGCAGGGAGACAACATGAAAACAATGTACAAACAAGATATATAAAGAATAAATTTGAGATGACCTACATACAGGGAAGGAGGGGACTAATATTAAGGTGCATGGGAAAGGATACTTGCAGAAAGTAGAATTTGGAAAGAGAATTTAAAGAGTTCTGATCTTATTTAGAAAATATGTATGCATATATGCATGAACAGATATACCTGTACTTAAAAATAATACAATTATTGGTTTTCTTTCTAAGCCTATTTATTTTATTGGGCCTATTTAAAAACTTTGTTCTGAGGAGACCACGGGCTTCATCACTGTCAAAATGGTCATTGACACAACCCCTGTAGAAGATCATAAAAGTCCTAAGGAGCTCCCCCCACCCCAAACCGTGGAATGTCTGGGGTTGGAGGGGGGAGGAGTGGGGAATTATTTGAGTGTGTCGGTTGTGTGGGGATTTAGTTCTATATCTTCCAGGAGGCCTGAGGAGGCTGGGATTTGAATCATCTTCCTACCCTCTCATTGGTTGATTACAGACCTCTGGGGGCGGTGTCAATCCAGGGACTTCTGGATTTATTCCACCGCTTCCCACGTTGGAGACCATTGGACCATAAAGATTCCAAAGTTCCTTCCGTATTCAAACCTCTGAGACTTGGATGTCAGCCAGGTATGTGATTACTTACTGGCCTCAATGTCGAAATGGCAAACTTTATGGTATAATACTCCCTTAAACCATGCCAAAAGAAGCCAATATGGAACAATAGCAAAAGGAATAATAAATCCAAGGAACAACATTGGTACTATTTTTTTACAAAAATTAATGTGCATGATCTCTGTGACTTCTAAATTGTTCCAATCACCTTTTTTTAAGTTGTGTTTATTTGTTTTGGAGTTTGGGAATGTTAGTATTATGTTGTTTATGATTAGTTTTGTCCAAGGAAAAGGTAGTAAATTGTTTTAAAAAATATACGGCTTGTATAGTATAATGGAAACAATATTGGCTCTGGATTTTCAGGACATGAAGTCAGCTGTTTGGTTAAACATTTACCAGCACCCCATGGACTGAATTCCCCACTCCCCTTTTATTTGCATGCTGCTTCACAAGTAGTAGATGCTGAATAAATAGTTGTTGAATCGATTAGTACTGGCTGGGTAAGTGGGAAAAGTTATATTGAGGTGGAGGTGGGGCTCCTTATAGACTGAAAGACAGATAAGGCTTGGATGGTCAAAAAGGAGGAAGAAGGTCACAGAAGCAAGAAGGAGCCCTTTATAAAGAAAAGTCGAATGAAAATATTGGGGAATAGTAGAAAATAAATTTAGATAGGTAAGGTAAAGTCCAGGTTGTAGAGAGGCTTGAATGTCTCCTTGGGGAGTCACTTTGGATTCTTGAGGGTGTAACAATGCTTTCAGTTTAGTCTAGGTATGTACAGGAAGATATGGATAAAGAAAAAAAAAAGTAGCAGCAGCTGGGTGACACAGGGGATAGGGCACCTGAGCTGGAATCTGGAAAATCTGACTTTCAATCCCAGTTTCAGGCATTTCAGACCATGGGTAAGGCATTTAACCTCTGTTTGTCTCAGTTTCTTTAGTAAAATGGGCATAACAAGAGCACCTATCTCTCAGGGTGGTTGTGAGAACCAATTTAGCACAATGGCTACCAGATATGGAAATTAAGGATGTATATATATATATATATATATATATATATATATATATATATATATGGTTGATAGGTACATTACTATAAAAATATCTCCTTCATTAGTGTAGTTATCAAGGCTTAACTGCATTAAGCAACCATGGAACAAGCATAGAGCTTTGGAAATCAATTAAATGGGCATTCTGAAATATGACTGATGGAACTGTATCCTCTTGAGAAAGTCACTCACCTCTCTGGGTCTCAGTTTCCTTACCTGTAAAATAAGAGTACTGAACTAGATGCTCTCTCCCAGTTCTAGTGTTCACTGTATATGGAAAGAAAAGAAAAGCAAAGTCTTATATAAAACCTAAATTTTGAGACACTAATATAATATGCTTTAATATAACATTAGAACATATGTAATATATAATAAAGTATTCATGTAATATAGTAATTAGGCAGTATAGTAGAATGAACACTGCCCTCTTTAGTTTAACGAATCCACTGAATCATGAGCTTTATTAATAAAAAAAATTATTAAATACTGGAATGAGGGGATACCCTTTGTTGCTTCAGCCAGGTGAGTTTAGAACAAATAAAAGGAAGTACTGCTATTATGTTATTTGATGTTGGTCAAAATTTGTGCAACTACTGAAGAAGGTTGTGGATTATTTGTCCTTCTCATTGGGTTAGAGCAGGCTCTTGGTCTTTTCCAGTACCAAGCTAAACCAGTGGGTCTAGACTCTTATTTTGAATCTGATGGAATTTAGAATCCTTTTTCATTTCTTTCAAAATATATTCTTCTGCTTGGGCATTCAAAGTCCCTCTCTTTCCAGTCTTTTAATGTTAAACACCCCACTCTCTGCTCTTAGAACCTGTGACAGTGGCCTCTTTTCTATTCCTCAAATGAGATGCTCAGTTCCCAACTCTAGGCATGTTGACTGATTGTTTACTGGCATACTCTCTCTCATTTCCATCTCTTGGCTTTCCTGGCTTCCTTCAAGCTCCAACTAAAATTTCACTTTCTCCAAGAAACCTTTCTTGATCCTCTTTTAACTATAGTGGCTTCCTGGTGTTGATTACCTCCTGTTTATCGGGGATAATTTTGTTTGTAACTAATTGATTGTTCTGACTGGATTAGACTGGGAGTCCCTTGTGAGTCTTTTTGTCTTTTATATCTCCCAATACTTATTTAACATAGTGCCTAATGCATGTTATTGTTGTTTTTTCCTTGGCAAAGGCACTGGAATGGTTTGCCATTTCAATAGCTCATTTTTACATATAAGGAAACTGAGGCAAACGGGGTTCACTGGCATGCCCACAGCTAGTAAAGTGTCTGAGACCAAATTGAACTCGGGACTTCCTGACTGCAGGTCTAAATGCTCATACTTGCTTATTGATTAACAAAGCACACATTATGCCTCACTGTAGGAGTCCTTTGTGATACATACATTTGATCTGCTACTTCTCTGAGCAGAGCTTCAACCACTTGGGATGCATTTGTGGTAGGGAAAAGAGGATTGGATAGTCCTTCCCTTACCATGCTGGTAATGTTGGTCATACAGTAAAAGAGGTTTTAAAACAGGGGTTCTTAACATTTTTATGACTTTTAAACAAAACAGAAACCTTTGGTAAAAACCACGGACCCCCTTCTCAGTCAATAAGCATTTATTAAGTACTTACTTTCTCCCCCCCCCCCCCCCACCAAGTGCTGGATACACACAAAGAAAGGCAAAAATATGGTCCCTGCCCTCAGGGAGCTCATATTCTAACTCTCTGAATAAGGTTTTTTTTGCCTACTTTCATAAAGGAAGGAAATGTATATTTCATCTAGAAGTTAGTGAAAATGAAGATGTGGGTTTTTCCCCATGCAAGTTCACTGACCTCAGATTAAATAACTCCACTTTAATGATATAATCTCACTGTTATCAAGAAAATTTTCTTGGTGCCATTACTGTATTGAGTTATTGAATTTTTGTCTTCCTAGATTCATTATCTTTTTCTGTCCATTCATATGAAGACTTTTAAACCTGTAGCCCTTTCTAAGTCACACATCTGACCTCAGGTAAATGATTTGACCTCAGTATCTTATCTCCACTTGAAAGTCCTATAATCTAAAACTTCACTTATCAAAAACAGATAATAGACTCTTCTGCTGGTTAACTTTAAATTCCAAAATGTTCCAGAGATCAGGGCTTTGTTTTTGCTGGGAACTTTTCATGGTTTCTAGTTTGGTGGGAAGGTCCACTTTAGGAGTGTGGATGGTTGAGGTTGAGGGAAGGTGAACCTGCTTGAATAGAGAGCCCTACCGGGCGATCAAGAATAATAACTAATAATCTGCCACTTAATTAGCAATTATTAACCGCCTACTGTGTAACGGGCACTTTGCTAAGCCTAGGGGGATACGAAGCAAAGTAAAAACAAAAACCCAATAGCTTCCCCTCCCCCCAGAAAAAATCCCAACAAGCCAGTCCTGGCCTGCTACCTGTTTATACAGCCTTTAGATTTTGCAAATTGCTTTACAGATCTGATTCCATTCCATCCTTAAAACAATGCAATGAGGTGCCATTATCATTATCCTGGTCTTACAGAGGAGTTACCTAAGGCTGAGAGCTGTTAAGTGACTTGCTCAGGGTCTAAGAGCTAGTAGATAGGATTAAAATTGAAATCTTCCCAACTCCAAATTCTGTAGTTTTAACCACTCTGCTACCTACTGATCTAAGTACAGACTTGACTTTAAGCATTATTCAAGAATTTTAATTGAACTCCTTGGGTATGTAGGGGAATTATTCAAAATTCAGGTTAGCACTTTTTACTTTTCTAGTTAGTAACTTCTACGGACTCCCCCCTGCTGCAGGCAATCGCTATCTCTATTGTTCCCTTTGCATCCCTCTAAGGCTTCTTCCAGCATTTTTTTCTCTAACCTTCCGAGCTCCTCTCTAAACTTACCGGGAGCCCCAAGTTTGATTGACTAGTCTCCTAAACACTTCCTCACTTCCATTACCATCTTGATCTTTGTGATTATCCTATCCTATCCTTCCCTCAGCTCTCACAAATCCCCATTTTCCTGGGCCCAGTTCTCCTTCCTGAAGCCTTATTTAATTGCTCACGATTCCAGGGCCCTGTCCTTCCCCCGAATTCCTATGAAACTTATCGTATGCTCATTTGGCACATGATTATTTTTTTCCGTTTACTGTTCTATCTACAACCCAGGTGGCCAAATGGATTGTAATCTCCTTGAGGGCAGGTATAAAATGGAATTCACGCCGTATCCCAAGTTTTAAGAAAATAGTCCCTGCCCCAAGAACTATTTGCTTCTAAGGTTGATGAGGAACAGGTTCTCTCTGGTCCCTCGCTGCGAGTCCCCGGAGCTGAAGGACGGGGAGGGGCCCGTTACCAGGGCCAGGCGCCTGGCATAGGTGGGATTCCGGGGCTGGTGGCCCCTTTGTCCCAGCAGTCCAACCTGGTCCTTAGCCCCACGGCTTTCGCTTTCCAGAGGCACGCCCAGGCTGCGACAACTTTCCGAAAGGGGGAGGGGCGTGCTCCGGGGAGTTGGAGCTGCGGGCTGACCCCGGAGAAAGCGAGGAAGCGTGGGCGCTAGGACCCAGCTGGTGGAGGCGCGAAGCCTGGCCCCGGGCACTCGTCTGCACGCTCGCCGCGATGTGCCCGCCTGCCCTCTCCGCGGGCCGGCTTTAATGTGTATTCGATGCGCCGGGGCCTAGTGGATTGGGCTCCCCCTGCCCGTGGGGGCCTCGGGCGGATAGGGCCCTCTCCCCGGCGCCCCGGCCTCCCTCCCTCCCTCCCCGGTGCTCCGGGTGGCTCTGCCCGGCGGACAGCCAAGTTTTCCTGCGGGGAGGCAGGCGCATCGGCCCCGGAGGGGTTCGGCCCCGCGGCGCCCGCACCCGCCACCTCCAGCGGGCGCCGCGCCGGGCCTGTAGCCCGTGAGGGTCCCTCGTAGGCAGGCGATGCCGCCCTCCTCCCAAGGCGACCCCGGGACGCAGAGGTGAGCGCGCGGGGCGGGGGGTCCGGCTCCCGGCGGGGTCCCGGGGGCGCGCGTGCGCGTGTGCGCCGGGGCCCGCTCCGTGTCCGGAGGGGCGGGCGCGCGCGGCCGGCCCGGCTCCCCAGCGTCCCCGGCGGCGGCGGCGGCGGCGGCGGCGGCGGGCCGGGCGGCGGGCAGGGCCGCGCCGCGGCATGGGGAGGCCGGGGCCCGGCGGACGCGGGCGGGCCCGGCCGCCCGGGCGCCCGCCAGCCGGCCCGCCTCCCTCCTGCCCTCGCGCTCCCCTCCTCCCGCGCGGCGGCCCTCCCCGCCGGGCCGCCCCAGCCTGGGCCCGCCGCCCGGCCGGCTCCCGCCCCCGCTCCGCCCCCGGAGCCGCAGCCCCGCCCGCCACCGCCGTCGCCATGTTGTGGCTCCCGCTGCCGGCGCTGGGGACCTAGCGAGCGGCTGCGCCCGGGCCCGCCGCCGCCGCCGCCGGGGTAAGTGCCGCGGGGCCGGGGCCGGGGCGGGGAGGGGGAAGGGGCGCGCCGCCGCCGCCGCCGCCGCCGCCGCCCCGGCGCGCCCGCCCCGCCGGGCAGCCCCGGCCCTCCCGGCCCTGCCGGCCGCCGCCAGGCCCGATCGCCCCGAGCCGCCCCGCAGCCCGCGCCCGGGCGCCGCGGGCATGCCCTGAGGCCGGGGCGCCCCGGGGCCCGCGCCGCCCCTCCGGGCGCCCCGGGCGGGCCCCGCGCCGCACGGACCCCAGGGGCCGCGGCCGGGGATCCCAGGCCTGCCGGGCCGGGCGGGCCCCGCGGGGGGCTCTTGTGCCCGCCGCGGGGCGGACGGACGGACGGACGGACGCGCCGCCCCGGGGCTGACTCCTGCGTCAGGTAAAGCGCATCCTGGCTGCGGATGCCGGCGCTGCCCGGCCGGGGGCCCGGGCGAGGGGGCCCGGCGCGCCTCGGCCCGGCCGCCCCCGGGCTCGGGGGGCTTCGGAGCCGGGGTGCTGGCCGCCGCAGGTCCGAGCCGCCGCGGCGGGCTGCGCTCTCCACGCCAGGATCCGAGCGTTCCCGGGGCCGCTTCTGGGGTTGGAACAGTTCTGGGCTAGGCCAGAGGGGGCACCAGAATTCTGGACAAAAAAACCGAAAGCTCCGCGGACTACCCAGAGAGGGAGCCGGCCCAGCCCCCTTCGGGCCGGGCCCCGGGCGCGGGGGCCTTCGGCGCTCCCCAGGGCCGTCCACTTCCAGCTGGGGCCCCCGAGGGACGGCCGTTGAGACCTGGGGGCCCCCTCCACGGCGCGGTCAGGGCGGCTGGAGGCGCCTCGCAGCCTCTCCCCGCCTTTCCCCACCAAGTTGAGGGGATGATGATGAAGGGTTTGTGCCTGTGCTTGTCAGATGTGGGCCCCAACTGGCCAGAACTACAAGTTCATGCCAGCACCTTGGGTTGGAAAAGGTAAGAGATGCCCTCCCGTCCTTCCCTCTCGCTTTTGGACTTGCTTCCTCTAGCCACTCGTAGGTTCTAAATTTGAGTGGGTTTTTTCCCTCATCTGATCATTTAGATTGATCTTATTGTCCTTCCCTAAGAACAATAATAAGCTATAGAAGTAGATTTTTGAGGAGTGGACCATGAATTTGTAGCGGGGCCGCTGAGGTTTAGGGAATTTTAGCATGAACTCTTTCTAGGAGCTAGCATACATCAAAGCCCATTGACTTTTAGCTAGGATCCAATTGGGCAGGTGCAGGTCAGTGTTGAGAGCTCAGAGAGCTTGGGATCCAAGTTAGGATTTAAGGGCTCTGTCCAGTTCTTCAACATAAAAAAAAAATCTTGGTTCTGTGGAGAATTTTTGTGATTTGATATCGACTTGGTCTTTTTATTTTTTTGTACATATTGGAATTCAAATCTCCAGTAGATGTGAAGAAATGGTTGGTGGGTTCTTTGGCTAAGGTTTTAACAATGTAATTAGTGCTAGTGTAGAAGGGGATTGCACTTGATTAAATGAATTCAACAAAAAACATTTATTTAGGGACTTTTGTATGCAAGGTTTTATACAATTAAGTTGAGGCAAATACTTGAAATCTCTGAATTTGGAATGTAATTTAGATGAGGGACTATAATTGAAGGACTAGCCTGGCTAAGTCTTCTGAGGCTTTTTAGTAGAAAGTTGTAAGCTAGGTTAAATTAATTCTTTCTGTGATTCTTTATAGGTTTCTGTGACATTACAGTATTCTAGATCTCCTTCTACTTTGTCGGAGTGACCCTTCCCAGTTTCCTTTGCTGGCTCTTTGTCCAGGTCCTGTCAGCTCACAGCAGATGTGCCCAGACCTCTGTCCTGGGCCCTCTTTTTCTTCTCTCTTTACACCTTTCACTTGGTGATCTGATTAGTCTCTAGGGGATTCAATATTTATCCCTTAGGCTGTTGATCCTCAAATCTACATATGCATCTCCTAACTGCCCTCCTAACCTCCAGGCTCACATCTCCAGCTCTCTATTTGTTGGATTCCTGTAGACATCTAAAACTTTAATAAATGGAACTTTTTTTCCTTACATATCCTCCTTCTCATTTCTTCTGAATTTCTTTATTACTGTCAAGGACACATCTGCCCTACCAGGCACCTGGATCACATTCTAAGTGCCATTCTCTCTTTCTCACCTGTTCCCCCTATTCTCCCAATCTGTGGATTTTACTTTTGTAATATGTCTTCTGTGTGACCCCTTCACTCTGGTACATGCCCTTATCACCTCACATCCAGACCACTGCAGTAGCCTTTTGGTTGGTTTTCCTGCCTCAAGCCTCTCCACTTGAATCAGTAAGTAAACATGTATTAGTGACTGTTATAGGCAGACATAGAAATAAAGGCAAAACACAGCCCCTGCTCTCCAGGTGCCTAGTCTGATGGAGGAGACAACACACATAAACAGTTATGGGCCTAAAGAAGATACAGGGAGACCTCTGAAATATTTGGGGTTCAGTTCCAGACTATTGCAATAAAGTAGATCCCACAAATATTTTGGTTTCTCAGTGCATAGAAAAGTTGTGTTAACACTGTACTATAGTCTAAATGTGCCACAGTATATATACCTAACTTAATTTAATGCGGCTTTATTGCTGAAAAATAATAATTGTCATCTGAGAATTCAGGAGTTGTCCTCTTTTGGCTCAGTTCTGATGACTCCTGCCTGATCAAGGTGGTGGTTGCTGAAGGGTCAGGGTGACTGTGGCAATTTCTTAAAATAAGAAAACAATGGAGATTGCCTTGTGGATTAACTCCTTTCATTTGAACACTTTGAGACATGCTAATTGGTCTAATATCAGTCAGTATATTATATCTCTGGGAAAAGGGAGGCTCCTGGAGAGGGAGATAGATAGGGATGACCAGTAGGTGGAGAAGTCAGAACACATGTATTTATTAAGTTTGTGTCTGAAATGGGCATGATTTGTAGTCCCCCCAAACAGTTACAAAGGTAACATCAAAGAATATTGATCATAGATCACCATAACAGCTATAATAATAGTGGGAAAAGTTGAAATATTGTGAGAATTAACAAAATGTGACAGCCTCTGTGTGAGCACATGTTAATTATGAGTGATACCGATAGACTGTTCAATGCAGAGTTACCACAATCTTTCAATTTGTTTAAAACACAACAATGAAATAAATGTCAAGAGCAATAAAGTGAGATTAATGTTCAGACTAAAGTGGGGATAATCAACAGAGGAGGGGAGGTACTAGCATTAAATATTGATCTACCTAAGCACAAGTCTGACCATGTCACCACCCTATTTAATCAAATCCCAGGACTCCTTATCGCCTTCAGGATCTAAAATAAAATCTTCTATTTGGTGAACTTGTACCTTCATAATGTGGCTCCCTCTTGCTGTTCTGACACCTTAATGCCCTCTTGCCCCACCCCCACCCCCAATGACATTGGCTTTGCTGTTCTTCCCATAAGATACTACACCTCCCAACTCCCTGCATTTTTACTGTGTGCGCTGTGCCTGGAATTCTCTCCCTCTTCATCTCTGTAAGTTCTCAGTTAAAATTCCATCTTCTGTAAGAAGCCTTTTTCTGATCCTCTTAATCCTAGTGCCTTTCCTCTGTGATTATCTCCAACTTTCCTGTATGTATCTTGTTTGTGAGAGTTGTTTTCATTTTTGTCTTCCCTTTTAGATTTTGGGCTCCTTGGGGTCATGGACCGTCTTTTGTCTTTTTTTTTTTTAAATCTCCAGTACTTGGCACAGTGTCTTTTACTAAGTTGCTTTGGTGCAACTAAAATTGCTTAGGCAATTTTAGGTGCCTAAAAATGCTTGTTTAGGATTGGGAAAGATTTAAAATATTTAAACTTTTATATTTAAACCTTTTTTTTTTTCAGTTTTCCCCTTGGCAATATGATGAAGTCTATCGATCCCCTTACTGGAATTATATTTTATATTTTATTTATATCTATATATTTAATATATTAATTACATGATTAATATTTTTAATATATAAAATTACAAAGGAAACCAAGTATATTTGAAATAATTTTTTTCTGTCTAATTTCATGGACCCTCTGGAACCTATCCACAGACTCCTTGGGGATTAGTACTCTTATTCTGGTTACATCTCCTCATTTGACAGAAGAGATTCCGTCTTGTCCAAAGTCTTGGACAAATTTGGCCTGGTTCACATAGAATATGGGAAATAGAAAAGAGACCAAAAATCTAAATATCCTTATTTCTAGTCACTGTTCTGTTTTCTAGATCATTGGGAACAATTGGAGAAACTCAGAACCAGACTTTGGGAGAAAAGATTAGTTTAGAGAGAAGGTAGCTTCATAAATAAATAAAAAAAAGATCCATGATCTTCTGATGGCAAAAGTACCACTCTTCCTTGCCTTAGTCTATTATGGACTACAATTCAGAAATGAGTTGCTTTGGTCATAATAAATTACCAGGTAGAGAAATATTTGGAAATAAGTTTTTTCTCTTACTTAGACTCATCTATAGTTGATAGTTCCTCACTAGGTTCATATTGGAACCCTTTCTAGTTTGGTTACACTTGACACAGTTTCTCTGCTGACATGATGTTTGATTCCCCATTGTGATGTGGAAGTGAACCCAAGTTCTTATAGTGAGACAGTGGAGGCATAAATAAGCATAAAATATTTTCCTTCTGGAGAGACTGGAGGAATCTAATCCATGGCATGAGTGTATATCTTTACTCATTTTTGGCAGCTGCCCTTTGCAAGGCCCTAATAGTGTACATGGAGCTTGAAACAAGGATGCAAGAATTGGATTCTGTGGGGGATAGCGTCTGGAGAACCTGGTGCAGCTGAGCTGGAGAGAAAGAATTTAGGTTTGAATGAAGCCATAGCAACTGGGGGAGTCGTTGTTGTGAGTATCTTTTTTTAAAAAATCTTTTAGATCTTTTTTAAAAAAATTACATAAATATTTTGTTTTCAATTACATACAATGGTAGTTTCTAACAATAATTTTTGTAAGGTTTTGAATTTTGAATTCCTCCCTCCCTTCCCCCAATAGAAGGCATTCTGATATAGTCTCTACATTTACTTCCATGATATGCAAAGATCCAAATTGAATGTATTGAGAGAAGAAATCTCCAAAAGGAAGAAAGAAAACATTAGAGATAGCAAAATCACATAATTATATGACAACTTTTAAAAATTGAAGACAATAATCTTTGGTCTTCATTTAAACTCCACAGTTCCCTCTCTGGATACAGATGGTATTCTCCATCATAGATCCCCTAAAATTGTCCCTGATTATTGCACTGATGGAGTGATCAGGACTGGTCATCACTCCCTGATGTTGTTGAGGAGTACAGTGTTCTTTTGGTTCTGCTCATCTGTGAGTAAAGAGCCTGTTAATGTTAATTCATATTCCTGGAATTGAGTAAAACATTGTAAACCAAATGAAGCTATTCCAATTTCCTTGTTTTCCATATTTTTTGGGGGGGATGGGTTAAGTGACTTCCCCAGGGTCACACACCTATTAAAGTATCAAGTATCTGAGTTTGAACTCAGGTCCCTGATTCCAGGGTCACCTAACTGCTGCCTTTGTTTTCCATGTTAACAAGCAGTTCATCATGGCTTTTCTTGTATAACATTCATATACAAAATTGCATAATTATGCATTTTGCCATTATTTAAGGGTATCTTTTGACTCTTCTTGCCGCCCTCTTATTTATTTTCCTAGGTTTCTCCATTATTCTTTCCTATTCTTTCTGCTCTTGTGAAAAAAGCACTGGATCAGTATTCAAGATTCAGATCCTATTCTCAGCTTTGCCACAGAACAGCTTTATCATTCTATTCTGGGCAGGTTGCTTTCCTTTCCTTTGTCTTTTTTCTTAATGTATAGATGATCTCTTGGGTCCCTTTCCAGATCTAAAGCTGTCTTATTTTTAGTAAGTTCTGAACTTTGCTTAAGAGCAGAAATCCTTTTTTTTTTTTTTTTTTTTTTTTTTTTAGTTGAGTAGAACCCTCTTTAGCATGGAGGTTTGGCAGTACTTGGCCTTCTGAAATGTGTGCTTTCAGAACTTTTGACTATGGACATTATTTGTGTTGGAACTTGATCCAATTCTGCCTTTAGAGTCTTTGGGTTAGATCTGTTATGATGTCCTTAATAGAATGGGGCCTTCTATGTTCCAGGGACTGTGTCTCATTTGTTGGTGTTTTGTCTTTTTATAGCAAAAGGAAAGATACAGCAGACAGTTGTAGAGATGGATGGATGCATGAATGTTGATGTTTCTCTTTATGTGTAGTATGTGAATTGCAGCATTTGAGAAGGTCCCCCTGTTGTATATGGGTCTCTCTTTGAGGGTATCTAGTCCATGGCATTGCCACCCTACTTGTAATAAATACATATTTTGTGGAATATTTTTGAGTAATATTTTCAGCAGAACATATTGATACCACCCAGCCACATGCTGGCTTTAGATGAGAATGGGTGAGTAATGTTGGTGAGGAAGGGAAAATAAGATTTCAGAGTTTCTATGAGCATGTACTTTGTAAAATACCATAGATAATTGGACACTCTCATATTAAGACATGCCTTTTGCATCACATTTGGGTTATTGTGAATCTCCTGAATATAAAGATGGAGGTAGCTTAACAGTTGGATGTCAGTTGCCTGGGTTGTAAAAGGAAATAAAATAAGAATTCACTTGCCTAAGACAAGCTAGGAATTAGGCTAGCCCCTGCCTCTTAGAGAGAGAATCTGATTGTTTAGAGTTGTGTTATTTGGGAATGCCCAGGGATACCCATGACTTTGGAATGCTCTGACTTTTTGCAATGTTTATGTTTAACTGGTGTTTGTTTAGTTGATGAACTTGGGGAAATAAGGGTTCCTAGTCACAATTCATCTAGTTTTCTCTGATTTTCTTGATTGGTGACTAATCAGGAAGGATATTTAATGTTACTTTAGGAAGGAGTCACCACTTTATAATCCTGTATTCCCTTGGCACCTGAATGCTCTTAGTCTAGACAAGGCTTTTCGGCTAGGGTGTGGATACAAAGCCAAAGTTTTTTTTGGACCAGTTAAGTAGATCTGGAATCTTCTTTCTTTCTCTTTCTAGTTTGCTGCAGAGGATCTAGCATCCAACTGCTCTCTGATATGTCTAAAGGTACTCCCTTTGAAACTTTTCTTCTTAGTTGACCTTGATTGCTGCTAAAAGGCAGGTTTAAGATTTAAGAGAGAGGGTGCTGGTGTGGATGCATCCTAATGCTCCCTGGGAGCATTGCTGGACAGAATTTGAACATTTTTAAAGAAGAAAGGGAAATGGGGATGATATGAAGTACTTTAGCTCATATTGAGGTATTTCAGTTCAAAGCCTCTTGGAGTTTTGGCAGGACCAGGCAACAGCCATCTCTGGGTTAGGAATACTCTGCATTCTCACTTTGCCATAAATGCCTTCTAGAATTTTAACTGATCAAAGTTGTTTCATTGCCTAAATATATCATAAAAGCTTATAAATTTTCAAGTTCTAAAAATATGTGTGTGTGGTTAATATAGTTATTCTTAATTAGAAGCCTTATCTATGAATGTATGTATGCATGTATGTTTGTATTTATGGGCAATGGGGTTAAGTGGCTTACCCGAGGTCACACAGGTAAGTAAAAATAATATTAATGTTTGTCCTTCATTTTGGAAGACGATTATGACATCAGGGAATTGATGCCATGATAAGCACATGAATTGGATTTGAGTGTGGGTGTGTGGTGCTAAGTCACCAGCCTCACTTTCCCCTCCTGAGCCATCTGGGACCAGTGACAAGATATGAGTCAGGATGTCTGGAGAGGCAATCAGAGTTAAGTGACTTGCCCAAGGTCATATGGCTAGGAAGAGTCAAGTATTTAAGGTAGGATTCAAACTCCCATTCTCCTGACTCCAAGGTACCAGTGCTCTATCTATTGTACCACCCAGCTGCCCTAAAGTATTAAGTGTCTGAGGTCAGATTTGAACTCAAGACCTCCTGATTCCAGGGCTAGTGCTCTATTATTCACTGTGCCACCTAGCTGCCCCCCCCATTTATTTATTATTTATTTAATTGGGTTTTTTTGTTTTGTTTTGTTTTTTAGATTTTTCAAGGCAATGGGGTTAAGTGGCTTGCCCAAGGCCATACAGCTAGGTAATTATTAAGCATCTGAGACTGGATTTGAAACCAGGTACTCCTGACTCCAAGGCCGGCGCTTTATCCACTGCACCACCTAGCCGCCCTTATTTAATTGTTTTTTGCAAGGCATTGGGGTTAAGTGATTTGTCCACGGTCACACAGCTAGGTAATAATTAAATGTCTGAGGTGGGATATGAACTCAGGTCCTCCTGATTCCAGGGCTGGTATTCAATCTACTGTGCCACCTAGCTGAACCCCTTCCCCCTATATTTATTTATTTTAAAAAATATTCCTAACACCACTACTTGGAACTGCTACTTATTAATGGATCTATCAGTTACTTATTGAGTACATGCTATTTATACATGCACAGCTTTGCATAGTAGATACTGGAAAAAAAGCTTTTAGAATGAGGGATTTTGCCCTTAGGGGTTTTATTTGGGGCAATAAAATTAACTCTTAGAACTAGAGAGCAATCAAGTGCTCCACTGAAGTTTTCTTCATTTTTTCACTCTGTGTGTGTGTGTGTGTGTGTGTACACACTATGCAATGAGTGGGATTTATACAAATTTGTCCCTGATTTCCCCCTTATACACCAAAGCCTTCCTTGTACTCCTTAGCTTTTGAGATGTGAGGCAGTTTCCTTAGATTATGTTCCCCTGTTCTACTTTCTTTGGCAGTTTCATGATCCTATTAGTCCCCAGTTTCCAAAAGGGAAACTATGCCTATTTAATAATTTTGCCTAGGACCTACCCTGGCTATACCATCTTATTTCAAAGGTGATACCAGCTAGAAGTGCTAAAAGACTTTTTTTTATTGGTATGAGTTAAGAAACAAGCCACTTGGAAACATTCAGAAGGAAAACAAGTAGAACTTAGGGCTTTGATGTTCCCTCCTTTCTATTATTTTCAGTGCCTGGATGGAGCCATCCTATTTTTCAGCTTCGTAAGATTACAGTAGTTTTCTTTGTGACACACTTGAAAATAAGAAAATGTGTGTTGATCAGTCTTCAGTATAGCACAGTACCAAAAAAGTGTAGCATTCTGAGCTTTTTCAAGCAAGATGACATCCCATTGTTAGTAACTTAAATCAGGGATACTTTTTGGCCTGTAGTGAGTTTTTTCCTAACCTTTATGAAGAACTTTGCATAGTTGACAGTACCTTCTGAAATTCTTTTCATTAGAAACACTCCCAAGTCTTATTATTATACCTGAAAACTTTTGCTTGAGATAACTTTAAAGAATTTTATCCTTTTTCTTTCCCCATCTTTTTATATATATATAGCAGAACAAAGTTCTTTAGCCTTATACATCTATTCGTAACTCGATTTACTGACAATAAATATTTCCTTCCTTGGTTGCTGTTTCATTAGCTTGATTCTGAAAAAAGGCAGTGGAAAATCTCTTTGGTTGAAAGGAGAGAAATATTTTTTTGCCCCAATGAATCTGGAAAGAGCTAAGGTTTCTGGTACCATAAGAGGACAGCTGGAAGGAGCCAGTTCTGATGTCTTTTTCCCCTGGTAGCTGTGCAGAGGAGAATCAGTAAAAATTGAGGAAGAGAGGTCAGTGAGGAGGTGGCTAACTTCCCAGAAGCAGTTTTGTCCTTGGAAAGGATGTAGTGTGTGCTGTAGGTTATGCTATGTGGGAAAGAGGTAGTGTCTGCTATAGGTTATACTATGTGGGTTTGATATTATCATGCTTTTCCTTAATAAATCATTACGTTTATTAGGTATTAAAAGAGAGAGGCCAAAACAGTCAATAAATATATATTGAGCACCACTGTAACTTACTTTTGTGCTGTATTCTTTGGGGGAAACAAAGAAGCAGTGGTTATTTTAAAAAAGAACTTAGTTGTGAGAGTGAAAGACTAATAAACATACTCAGAACTAAATACTAACATGATGTTTGGAGGTTGTGTATTTATATGTCTGCATGTGAGCAGGTGTGGTTTCTAAAGTCTGGGGAAGGTGACCAGGAGATATTTGAATCCTGGAATAGAAGTATGACCTAGAATGCTCGAGTCTAAGGTCCTTATGTGAGTAGATATATTTAATGGACTAAGGGCTATTTTATAGAGAGGGCTGGGTTAAGAGGGTTGAGGTAGCAGTCTGGGAATGAGCTAATTCCACCTCTAGGTTAAATAGACTTATTTAAATCACTTAGTTCTTAACCTTTCTGAGTCTCAGGTTTCTTCTTTGCTGTAAAAACAAGAGGATTGAAGTAGATGACATCAAAAGTCATCAAAAAAGGTACATTGGAAAGGACTTTCTGGATTTGGAATTAAGGACGATGGTCCAAATCCCAGTCCTGCCATTTGCTATACTATACCTCTGTGACCATGACAGGTTTCTTAAGTTTTTGGGGCCTCAGTTGCCTTCTCTTTCATTTGAGAGAACTGGTCTAGATGACCTTTAAAGATCCCTTCTAGCTATAAATCTGTGGTCCTTTTTTTTAGCTTTGAAATCTAGGATTTTCCTTAAGCTGTGGTTCCAGCTATCAAAAATCTTAAACCTCATAGTAGTGTTCCAAAGATTTTAGAGACTCTGGTTACTCAAGTCTTTCTTCTGGATAGCAAAAAATGATTACACACTTGTTTTTATGATAATCCAGGTTTGCAGAATTAGTCCAATGAACATCATAAAATTGTTAAAGCTAATTTTAGTTTTTCGATTTATTATCTACCACACCCATGGCCTCTGTCTTGAATGATAAAAAAAAACCTGAAAAATAAAATACTCATAATAAAAAATGCACAGTCCCCCAAATCAGAATTCTACATTGGCCATATACAATTCTTCATTTTAAGTCCATTGCTTCTCTGGCTAAAGGTAGATGGCAAGTTTTATCTTCAATTTTCCAAACTTAGTGTTTACTATCATATTGATTAGAGTTCTAAAGTCTTAAAATTGTTTTTCTCTATGATGTTATTGTATTTAGCATCATGTTGAATAGGGTTCTGAAGTCTTTTAAAATTGTTGTTCTCTGTTATTATTTAAATTGTTCATCTAGTTCTACTTAACATGTTTTCTCCATAACTCCATTTCTTTTTAAGTACAATAATATTTCATTAATTTGATCATCATAATTTGTTTAGCTAGTACCCAGATGGAGTGCATTCTCTCACTTAATGAAAAGAGCTGCTGTAAATCTTCTTGTCTAGTAAATATAATCTTTTTGCCTAGTAGTAAATATATTGCTGGGCCAAATGAATGCAAAGTTTAGAAAATTTGGGGGCATAGTTTCAAATTCCATTCCAGAATGGCTGGGCCAGTTTATAACTGCCATAAGGGCATTGGCCTACCTATTTTCCCTCCACCCCCTCCTAGATGTTTTCTGCTGTCATTTTTGTCAATCTGATGTGTGTCTCTGTGTGTGTGTATTTGTGTGTGTGTGTGTGTGTCTCAAAGTTGCTTTAATTTGTAATTATGATTTGGAACATTTTTTTATCTAGTTTTTGATAGTTTGAATTTCTTCCTTTGAAAACTGCCTGCCCATATCCTTTGATCATTTGTCTATTGGGGAATGATTCTTAAAAATTTAAATTAATTCTATAAATAGTTTGGATGTGAGACTTTTATCAGAGAAACTTGATGCAAAGATTTTTTTTCCCCTACTTAAACAGTTTTCCTTCTGATTTTAACTATATTAGATTTTTTTTGTGAAAAATGTTTATATTTTATATTATCAAGATTTCCTGGTTTATTTTTTGATTCACTTTCTGTACCTTGTTAAATCATGAACTCTTCACTTTTTGCATCTCCTAATTTGTTTATGATGTCACCCTCATGTATTCATTTGGAACTTATCTTGATTTACTGAGTGAAATATTGGTCAATTTTTAACTTTTGCTAAACTGTTTTTCAGTATTTCTAGCAGTTTTCGTCTAAACTGGGGTCTTTGAATTTATTATACACTAGACTTTTTGATACTGTGTACTTAATCTGTTCTACTTATTGGCTTTTTTTAAAACAATGATAAATAGTTTTAATAATTGTTACTTTGTTGTATAATTTGATATGTTACAGGTAGACCCTTTTCCTTTTTTTAATACTTTTGCAATTCTTGACTTTTGTTCCTCTGCATTAATTTTGTTAATTATTCTTGCTAGTTCTATAAAAATAATCATTTGATAGTTTGTTGGGACATTGACTAAACTAATTTAGATAGTTTTGTTGCTTTTTTAAACTATTGATGCTCCACCCTAAGCAATTTGTATTTTCACAGTTATTTTGGTCTGTACTTCTGCTGAGGGTATATTTTAGTTGAATTAATATTGTATTTGAGTGTATATTGATAGATACACATCCAAATATTTTATTTTCTATGGGTACTTTGAATGGAATTTCTCTTTTTTTTTACTTTTCCTATTGAGTTTGTTATATACAGAAATACTGATGATTTCTGTGAATTTTATTTCTGCAACTTTGCTAAATTTATTATTTCAATTAATTTTTAGTTGACTTGTTAGACATATCAATATCATTATCATCTGCAAAAAACAAGAATTTCATCTCTTGATTTTTTTTCCTCGTATTATTGCTTTGCAATTTCTTGAACTATGCTAAATAGTATTAGTAATAATCGGCATCATTACTTTACATTGCTCTTATTGGAATGACCTCTAATATTTCTCTATTACATAAAATGTTTACTCTTGGTTTTATATGGACATTATTTACTATATTAAGGAAAAATCTGTATGCTTTCTAGAATTTTTAACAGAAACAAATGTTGGAGTTTTACAGAAACCTTTTCAGCAGTAACTGATCTACTCATACCATTCTGATTATTTTTATTGATACCTAGTTCTTCGTACTAGAAATGAAAAAAAAGAAATTACTTAACAATTCAAAAGTAAGGAAAAGGAAATTATTTTGGCCTAGTTATAGAAATATAGTTAGTTAGATCTTGATTAGCAAATAAGAACCCTGTGACAGTTTTAGTTTGTTTTTTAGAAAGCAGAAAGTTTAACTTTCTGTTAAACAATAAACATAAAATCCAGCTCCTACTTTTATTTAATGATTCAATGTAGGATAAGTGGCTGCCCAAGGCCACACAGGTAATTATTAAGTGTCTGAGGCTGGATTTGAACTCAGGTACTTCTGACTCCAGGGCTGGTACTCTCCCCACTTTGCCACCTAGCTGTCCCTTTTTTTGAATTCTTTATCACCATCAAGAGATGTGGTAGCATGTTTTATCATTAATCCTCTGGCGTTCTGGCTAGTCATTACACTAAGAGTCCAGCCCAGTAATATTCCATAACATTTATATGCCATAACTTGTTCAACTATTCCCTAATTTAGATATCCCCTTATATTTTTATGCTTTGACACCTCCTAAACAGCTATAAGTGTTTTTTTTAACATTCTTAGAATTTGTTTTGCTTAGGACTGGTCCCTCCCTTAATCTACCTCTGTCTAATTTCCCATAATCCCTTTTCCCCTTCCCCTCCTATTTCTCTGTGGAGTCCATTGTATTTCTGTACCAAACTGTGTGTAGTTTTCTTTTGACCAATTAAGTTGACAGTGAGATTCAAATATCAGCTTCTCCCCCCACCCTACCTTGTTTAATATAGATGTCTTTCCTACTCTGATAGTTAGTTCATGTTCTTTATTTTTTGTTTTCTTTTTTTGTTTGTTTGTTTTGGGTTTTTTTTTTTAGGTTTTTGCAAGGCAAATGGGGTTAAGTGGCTTGCCCAAGGCCACACAGCTAGGTAATTATTAAGTATCTGAGACCAGATTTGAACCCAGGTACTCCTGACTCCAAGGCCATGCTTTATCTACTACGCCACCTAGCCACTCCAGTTCATGTTCTTTAAATCCTCCTTTCCCTATCATTGTACTCTTCTATCTTTCCCTTTTCTTAAAATCATCAAGACATAACCACTTCAAGACCTGATGATGATGGTATTATTCAGCGGGAACATATTTCCCATATTTGAACATAAGCAATTTATCTTTGGTGTTTTATTGTTCATTGGATTCACTTTTTTGTTTCCCTTCACTCCTGTATTGAAACTTCAGTTTCTCTGTAACTGGATTGCTTGGAAAGTTCTCATTAAAGTGTCATTATAGATCCATTTTTTTAACCCCTTTGTAAGCATAATACTCTGTTTTGCTGGGTAAATTATTCTTGGTTGTAAATCCATATCCTTTGCCTTCTAGAATATCGTATTTAAAATTCTCAGATTCTTTATAGAAATGGCTGCTAAATCATGTGACTTTTTAATTTTTGAATTCTTTCTGGCTGCTTTTCTCAATCTAGAAGTTCTGAATTTTGGCTATGCTATTCTTGGAATTTTAATTTTGGCAGTTGTTTCAGAAGAGTTTTTTCTATTTCTTATTTGCTCTCTGATTCTAAGAGATCCTGGCAGTTTTCTTTTAAGAGTAATTGAAGTATGATGAAATATGATGACCATGGAATTAGTATAGTCCACTTATTCTTAAATTTTTTCTCCTTTGTTTTCCAGGTTACTTGTTTTTGCTATATTTTACATTTTCTTATGTTTTTCCAACCTTTTGTTGTCTTTGTCTTGATATTTATCGTTGTCTCATGAAGTCATTGGCTTTTATTTGGTCCATCTTAGTTTTTAGTGTTTTTGTTGCTTGGGCATGGTTTAGTACTTTTGTGCCAATCTGTTAATTCCCTTTTCAATTCATTATTCAAATAGCTTTCCATCTTTTTTTTTTCAAATTTTTTCCCTCAAGTTCTCTCATTAAATTCATATAAAATATTTTTAAACTTGCTTAATTTCTTCCAGGTAGTCTAGTCTTTTAAGCCCAAGCTGGTTTTTTTTTTCCTTTTGAAGTATTGCTTCATGTTTTGGAGTAGTTTTTTTTCCTGTGCTTGTGTTTTGAGCTTCCTTCCCACCATAACAACTCATTATGGTGGGGTTCTTTTTTTTGTTCATTCTTCTATCCTACTTCCTGACTCAAGATTTGATGTTAATGTTGGACTTTGCAGCACTTCTGAAGGGAAGGTCTATTCCTGCTGCTGTTGTCTTACAGTACTGAGTATAAGATTATTTCACAATCTTGGAGACAGCCTTCAAGTTTTTAGTGTTCCCAAAGTAGTCTGATCCAGGGCAAAATCTGATGCTTAGCATTTGGTTTAGCCTCTGCAAATTTCTGACCTGGATCTGAGCAAGAGGTACTTTACTGTCTGTTATCAGTCAGCTGGAAAGCTCTGTTAATTCAGAGTGTGGGGGTAGGAGGCTCCTCTTTGATCTGAGATTCCTGCTCTGGTTTTTCTTTGCAGGCTGGGCCAGGTGCTCAAAATGAGACCCTGCTCTGAACTCGGGGTCTGAGGCACATGACTGCTGCTGCTGACTTCTGAACTTCCTCTTCTCTAAACACAGCCCAAGACTTCCTTATTTGAGATACCACACCTCCTGGTCAAGTCTTCTTTTCTATCCTGGATCTGTGACCTAGAATTGGTAATGGGTGACAAAATTGCCAGTTGGTACCTGTCCTTGTTGCAGTGCCTTTGTATAGATCTAACAGCTGTATGGGAATCTGGGATCTCCTTTTGCCTGGGTACATGGCCTCTTGGCACTGTAGTTCTCTACACATGGGGCACTTCTGGCCTGACCTGTTCCTGCTGTCTGCAGATCACCTTTCTGACTCCCTACTCCAAGCTGGGCTGAACAATGGAACACTGTGACTTTTTTCTGGATTTCCCTATCAAAATTCAGTCTGGTGCCTCTTATATATTTGTTTGGAAGAATTTTGTAGAGGGGAGTTTACTGCCCTGGACCATCTTGGCTTCCTTGATTTAAATTTTTTATCCTCACTTAATGGTTGTTCCCCTGTCCACTTGTCACCGATGGTGAATTCAGTTCAATTCAGAAAATGTTTCTCAAGGTCCTTCTGTATGTAAGATATTATTGAGGGGAGAAAATATGAGAAGATGAGCCATCAAATCAAGTATTTTTAAATACCTGCTGTATTCTAACATATATTCGGTGCTGAGGATTAAAAAAAACAGTTCTTACCCTCAAGGACCTTACATTTGAATGGGAAAGACCAAGAGTACATATAAAAGTATATCTAACATAACTGTGAAGTAAATATATAGACACACATACACAGAAGGGTTAAATACAAGATAACTTGGAAAGGAGACACCAGCCATTGAAAAAACTTCATGAAGAAGATGTACTTGAGTACTACCTTAGAGTGAGTGACTTATGAGGCCTCTGTAAGCATGGGAAAGCATTGTACTTTGGGGGGATGGGCAGAGCAAAGGCATGGAGATGAGAGAGAGAGAGAGAGAGAGAGAGAGAGAGAGAGAGAGAGAGAGAGAGAGAGAGCCAGCCCAGTGGGGGAGGGGCGGTGATGTTAGTGAATTTGGAAAGATAGGTTAGGGCCAAGTTATATATGTGTGTGTGTGTGTGTGTGTGTGTGTGTGTCCTTGTCTGCATATGTGTGTGTGTGTGTGTGTTTGTAGAGTTTTTATAGCTAAACACTAAACAGAGGAATTTGTATATTTTATCCTAGAGCCACTGGAGGTGAGTTGAGTAGAGAACTCATAATCAGAACTGTGCTTAAGGAAAATTCTTTTGGCAGCAGAGACTAAGAGAGATTGCAGGAACTTGAGGCAGGGAATCTAATTAGGAGGCTGTTGCAATAATTTAGGTGAGAAGTGATGAATGCCTGATTTAAAGAGGTAGTCTTGTGAGAGAAGAGATCAGACTTGAGAGATGTGAATGGATCAGATATGACATTCCTTCCATCTTGGAGTTTCTAAGAAAGAATAAGACAAGTACACAAATAACATTACAAAGCAGAATATGGTAAATATTTCAGGAGAAGCATAAAATTTTAAGGCAATTTGTAAACTAGAGAGATCATATCTAATTGTCAGGGAGGGCAGGATCAAGGAAGGTGATGAAAGAAATGGTGTTTGAATTGGACTTTGAAGATTAGGTATGGTTGGAATGAGTTCGATATTGGAGAGTATATTTGAGGTAGAAGTATGAGCAGAGGGTTGTTTAAAGCTCAAGTGTTTAACTTGATATACAAGGCCATCCATATTATAGACCCAGTCTCCCTTTCTGTCTTCTGTCTTCAACTGTTATGTACATACTATATTTCCATTCTAGTAAAAGAGAAGTATATACTTGAATTTCCCAAATTAGATATACTGTGATTGTGCTGAGGATTTCAGTCACTAAACTTCTTCACTTCTTTGGGCTCCTCTGTCTGCCATGCCTTTTGCTGTAGCTTTTTTCCTTTAGAGAGTAAATATTTGAGTAGTCAACAAACTGGTTGTGTCAGTTACCAAGCAGGAGAGCTGTTCCGAAGTAAATCTTGGTTCTTTTTGAAATTGGTGGGCTAATGGGAGAGAACAATAGGGAGAAGGGTGGAAGATAATACATTTGTATGTCTTTGCTTGTATTCAGAATCTACATTAGTTTTTTTATGCTTAAGTACTTGGAACATTTTTATTATTTTCTTCCTCTCTTCTTTCCATTCCTCACTTAACCTTTTCCCTTCAGGTTTCAGGGTGTGTGTGTGTGTGTGTGTGTGTGTGTGTGTGTAAAAATACTTACTCTGGGAAGTATTTATAAATTAGATCAGGTGTCTGGATAGACATTTTTACTTGATTTGCTGCTTCATATCTCCAGCTATGCTCATTAAATCCTTCCTCTTAGGAGAACCTCACTAAGTTATGATATTTGGCCTAAAATGACCTGGTCCCACATTTATCTGGGAACCTATTTTTTTTTGTAGATAACTAGAGTCTGATACTTGAATACAGAAATCCAATTCTGTGGTAGAATGTGTTCATTAACTTTTTGTCATCTGTGTTATTAAGATTTTTTTTTTTTTAGGTTTTTGCAAGGCAAATGGGGTTAAGTGGCTTGCTCAAGGCCACACAGTTAGGTAATTATTAAATATCTGAGGTCGCATTTGAACTCAGGTGCTCCAGACTCCAGGGCCTGTGCTTTATCCACTGCGCCACCTAGCTGTTCTGGTATAAACATTTTAGTTTCATATTTTTAAAATTCTTTTTTGAATATGATTAGAATTATAAATGAGAAGATTGAATATGCTATATCTTGGTTCATGTTTTTTATTTTGGGATTATATATATATATATATACACACACACACACATACAAAACTTCTTTCCTCAATTTCCATCTCAATGCAGAGAATTCTCAGATTTACATATGCAGCCCTGTTCCCTTTCCTGAACTCCCATTTTCCAAGTCTGAAATTAGGTCATTTGCTCATTTCCAATTGGATGAGACATAGGCATTTCAAACTCTACATGTCTAAAAGAGGACTCATTCTGCACCCTTCTTCTTCTCCCATCTTTCTTCCAAATTTTTCTACTTCTGCCAAGGATGGTAGTGCTGTTCATTCATTCATTTGTGTCCAATTCTTCATGACCCCATGAACCCTAATAGATAACATCATCTTTTCTGTCACCCATTTGTAACCTCTTTATCCTTGATGCTTCACTCTCTCTTTCCCCATCCCTTCTTCCAGAGTCACCAACTCCTGTTGATTTTAATTATACAATGTCTCTAACATTTGTTTGCTCTCTGCTTACACAGTCCCAGTTCTATTTCAGCCACTCATTATTTTTCATCTGGACTATTGCAGTAATTTTCTACTTGGTCTCTAGGTCTCTTTATTCTCCAAGCCCAGATTTCTTAATCTGGGGTCTAGGAACTTAAAACATTTTTTATAACTACATTCCAATATAATTGGTTTCTTTTGTAATCTTATATTTTGCTTTATTCATTAAAACATATTGTTAGAAGGGGTTTTTATGTTCTGTCAAAGGAATCCATGACTTAAAAAAAGTTAAAGATCTCTTCCATACTCCACATAGCTGTCAAAGTAGTATCTTTTTTTTTTTGCAAGGCAATGGGGTTAAGTGACATACCCAAGGCCACACAGCTAGATAATTATTAAGTGTCTGAGGTAGATTTTGAACTCAGGTACTCCTGACTCCAGGGCCAGTCTCTATCCACTGCACCACCTAACTGCCTCTCAAAGTAGTATTCTTAAAGTACATGTCTTACCATGATGCTCCTTGTTCACAAAGTTGCTTTTGTTACCAGAATCAAATGCATATCCCTCTGTTTAATATTTAGAATTCTTTAGAACCTGCTTTCCTGAGGAACCTCCCCTCTCCTCATCTCTAAGTTCTAGCCAAACTGACCTTGTTTTTTTCTTATATGTGACAGTTTAGCTCCTATCTCTGTGCCTTTGTAAAGGTTATCTTCCATGTTTGCAAAGAACTCCATTCTTACATCTGACTCTTAGAATCCCTAGCTTTCATAAAGTACTGTCTCTTTCATAAAGTCTAACCTGATTTCCTGCTAAGCAGTTAGTAATGTTGTTACCAAAATTTCCCTGAATTTTTTTCATAAAGGCCTACAGCTTTGTATATCTCTTAACTTTATATAATTTGGCTGACATAATGCTCATAATGTAGGAACTATTTTGTTTTTATTTTTGTTTTCCCAGGACTTCAGACAGTGTTTGGCACTTAAATGCTTGTTGATCTGTTGCCTTTGAGTCACACTTAAACAGATTGATAGATAAATAGAGTCTGACTTTGGTTTAAAGTTTTGCCATATCCCCCTGCCCAATAGCAATCAATGCCTACTCTGACAGACACTATTGCTAATAAGCACTAGGGTGGGGAGGCCGGGTACAAAAAGAGAAGGCCCAGTCCCCAAGGAGTTCACTATCTAACTGAGGGAAACTAGATACAAGTAAGTATGTACAAAGCAACCCAGTGCAGAATGCATATAAAGTAATTAGTAGATGGAAGGCACTAGAATGGTGAGGGGGTTAGGGAAGGCTTTCTGAACAAGGTGGAATTTTCGTTGAGACTTGAGGAAAGTGTAGGAAGTCAGTAGTTGGAGCAGAAGAGGGAAAGGATTCCAGGTATGGGAGTCTCCAGAGAGAGTGCCAGACAGATTGGGAGTGGAGAGAGACTTGAGGTAGGCAGATGCAAAAGCAGCTGCCGAATTGGACCACACATGAGGTATTGAGGGTGGTGGCTGTGTCAGAGGAGAGAAAGGGGAGAATTTAAGAAATGTTGGCAATAACTGGGATATGGGGGCTGAGAAATAGAGAAATCTATCATGACTAACTAAAACGTTTTAAGCTTTGAGAGGATGGTATTGCCCTTCCAGTAATATGCTTCCTTATCTTAATATGGAAGGTAGGAGAATAGTTTTCCAGTTTCTTTTGCTCAGTCTTCCTGTTAAGAATATTTTTCTCTAGCCTGCTTTGAGATTCCTGATGACTTGAGAAGTCTTAGATTGCTTAACATTTCCATGTGTACCCTAAAAATCTCCTAGATATTGAAATCTTTGTGGTTTTAATTTGCCCTGAGAGGCAAACAAATATGTTTGCTTTAGTAGAAGTCATCTTAATTCTGGGTGAGGTCACCAGATGCATACTTAAAAAAAGATTGGGAAATGGTCACAGCCCAGAATTATCCTCTCTTACCTTTTGCTTTGTTCCTTATCTCTGTAGTTCTTAGGGAGCAGCTGCAGCTTTATTTGCTTCAGGCCTTAGGCTACTTGACTTCTCTGTGCTTTTGTGATGTCCATATGACAAAAGTTAAGTTCCTTTTACTCAACTTTTACTTAATTATCTTTAGTAAGCATTTTCCTTACTCTTTTCATCCAATATTTCAAAGACTATTTGACTACCTTTCTGCTTCTAATTATAATAGTACAACGAGAAGTTATGCATCCTAAAGAGAATTCTTTTGATCAAAGGTTTTTAGGGATGCAGAGTATGATTGGACTGTTGATTATTATAGTAAGGCATTTTTGACAATTCTGCCCCTCTGCCTGAATATCTCAAGCACTGAAGCTAACCTGGCTAGGACCTGGAAATCCTTATCTGGTGTCTTGACATCAAATCATCTCTGCTCATTGTCCTGGGCTCTAGTAATTGGGCTGCTACTAGCTTTGCACATATGATCGAGCCTCTTGCTTTGTGCCCCAGTTCCAGTAACTGAGTCCCTGTTTCTTTCCTCTTGCTTAAAGGCCTATCTTAGTACTTTTCTCTGGATCCCAGGTCTTCTCAGCCTGGGATCCAGTTTGTTTCTGGGCTGGTACTGTGCCCTGAACCATAGTCCCTAAGCACAGTCCTTACTGCTTGCTACCAGATCACTGTAATGCTTATTGTCTTCCTGGACCTCTGCCTCTTGCCTGCTTCCAGACTATTTTGAGGACATTGATCTCCTACCACTGTCTTATAGACAACCATCAGACTTTTTTGAGGCCAATTGCTTGCCTGTTGTTATGCTCTTCTGTCTATCTATCTGCTTGTTTTAACTTTCTTCTGATGCTTGCTTCTGGGACCTTCCTAGGTGAGTTGACTAGATAGAGAGAACTCTAATCTCAGGAATGTAGTTAGTTACTCAAAATAGGACAGATCATGACCCTTCATAACTTCTCATACTCCTCTTGTCCTTGTCCTACTACAAATCTTCCATAGGTATTCCATCCAGTGTGTTGAGGGTATGCCTCTAGCTATTTTGACCTTAAATGGATAACTGTGGAGCTTGCAGGCCTCATAGGTTGTTCCTTGTTCTTAACATATGATTGATCTATCTTCTTTTTGGGTCACATATCACTCCAATAATATCCTTTATGCTACTTGTCTTTTCCATTTCTTGGCTGGTGTTAGTGTTGCAGCCCTGGATCACCATGTACCTCTCTATTGCCTTTTGGGTGACCTGCAGCTTTAATCATTTAGAGACTATAGTGTTCTGTCTTTCATCCAAATAACATTATTGAAACAATACTGATTTTAAAAATATTGACCTTTTATTCATCAGTGGACTATATTAGGTACAAAAGAAGTAGTAAAATGACTATGATAATCCACTGTTTGATAAATCTGAAGACTCTAGATTCTGGGATAAGAATTCACTATTTCACAAAAACATCTGGGAAAACTGGAAAACAGTATGACAAGCTAGGCATGACCCATATCCCACACCCTATACCAATATAAGGTCAAAATGGGTACAGGATTTAGAATGAGAAATAGTTTTTCTGTCAGATCTATGGAAAGGAGAAGATATAGAAAGAGAACATTATAAAATTCAAAATGGATAATTTTGATTACATTGAAATTAAAAGTGTTTGCACAAATAAAACCAATACAACCATGATTAGAAGGAATGCAGAAAGCTGAGAAACAATTTTCACAGCTAGTATTTCTGATAAAGGACTCATTTCTAGAATAGTTCAAGAACTGAGTGAAATTTATGAGAATACAAGTCATTCCCCAGATGATAAATGGTCAAAGGATATGAAAGGCAGTTTTCAGATGAAGAAATTAAAAATTTCATAGTCTTATCAAAAAAATACTCCAGATCTTTATTGATTAGAGAAATGTAAATTAAAACAACTCTGAGGTAGCATTTTATACCTATTATATTGACTAAAATGACAAAAAAGGAAAAATGATCAATGTTAGAGGGAATGCAGAAAAACTGGGACACTAATGTATTGTTGGAGTTATGAACTGATCCAACCATTCTGAAGAGTCATTTAGGACTATGCCCAAAGGGCAATAAAGCTATGCAATAATCCTTGATCTACCAATACCTCTACTGGGTCTGTTTCCCAAAGAGATCATAAAAAAGGAAAAAAGACCCACAGGTCAAAATATTTATAAGCAGCTTTTTTTGTAGTGGCAAAGAAATGGAAAATGAGGGAATGCTCATCACCTGGAGAAATGTCGAACAAATTATATGGGTATATGATTATGGAATACTATTGTTCTGTAAGAAATCATAAGTAGGCAGACTTCAGAAAATCTTGGACAGACTTAACATGAACTGATGTTGAGCAAAGTAAGCAGAACTAGGAGACTATTGTTCACATTAACAGCAAAACACCATCCACATTCAGAGGAAAAAAACTATAGAATATAAAAGCAGACCACAACTATATCATCTCTATAATTTTTCTTTTTCTCATGGATTTTTTTTCTCTTTAGTTCTCATCTTCTTTCACAACATAACTAACATGGAAATATATTAAACATGATTGTTCATATTTAGCCAGTATCAGATTACTTGCTGTCATGGGAGGGGAGAGGGAGGTAAAAAAATGGAACATAAAGGATGAATGTTGAAAACTATCTTTGCATGTATTAAATGCTGGTATTTGATTCAGGACTTTTCATCATCTGTGGTATTCCCATTTCCCTCTCTCTGTTCCCTATGCCTGGTATATGCCACCTTCTCCAGGAAGCCTTTCCTGATCTCCTGCTGTTGCTCTGTCCAGCATTGAGTTTCTGGTTTGTATCCTGTTTTGTATAAATTTGAATGTGCAGGTTGTCTCTCTTGATAGCTCTGTTTAACTTTGGAGTCTCCAGTGCCCAGAACATGGTATGTGTTTAAATAAATTGCTCCAATTGATATGAGGGAGCTGCCAGTGTAGATATGGGACTGTGTAGCTTATGAACTTCATCCTGGGGCAGGAAGAGATTCAGTGATTGGATCTAGTCACCCAGCCAGGATGTGCTTGACTGGTAAGGATTGAACTTGGGGTTTTGTTTTGTTTTTTGAATTGCTATGTTTTCCAGAGACACTGGACCCAAAGCATGCAGGATGCCCTGAATGAATCAAGGACAAAGCCACTTCAGTTAGCATAATTTGGTGTTTTCATCCTGAACTGGACTTCCTTGGGAGTCATGACAGGCACCAGACCATGCTAACTAGGCTTGAACAGCTTTGGGACCTTTGTAGATAAGGAGACTATCCTATCTTCATGGTCTAGCAGTTTCCAAAGAAAAACAATGTGACTTTTGCTACTGCCTTGTTCCTTCCCTTTGGGTGGGTTTTGTCCTTTTTCCACCTTAACTGCATCTGTCCCCCTAACATGCCATACCTCTTTGGTGGAGATTTCTGGTCTCTCCTCCTTCCTTTGTCCTGCTTTTATAAAAATGCAAATTTTTGCATGAAAATGCAAAGTTCTGTGGACTCTTTGGGTTCCACATGCATGTTCATTTCTCTGTAATAAATCTCATTTTCACTAATAAGCTTAAGTTTCATGAAGGTGTGAGTGCCATCAACATGAGGCAAGCTGTAAATACAGGTCACCTTGACTTTGAGACCAGCTCTCTCTCAGCATCATGCCCTGCTGCCTTTCTTGGAATCTTCTCTGGACTGCCAGGAAGGGTTCTTCTTTTGAAATCATTGTTCAAGGCAACCAGAAAAGTTGTGTCCCCCTTTTATAGCATATTTTTACTCTGTAAGTATATGGGGTATAGCTTCGCTTCTTAACTGTTCTCCCCAACAGCATGATGCTGAATTAGAATAGTACTCAAATCTGTTTACCATTGACAAATGAGAGTGAAGGGAAGTAGTTGACAAACCGTTAGTGAATATCTAAGTTTCTTATCCTGCGTGATCTGTGCTGGTATATCTAAATTTCTGACCATGCCAACTTGATCCTCCTGTAGCTTAGCATTAATGCCAATTTCAGTCATAATTGTGATCTCCTTTCTTACTAATCTGACTGGATATCTCTAACACTCCATTTTCACAGGTTTAACTCCTTTTAAGCAAGATTATCTTTCTGCAGGAACTATGACTACTAACTAGATATCCCTGTTTTTTTATTTTGATAAGAATTTTTAGATATAATTATTAATTGAATTACTTATTTATAATTTATAATGATTAATTATACATGATTATTAATTAATAAAAATTAATTTTTATATATTATATATAAAGTTAATTTAATACATGTTTACATAGGAAAGAATTCAGTACCTGTCACTTATTCTCCCTCTTCCTTCTTTTTTGCCAAACCCAGTCAGAAGAGGCATGTCACTAGAAAGATGGAAGCTATATAACTATGACCTAATGGATAATTTTAGAATCCATGATTTCTTTCATAGGGCTGGTTTTTCTGCCATTGCTAGTCATTTTATGATATCCTTTTATTGATAATTTTCTCCAAATTTAGTTAACTTGTCCTTGGGCAGCAAACAGGGTTGATGATATAAATGAAGATTTGGCTTATTAGAGGAAGCTTTTCCAACTTAGTAGGGTTTGCCACAGTTTTCTTTTTCTTTTTCTTTTTTTTCCTTCAAGGCAGTGGGGTTAAGTGACTTGCCCAAGGCCACACAGCTAGGTAATTATTAGGTGTCTAAGGTCAGATTTGAACTCAGGTCCTCCTGAGTCCTGGGCCAGTGCTCTATCCACTGTGCCACCTAGCTGCCCCTCCTACCACAGTTTTATGCCCCCTTGTCCTGTGTTTCAATAGGGTTCCCTCCATGACTTAATGAAACATACAAAACCACAATGGGAGGGCATCTCTTCTCAATATCTTCAAGCATCCCTAGACTCTGTAACAAATGTTTTGTTAATTGTTTTG
Source organism: Macrotis lagotis (assembly GCF_037893015.1). Lineage (NCBI taxonomy): Eukaryota > Metazoa > Chordata > Mammalia > Peramelemorphia > Peramelidae > Macrotis > Macrotis lagotis. The sequence continues at coordinate 115,650,170 of NC_133661.1, forward strand.
ACTTTCCTGTGGAAATTTGACCTTCAAGATTAACTTAGAAAATGGTAACATATCCTTGCTCTTCTAACCTTAACTTGGTATAGACAGGTGTTGCAAATGAGTTAAAGTAGTAATGGCAGGGCCTTGCCACAGCTTTCTTGTTACTCAAGAGCCCCTGGGAGGATAGAATGTTGTTTCTACCCAGGGTCAGCTGAATTCTTTTGTTGTTTTGTGGGCATTCAGCCTCTGCTGTAATATTTCCCAACTCTTTTCATTCTGTAACATTTCTAGATGTCTAAAATTTCCATGATGTATTAGGGCTATGATTAGTGATGGTCACCTGACCATCACTGCTAGCTGGTACAGAGAAGAGCAAATTAGGAGAGTTGTGCCTTGAATAAAGTAATGGAGATAAAGGAAAGTCTACTAGGATAGGGAAAATAAAACTAAGGAAAAAATTATAGGTAGAATATTATAACAGTGCCAAATTCTATTAAACCACTGAACCATTCAAACTAGTATTTTTCCTCTTGATTTTTGTAGCAGGGAAGGTATTATGGGAGGATTGTCTGGTAGAATGTCAGTGTAGGGTTAGTAACATAGGATGGCTTACTCCCTTGACTGTTACTACCAGAGCTCCTGAGACTCTGATCTTAAAAATGTGTCCCCTTTGCTTATCTCATTCACTTCCTCAGTAGCAATTTGTCTATAGTAGCATCTTCTGAGATTAGATATCTATCATTGAAGGTTGCTTTACCCCATTCAAACTCCCTAGTTATTTGGGGGAATATTCTTGCTGAAAAATGTGATGCCAATTGAAAATATATAACTGACTGCCGTAGGTCTATGGACCTAATTGGTTCTTTGTGGTCTTGGGCATCTCTGTGGGGTTTTAGGAGAAAGATGAAGATGGGGGAAGAGGTATCAAAAGGTGGGAGGATACCTTGGATAGTCTCCGTGCCATTTCCCTGCACCAAGAGAACAAAGAGGGATTGTGGTCATACAGTGATGAAGCTGAAAGAGTCAAATGCTATTATAAAGCTCCTTCATAGGAGGCAGCTAGGTGGCACAGGATAGAGCACCGGCCTTGGAGTCAGGAGGACCTGAGTTCAAATGTGACCTCAGACACTTAATAAATGCCTAGTATGTGACCTTGGGCAAGTAAGTCACTTAACCCCATTGCCTTGCAAAACCAAAAAACCCCCACAAAAACAAAGCTCCTTCATTTTGTGATAGAAAACAGATCTGCCAAGGAGAATCCACTTGTCTGGAACTACACAGCTAGTTAGTGGTAGAACTTGGATGAGACTCTGTTCTGTCATGCTTTTTCATCCCAGGGGTAGTAAACCTGACTGTTCTATTTATTATTAAGTCTAGTTTGCCTTGATTACTGTAATAATGCAATGTTCAAGTTATTTAAACAAAAACCACCTTTTGCTTCTTTTTGGTTTGTTTTTGTTTTTGCAGGGTAATGGGATTAAGTGATAATGTCCAAGGTCACACAGGTAATTATTAAGTATCCAAGGTCGAATTTGAACTAAGATCCACTTGACTCCAGGACTGGTGCTTTATCTACTGTGCCACCTAGCTGCCCCATGCTTTCTTTTGATTAATTAAAAAGTATGTTCCTTTTCTTTGGAAAATGTGGCTCAAGAAGGAGGGGAATCTTATGATCCTCAAAGAATTTTAATGCTGATATGGAATATCAGGCTAGTGGTTTTCAAAGACCCTGATTAAGTCTAGGGCAGGCCCCTTGTTAAAATATTATTCTACTAATTAGATACTTATCTGGCTATCAAATTTCATTTAAAATGTATATTACAGAGGTGATAGGAAGAGAACATATATTTGAAAATGAATGGATGTCCAAATAAAAGACATTAAAAATCAGAAAAATGTAAAGCTATGTATATCTCCACATAAATGGTTAAGTCCAAAAACTAAAAGCTCTTCTAGAATGGGAGTTTTAGTTAGTAATATTTGGGAGGGAGAAAAAAGGTATAGAGAGTTTATTTTGGAGTATGAAAGCACTTGTTGCTTGTTGACTCGTGTGTGGTAGAAGGTTTGGGATCAGAAGACATTAGGAAGGGTCTTGGGTGTCTGGGCTTTAGAGAAAGAACACTGGGAGAAGAGAGAGAAGTTCATAAAACTTTTTGGGAAGTAGTCAGATGTTTTGGACTTTGTATTTTGCCTACAGCCTATCATATCACCACTTGACTGTAAACCATGGAAAATGACATCCTAGTGTAGGTTTCAGAGGCTGGAATACAAGAGAAATGTGAAACTGTACCTGAAACAGATGAAACAGTCAGGAGACACACCACACTACAAGTGCTCATGAGTGTGAGAATCGAATCAGAGGAGATCTGACCATATAGGGAGGGAATTAACTACCAGTGTTATAAGCATAGAAATCAATTCAACTTTGTCTAGATTGGAAAACAAATCTTATATCTTCATCTAGATTTATATCTCTGTCTAGCCAATCCAATCAGTTTCCTGACCACACCTTTTCGTGGTGTTCCCAACTAACCTTTATCTGTCTCTTTATACAACCTGGTTGAGAAGGGGAACATTCAACCAGGAAAAATCTTTAGATCAAATATTTCTTTTAACAAAATTCTTCTAAAAAATTGAAAATGAATTAACAACATATGAAAGAATACTAGTGGTTATTAATAAGGAGAATATAAATCAAAACAACTCTGAGATTTTACCTCACACTCAGCAAATTAACAAATGTGATAAAATTTGGTAATCATTAATATAGGAGAAATTGTGGGAAAATAGTCTTATAAAAGTTGATCAGACCAACCCTTCTAGAAAACAATTTGGAATTGTTTATTTTCCTTTAAAATAGTTTAGAATTTTAGAGCTGGAATAAGGTACTGTAAATCTTGAAAAGATAGGACAGTTGAGATAGATGGGCTGTTAGTCAAAATCTAAATAACCTTTTGATTTTACAGAGGAAGAAACTGACCTACAGTGGTGAAGTGTGATATGCCCAAGGTCATGTAGTGAGTTAAGTGTCAGAGCCAAAATTAGAGAGCTTATTTCTAACTGCAAGTCCATTTTTCTTTGTTTAACACCACACCGTTTAGTGCTTGAATTTTAAAATTAATTACTGTCCCTTGCCTTAATAAACATAAAACATTGATATAGGCCTGTTATTAATGAGCATAAATTATTATTATATGGGATTATAAAGGGGACAAGATCTTACATTATTGCACTGTTGGAAGTATTGAACAACTTTTTTTTTTTTTTTTTTTTTTTTTAGCAAGGCAAATGGGGTTAAGTGGTTTGCCCAAGGCCACACAGCTAGGTAATTATTAAGTGTCTGAGGCTGGATTTGAGCTCAGGTACTCCTGACTCCAGGGCTGCTTGCTCTATCCATTGCTCCACCTAGCCACCCCTAACTTTTGCTTTTTTTAATACAAATTCTTTCCTTCATTCTTACTGTCATCTGTCATAGCTCCCTATAGGCCTTTCAGATTTCCTCTTGCTCTAACTAGGAACAACTAAATGTTGCCAAAAATCCTCCAAGCTTATTAAACCAGTAAACTAAGATTAACAAAAATTTGAAATCAGTAGAATTTGACTTAAGTTTTAAAAAATCTAATTTCAAGTTCTTATGACATTATTACAATTATATTTTTAACCTTTATCTCTTCTTAGGGCAACAAGTTTCCATAAATTTGCTGCCAATTATACTTTTATTTATTAAAAATAATTTATTTCCATCTCTAAAAGATGTCTTCCTTTTCTAATGTTTTGGGATTTGAGCAAGTTTATTTACTTTATTCATTTATTTTATAATTTTTAAAATAGCTCCCTTTCCTTTTTGACCCTTCTAGAATATAGAGGGTTGGGGGGGTTGTTGTGGTTTTTTTTCCCTTAAAATGAAGTATATCTCCTTTATCATTTTAGTTCCCTTCCTTCTTTCAAACCTGCTATAGCTAAAGGTAGAGTTATAAAAATTTAAACCTGAAGGGCACATTACCTCTTGCTTTATCTTTTAAAGAATATGAATCCAAGGCCCAGAGAGGATGTTATTTTTCCAAAATCTCAATAATAAAGCTGGGCATTAAGAGCTCAGGTTTAATTTTACTTAAAGATATCTGCAAGAAAGTGAAATGATGTGGGTTCAGATTTGCTACTTTCTCACTATATGATCTTAGATAACTAACAAAAGATTTCTATCATTTCTTTTTATATCTGGAAAGGGGAATTAATGATACACAAGACACAAGAGTTGATTGTGGAGCACATACTGGAGTATTCAACTAATACAGAGTCAAAAGCCATTCTGTGATCAGCATTGCCTGCTTACAAATACACCAGAAAAAACAAGACTCCATCTTGTTACAACAATTTTAAAATATAAATTAATAGCTCCTAAACTATTTTAAAGACTTCATTGTAACCTGGTAATTCCTTTTCTTTTCTGATTGTAATTTTTGCAAAAGTGGTTCCACTGATTTTCATGATTTGTTACTTCCATTTGTGCAAAGTGTATTTAAAAATAAGTTGTTTAGTTCCCAGTGGGTTATTTACTTTTGTTGTGCTTGTTTTGCATTTCCCTTCAGTTCTGTTCCCTTTCTTCAGTAACTTAGATGATGGATTTCTTTTGTTTCTTCACTCCTGACAGAAAGTAGAATTTAATTCTGTTCCTCCAATGTTTGCCTTCATTTGAAACTTTAGATTTACAAATTCAGTCTTATAAAGGTTGAATATTTGTCACAAGTTTGGATGACTTGAAGTATCCTTACATTATTAACCTGTGCATAGGTAGATGTGCATAACTGGAAGAAAAAGGATATGTAGCCCAGACCTACTTAATAGTTTTTAACAATAAAAATATAACTTTATTTAAAATTGTATAGGTACAGATTTTTAATTTCTTCTGTTAAACAATACCATATACAATTTAGAGGTAGTTTAAACTTGTAGTTACCAGATATTTTTGCTTAAATCCAATTATTAATTATTGCTTAATTTAACTCCACTTGCTTTAACACTGACCCATTTCTTAGAATTTAAAGCCATTTAGGGTTTATGTCCAGCTTAAGCTCATACTCTGGATACTAGGTATCAGCTTTGCAATTAAAAATCCTTACAATGCTTTCTACTGTTTAATAGTCAGAATTGTCCTGCTCTTCCCTTTAATTTCCTTAGCAACTGATCATTATCTCTAATTGTTCTTTTTCCTAGGAACCTCAAGTTTCTGTATCATCTTTGCAGTAAGAATGCTACCTTTCTCAATACTGCTTTGCCTCTCTCTCTCTCTCTCTGTCTCTCTCTCTCTCTCTCTCTCTCTCTCTCTCTCTCTCCCCCTCCATTTTCTTGTCTTGGAGAAAATTGGGAGAAAAAAATAGACCTCACTTGCTCAAGGCTCCCCAAGATGGTCTTTTCCCAACATTTTTACATATTGTATTATGTGTTCTTTAAAATCTGAAGGAAAAAAAATCTTTCAGTTCTGTAGGATTTGCATCACATAATTCTTTCCTTGGTCTTACTCTCTTTGTAGAACCTGCCTTTTACTTCATTCTCCTATATTCAAATAGATTTTCATCTTAAATTTGGTCTTAAAATATATGAACTTAGGTGGAATTTATGATGCCGTATTGACTGGTTTACAGGTAATGACATAGCTTTTTTTAACTGCTGAAACTTAGAGGCAGCCAATCTTAGGATTGCTATAAATGTGGATCCTAGTCATTTGTCCCCTTGGGAATAAAGGTTTCCTCTATATGAACAGTTCCATGATTTTTCTTTTTAAATTTTTTTTAATATCACAGTCACTTTTTGCCCAATAGAATATTCCCCTACAATAAATTAATGAGTCATATCTGAAAATTTTTTTCCTGTAATTTACTGTCAGGAGGCAGGGACCTGTATTAAAGATCTGATTGTTTACTGTGTCATCTATTTTGAAGTTTATCAATGTTGTCTTATTTTTTTGTGATTATTGTATAAATCATTCTCTAGTTCTACATTAGTTCATACATGTCTTGTCAAATTTTGTCCTTTCTTATGGTGGAAAAAATAGTCTATTTCATTCATATAGCCTAATTTGTTTATACATTCACTTTTTTAAGTTCTTTCATTTTTTCCTTAAAAATCATATTAAAACAGGTATAACTTCTTGCATTAGAGAGGTTTTTAAAACTTAATTTTGTTTCTTTTCATTTAACAAAAATTATTATTTCTTTCACTTCCCCCCCACCCCAGTAAAAAAAGCTTAAAACTAAACCCTCATAACAAATATGCAGAGCCAAGTCAAACAAAGTCCCTCATTGGCTATGTTTAAAAATTTTTCATTCTGTATCTTGAATTCATGCTACCCACCTCTGTGTCTGCAGGTAGCATGCTTCATCACTTGTCCTCAGGAATCCTGCTTGGTAATTAGTTGGATGAGAGTTCTTAAGTGTTTCATAATTAATTTGTTTTTATAATGTTTCCATTTGCATAAATTATTCTGGTTCTACATAGTTCACCCTCCCAGGTGGTGTGGTAGATAAGAGTACTGGACCTGGGTTCAGTAAATCTTGAATTCAAATTTAACTTTAGGCACTAACTACCTATATGACCTTAGCAAGTCATTTAATATGAGTTTCCTCATCTATAAAGTATGGGTAATAATAGTGTCTACCTCTCAGGACTCTTGTGAAGATCAAATGGGATAATATTGGTAATGTGCTTTTAACACATAAATAGGTGTTATATAAACGTTAGCCATTATTATTATTATTAGAAAGAAGGTGCTTAATAAATGTTTAATGATTGATACACAAGTCTTCCCAGGTTTCTCTGAACCTTTTTACTATTTTTTTTTAAGGTTTTTGCAAGACAAATTAGGTTAAGTGGCTTGCACAAGGCCACACAGCTAGGAAATTATTAAGTGTCTGAGACTGGATTTGAACCCAGGTACTCCTGACTCCAAGGCCGGTGCTTTATCCACTACGCCACCTAGCTACCCCCTTTTTACTATTTCTTAAGAGTACACTGTTATTTTGTTACATTCATATACCACATTTTGTTCAGCCATTTTTCAGTTAATGGACATCTTGTTTTTCAGTTCTTTACCATCACACACACACACACACACACACACACACTCTCACTGCTATAAATGTTTTTGTACACGGGGGACAGCTTTTTTTCCTTTGTTCTTTTTAGAGTATTGGTCTATTGAAAGGTATTGCTAGGCTTAAAGTATGTTCTATTTTTAAGTAACTTTTGGATCAGAGTTCCATATTATTATTATTTTTTAGGTTTTTGCAAGGCAAATGGGGTTAAGTGGCTTGCCCAAGGCCACACAGCTAGGTAATTATTAAGTGTCTGAGACTGGATTTAAACCCAGGTACTCCTGACTCCAGGGCCGGTGCTTTATCCACTGCACCACCTAGCCGCCCCTTCATATTATTTTTCAATAATGCTGGATCATTACACAACTCTGTCAACAGTGTGTGTTAATATACCTGTTTTACCTCATCCCCTCCAACATTTATAATTTTCTTCTTTGTCAATTTAGAGACCCTCAAAAGGTGCTTTAATTTTCATTTTTCCAATCATTGGTGATCTGAAGTACTTTTTCATATAGCTATGGATAGCTTGGAATTCTTTCTTAGAAATCTATCTGGTTTCATATCTTTTGATATTTCTCTATTGAGGAATGCCTTTTCTTATAAAGTTGAATCAGTTCCTTATATATCTTGGAAATGTACCCTTTTTCAGAAAAAAAGTTTGCTGCAGAGGTTTCTCTCCCCACCCCACCCCCATGTTTTTCTTCTAATTTTAGCTTAGCTCCATTGATTTTATTTATGCAAAAACTCTTAAATTTTATTTCATCAGAACTTTCCATTTCATTTTCTAGGATGTTCTTTATACCATAATATTTAGTCGTAAACTCTTCCTCATACATATATCTGAAATGCAATTTCTACCCTGCTCCCATAATTTGTTTATGACATCATCCTTTATATCTAAGTTATGTATCCATTTGAATTAGATATAAGGTATGAGATATTAGACTATGCCTACTTTTCTGCCACACCACCTCTTAGTTTTCCCAGGATTCTTTTTTTGAATAGTTGAATTCTTAACCTTAGTAGCTGAGGACTTTGAGTAGTATTAGACTACTTAGCTTGGAAAGATTTTTTAAAAGGCCAAGAGTAGGATCATAGACTAAGAATTGAAAGGTAACATCCAGTATAATTTTTTCATTTTACAGGCTAGAATAATGAGATTTAGAAAAGGAAGGGGACCTTATTACATAGGAAGTAAAGCTGAAATTTGAAGCCAGGACTTCTAACTACAAATATAGTATTCTTCTAAATGAAAATGCTCAAAATACACACACACACACACACAGACACACATTCTGATTAGTCCTGAAAACTGGAGATCTCATATGTATGTATGTATGTATGTATATGTGCACACATACACACACACACACATAGCCATTTTGCTACTTTTTCCCAATTTTTCAATTTTTCTTTAAGAAAATGGGTTTAGGTGACTTGTCCAAGGTCACACGGCTAGGCATTTATCAAGTGTCTGAATCTGGATTTGAACTCAGGTACTTCTGACTCCAGGGCCGATGCTTTATCCATTGCTCTTACCTAGCTGCCTTTGCTACTTATTTTTGTAAACTTTTACATACAGATCATTCTGAATGAAACCAGAAGTATTCTACTTAGAATTTCTACTTAGTGGGGGGAAAAGTACCTAGAATATTGTGTTACTGTGAAGATAATTTGTTGAATATGAATAACAAATTCTTTCAGTATTGAACTTAGGTGAGAATATAATTAGTCATATGATTTCTTGGTGTTTGGAGTTTTTCTGAAAGAAAAATGCTCTCCCACTGTAGATCTTCAATCTTAGTTGCACAGTCTTGGTAATTTTGTTATAGTTAAAGTTTGTTGAAAGCAAATTACTTCACCTAGATCTTATAGTCAGTGTGTTTCTGAGACAGGACTTAATCCCCACTCATTCTGACTTGAAACCAAATTCTCACCAACTATGCTATGTCACCCGTCTCTTGATGTAATTAATAAGAATAAACTAGGACATGATTATCAATAGCTTGTTTTAAAATAGCCAGTTTTTTCTTAATAAAAGAAGTTACTGTATTATAGATTTTTTTAAGATTGGAGTTATGTATTGCTTTGAATTGAAGGAGTGATTTCATATTAGAATTTGAATCACCTTGAGAAAACAGGAAATTAAGAGTATGAGTGGCCTTTAGTCAAGTCTCAGACTTAACAACCTTCCTTTTGGATTCAGGATCCATTTTAAAAATAAAAATATTTTCTCCCTGCCCCTCATTCCCTAGGAAATGGAATTCCATAAAAGTGAAATTGTTGTCTCTTAATTACTCAACCTTGTTGAGGGGTTGTTTACTAATATGTTCTAATTAGATGTTCAAGTATCATTATCTAGAGTGATTCTAACCATTGAAGCAAAAGCTAACTTCATTTTTTATTTATGTTATAGCTGGCCTCCAGTATTCAGTCATGGGGGACATGAAAACCCCAGATTTTGATGACCTTTTGGCTGCCTTTGACATCCCAGACCCAACCAGCCTTGATGCCAAGGAGGCAATCCAGGCCACCAGTGAGGAGAATGAGAGTCCTCTGAAACCAGCAGGAATGTGTATGGATGAAGGTGTGCCCTTGACCCATTCAGGGTCAGCTCCTGATGCCCCAGCTGTGAGCGTCATTGTTAAGAATACCAGTCGTCAGGAATCATTTGAAGCAGAGAAGGGCCACATTAGCCCTAGCCTATTACATAATGGATTCCGGGGTCCTGAACTTCCCCCAGATCCCCATGGCCTGGGACACAACTATGGGAAATTTGATTCTAGTTTTATGAATGGAGATAATGGTAGGAGTTACTCTGACAAGTTGGACCCACCCAAGTCAGAGCCTTTACCAACATTTAGCCAGTTCAGCCCTATCTCTAGTCCAGAGCCGGATGATACTCTCAAAGACAATGGATTTGGAGAGAAACAGAAGCATTCTGAAAGTCCTTACTTTCCCCCATCATCTGTATACATCCCCACAGGGACTTCAGCTCTGGAAGTGCTTGGAAAATTTCCTGTTCCAGAACTGAGTATGTTTGATCACTATTGCAAGAAGGAAGAAAAGATGGAACTCCAGGACCACCAGGAAAGTGATCTGGTTGCTGGTGAAAAGGAACATGATCAAACCATTGAGAAAGTGGTAGAATGTAAGAAAGAATTGGTAGATGAAGATGAGTTCTTTGGAGAAGCTCTGGCATTTAATAATGTCCCTAGCAATAAAACTGGGGACTCCAAAGGTCTTGTTCCTGAGCTGAGTATTTGCTCATCAGTTCCTCCACGTCAGCGCCTTAAACCAGCTCATTCTAAGTTGTCCTCTTGTGTTGCAGCTTTGGTGGCCCTTCAGGCCAAAAAAGTGGCAGGTATTTCAAAGGATGATAAGGCTAGTATTACAAAAGAACATTTAGGGCCTATTAGAGAAGGCTCTAAGGGTAGCCCCAAAATACCCAAATCACCAAAGAGTCCCAGAAGCCCAACAGAGACCACAAAAAAGAGCATCAAACCCCCAGATAGCCCTCGGAGCATCTGCAGTGATAGCAGTGGCAAAGGATCCCCATCAGTGGCAGCCAGCTCCCCACCAGCAATTCCCAAAGTGAGAATCAAAACCATTAAGACATCATCAGGGGAAATTAAGAGAACTGTCACAAGCATCTTGCCAGACCCAGATGACCTGAGTAAATCTCCAGTTGGGTCCCCCATGGGAAGTGCCACTGCAGAGGAGACCAGTGTTAGATTCTCGCCTTTGGTGGCACCAAAGGACTTGCCAGAGTGTGAGACTTGTAGTATTTCTACCCAAACTGCAGACGACCTTTTCTCAGGGTCTGTTGTGGATGCAAAGAGCCCCCAGGATGATGGGAAAGGAGATGAAAGCTTGGGCAAGCCCAATGAAATTTTATCACCTTGCCTAAGCTCCAGTAACAGAGTTACCAAGGGGACACCTGTAGTCTCTCAGCAGAGCAAGAAGCAACAGCAGCAAAACTCGACAGTGCCGGCAACTCCTGTGGCCCCTGCAAATCTCCTCCCCAAAGCTGTGCATCTGGCAAACCTGAACTTGGTACCCCATAGTGTTGCTGCATCTGTCACTGCAAAGTCTACTGTGCAGAGGCGGAGCCAGTCCCAGCTAACACAGATGTCAGTGTCTCTTGTCCATCAGGTGAAAAAGGCTGCTCCTGTGGTTGTGGAGGTCTTTAATAAAGTTCTCCATGGTGCCAATCCTGTGCCCATCTATGCCCCAAATCTCAACCCCCCTGCTGACAGCAAGATTCGATTGCCATCCAGTGGTTATTCCTGCCTGGAGTGTGGGGATTCATTTGCCTTAGAGAAGAGCCTGAGCCAGCACTATGGCCGGCGGAGTGTCCACATTGAGGTTCTGTGTACCCAGTGCTCGAAGACCCTGCTCTTCTACAACAGGTGCAGCCTCTTAAAACATGCCCGTGACCATAAGAGCAAGGGACTTGTTATGCAGTGCTCCCAGCTGCTCATGAAACCCATCTCTGCAGACCAAATGTTTTCACAGTCCCCTACCAACTCCCCAGCACCAGCACCCCAGCCTCGCCCTGCCTCCCCTAAAGCCAGTTCAGTTCCTGGGAGCATCAGCTCTGCTGCTCCTGTGATGCCGCTCTATCCAGACCCGCTAAGACTTGTCCGGTATGGGGCCAAGTGTCTTGAATGTAACAAACAAGTACAGGATTATATAGCCCTGGCTTCTCATTACCAGAGGACGGCCGAGGAGACTGAAGGGCTGGTAAGTAAACTCTGCAAGTTAGGCTTCCTGGCGCATTTGCAATAAATGTGTGAATAAAGGCTGCAGGACCAAGCAGATAGGCACGTAATCTTGGTTTATGAACCTTTGTGGGGAGAAAATCGAGGCTTTAGAATGACTTTAGAATATCCTAATATATTTGGCTTTTATTGGGAAAAGTCACCTCTGTGTGATTGAGGAACATCTCTGGAGTAAATTATAAGTTCAGGTTGGTTAACTGTTTCTATCCTACTTATTTAAGATTAGTAGTACTACTCCACTCCAGGAGTTTTTGATGTGACAGGTGTAGTATCATGAGCACTGCCTCAGTCGCCAAGAACCAGCATGGAGCATCTTTGCTGTAGGGACCATCCCTCTCATTTCAGCTGCTTTCACTGCATTCCCTCCTTTCACACACACCCCCAGCCCATAATTGCAATAACTTTTCAACCTAATAGTGAAAATATCATTCTTTTGTCTTCCAATTTTGTAGTGGGCATACCTATTTTTCAGAGAAGGGAGCACCTATCTTATGTGAATGCTAACAGAATTTATATAAACTATTGTCTTCTTAGCTCTGGGGCAAAGGCTTTTTTCAGGTGGCTGTTCTTCACTGTGGTTTCATCAGATTAACTTCCCTTTTCACCCATGGAAGCATTGCTTTTTCACCTTTTTCATATTCTTAGTTGTCCTTGATTTGATTTGGGGAAGAAGCTCTTTGAATTTCAATGAGTTCATTACTATGATATCCTATCACAGGCATCTCTGTGAAATAGGGTTTTAGATTGACTATGAGGACACTTAATGAATAGGTATCATTGTATGTTTAATCACTCATCTACCTTTTTTTTCCCCTTTATCCCTTCTCACTGGAGCATTCCTTAGACAGGGTTCACCCTACACTCTAAGTTGAGGTTAGTGTATCCCAGTAGAAAAGATAAGATGAAGCTGTCTTCATTCCATAGCTATCTGTTCCAAAATATTTACCAAACTTCCCTAATTTTTCTAGTGAAACCATACATTTCCTGGGTTAGCCAGAACCAAAGTGTGTATGGTACAGTGGTGGGGCGGGGGGGGTGGGGAGGTGTAGAGTAGAGGGGAGAAAAGTAATGATACCTAGTTCTTTCATTTCTTCTACTTTTTTCCTCTCCTAGATATTTAGCGGACATATGTTTGGTCTCCCCCTTTAACAACAAATATTTACTATTTAATTCAAAACATATAGAAACAAAAATGAAACAATTCCTGCACTCAAGGAGTTTACAGTATTCTGAAGAGTTAAAATACACACACACACACACACACACACGGATGGGTAATGTCTAACCTATGGGCTGAATACAGCCTGCAAAATCATTTCATCTGGTGTTGCCAAGTCTACAGACAGGACTCAAAATTCAGTAGTCTAGGAGCTTTCTAGGGGTGAATTAATTAAATGTTTGATCAAATATAACAGGCTAATTTTTAAGTTATGACTTAAACGTTCCCCACTCCTGCTATATATGAGAAGGTTAGTATAAAGAAAATGTAGATGGGAGTGAGAGTTAGTAACTAAGGAATCTGGAAGGCCCTATAGAAGGGACACCTGAATTGAACCTTGATGGAAGAGGTAGACATTCAGTAATTATAGCTGTGAGGAATAGTTTGTGTGGTTTCCTCCAGGAAACTCCTGCTGAGAGACATTTTCCAGCCTGTTACTTGTTGTGTACACTTTTCTTCTTCTGTCCATCATTGATCTTTGTTCAAAGGTAGGGAAGATTCTATCTCAAGACCTAAAGGCTGAAGCTGATCAGAATTAAACTTGGGTTTCATAAGAGAATATCTCAAGTCCAGAGCAGGTGGTTAACTCAGTGTACTTGGTGGGGGGGGGGGGGGGGGGGAATTCAGACTCAACATTAGAGGCAGGAGTAAGTTGATAACCTCTTCCATTCTGGGGGCTTACAAATGATGATAATGTAATCATTCTAAAGCCTTGATTTTTCTCCCCACAAAGTTCATAAGTGATCTCTGCTTTTTTTTATGTTTTCCCTAAAACTCAAAGACTTTTAGGTTGAACAGGGATATTAGTAAATTCATTAATCTTATTGTCTCATATGCTGGTCCAACTACTGTTTCTCTTCTGGCTCTGGCTGAACCATACCTGTGATAGCTCTTCTGGATGGACAGAGAGCAAGACGATCACACTAACCCCAACACAACACAGCTGTAGGTTTTTGTGGTTGCTTAATCTAGAAATTGGGTAGCTTTTATAGAACATCTGACTGTTTCTTCAAGCTTGTGTGAGGAAAACCGATTTAGGGAAACTTCAAGGGGAGAAATGATATTCAAACAATAGAAACTAGAAAGATCCTTGGATTGAAAAGAAACTAATACAGAAGTCTGAAGAGAAGGGAAAAAGTCAAGTAGTAAATATATTACCTACTCTGTATAGGGTCAGATCAGACCATAGGATATGAGGACACTAAGATTAAAGAACCTTTTTCCCCTTTAAGTAGGGAAGATCACAGATTTCATAATTGGAAGGGAATTCAGTGTTTCTTCAACTCATATCTGGGGAAAAACTCGAAACAAATTGTCCTCCAATCTTTGTTAAAAGCTTCTAAACTATAGCCTATTTTACTCTGAAGTTCTAATTGATAGAAAACTTTTTCTTGACATCAGACCTAAATTTGCCTCTTTTCACCTGGTTCTGGGAAATTCTGGGATCAAGAAGAAGTTGCATTCCTCTTATACATGAATCTTTCCAGACTTTGAAGCCAGTCAGCATGTCCTCCCTGAGTCTCCTTTTCTCTAGGCAAAATAGCCCCATTTTTCTCAGCTATGACTTTGGTTTCTTCAGTATTCTAGTTGCCATCTTCCAGGTTTGCATTAATTTATCAGAGAAGTATCCAGGGCTGAACACAGTGTTCTAGATCAGTGATATCAATCTCAGATTAGAAACAAGGGCCACATATTGACTTTGAAAACCACAAATTAACTTTATCTATTCCCTGTTGAATTTTTATTTTGTTAAAACATTTTCCAATTACATTTTAACCTGGTTAAGCCTGGAATTTGACCCATTTGCTGCAGATATTGTTTGACCTGGGCAGAATACTCTGAGACTTTCACTTTCTTTTTCTTAGATGATTTAGCTTTCAATGAAATCTTAGATTGAAATAACTTTTTTGGTTTGGCACAATATACTGTTGAATAATGAGTAATAATATCAACTAAATTTTGTGTAGTGATTACTATGTACCAGTCATTATGCTGAAGGCTTTACAATTATTTTCTTATTTGATCCTTAGAACAACCCTGAGAGGTAGATACCATTATCACCCCCCTTTGATAGAAGAGGAAGTTGAGGCAGACAGGTTAAGTAACTTGCCCAGGGTTACACAGCTAGAGTCTGAGATTGGATTTAAATTTAAGATTCCTTGTCTCTGGGCCCATTACTGTTTCCACTGTACCATTTAGCTGCCCAGCTTACTGTCTGCTAAAACTCCTAACCTTTTTTTCTGACAAATTGCTGTCTAACTATGGCTTCTTCATCTTATGTTTTTGAAATCAATTGAGACCTTACATTTGATCCTATTGAAGCTGCCTAGATTCAGCCCAGTGTCATAGCCTGTCATGGTAATTTTGGATCCTTACTCTGTTAACCAATGTGTTAGGAATATGATAAATTTACTATTCATGCCTTTATTGAAGACACTTGCTAAATATGCTTTTTTTTCTTCTAAAAATGCTTTTAAAAAACACATAGCCAATCTCAGACCTCTGGAACACTAAACTGTTAACCCACTACTAAGCTGACATTGAACTACGTTTGAGTCCAGACATTTAACAAGTTCCAGATATGTCTAATTATAATATCATTTAGCATATATCTCCTCATTTTTCTCACAAGAATATAATGGGTCCCCCCCCCCCCAAATACTTAGATCAAGAGAATGCTGTGGATATTTTAGCTATCAGTTTCACGTGGGTCCGAAGTGGCTCAGTTAGGTCTTAAATTCAGTACAGTGCCTCAGTTCTTTATGAAACCCAACAGGAAAAGGAAGAAGAGGTTTAGGAATAGATATATATTATCAAATAACTTGTTAGACAGATATACATGTATGTATCTATCTCTCTATAAATATAACTATATTCAACTACTCTTTTAATTTATTGATATTTTATTTTTCCAATTATGTTATAAAAGTTTTCTAACATTCATCCACATGCACGTTTATATTACAGAACTTTCTTCTACACTTCCTTCCCACCCTCAGTCTAGTGAACATTGTCATGTACATTTATGTGGTTAACATGTTTATGTATTAGTCATTTTCTGTTTGAGGAATTAGGACTAAGGAAAAAGAAAACCATGGGATAGGAAGGAAAAACATCAGAGAAATTTTTAAAAGGTGAATATAGCATTCATTCAGATTCTGTAGTATCTTTTTCATTTTGTTTTGCTTTGTTTTTTCTTTGTCTGGATATGGATATTCAACTACTCTTTTTTTTTTTGCAAGCCAATGTGGTTAAATGACTTGCCCAAAATCACACAGCTAGGTAATTAATATGTATCTGAGGTCAAACTTGATCTCAGATCCCCCAGACTCCAAGGCAAGTGCTCTATCTATTGTGCCACCTAGCTGCCCCCATTCAGCTTATAGGAAGTGCAGACTTGTTTTATCCCTGATCAGCGAGCCAGCAGCACTATTAGAAGACAGAAGAAATTTAGAATTTGACCTAAGGGGCAAATCCAGACCAACCAACTTACTATTTTGTTAGTTTCCCTCAGATGGTGTCAAAACCCATCCATTTACCCAGGGACATGAGCTCTCTCCAGATGACTGACCTTTGTGATCCCTTCTTTTCCAGACTTGTCAGGTGTGTCAGATGATGCTGCCCAACCAGTGTAGTTTCTGTGCCCACCAGCGCATCCATGCACACAAGTCTCCTTATTGCTGCCCAGAATGTGGAGCACTGTGCCGCTTGGCCTATTTCCAGACCCATGTGAAGGAGAACTGTCTGCACTATGCCCGAAAAGTGGGCTTCCGGTAGGTGCTGCTGGATTTGTCCATCTCCTTCCCTTTGCTACTATAGCTTCTTACTCAGCTTGGGCTACCCTTCACTGCTTTCTGGGACCTAGATATTTGAAAGATGCATTAGGGTCTGAGTCTAGAGACATTGCATTACAGATGCCCCTACTTTGACTTATGAGTGGTATCTGATGGGAGTGAGGAGGGGTCTGGAGTTAGGGACAGACCTACTTCTTGGAAGAGAGGGTGGTTGTGAGGGAGCTCTGGTTTCTACATATGACTGACTTAATTACCTAAGGTTCTGCCTTCAAGAATTCCTCTCTGGACTGTGCCTACTCTGCAGTGGTTTGTTTGGTTTTTTTTTTTCAAGAAGAGGAAAAACAAAGTAGGGAGATGGGTATGTGTAGAAATGTTTTAGTCTTTTTTTAAGGACATTTATTGAGAATATTGAGATAAATGCAGGACTTTAAAATTGCTGTTATATATCTAAAGTCACATTGTTGCTTTACATTGATGCATTGTGTATAACCTAGTTTGTTTATAAAATTTTGTTTGACATGTAACAGTTTTAAGTACAATCTTTCAGAGCTCTACTGGTTCTTCTGACTCCAAACTCAGTGCTCCTTCCAATTCCTAGAGAGTCTTTTATAGTAACAATTCAGTGTATGGTGATAATGATTCTGACAAGAATTACAAGTCTATCAACCTACTCTTAAATGTTTTAAAATTTTTTTCTTAACAAATGGATCTATAAACTACTTTAAGGGGTCAAGTGTTAATTTTTGCCACTTTAAAGTGCGAAAAGTCCTGAATAGGAGAAAATCCACATTTTTTTCTAATAAAACAAATACCTTGGTTTTTTTCATTTTATTTTCTAATGTGTTGATGGTGATAATGGTCTTCCAAGAAGTAAAGCAGATACAGAAAATCATTTTCAGACAAGAATCCAAGATCAGAAGAAAAAAACAACAACAAAAAATTACAAAAAAGAAGAAAAATCCAAGATCAGGAAGCACCCCAAACTTATTGAATATAGCTTTAACTTCATGGAACTTATATCTAATTGCTCAGACACTTTCAGCTGTTTATGTTTCTTCTGATACTGAATTTTTGTAATTTTTATGGATTCCAGAAAGCTGAAATCCATAGGCCAGATCTAAATTAACTTCCCTCCCTTTTCATATTTATTTCTTCATTCTTGAATCTCCAAATTCCTTTCACTTCATACAGAAGAGGGATCTGATGTTGAAAAGTGTGAAGTTTCATAGACTATTGTACAAAGGTTTGCTACTTTTCTAAGTAGAAGGGATATCTTTGTTAGAATCCCAGACCAAATACCTCATTTTATTTTTCTCCTCTACAACATTTGGAAGTGCTATTCCACATCACATCTTAAGTGGACTGCTTATTTTGTAATCCAGTGAAATTCAACAGCAGTGCTGCATCACTGTTGAAACTCTTTAACATCTTTGTTGAGTGATGACTAGATACCCTATTGGAAGATCTGTTCCACCTCCATATGAATTTCTTGCTATAATTGAAACTAAGCTTCAGTCAAAGGAGTTTGTGTGGGAAGAGCAGGAGAAGGTTGCAAACTAAAGAAGGAATTTTGAAGGCAGTCTGGAGGGCTATGGAATTGGGAAGAGGGCAGAGATTTTGAATTTGAGGAGAAATTTTGGAGCATTTGAGGAGAAGGATTGAAGAAGAAAGACCAAAGGAAAGGACTTGTTAAAGGAGAAGAGGAACAAAAGAAGATGAAAGAGACTCAAGCTCAGGAGAAGAGTGGGGAGAATTTTGTATAGAGTATAATATTTATATTTTTGCTAGGTTAAGTGCCTTAACTTGATTCAAAATGCAGGTAGTCCCAGACCCTTATAGAAGAGAGGATAAAGGGGATTTTTGCCTTTTCTTATGTCACAGTGATAACTTACCGTTATTTGTTCAACTGTTTCACAATCAGTGGGTACCTACTTCTTTTTTATTTCTTTGCTATAACCAGAAAAGTACCCTTTTAAATATTTCTGTGTATATAGGTCCTTTCCTTCTTTCTTTGATATCAGGAGATCAAAGGCTATGCACACTTTAATGACTTTTGGATATTGGTTCTAAATTACTTTTCAGAATGGTAGATTATTTCACAGATCTGCAGATAGTATGTTAGTGTGTTTATTTTTCCAGTGAGGTGGCACAGGGGATAGAGTCAGGAAAAATCATCTTCCTGAGTTCAAATATGATCTCAGACACTGATGTTTGTCTTTCATTCTTGAAGAAGACCATGACCTCAGAAGATGTCTCAGGGAGATTTGAGTGAGGAGGGCTGTGCTAAATCACCAGCCTTACTTGGCCAGATATGGATCAGGACGACTGGAGATGGCCCTGGATGCAAGGCAATCAGGGTTATGTGACTTAACCAAGGTCTCATAGCTAGTGAGTGACAAATGTCTGATGGCAGATTTAAACTCCTGTTCTCTTGACTCTAAGGCTTGTGTTCTATCCTCTGTACCACCTGGCTGCCTAGCAAGACACTTAACCATGTTTTTTCTCAGTTTCCTCATCAGGAAAATGAGCTTGAGAAAGAAATGGCAGACCATTCCAAGAAAATTTTGCCAAGAAAACTTCAAATAGGATCACACAAAAAAGATACAACTGAACAGTAACAAGTGTGTGTTCTTCCATAGTTTCTACAATAATTGTCATTATCAGGGGCAGCTAGGTGGCATAGTGGATAGAGCACCAGCTCTGGAGTCAGGAGGACTTGACTTCAAATCTGGCCTAGATGCTTAATAATTACTTAGCTGTATGACCTTGGGCAAGTCACCAAACCCCATTGCCTTGCAACTCCCCCCCCAAATTGTCATTATCATCTTTTGTCATCTTTGCTAATCTGATGGGTCTGAGTTGAAACCTCAGTTGTTTTAATTTATATTTCTCTTATCATTAGTTTTTTGGAGCATTTTAAATATGATATTTGAAAACTTTTTTTTCTACTTTTGAGAAATGCCTATTCATATCTCTGACCGTTTATTTACTGAGGACAGAGCAAAAAGATTCCAAAATGTTCCAAAAAAAAGGATAGATAGCAAATTATAGCCCCCAGATCCTACAGAATGAATTAGCTTAAAAGAGAAGATAAACTCTCAAGGAGATTCTGAATGTTGTTTTATTTTATTTTTTCTATTTTATATTGAGATAGCTTAAAACATTCATCTTTTTTTGACTTTTGAGTTCCACATTTTTCTATTTCCCTCCTTTCCCCCCCCCCCATCCACAGGACAGGGAGTACTCTTTATGAACATTTATTAATTAGAAATTCCTCTTATCCTTATTAATTTGAATCGATTCCTTATATATTAATCAGTTCCTTGTATATATTAATTTGAATCGGTTCCTTATACATCAAGAGAAATTTGCTTTAGAGATTTCCCAAGTTAACTATTTTATTTCCTCTGTTTAGTTTAGCTACATTGATTTTATTTGTTCAGAAACTTTTGTCATCAAAGGTATTCATTTTATTTCTGTGATTATTATTATTTCTTGTTTAGTCATGTACTCTTCTATTCATATATCTGAAAGTCAGTTTCTTCCTTCAGTAATTTCTTTGTGTTTCCCTTTATGTCTAAGATATATATTCATTTGGAGTTTATCTTTAAACTTAATTTTCTTTTTTGACAGTGTTACTAGACTGGTAGGTGAGAAAAATACTTTAAATTTAGTTTATGTTGATTTTAGTAACACATTTGCTGATTTCTTAAGTGTTTTCTTGTGAAGAAAATGTGGAAATGTGGTCTACATAGTAGTACAATTCAGTGAATTTTGAATTAGTTAATGGGAAGACCCTTTAATATTTCAGACTTCACTAAATTGTGCAACTATGTAGATCACTTTTCCGCATTTTCTTCATTATTGTTTCAGTGTCATTATAAAAGAAGAGCTATATGTGAAGTTCTTCCTCTCTCGCCCCCCCAAAATCTGGGCTTGGTTTCAGGCTGCTTGCTTACATTTTGATTAATCAGTGACTTGGATAAAGATAGGGATTGCATGTCTGATAGACTTGGCAAGTAATACAAAACTGGATCACAAAATCAGGATCCAGACAGACTAGATGACAGACTAGAACATTGGGCTGAAGTTAGTATAGTGAAATGGAGTAGGGATAAATTTAAAATTATACACTTGTATTTTGTAAAAATTGAACCTCATAAATACAGGATGAAGGAGGCTTAGCTAAGCAATAGTTTCAATGAATAAAATCTAGCTGTTTTCAAGTGGTCTGTAAGTTCTTGAGAACTTATCTAGTATTCTTGCTTTACCTGCACATTTGAAATATCATGTGCAATTCTGAATTCCACCTTTTAGTCAGGTCATCATTATGCTAGTGAGGACTAATATCCAGAGGATGGCACCTAGGATGTTGAAAGACCTTAAAGATTTCTACTGTTTGATAGAAGGAATCAGAAATACTTTACCTGGAAAAAGAAAGACTTAGGAGTGTGGAGAACTTCAAATATTTGGAGTGCTATTACATGGAGGAATTCTGTTTGACCTCTGAGGCAAGAGCTAAGAATAATGAGTAACAATTTTAAAAAGGAACATTTAGGTTTGATAGAAGGGAAAACTTTCTGTTTATAGAAAACTTTCTGTCTATAGGTGAAATATATTGTCTCATTAGAGATTTACAAACAAAGACTTGGTTGATTTGTGTGTGTGTGTGTGTGGTGTATCATAAATGGGGAGCCTATAACTAAATGGAAGGATATGTTGACAATTCATGAAAAAATGAATTAGAAAGTTGGCAGAGTTCATTTCATTTTCTGCACAAATGCAACAAAAAGCTTGATTTCATAGGATAGTTGATTACCTTGCTAAACCATAACCCTTAGAGGAGATTTGAACATAGATGTAAGGGCAACCATAAATATAAAAGGACATCCTACATTTTTAAAAAAGCAATTTCTTTCCAGTGATTATGATAGTAAATTTGGGCATCTGTACCGAACAACTCATAGTAGTAACTCATGTACTTTGTGAGGAAACAACAAAAGCATTTAAGAAGATAAAAGTGGAATGTGCCTGGACCTGATTTATTGAAGAAAACTTGTTAGAGGTTGAAAAATTTTAAAGATGTGTAGTCTCAAATTAGAAGATTATATAAAAGAGGAAAAAAATTACAGGTGATTATTCTGGTATAAAATCTCAAACAAGATGACTAGCAACTTTAAACTTATATTGTTTACTGTTTCATTTCTTGAAAATGTTTATGATAAACAGTCTGTATATGTATCAGGGGTATCTTTGAGAACATGAAATAGACAAGCAAGTTTTCATAGGCATTTCTATAGTAGAGCACATATAGAGTAATAGTTCTTTCTGGACATGTTGTCCAATATAGCCTCTGTTTCCTCATCTGTAGCAGAGAACATCAGACTTGTTGACCTCTGAGTTTACTTATATCTCTGATTCAGTGGTCCTGTGATCCTCAAGAGTGTATTCAAATTTTATCTCAGGCATCTGTCAGCTCTCTGATGAAGCTGTTTAAGCTGAGAGATTCAACTTGCTTAACTATAACATGGGCACTTGTGAGGACAACCCTTTGCAAACTTCAAAATGTCACATCAATGTGAGTGATTGCTTAATAATTTTGTATAACTTTCTAGGAAGTCTATAGGTCCATAGTCTATTTATTGATTTTTTTTAAAGGCATTTGCCTAATACAAATGGTGTTTTTCATATCCATATTCAGTTTATTATACAAGACTATGACAGACGCACCAATACAGTAATATTGTTTACTTATTTGTTTATGTGTTGAACTCAAGCCCCGTATGAAGCAGGGGATCATGTGCTCACCTCTGTTATTTGTCAGTTTCATGGTCGCTATCCTGCTCAGAAGTCAAGCAAAGGAAGGCTTGATTACCCGTTGGTGGGAGGATTCTCTAGATGGGCCAACTAATACATAGTCTCATACCAAGTACATTGAACCCTATAACTCCTATAACACCTTCACATTGAAAGTAGATTAAGTAATACTTTCTACACTGCAAAATGGTGGGGGGAAATGCCTCTTGCCTGGGCTATGACATATAATTGGATGGGCAGCTTGTTTAGAGAAAGACGATATTCATTTATATATATAATCTTGGTCAAGTGATGAAAATGAACAGTGAACCGGACCTGGAAATCAGAAGGAAAGGAAGAAAAAGGAAAACATTGGGGAAATTTTACACTG
Source organism: Macrotis lagotis (assembly GCF_037893015.1). Classification (NCBI taxonomy): domain Eukaryota; kingdom Metazoa; phylum Chordata; class Mammalia; order Peramelemorphia; family Peramelidae; genus Macrotis; species Macrotis lagotis. Next base: position 115,673,224 of record NC_133661.1, read on the forward strand.
CTTTTTAATGATCACAAATGCTCATTGCAGCAAAATCCTCTTATTAACACTATTTTTTTCTCAGGGGGAGATATATATAGATATAGATATATGTATATATATATATGTATATATATATATATACATATATATATATATATATGTATATATATATATATATATATATATATATAGTTGAATCATGGAACACATGGTCTTGGAAGAATCAAAGAACAATGAAAAGACATATTGCCTGGAATCAGGGGTTTAAAAGATATCATTGAGGAACTTAACTTCCTCATGTGTGCCCTTCCAGGTCTAACATTCAGTGGACTTATGAGGCTATAGGTATCTCTTTGTTAGGAAAAATAGGTAGCCTAATTACAGACGATGAGAGAATAAGTAATCTGAACACTACTTTGGTACCTGGAGAGATTAAGAGGACTGAGAGACTTCCATCATAGAAGGTTGGATCCTCTATGGGCATTTAGATATAAAGACAAGAAAGTGGGGAAGAGTTGTTTGTGTGTGGAAGGCATATTCATAGTGATAAAAGTGTGGTTTTATCAGTCTTGAGTTGTGCCAGTTTATACTACATGACAGCTCAATACTAAAATGCTAGACTTGAAGTTAGAAAGACCAAGTTCAAATTTGGCCTCAGACACAAGTAGTGCTACCCTGGGCAAATCACTTAACCTCTGTTTGCCTTAATCCCCTGGAGGAAGAAATGGCAAACCACTTCAGTATCTTTACCAAGACAGTAATTGTTCTATGGTTCATGGGGTCAAGAAGAGTCAAGCCTGACTGAACAACTCAAGAACAGCAGAGTTTGCGCTATTCCCTTAATACTTTTAGGCCTAAGTAAGAGGACAGAAATTCTCTAATCCCTAGATCAAAAAGTCAGAAGAATCAACAAAAGAAAAAATTACATATTCCCTCTCTTTAAAATATTCATTCCTTTGAAGTCAAAATTATTTTTTTTGAGAGATAACGTGATATGGTAGAAAGAGCACTAGATTTAGACACAAAAGTCTGGGTGGGAACCCCTCTAATACTTAATAATTATGATTATAGATGAACCATTTACTCTTTCAGCCTTAGTTTCTTATATGTAAAATAGTCCTGATAATAATATCAATGATATATCCTTACTTAGAGAAGACAGTATGACAATAGAGGATTCACCTTAAAGTAAGGAATCTTACCATTCAGCAAGTATGCAACCATGTGACTTGCTAGTCTGCTTTGGTGAAGGAACTTTGCACATGTTGGTATTTCCTGTTCTGGTAAAATTACAGATCCAAACCTCTCCACCCCCCCCCAAATTAAAAGATAATTTTAAGGTTCGTAATCTGTGTAAAGCATTTCACAAAATCTTAATGTACCATTTCAGCTGTCATTATTTGAGTTAGTTTTGTAGGTTGAGGACAAATAGTACAGGAATTTAATTGATTTGATACTGTAGTTTAACATAAAGGTTTTTTGGGGGGATACTATAGTTAATTATTAGCCCAGTGCTGATCCTGTCCGACAGTCAATGCAGTGCTTATGAACCAAAGAGTGATGATATCTTGAACCACTCAAGGTAAAACCTGTCTGAGGCTCCCGAGACAGACTAGAATCCCTGGAATTGAAATAATTAAAGCAAGCTCTCTGTTTTACTCTCCTTTAATAGCCCTACTCTTTCAGACCTCTAGGGGAATTAAAAACATGAATTCTTTACATTTGTATAGCTAGCTAGAGCATTTACTAAGTCCTTCTGTGTGCAGACCTGGTGCTCAACACTGGGTTACAAACAGCAACCAGCCAGCTCCTCCCTGCCTTCCAAAGGGAGAAAACTACACCTAAAGGGGAGCTGGTAAGGGAGCGGGAGAGGATGCTCACAAAGGGTTAAAACAACTATCCAAAGAGGAGGAGAAGTCACATAGCAGACTTGGCCTGACAATCTACAGCAAGTCAGGTGTGCAATCACCATCAGTCATAGCCATTATCTCATTTGAATCTCTCAACAACCCCATTTAGGTTGGCAAGGCAAGTATTTTCTGAACTTTACAGCTGTAGAAACCAAAACCAGGAGTCATTAAATAACTTGACAAAAGTCATACATAGTTAGTGACCCAAGTAGGGCTTAAATACAGATACTCTGTTCTGTGTTGCAGTTGGTTCACTTTACATACTGCTCCTAAGAAGGCATTTGTTTCCAGAGATCTCAAATTCCCATGGGTTAACTGTCTATAGCAGTTATTGAATATGTCTTCTGTTAAAGGGGATTTCACAGTGTCAATTATTTATACTGAATGTCAGTTGATTTACTGAGTGTATTGAATCACTTGAGCTTTTATTAAACTTTTACTTTGTTCTAAGTAGGAATCTGATCAGATTATAGTATGGGTATAATTATCTCGACATTTCTTTACTCATAAACACAAGTTTATTACATATTATCAGTCAAGAAACAATAATCAGAAAATATTTATTGAGCACCTGCTTTTTTCTGTAGCCCACATTTTATTTTGATGCTAGAATAATGTTTAAGATGTGGAAACTGACAAGATTAGCATGTGACTGTACTGACATTGTCTATCTGTGAGCCATCACTCTCCGTAAATAACCAGCCCTTCTCTTCTTCCAATCTTATTTTACTTTTTATACCATTCCTTCTTACTAGCTCTTTATTATAGCCACTACCATTCTTTTTTCTTTTTTATATGCCAAAAATTATTCTCCTTGTTTGAGAAAGCAGAAACATGATCTGCATTCTCTCCATCAGCATTTATCATCATACTGTCTGCCCTGCACAGATGCTTTGCTCCTTTGTTGATCCTCTTCTCAGAAGAGATTTGTTTTTAAATCCTTTTCCCAGTCCAACTTGCTTATTGTAAGTTTCAGAACTTCTGACATAGTATTCATCTGCTATTACCTATCCCTACTTTTATCTTTTACATGTGACTTTTAAAAATTCAGATTGACTGATGAGTGCCCTAGACCACATAAGTAGCCATCTTTTTTCCTCTCCTAGAATTGTTTCTCTTTATATCTTAAGAATTTCTTTCTTAAATGCTTCTCATCCCTTCTGGGCTTATTTCTTTGATAGAATTTTAGCTCAAAGGATCCTGCCTTGGCTTTGCTCTCCCAAAACCTCAGGTCATGCCAGACAATGCCTGGATTTCTCTCTTGAAGGACTGAAGGGACCTGGATGGCCCAAAGAAATCTTCTTTATCATAATTCTTAAGATGTAGTTGGGTGTTCTCCTCCCTACTCCCCCTCAGGCTATCTTCCCTTTCTTCAATTCTGAGCCCATTTCATTGTCTATCCACAGTGTATTCTGAAATTATACATGCTGATGGTCTAGCTCTATGGACTAGCCATTCAATTGCATGTCTTAATATGGACAATAGTCATCATTTACCTCCTTGATTTTTCTAGGTAGGCAGAACTCTTTTTGTTTGTTTTTTGTAAGACAATGGAGTTAAGTGACTTGCCCAAGGTCACACAGCTAGGTAATTATTAAGTGTCTGAGATCAGATTTGATGTCAGGTTCTCCTGACCCCAGGGTCAGTGCTCTACTCACTGCACCAACTAACTGTCCAAGGCTGAACTCTTGTGTGATGATGGATCTCATTTAGGAAATTTTGCAGTTACATAATGTCACCTATGAAACAGTAACATTTGGAGATCTTCAGCATCAATAGAGACTATTTCTTCTATTTGGATCTATTTGAACTTTTCTTCAAATATCCTTTGACCATGGTGCTTTCATCTCCCTCTTTTAAACTTAGCTATTTTTAATCAGTCATCAAACAATTGGTGCTTTGTACAACTTTCTTGGAATCTTATTTGATTTTTTGTTTTTGCTTTATGCAAATTTCAATTTCTTGAAGGGGGATTTTTAACATATCATTTTGTTGTGCCAAATCAAATTTTTTTATAGTGAACAAATAATAAGTCCACTGAAATCTTACATTTTCTTCACATTTCATTTACTTATGTGTCTATAATAGGTCTTTCCTAGCATGTTTTTGAAAGTCCATTTTTATATAAATATTTCCATGCATTCAATAAAGGTAAAGATGATTGTCATAAAAATTTTATAGAAATGAGAAAAGTAGGGCAGGCACATAGTTATTGATGTCTTTTCTTAGTCACCTTTTTTGGACAGTTAAATTGTCAATTAAAAAAAAGGTGGGTATCATTCCTTCTTTGAGATTGTTGAGAATTGTTCCCTCACAGTCTCAAAATTGTAATAGGACCCTTTAAGGACCTCCTTTTTGTCAATGAGTCATGCAAACAGTCAGGGACTGAAATGTTATTGTTGTTTGGTTGTTTTTAAGCTGTCTTTGACACTTTGTGACTCCATTTGGGGTTTTCTTGGCAAAGATACTGGAGTGGTTTGCCATTTCTTTCTCCAGCCAGCAAACTGAGGCAAACCAGGGTTAAGTGCCCAGGGTCACACAGCTAGTAAGTATCTGCTGCCAGCTTTGGATTCAGGTCTTCCTGACTCCAGGTCTGCCTAGTTGAAATACTAAGAATTCAAATATAAGCAAGCTCTTTTGTCATTGGTAAAGAAAATGGTGTGAGAAAATTGATGTGTTTTTGTTTTTTATTACCTAATGCCAAGGACAATGCCAGTCACATAGCAGGTGTTTAATAAATTCTTATTGATTTATTATTTAGAAATCTAAAAAATCTTGTCTAATTTTCATTTGTTGTCCTCATAGAGTCATCATTAATTGCTTTTCAGTGATCTGACTTAATTGAATCTCTTAGCAAGCTTTATACACTAACAAATTAAGGTTTTTGTTGGGTTTTTTTTTTTACATTTTTGCAAGGCAAATAGGGTTAAGTGGCTTGCCCAAGGCCACACAGCCAGGTAGTTATTAAGTGTCTGAGGCCAGATTTGAATTCGGGTACTCCTGACTCTAGGGCAGGTGCTCTCTATTCACTGCTCCACCTAGCTGCCCCTCAGTTATTTCTTAATACTGGGTCATATTGTCTAGCTTTTTTTTTTGACCATCCTTTTCTATATATATGTTGATTTAGTTTGGGGGCTTTATGATGAAGAACATCTATACCTTTTCTGCAACATAAGGAAGAAAAGTCTTTTTATAGATTATAATAATGAATACTATAATTATCAACTAGCTTATGAAATTGTGTTTTGTTGTTTTTGAATATGTAATAAACCCAACTTATGAACATCTTTATTTGCCTTTTTGAGGAGGAGCTGTGAGCCATCTTTCTACTTAGCTTTGTTTTCCTTTTTTTTCTTTTGGTTTCATTTATAATGAAAATATCAGTATTGATATATTTAGTTCTACTGATGGTGTTTCTTCGTTGTTCAGTGAACAAGAATCACATTTAGAATTATTAATGGTTTAAAATATGTAATTCTTAACATTCTGTGTTTCTCTTTCATCATTCTATTACTGATGCTACAACAGCAGAATACACATAACTGATGATAATGTATTTTTCTTTGTCTTATGAGTTGGCTACGGTCAAGGAATTATCACCCAAACTCTCTAATTTTAATTGATAAATACATACAGAATGCCTGCCTTTTGTGTCTAGTTCAGTCAGGTTGATAAATTCCTGTTACATACTCTGGCTAGTAAAATGGGGATCATAATAGCACCTGCCTCTCAGTGTTGTTGTGAAACAGACACACATAAACATAGACATACATGTGGTATGTACAGATCTACTACAGTAGCTACTATAACTACTACTGCTTCTATCACAACAGCACCTGCTGTACCTTTGTCTTTGATGACTGTGCCAATGATACACTCTGTTGCCTGGCAGAAGAGCCAAGTTGCACACATGAAGCCCTGCAGAGACTCGAGGCCACAGCAAACCACACACACAGTGACCCTGGCCAGCTTCTGGAACCATTGTTAAACTCTGTTCTGGTTTCTACCAAGTTCATTGTGCAATAGTATCTCCCCCTTTCCTCAACCTCCTCCCCTACCCCCCCACCCCCTTGTATGGACATACTTCCTACTGTGCAGAATTCTGGAAAAGCATTTGGATTTGGTGTAGAGTGCTGGGACATAAGAACCACGGCCTACTAGTGATCCTTTCCTCCTTGGCCCTTGGTATTCTAATTCCATTGTGAATGGGACTAGTGGCTGGAGCACTCAGTGAAGTGCCTTAACTGTCCTTATCTCTATCTAGGTGCATCCACTGTGGAGTAGTCTTCGTGACCTCAGCCTTGCTGAAGAGGCACATCCAAGAGCGGCACTGCCAGGTTTTCCACAAGTGTGCATTCTGTCCGATGGCCTTCAAATCTGCGAGTGGCACTGCTGCCCACAGTGCTGCCCAGCATCCTGCCCAGCCACACAAAGCCTCTCAGTAAGTACATGTCCTTGGCCAAAGTTCCATATGGGCCCTGGGGCTGACCTGGAGGGAAGTGTCTAGGACCTTGGGAGAGATGAAGTAACCATGGAGGGTCCAGGGGCATATGCAGGTCTGAAAAGAAAGGGGTTTTATCTCCCAAATGTCCTTCTGGTTCTCATGCCATCTCGAGGCACCCTGGACTTAAATTCTCCCAGCAGTCCTTTCTTTGAAATAAGTAGTTCATACTTTGTGCCTCTCAGGGCCCACAATCCTTTTTATAGAGAGACATAATCCTCTGGTTTTGTGGTCATTTTCCTAGACTGATCTATAAGTGTTCTTGTGAAACTGTCTTCAACAAAAAGAAGCTGATGCAGCAGCACTTTTATCAGAACACCAACAAATTGCTGGTGGGAGTTTTCAAGTGCCCTGAATGTCAGCTTGTGTTCACACAGAAGCAGCTGCTGATGCAACATGTCAAGGTGGGTCAGGAGACCTGGGCGGGAGGTTCACAGAGAGCCATTGAAGGCATGGTACCCTACATCTATCTCCTTACTCAGACAGTAATCACCCTCCCCATCCCTAGAGTGTCCATGGTGTCCCACGAAATGTGGAAGAGCTGCCCAGCCTGCGGTCTTCAACGGAGACATACACTAGCCGTCCAAGCCCTGGGAGCCCTGCTGAGCCATCAGCCACTAGTACTGCTGGGCAGGGTGGTGCTCAGACCTCAGTCCCCTGGGAGAGGCCTGGACAACGCCGTGCTGAGGCTCAGAACAAGGCTGAGATGAGGCCCAAATTGAGGAGCACTGGCTGGACCTGCCAAGAGTGCCATGAGTGGCTCCCTGATCGTGAGAGCTATGTGTCTCATATGAAGAAGAGCCATGGCCGGGTAAGTGATGTGCAGTTAAGGTTGGGGGCCCTGGTTGCTGAGAGGAGGAGAGAAGTGTGATCAGATCCCATCTGTACTGAAGTACACCTGAATAAACAACAGGCATCGCAGAAAATAGGGAGCAGAATAGTCTGTTTTAGTCCTAGAGCTTCTTTGTTGAAATAATGTCCCAAGGAGAACCAAAGGAATTCAGATGCCTAGACCCAAGCCTTGACTACCAGTTTATGTAGTATTACATATTATTCATAGTATTACATACTATTAATACTATAGTAGGACAGACTACCATTTACATGGTATTAATTATGTAATTACTTAGTATTTCATAAGTTAGTTTCTGCATAGTTAGAGCCCCTTCAGATCCTTCACAGTGGCATGAATGAGTCCTCTGTTTCTGCTATATCCTCACCTATATTGGGGTCTAGGAAAAGCATGCTCTTCCTCTTTTGCTCCCCTTTTTCCCTTTAGAAACAATCTTTCTCAGTTCTCTGGGGTCTGATGCTGGGGTCCTGGTTCTTCTATTCAATAGATAGTGAAGCGTTTTCCATGTCGGCAGTGTGAGTGCTCCTTCCATACCGCCATTAATCTTCGACGACATAGCCGAAACAACCACGACACAGCCAAGAAGGTTTTTACTTGTTGGTGAGTTTTTTATTAGGTAACTTCTGGTTAGAGGCCTTGCTTAGATGATTCTAGGAGTTGAGAGCAATGATGTTGATGGCATATGGGTGTCTGTTGTGAGAGAACCCAGTGGTTCAAGGCACCTTAGGAAAAAGAAGAAATCCCCTAAAAGATATTAGAACATCTTTGTTCTTTTCCCCAGTATTCTCCATAGCTCCCAAATTTTAGAAATAATACATTTTTGCTAAAGCCTGATAGTGAAGACTTCTTATGAAATCTCTTACCCACTTAAATGACACACTTAAATATTTAGTTAACTTTCAGAGCATCCCTGGTTTTTCCTGAGGCAGTCATCTAATATTAGATCAGGAGCAACAACTGGAGATGAACAAGGCCCATTCTATAGAGTGTAGCTCTATTGGTCTTGACTGAGTTTGTTAGCCTGGTTGTGGGTTGCTGGGATGCTTTGGGGGAATCACTTTGATCTGCTTAGGGATTTCTTAGGTACTCCTTTGTGTTAGACACTGGTGACAAACCCTTGAGCTGGGAGTTGCTTCACTTTGTACCTCCTTTTCCATTCACCCTTGGGCTCTGATTTTCTTCAATATGTTTTTTTTTCAGGTATTGCACAGAGGACAGGCCCAGCTTCCCTCAGCTCTCCCTGCTGGAGAACCATGTCAGCCTTATGCACGGCATCAAAAATCTAGACTTGAGCCAGACGTCCAAAGCCAGATCTGCTGGAGAATCCTCCCAGGTGAGCTTCCTGGTTGCAGTGATTACTGAGTCTTGGTCCATGGAGGAAATGAAGCTTGTTGGAAGATATGGGGAGCCTTTAAAGCTGACAGACCCAATAGCAGCTTCCTACATGGTGGTATATTGCCTGGTCAGAATGGAGGTAGGAGGTATAGAGTCAAGTAAATGAAGAGAAGTTCTCTAAGGCCAGAGCTTATTCTGTTGCCGCACTTCTCTTTGGGCATGATAACTTCGCATTCCATATTTGCATCCACAATTGTTTCCTTTCCTCTTCTGAACCTCTCCCACCACCTTGAACACACAGAATACACCCCTGGGGCCCTGCTTATTGACCCAGGTGGCTGCCCAGAGAGGAGGAGGACAGTCTGGAAGACCTTGAGAGCTGCTTGGAGTCTGAAGTTTGGGGGGGGATTTGTGTGGGCCTGGCTTAGGTAGTCGTTCATTCTGTGCCCTTGGCAGGGTTACCAGTGATAAAGGGGTTATTCCACAGTGACCTTCTCCTCTAGACTTTGTTTGTCTTTTTTTAGGTGAAAGATCGGAAGAGACAGACTGCTGAAGTTGAAGGTGCCCCAGGCTCCACCAACGGAGCAGCCATCCGCCCCACAAAAAGACTCAAGGCCCTCTTCCAGTGTGCAAAGTGCAGTTTTGCCACAGACTCAGGGCCAGAGTTTCAGAGCCACATACCTCAGCACCAGGCAGACAGCTCCACGGCCCAGTGTCTGCTCTGTGGCCTGTGTTACACCTCAGCAAGCTCCCTCAACCGACACCTGTTCATTGTTCACCGAGTGCGAGACCCAGAGGAGCTAGAAGAGGTGGAGCGAGGAGGGCCCAGGGAGCGACCTCCCCTGGACACGAATGAGAATGGGTGTGAGGACTGTCATGGGGAGCCTGCCTTGGCTGGCTTGGAGGAAAGCCAGTGGAAGAAGGGTCAGGCCTCCAAGGAGGACTGTGAGCAGGACACAGCAGGCCATCTGCAGGCCACTCAGGACCAGAATAGCCACATGACATCTCCTCGGGAGTAACCAGTGGCTTTGAAATGTGGGAGGGTAAGGGAGGGCCATGCTGTCCTAGTACCTGCCTTGTGGAGGAGAGAAAATAAAAAAAAAAGCTGTGCCCCATTTTGTGTGTGTGTGTGTGTGTCTGTGTGTGTCTGTGTAAGTCTGTGTGTTTTTCTGTCTCTGTGTGTATGTGTGTTTCTTCACTCCCAAAGCAGTGTCTGTTCTGGCCTGAGGAATGCTGGGTCCTTTAGACTCCAAGGGATTCACAGCTGGTTGCTCGAGCTGCATTTGGGCTTCCTGTATTTTTTCCCCTGCCCCATTTCTGAGCTCTGAGACTGCTTCTGGAACTTGGGATGTCATCCTTTTAACTCTGATGCATTTTCTCCTACCCCAAGTTCATGTGTTATAGAAGTGGAGTGTGATGAGAATGATGGATAGAATGAGGAGAGATTCAGATTTGAATTGCAGCCCCAGCACCTCTTATTGTTGTTTAACTGTGAGCAAACCAAATTTGTGACCCCTAGCATCTCCAACTGGAAATTGGAAATGAGTTGTCAAGAATGTGCCTTTTGCAAATCCTCAGATAAATGCACATTATTGTTATAGGATTTTACAGGGCTACTCAGTCGTGTGATTGAAACCTGCAGCTTGATGGTTTTCAGACTGCCTTTTGCTCTACCTCTCTGGACAACCTTCCTCACCTCAATGTGGGACCTTAGCAAGAGTTCCTTTCTCTTCCTGCTTTAGGTCTAAGACCTCATCTGAAGGGAGCCAAAGAAGCCACCAATCTTGAGGCGGGGAATTCCTTTGTCCATCCAGAGAGTATGAATCAGAGAAATGATGATCAAGGGCAAGGTGGTTAGATTGGAATCTTGAGTTCCATTTTCTGAGAGTTCTGACCACTTCAGTCTCTACACTTACTATATTGTTGCCTCTTTTCCCTCATTTTCCTGCTTCCCTACAAATTAATCTGGTAAAATCAACTAATGTATTAACTCCATAGTCAGCCTTTCAACAAATAATCTAATGAGCACCTGCTATATTGGAAGGACTGCAATGATTCCTCTGGGAGATGGACAGATAAAGAAGTCAGGATTCCCCAAATCTCTCCTAATTCCATTCACAACATTCTACACACACACACACACACACACACACACACACACACACACACACACACACACCCCACTTCTTCAAAGTACCCAAGAGGTTACAATTTGGTAGAGGTGATGAAGACTACCCAGATCAATAGAATGCAAATTAAAGAGTTCAGTAAGAGCCAAGAGAACAGATGGAGAGTTCCTGTGCCACCTTGAGGGGTAGGGGAGAACTATTCCCACCCATCATTCCTCCCTGATCTGTAGCCAAAGCTGATCTAGATACGGCCTAATTTTGACTCTGACCACAGTGTTTGTGGGCCATCTCGTGCTTCCTCTTCCCACCAGGAGATGAGTTTTTTTGGTAACCTTTAGAATAGCCTTTTGGTTCTCTGCCACCCAGAAGGAAGGGAGGGAAGCAGGCACAATCCACCCCCTTCTCTTGACAGTGCACTTGTAAACTAGATAAATATTTCAAATAAAAACTTTACATTGTTGAAGGTAGGCTCCCTCATTCTTTCTTAACCCAGTCCTGCTTAAGAAGACTTCAGGGTTTCTCCCATTTTTCATTTTGACTTTTTCAGGGTCTGCGAAAGAATGAGACCTCTAGAGATAATTTGTTGCTGAATGTTTTCCCAAAATCCTATAAGAAGGGGTTTTTGACTTTGGTTCAAAGTTTTTTCCTGTTTAGCCTATGCAGTTTCTCAGAATGTAGGAAGTCCATTGCATTACCCCTTGAAGCATCACATCCTTCATTTACTAGGAAAATAAGCATTTTATAAAATCTTTTTGCCTAGGATTTCCTAACTTTTTTTGTGTACATTATGGACCCTGTCTCTGAATAATGTATTTAAACAACATATATAGAATTATAATGAAGCCATTTATATCAAAGTAGTAGTATTTTTTTAAGTGTACATACTGCTATAAAAAAAATTTCAGATTATCATTTTAAAATAGAATCTTGGATCTAGCCAAAGGGGGCATCACAAGACCATAGATTTATTGCTGAAAATTAATTTAGAGATCATCTGACCCCTCATTTAGAGATGTGGAAAATGGGACCCGGAGAAGTTAGGGGTCCCTACTCAAAAAAGGTGATAAAGCAGTAGGACTGGGGTTCAAATATCAGAGGACTTTGGTTCCAAGTCGGCACTATTCATCACACAATTAGAAGGTTTAAAATGCTAGAGGTAGACCCAGGGGCTCCCACTTCTTTCTTTGCACTGATGAAGGATCAAGGTATCTTGAAAGCCAAGTTGATACAGTTGACTGTAGTTCAAATCCTGCCTTTTCCACTTACAGTGTTACTCTAGGCAAGTCTATCACCTTTCAGCCTCAGTTTCCTTAACCTGTAAAATTGAGATAAAGTGCCTATTTTACAGGGGTGTTGGGAGCATCAAAGGTAAATATGAGCTATTGAAATTTATGGGCCCTACCCAGCCACACGATTGACAAGACAGATCTTGAGGAAGGAACTGTTGGGGGTGGGGGTGGGAAATAGCCTTTGTAGAAATGGCCTCTGAATCCAAAACACAGCAGTTTGGAAGGAGGAATAAACTGTGTTGTACTTGGAGGGGGGACGTGGCCCAAGACAGCATTCCTTAGGAGTGCTGATCACGTTTTTAGAGGTGACTCCTAAGGAGGAGTTGAAGAGCAATTACAAAATATTAAATCAAATAAATGTGCTTGACCTTTTCAGATTCAAAGGAAATAGATTTTGAAGCCCCCAATCAAATGCCACAATTTTCAGGGAAAATGCTAATGGCAGTGGGAAAGGTTAGTGTTTGCAACAGTTACAGAGAGGTTGCTATTATTTATACCTTTTAAAATCATTGCTATCTGGAAAAAACTTTAACCTCTCTCCTTGCTGGGTCTAATAGTGGGGCTCAAGCTTGAAGGTTGATAGATGCTTCCACTGAAGCCAGACAGCCTGATAGCGACTTTCTTGAGTAAGCATTCTCATTTCTTAAGGGATATTTTATTCTTTAGACCATAGATAAGGAAAATTGGCTGGCCCAAAAAGACAGGAAAGAAAAACTACTCAAGCTGGTGGCCTACTAGGACCTAGAGCCCTGAGGTCCTCTCCAATAATTGCAAAAGTTCAGTACTAAGGGAAAGGAGTGGAGCAAGCAAATAAAACATTGATGGTTTTACACCAGCTGATTAGCAGGGGCTAGCAGAAATAAATGCCCAGGGTGTCTCTTTGTAGGTATAATGATCAGGTCTTTTAACTATCAAGGTCCTTTTCTACCCACATCAATCCTCCATCAGTGTTTTATTCAGAAGAGATCCTAGAGGAGGATGTGTCAAGTAAATAGTAAGTTCTGAAATGAAAGTTTAGAATGGGTGACTCAACCCTGTAATATCTTATATCATGGACATCCATGACTTGTGAGATGTTCTATGAAAAGAGGTTGTTGGATCAGTCCAAAGATAGACTTGAATTTCTTTTCTTTTGCTAGATGGAAGTGTTTGAACAGTGATCTGCATGACTTGTAATGAGACCTAGAATACCAAAAGAATAATCTCTAATCCAAAGACATTTGTCTCAAAATGGCCACCCTGCCCCCAAAGAAAAACAGTTTTCTGGAGTCTTTGAGAGGAGTTTCATGATTCAAATACCTTACCTCACATGGGAATGGAAAGACCTATCAGTCCAAGATACTCACCTTGGGATGGACTCATGTGTACTTGCTTGTAGATGTCCTCTATTCTCTGATTCTAAAGTAGATTTTAAATGGAAGAATGCTTTATACTTACTTCACACTGAGTTAAAAGTCTTACTTAATCTGCCTTTCCTACAGTTAGAGGTCTTGAATTTATCTTAGTTCTAATTGCAGTCCCTTGAGTGTGTGCTTCATACTGCCAAGCTTAAGTAAAATGTCTCAAGCAAATAATTTCCTTTTCTGAGTCTTAGGTCCTCATCTATAATATGTTTTTAACTTGAAATCCATGGATCTGTTCAGTGTATAAAGGGTCTGTGAACTTGAATAGAGAAAAAAATTACATTTTTATTTTTTCTAAATTTAACCTTTCCACCATAGATTTTTAAAAAGTATTCTGAGAAAGGGTCCATAGACTTCACAAAAGTAATAACTGTGACACAAAAAATTAAGAACCCTTAGCTTAGGGGGGTTTTGAAAATAGAGATCTAAAGTTGGAAGAGACTTCAGAGGCTACTTTGTCCAAACCATTCATTTGAAACCACTTCACTTGAGTGGCATGACCTTTCTGTCCTTTGGGGCACATCTTGTCTCTCTTAGGTACTTGAGTATCTTAAATCTTTCTAATTATTGCATACCATCTTTCATAGAGTTAGAAGGAACTTTAGAGATAACTTAATCCAAATCATTCATTTTATTTTATTGGTTTTTGTGAGGCAATGGGGTTAAGTGACTTACCCAAGGTCACACAGCTAGTTGTGTCTGAGGCCAGATTTGATTTGAATTCAGGTTCTCCTGACTCCAGGGCTGGTGCTCTATCCACTGTGCCACCTAGCTGCCCCTTTTTGAAATTTTATTTTATTTCATTGGCATTCATTTTATAGATAAAGAAACTGAGGCCTGAGAGGTTTAAGTATAACAAAAAAAAAGACTTCTGAAGATCTTTTTAGGTGTGTGTGTGTGTGTGTGTGTGTATAATGTATAATATACATATATATGTATATATACACACACATGAGTATGTATATGAGAGAAAGAATATAGACAATCTTTTTAATTTTGGTTTTTTAATTTTGCAAGGCAATGGGATTAAGTGACTTGCCCATGATCACACAGTTAAGTAAATAAAAAGTGTCTAAATTGGAACTCAACCCCTCCTGACTCCAGGACCAGTGCTCTATCCACTGCTCCACCATCTGCTCCAGTAGACACATTTTCAAAATATTCCTAGCCTGCTTCTTGACTATCCACTGGTTGTGATTTTTTTTTTTTGCTTTGTTTTCAAGCCTTGCACAGCTTTGAAACACCTGGCTACTTGCCAATACCTGGTTTTGTTTTGTGTTTTTGTTTCAGGCTGTCTGTTTTCTGGGTCTCTTCAGTACAATGGAGTATCTGGGTCAGGATGACCTTTTATTTTTTCAAAAATTGAACATCATTTTGTATATTGGCCTCATCTTGTGCTGTTCCCTGATTCTTTCCAGTTCCTGTAATTTGCAATTGAATTCTTATAACATGATTGCTAAGAAACAGCAAATATTCCCAGGATATTCACGCTTTGCAGACTCCTTAATTTTCCTTAGTAGATTTTTTGATCCACAAACTGCAATACCTAAAAAAAAAAGGTGTAGGGTATTCAACCTTTATCTCAATGGTCAACATTGGCTGGGGTCTTATTTGTATCCAGAAGGAGTGGGAAAGAACAAACTTCTTTATCCCAAGGCTGTTATTAGGGCCAGGGTCTTGGGTAGGGTCTACTGATGAAAGTGGAAGAGTAGAAGGGAGCCAGAATACCTTCCCCAGGTGGGCCCTTCATCACTACCCTCATAATGAATCTTTTGGGTAGGGCATTACATGACTTGGAGGATACCCAATTAATCCAATAAATTAAATTTAATTAAATCCAATTTATTAAAGTGTCTATTGAAACAAAATGCTAGGTGCTAAAGATGCAAATGAAAAATAATCCCTACTTTTTAAGACCATATATCCTATTGCGGTGAGGATAGGGGATACAGTATATAAACAGAATAATATATACCTGATCATTTGAGGAGGAAGAAAACAATAATTAGGGAAATCAGATAGATTTTCCTAGGGAGGTGGCCCCTAAGCTTTTTGAAGGAATCCAGGAATTCTAAAATATATAAACAAGTAGAAAAGGAATGTTGATCAGATATGGGGGACTACCTGTATAAAACCACAGGATAAAATACAAACTCCTGAATAAGAAGCACAATACTAAATTTTTTGGAGAGCAAATAGATCCTTTGTACTAGAATGCAGAGTGTATAAAGAAGAAATGTAAAATAATCTTGGAAAGGAAAGCTGAAGCCAGATTGTGAAATGCTTTTTTTTTAGGTTTGTTTTTTTTTTTTTGCAAGGCAAACGGGGTTAAGTGGCTTGCCCAAGGCCTCACAGCTAGGTAATTATTAAGTGTCTGAGGTCAGATTTGAACCCAGATACTCCTGACTCCAGGGCTGGTGCTTTATCCACTACGCCACCTAGCTGTCCGTGAAATGCTTTTAAATGTTGGGTTGTAGAGTTGTGTATTTTCCCTAGAAAGTTTTTGAGCACATGGGTGATATGGTCTGACTTGAATTTTAGTAAGATCATCTTATCATCTCTAAGAAAGATGGATCAATTAGATTAGAACCTGGTAGTTTGCTTAGAAGGCTATTGAAATAATCCAGGAGAGAGTTAAGAGTCTGAACTCATCTATACCTATGATAGTAAAGAAAAAGGGATTGTCATATTTTGTGAAGCTGTGTCACCCTGCAAGTTACTTACCTCTGTTTGCTTCTGTTTCTCATCTATAAAATGAGCTGGAGAAGGAAATGACAAATGACTCCTGTATCTTTGCCAAGAAGACCCCAAGTGGGATCACAGAGAGTCAGATATGACTGAACAACAACGATCACTAAGACTTGGCAAATGATTGGCTTTGACAGAATGAAGGAATGAATCAGAAGTTGGAAATCTCAGTGATTGAAAGAAAAATTTATTAGAAGCTGAGGAAAGACACATTTTGTGGAAACCTATATGATAAACTTGTAGAATCATAAGAAGACAAGCTGAAGAATCTGGGGATTTACCCTGGAGAAGAGAAGATTTTAGAAGGTCATGCTGTCTTCATGTGTTTGAAAGGTTAATATAGGGAAGGGGGAATAAGCATTTATTAAATGCTTACTGTGTACCAATGCCTTTTAAATAAATAATTGAGAAAGGAAGAGGGATTATTAGACTTATTCTTTTTAAATAGTGGGTCATTGTTTTAGAGAAGCAGATTTAAACTCATGTAAGGGAAAACTTCCTAACAATTAGAGCATTCAAAAAATAGAAGAGACCCTCCAATTACCTCGACTGGGTTCCTCATCACTAAAAATCTTTCAAGAGGTTATTATGATCACTTGTCATGACTCTTACTCAGATTATAGGTTCTACTTACTAATGACCTCTGAAGCCCCCTTTTTGACTCTGAGTTCTTGTGATTTTGGGAGAGGTGAGTAGGGAGTTTTGAATCTGGGGAAGAAGGAATCTCTTTTGGAATGACAGGGAAACTGAGGTTTAAGGTCATCATAATTTGGGAGTATGGATTTAGAGTTAGAATAAACCTTAGAGGTCAACTAGAGATGAGGTAACAGGTCCAGGGAGTGTTAAGTGTTCCCAAGGCCACATTTTATTACAAGTGGTAGACAGCCAGGTCTTGAACACAGGCTCAGGTACAATATGGGGTAACATGTGGTGTGTGCTAGAAAGGCCATAGGAAAATGACAAACATTTGCATTATTTTCCCTAGAATACCTCAATCCCCTTGACTTCTGGGTTGACTTTGTCAGCAGCCTGGTCTCCAGCATTTTGGGTGTGGCATCTGGCAGAGGTGCCCTGGTAAGCAGACTTATGTCTGAAATGCTACTTGTCATTTAGAGAGATCAGAGTGACAGCCAGGGCTATAAATAACTGGCAGGTTTCCCTTATTGCTGTTTTTGCCCTGCTGGGATCAACCTCTAGAGTCCTAGATTGAGAGCTGAAAGGGATTCTTGGGCAGCTGGGTTACTCTAGTATGAACTGTGATGGTAGAAATTGGTGCCCACCTATATCCATCAGTATCCTTCCTTACAGCAAGTCAATGTATGGCTCCTTTCTATTCTATTGGCATCAATGTTGGACAGTGTCTCTATCAGCACTAGCTAAGGGGAGGTCCCCCTGGGGTTCTCTCATATATCTAATTCTACTGGGAGGTCAGTTGGGGTCATCTGGGGAAATGATCACAGAATCAACCATAAAGAGAACGATACCTGACTTCGGTGTGAGGTTTTAAATGTGGAGTAGTTTAACATAGGCATTAACTATTTGGTAGCTCACCATGGCAGAGTTTGAAATTGCCTATATGATAAGGTTATGATTATATATTAATCTTCACTGACACTCTCCAAGAGAGGCCCCAAAAGGCATTGATCCCTTGCCCCTGGACAGTCTTAATTCATCTAGGATGCCTAGGTGGTGGGAATATCCACCATCATTTGAAGCATACTTCCTCTCTGCATTTCCCCATTTATCTTTCACTCCTTACTTCCCCCTACAGTACTACTTGAATTCTCTGAGAAGTTGGATTGCTTGGGAATCAATTAACTTCACTCCTTTCAATATGATAGAGGACCACCAGTATATACCATATGCTACTGTCTTCTAAGGTTCTCCAGGCTTTGCCTCTGAATCCTTAAGTCCTCTGACACTCTCTGAACTATTTAAGGACTCCTCCTATCACTGTATGCTTATCATTCCTGGGCCTTTCCAATTATCCTACAGTTGAATTTTCATTTAAATGTTATCTCTCCCACCTGAAGTATGAGTTTTTGAGAAGAGTACATCTCGGTGCTTAACCCAAATAAGCATAGTTAAGTATGAAAACATAGGAAACTCTTAAATACCTATTCATTCATTCATTCATTCATTCATGTGACTGACTACCAAACTGAAGGTCTACAGAGCCATTGTGTTGACCTCATTGCTACATGCCTGTGAAACCTGGACAGTCTACCAGCGCCATATCAGGAAATGGAATCACTTCCATTTAAATTGTCTTAGGAAGATTCTGAAGATCACCTGGCAGGAGAAGATACCAAACACTGAGGTCCTTTCTCGAGCTAAACTGCCTAGCATTTCAACATTACTACAGAGAGGGCAACTACAATGGACTGGACAAGCTGTTAGAATGTTAGACATACGCTTGCCAAAAAAACCTATTTTATAGAGAACTCACACAGCGTAAGCACTCACAAAGGGGTCAGAAGAAGCAATACCCTGAAGGGCTCTCTTAAGAACTTCGGAACTGATTGTACATCATGGGAATTACTGGCACCCAGCATGACGTGCCCTCATCAGTGAGGGTGCTGTACTCCATGAGGAAGGCAGAATGGAAGCAGCTCAAAGGAAACATAACATACATAGAGTACCCACTCCAGATGTTCATATGGATTATTTGAGCCCGACCTGTGGTAGAGCATTCTGAGTTTGTATTGGTCTGATCAGACACACTGTAATTTGTTTCAAACATAATGATGTCATTTGAGTCTTCTATGATAATGAAGGACAAGAAACAACCACTCATTCATGCAGAGAAAGGATGGATGATCCACTGCACCCCTTCCTTTTGTCTCACATAGACAATAACTAACCACAAGAAAACCTATTTTGCAAAGAATATAATAGTTTGATTTTCACTACCAGGTCTATTGGGATGCTTCTTTACTAAGAATAGTGTTCCCTAACATACATATTCTTTTTTGGAGAAAGTTTTCAACTCCTTGCCCTCTCTGGTACTAATGAATGCATTCTCTGGTGCAGAACCTTAGAATGGCATACAAGATTTTTTATTTTTTTGGTTTTTGCAAGGCGATGGGGTTAAATAACTTGCCCAAGGTCACACAGCTAGGTAATTATTAAGTGTCTGAGACCGGATTTGAACTCAGGCCCTCCTGATTCCAGGCACAGTGTTCTATTCACTCCCCTACCTAGCTGCCCCAATTAGTCTCTTTAAAAAAAAAGAAAAGAAATGATAGCCTGTGTTATCACAGTAAATTTTCCTGTTGCTATAGGATCTTCCAGTCTGTAGAAGCTTACCATTCATATTTATTACAGGAATAAGATTACTTGAAAATCCTGAAGTAAGAGGGACAGATTTAACCATGATATAAAATGAATTGGAGCATGCATATGTACTCAGGGAAGGTTTCATAATCTACAACCCATGCCCTGCCTGGAGGTGCTACCCTCTGGCTTCTAAGAAAAGGAGCAATTTTTACTAAGACATCAAAATACACAATTGTTGAAAAATGAGCCAGGCTCTCAAGAAAGGAATGTCCATGCCAAAAGAAATGTGGTAGTTTGTGCAGAGATCAGGGGACTCTCTACACCTTTAATGTACTTTTAAGGGTTAAATCAATAATGCTGAATCTGGATCTGTTTGTCACTTCTCTCTTATGAACAAGTAAGACAACTCTTTCTTCCTTTACTTCCCAACTTCTTGTTTAGGTTGCTGCTGCTGATTCGGGAATAAGAAGTGGCCACTTCACATGTGGCTGTGGATGCAGCCAAACTGTCTGTGAACTCAGCTAGCATTTTATAAACTTTTCAAAATACTTCTCTGTTTAGGAACAGCATACTTGAGGGCATTTCAAATACTTGTCCTCATTCAACCAGGCATTGTTTAGTGGTTAAACAAGACTTTCACAACTGAAACTTCCTCCTTACAGACACTCTTGTCCACATCACAAAAAAGGTGTGTAACTGCTAGGGTGTACTGCTGAGCTGTAACTGCTTCTTCATCCAAAAAAATGAATCTGCACATAGAAATATTGCATATATTGCAAACAGGATCTCCAAATTGTCTTTGGAAAAATGTGTCTCCCATTCCAAAACTGAGTACATCAAGGTGAAGGTCATTTTTGGATGCAAATGTAAGTCTAATATAATCCTTCAACTATATCCTGTATCTTTTTCCTCCCCTTTTCCCTCTTTTATTCTAATGTTGATTTCCAATTATTTTCTTGATCTGCAAACTTGGCATACCTCCTATTTCTCTCCCTTCAAGAAACTAGGACAGATGGTTACAGATTTGACATCTCTTATCAAGGGTATCTCTTTGTTTTGTACTATCAAGGGAGAAAACCAGATAGAATCTCTTTGCTTAAAAAAAATAACTATTTGACAGAAATTAGATATAGACCTACACCATATACCACAATAAGCTCCAAATGGGTACACAACCTAAATATAAAGGGTTACATCATTTTTTTTACTAGAAGAGAATAGTGAGAGGGACTTTTACAAATTGGTTAGGGGGAGAATTATTATCTAAACAGGATGGAGGTTTCCATAAAAGAGAAATTGAACATTTTTGCAGGCATAAAATTTAAAATCTTCTAAAATACAAAACCAGTTCAGTTAGAATAAGAAGAAATTATTGAATGGGCAAAAAGTCATATTTGTAGCTGGTAAAACATAATTTTTTTTTAAATTTTAGGAAGGTTTTATTTATTTTGAGTTTTACAATTTTTCCCCCAATCTTGCTTCCCTCCCCCCATCCCCCACAGAAGGCAGTTTGCTAGATTTCACATCATTCCCATGGTATAAGACTCAATTTTTTTTTTGTAAGGTAAATGGAGTTAAAAGTGGCTTGCCCAAGGCCACACAGCTAGGTAATTATTAAGTGTCTGAGACCAGATTTGAACCCAGGTACTCCTGACTCCAGGGCCTGTGCTTTATCCACTGCGCCACCTAGCCACCCCTAAGACATAGTTTTAATTTAAAAAAATCATTCAAAAAATAATTTAGTGCAACTAGAACTTATACTAGAAAGAAAAGACTATTCAATCTCTCTTTTTTTTTTTTTACCATAGGCACTGATTAGCTAACCTGTCAATCAATGTCCATCTAGTCATTGGTAGTTGTTACACCATAGATGATTAACCTCATTGTAACTGAAAAGTTCAACTTAGATAGTAACAGTAGATACAGTAACTTGGGAAACAATGGATAGATCCTTCTCATCCTCACCTCTGTTTTTTTATTATTTCAAAATCTTGAATATGTTTAAGGATTGCAAGATATTGCCAGACTCTGAGCAGCATCAGATACTACTGAATCTTTACTGCTAACTAGTGTTTCTATCATTTAATAACTGACTGTAGGGAAGTAATTTCCCAAATGTATCAGTTATGATTACAGTCCTAGAAGTATTGGAGAAATGACATAGTCATAGCTGAGCCTCTGACAGGAAAGTTATAGCAAGTTGCAGGGAGAAAGAATCAGAGTTATAGAATATAGGTGACATCATAGAATGTTGATGATAGAATGGATCTTTATATGGTCATTTATTCCCACCTCTCACCCAGTGCAGGGATCTTTCTATATTTGGCATCCCTGATGAATGATCATGATGTCAGACACATAAGATGAATGTGGGGAGAATATTTAGATATTATGGTCCTTCTGTTCAAAATAATATAAGGAGTACTGGTGAACCTGGAGAAAACTGGAATGATCACTTACATTATGATTAAAAAGGCAAGTTACTAGAGTTTGAGTCTAGGGTGAATAGAGAGCTGGAAGAAAGATCTAAGTTCAAATCTATAACCACAATGACATAATAAATGGCTTCGAGGATTAGGGAGGTGCTACTTCCATTGTACTCTTCCATGATTGGACCACCCCTGGAGTGTTATGGAGAGTTCTGGATACCATGTCTTAGTAAAAGAACTGACAAGGATGAGAAGAGGGATATTATGAGGCTCAATTGAAGGAGTGGAGGCAGTCAAACACTCAAGGTGAGGTGGCTCTGTCTTCAAAGAATCCAAGGGCTATTGTGTGGAACAGGGATCTGATTCGATACAATGGTGGAAGTTGTGGCAAATTGAGATGATATCTAAGGGCAAATTTCTTAATCATTACAGCTCTCCCACAGAGGAGAGGGCTGCTTCAGAGATTGTGTAGAAGCCTTCTTATTTGTTCATCTTTCATCAAAGGTTCGATGATCTCTTGTTGGTGTTAGGGGTGTTTTATGTAGGATTGCTTGTGGTGTGGATGGCAGGAGATAATCTCTGAGGTCCTTTTCAATGCTGAAAATTTTGTTTTCTTCAGGAAAGAAACTACATTTGTGGCAGGACCTTGAGTGGAATTAGGGCTGAAGAATTGTGTGGGGAACTGGGCTGTGGCAAATCAGTTGTTAAATGTGTGTGTGTGTGTATACCTAAAACTGAGTTCATTATCTCTCTCTTTGGAGATTGACAGCATGATTCATCATGAATCCTATGGAATTATCATTGGTTATTATAATAATCAAAGTTCCTAAGTTTTTCATAATTGTCCATCTTTATAGTATTGTTAATTCATAAATTATTCTCCTGATTCTGTTTACTTCATTCTTGTCACTTCAAGTCTTTCTTAGTTTCTCTGAAATCTTCTCCATCGACATTTCTTATAGCACAATAGTATCTATCATTCATGTGCCATAAGTTGTTCAGTCATTCCCCAATTTGGGGGCACCCTTTAGTTTCCAATTCTTTGCTATTAGAAAAAAGAGCTGTTGTAAATATTTTTGTACATATGGAGTATTTTCCTCTTTCTTTAATGTACTTGGGGGTATAGATCTACTAAAAATGGAAAGTAGGTGACACAGTAGATAAAACACAGTAGATAGTCTTATAGTCAGGAAGACCTGAATTCAAATCAAGCCTTATACATTCTAGTTGTGTGATCCTTGAGAAATCACAAATTCTGCCTGCCTTTGTTTCCTCATCTGTAAAATGAAGCTAATAAGGCACCTATCTTCCAGGGTTGTTGTGAAGATTGAATGAAAGTGTTAAATCCTTTCAAGTCATCTTAAACTGGAAAATTGCTCAACTCTGTCTTTTTGTGGGTTCTGTCCCTCCAGAATTTGTTGAGTGTTTATTTTTAAAGTGGTTTCCGAGTGAAACTGGGAAGAACTCAGACAACTTTCTGGCTTCTCTTTACCATCTTGGCTTTGCCTGATCTGGCACATTTTCTATAACTTTTTAGAAAGTTTGGTGAGTTGGGGTGGCTAGGTGGCACAGTGGATAAAGCACCAGTCCTGGAGTCAGGAGTACCTGGGTTCACATCCGGTCTCAGACACTTAATAATTACCTAGCTTGCCTTGGGCAAGCCACTTAACCCCATTTACCTTGCAAAAACCTAAACAAAAAAAAAAAGAAAGTTTGGTGAGAGAACTACTTCTTTCTGCTTCTCTTCCATCCTATCTCCACTCAGACATCCATTTTCTATCAATGAACAATTATTTTTATACCTACTATGTAGGCATGATGCTTAAAACTGGTCATATAGAAATAAGAATAAAACAAATCCCTTCCTTCAAGGAATTTATATTCTGCATTAGAGGTATCAGATACAGATGTTTAAATGAGATTTGTTTTCAATTTAAAAAAAAGGAAAAGGCTTTTTTTAACCCTTTCCTTATTTCCTTTTTTGTGTGTTCCTTTATTTTTTGTATTTACATATTATTATATATTCACATGTGATTACAAACAAGTACAGCTCTCTCTTCCACATTGAAGAGCTTTAATCTGGAAAATCTGAGCAAAATTTTTGGTTTCCCCCCTCTCCCCCTGACAGTACCAGAGCAGTCTGAATTTTTTCTTTTTCTTTTATGGGATGTTTACAGCACCTTATTGTAATATTTAGTTTAAGTATTTGATCAGACTCTACGTAGGTCATTATTAAGTCATGTCTTCTGGCCTTCAAATGTTTTTGACTTCTTCAAAACCCCCCAAATTCCTATTTAATTTCTTATGCCAACTCATAGCAAAACTGTGTCATGTGGAAGGGACAACTATATGTGGTATATGGGAGGAGAAGAAAGGTGGAAGCACTGGAATTAAAAAAAAAACAATCCCTAAGTAGATCAGATTTTTTTTAAGGCAATCAGGTTTAATTGACTTACGCAGTATCACACAGTGTCTTGAGGCTATATTTGAACTCAAGTTCTACTGACTCTAGTTTCAATTATTCTATTTACTTACTGTACCACCTAACTTCCCCCCAAGTAGATCAGATTTGAAATAGAAGGTTATAGGCTTTTAAAAAAATAGTATTTTATTTTTTTCAATTACATGTAAAGATAATTTTCAATTTTTTAGGTTTTTTTTGCAAGGCAATGGAGTTAAATGACTTGCCCAAGGTCACACAGCTAGATAATTATTTAGTGTCTGAGGGCAGATTTGAACTCCTGACTCCAGCGCTGGTGCTCTATTCACTGTGCCACCTAACTACCCCTCAACATTAATTTTTTTACAAAATTTTGAATTTCAAATTTTTCTCCTCCTTCCTTTCCATCACCCTTCCTCCAAGACAGTAAGCAATCTGATATAGATTATCCTTGTGCAATCATGTAAGCATGTTTCCACATTAGTTAGGTTGTGAAAGAAGAATCAGAACAAAAGGGAAAAGCCACAAAAAAAAACCCTAAAAAAAGTGAAAATAGTATGCATTGATCTGCATTCAGATTCCATAGTTCTTTCTCTGGATGTGGATGACAGTTTTCAATCATGAGTCTATTGGAATTGTCTTAGATCATTGAATTGATGAGAAGAGCTAAGTCAAGCATAGTTGATCTTACAATGATGGTATTACTGTATAATATTCTCTTGGTTCTGCTCATCAGCATCTCCTGGTTCATTAAGCATAGGTTCATGGAAATCTTTCCAGGTTTTTCTGAAATCTGCCTGCTCATCTTTCTTATAGCACAGTAGTTCTCTGTTACATTCACATACCACAACTTGTTCAGCCATTTCCCAATTGATAGGCATCTCCTCAATTTCCAATTCTTAGTCACCATAATGAGAGCTACTTTAAATATTTTTGTACATGTGGATCCTTGTCCCTTTTCTTTTTCTTTTCTTTGTTTTGGCAAGGAAACAGGGTTAAGTGACTTGCCCAAGATCACATAGCTAGGTGTTTATTAAGTATCTAAGGTCAAATTTGAACTCAGGTCCTCCTGACTCCAGGGTCAGTGCTCTATCCACTCCTTTTCCCTTTTCTAATGTTGCTATTAATGAGTACAATGATGTCCTGGTTCTGCTCACTTCTACATGGATTTCTTATATCCTGAATCTTGGCTAAATTTATTATTTCAAGTAGTTTTTTGGTTATTTCTCTAGAATTCTCTAAGTATATCATCATATCATCTGCAAAGAGAGTTTTGTTTCCTCCTTGCCTATTCTAATTCCTTCAATTTCTTTTTTTTCTCTCACTGCTAAATCTAACATCTAGTGCAATATTGAATAATACTAGTGATAACTGGTACTGCCCCCACCCTTCCACTCCCCATCTTATTGGGATGGCCTCTAGCTTATCCCTATTCCATATAAGGTTTGCTGATGGCTTTAGATAGAACTGCTTATCATTTTAAGGAAAATTTCATTTATTCCTATGCTCTTTAGTGTTTTTAATAGGAATGGGTGGGTGCTGTATTTTATTAAAAACTTTTTTCAGGACATAGGTTTAAATCCCATCTTTTCCACTTTTGCTACCCACCCTCTGCTTTCCTTGTTTCTCTTTCCCAGTTAAAGAGCATTATTGGAGAACATTACAGAGTTGTACTCATTTATTCTCCTACCAATTCATAGCATCTAATTTCACCTGGGCACTTAACTGCCTCTTAACTGTCCTGTTATTCAATCCTTATTGATTCCTTAGCACATTCTCTAAGATGGATAGTTATTTCATACCTTCTCAACCCTTCTCAAACTGCTTCTCTTTTACTCTCAATTTGCTTTACTGAGAAATTTGAGGTTTTGGAACACTCTCATTGGCCCTATCTCAGCACATCTGTCTCTTTGTTGATCCTCTCATCCTGTCTCAGAGGGAACGTCTCTCAATATTTCCAAAGTCGACTCTTCTAGTTGTGCCTTGACCCTAGCTCTTGCTCTCTCCTCTAGGAGCTTGAGCTAATATAATCCTTTTCCTCTTAGGTTCTTCCTTATATTTAAGAATTTGCTCCAGGTCTCCTCTCGAAAGAAAATGCAAATTCCATTGTACCTTGCCCTGTCCTTTAACTTTGGTCAGCTGAGTCTGACTTGATGTGATCCCATTTGAGGTTTTCTTGGTAAAGATACAGGAATGATTTGCCCTTTGTTCCTCCAGCTCCTTTTACAGATAGGGAAACTGAGGTAGACAGGGTGAAATGACTTATCCACTGTCACATTGTAAGGTTTTGATGCCAGATTTGAAGCAAGGCACTCTATCCACTATGCCCCCTTGCTGCCCTCTACTTATTGTCCTATTTACCTCCTCTTCATGATCACACTACACCATCATTCAGGCAATCTATAACATTTAAGTGCCTACTCTTTATCGGGTACAGTGCTAGTTGCTGGAGATAGAAAGAAAAGGCAAAAGAGAGCCTGGGGCTCTCAAGGACAGCATTGTCATTGACTTGTTCATGCTAACTGCCTTCCCTACTTTTCATTCATTATCTTCTCAAGTCCCTACAGTCTGGAATTGATTCCTACCTATATCCTACTGAAGTTCTTTCCAAAATCGAGTGACAGTGACTTTCTTTAATTCTCACTTCTCTTATCTAAGGCATTTAGTGATGTTGAATTCTTGGAACTTTCTCCTTGACTTCTGCACCACTACGTTCTCAGGTTATTTTTCTACCCTGTTTGTCTCATTTCAAGCTAGTTTCTCTTCTGCTCCATTCCTCTATTCTATCCCTAATAATATTAGCTAACATTTATGTAACACCTATGAGCCTCTGCTAAATGATTTACAAATATCTTTTTATCCTTGAAATAACTCAGGGAGATAGATGCTGTTATTATCTCCAACAAAATGGGAGAAATGAAGAAACTGAGGTTAAGTGATTTTTCTTCACTTAGAAAAATGCTTTGTTCATTCTAAGTACTTAATAAATAATTCATTCACACAGTTAAATTCAAGTCCAAAGCACTTCCAGCTGTAATTATGTCACTTACTCTCAGATATGTCTCCAAATCTTGATCTCTCCTCTCTCCCAAATTCTAATTCAACTTTTGGGGGGAGGTTGGGGTGGGAAGAGGGCAATTGGGGTTAAACCCAGGGTCACAGAACTAGCAAGTATCTGAGGTCATATTTGAACTCAGGCCCTCCTGATTCTAGAATTGATATTCTATGATTGTACCACCTAGCTATCCCTACTTTCAATTCCCTACATCACCTTGACCATGACCTCTGCTCATATACTCCATAGAAATATCCCAGGTTCTTGAACCCCAGACCCTGGGAATAGCAGTGCTCTCCCATGTGAATTCCCAGCATTGTTCCAGGCTGGATCCTGGAATCAGTAGGGAGAGGAGCAATACCAGGGGATAAGAGACTTTTCCTCATCATTTCTGCTCTGACTTACTACCACTGGTAGACAAGAAACCTTGGCAATACCAACAGCAATCCAGACCACTGCCTAGAAGCTATTACTGTTTCTGGGAAGCAATTTCTGGTGAAGATGTGGTCCAGCAAATGTTTCTGAGGAACCTTGTCTTCTCAGCAGCCAAAGCTATGAAAGACCCAGAAAAGATAATTCTCCACACCAAGTCCTTGGTACTATCATATAGCTCAACATCAGGATAGACTTTATCAATGGAATTACACTAAAGAAGATGCATTACTGTATAATTTGCCATGGTACCCTAAGGACCACTGGGCTTTTTCATCTGGGAGCTCTTTTGAGAGTCAGGACTATTTTCTTTGCACTTAGAAAAGTGCCTACTACAGTCTAAGTACTTAGCAAACTTTATTAGACTATTAGAGTAGCTTTTTAACAGTTCTCTTTGCTTCTAGTCTTTTTTCTACTCTTAATTGTCCTACAAAACATCACCAGATTACTTTTTTTTTAGGTTTTTGCAAGGCAATGGGGTTCAGTGGCTTGCCCAAGGCCACACAGCTAGGTAATTATTAAGTGTCTGAGGTCAGATTTGAACTCAGGTACTCCTGACTCCAGGCTGGTGCTCTATCCACTGCACCATCTAGCTGCCCCCAGATTACTTTTCATAAAGCATAGGTTGGAGTCTTTTGGGGGAGAGGTTGGTTTTTTAATTTTATTTAGTGATAAAAAAGGTTGAAATGTCTAATAACACTACAGAATATTTACCACTACAGAATTTTAAGTCACAGTTTCAAGGATTTTACTCTCCTTTTTTTTAAAAAAAAATCCTCAGTGGCTTCCCCTTGTCAAGATAAAGTCCAAACTACTTTACCTGGCAGGCAAAGGCAAAGTCTGTCTCTAACTCTCCTTCCCAGATGTTTATTGCATCACTTCTGACAAGTATCATACTTCTGCCAAATTGTATTATCGTCTCCTTAAGCTCACCTTGTGTTTTCCTGATTCTTTTCTCATTCTGTGTATTCCTTCATCTGATATGTCTTCCATCCACCACCCCTTCCCTTTTCTATTTTAAGAAAATTTTTTAAATTTTTAAAATTATCATATAAATATTTTATTTGTTTTTCCAACTACATAATCTACCAATCATTTTTTGCAAAGTTTTGAGTTTTATAATTATTGTCTCTCCCTCTCTTTCCTCCCTTCTCCCCCAACAGAAGACATTCTGATACAGACTTTACATTTCCATCCATGTTAAACATAAATCGAAACTGAATGTGTGAGAGAAGAATCAGATCCAAAAGGAAGAAAGAGAACATTAGGTGATAGCAAAATTACATAATACATAAGAGAACTTTTAAAAATTGAGGATAATAAGCTTTGGTTCAGACTCCAGAGCTCCTTCTCTGAATACTGATGGTATTCTTCAACACAAATCCCCTGAAATTGTCCCTGATTATTGCACTGATGGAACGAGCAAGTCCATTATGTTTGATCATCACCCCATGTTATTAGTGTGCATAATGTTATTTGAAATTTTATCCATTCTTCAAGTTCCAACTCAAATGCTAACTCCTATATCAAATGATTTCCCCAGTCAGAACTGGTTTCTTCCTCCTATGAATTTCTACTCAGTTGGGCTTGTATTTATACTATTCATATGATTCTGATCTGTATTATAGTTTTTGTATACTCATCTAATTTTCTTTCCCTTTGAAAGACAGCCTGGTATAGTAGCAAGAGCAGTAAATGTTAAATTTAGGAGACCTGGATTCAAATTTTGCCTAAGCACTTTAAGTAGCTGTGTGGCCATAATCAAGTCACTTGACCTCTGGGTTCCTCAGACTCCTTTGCAAAATGGGTTTAATAATATACTACTGATCTTAGAGGGTTGTTTTTGAAAAAAGAGATTTTACAAACCTTATAGAAAGGACTTATTTTTCACATCTGGATTCCGAGTTTCTTGAAAGCTTTATATCTTGTATTTCTGTTTCTTTCCACCTTCCATCCCCATAGTTGTACATATACTATATGTTCACTAAGTGTTGGATGGTTGAATGAATGAAGTGGTTTTCTGGGAGGCAAGAGAGCTCCTTTTCTGGCTCATAGGGTGAAAAGTTAAGTTCATTCATATTTCCAGAGATCTGTACCAGATTTTAAGAGGAGATACTTTGGCTAAGACTTCAGACCTTTCTCTCAAGAGCTTTTGGCTCAGTTGGAGTTACAAAGTAGTTAAGTAACAAGGACAACAGGAGAGACTAATTAGCCCAGCTGAGTTACACAGTAGGCAATGTCTGAATCAGTCCTCCAGTGGAGAAAAGGACCCAGTCCTAGGCTCTCTCTGTTTGTGGCTTGCTGGGAGAGTGGAGGGTGGTGATGGTGGTACAGAATGGGGAAAGGGTGAACAGAGGGAAAAGACCTGGGTGGGGGGGGGGGCGTGAAAGAGTGATAGTGAAAGGAGGAAGGGAGGGTGGGGGGTGATCCGACACTGCCCTCCAGGATCCGTCTCTCTGGGTTTTTAAGGAAAGGAGGCAGCCCCAGATCCCCAAGCTGAAGTTCCTCTGGGCAGCTCGGGTCTTTTTTACGCGGGGCCCAGGCTGGGGCCGGGAGGGGGAGGGACAGCGGCAGGTGACGGGAGCCCACGGGGCTATAAATAGGGGTAAGAGCGTCACTTGGCCGGCCCGGAGCGGGACAGGGGCTGCACGGGGGCTGCGGGCGAAGGCACTGGGCAGGGCGGGGCAGGGCAGGGCAGGGCAGGGCAGAGAGGAGGGAGCCGTCAGGAGCCGAAGCGAGAGCCAGAGCCGTCGGGGAGCCGAGATGGGGTCCCACAGGCCTCCGAGTCGCCTATGGAACTCCGGCCTCCGGGGTGGGGGCGGCGCGGACGGCGAGGATGACGGGCCCGTGTGGACCCCCAGCCCGACAAGTCGCAACTACCTGCTCAGCTTGAGGCCGGAGATCAGGTGCGAGCCGAGGCCTTTGGGCTCAGGGTAGTGGGTGGGTCCAAGGAGAGAGCGGGGTGGGGGGGTCCCCCCGGTTCACAGTCCCAGGCTGTCCCGAGGAAGGAGGACAGGGAGGGGTTTGTCGGGGTGGGGAAGAGGGGAAGGGACTATTTGCTCCTGGAAAGTCTTTGGGTACTGGTGGGGCAGGGGCTATGTTTAAAGGGGGGGGTTGGAGGAGTGGGGTGAGGGTGGCGAGGAGGACGGTGACCCTTCTGCATCCCTCTTCTCCCCGGGGAAAAGAAAAGGGAAGGAATGAGAGGAGGCAAAAGAAGTGGGCAATGGAAATTTGTATGGTGTTGGTGCCCGGGAGGGGGTGCAGAGCTGGGGCTGGAAGACCGAAAGGAACCCCAATCCGATCTTAAACCAGAGGTAGGGAAAGGGAGGGGGTGGGAGCCAGGGGGAAAACACTGAAGAATCTCATTCCATTGAGGGACCATGGGGACCGCAAAGGCTTCCAGACTCCTAGAATCTGCTGCAGTCAACCCCAAGAGTCCCAGAGGCTTAGGAGGGGCCCCCAAATAGGGTCTTGATCCCAGTATAGGCCATTAGTTCTCAGTGACAATAAGTCCATCCACTGGGAGAATGAGATTGGGAGGGGGTGGGGTGCTTGCTGTAGAATGATTTCAGGGGAGGGGCTGGAAGGCTTCGAGCTTAAATTCCTTTTGCCAAGAGCCAGAGCTCTTCATTCCACAGAGATAAAACTTCCAGAACTGGGGCGGGGGGGGGGGGGGGGGCAGAGAGAGCAGTCCTGACTGCCATTCACACTAACTTGAAAGGAGTGGAAGTTTCTCCAGAGTCAATTTCTACTGATTGGAAAGGGGAGAGGACTGGAGACACTGTACCAGAATCGGGGAGGGAATGAGGCAGGTCAACAAAGAGCATGGGCACCCAAATA
Organism: Macrotis lagotis; assembly: GCF_037893015.1. Classification (NCBI taxonomy): domain Eukaryota; kingdom Metazoa; phylum Chordata; class Mammalia; order Peramelemorphia; family Peramelidae; genus Macrotis; species Macrotis lagotis. The sequence continues at coordinate 115,704,849 of NC_133661.1, forward strand.
TCTGGGGTTTTTTTTAAGTATGATTTTTGGTATGAGAACCTTAGCTCAAGCTAGGCAGTCCTAGAGCAGTCCAATGCCTGCTCCTGCTGCTCCTGTTCTGTTTGAGTATCTTCTCAAGAAAAGACAAACCTACCTGGAACGGAAGACTCCCTCAGAGCTGCTTTGGGAGACTGGGGCAAAATTTAGAGTTGTCTGATGGAATGATGAGGGGTCAGGACTGGGGTTCCCTTTTGGGGAAGGAGGGTTGATTGTTCTGTTAGAAACTATTTTATTTAATGTGGAAGAAAGGGGAGAGACAGGTCCCACTAACCAGCCTTTCTACTTCCCTCCCCCATGATCCCCCAGTCTTTTGAGCAAAATTAATTCTTGGGATATTATTGGCGGTTTAGCTAGAGCAGCTGCACCAAGAGAGATCTGAGAAACACAGGAGTAAGTACATATGCAGATGGAGAAACCTACATATTGAAATAGAGACACAACAACACAAACACCTTATGATACAGCCAGAGAGGCATGTGCCTCTTTCTAAAAAGATCCTTCCCTCCTTCAATTCTGAGTGGTTTTTTCAAAAGGAAATTAGATTGGACATTGAATTAGACTAGCTATTTTGTCTCTGGAATTGTGCCTGTTTTAGGCCCAGGAGACCAGGAGGAATGTACAGGAGACAACACCACTAGGAAATTCTCTCTTGGGACATATTGTCCTTTGAAAACAGAACAAGGGAGCAGGTTCTGGGAAACAAGAACATTCAAGAAAAAATCCACTCTATTTTCCCATTTGACTGGATCAGTAGTATTGACCTTGGCGCAGGAGAAGTTCAGATGTAACCGGAACCAGTTTCTGTGCAAAACCTGACGAATGGTGTCACATGTCAGAGTACAGGGTTGGTGGTTAGGACTAAGTTAGATATGACTGAACCCTGCCTGCCAAGACAAACTCCCCCCCTCCCTCCTGCCCTCTGGCTTTCAAGAAAAATTGGAGTCAAATTTGGATGCTCATTACAGACCCTGGTGGAGCTCATTTCAGACTGACATTCTTGTCCTGGTGATCCATCCATGCTCTGGTTGGGTATTCTGGTTTTTGTCAGAACTAGTGAGAAAAGGGAACAGAATTACAACACCAACAATATAGCAACTAGCATTTGTAAAGTGCTTTAAGATTTGTAAAGCACTTTGCATAATTCATTTGGTCCTCACAACAATGGTGGATGATGGATGTCATTTTACAGATGTGGAAACTGAGGTCCAGAGAGGTTAAGTAACTTACCCAGGATCACACAGCTAGCAACTGTCTCAGAAAGGATTTGAACTCATGTCTTCCTGATTCTGTCTAACACTGCACCATCTGTAGTATAGGACAGGTTGCAAACTCACACTAGAGAGACCAGAGGAAGTAAGGGAAAAGGGGAAAGACTATCAGTGTAATTGCTGGAGTAAATGTTTTTCATGGCAGTGGGGGAATAGTTCTTTCTTTGTATCTTCCTAGCTGGTATCTCTAGGCTTTCATCTTTCTTTTCTGAACCTATTCCCTGAAATGTGACAATGTTTCTTCTTTTAGTTGTTTTAGCTCTGCAAAAGGGAATATTTGCTTATACAGAGTAGCAATGACTATGAGATAGAATAGCTGCTGTTCAATCTGAGACAACCATCAGTCATTCAATGAGCAAATATTTATTGAGTATCTAAATGTACTATATCTGTAACAGCTGGAATATACAGAAAAGGGACACAGGGAGACAGGAACTGTCTCATGGAGATTTCCAGTGACTATCCACTGGGGTTTTCTTTAGTCCTACTCTGGCACTCAGAGAGAGAGGAAGCTCTTTAAAGACAACTTTTCAAAGTTGATTTTCATATCCTGAACTTGGAGTATGGGCACTCAGAATACTAAGGAGTCCTTTACTTTAACATTTTAAAAAATATTTCATTATTTTTGGAGAAAATTTTATTTCTTTTATCAAAACCTTTGTAACCAGTCAAGCAAAATAAATCCCTGCATTTGCCATGTCCAAAAAGATATGTCTCATTCTGCCCCTTGAACCCATCACTTCTCCAATGAGATCTTTTCAGCTAAGGCATCCCATTCTAGGCTCTTGCTTAGCCTCTCTTTCTTGACTGTTTAACCTCCAGCTGTCCTGAGAGGCAATCATAGGCATGGAAAATATCAAGACTGAGTCTGGAAAAAATCAGAAATCTTCAGATGCTGTAGATAACCTACAACCAGGGCTCAGTGAAAAGGGAGGCTTTATATAAAGCAGCTCTTAATCTTTTTTGATCCCATTTGGCAGTCTGGTGAAGTCTATGTATCCCTTCTTAGAATAATGTTTTTAAATATATAAAAGAACCCAGAGTTACAGAGGAAACCAAAGTTTAATAAAAATAAAAAAATTTAATAAAAATAGACATGTAATTTTTTTCCTAACCAAGTTCATGGAAAGCTAACCATAGACCCCAGATAAAGATGATCCAAATTATAGACTTAAGAAATAGCTCACATTTTCCGCCCACTGGACCAGTTCTGTAATATTTAGATGAGAAAGAAGAAAGAAAGAAAGATCTCTAAGAAGGATCTGACCTGGAGAAGAGTTTGATCTATAGTTTGCCCGGACTAGGGCAGGGTAAGGGGTTGGGAGTGGGAGACTTTTGCCTTTGCCTATGGGGGAGGGGAACAAGCAAAAAAGGGAGGGAAGGCTCTTACTCAAGAGTCTATCTGAGGACATTTGCTGACGCAGGCCCCAGTCCTAGTTAAGGGGTCCGGCTGTTGTCAGGTAATGGAACATCTGAGTTGATTGTCTTTACAAGAACGTTGAAAATCCTAGGGCCATTACTGGCAGGCTGACTTGGGCCTAGATCCCTGTCCTCACTGTCAGCCGACTACATTTTTCTCTTTATGGCCATTCTTGGAACTCTTGGGGCTTAGTGAAGAATTACTCTCAAAGGCTATTCTGGGGATGGGCTGCCTCTGGGAACCAGAGGAGGTAGAGGTTGGATTTAAGCATACTAGTTGGGGAGCCACAGGGAACCAGAAGTTTCAACTAGGGCGCAGACTCTACTCCTTTCTGCCACAGTGGTTTCTTGTCACACAGCTACCTCAGTGGTATAACTCTGTCACAGAATTTGCAGTGACCAGAATGCTAGACTTGGATACAGGGAGACCTGAGTTTGAATTCTGCCCCAGACAGTAGCTGAGGGGTAAGTCACACAATCTTTCTCCATTCTAGTTTTCTCATCTGTAAAATGACGATGAAGATGGCACTTCCCTCACAGGGTTGTTGTGAGGACCCAATGAGACATCCTATGTAAGGCTCTTTGCAAACCTTAAAGCACTATATATATATATATATATATATATATATATATATATGCATACATACATATATTAGTATATTTCAAATATATATATATATATATATAGCCTCCCAATTCATCACTAAGTTGCCTTATATGTAAATAGAAATACAAACCACATTGTGAGTTATAGCCTTGTAGTCAGACTACACACCAGGCTCCCTCCCCCAATGTGATGTAGTATAAAAAAAAAGACAACCTGGATTTGAAGTTAGACAACCTGGGTTGAATTGTGGCTCTGCTCCTTACTTTTTGGTGCATTCCAGGGCAGGTCATTTACTGCTCTGGGTCTTAGTTTTCCAATCTGTAAAATGAGGAAATCTGAGTTGGTCATCTCTAGAGGGTCTTCTAGTCTTGTTATTCCTATTACATCTGATACAAATGGAGGAGAAGGCTGGATGAAGCGATGTTGCTTAGGATTGGGAGGTAGTACAAAGGGAGCAGGTACCAAGCAGGTCGGGAACACTGAGTCTCCACTCCTCATGTTCCAGGCAACCCTGCTCACACAGCTTCTTTAGACTGGATTTATGAACTCTTAGAGTTCTAGAGTAAAGCCTGAAGTGATATCAGTCCCTGCTTACTTTTTCCTTCTCAGCTCAGGGGCTTCTTTGTAATCTCTTCCCTTTTCTGTTTTGTGATAAAAGAAATCATTAGCCATGTGAGTGACTCCACATTCTGTCTGTGGCTTGCAGCTAAGCCCAAGTGCTACATGTTAATCTTCCTTTCATTCACTCAATACATAAATATGTAGGTATTACCCTGTATGTGCCCAATACTCTGTTAGTTGCTATGAAAGACACAAAAGAACTAGACCTTCAAGGTTATATAAGATCTGAATAGGGAGAAAGGAGAAAGAAGAGAAGCATAAATATGGAAATGGAAATCAGCAAGAGATTTTTCTGAGGCAGATATGGAGATCTGTCTGGTTAGAACATAAGTACACTTTGCAGAGTCATGGGAAATAAGGTTAGGCTATCAAAGAACAAAGAAGTCCTTAAGAGCTAGGAAGAGGAGTCTAGGGACAAAAGACAGCTCTAAGTTTTCTAAGCACAGATATGACATGGTGATAGTGTTTAACAGAAGTAAGTGTGATATTGGTTGGATTAGGAGGAGGATAGACCAGAATGATAGTAAAGATGTTGCTGTGTGGGTCTTGTTAGGAAGTGGTGAGGGCCTGGTGGTAGCAGTGATCAGTGGGAATGGAGAGAAAGATAACTAAAAAAGAAATTTAGATGGAAGTCTGGTAAATATTAGGCAATTGTAGGTGATGAAGAAGGATGAGTTCAGAAAAAGTTCATAATTTTTAGTAATAACTAAAACTTTAGGAAGGGGCAGATAGGTGTTACAGTGGATAGAGTCTTAGAGTCAGGAAGACTCATCTCCCTAAGTTTAAATCCAGTCTCAGACATTTGCAAATGCTGACCCTGGGCCAGTCACTTAACCCTGTTTACCTCAGTTTCCTCATCTGTAAAATGAATTGGAGAAGAAAATGGCAAACCACTTCAGAATCTTTAAGAAACCCCAAATGAGGTCACAAAGAGTTAGATTTGACTCAAAAACAATAACAACAAAACTTAGAATGAATGGGACAATAACCCACATAGGGACATTAAATAGGAGGAACTAGTTTGGTGAGAAAGATGGACTTGGTTTTAAACTTGAAATGATGGCAATAATGGGACATACAAATGGTGCTATGAGATTGAGTGAGAAGATCACAATAAGAGATGAGATGTGAGAATTAACTTCCAAGTTAGTGTTTCATTGTTGAAAGGAATGAGTATTTTATATAAAAAATTAGAAGACCGAGTATTGAACCTTAGCAAATACTTAGAGAATGGAGGAGAAGGAGAAATAAATGAGAGTTAAGTTAAGTTAAAGTTAACTAAGGGAAACCAGGATAGTATATTTTAGAATCAGGGAAGTCAAATGAGGAAGTGTGTGTGCGTGTGTGTATGTGTGTGTGTGTGTATGTGCATGTTGGGTGGTAAGTTGGGAATGATAATCAATGGTATCAAATGTAGTAAAAAATTTTAAGGAGGGCCAACTAGATGGCACAGTGGATAGAACCCTAGCCCTGGAGTCAGGAGTACCTGAGTTCAAATCCAGCCTCAGACACTTGATTATTGCCTAGCTACCTTGGGCAAGTCACTTAACCCAATTGTCTTGCCAAAAGAAAAGAAAAAAGAAAAAAATTTTGAGGAGAATGAGGAATGAGGAAAATGATGATAGAATTTATTAAGAAGGTCATTTTGTGAACTTCCTGAGAGCAGTTTTGAGTTGGTGGTAGATAAAGAGGACAAATTTACAGGAGGCAAGAGTTGAGAAATTGGAGGCAGCCAGTATAGACAGTTCAGAGAGAAATTTATAAGTGTAAAGGATGGTAGCCAACATGGTGAAGAAAAACAAATTTTTTTTTTTAGATAAAGGAGAACTAAAGGAAGGTGTTAAGGTGAGAAATGAAAGGCTTTGGAGATGAAAGAGACAAAGGTGGGAGTAAAACTCCTTAGGAATTGAAGTCAGTCTTTCTGGAATGTAGTTTCCTCATTTGCAAGGTGAGAGGATTGGAGTAGATTATTTCTTAAGGCCTTTTCTGGTTCTAGCTCTATGAATCTATGATTTAGGGAACAGGAGAGATGCACAACCTATTCTTGGATAGGTCAAAAAGATGTAGACAGGTATAGGAGTGGTGAGATAATGGTATTTGAGGAGACTTTGACGAGGGAGCCTTAATCCTTTCAGTAAAGTTGAAAATCTAAGATCATTTGCTTTTATTCTTCCCTGGATCTCAGGGAAGGTCCTAGAGACCTAGCCTGGTTTTAATTCTTAGTTGTTCTAAATTCTCCTTTGGTTTCCCTGGGGAGGCAAGATTCTGGCAGCCAGTCAGAATTATTGGGAAGAAGGGATATATCTGGTGCAATGTTAATATTGATGGAGCAGGGCATCTTGAGGTTCCTATTGTATTAACTGCTTTCATTTTTTCCTGTTCTCCAACCCTCCCAGCTGGTTTGTGTTGTGTCACCTCTTTAACCATTTAACATGTTAATATAATGGGTATTCTCAAAGCTAGCCTGCCCCTGTACTCAGGGAATGATGTGGAAGGTTTTCCTTGGGAGTGTGTCTTTGGGTGCTGCTTCCCTAGCAGAGACCTTGGGTAGATGGAGTAGGGCATCCACTCTACACATCAAGGATGTACATGAACTGGTCACTCCTTCCTTATAGTCCTGGAGGGTGGGGGATACCAAATCCAATGGAATATGTCTTTCTCACGTGGTGGCCTTTAAATCGATTCCTGCCTAACTTTGTCTCCTGGATTTTGCTGCTAACGAGCTCTTGGTTTCAGGGATGTTGCTGTCGGGCAATGGGGTTGCTTGCTAACTCAAGCAAGCCGACTAAGACAGCTGGACCCTTTTAATAGAAAGCCTGTCCAGTGCCAGATGGCGGGTGATTAATACTCTCGACTGTTGTTGATTTCACCTCCTCTCTCTGCTTTTCTGCCTAATGGTTCTGTTTGCTGTTTCTGCTTAGCTTATCAAGCAACCGGTTCTCTCACCCCAGCACTGGAAGGTAAACTCATATTGCATTAAATTTCTTTGATCACCCCTTTTCTTGGGCCTATGCACTGGAGTTGCCTCTGGGTGAATGCTTGGACACTAACTAGACTGCATGGGGTGGGGAAGGAGGGATGCTTGGGGAGGGAAAGAAAGGAAATCAGGTGGGGGAGGACACTCACATGAGCCTGGCTCTTCTTGTAGGGTCCAGATTTGACCCTTGCATGACTTCAAAAGGGGTAGAGGGACCAAGGATCAAGCTGACCGAAGATGAAGCTGTCCTTTAAGAGGAAGGGAGATTTCCTTCTAGAGTTACTTTGGAGAGAGAATGAGGGACCACCAGCCAAATAAGCCAGTTATTTTCCCTATTGTCTTAGATTTTTTTTATAACTGAAAAGGAAATACTTGTTCCCTTAGTTCTATCTTTTCATGCTCCCTCCTTTTGCTTCATGTCTTCTCTTCCAAGTCTGAGATCTCTTCCTTTGATCTGGTTGAGCTGCTCGGTATGATCAGAGATGAGAATCTTTCCTGTTCTTTTCCCATGCCTTGGGTACAATCCCAGACTGGAATATTTTTGAAAAGCTGGTCAAAATCCCTTTACTGAATGAGAGAAAGTCTTTTGGATAGCTAACAACAAGAAAGGTTTTTTTTTAAAAAGAAAAAACTATACTCTAAAATGTACCATGGCACAGTGAGAGTATGGTTTTTACAAGACCTGAATTCAAATCTGTCACTTGTGTAGGCTTTTAACTTCCCTGGGCCTCAGTTTCCTTTTCCATAAAATAAGAAGATTGAATCAAATGCCCTCAAAAGTTCCTTCTAACTTTCAGTTGATCTAGGTGATAAAGGACTAGAATGTTGGACATAGATTCAGGAAGACCTGAATTCAGATCTGACCACAGATACTTCTTAGCTATGTGATCCTGGGCAAGTCATTTAGCCTCCTTTGGTGATTTCCTTAATTGTACAGTGGAGATAATAACAGCACATCCCTCCCAAGGTGGTTATGAGGAAAAATAATATTTGTCAAAGTGTTTCACAAACTTGAAGTACTATGTAGATGTTGATTACTATTATTATCGAGATCTGTGATCTTATAAGCAGTAACTTAAAAGGCCTGAATTTGAACATGACCATAAAATGGATGATTCCGTTTCTTTTTGATTTAAAGATTCCCCCCAGTTGTTCTTACTGCCAATGGGGAGGCTATTGTCATCCTTAATATTATTTTGATTTCTCACTGTACATTAAGAGAAACAGGGTGGTTTACAAGGACCTTTCCAGAGTTTTGCTTATGAGTGGATATGGAACCCAAATAAATATACCTTCATCCTATTTCTAAGTGGTTTTGGAGGTGAGGGAATGAGGTTTTAAGAACAGAGTGGAAGTAGCCTGAAGGAGTTGAGTGATGATATCTAGTCTAAGACAATGTCTCAGATCTTTTTCCACCCCTTCCCCCCTAAAAATATGCAGATCCCAAGAAGAGTTCTATATGTCATTCAAGCTAATTGACTTCCGAGTTTTTCATTTTTAACTTTTCATTCCTCCAAACGTTACATACACCTCCTGCCCCATTTAGCAGGTTTGGAAGGTTTTGTCAAAGATTTTGAACAAAGGCAAAACAATAGATATTTATTAAGTACCCTTCTAGGTGCTCTGAATATACTTTAATTTTTTTTCAAACCTGTACTCCTTTAGCTCCAGAAAACTCTGAGCATGGAAACTCTGAAATTTCAAATCTGCCTTTCTTTTGCAGTTTTGAACCTTGGAGAATCATCTCAGGGTAATGAGGGAGGTTAAGGGACACTTCTGGTATCACCAATTGATACATGTCAGAAGAGGGCATCTTTCTCCTGACCTTGTAGCCAGCTCTCTCCATTGTACCATGCTATATCTTTATTATCTTTGAAATCCTGAAGTTTTGTGACCTTTTTTATTTTTTCTATTTTATTCTATCCCTTGAAGAAGGAATTGGTAGTGACTAGAGAGTCAGCCTCAAAGCCAGAAGGATCTGGGTTTGAATTCTACCCCTGATACATACTGGCTGTGAGAGTAAGTCTCTAAATAAGTCACTCAACTTCTGGGTGGTCTGGTCATCTCTCTAAGTTGTGGAGAAGATGCCACCTGATTTGGTAAAGGGAATTACATGACCTGGAAATTCTGTATATAAATCAAATCACAGTTCCTTCTATCAACCCTAAGCTGTTATCCATAGCTGAGAAATCTTCCTCAGGCTTAGATGAACAATTCTAGTCTCAGAAGGCTAGACTGAAGCTTGGAGAGAAGATGACATTATAGTTTTGAATTGCGATTATAGTGGAGGGTCAGCTGTGAATGCCTTGGATGAGGTCATGGGACTGCTCAATATTTACCTCTTTTTTACAATAGAAGTGTATTCCACTTGTGTCTTCATTATTTGGGAGAATCAACCTATTAGATCTTCCCTCATGTTAGGGTGATAGGCAGTTTGGGAAAACGAATAAAAACATTTGTTGGAGGCAAGCATTTTCTAGCCATAGTGGGCCATCATAGATCACATCTAGAATTGTCACTAGGACTCTTTGCTCCTGTGGGGCAAGTACTAGAAACTGTACTCAGAAAAAGTGACATAAATTTGAGTTGGGGTCAGTAGAGAGAGAGAGAGAAGCTCATTCTAGCATTATCTGTTAGCTTTCCCATTTGAACTATTTATTTTTGCTAACTTTAGGTTCTAATCTCTGCTGTTTCTATGTTGCTGAAAGGGTATGGGTGTTATCAGTATTTGTTCCAGACAAAGCCCAAGTTGCCTTCCATATTTAAGTGTCTTCCATATAGCCTGGGTATATATACCCAAGTACCTTCCATATTTAAGTGTCTTTGGAGAAAGAAGAGAAGAAAATTATTGAGGCCAGTGAGGATTATTGGGAATGAAATTTGGAAGAAGTTTGAAGAGATACAGAGCTAGCATAATCTCATTGAATCTGAAGCACAGAGAACTGTGAATATGAAAGCCTCGTTTGTCTATTATTATCTCTGTGCTATCACTGTGGGAAAGGTTCCTACGTGCTCACATTTGCAACTCTGGGGAGAAAACAGGGCTAAGCCAGTTCACCTGTCTGACTGAGTTTAGAAGTCTTGATTTTCCCCTAAAGATTCTTCCAGAGTGTTGCCCTTTCCTCCTTTTTTTTAGTGGCATCTAACCCAAATCTATACTGGCCTTGACAACGAATAGAAAATATTAATAAATTTCCAATAAGACATGGATATGTGGATCATAGTCTGTGGTTTCCTTCCATGACCATTCCTCCTTCTGAACTAGAGAGGGTAGCCATGTGAACAGGCCCCCAGGCTCCCCTTCCTTCATCCCCCAAGGATAAACTATTCTAGTGACTCATCTCCCACACCACTATTACCTTTGCTTCCACATGGTCATCCTTGATTTTAGTGAGAAGAAATGATGGGGAGAGGGGAGGGGAGGGGAGACCCAGCATCTACAGATCACATCACTGGTGTGTGTGTGTGCTTCACGAGTGGGAATGCTCTTCTTTGTTGATCTGTGAAACAAGAGTGTGTCTATGGAGTTGTGCAAAAAGGAGGGAAATCTCAGTCCTTGTCTACTATTGGTGTGGGGAAGTGCTTGTAAATTTGGAAATAGAGACATCAGAATTGTCCATAGGGAACCAAATCTCTCATCTTTTACAGGGGAGGAATTCTCTTACTGGAAACTCCCAGCTCCCAACATGCATTTGATTTTACAGTCCTAATACTCCAAGCCCTGTTTATGTTTTGCAATGAGCCCCAGAGTTTTCAGTGGGAATCAATTATCTGCAATTACATAGGCTTGTAAGCTCCGGAAAGGTTTTGCATATCCTCTGGCTTAGTAAATGTTTGTTGAATTGAATCCCCACCCCAGCTTTGTGACCCTGCCTGGGCTCAAAAGCAATTAAAATAAATCTCTCTTCTGGATGCTATAACTCTAGAGGAGCTAAGAAATATTCTGCTTGTTGTCCAAATGTGGGGCCCTGTAGCCTTGCTGCTTGGCAGATTGGGTCTCTCTTCTAGCTGAGAGTCTGCAACTCCCAAAGGCAAGGGGTTCTGGAGCCAGCCTAAGAGCTGGAAAGCAGCATCAGTGTCATAGGAAGGGTAGCAGGTGACTTTCCCACAAGGAAGTTTGTAGGTATGATGATCATTTTTTCAAACTGGTAATCTGATAAGGTATTTTTTTTTTTAAATTAAGACTGACTTATAAATTCTAGAACTTTTGACTGCAACAGGCAGGGACTAGTTAGAAGGCCAAATATCCCCGAGATGCTGTTTAGTTAAAAAAGTAGGTCTAGGGGAAGTTAGGTAGCACAGTGGATAAAGCACTAGAACTTGAGTCAGGAGGACCTGAGTTCTAATGTACCCTCAGACATTTGACTTTTACTAGATGAGTGAACCTGGGCAAGTCACTTAGCCCCAATTGCCTGACAAAAAAAAAAGAAAAAAGAAAAGAAAAGAAAATGGACCTGAAGTCTATGAAGCAGGTAATCCAGGGCCATGTAGGCTGCTTTGCCTGGCTTTCTCTCAGAGACAATGCCTCAAGGTCCAGAGATTGCTCTGTTTTGGGAAGTGTGACACCCCTCCCCACCAACCCTGCATCTACATTTCTTGTGGACTGGTGGTTGAGCTTTGAAGGCTGAAAGATGGAGCACTGGAAGGGAAGGGGAAGTTCTGCCTTTCTTCCCTGGGCATTTCTAAGGGCTGTCAGTTATTTTTGTATATATTGTCTTGTCCTTTGCCCTGCATGAGCTTCTCAGACCATGTTCTTTTTGAAGGTTGCACTAAGACCACCAGTGGGGGTGGGTGGGTAGAGGATCCTGAGGCCAGTCCCAATAGTGCCACATTCTATATTGAAGTCCTGGGTCACCTGGTTATCTCCCAAATGGTCATGGTGGATAGAAAAACCATTTGGAAACTGTCTGATGTCCAGCCAGGAGCTGAGCCAGCTTCCAGGGCTCCCAGGGGGTAGTGGCCAGCAGGGTGTTGTTTGGAAGGAATGTCACAGGAACAGAGATTTAATCTGTGGGGGTTCTTTCTACATGCCAGCTTGTAGGCAGGGGAAGATGTGTTTTCTGGGTAGAGGAGGGAGGAGCTGCTCTGATGACTTCTTTGCTTTCCCAGGAGCACCTTCTGCTCCATCATTGCCCAGCTGACTGAGGAGACACAGCCCCTGTTTGAGACCACCCTCAAGTCCAGGGCTGTGTCTGCAGACTGTGATGCCAAGTTCACTTGCATTGTCACAGGTAAGAAAGTCTTTTGGGATCATCTTGTGCTGATTACCAGACTTTGGGTTAAGGATGAGAGCTAATGTGACCAATGGGCAATGAGTGACAAGTAGATGCCTGCATCTGCTCACTTGACCTGTCCTTGCTAAAAGTGTGGAGTCTGCTTCCACTGGTGGCTCCAGCTTTCCCTATTTTTTTTTTTGCCTTTTCTTCCCCTCCATATGACCTTTCCTTATCTCCCTTTAGGACTCAGGATCCCAGTGGTCCCTCCCTTCTTTACAACCTCTCCTCAACCAGGAGAGCCTAGGAGAATCATAATTACAATGAGAGCTGCCATTCATAAAACAATTTTTAGAGCTGGAGTCTTTTCACTCCCCCCCCCCCCAATACTTCGTATGGTGTTATTATGTCCATTTTAAAGATTAGGAAACTGAACCTTGGAAAGGTAAGTGATATAGCTAAACCACCACCATAGTTTAAATCTGAATCTTCTGATTCCACCAGCCCTTGCTCTTTCTTCTATTCCACATTGCTTCCCTCTTTCATAGTGTGGCAGAATAAAAAGCGATCTTGGGAAGATCATCATATCTGGGTCATTCATTTTACAAATGAGGCAACTGAAGCTTAGTATGTTGTTAATTTTAAGAACAATAATATTTGAACAGCTTAACATTTTTTTATTTTAATTTTTTAAAACCTATTTTTCATTTATTTGTTTTCCCATCAACTTACAACAGTAGTTTTCACCAATCATTTTTAACAAGGTTTTGAGTTTTACATTTTTATCCCTCCTCCCTTTTCTCCCCCCCCCCAAGAAAGCAATCTAATAGAGATTCTACATGGTACCGCTTTAAGGTTTGCAAAACACTCTGCATACATTATCTCATTTGATTCTCACATCAATTCCTTGAGACAAATAGAATAATTATTTTTATAATTGAGGAAACTGAGTCTCAGGGAGGTTGTGATATGTCACACAAGTAGCATTGGGACCCAATTTAAATTCAATTCATTCCTGACTCCAAGACTAGCACTTTCCCCCCTTCATTAGGCTGCTTCTTTCCTAGTTGTAAGCACATTTTTAAAAAGTGTTCAGCCAAAGGAATGAGCCTCTAACTATGGAATTTGAACTATCAGGAAACTGGTGACAGTAGTTATAGCATAAAGGGGTATTTTCTGGTATTCTGAAATCATGTTACAAAGGTGACTGCTTACTTCCCTTGACCTTAAGACTAACTTGTTCTCTGTGAATATATCTATGTAGGAGCACCTGTACCAAAATGCTTTTCTTCATACATCTGGTTTTGTCTGTTCCCAATGGTCAGCAACTTTTGTAGAAGTGTGTGTGTGTGTGTGTATATGTGTGTGTGTTTGTGTGTGTGTGTGTGTGTGTGTGTTTATCTCTGGCTTTACAGAATAATTTCAGCAACTGCTCAGTACTAGTGACATTGTGATATTAAGGATCAAATGCTGTTAAATGATTGCATGTTCAGGTCAGTGGAGATTCAGATGTGATTTAATTCAACAAACATTTTGTGAGAGCTCATAGTTCAAGGCACTGTGCTAGACTCTAGGGCTATAATGAGAAAAAAGAAATGGTTCCTGCCCTCAGGAAGCTTACATTTTATTATATACAACAAATACATAAATTAATGGAAGGAAAGAAAATTGGACAGGGAGAGAGTGCTAACTACTGAGATGGTGGAGGAGCTGATGGCTTAACCAAAGAGGTGACTAGAATTGAGTCTTGAGGGAAGGTTCCTGAGCAGCAGAGATAAGGAGGGAATGAGTTACAAAAGTAGGAAATAGTTTGTACTAATGCACAGAGATGACAGATGGAGAGTTGAAGTAGTAGAATGGTTAGTCGTCTGGTTTTTCTGGAATGCAGATGAATTTAGATAATTTCTTAGGGATTGTTAGTTCAGAGTTCAGGTCCAGGAAAAGCCCCCTTCTTGTATCAAGTACCCATTGGTGTCTCCTGGATGAAGAGGAGTCTGGACAGACAAGAGAAAAACATGCTGGGACCTGGAACACTCTTCATCCTAAATAGGACTCTAGAGAGAACTGAACTCTACTGTTTTGTCACTGGAGCCCATTTTCTCCTCAAAGGAATACTATGTGCATCAGTGAAGCCTATACAACATAGGATTCAGGATCCTGCTGTCCACTAGAATCTTACCTTCCTAACTGAGCAGCCACTGTGCAGAGATGGACATAGAGCTAGAAAGAAATCTTGGCAGAGGATTTAACAAATATCTGAAAAGAGAGCCTATTCCAGTTCCATTCTTAGGGGAGCTTCTTTGAATTGATAGCCTTAGCTAGTGGGAAAGACTGAGTAGGGTCTCATCAGAGAAAGGTTTTGAAATCTAGAAAGTTCTGGATTTTCCAGTGTATAATACAGTGTGGGATAATGTAAGGAAAGAGTTTTGTTGCAAAATAGACAACTTCCTTATGGGTAAAAAGAAAAAGGAAGACAATAAGGAGGCCTGTGTTCCTTTATATACCTGTGAATATTTTTAATGTAAGAAAATATAACTGTTCATAGTAAATGGATATTTATTTAATGAAAAGTCAAATCACATATGTTGCTTTTAGTAGACACAATTTTCAAATGTTGCCTGGTAGATAAAAATGTCATATCCTAGATCTAGTCATGGTGATGATACAGTGAAGCCAGAGCCACAGAAGGACACAACTTATTCCCAACATCATGGCTTCTTTGATGGATTACGATCACTGTTATTTTGGCTTCCTGTGGCTTTAACTCCCTTTCCTGTTTGACAGAAACTCATGATGCTTTGGTCTTCTCTTTTTTGGGACCCTGCTGAAATAAATTGAGGACCGCATCAAAAGGAGTCCAATTCATGCTGCTGCATCCTATTTGCAGGTCTGGGGGGAGATCATTTGGAAATAGGGAAGCAGCATCAAGAAAAACCTGCAAGTTCACTCTAATCTGGAGCAGGCTTGGGAAAGCAAGAATATTCCAGAAGACCTTAGGTCTTCAGTTGAGATGGTCCCAAACCAAACTAGACTTCCAGGCTCATCCTAGAATATATCTATACTTAAACCTCTATGATTTTTCATCAGCCCCAGTCTTTTTTTTTAAGATTTTTGCAAGGCAAATGGGGTTAAGTGGCTTGCCCAAGGCCACACAACTAGGTAATTATTAAGTATCTGAGGCCAGATTTGAAGTCAGGTACTCCTGACTCCAGGGCCGGTGCTCTATCCACTGTACCACCTAGCTGCCCCTAGCCCTAGTCTTTTGAGGGGCTTCAAACGACTAAAGCATGGCTGGAGCTAAACTAACTATTTGCCAATCTCGTTTTTCTTCTGTTAGGTAGGCTCACTACCCTAGAACTCCACAGCTTTCTTTGAAGATTTGTCTAGCATGAGTATCTTCTATCTATGAGGCAGGAGTCCTACAGTCTGAATTACAAGGCAGTTTAGAGATCATGGAGTCCAACCTCCCATTCTGTGTATTAATCTCTTCTAAAAGATGGTCCTCTGACCTGTTAGACTATTCTTAGTGCTGGTGAGCTCATCACTTCACAAAGCAGCCATTCTCATTATTTGGTGATTAGTTCAGTGATTTCTTCTTCATGTTGAGTACAAGTTTACCTTCCTGTGAGTTTTCATCATTGGCCTCACTTCTACTCAAACCGGTTAAGAATACAAGTTCCTTGAAGATAGAGGCTATTATGTTTGTGTCATTGCATCCTTAGAACCTTGGACAGTCCCTGGCTCATTATAATAGATATTTATTAACTGATTGATCACAACTTAAATACTGCATTTTCAAACCAATTCTGTTGATTATTTCCTGTAAATATTGCTTGTTTAGACAGTTGTTTGCATGTTGGCTCCCTCATTAAATAGAGGGTCCTTCAAGGGGCAGAGACTATCTTTTGACCTTTCCTTGTACCCCCAGCACCCAGCAAAGTACCTGATAAATAGTTGGTATTTAGGAAATATTTACTGTGCTGAACAGGGGAAAAAAAACAAATCAAGTCTAATCTCTTTTCCATCAGGTAGCCCCTTAGATATTTGAAGATATCATGCCCCTCCTAAACCAAGGCAGTAACACGGGGAGATGAAATAGATAGTCTGTGCCACTAGAGGCTATTCTGTATAGGGTGGCATGAGTGCCTATGAGGGTACAGCTAAATGAATCCATTTCTTGGGGGAGTGGATGTCTTCTTTGGCAGAGTTGAAAATAACATGGTGATTAAGTCAAATTTCTTTCTGGGAGAACGTTTCTTGAAGCCCTTGAGTTGTTTTGCAGCTTTGAGCTGCTGACCTTTCCCTGCCTGTTTGCATAAGCTCCACCGTACAGTGTCCAAACTCTGAGACTGGCAGGTTCTAAGTTCCCTAAACTTCCTGCTCGGAGAGTTTCCTCCAGTTGTCAGTCCACTCAGCTGATCCCTGTGGGAATCTGGGTTGGGAGGCACATCATGGGACAGGGAGGCATGGAACCAGCCCCTCATAGTGGTGAGATCATGCCGCAGGATGGCTGAGGACATTTGTGGTCCCTGGCATTTATCAGATGAAGTGATGTAACCAGGGGCTTTTAGCTCAGTGGAAACATGGGGCTCACTTTACGGCAGGGATGGGGTAGGGAGATGCCAGGGTTGTTCTAGATCCATTTTTATCTCCCATTTCTGCCCTAGTTAGACCCTAGGGCAGCCTGCCCTAGTCAATTTAACTCAACATTTATCAGGTGCCAGGTCCCTAAAACATGACTTTATGCTTTCTTGCCTCTATGCTGTTCCTTCACTTGGCATGTCATCCTTCTCATCTCAATCTGTTGAAATTCTATCCACCTTTAAAGGACTGGCTTAAATGTCATCTCCTCTTTGAGATTTACCTAGATTCACTATAAGACCCCTCACCTCACCTCCCAGGCTAGGAAACTTCTCTAAACCACTTTGCTTATATTGGCATTGCCCTGTAATTCAATTACTTTTATATTTGTCTTATCTGCCTTGTCATATTTTCAGGGCAGATATGGTATATACATATTCATCTTTGAATTTCCCAAGCACCTAGGACTGTTTGTTACATATTTAATTCAATAACCATTTATAAAGCACTATTATGTTGTAGACATTGTGCTAGAGAAGAAATTAGTATGTTAAACATTTATGCCCTCCAACAAGACACCTTTGTGGTAGGGAGCCTGTTACGGTCATTGAAGGATGACGGTAGTGAATGAGGAAGTTATTTACCTCTGAGGACAAAGCCAGAACCCAAACAGTGGCAACAATCAGTGTTTGGAAATTTATAACTCTCCAGGCTTGGTGGCACACACCTGTCATCCCACATGCCAGAGAGGCTGAGGCTAATGGACCTTAAGCACAGGAGTTCTGAGCTGCAGTGGGCTATGGATCAGATGTCTGCACAAAGTTCAGCATTCTTACCATGAGTTTCTGAGAGGTAACACCAGGTTAGCAAAAGAGGGGTAGCCATTAATATCAGAAATAACCTGCTACCATGGTAATTAGTGATGTGTTTGGGACTGTAAGGGTCCTTTATATTTCCAGCTTGGAAGAAAGGAATGAACAAATTTCTTATATAATACTGGTCAAGTCACTTAAAAGAACAAATTCAATTCTTACTGGGCCTTAGCTTTCTCATCTGTAAAATTAGTTGAGTGAATTACTATGATTACTGTGATTCTATGATTAGACAAAATAGTATAGAGAGAAGGATATTAAACTGGGAGTCAGGAGACATACCAGGTCCACTGATTTGTTCAAGATTTTGAGTGGGTCAGCGTTGTTCTTCTGTGCTTCAGTTTCTCCATCTGTAAAATGAGGATGTCAGGCTTGAAGACATTTAAGGTCTCTTCCCTTTTCTGATATTTTGTTTCTACTATGGTCCTATCTTTGCCAGTTTAAAGAATATTCAGGTTCTGGGGTAGCAATTCTAGGTAGCAATGATCAGAGCTGCCTCTGAGCCCTTCCAGGTCCTACTACCTGTCCCTTCATAGACACAACTAGTGATATAGGTGCAAATGGAAGACACTGGCCCAGCAGACATGCCTTCCTCTGAGAAGGTGCTGTACTCTATGAGCAAAGCAGAATTGAAGTAGTTCAAAGGAAATGTAAGATGCATAATTTTAGAGAATCTAACTCAGGTGTTCACATGGACAATTTATGCCTAACCTGTAGTAGAGCATTTTGAGCTCATATTGGTCTCATCAGTCACAGTTGGACAAACTGTAAGACACTAACATAGTGATGCCATTTTTGGCCCAAGTTTAAATCTTGCCTCAGATCTGATCTGTGTGATTCTGAACAAGTTACTTGACCTCCATCTGCCTCAGTTTCCTCATCTATAAAATGGAGAAAATAGCTTTCTCTATCTTAGAGTTGTTGTGAGATTAAATGAAATAATATTTGTAAAGCACTTTGCAAATCCTAAAAGGTTAAATAAAAGCTAGCTATTATTATTATTAAAGCTCCTCAACCCTCCCTTTTTGTCCTTGGCAAGGTTGAGCTTCTAAACAAAAACATGGTTTAGTAGCCCTTGGGCCAGGTAGTCTGCCCTCTTTGCCTGAGGGATGGGGGATCCCTTGAGGTTCTGTTACTGGGAGCCCTCTTCCTTGATTCCATGCAATTTGGAAATGCTCTATCTAAAACAGTGTCTCATTTCCTCCTCAGGATACCCAGAGCCTGAGGTGACGTGGTACAAGGATGATGAAGAGTTGGACCGCTACTGTGGCCTGCCAAAATATGAGATTTCTCAGCAGGGGAATCGGCACACCCTACAGCTGTACAAGTGAGTGGTGCTAGGAGTGTGTGGGCCACTCCCTTCATAGATGTGGAGGAGGGAAGTAAATGCATTTATGTTGGTATGTCTATGGAGGTAGGTGACTTTGTGTCAATCACTGAAGTAGACATCCTAAGTGACATTAGAGCCCAGTGGAGGTTGGAGGAATCTATAGACCTGCCCTTCTCAGGGAAGAACAGAGCTGGGAAGGACCGAGAGGTCTTGTTACACCCTGACCCTCATGACTTCAACTCTCTTGGGTCCCCTCCAGTCTATAGGACTGCCTGTTTTAAGCAATAGGGGAGGCAACCCATTAGACAGTACCATTCATTTGGCCAGGACCCATCTCTGCCTGGGGAGTCAAGAATCCTGGATGCTTTGTTACTAAGACTAAGACTTTCCCATTTACCAATCTCTAGAACAAAATTTGATAAGATTTAGATCTATTAGGGGTCTTAAAGATCATCTGGCCTAATCCTCTTATTTTACAGATGGGGAAACTGAGACCTAGGGAGATCTTATGACTTTACAGAATCTCAGAGTTGGAAGGGAGTTCAGGGGTTATATATAGCTCAGTCTGTACTTGACCAAGAATTCCCTCTACAGTATTCTTGATAAATGATCATCTAGCCTTTGTTGGAAGGTCTCTAGGGAGAGGGAACCCATTGCTTTTTGAGATAGCTCATTGCATGTTGGGGGAATCACTCTAATTATAAGAAAATTTTTCTTTCTATCAAACCAAAATCTGCTTTTCTGTAACTTTTACCCACCATTCATAGTTATTCCTTCTGAAGTCATGCAGAATAAATCCAATTCTTGAAAGAAAATAGTACTTTAAATATTGAGACGGTGATCATATTTCCTCTAAATCTTTTCTTCTCAAGGTTAAACAATTCCAAGTTCCTTCAGCCTGTATGGTTTTTATGCTCCCTTACTGTCCTGGCCTGGAAGTACTCTGGCTTACCACTGTCTTTTTAAAAATATAGTACCCATATCTGAATGTATTGCTACAGATGGTCTTACAGAAACAAGGAAATGGTGCAATGGGACTTTCTTTACTCTGGACCTCATCCCTTTCTCAATGTAGTCTGTGATTATCTTACCTTTTTTATTTTTTGGATGCTGCCAATTTGACTTGCTTGAGATCACACAGTGCTGTCAATCACTTGGGCAGTAGGGCTTAAGTTTTAAACTCTTCTATTTCCCTATCCATTGGTTGTTTTTTTTTCTTCTAGATTTTGCAAGGCAATGGGGTTAAGTGACTTGCCCAAGGCCACACAGCTAGGTAATTATTAAGTGTCTGAGGTCAGATTTGAACCCAGGTACTCCTGACTCCAAGGCCGGTGCTCTATCCACTGCGCCACCTAGCTGCCCCTCTATCCATTGTTTTTTCCATTATGCCTCACTGTTTTATAGATGTTGAACATCCTTCATGCCTTTGGGGTCCTCTGTGGTTAAGATTAACATAAAAGCAGATACTGGGTACTATGTAAATGGGTATAGGATCATAGATAAAGATACAACCCTCTGTTTTGCAGGTGAGGAAACTGAAGGTTAGAGAAGTTATATGACTTGCTCAAGGTGATACATGTGGCAAGTAGCAAAGCCAAGATTCAAACCTAGGTTCTTTGGAATTTGGAGTCAGAACACCTGAATTCAAATTCCATCTATCTCCTAGTTATCCTTTGGGTCTCAATTTACTTATCTGCAAAATGAGAGGTGGCATTAGATGGCTTGGAGATCTCTTCCAGTTCTTTGACTGTGGTCCTGTGATCCTAACTCCAAATTCAGCATTCTTTCCATTGATATCTTTTGGCCTCTTGGGTAGTATGAGACTCGGTCCTCTTTCAGTCTGTGTGGCTAACATAACTACCTGAATCCTGGTACTGCTCTTTATTTCATACTTAGGTTTCCTTTCTCCTTAGTGTTTTGAAGCAGAGGAACAAGGTACTATGTTCAGAGGTCTAGACTTCCAGGAAGGACAGTTGACTTCATCAAATTATGGAATATTAGTGCTTTGAGGAATGATCTTAGGGGTTTAGTACAAAAATTTATTCTCTCTCCTGACTACTTCCTCCCATTAAATAAAAGAATAAGAAAACAAAACCTTTTTTAACAAGTAAAGTAAAACCAGTTTCCATATTGACTGTGTCTAAAAATTTGTATTCGATTATATTCTATATCTTGAGTCCATCATTATTCTAACATGATGTGGGTAGCATACAGTAAATGTGCTGGTAAATATTTAACAACTGAATCTGGCAGGGGCAAATGTACCCATGGTATACTTTTTTCCTTGGCTTTTGCAAGGCAATGGGGTTAAGTAACTTGCCCAAGGTCACACATCTAAGTAATTATTAAGTGTCTGAGTCAGGTCTTCCTGACTCCAGGGCTGGTGCTCTATCCACTGAGCAAGCTAGCCACCCTCCCACAATATACTTTTAAGTTAAATCTGCCTATTGATATTTTCTCTGTAAGTCAAGATAATCAATAAAATAATAAATCAAGCTCTGATCTGTAGAATTTGTTGATATCTAAATGTAAATATTCAGACCTCAATATTATTGAGCATTTCATTGATTAAAGTTTCTATGTCTTTAAAAGCTATTCGTCATTAGAGTATTATTGTTATTATAGAAATCAGTCTCCAATTATGCTTACTATACTCTCCATCAGTTCATAAAGTCTTCTGAGGTTTCTCTGAACCCATCTCTTTCATTATAGTTTTCTGTTATAGCCCTATATCAGTGCTTGTTCAGCTTTCCCCCCAATTTATATCTCTGTTTCTTTGCCACTACCAAAAGCGTTGACATAAATATTTTGTACATAAAAGTCCTTTTTGTCTTTCTTTGATCTCTTTGGGGTATAGACCCAGCAGTGGTATTGCTGCTGCCTCTTCATTTTACAGATGAGGGAACTGAGGCCAAGAATGATAAAGTGATTTGGTCAAGGTTATATAACTAGTAAATATGTGAACCAAGACAAGGATCCAAATGTTTGGATGCCCATACTATGCAGTTTTGGTTATGTTCTACACTATTTTCGAGTTTTACAGCTATGTGGACTGGAAGTTTCATTGTTTCTGTAACCCACTTCTGAGAATTGGGTAATCCATGCCTCAGGGACTCCTTCCTATCCCTCCTCAGGTCACCAGGACCTGAGGGCACTTTTAGAGTTGCCTTGGTAGGAATAGGGGAGTTGGGGGATGGAAGGATGGTATGACTTACCCAAGTTGGGAAGGATTTTGCTTTAGGTAAGAGAGTAGAGCTGAGCCCTCTAGAATGAGGGGACAGGCTAATATTGCATGCCAGGATTTGTGATTGCAGTTAGGATGACCCCATGGCATCCTGATCTTTTGGAAATACTTATCTATAAGTCTTCTTACCTCAGAGCTTCCATGTAATACTTCTGTGAGCCATCTGCTCTTGTTGGGGGGGGGGGGTGGCTCCCCAGCCCCACCTGATTGCAATTACATATTCAATTACTTGTCTTCCTTCCTTTTTTTTTTTTTTTTTTTTTTAGGTTTTTGCAAGGCAAATGGGGTTAAGTGGCTTGCCCAAGGCCACACAGCTAGGTAATTATTAAGTGTTTGAGACCAGATTTGAACCCAGGTACTCCTGACTCCCAGGCCAGTGCTTTATCCACTATGCCACCTAGCTGCCCCTTGGTCTTAGTTTCTTCATCTATATAGTGGGAGAATTAAAACGTCAAAGCTGGAAAGGACCTTAGGAATTATAGTAACTAGAATACTAGACTTGGAGTCAGAAAGACTTAAGTTGAAAAAATGCATTAGCTGGGTCAGTTATTTAACACCTCTGTATTTCAATATCTTCATCTGTAAAATGGGAAAATAATAATACTCACCTCCACTGCAATGTTGTATGGATCAAGTAAGCAGAAGGTGCTTTGCAAACTTTAAAGGACTTTGTGAATCAGTCAACACAGTAGCAATCATAGTACTAAATGATGGGGCAACCCAGAAAGGCAAAGACAGTTCTTGTACTCCAAGAACTTGCAGTCCAGTGGGGGAGATAATGATGCAAACAGCTATGTACAGCTAAAATATGTAAAAGGGCAGGTAGGTTGTACAGTGGCTAGAGCTCCAGCTCTGGAATCAGGAGGAACCTGGGTTTAAATCCAGCCTCAGACACTTAGTAGTTATGTGACCTTGGCTAAATTGTTCAACCCTGATTATCTCCGAACACACACACACACACACACACACACACACACACACACACACAATAAGAATATAAAAAACTTGGAGATAATTCACAGAGGGCAGGCAGTAGTATTAAGTGGGAATTGAGATAAGTTTCTTGCAGAAGAGGGACTTTCAGGAAGCCTGGGAAATTGGGAGAAAGGAGAAGAGAGAGAATTCCAGACATGGGGGGGACTCTCAGTGAGAATATCTGGAGTTTGGAGATAGATTATCTTCTGTAGGGAACATTAGTGTGAGGAATGCTAGCTTTTTCTTTTCTGTAACAAAAAAATCTTAATATTTAATTTTTTCTCAATTACATGTAAAGATAATTTTCAATATTCATTTTTGTTAAATTTTGAATTCCAAATTTTTCTCCTTCCCTCCTCCCCAAAGACAGTAAGCAATCTGATATAGGTTATATATATATAATGCCAGCTTTTCTATCAGGTTTAGGGTTCATGGTTAAGAAGTTGGGGACAGTCTGATGAAAGGTTTCTTCCACTGTGCAGGGGTAGTGGAGCCTGGTGCTCCAGTGATTTCTCCTACTGCTTCCTCATCTGACTATCTGTTCCTCCAGGTGCCAAGAAGAAGATGCTGCTATCTACCAGGCGTCCGCTCGAAACGCCAAGGGCATTGTGTCCTGCTCGGGAGTCTTGGAAGTGGGGACCATGACTGAATATAAGATTCACCAGCGATGGTTTGCAAAGCTGAAGAGGAAGGCAGAGGCAAAGATGCGGGAGATTGAGCAGAGTCGGAAGTATGGGAAAGAGATGGTATCGGAGGCTGACACGATGAGGAAACTCAGTCCGGACCGATTTCAGAGGAAGCGGCGGTTGAGTGGAGGAAGGGAGCAAGGTCCTTTAGCTTCTTGTAACGACCTTGAGGATGGAGCCCTGGAACCCGAGCTTGAAGGAGAGACCGGTGAACCATCCTGGAGCTCTGCCATTGGCCTGGCCAATAGCTTTACAGGGGGTGAGGTCACCACTAATGGGGACACCACCTTAGAGAGTGGTGAGGAGAGTGGAGATGGCTTTCTGTCTTACATCTGTGAGGCTGTGGAGCTCATCTCCCAGAGACCACCCACCAAGGAATCTGTAGCCAAGAAGAAGAAGAAAGAAGAGGGGCATAGCTACAAGGGGAAGAGGATGGGTGAGCAAAAACCTGAAGGAGCAAGAACATCAGAAAATCATATCCCCACTACTGCAGAATCAGACTCCAGTTGGACACGTGGCCACATGGAGGTGGAGAATACCCCACTCGCTCAAAGAGAGAGTTCTCCAAAGACCACAAAGTTGGTCAGGGCAGATAGGCCCCAGGAATCAACTGCTCCTATGGCACAGGAGGCTAGAAGCTCAAACAAAATCGGGGTCAAGACTGGTAAGGGTCCAACAGCCCCTATCCCA
Source organism: Macrotis lagotis (assembly GCF_037893015.1). Classification (NCBI taxonomy): domain Eukaryota; kingdom Metazoa; phylum Chordata; class Mammalia; order Peramelemorphia; family Peramelidae; genus Macrotis; species Macrotis lagotis. Next base: position 115,729,371 of record NC_133661.1, read on the forward strand.
GATGACAATGTTTATTTCTCCTTAAAGGACATGTACCTGGAAAATACCCAGTCTGCTGCCTCTGAGGAGAGACTCCAGACCCCCAGTGCAAGTGTCCAAAGTGGTATTCCTTTGGGGGCCTTACCAGGAAGAGAGACAGGAGGAGAGAAGTTGCCTTCTGGACAGCCAATGCCTCCCTCTGCCCAACAGCCTTCTAGGGTATTTAATAGGAAAAGATTTGCCCCTCCTAAACCAAAATGTGACCCCAGAAATGATGCCCAGACTTATGCCTCTGTGGGTACCCCTTCAGGCATTCTGGGCCCCTCTCCCCAGCAAGGGGCCCAGGCCTCCGGAATTTCCCCTGAACCAGTAGCCATTGTCCCAACTCCCCCTGCCCGCCGGAAGCACAAGACCCAGGAGAGCTCTGCTCAGATGCCGATCACTCACAGGACCCCTTGTGAGGTAAGAGTGACATGATAGCTTATTTCAGAATCTGACTTCATGGAAAATGTTTCCAAAACAGTCTGGCAGCCAGAGTGCTCAGGGTTATTTATGGAAGGGGAGTGGGGAGGAGACACAGTGCCAGGAAGGGCCAGGGACATTTGCTGCAATCCCATATTCAGGGCTCATCACCTAATTCCAAATCTACAGGGTGGAAAAAGCTGTCTGAGGTTGTCTGAATCCATTTGCTCTGAGAATATGGGAAGAACTCTTCCTCTGGTATCCTACTGTCTGAGGAGGAGATCCACTGTGACTGGGTAGTTTTTGAAGGCTTCAGGGATTAGATGGAGCTTTCCCTAGTTCACCCCAGGGACGGGGGATCGACAATATTGTTGTGACCTGAGCCTACATCTGCATCTGTTCCTGACCATCTTTTCTGCTCTGCATGTCTATTTTAGTCATTTAATCGGTATTTCCAGGAGCCACTGGGCTCCAAGAGAGCCTTGTGGATATCCCTGTTATCCTACCCAATGTGAAGGCACATCCTTCTGCCACTTAATGAGGAGGCAGGGCTGAGGAACCAGATTGCCCTTTCAGAGGTATGGAGGTAAACCAAAGGGAAAAGACTATGTAGATTTTTCTCATTAGCCAGGATCCCTCATGCTTAGGAATCCCCTTTAGAAGTCATAAGAAACTTGAAAACTAGTGTCTGTTAGGAGAATAGAGTAAGGAAGATCTGAGTTTGAATCCTAACTCAGACACTAGCTGTGAGCAAGATACTCTACCTCTTGGCTTCATTTTTCTCATTTGTAAAATGTAGATAATAATCGCTATCTTACAGTGTTATTATAAGGATCAAATGAGATTATGTATTTAAAGTTTTTTTGCAAGCTTTAAAATTCTCTTTATGTGTTAGTTATCTTGAACTGTCCTTCAATCTTTACTATCTCTTGATACCAGTCCTTGGATTGGATCTGTGATTTACCCCAACTCCCAAGTTAGATATTCTTTTAGCAAGCAATGATTTGTTGCAGGAGCTGGGGTATAGTGGGACTCCCTGGGATTTCTTTCATTACACTTTACAATGAGAGAGAACACTGAAGCATCTGAACATCTCTACTGAAAGAACCAGAACACCACGTGTAGCTTCTGAGCCTCACTTTCATTATCTGTAAAATGGGGAAAACAATGTCCGTGACATCTATGTTACAGTTCAGAGGAGAGAATGTATGTAAAAAGGGCTTTGAAAATTTTAAAGTATGACATTAATATCAGTGGCTTCAGAGGAAAAACACCCAAGTTCTAATTTTGATTCTGCCATTTGCTCTTTGTATGACTTTTCTTTGGGTTTCAGTTTCCTGATCTATAAAATGAGGAAACCATAACCTATGATTTCTAAGGTTTCCTTTTGCTCTAAATATGCAAGATGCCTAAGCTCCTCCACAGCATTTTCCATAAAGGCAAAGAGCAGCTCTGTTACAATAATGGTCCCTATCTATAGAAAATATACTAATTTGTATATCAATTAACAGGTATATTTTGGACACTGACTTGGTGTCCCCCTTTTCAGAGAAACAAAAGAGGAAGATAGGGCCCCCTGTCCTTGAGAAGCTCATAGGCTAGTTAAGGGAATAGATAGAAAGTCATGAAGCAGGAAAAGGACAACTTAGGGCCCAGCTGAGGGATACTGATAGGATGTCAGCAGGGAAAAATTCAACAAAGGGAGAGAGATTAGGATGAGTATCCTAGAAGAAATTGTGAGGCCTAAGAAGGAGTTTCCTGCAGTTCCCCCCTTTGCTGTTATCTGGCAGCAGTGGTGATTTTTAGATCTTAGTCTTCCTTGGGCAGAGGTGAGCAGCCATATCAAGAGACCCAGAACCTCTACGAAAATCTGGGAGAAATGTGGCACCTTCTGGGGGTGGCAGTGAGGATGTGGGAAAGGGTGAGTCTCTTCTCAAGGAGAGTGAGCTGAAACATGGGGATGATGATCCACCTTAATGGATTTTCTCATTCCATTAGTGCAACAATCAGGTACCATTTTGGGATATCTGTGATGGAGAATATCATCTGTATCCAGAGAGCTAATTGTGGAGTTTGAACAAAGACCAAAGACTATTAGCTTTAATTTTAATTTTTTTATTATATAATTTTAATTTTATTATATAGTTTTGCTATCTCTTATATTTTATCTTTTTCCCTTAAGGATATGATTTCTCTCTCATCACATTCAACTTAGATCAATGTATAGCATGGAAACAATGTAAAAACTAACAGACTGCCTTCTGTGGGGGAGTGAAGCGAGATCAGGGTAAAAGTTGTAAAATTCAAAATAAATAAATAAATTTTTTAAAAAAGGAAAAAAATATAGGGATTTTAATTCAACTCCCATGATTTTAAATTTTGAATTAAAAGTTCAATGCTGTTGTGAAAAAAAAAGAAGAGTGAGTTGGACTCAGAAGCAGTCACCAAATTGGGGAGGGTTTGGTAGAGATGTGGGCGACTGGTTTCTGGGTTATGCAAGGCTAAATATCCAAGACTTGTACCCTGGGACTTGGGATTGTCAGAACATACATTAAAATGAAGAGGAACTGACCCATTCAGAACACTGCCTGTGTTTCTTTTTGCCTAGCCAAGAGAAGGGGATTGTTGGTATGATCTGCTGAGGGCAGAGGCCCCAAAGGGACAGGATCTGGGACTTCACATTGTTAGGAGGAGCTGATAGATTTAGAAGATGGAGAAGCAGGCTTAGGAAAATCTGTGTAGAAAGCGTCTGGACCTCCAATTTTCTTTTTTAGGTTTTTGCAAGGCAAATGGGGTTAAGTGGCTTGCCCAAGGCCATACAGCTAGGCAATTATTAAGCATCTGAGATCGGATTTGAACCCAGGTACTCCTGACTCCAGGGCCGGTGCTTTATCCACTGCGCCACCTAGCTGCCCCTGGACCCCCAATTTCTAATAGGGCATGATACAGATAGTAAAGATCCTGTTAATACTCTCCTGTTAAGGCTAGAGCAAGGTCTGAGTGAGCCTGGTACAATTCAGTTTGGCTGCAAAGGAATCTAAGAATAGGCACAATAGGTAATGTAGATAGGAAGGGCCTATGAACTTTAATAGAAAGAATGCTGGATCTGGAGCTAGGAGAGACTTGGGCTCTAATCCCGACTGACACCAAACCATGTCCATCTATAAAATGGGGTTAATAGTAGCTATGGTAGCTACTTCATGCTAGTGAAGTAGCTACTTCACTGAAAAGCTATGTGGCGTAGTGTGGATAAAGAGGTTACTGTGGAGTTAGAAAGATGTGAGTTCAAGTCCTGCTTCTGACATCCTAGCTCTGGGACCCTGGAAAGTTCCAGCTTTTTCTAAGCAATTATCTTAAGACTTTAAGTTGTAGAGAAGGGGCAGACCTGCATTGTGGGAGGGAATTTCCTCATGCAAGTATCCTCTGTACCAGTGAAGGCATTAGTCTGGTCTCCCATTCCTGTTGACCTTCCAGTGTCAATTGGGGATCAAGTCATATAATGCATGCGAACAGTTTTTCATGCCTCAACAAAACTAGTGTTCACTGTCTTATTTCTGATTCTCTCCTTGTTTTCAGGCCCTGGAGACCCAGGTGGCCCAAAGTCCTGTGACGTGTGCTGCCAGTAGCTCCACTGTGGAGTGTCTCAGATACAACCTTGAGGGAGAACAGGGCAGCAGTGAGCCCATGGATGTGGAGACTCAGGAAGAGGAGAGGACAAAGAGGGATAGAAGGATGCAGATGGATGTTAGTGCCCAGATGGAGAGTGTACAGGAAGAGGGGAGGACACAAGAAGACACAAGGACATGTGTTGATTGGAGGACACGAGCAGATGTGAACCAACAGGTGGTTGGGAGAAGCCATATGGAAAGCACAAAGATAGATGGGGGGACACAGGTGGTCTCAGGAACACAGCCAGAGCAGGAGAGTAGTCACACTCTGCAGCCTACAGCCCCTGGATTCCAGAGTACAGAGACTCCTCAGAAGCCTAGCCGCTTCAAGAAGCTGCCTGTGGAATCCTCCCGTCCTTCTCAGGTCAGGTCTGAGGAGATACAGATTCCAGCCCTTGGGAACACACAAGGGAATATGCAGAGCCTCACAGCCCCTCGTAGTCCAGAAGTTGATGGGAGGCCAGTGGATGGAAAGAAAATCAGAGGCCTAGGTGAACCAGGCCCTCCTGAAGTGGATAATCTCACTGGAAAGTCCCAGAAGGAGGTGCCTGAGCCCCCTGAGGAGCCAATAAACACTTCCCCTGAGGCCTCCATGGAAGGGTCTGACCCTGTGGTAGAGGGCTCCCATCTAACTTCTCCCATAAGCACCAAGAACCCCAGCATTCCTAGCCTGAAGGAGGTCTGCCTCCCAAAGACCACACGGGAAGAACAAGTCCGAGGAGGGCCTGCTAAGGTAGCTGTGATATCCCATTCAGAAGCAGCCCTGGCTGTGGGGTGCTCTGATCCAGAACCACAGCCTCACTGGGAAGCCTTGTCCAGAGTGGGGACCTCCAGCCAGAGTCATTGTGCAGAGACTGAGGCTGCGATGGGCAGAGAGAATGCGCTGGGTGCCCGTGGGGAGTCTGAATCTGAGGTTCTAGGAGCTGGGCTGAGGGCCCCCAGCCCTGCAGCCCCTGACAGTGCCCTCATTGATTCTTTGAAGAATTATTTACTCCTGCTCTTGAAACTTTCCAGTGCAGACACAGAGCTGAGTGAAACTGAAGCCAGAGGGAGACCAGAGGGCCAGCAGCCCCCTGCAGGGGGACCGGGTCCCCCAGACACTCTGGCACCAACAGTGGAGATCGCTGGCTTGAGCCCCCGGACATCTCGGAAGATCCTACAGCGAGTGGAGAACAACCACCTCATTCAAAGTGCTCAGAGCCTGCAACTGAGCCCATGTACCTCCCGCCGGCTCACTGGCCTCATTGATCAGGAGGTGCAGTCTGGCCACAAGGCCCTGGCAGCAGGGAAGCCACTGGGAAGATACCCCAGTCTACTAACTGTCCCTACTATTGTCGTGGGGGAGGAGACCCAGGTGCAAGACCCAGAGAAAAGTAACAAGGGGACTGCTGAGGAAATCAGGGCAGGACCCAAGGAAAGCAGAATGGGGGAGTCCCATTGGGTTAGTGGGGATCAAAAGCCCCTCAGACTGGGGGAGCCTCTGGGGGAGATTAAGAGAGAGGAGTCTTTCAGGGATGCAGAGCTTTCAGGAGATAATGCGGGGAGTCTCCCAGGTGCAACCCCAGAGGAACTGGCCTTGGGAGCTCGGAGAAAGAGATTTCTCCCTAAGGCCAAAATGTCTGGGGAGGGGGAAATACCTGCTCCTGAAGATAAGGAAAGCCCAACAGTTTCTCCCCGTGGGTCCAGGAAGATCCAGGTACCTGGATCCCCATTGAGTACCCCAAAGGAGAGACATTCCCCTTCCCAGAACAGAAAGATGCTCGAGGTACCTCGTCCAGATGAGGACTCTGAAGATCTGGGCTCTGGGCCCAAGGGCAGTGGGCCAGACACGGAGTTGGCCCTTGAAGATGGCAAACAGGAGGAGACAGCCAAGCCCAGAAAAACCAAAGACCTTTTCAAGGGTGAGAACTGCTTTGGGAAGGGAGGGTAGAAAGTTCATGGGAGAGAACTAAGATATGAGGTCTTGCTTTTAATATAACAGTGAAAAGGAGACATCTAAAAGACATGTTTTAGGGGAATTGGTTAAAGGGAGCCCAGGCTTTGCTTAGGGCACCTATTATCTCTAGGGAGAACCACTATTTTCTTAGTTGCCTGATCCCTTGCTTCATCACCTCTTTCAACCCTGGTCTGGGGACTAGTTGGTCCAAGAAATTAGCCTCTGGAAACAGTAGTTAAAACTTATTGTAGAAGGCCCTGAGGTCAGGGCTGAGCAGGGCCCTTGAAATCAGGAAGGATCTATGACTTCTAATGCCAATCTGTTGCCTAGGAACTTTTTCTGCTTTTTTCTCTATGCCAGGCTCAAACTGTCCCCTCAGGCCTCACTTGGGATTCAATTAAATAGCAATTTAATTTAATAGACACTTGTTAAGGGACTGTTCCAGGAAATACATTATGCTTGGGTAGGGAAGATCCAAAGTTTAGATAAGATAAATACCCTGCTTTCTTATAGTTTATCATCTAATAGGGTACAGGAGCACACTCAAGTAATAACAGCATAAAATAATATGTGAAAAATGCATAATGAGGATATAAAATGCTATGTGTGGTTGGGGCATGGACAGATGAAGGCCATTACAGACTAGGCAATCAGGAGGAGAACCAGTGCAAAGAATACAGACTCTAAAGTCTTGGGTTCAAGCCCCACATCTGATGCTTAGTACTGTATTACCTTGGGCAGAATGGTTAACCTCTTTGAGTCATTTCCCCATCTGTAAAACGAGAGTTTGGATTAAATGATCTGTTAGAGCCATAGCTCTAACCCTATAGTCCTATGTATGGTTTAGAGGATGCAATGGAAAGAAATAAAGAATGAGTATTATAGGGAGAGGCTAGATCAGAAGCACAGTGGTAACCTGGTACTGGGATTTCTCACCTTTTGGGCTCTTCCCCCAAGTACCAGCTTTCATCACGTCACCAAAATGACAACCCAGAGAGTGAATAACTTACCCAGGGCAAGGCAGTGAAGCCAACTCTCCACATGTCTCTGACTTGGTACAAACAAAAGCACAGGGAAGTTAAGTCATTGAATGCTGAGCTAGAAGGGATCTTAAAAGTCATCATTTCCAAAGTCAATTCTATTTTGCTGATGAGGAAACAGCCTCAATGGGTTAAATGAATTGGCCCAGTCCTACAATTGGAACTCCAAATCCAGTGTATTTCTCACTGCTGCACTGCAGAAGACTTGGGAAAGATCTGGTTCTCCCAAGAAGGGGAGGGGCCTTCCCCAGACTTACCTAGTTCCCCATCAGCCCCCCAGGTGATCCGGAAGATCCGGGTGGAACAATTTCCTGATGCTTCTGGAAGCCTGAAGCTGTGGTGTCAGTTCTTCAATGTCCTCAGTGACTCAGTATTGACCTGGGCTAAGGACCAGCTCCCTGTGGCTGAAGTAGAGCGGAGGTAAGATCAGAGCTTGGTGCTCTCAGAGCCTGGGTTCTCAACACCCAGTAGGTCTGAGAGCTGAGGACTCAGGAATAACATACTGGAGTCTACCATACCAGGAGCCGGCTTTTATTTTGTTATGAACATCCTTTTTTGTTTTCTTTTCCTATATCTTTTGGTCAAAGTGAGGATTCTGGGGTGTCCTTGGGAGCCAGAGTTCTGCAGTTCAGGTCTACTTTTTGTTCGCAGTGCTGGAGATGAAGGGCCAGCGGCCTTAGCGATTGTACAAGCTTCACCTCGGGACTGTGGTGTCTACCAGTGTACCATCCAAAATGAACACGGCAGTGACTCTACAAACTTTTGTCTCAGTCCTGAGGGTGAGTAAGGACTTTGTTTAATCCCTGTCCACAGCCCTGGGACCCACAATACACCATGCCTCTGCCCAATAAATCTCTTAGGCACATTTTTCCAAACAGAGGGTCATCTGATGGGAAACGGGGTAAATCAGTCACCAAGTCACTCAGCAAGCATTTCCACTAACTGCTTACTTGTGCCTGTCTGTGCTGTGCATTGGAGATACAAAGTAGCCAAAAGTAGCCAAAACAAGTAGCCAACTTCCAAACAAACAAAACAGTCTATGGTCCCAAGAATAGTATATTCCAATAGAGGATATAAGACATGTTAATGTGTATGAGGGTAATGGGAGACCCAGAGGAAGCCAAGGAGACTAAAAGACTGGGGCAAAGGGAAGGTGGAGTAGAGCATTCCAGCCAAGGCAGACAACCAGTGCAAAGGGATGGGGGACAGTTGATGAAGTGTTATCTTCAAGGATTCCCAAATAGACTGAATCACAAAGGTAAGTAGAGAAGATACCCCGATTACAAAGAGTTTTAGATGTCTTTCAGAGTAATTTGTATTTGATTCTGGAAGTTATTGGTTAGTGGAGAAGATCTTTTCAAATGTGGGCAGGAGAACGAACCCAAAGCTCAGTTCCCTCACTGTCTTCCTTTTTCCCATTCAGTGTTATCAGGATTCATCTCCAGAGAAGAAGTTGAAGGTAGAGTGTGCCCTTGGAAAATAACTGACGGGGCTTCAGTACCCATCCCTGCTGTCTATGGGGATGACCCCCTCCATGGGTTTGGATTTTCTGTTTTAAATTGGAATCTCTCCCACCATGTGCACCAATCCTTTTTAATGTAGTCTAGAGTCATTATTTTTTTCCCAGAGGGATGCGGGAGAGAGAGACTGAGGAAGGCTAGTCTAGAATGGGATCATTCCATCATATCCCCTTGGTCTCTTACTGTGAGTCTGTGATTTGTTTCTTGCTCGGGATACAAGAGGAACTAATCCAGTGGGGTGGACCCAGCCTTGCAAGCCATTTTTTTTTTTTTTTAGGTTTTTTGCAAGGCAGATGGGGTTAAATGGCCACACAGCTAGGGAGCGAGCCATTTCTTAAAGCAACTAATGTTGCTATTCCCTTCACATGGAACATAAGGGAGGCATGCTGCAGGTTGGGTCCTTGAGCCCAATGGAGAATGGTGAGGGGTAGTCTCAAGATTACTATATTTGGCTCCAATCAGCCAACAATGTGAATCTCTGAATGAGGGTAGGTTAGGAGTTGTGCAGATGTGAATCTCTGAGTGAGGGTAGGTGAGGGCTTGTGCCTAGGAGACCACTTCTCATATTTCTTATATCCTCATCCAGTTGGAGAAGAGATTGAGATGACACCTATGGTGTTTGCCAAGGGCCTTGCTGACTCCGGTTGCTGGGGGGACAAACTTTTTGGGCGGTTGGTGAGTGGGGAACTTCATGGAAGCGGACGAGGACGTGGTCTTCGTAAGACCTCCCAAGCCAAGGTCATCTATGGACTGGAACCCATCTTCGAGTCAGGTCGAACTTGTGTCATCAAGGTCCCCAGTCTACTTGTGTTTGGGTCCAGCAGTGAGAATTCTCTATTGGGGAGGAATTATGATGTCACTATTCAGGTACTTGATCCTTTGTTGCTGCTTCTCAGCCCCCAGCTTGTCTCTTCCCCATTCCTAGTCCACTGAATATGGGAACTCCATAGAAAGGCTATGCTCATAGAAAGAAATAGGGGAATGGTTTCAGCTCTTTGAGGGGTATCCAAAAGTTTTTAGGATAGAAGTTGGGGAAAGTCATTGATGCATAAGATCTCAGCAGTGGTGGGGGAACTTGGAAATCCTTACCATCCAGTCTCTTGCCTAATTCAGGAGTCTTTCATATTACATCCTCCAAAGATGGTGATCCACATTGCTGAGATTCACTTCCATCTGCCTTAGGCTCTGGAGCTGGGAAAGTTTATCTCCAGGGCTTTGATCCTTCTTTTCCTCTAGGGATGTAAGATCCAAAACATGAGCCGAGAATACTGCAAGATCTTTGCGGCTGAGGCCCGAGCTGTCCCTGGTTTTGGGGAGGTTCCTGAGTAAGTTCTTCTCTTCTCTCTCTCTCTGTCCCTTGCTTCCTAGACTTTATTATCCCTATTTTATACACAAGGAAACAGACAAATGGAATTAGATGACTTGCTCAGGGTCACATAGCTAGTAATTATCTGAAGCTGGATTTGGACTCAGGTGACTCCAGTTTCTGCATGGATGTCAGACTTTGGGTTTCTGCTTCTCTCATGCCCAGGTTTTAGATGACATAACTCAAATTTAAGGTCATTAGGTTAGTGTTGAGTATATTCTGACCCAGTCAGGGTTCTCTTCTATCTTTCCTATTTCTTTCCTGTCTCAGTCCCTCACTATAGTAACAGCATATGGACATAGAAGGTACCCAGGTCACCCCGTGCAGATTCTAATGAGACAGGGACCAAAAAAATTCCTTATCTGGATAGTCTGAGTGTCCTGAATCAACTGTGCCCATCACCACCCTCATTTCCATCTTTCAATTGCTGGAACCTTTCAACAACAACAACAACTACAAAACAACAGCATTTATATAATGCTTTCAGTTTTACAATACACTTTATAATCATTATCTCATCACCACAACCCTGGGGAGTAAGGTAATTTTATTATCCCTATTTTATACATGAGGAAACAGACAAATGGAATTAGATGACTTGCTCAGGGTCACATAGCTAGTAATTATCTGAAGCTGGTTTGGACTCAGGTTTTCCTGACTTCAATTCCAGTACTCTATATCTGCCTTCTTCATAGATTGGTCAGAGAGTGGGGGGGGGGGGCATGGTTAATGCATGGGGCATTCCTGCTGGGAACGATTTAAGTTCCCTCCCCCAGAAAGTTCTCTGTCAATGAGATTTTGAAATCATATGACTAAAAGGAGCTTCATTGTAAGACCCCAGAATCAAGATGAGGCTAGATAGGGTTGGGGATTTTCCTGGGTTTGAATGCCATGCTCATGGGCAAGGTGGATCTGTGTTTAGGATCATCCCACTGTACTTGATCTACCGGCCAGCAAACAGCATCCCCTATGCCACTCTGGAAGAGTATCTAGGCAGGCCCTTGGAACGGTACTGTGCTCGTGATTGGGAGAATGGTGGCACCCAGGTGATCTCTGCCACCTCTGAGGCTGCCCAGAAGTGTCGGACCTTCCAGCACTGGTTATATCAGTGGACAAATGGCAGCTTTATGGTCACAGACCTTGCAGGTAAGTGGGCTAGGGGGAACTGAAAAGACCTGAGGGGGATCATGGATTTAATTCTTATGAGAGATCATGGGAGGGAGGCTTCCTGGAGAAGGTAGTCCTTGACATGAAGTTGAAAGGGATAGAGATAGAAGTTAGAGGAACATTGAAGAGACTGGTCTGGCTGAAAGATAAACTATGGGAAGGGGTATAATGCCAGCCTGTCAACAAGTACCAATACTGGCAGTTATTATGTGCCAGCTCTGGGATACAGGGAAAGACAAAAACAGATCATCTGAAATAAGCCTGAAGGCTGATTGTGAAAAGGACTCCCCAGAGTCCTTTGATAATTTGGTGAAGGTTTTGGACTCCCCAGAGTTTCTATCCTATACCAGAGGCAGGTGGGAGCCACTGAAGCTTCTTGAGCAAGGGGGTAGGCTTGTCCTTTAGAGATTTACTTGTTGTCCATTAAAAAAGATAAGTTCCTTGAATCAATTCCCCAGTAGACTTTGGAACTGACATCCTTCATCCTTGGTAACATTACAGAGACTTTTGAAGTTCAAGGAAAAAGATGTTTTGTCAGGGGTTAGGCTATGTTACTTTGGGGAAAAGAACATCTGATTTTCTGAGAGGTTCTTTTCTGGGAGGATCTTTAGGAATTCACAATCTCACAATCTCATCTCTATGATATCAGTGCAAATATCATGCACTGATTTTCAACAGTCTTCTTCCATATAGTTCTCACAGTGCTTAGCATAGTGTCTGAACATCTAGTAGAAGCTTAATCAATGCTTATTGATTGACTACCTCATTGCTGTCTTTCCTCTGGCTCTAAGCTGAAGTAGTGATGAGTGGGAGGGGTCTTGCATTTTCTCCTCTCCTTTTAAAACCAACTCTCAGGAAAGGCTATCATAAACTTAGAATAATGTAATCATATAGTTCTTAGTATTATATGATTTCTGCTAATTATGATAATAACTGTTCTCTCTCCTCCACTGTGACAAGGAGGTGATCCTGTCCTTGAGGGGCATACCAGCAGAACACAGGTGGTGGCTACCAGTTCTTCCCTCACCATAAAGCCTCTGACCATGGACCCCAGGATGGATTGTGGGTCTGGCTTCTATGGGTCAGCCTAAGTTAGCTGAGTTGGAGGAGAGAGCCTCATCGCCAGAAGGATGATTCTGGAGTGAAGCAGTTCCTTAGCAACAATAGCTCACAGATAGAGACCACAGATAATGGTCTAGGGTTTAACTAAGGCATAGAGAAATCGTAATCTGTATTGGTGAGGGGAGTACCCACAACTCTTGGAAGTACTGAGAACAATAATAATCAAGTTGTTAACGAACAGGCCCAGAATCTCAGTCAGAAGGAAGCTGATCAACCCAGCCCATATCTGACCAGGAACCCCTTCTAGCTTAACATTTATGTAATACTTTGCCATTGTGTTTTCCTATTTCTTATGAGAGGTAGGTAGAATTAGAGGACATGAGTTCAAATTCTTCCACTTATTACCCCATGCTACCTTGGGCAAAGCCATTTATAATCCCAGGGCCTCAGTCCTCTTATCTTTAAAATGAGAGCTCTGAACTAGAATTCAGGGACTCTTAAATTTCCTCTATATGCCACAGAGCCTTTGATAATTTGGTGAAGGTTTTGGACTCCCCAGAATGCTTTTAAATACATAAAAATAAGGAAAAAATATATTGAAATAAAGAGGGAACAAAGAGGAAAATTTCCATCCAAATTTATAGACACCTATGTAATCTATCTACAAACTACTAAGGGGTCTGAGATCCCTAGGATAAGAACTTTTGGATTATGTAGTTTCTTAGGTCCTTTTCAGATCTGAGGTCCTTACAAGTAACACTGTGAGAGATAGGGAGGGCAGATGGCATTATTCCCACTTTACAGGTGAGGAAACTGAGGCCTAGAGAGGAGTGATTAGAGGATTACACTAGTGACTGCCTGATAGAGATTTTGAACTGAGGGCTTTCTGGGTTCAAATCTAGTGCTCTGTCCCTGTACCTCCAGTTGCCTTCTGCATAGATTTGCCTGGGTCAGGCCATGTTTACGAATAGGGGCATCCTGACTGGGAGCAAATGTGGGGACTGTATTAGATTTCTTTGGTCTCTCTGGACATTATCAGAGTCTCATTGCTGAGTCTTCCTCCAATCCTTCAATTCCTGCTCACCATTCTCTACTTTCCCTATCCTTTTTTTCCTTCTTCTAGTGGATAATGGGGGGGGGGCGGTTTGGGGGATTTCTGGGCAAGTCTGCCCCAGAGGCAAGGCAGACTTTGGGAATCTATCTAATTTAGGAGAGGCAGCCTGGCAGTGGAAGAAGAACTCTGTTCTGGAAGTTGGAAGAACTGAGTTTTAAATACAGTTTTATCTCAGATTAATTTATATGGCTGTGCACAGATCATTCAACCTCTTGGGGCTTCTATAGCCTTATCTGAAAATGGGAATAATGCTCCTTCAGCCTCAGAGACTGTTGGTAGGTGTGTGTGTGTGTGTGTGTGTGTGTGCATGCATGCATATAAATAAATACATACATGTGTATAAATATGCATATATAATAGTCAGTCAATTTAGTAACTATTTCTAGCACAACTGATATATATATATATATATATATATATATATATATATATATATATATATCCCCAGGTGAGGGAGCTTCCTCTTCCAATGAATAATTTATCTGCAATTTTTAATATTAGAGAGTTGCCTAAACACTGAGAGATTGCCTTGTCCAGGCTTTAAAACAGCTGGAATGCATTGGAGGTATGACTTGAATCCAGGTCTTCCTTGAATCCAGGTCTTTCCTCACTGTGCCACAGTGACCCTCTCTGAGCGGTTTATTGTACATATTAAAACACTTTGAAACAAGGCAAGCACTTATCAAATTATTTATTAAATTAAATAAATTAAACCAAAAAACATTTATTTTCATAATAATAACTTGCCTTGTGCTCGGTTTTTTTTCTATAAAGATTTTATTTATTTTGAGTTTTACAATTTTTCCCGGATCTTACTTCCCTCGCTCCCCCCGCCTAGAAGGCCATTTGTCAGTCTTTACATTGTTTCCATGGTATACATTGATCCAAATTGAATGTGGTGAGAAATCATATCAAAGATAGCAAGACCAGACAATAAAATACCAGTTTTTTTCTAAATTACAGGTAATAGTCCTTGGTCTTTGTTCAAACTCCACAGTTCTTTCTCTGGATACAGATGGTATTCTCCACTGCAGAGAGCCCCAAATTGTCCCTGATTGTTGCACTGAAGGGATGAGCAAGTCCATCATGGTTGATCATCACACCCATGTTGCTGTTAGGGTATATAGTGTTTTTCTGGTTCTGCTCATCTCACTCATTGTGCTAGGTTTTTTAACCAAACCCTGAGAGCACAAAGAAAACCAAACACAATTCCTGCCCTCAAGAAACTTCACTTCTAAAAAAAGGAGGTAGAGAAGGAGGGGGATAAACAATTATCAAGTGCTTCCTATGGATTAGCTCAGGACTGAGCACTTTGACAAATACTGACAAAGAACAAGATAAAGACAAGTTATAATCATAGTAAACTGTAAGTGATTTCTGAAGGAAAGTTCTACCATTGAGGGTGTGTCCACATATTCAGACATGTACATTCATGTTAGATACATACACATGCTTATGTATGTGTGCACAAGCATGTGTAAATACATGCATATTTGTGCATATTTATGTCTGTCTATCTATCTATCACACTGATGAAAGCTCAAGTCCAGACCATAGGAACACAAAACTATTTTATCATATATTACACACAAAGGAATAATAATAATTTTTTGTTATTTTGATCAGGATCTATGATTTATTTTTTAGGTTTTTTTTTTGTAAGGCAAAAGGGGTTAAGTGGCTTGCCCAAGGCCACACAGCTAGGTAATTATTGTCTGAGACCGAATTTGAACCCAGGTACTCCTGACTCCAGGGCCGGTGCTTTATCCACTGTGGCACCTAGCCTCCCCAGGACCTATGATTTCATCAGTTCAGGGAGCTTTCAGTGAAAATTTCTTCTACTGATGCATACATATTTATGTCATAATTTTGTGTCATAATTGTATGTCTATATCTAGAAAGCTGTGTGTAGGTTTTTATATATTTGTGTGTGTGTGTGTGTGTGTGTGTGTGTGTGGTGCTATCTCTCTGGTGTAGACAATGCATATAAAAGGACTTAGAAATTGGTAACTTGTTGTAATTAACCAATAAGCAATATGTCATATATACACACATATTCATCCATACATACATATGTACATATCCTCTTTTCCCCTCACACCCCCTCAAAGCTAGCACCTTCCCTCTCAGTTACCTCTACTTTACTCTGGATATATCTTATATCTACATGGTCAATAGGCAGTATTTATAAAAGTATCTCAGAGTCAGAGATGAATGCCAGGATCCCTTCCACCTCTGAGATTTGATGACTCTGTAGCTTGATTTAGAAACTTCCAACTCCATTCCCAGATTGATGGAAAAGGAAGGGAAGGGAGAGAAGTAGCCTTGCCCAGCAGCCAGCAGGAGAGGGACACTTTCAGAATTTCTGCTCCCACTTATGATGCTCAAACACTCTGTCCTTTTCTAGGTGTTGATTGGAAGATGACAGATGTGCAAATTGCTACCAAATTTAAAGGGTAAGTGGTTCTCGAGGACCTGAGCAGGTACTGGATTGACTTCCAGGGCCTCTATTCACGCCCTTCAGGACCCCTCTTCTGCCCCTTCCTCTTGCTGGAGATCTAAATATTCACTTTATCCCTGACAATGTGGCTTATGGATAGGCTACACTGAGACATCTTGGGGAATTACTGAATTCTCTGTGCCTCCAATCCCCTCTACCCGTGCTTCATTTCCTCTTTTCCCAGCCTTCCTTTCCAGGATGGTAATGAATTTCCCTACTTGAGATTTATAATAGGAGCTTCTGGCTATTAGGGAGACATAGCCTTTGGATCATATTGCCCAATGAGACCTGACCTCAGGCAGGGAGTCTGCCAGCTTCTAACAGGACAAGGTCACTTACAGCTACAGCTGGGCATTGCCAGAAGCTGGGCACCAAAGGGGAGAATCCACTTTTCATGGATGAGCAGGTTAGACAGGTGATGGCTATCTGCTTTTGTTGTCACTTCTAGGTCTTAGGGTAATGGGGGATGGAGGTTACAAAGAGTTGACAAGAATTTTCTAGAACCCCAATTTTTGCTTTGTTTGGCTACAGGTACCAAGGTCTCAAGGAAAGCTGCTTTCCAAGCCTCCTTGAACAGTTTGCTGTCTCCCATCAGTGCAACGCCCACTGTGAGATGCTGGGGCTGAAGTCTCTCAAGAGCCTTGAGAGTCTTTACCCTGTGGCCAAGGCCAAGGGCACCAAGAGCCCCTCCACGGGCAGGAAAGCCCCATCATCCACCCAGTTGAGCCCCCAACTTCAGAAGAAAGGTCACCCCAGCCCCCAGGGATCCCGGAAAAGTGCATCCAGCTCAAAGGCCAGCCCCAAGTCCCCTGAGACTGTTGATACACAGTTGAATAGCCAACCTGCTGCCCAGGAAAGGGGCTCTGAGGCTTAGGGCTTGTGATTATCATGACTGGAGGCTGGAGGGGGGCCTCCACCCAGATTAAAGACCAACCAGGAAACAGTTCAAACCAGACAGTAAATATCCTAACCCAGAAGCGGAAAGAATGGGTGGGTGTAGCCCTTCCTCCCCCTTATGTAAGAAGCCTCTTCATTCTCTTCTAGCCTCAGAGCAACAGGACCCACAGTGTATAAAACTGGGCCAGGGTCTCACTGGGGCAACTGGGACCTCAAGGAAAAGGATTCAGGGATCAGTTGGCATGGTTTGTGCCAATCTCTGTTTCATTCATTCGAGGCCTCAGTGCCTGCCCAACTCTGGAGCCCATAACCTTACTCCAGGCTTGGTGGACAGAAAGGGAGACAGGTCAAACACTTGGCACAGCCAAAAGCCCAGAGCTTATGTGCTCTGAGAGCACCCCAGTGCTGGGGGCTGGGGCCTCACATGTGGTGCCCTCTGTGACGTTTACAGTGGCTATTGGTTCGAGGGCCCCTTGGCTTCACTAAGCTAGTTGCTTAGACTGCCCTCATCATAGCCATATGTGTTGTTTCTCTGGGCAGAGGCCTTCCTGTTTCAATATTGCTTGGCACTGAACTCTTTGATATTAACCAAAGCTACTTGACCCTGTTTGTGGGGAACGGACTTGTGTTCCTACTTGCTGGCAACCCCTCTCTAAGGACTGCTCAACTCCTAGACTTTTTGCCTAACTCCCCCTTCAACTAACCTGCCTCAGTATTCAAGGGAGAAGACGCATGACCCTATCCAGAGCTTCTTCCCTGGTACCTTGTCTGTCTATCTTGTGAGTTATAATGATGAGTTATAATGATGAAGGGCATTCACTCTCTTGCTTTCCCCATTTCCCATTTTACAGCTGATATCTTTTCTCCCTAAGGCTTTCTCATTTGCTCTTCCTCTGGCTGAGTCTTTTTCTAGGTCCACCCTGAATGTTCTTTGCTGAGAGGTGAGGTTCAGACTCCACCCTGGAACAAGGGAAATTACTGCTCCTGCTTGCATCTCACATCTTGTTCTGTTCCCCAAGTTTATCCTGGGCTATTGGGGTTCTGGGCCCTGCCCAGTGGGATTGAGAATGGGGAGCAGCAGCAGTAGCACCTGTCTAGTGCTTAGTTGAGGAGGTCTGAAGGCTCTTTCTAAGGTAAAGAATTTGGAGCCACAGCCATTCTTAAGATATTCCTGCATAGGTCAGTGCCTGAGGGTTGGGTTTGAAGTAATTTTCTGCTCAGAGTAGAATGTGTGTTGGGTGAGGTGGGTAGGCAGGGAGGGAGGAAGGGCCAGCCCTGCTTCGGGGTTCTAGCTCTCTATGTCTAGGCTCTCAGATTGAGATCTGGGATTCTGGGGGACCTGTAGTAGCCCCCTGATCCATTTCTTTGATTCTGGATTTTTTTTTATGGGCTCCAAAAAATATTCTGTAGCCCAAGACAGAGGAGCTCAGCCTGAGACAGATCTCCTTCCTGAATATCTCTTCTTCTGGTCTGTGCTGGGATGGGTACACCTAATATGGTGACAGGGGCTTGCATGCTCCACTTTGAATGCAATAAAAGCAATGAGTGCTTGTCCATTTGGTTTCTCTTTCTTTAGTCATGGATGCTTCCCCTGATCAGTCAACCAACATTAAGAACTGTTAAAATACCAGGCCCTGGGCTAAATACTGGGAATACAAAGTCCCTTATGGCAGTCCCTGTCCATAAGGAGCTTGGTTTGTAATGGGGTTTTCATCTCTTGGACCATGGGTCCCTGATGTGAGCATCGACAGATTAGAAATTAAATCAGGCTCCAGATTTCAAGTCCTATTTTTTAAAAACTTAGTTTTTATTAATGGACTGATGTCTTTTTTTTTTTTACATCACAGTTTTCCCTATTATCCTTCCCCCTCCCAAAGAGCCATCCCATATAACAAATAGTATTTTTAAAGGAAAAAAAAGAACCGATCAGCACAACTGATACATTAAAAAACTAAAAATGTATCATATATAACACTTATGGGTCTCCCGAAAGGGTGAGTTGGGAGTGTATTTTCATATCTCTCTTCTTTCTTTCTGAGTCATGCTTCCCAAGTCCTATTATTCCCCAAGGGTCTGTTCTTTGCTGAGAGGTGAGGTCCTGACTCCACCCTGGAACTAGGAAAATTGCTGCTTCTTCTTGCATCTCACATTTTGTTCTTTCTCAAATTTTCCCTGGGCTACTGCCCCCCACCACCTACACATTTCAAACTCTAGGCCAATTTTGTAGAAACTGGCTTCATTTTGTCAAGAAGTCTGTGGTAGTGGAGTGGAGAGCAGAGATAGGAGCCTCTGAGAAAGCTCAACTTTTTACCTCCCATTCTCCCCAAAGTCTGTTTGCTGCCTCTGCTCCCATTTTCAGGAATTGCTAAACCCAGAACTTCACTAGTATGATCACTCAACCCTCTCCCAGCTCCATGGGGCTCTTCCCATATTTATTTCTGATCAGGTCTCCACTTTTCCTCTAGTTTGTTATTTCTTTGATTAATGATGATGATAATAGCTCACATGTGGATGACGCTCGGCAATGCAATTGTTCTTAACCTTCTTTTCAGGTAGTAGGAATGAAGTTGGGTGACTTACTTAATTTTAATTAGAAAATTTATTAAATACCTGTTGTATGAAAACCAAGCAACATCATATTTGGTAAATAGAGGGAAGATCTGGGTTCAGATCCTACCTTTGACATTTACTGTGTGACCATGGACAAGTCATATCTCCTTGTGCCAGGCAACCAGACTTTAATTCATAGATGGGCAACTAGGTGGTATAGTGTATAGAATGCTGAATTTAAAGTCAGGAAGACCTGAGTACAGAGCCTCTGATACTTAGTAGGGATCTATTGTAAATTCAACAAATATTTATTAAACACCTGTTGTATGCAAAACACAAAGCACAAAGCGGACAAGTGACTTAATATCTCTCTACCCCAATTTTTTTTTTTTATAAAATAGCATCTATCTCCCAGGGCTATTGTTAGAATTGAATGAGATTAATAAATAAAATGAACAAATGAATAAATCATTTATTAATCACTCATTGGGGATACAAATAGAAAAGACAATCCTTGCCCTCAAGGAGATTCTATTCTACAAGAGAGACAAAACATAGGTTTTAGCTTCAAGTCAGATGGAAAGTTATCTTTCCACTCAAGGGCAAAGTATAACAGCAAAACAGATAGTAATAGCTCTTCTTTAATGATATCTCCTCTGATTAAATCATAGTTTAGATTTAGAGGCAACACTTAGATTACAATCCCATCATTTTAAATTAGTAAACTGATGCCAACAGAGGTTGTGACTTGCTGAACTACTTACCATAGTTAATGTCTGAGGAGGATTTACACCCAGATTTTCTTCCCCGGAAATGCTTCCTTTTTACTACTACTACTACTACTACTACTCTCGGCTTCTCTTTTTAAATTTTTGCAAATCTTAAAGTGATATATAAGTGCTAGCTATTCTTCTTCTTACTTCTTAACACTGCCTCCACTATAGTCCAAATATCCCATAAGTCTCAGTTTATGTCCTCCTTTCTGTAAGAAGCTTTCTCAGATTTCCTTAATTTAGTGCCTTTCCTCTGATTGTCCCCAATTTGTCATATATGTATATATATATATATATATGTATATATATATATATATATACTTTATGTATTTTACTGGTATATAGTAATATGCATATTTCCTCTCCCTTTAGAAGTCAGGGTCCTTGAGAACAGGGATTTTTCTCCCACTCATTTTTCTTTTATCCTCAGCACATAGTAGTGATGAAGATGAAATACCTGTGCTTGTCTGACATATCCTATGGATTTCTGATTTTCATTCCATTGTCTAGATAAATATTCCCATTGTGGGACATAAAAACTCTACTGAAATGTAAACTGCCTTAGCTTCAAAGTAAAAAGCTTCTTCCCCAAGCCCACCCCTGAGGACTTTCCCACAGAAACTGGGTATAGTGGTGGGAATTACCTCAACCTTTTCTGAGATGTAGATATACTGAGAAGATACAAACTGCTTCAAATACCTTTCCTCACCTTTTCTCTGCATGTACACCATATCCTATTCTAAATAAACTGGGCCTATGCTCTTGATAGGTGTTACTGCTGTTATCATGCAGTTGCCCTTGCAATTATCTCTAATCTCTCTTACAATCCCCCCCCTCTATTCCACTTAAGCTGCTACCCCTCTCCACTTTGACTGACTACCTTGTTGCTCATCCTTCAGTTTCTCCCAACTGCCTTTCCTTCCTCTGTTTCCTTTCTCCTCTAGCTTCTGTTAACCACAGTGATAATTAAGCCTTTTTGTTCCTAAAAGCTTTTGAGTTAAAGCTGGTCCTTTCATGAATTTGTCACATTCAAACTCAAAACTAGACCACCTCAAAATATTTTCCAAAAACATTTTAAAACTCATTTTAAGGTTTCTTCAATTGGTTCCCTTTTTATCATTTGGTTCCATGACACAGAAACAAACCTGGGCTACAGTAGTGAGAGTGCTGTGTCCCTTCGTTGGTGGCCTAGATGAAGATAGATGCCTAAGACCTAGGCACCCTATGGGGAGTTGGGGGCTTGCAAAGACCCCTGGAGGTTCATTTATGAGTAAAGAAATCACAAAAGCCCTCTGAACCAGGATTGTAAGAAATATCATAAATTTTAATTAACAGATTACTGCAAAGTATTACAAGTAAATTCACAGAGTTCTTTAAGGAGGCAGCAAGGTAGAGAAAATGAATTTTTTAAAGAAGATAGTAAAGAAAAGGAAAAACAGTTGCAAGCATGACTTCACAACTGGGCTGACGAGAACAATAGGACAGTTAGACAATTAAGGAGGAGTGGCAGCAGTAGCATTAGCCAAGTCAGCTGCCATAAATCACCTAGAGACTACGAGAAAAAAAAGAAGACAGGAACAGCCACAAGGATGCAACTAGGCCAAGAGCAGCAGTCTGGCAGAAAGGGGAAAGAGCTTTTAAGGAAGTCTAGTGTTGAGAGAAGTCAGAGGGAGGAGCCAAGGAGTGGCCAATACCTGAATGTGACTGAGGTGAGGCCTACACCTAGACAAGGCATGTTGACTATAAAGTTTGTCCTTCATTCTCAAAGAAGACTATGACACCAGGGATGTGATGCCATGACAAGAACATGAATTGGATTTGGGTGAGGGGGTTCTATGCTAAGTCATCAGTCTCACTTTCTCTTCCACAGCCATCTGGGTCCAGTGGCTAGGCATGAATCAGGACAATTGGAGATGGTCCTGGATGAGGCAATCAGGGTTAAGTGACTCGGTCAAGGTCACACAGCTAATAAAGTGTCAAGTGTCTGAGACTAGATTTGAACTCAGGTCCTCCTGACTTCAGGGCTGGTGCTCTATCCATTTTGCACCCAACTGCCCAAATAGGCAGGACATATGATACATGCAAGAAGAGTAAGGGAGGAAGTGTGGAAAAGGGTTAAGGGTAGATCCTATTACCCAAGTGGATTTATATCTCAGAATAAGTTGAGGTTCTGTATAACAATAGGAAGGACATAAGAGGTCTATAGGATATTATCAGATGAACACAGATATTATTTCCCCTCAATATTTCATCTTCATCAGTAGGAACATAATAAATGCTTGTTAATCTGATTCACTTTATCTCATATGGTCAGTGAAGATCTCATATATACCAAACATATATGATAAATCTGGTGGGAAATGCAAAGATGAATAATTCCTGGAGACAGGTCTTCAATCCAGCCACTGAATGATCTTAGATAAAATTTCCTCTTTATTTTAATGTCTACTTGTAAATTATACAATGTTTCCGAAAGAGGTCCTATTGCCTCATCCTGCCTTGCTACAAAGTTTCATAATATGCAGGCAGCAGGGCTGATGAGATTTTATAATCCTGCCCTTGTGAAAAGACCCAAGGAACCTTACAGACAAGGATCATTTAAGAGGATTTTTCTACTCTGGTCTCCCAACTGTAAGTTATTATTATTTTCTAATTTAGCACAAAATGTACCCCATTAAATATTTAACTGTTTTCAGACATTTTCGCCATATTTACTTACCAACCAAATACATAATCTAACAGCATCTTCATGAAAAAAGGGAAATTACAGCATTTTTCACAATAGAAAAAACTTAATAAACATAGTGATGATGTATTTAAAATAGGAAGACTTTTTACTTGTTAGGTAAATTCAATCAAATGCATTTCTAAATTATCTTACAGAACAAATCATTTATCACTTTTGGCATCCTACACTGACTGAATTCAAGATCAATATAAAATGTTTATATTAACATTTATATAGTATTTATCACCTGTCAGACTTTTCCTGATTTTTCAAACTTAATTTAACAAGTTTCAGGGCCCTGCCTTCCTGATTTCTCAGATGTTATTTTAAATTTCTTAAATGAATCAGCATAACATTTTTGCTCATTTATATCACAGGGCAGTTAAGTAGTAAGTCTGAAGTTTTTCCCTTTATGAAGACACCAGTTTTAAAAAGTTAAATATTAATGGAGTCAATGCCAATTTAGAAAAGTACTCTTTAAGTGGCAGAACATTACCAAAGAAATATGTTGTTCAATTTGATTCCTATAAGGTGTGGATATTGTATTGTTCATTCTCTGCAGAAACCAGGAACTGTGCTAAGCCTTTAATAATTAATTATATGGTACTCTCAATAAGGGGGGGGAGTGGAAGGTGCTATTATTACTATTATTATTATTATTATTACCTTTACAGATTAGCAAGTGTGATTTATATTACTTTCTGATTTATTTTATTTTTCCTAATATGAGAACATGTCTCACTCAAGTCTAGGGTTTGCAATTTCAAACAGTAATATTTAGAACTTTAATTTTCCCAAGGCCCATTTACAGTTAACATTTCAAGTTTTTTGGGCCAACTTTTTTAGTTCGCTCAAAACTACCCAATGAACCAAGTCATTTTCTTTTGTTTTCTTAATCCAACCTGTCTTGATACTTTAAGGGGGAAAAAAAAGTACATGTCTTATCTTTTCCCCAGGATATCTATTCTTTGTAATTTTTTATCCCACAGACTTTACTTCACTTAGATAATCTTGTGACTGCAAACTTTTACTTTTAAGAGTTCCATATGGCACAGTTTTATAATGCTATTTATTATTTCTGACAGATATTTCTCTAAAAAGTTTCAGAAATCTTTTTTAAAACCATCTTTCTTGAAATTAACCTGAAGTTTTGACTCATTTTCTTTTACTGAATTCCAGAATTCCTCTAGTCTTTATTCTCCAATTGTATCTCAAACTATCTATAGAACTTAGCTTCTTTATTGCTGAATTTTTCCATTTCAATTTAGTACAAGGTTTTATATTATAGAAAACCAGTTAATTGCAATAGTCACTTCTCTGGATTCTTAAAAGCTTAGTTTCTTAAATGCATCGTTTATTCCAACTTCTTTCTAGTTTACTAGTAAAATTTTATTTCTTACAGCACTTTGCTTAGGCAGACACAAACATTCTGAATTAAAATTGACTTTTAAGTTTTTCTCTGATTTAAACATGTTTCTCTCTTTTCACTTTAGAACTTCATTGATATTATTTTCAGTTTCTCCTTTTGATTTCTTCTAAAATGAAACTGAAAACTCAATCATTTGAGAACATTTGATCATAGGAAAATTGTAGTAGAAATAAAGAATTTTGGGATTGAAACCTTCTGGAAATAGGGAGCTCTGTGATTTGTGCCCCCTTGTTTACCAGAACACACACGATTCAAAAGAAACAGCATAAAATGGAAGACAATAACTAATTTGATTCACAAGATGGAATGCAATTATAATACAATTTCATGTTCTCAGGTCCACTTATAGGCAGCTAGGTAGTTCAGTGTATAGCACATAAGACTCAGAGTCAGGAAGATTTGAGTTCACATCTTGCCTCATACTAGTGTGATGACTCTGGGGAGGTCACATAACCAGCCTGTGCTTCTGTTTCTTCATCTTTATCATCAACATAATCATTATTGCTGCTGCTTTATAATAATGTTATTATTATATTGATATATTAATATCAATAACTACTGCTTTACAGATGTGTGTGTGTGTGTGTGTGTATGTGTGTTTGTGATTGAGTAGTACTTTCTAGGCAAGAAAGCTATGGTAAGTTTTTAGTACATGCCAACAACTACTTAACTAAGTAACATTGATGTCCTGAATTGAATCTCATCTTTGTGGGTTTCAATGTTCCAAAGAAAAAAATGATTGTAGCTCCCACCCCAAATAAATTGAAATATTTTTTAGGTCTTGGAGCAATGGTCTTATGATTTTGGAGGGGTAGTCATTAAAAAGAAGAGAACCTTCAGAATGTTACAGACTCTATGAAGTAAATAATATGAGTAGGAACAAAAAAGCATGTTCCATCAAGTTTAATGACAAAGGACTACTGGTGTCAAAAGGTATCTGATAGTAGTCTTCTTCTTTAGGGGAATCTGTTCATTTGTCCCAGACCAGCCTCTGCTTGGTGTGGGTACCACATCAGGTGTCACAGGTGGTGCCGTCTGCTGCCGAAGGATTGGGTCTGTTGTAAAATAATATTCATCATTGACCTAGGAAGAGTTTTCTTTTTTGGTTCATTTAGCAATGACTCCATATTAATAAATCTACCCTTTCTTGAAGTCTCAAATTATTAAGAGTTCCCACAAAGGGAACCTCCCCAATTTCAATGGATAGATGGATTGTTTTAAATGCAGTGGATCTCCAAAAGTAGACATTTCCCCAGAAATTAAGTTAAACCACTAGTCTAACCCCTGGATGGGGGCTTCAGTCTTATTTGAGTATGCATTGCTAAACTATCTTTAGGAAAATTCCCAGATGCCACTCCCCACCTTCATCTACAAAATGAATGCCCTACCATTTGCCAGTATGAGTTATTTTTTTCAGAGAACCCATTGTTAAACATTTACTAGTACACCAGTAACTCCAACTTCCTTGGTTTGAGTAGATCTGATCTTCATCCAATTTGGTTTTGAAAGTGGATAGTGATAGTAGCTAAGAGTCATAGACTCCTTCTGGGTAATAGTAATGGTGTTGAATTGTCCAGCATGGTGGACTTGACCTGGCAAGATCACTCAAATCTGATTATTCTATGATCCATATGATCTATGATCTGTACCTGTATAAAATATCTGGATCCACAACAGCAAAATAGAGCTCCTCTCAGGAGAAATCCCATGAATTAAAAATTGCTTCCTTACAAAGAAAATAATTAATAAACATCTACCTGGTTACTGGCACTGCCTCTGGCCTTTTGTCACGCCCAGTTTACTCGGTTAATACCGATATGTGCCACATAGTAACTGATTAATAAATATTTTTTCTTTCATTGAATCATTCCTTAAGGGGCACTCCAAATTGGCCAGTTCCTTGGATTCTTCACAAACAAAATGACACCATATATGCATATATACGTACATACACATACAACATATATGTGTATATGTATATATATATATATATATTTATATTCCACCAGAACAATCTTATAATCAGTGATCATTTCCATTATAATTGACAACTAAATGTATTAGATTTGTATTTTGAACTGTAATGAAGATTCATAATAGTACATATGGGACCTATATATTAAAACTAATTGTAGTAACTGAGCTAATCACTTTCTGGAGTCCCACAGCTATTTTCAGTGATTAGTCACTCAGATCATAGAAACCAAGGGCCAGGGAATGACCCAGCCAGGAGTGGGGTCAAGCCGTGACAGGTCAGGCTAACAATTCACCATAAGCAGATTGCACAGGCTGTAGGTACAGGCTCCCATGTAATCAGTTACCTGAAAAGGGGAGGCTTACCTCACTAAATATTTGAAGACTACTCTACCTGTAACTTGAAGGCGATTCACCTTTGAATAGGTGAGGGCCACTGCTGGAGTGCCATCTTAAGGAAGGCAGTCATGGAAAGCTGAGCTCTCTAGGAATTGTTCATGTGTGTGCTACTATTTCTGCCGTGAGGAAAGCTGATCTGAACTCAGACTCTTGCATCTCTATGTCAATCAAAAGCACAGATTGAAGTTCCTGCCCAAACTAGGCAGGTAAGAAAAACAACTTAATTTCATCAGGTCATGGAACTTTGTAAAATATAATAATATGACAATTCAGACAGGGATGCTCTAGAAACTACATTTAAAATGATAGCATTTAGGATCATGGATGGTAGACTGTTTAATGACAGGGAAATAGAAAAAAAATCTAAAATCAAAATGTAGGAGGGTCAGAACATGCACAGGAGTTAAAGCAGTGGAAATGATGTGAGAAACTGCCAGGTTTGGGGGTGATGGAGGGGAATCTTTGACATTTCTTTTTGTTTCCAATATAATGCTTTTTGTTCCATCCCAGCTCATTTTATTTCAGTACAAAGGGAACAGGGCTGGCATATTTGAAGGAAGTCAAATATGTTTTTAATAAAGAAAGCTTAGCACAATGTCCTTTATTCCATGAGTGATAAAGATATCACAAATATGACTTAAAATTCCCTTCATCTTTTAAAAAATATCAACATTTTTGCTCAATAATGTTGTTTAAAGGCCATGCATTGATAATAGAGGAGGAAGGACATCCATTTCATGCTCTTTCTCCCCAAGACAGTGTAGGACAGGTCAGGAAGATGCCTTGATGTGGAGCAACTAGATGATGCAAGTATCAAAGAACTTGACCTGGAGTCAAAAATCAGACTGTAGATACTTATCAACCATGTGAGCCACACAAAGGCATTTATCCTCTGTTTTCCTCAGTTTCCTCATCTGCAAAATGAGGAGAATCATAGAGCTATTTCAGAGAGTCATGAGAATGTGTAAAAGTGCTTCATTAATCTTGAAGTATCACATAAATGCTAGCCATGATAATTAAGAAATGAGCATAGAGTTGGGAAAAAGGATGAATGTAGAGATTTAGATTTGAAAGGGACAAAAAACTGGGGGGGGGATTATTATTTTGAAAATGACATTTTATTTTTACTTTTTTGAATTCTTTCTTTTGTTTTTGTTTTCTAGCCTGTAAAAAATTAAATATATTTGTTTTTCCAACTACAAAGAGAGTTTTCAACATTTTTTAAATAAGATTTTGAGTTCCACATCTTGCTCCCTCTTTCCTCCCTCTTTCCACCCTCCCTTGACAGCTAGCAATCTGATATAGGTTAGACATGTTTAACTAAATTAAGCATATTTCCACATTAGTAAAGTGTCATTTAAGAATTATTTTGCTTTTATGTTTTCAATTCCCATATCTACAAAGTATTATACAAATAGCAGGGAATCTGAGAGTCTCATTCATCTTTCTTTGGACTCCTGGATTTAGACTTGCCTGGAGACCAAGGAGATTTGTCTAGGGAGGAACCTAGGTCTGTTGAATATATTTTATTTTATTTTTTTTTCAAAAATAAGATTTAAAGAATTGTATACAGTCTACTTTTTATAAATAACCTCAATGGGAACCCAGCAAGAGTGGGAGAGAAGATAGGTAGCTCCTGAAGTAGGAATGAGAACTGAGCCATAAAAATTTGATTATAATATTAATAGCTAGCATTGACATATTGCTTACTAAATATTTCAAAAATATAATCTCTTTTGATCCTTACAACAACCCTGGGAGATAAGTAGTATTATTATCTCCACTTTACAGATGAGGAATCAGAGGTACAAAGGTTAAGTGACTCGCCCTAATACACACAACTAATTATGAGTCTGAGTTTGGATTTGGATTCAGAGAATCCTGATTCTAGTCCTAGAGTTCTTTGTACCACCTAGGCGCTATGGTGGCTATGGATTAGTTAAATCTATATCCACTAAACCCTTAGATTAACTAGATAAGGGTTGCCCTCTACAAAGGGATAGATTTTTCCCTAGGAAAGAATTATTAATATTAGGAAGATTTCTGGTTTTATTTATCTCTCTCTAACTCTACAAAGATGCTTAGTTGAAGTGGAAATTAAATATCTTCTTAATTAGACCTTCAGTTGAGCATCAGGAAACTTGGAAACTAACCCAAAGGAAACCATAAAGCTTAGCTTGCATTCCCCTTTCTCTTCTGGATATGTAAAGTCCTATAACACAGTTGTGGTCAGGGCAGCAATGATATAGCCTCATGGCCTGGCAGGCCCCATATGAATTTTTTCCATCAGGAATGCTGCTAACTTGTTGCTTGATTCCGTTTTGTTAGAAGGACCAACTGCTATCTATCAGTCAAGCTCTCATTGCCAGTATTTATGCACTGCATGTACCATCAGAGAATTCTCAAGGGAAACTGCTAAGCTCTCCCAGGATCTCAGAGAGCCCGCCATCTACCTCTTTCCAACTAACTCTGTTTCTTTGTAAGTGGCAGTACTTGTCTAGGGATTCTGTTAGTGACAGTGGACTTATGCAGTCAAATTTCTTATGACTTAGTCTCTATTCCTCTTTTAGGGGACTCTTGCTTTCTCTCATTCCTGCTGCTGATGTTTGTCCTTTGTTCTCAAAGAAAAGCAGTAAGATTAGAGAGGTGATGCCATGACAAGCAAGTGAATTGGATCTGAGTGAGGGGATGCTGTGCAAAGTCACCAGCCTCACTCTCTACTCTGGAGCCATCTGGGACATGGATCAGGATGATTGGAAATGACCTGGATGTAGTGGGAGATCTTGGTCTTATAAGAGTTGGGGCTTTCCCAGGTCACAGTTTGACTAAGGTAATATCAATTCATTCATTAAGGTTAGGCAAGGGAGAGAAGATGAGAAGAGGATGAGAATAATCATTTAAAAAAACCCAGTCTGGGAGGGGAAGACCTTCAGGGTTTCTCAGAGATGGAGAAGGGACTCTTTTGCCTAGTATAAAAAAGAAATCAATCTAGATAGGGAAGACCCTCAGGATTTCTGGCCAAAACAGAAGCAATTGCTATTTTCCCATATACTCTGAACCAATCAGGGTCCAAACAATGAACAAATGGGCTTAGTCTGAAATCCATTTCTCACCAGTCAAGGAGAGTCAGAGGGATTTGTAACCTGTGAACTCCAAGAAATCTTGCAAGGCCTTTGGGGAGAGCCCCCAAAGGTATGGAAACAAAGAAGAAAGAAAGAAAAAAGAAAGAACATCTATTTCCATGAGTTATGGGAGTGACCCCCCACTGCAGGCAAATTGGGCTATCCAGCTTCCCTCTTTTTTGTTCCTGTTGGGTTTCCATTGAGATTACTCACAAAAATCACACTGCATATAGTTAACAGTCAAGTTTTTTTTTGTAAGGCAATGGGGTTAAGTGAGTTGCAGTGAGTTGCCCAAGTTAATTCATCGAAGTAAGTATTAAATGTCTGAGGTTGGATTTGAACTCAGGTCCTCCTGACTCTAGGGCCAGTGCTCTATCCACTGTGCTACCCAGATGCCCCTATGATCAATATTTTTGAAAATGAATAAAACTACATGAATCAACTGGTATAGACATAGGGAGACTGTTTAACTGCTCAAAACTCCTGATTCCATTGCTGTAAGGCAGAAGAGGTGGTAGCTACTCACTGGGGCTTAGGAAAGTGGAAGTCCTAAGAATCTCCTGTTGCTTCTGTCTTTCTGCTATGCCCTAGCACCCTCCCTTCCCACCAGAGGTAGCTAGGTAGTACAGTGGATAGAACACTGGCCTTGGAATCAGGAGAGGATGGGAGTTTAAATCCAGCCATCTGTAGTCATCCTGATTCATATCAGGCCACTGAACTCAAATGGTTCTGGAGGAAAATATGAGGCTAGTAACTTAGCACACCCCCTCACTCAAACCCAATGGTCTTCTTCAAGAATGAAGGACAAACAACCATTCAGATCCCTGATTTGTTCTGGTCACATCTCCTACTTTTCACCTCATAATCAAAGGGTAGACTTAGCAAAGGAAAGCAGGTCTGCTCCATGTCCATGACCATTTTTTGTCCTTCATTTTCCCTTTGTAAAGTTCACCCCATCCTACCTTTTATTACTTTCTCAGGGGTTCCTTCTCTTAGCTAAGGTCAAGGAGCAGACTAGCTATCTCCTTCTTCACAGAATCACAAAACATTAGTGCTAGTAGGAGAGAACTGAAAAATTTTCCTATTCAACTCCCATATTTCATAGAGGAGCATACTGAAGCATAGGGAAGAAAATGATTCACTTAAGGTCATTCATGAAGTTACAGACAGAATTGGTATTAGCATTCAGTTTCCTACTTTAGACCTCTTCCTATGAGGTGCCCCAAATCCATCTTTTCCTTGCTACTTTTCATACCCTTAGAAAGGACCCAAAATCTGAATTGAGATGAATATTTAGCCTACTGAAGACTGATGGTTGTTGACTATTCCATTCTGCAGAAAGTCAAGGAAGAAACTTTTAAGAGTACATCTATATAAAGGAAAGAAACAGTATTTGAAATAGGTCCTGGAAGAAGAGTTTCATATTTTGATAGCAGTTGGTCAAAGACAACCAAACTATATAGAGGCAATTAAAATTAAATAGAGGCAATTAAAAAAGTTAGAATAGATAATTTTGACTATGGGAAATTGAAAAGTTTTGTATAAACAAAATTAATCCATCTGGCAAAAAGAAGGGAAGTGATCAAATGGGGGGGGAATCCTTTATCAAAGTTCTTGGATAAAGGTTTGGTATCTAATTATATATATATTATATACATATATATAATATATATATATAATTAATGAAAATATAACAATTGAAAGCCATTTCCCAAGAATTAATTGGTCAAAGGATATGAACAAATAATCCTCAAAAGAACTGCAAACCATTAGCAACCATATAGAAAAAATGTTCTAAGTCACTGATGATAAGAAGAATGCATCAGGTGGGGTGGCCCATGCCTGTTATCCTTACTTCTGGAGAGACTGAGGTTAGTGGATTCTCAAGTTTGGGAATTCTAACCTATCTTAGGGCTAAACCCATCTGGTTTCCACATTGTCTGACATTAGTATGGTGACCCTCTGGGAGTGTGGGTGCCTACGAATGGACAAGCTGTTCCAAATGAAAAACAAAACAAAACAGGAAAGGTAAAATGTCCTGTGTCAATTATTGTGGGGTTAGGTCCTTGAGAAGTTGTTGCCCTTCCATCCTGGACAAGATAGAGATGGGGTCAGAGGAGGGAAAGAGAGAAAGAGATTAATTAAAACAACTTTAAGAATTCACTTCACAACTAGTAAATTGTCAAAAATGGCCAAAAAAATCATGTTGAAGGGGTTGTGTAAAGATGAGCATATCAATGCATTGTTGATAGAACTGTGAATTAGCAGAACTATTTTGGAAAAACAATTTGGAATTATGCAAATAAAATGATTGAAATATCTCTACCTATGGGATGGCTAGGCACCGGCCCTGGAGTCAGGAGTACCTGAGTTCAAATCTGACATCAGACATTTAATAATTACCTAGTTGTGTGACCTTGGGCAAGCCACTTAACCCCATTGCCTTGCAAAAACCTAAAACAACCAGAAATATTCCTATCCTTTGACTCAGGAATTTCATTGCTTCATATACATAATATATATATACATATACACACACACATACACACACACACACACACATATATATATATATATATATATATATATTCATATATAAAACCCAAGGGAGACAATGGTGAAAAGAAAGTACCATATATAACAAAATATTTATAGAGCTTTTTTTGTTATACAAAGATGCTTAACAAAGGTAACAGAGAACTGGAATCATTGATTGGGGGATAGTTCAATAAATTGTAATATATGAATATAATGGAATATTATTGTGCTATAAGGAACAGCAAATATGATCAAGGCAGAGAGTTATGTAAAGGTTTATATGAACAGATGTACAAATGAAGTAACCAGATCAAGAAAAAATATACATACAATGACTACAATAATTTAAATCAAAAGAGCAACATAAAACAACTAAAAATGAGAAGTTACCTCCCTTCATTCCTTTACTGAGATTTGTATATGGGTGTGTTGAGTGAGGAGGGGAGTTATGGAATATTACATCTATTGTCAGATGATTTCAGATTAATTAGTTTTGATGACTTTTATCTTCTTTCTCTTTTTTCTTTCTTTTAAAAATTCTTTGGGAAAGCAGAGAGGGAAGAGATATAGGGGAAAATTTAAGTGATGTAAAAACAAATTAAATCAATAAACATTTATTTAAAAAATGAATTTGACCAAAAATAAAACACAAAAATCTTATCTGTGGGAGAAGTTTAAAAGAATTTCAGAGAGCCAAGAATTATACAAAGAAAAAATCCAGACCATTAAAATTCAGTTTGGGGGATTCATTTTCTGGCAAGTGAAAGGGTACTGAACTACAGGATAGTTGATCATTTCCAACTGATCTGTTGGTTCAGGAATTTTTTTCTAGAGTTACCTAGAGTGATGGTGTGTATGTCTGTGTGTGTGTGTGTGTGTGTGTGTGTGTGTGTGTGTGTGTTGTCTTGAAAGGCCAACGCCTTCCTCACAACAATGGGAACTTACATAGCAGAGGTGGAGTGGAGGACTATTGAGCTAGTTCTTCCTGGGGTAGAGTAGAGAATATTGATTATAAGGTTGGCTAGCAAAAGGACAGTAGGATGTGTTCTCATCTGGTTCACCCTATATTCTTTCGGATGAAACCATGGTTTCAAAAATATCCCCCAGCTCCTATTTTGAAGATCATTGCCCTGAAAGATCCAAGTGAAATATCCTACTTTTCTGAAAAAAATAGTAAGGTTTTATTTTATTTTATTTTAATTTTGTGCCAGCATGTCCATCACATTGCATTATCTAGGGCATTTTGGGGACAGTAGTTCAAACATTGCCTCAGACAGGGATAGAGAATGGAACAGGGAGAAGTTCTACCTTTCAGGAGTATGATTTAGAAATCAGCCTCATACCTCATCCCTTATTCTCCCCCATTTCTCTTCACAGCATATGAGAAAATAAATGAGACACAGCTATGAGGGATGCCAAGACAGAATAATCACCCAAGAGAGAAAGGACCTATGATGCGGAGAGTGATTATACTCCTGAGGAAACTAAAGAAACTTAGAATAGAAAGGAAGGGTGGTTCTGGTGACTAGGCGAGGACATGGTTCAGGTAAGGACTTGGGAGAAAATGAGTGTCTCTCAAAACATAATAAAATTCATTCACTAAAGTATTTATTAGGCGCACAATGCATTGCTAGAGACTAAATGGGATGCCAAGGATAACATTCTGAGGTCATTTCTCTCACACATACATACACACACACCCCAGAGGAATATATGATTAAATATATATGCAGTGACTCAGTTGAGATAGAGAAATACAATGGAAAGAAAACCTTTACCCTCCCTGAATCTCAGTTTCCTCATCTGTCAGAGGAGCTTAGACAAACTGGTGTCTGAGATCCTTTTTAGCTCTAGATCTGGGATCTAATGGGTGCCAGGGACATGCAGCGAGGCAGAGCTGAGCCTCTCCTTTGATTGCAAAGGGCTGAGTGCATACCTCTGATCCATTCAGTCAATTCAGGTATGCACTAACCCTTCACAATCACAGGTGAGGCTCAACTCTACCTCACTGGCCCTCTCTTTATCCCACATCCTTGGGAGAACAGCAGGGGGAAACTTTCCTGAAGAGGATGAGTCTTGAGCTGAGCTTTGAAGGACACAGTTATTTTCCAGTGGGATACTTTCTAAGAGGTCAGTTAAGAAGTTTTCCATGGAATCTGATTTCCCTAGAGAACCCATGAATGAGTAGAGTAGGCAAGAAAGGAAACATTATAGTCATGGGAGTTAGATTTAGTGTTCAAAAGGTCACTAGAAGTCATGGAATGTAACCTTTTCATTTAACAGTTGAGGAAACTGAGGCCCAGAGAGTTAGCTTACCCAGGCTCATACAGTTAGAAAATGGGTTTTGTACCCAGACTTTCTTAATTAGAAGTCCAGAGCTTTATCTACTATGTCATGCTACCATGAAACCCACCCCTAGAGTTGGTAGGATGGCAAGCAGATGGTTATTTGCAGCACCAGGAACTAATGAGATGGCTGAGAATCTTTGTGTGAGGATCCAGTTCATAACTGAACTCTGACCAGTCTTTTTCCTGATGAAATAAAAGGACAAGGGCAAAGCACAGTCACATTTAGTCTTTTCCTTCCCTGAAAGTAATCGACTTTTTAATTCTATCCATGAGCATTGAGATCTAGTTGCTCATAAATATGTGAGTAAAAAACTGTTTCTGTTTTGTGTATATATATATAAGTTCATATGTTCATATGTGTGTATGTGAGTATGTGTATGGGACTGTGTCTCCTTATGCATACTCTGCATCTATATTTGAGTATGATTCTGTATGCATGCATGTTCCAAATTCAGACAATTTAGGACTTCATAGGAAAAGGAGGTTATATGGGGCTTACCAAGAAGAGTGTGGAGGCAGGTGAAGAGAAGAGAGGGAGAAAAGAGAAGATAAGAGGAACCAAGAATTGTTTCTTTTGTTTTATCTTCATCTTGGTTTATGGTTTCATTTTTTAAAGTCTGGATAAATTACTTTTATATTCCTATTTGTCTGTTCAAATGTGAAATGTTGTTCTGGAAAGTAAAGCATAAATTCTTATAGTGAGTCATTTTTGGTGGAACTTCACCTGAAAAAACAAAACTCCATATATTACTAATTGCAGGGGGTCTGGCTGTGGAAACTAAAGAGAATAGTGGTGTGCAGATGCAAATAATTGATTAGTGAACATCTTATAGTCAAATAGGGATGAGAATGGGAATATCCTCTACACTGAAAGGGCCAATCACTCCTTTCTGATTGGGAAGGGACAGCTTCTGGGATTCATGCTACAAATTCTCACAGTACAGAATACAAATTACAGGGAGGGATGGGTAACTAAGAAACAGGAGTGCTGAGTGCTAATAGTAAGAGCCTAGCACAATCAATGGAATTGATCATCCTCAGTTTAGAGAGAACATTGATTAGATTTGAAGGTTGGTTAGAAAGGTAGTTAATGATTTCTAAATGTTTATTTCTTTAAATCTTGAATTAAACTGGGAATCCTGTTTTAAATAATTCAGATTTGAAGGCATTACCTGTCATTTCACAAATAACCAGGGTTGATTTGGCTGCTCTTGCTTGCTAGTTGGGTGTTGTCTTCCTCATCACCTTATTCTTCCTTCTTGGAGCTGTTCATTTGATCCAATAATATCATTTTGGATAGAATACTGCCTTGGAGTCAGGAGCATGGAAGTTTGAATCTGACCTCAGACACTTGACACTTAGGTTTGTGATCTTGGACAAGTTGCTTAACCTTGATTGCCTCGCATTCAGGCAATCTCCAGTCATCCTGATTCATAGCTCACCATTGGACCCAGATGACTTTGGAGGAGAAAGTGAGGTTGGTGACTTAGTACAGTACCCTCTCACTCAAATCCGGTTCATGTGCTCATCACTTTCCTGATATCATGGTCTTCTAAGAGAATGAAGGACAAGCATCATAATTTTACCTAATGTAATTAGTGAATGAAAAGAAATTTTATTAAGCACTTGCTCAGGGTCAAACATATGCTGTGTTGGGTACACAAATACCAAAGAAGCAATACTGCCCTCAAAGAATTTATATTCTAATAGAGGAAGACACAGAAGGGGAAGTGGTAGCTAGGGAGGAGGGATGTTTTGATTTGGAAAATCAGAGGGATGGGGTAGAGTCAAAGTGGAGCAGACCATCACATCTTTTCCAAAAGGAATGGCAGGGTTGATTGGATTTTGGTTACAGAATTGTAAAGGGAGAAGATGAGACAAGAGGTAACCCCTACAGCATACCAGGTGGTAATTAGTTGGTTGTGGAGTGGTGTGGCTAGAGCTCATTGTAGATGAAGTGAGAGACTAAGGCAACCATAGACAGACACAGTGGGTGCTATAGGTCAAGCGTAAAAGTACTATTTTTAGTCAAAGATAAGATTATATCAAGATGATGAATTGTTGTACTTTATGTTTTTAATAAACAGTTTTATTTTACAGAAAAATTAATATTTGAGTGGGAAGAGCATACTATATTCTGTCTTCTCTATGGAAAACCCATTCATTTGAATCTTGAAGCATAGTAAAGGCTGTTGTTTGTATTTTATTCTCAAAGATAAGGTGCTGCCATGGCATCTAAGTGAATTGAATTTAAGTGAGGGAGCACTGTGCAAAGTCACCAGCCTCACTTTCTCCTTTGGAGTTATCTGGGTCCAGTAGTCAGATATAGATCAGTGTGATTGGAGATCCTCTACTACCTGCCTGTTGGCAATGTTCCTAGATTGAAGATATAATCCCCAGAGACAAATACCAAAACCCCAAACTCCAACTTTCCATGTGCTGACTTTGCAGATCCAAATCTAATAAGTAATAGCAAGCATTGAAGAAGGAAATAAAGGACAAGATTTTGTGACTGATTTCTAATACTGAACGGAGATTATGGTTGTTGATATTCCCATTTCCTTCTCTTCTCCATTGTTGCCATTGTTACATTTTTCTTGGTTGGAGGATTCTCTCCAGTAGTAGAGGCTTAATACAGTATTTGTAGAAGGTCAAAAGAGATTAAAATTCTTTACCTAATTACATTAGGTAAAATTATGATATTTGTCCTTCATTTTAAAAGAAGACCATGATATCAGGGAAGTGATGAATTGGATTTTAGTGAGAGGGTACTGTACTAAGTCACCAGTCTCACTTTCTTTTCCAAAGTTATCTGGTTCCAATGGTGAACCATGAATCAGGATGACTGGAGATTGCCCTGAATGTAAGGCAATCAGGGTTAAGTGACATGTCCAAGGTCACAAAGCTAAGTGTCAAGTGTCTGAGGGCAGATTTGAACTTCCATTCTCCTGACTCCAAGGCAGTGTTCTATCCAAAATTATATTCTTGGACCAAATACAAAGCTTCAATAAGGAAGTATAAGGTATTAGGAAGTCAACATCCAACTAGCAAGCAACAGCAGTCAAATCAATCCTGGTTGAAGCTTTCCTTACCGTTTGATTATCTCCTTCTGGACCTCTTGGGAAAGAGATGACTTATGAGGAGATCGTTAACATGGAACCAAATTCTTAGAACATTTCAGTGCTGAGATTATTGTTTTCTTGAGAATAGAAAGGTGTCCTGGCTTTATGGGTTTCATATATTTTTGTCTTTTTTCTTTAGAACAGGATATGTTGTATTATTGTTATTATACAGGTCATAATGAGGAGTATTATTTAAAGGGAGAGAGGGGAAGGAAATGAGAGACGAGGGTACTAGGACAAAAGGCTGTGTTCCATCTTTCAGAGTTTCTTCAATGAATGATCTACATCTAAAATAATTCTATTGGTTCTTTCTTTGGACAACATCAAAGCAAGGAAGTTGTAATGATCATAGGATCATAGATTTGAAGCTGAAGGTCATCAAGTTCAACCTCCTTGTTTGATATAGATGGAGTAAACTCAGGGAGTTTAAATGATTTGCCCAGGATCATACTCTAGTAAATGACATAGGCAAGGATTTGAGTCCATGATTTATCTACCATGTTGTTTCTAATGAATTTGTATGTTTTGAAGTCAACCCTGTGAAAGGTCCCTGCACAGGCCCTGCCTCCTCAGGATGGCAAGATGAAATCCCAAGAAATTCCAGGCTTTAGTGGATTATCTGTTAAAGTTCCTGTGCCTTGTTAGTTCCACTTTTCATATATATATATAGATATATAGATATAGATATAGATATAGATATATATATATAGATAGATATATATGTATATATATCTATATCTATATCTATATATATATATAGATATATAGATATAGATATAGATATAGATACATATATCTATCTATCTATATATATATATAGATAGATAGATATATGTATCTATATCTATATCTATATCTATATATCTATATATATATATGCAGTGTTGGGACATGGAAGCCATGATTTCAAGTCCAAACTAAACTTCTATATAACCACATAACTTTGATCCAGTCACTTAAATTCTCCTGTGTCTTTGTTTCCTCTTTTGTAAAATGGGGTGTAGGGGAGTTACAGACTAGATGATTTCTAAGGGCCCTTTCTATTCCAATATAAGTCATCTAATCCATGATCCAAGTCATGCTTTTACCTATTTTCCTAAATTCATGAGATAAGAGTCTACAGAAAATTCTATTGTAAGGAAAGTAGAAACCCAGAAGTCATTTATACAGATGAATTGCCTGAGGGTCTGGGAATAGAAATGGTTTACTGAAATCTGGGCTTCAGAGTCAGGGATGAGCTTTTCTTATATCTCTCCACTAATACAGACTATGAACATGCTGCTTACTCCTTCCATTCTGTACCAATCCTAAACTTGGTGTCAGCTCTCACTCTGTCCTCTCGGAGCAGAGATCTTTTCAACCCTTGCTTATTTTTCAGCTGAAAGACCCAGGAAATGGAGGAAAAAAACCAAGGAAGACAAGAGCCTATTTCTCTTACTACTCTGGAGAATGGTGTGGCGAATCCTGGAATGAACTTCCTGGTAATCTTTTGACTCCTGTACCCTGACAATTTCCAGATCAACAAGTCCTTTTGGCCTCTAAAATCCCCTGGTCACCTCTCCCAGCACCATAAATTTGAAATCATCTTTGCTCAAGTTATTCCCTCTTCCACTCAAAATTAATTCTATCATTTCATTCATTCAAATATTTATTGAGGACCTTCTATGTGTTCAGAATTGTGATTGATATTTGTGGGGAATACAAAGATATCTAAGATGTTTAAAGAGTTCTCTTAAAGCACATTCTTCAAATATCTGAAAATGTCACGAGGAAAAGGGGATTGGATATGTTCAAGATTCTACTCTAACTTCCACATAGCTTTAAGACGATGCTTTTTCAAACTTAAATCTGATCACGACACTCCTCTAAATCTTAATAGTTTCTGGGTTAAACTCCTCAGATGAACATTTTTAAAAAGTTTTTATTTAATTTTACTTTTTTTCAATTAACAAGCATTTTTGTCTCCAAACTTATCTCCATCACATCTCCCTAAACATTTTAACAACTATGCAGAGTCAAGCAAAATAAATTCTCATTTTGACTATTCCCCCAAATGTATATCTCATTCTGAAGTTGGGTGATTGGTTTGCAGAAGTTAAAAACTCATGACCCTCTGACCCTGGAGTGGTGTAAAAAGAAAAAAACACAGATTTGTGCTGCTACGAACACAAATAGAGAAAGCTAAAGAAAGTGTTTATGGGGCAAAGAACTAGAAATCAAGAAAATGTCCAATAATTCAGAAATGGTTGAAAGTATTATGGTATATGGGTGGGATGAATGTAACCACTTAAATAAATTTCATAGATTTCTTAAGGCATGAAGAGAAAAAGCTTTATTCAATTCTTGAGAAGCAGACCCCAAATATATAATAATAATAATAATATATTATTATTATTATTATTATATTTGCCTTAAAGATAAGAATGAGGCAAAGGGACAAAAGACCCTAAGGGTCATATATCGTAATTCGATTCCCCCCGCCAACTGACCCATCCACATTATTGAGGAATGTGGTCTTCACAATCTAAACATGTAAACTAATCTAAAGAAAAAAAAGCATTTAATTCAAACAGAGACAGGATTACCCCTCCAGTCCAGAGGAATGTTCTGACTTCAACAGATAAGACAGGGTCAGTTGACTCTTTACATTTTGGTCATGATACCCCAGAAGTTGCTTGTCAGGGGGGGGAGGGGCAGAAGAGATATAACACACAGTTCAACTATTTCTAATCTATAATATTCTATTGAAGAAATCTCAGGCCTTATCCCATTCAGTATACAAACATAATAGAAAACTATTGTGTCAAAAGAAATGATAAAAGGGATAGTATCAGAGAAATCTAGGAAGACTTGTAGGTACAGAATAAAGTGAGTAGAACCAGGAGGACAAATTATAAAATTATCACAACATTGTAAAGACAAACATATAAAAAAATTAAGAATGTTCATCAATGGAATGACCAACTACAATTTCAGAGAATAAAAAAAATGAGGCATGCTAGCAAACTCCTGACAAAGAGGTGATGAACTCAAGTTGCAGAATTGATGTAGGGGAATTAGGGCACAGAGTCATATTGTAATTTTATGTTTATGTTGGAAATAAATTTCTGTAATCTTCTTTACATATTTAATATTTTTTTCTTGGTTTTTGCTTTGACCTTGGCCACACACTCATCTATTACATAGGCATTGTAAAATGTACAAATGAAGCCTTTTCTCCTTTCTCTTATCTTTTTGGGGCATAGATCTTGTTGTGGTATTACAGCTTTCCAGAATTACTGGACCAATGCCATGAATAGTACACTAATTAATATGCCTCATTTACCTTAGCCCCATCATCATTTGTCATCTTCTTTTGTCAATCTGATTTAATTATGAGTTGGAATCTCAGAATAATTTTAATTTGCATTTCTCTGATTATTGGTGATTTGGAGCATTCTTTGTTATGACTATTTATAGCTTGAATTTCTTCTTTTGAAGACTACCTCTTCATATCCTTTGACCATTTATTAATTGGAAAATACTTTGACATTTAAAACCTTCTTTATTCTGGTTCCTTTTGTTTTTATCTCATATTTTTTCCTTCATCAACTCTTCATTCTTGTCAAACTGGTCTCATGGCTAATACTCATTCACAATATTCTATTTCTTGCCTCTATGATTTTGTACAAGTTGTGGCTAGAATGCACTCTTTTTTAAAAATTTAATATTCATTTATTCTCATTTTGTACAAACAATTTTTTTATACATTAATAAAATATTCTTGGGTGACTCACTTGGGTGATAAAGGGGAGAAAAAAATTAAAATTAAAATTAAAAAAATAATAGTAATAATTGTAGGTATGGCCAGGTGGTGCAGTGGATGGAGCACCAGCCCTGGAGCCAGGAGCACTGAAGCCCATATCTGGCCCTGTACACCCAACAATCACCCAGCTGTGTGACATGCAAGCCACCCCAACCCCACTGCCCTGCATAAACAGAAAAAAGAAAAAAAAGACCTAAAATAAAATAAAATAATAATAATAGTAGGGGCGGCTGGGTGGTGGACAGAGCACTAGTCTTTGAGCCAGGAGCACCTGAGTCCGAATCCGGCCTCAGACACCCTACGATCACCCTGCTATGCGGCCCCAGGCAGGCTACCCAGCCCCATTTGCCCTGCACCTCCCCCCAAATAATAATAATAATAAAAAATGTGCTTCAGTCTGTGTTCCAACACCACCAACTCTGTCATGGGTGGATCACATTCTTTATGATAAGTCCATCACAGAACTTACTTCCATATTTTTCCACTGTTGCCATTGCTGATCGCAACTCCCTCCTTTCGTATTTCTCCACTACCATATACTATATTTTCTCTTTCCTTTCACTGACTCTGCTGTAGGATAGCTGAGTGGCACAGCAGACAGATCCCTGGCCCTGGGGCCAAGAGGCCTGGAGCCCCCATACCACCCCTTAGGCCCAGCATCCACCTGGCCCTAGGGTCCCAGACAGGCCATCTAATCCCAGCCCCTTGCAAGAAGTAAAAAAGAAAATCTGACCACTTTCCCCCCATGGTCCATCCTCTCCTCCTTCATTCACATCCCCACCCCTTCCCCCTATTCCCCCCCTCTCCTTCTTATGCCAGATGTCTATATCCCATTGAGTATATATGCTGTTTCCTCTCCTAGCTACCTCTGATGAGAGCGAAGATTCCCTCATTCCCCCTTGTCTTCCCCCCTTCCATATCATTGCAATAGCTCATTGTAATAAAGAAAAATCTTATTATATGAAATATCCTGGCCTATTCCTCCTCTCCTTTTTCTTTCTTCCATTACATTTCCCTTTTTTCCATCTACTCCATTTTTACACCATATTTTATCTTCAAATTCAGCTTTCTCCTGTGCTTCATCTATAAAAGCTCCTTCTACCTGCTCTGTTAATTGAGAAGGTTCATATGAGTATTATCAGTGTCATTTTTCTATACAGGAATACATGCAGTTCATCATCATTAAGTCCCTCATATTTTCCCATTCTCCTCCAATCTCTATGCTTCACCCGAGTCCTGTATTTGAAGATCAAACACTCTGTTCAGCTCTGGCCATTCCAACAGGAACATTTGAAATTCCCCTGGTTCATTGAAAGTCCATCTTTTTCCCTGGAAGATGACATTCAGTTTTGCTGGGTAGTTCATTCTTGGCTGCATTCTAAGCTCTTTTGCCTTCCAGTATATTATATTCCAAGCCCTATGATCTTCCAATGTAGTTGCTGCTAAGTCCTGTGAGATCCTGATTGGAGCTCCATGATATTTGAACTGTGTCCTTCTGGCTGCTTGTAATATTTTCTCTTTAACTTGGGAGTTCTGGAACTTGGCTATAATATTCCTGGGGGTTGCTTTTTTGGGATCTCTTTCTTGGGGGGATCTGTGGATTCTCTCCATTTCTATTTTGCCCTCTGCTTC
The DNA here is from genome assembly GCF_037893015.1 of Macrotis lagotis. Classification (NCBI taxonomy): domain Eukaryota; kingdom Metazoa; phylum Chordata; class Mammalia; order Peramelemorphia; family Peramelidae; genus Macrotis; species Macrotis lagotis. The sequence continues at coordinate 115,772,502 of NC_133661.1, forward strand.
TAGGATATCAGGGCAATTTTCCTGTAGTGATTCTTTGAAAATGATGTCAAGGCTCTTTTCCTGATCATGACTTTCACTTTCAGGTATTCCAATAATTTTTAAATTATCTTTCCTAAATCTGTTTTCCATATCAGTTGTTTTTTCAATGAGATGTTTCACATTTTCTTCTAATTTTTCATTCTTTTGGTTTTGAAGTATTGAGTCCTGATTTCTCATAAATTCATCAATCTCCCTGAGTTCTATTCTTTGTCTGAAGGATTTGTTCTCCTCAGAGAGCTTCCTTATCTCTTTTTCCATCTGGCCAATTCTCCTTTTTAAATCATTCTTCTCCTCAATAACTTTTTTGAACTGTTTTATCCATTTGACCTAACCTGATTTTTAGCATGCTATTTTCTTCAGCATTTTTTTGGATTTCCTTGACTAAGCTGCTGACTTCATTTTCATGTTTTTCCTGCATCTCTCTCATTTCTTTTCCCAGTTTTCCTTCTAACTCCCTCATTTGATTTTCAAAATCTTTTTTGAGCTCTGTCATAGCCTGAGCCCAATATTTCTATGGTTAAAATTTATATATTATATTTTAATATAATATTTTATTTTAACATAACAATATGCTATTACATACATGTTTTAATATAAACTTTATAGTTAAAAATATTATTAAAGAACCTTTCACTTTACCTAGTTTTACCCTGACTCTTCTGTAGAATAACAACAAACTTCTAGACTTTAATGTTTTCAATTATGCATTCATTAGGGGCCTCTTAGATACAAAGTTATGGGGATACAAAATAAAAGGTAAAACAATTTCCTGTCATTTTGAGAGACAATATACATCTAATATAGAAATAAGGAAATGAAGTATGTATGAAATGATTTCAAGACAGAGTGTGTGTTAATGACTTAGGAAATCAGGAGAAACATTACTCAATAGCAATATATGAGTTTGGTTTTAAAGGAAATTCTCTGAAATAGTTGTTGGTAATTGCATTGATCAGAATTCTTAAGTCTTTCAAAATTGTCTTTACAATGTTTGTTTGGTCAATGAACAAATTCACCGTTTGTGACTTACTTAAATTTACAAAATGCTTTCCTTACAACAGTCATGTGCCTTAGAAAGATTGGTATAGGGGGAAGAACACTGGATATAGAAACAGAAAACTTAGGTTTGAGACCTAACTCTGCTATCTACTAGTTCTATAGATCCAATAAACCCATTTAGTCTATCTAGACCTCAGTTTTGTTACCCATAAAATCAGAATGAACTTGTATCAGATCTACCCACCAGCCTGAGAGCTCCATGTAGGTAGGACCTGGGTCTTATGTAGATAATTTGCCACCTTCCTCATCAAGTTGTTAAGAGATAAGTTATTATATGACTTATTATCACCCCATTTTTCCAGATGAAGTAACCGAGTCTTGATGGGGTTCATTGCCTTGCCCATAGTTATATAGCTAACAAGTGTCAGAACTGGGATTTGAACTGAATTTTTCCAACTTGAAATTCAGAATTCTTTCCACTGTGCCACACACAATGGGGAAGGGAATAAGTCTTTATATGGCACCCACTATGGGGCAGACACTACACTATTAAAAAATGAATATTATTTCATTTGAACCTCACAATAATCTTGAGGGGCAGATATTATTTTGCCCATACTATAGTTGTGGAAACTGAGACAAACAGAGGTCAAATGCCTAGCTAGTAAATGACTAAGATTGGATTTAAACTCAGATTTTTCTGGTTTTTCATTCCAGTGCTTTGTTTAGTTTGTCATCAGATACCTTAGTGGTACTCGTTTTTACCTTTTCTCTGATACCTGCTCTTAGTGAATATTTGCTGACTTTCCTCTTTCACTGTCTGGTCCTTGTCTGTATGTGAAGGAGGAAGGCCAGGATACTGATGGACCTGTGTGGGATGAAGAGCGGGGGACTGGTGTGGATACTGAAGCCAGGTCACCCCCATCCTGGAGGTATGAGACTTAGAACTTCTGTTTATATAGTAACAAGAGCTAAAAGCAGTAGCAGGAGGCAGTGAGAGAGATGAAGATTCTAGTCAGTCTCCTTTGTTCCTTTTTTCCTCCACCTTCCAAACCTATACCAGTGTCCTCTGATTATAGGTACTGAGGAAATCCTGAAGTGGACAAGAAGAAATTTTAAGAAATAGGGATGAGGGATCTGCTCCACCTCTCTATCATTTATACCACCTTTTCACAGGTCATATCTTGAATCTCAGGAGATTCCAAGAACCCACTTAAGACTGTGGGTTGTGAGAAGGAGGTTCCAACATAGAAATGTCCACCTGGCTTTCTGTAAAAGGGAAGCATATGGTGGGGGGGAGGGGATGCAGAAGATTCCATTCTAGGGATTGAAATGTTAGGATAATATTCCTAGTCAGAGCATGGGAACTGAATAGTGCTATGGACCTGCATGTGTTTTTCTATGTCATACATCTATTACACATGCCAAATGCATATATTATATATGTGTAATTATATAATATAGAACATTTATGTATATTGTAAATTATACATTTTATATGTATGTATATATATTATACATATATACACAAAGCCATGGTAGTCAGTACCAAAGTAGTTGGTGTATATACACATATATACATATATATTCCCTGCCCCTCTCTATAAAAACACAATATATAAGTACTATATATATTTATATGCAGGTATATTTGTATACTGTGTACACACACACACACACACACACACACACATATATATATGTGTACGTATGTATATATAAATATATGTGTATAGACACAATATGCATGTATGAAGGATAGTATTTCTGAGGCTTGCAGCTTTAAGTTCCCTTTCCTGTTGAGAGTATGTCATCTGGGGATGATATTCATCCATTTCTGCCTAGGATAATGTTTGCTCTGACCCCCTGTCCTCTGACATTGGTTCATCCATTGGGATGGCATTGCAGCCATTTAGCTTTTTGCAGGACTAGACAGATTTATCCCCCCAGAAGTTTCCCAGGATCCCTGATGTGAAGGGAATTAGTTGGATTGGATGAGAGCTGAGCAAAAGCAATCACTAATTATTGGCTCTGGTAGGAGAAGATTGCAACCTGCTTCTTTGAAAGTGAGAGCGTTTTGCAGAAACCATGCTGAACTTTTTCGATGGCTCTTCTTGGGACTGCTAAGTACAGGTGAGACACTGAAACTGTTCTTTCTAGGGACACAGAGGAGTTTCACAAGTCCCCAACCAAAGTTCGCAAAAGATTCCTTCCAGTGCTGGTTACCAGAGAGGTGCCAATTCTGGAATTCCCACAAATTTTCTCTCTAGAGTTTGGCTTCCCCCTTTTTCAGCATCTCCCAAAGAGTCCACTCTTTCCAGTGTGTCTTCTCCCAGGTCCTTGATATGCTCTGTCCCTTTCCCTCTGATTCACCTGGAAACAGCTCACACTTCAAAGTTCATTGAAGGCAAGACCTATGCCTTCCTTGTCTTGGTATCCTTCCCCTGTGCCTTACATATGATTAGCAGCCATTGCATATTTGTTAATTGACCAGTTACATAATTGGTGGTTGAGAGATGACACTATAAGAAGAAAGAATACTGTTCTGAATCTGTAGACCTGGGTTCTAGCTTTTGCTTTGCTATTAACTAGGTGGGTGATTCCAGGTAAATTATTTCTTACTCTTCCTTCAGTTTTCTCAGCTATAGAATAGAGGGGTTGCATTAAATGATTTCCAAAGTCTCTTGCAGCTCTAACAATCTATCTTTATTCTTAAACTTAGTGGAAAAGACATGACTCTGTGAAGAGACCACTCAGGTCCCTTCCGATTCTCAAATTCTGTAGTTCTCTGTGTCCAGTGTCCTGACTTTCCATCATGCCTGTGTGGCCTTCTTCACCTTGCTTAGCCTCCTCAGGTCTCAGTTTTCTCATCTATAAAGTAAGAGATTGGATTAGATGACCTCCAAAGTTTCTTCCACTTCCATATCAATGATCTTATTTTATGATCATGCTCTTATGGGATTGAATCTTTGATTATCCAAGACTGGACAGTGAGACCAATTGAGGCACTGTCTTCCCACCCTCACTGTCCCTGTAGCTTCTATTAAGGGGTAGAGAAAGGCAAAACTGCCTGGGGGTAGGGGTGGCACTTCCTCTGGGGAAGCCATGACCCTGAAGTTCTCCCCATACCCCTTCATCTCTTCTAGCTTATGCTGCCTTTGTGCTGACAGCCTGCCTCCTGGATTTCCAAAGGGCTCTGGCTTTGTTCATCCTCACATGTATAGTCCTTTTCTCTCTGGCCTACAGCCTATTCAAAAAACTTTTGGGAAAGAAACTGTTAAGATGTCTGAAGCCCCTCAGTAATCCTAGGTTGAACCTCTGGCTAAAACGGTGAGTAAGAGAAGGTCCCTTGGATACCTGACTGCCTTACCTTGCACCTTTTAGTGGATCATTCTGAACTGGATTAGGCTGTCGTGATACCATGTCCCACACTTTCCACAGTTACCTTGGGGAGATAATCTTATTTAAGTTTTGAGGACCCCGACTCATTTCACTCACTGCTGGGCTTTTTTTCCCCAGGAGAGTCTTCCCACACAGTGGTAGAACTGATCAAATAATGCTTGTTTTCTCTAGTTACCCTTACTGAGCTCAGTAAGATCTCCAAGGTTTCAAAGCTCTTCCATCTTAGTCTAATTTGTGTGCTTCCTCCCATGATTTTTAAGTGAGCTGTAATAGTCTTTGCTCAGCCTCAGGCTTTGGATTCCCACACCAGCATTTCCCTGGTCCCTGGGTCATAGCGTCCTGGGCCATTGGCCAACTTGGATTAGCTTTTGCAGACTTGGGTGCTGAGGTCCTGGCCCTGAGTATATCATTAAGGGCTCTATTACTTGAAGAATGTACAACCATGGAAAGGAAGAATCACCCAACAAACAGGATTGATTCTTCACCCTGTCCTCAACATATATTCTACTTAAACCTCCTGTTGTTGAAAGGACATGCTCAGTAGGGACATCCACCTTTCCTCACCCCCTTTAGAATTTGCTGTTCTGGAATGCCAGACTCTTAAGGTATGAGAGAGATGTAGGAAGCTCCTGACAGAGGTTGGAGACTGGCCAGGTGTTGACTGGTTTTCTCACCTGACTCTTCACACTGGCAATATTCCTGGGCCCCTGTGAATCTGAACCCGGCAGAAATTGCACAAGTGCCCTCTGTACCTACCTTTTAGGGCTGGGCCTGCTTTGTCACAATTAGGGACAAACTCCATGAGGGCAAAGGATCTATCTTATCTAAATCTTGTTTCTCCCTCAAAGCTTATCTTAATGATCTGCACAAGTCAGTGGACAAGACCCTGTGATTTTACAGACCTGTCTTAGAAAGTTGTATTAGAAATCAAAATCCAGAGTTTAAATGGTTGCTCATGGTCACAAATCTGGTTAAATATAAGTGGTGGGATTTGAACCTAGGTCTTCCTGATTCCAAGTTTAGTAATCTATCCACCATACTCTGTTTCTTCTGATTCTGGACTCATGAGACAGTTCATGTTTACACAAAGAATGAACAATCAGCAGGCATGGTTCCTGGGCTAGATCTGAATGTCTGTACAGCCTTTGGAAAAATCACAAATCCAATTCTAAATCTAGTTCAGAGCCCCAAGGAGACCTATGTCAAAACTTTCTCTTTGTTCTAGATTAATCTAAGGGAAACATGATTCTCCTGAATACTAGTGCTCTAGGGTAAAGCTGTGGTTGTAAAGCTTTTGGTGGGTAATGAGTAACAATATTCCCCGGGGCCTTCATCTGCAGGTGCCTAGGGGCAGCTGCTTTGGTGGGCCTGGTATTGTGGCTGGCTCTGGATACCTCTCAACGACCGGAGCAGCTGGTGTCCTTTGCAGGCATCTGCATGTTCGTCATCATCCTCTTTGCCTGCTCTAAACATCATCACTCAGTGAGTCTCCAGGCTGGGATTAGGGGGCTGGTAGGGAGGGATGCAGCATCTTCTTTCTTCTCCAGTGGGTTTCCCAGTAATTTCTCAGGGCTTTCTTTGGTCAGGAGAAGCCTGCTCTCCTATGACTAGACTAGCAAGTTTCTCCCCTCCCCATCCCCCAAAATCATAGATCAGAGGAGACTGCTGAGGCCTGAGGCTATGCCTGAGAGTATTGAAACAGTTTTGAAGAACCACAGCCTGTTGTTAGCTTTGGGGTGGTGTCTGGAGCATGGCAGATGGATAGTGAATTGGAGAGGATGTAGTCAGTCCCAGTCCTTATCCAACTATTTTGTAAAGAAAGGGTGAACAACCCCTGGTCAATAGAATCAGAGATTTAAATTTGGAAAGGACCTTAGAAGTCAGCTAGTCTAATCACCCTTTTCACACAAAGAAACTATGACTCAGAGAAAGCAAGCAACTTGTCCAATAATACACATATAGCTAAATAAATAAAAGAATGAGTTATTTCAACTTATAGTAGCAGTGGGGCTGGGATTTGTGAGAAAGAAAGAGACTGAGCCAGTTTGCATAGATAGAAGAACTGATCCTGGTTCTGGTTTCACTGTGTGACTGTAAAGTGTGCTGGGGTCTTCTCAAAAGACCTAGGCTCACTACAATCAGGGTTATGGTCTCTTGCTCTGATGGGCTTGTGAATCAAATCCTTGGGCAAACTCTTGCCCATTGAGATGAAGGGACCATTTCATCTTTGTTTTTCATCCATTTGACTTTCTGGATTTGGAGGCTTCCCCAGGCTAGGGAGATATTAGATACTGTGCCAGGGATGGCATTTCACTTCTTGAAATATTTTCCCATCTTATCTTTATGGTTGGGGTCAGGGTCACTCTGCTTCCTTTTCTCAGGGGCTATTGCCCCTGGTACAGGGACCTCAACTTGACTCATCCAAATGGTCAAATTTGGTTCAGTCCTAGAAAAGGCATATTGGATTCAAGTCAGGCCATGGGTCCTCCATGTTGGAAGTAGCACTAGGAAATCCCTCATTCTTGGAGAGAATGGCTTTATTCCAGGGATCTTAGTTTATTGGGGTGAGATGTCCATTTCATAGAAGGTTATAGGGCTCAGCCCTCTCTATTCAGTCTATTGTATCAAACTGAATTCACTAGACCAGGTGAAAATGCCTGTTGATATTCTCCTGGCTTGGTTCCCCACCTTATCTCATATTCTTCTCTGAATTGTGATGAATTGCTATCTAGTTCATGTCTTTGTGGCAAAGGCCTGGAAAGCATGGGCCTCCTATTTTTTTTTTTTATTTAAGGTCTCCTGGAGGGCCGTATTATGGGGCCTTGGTCTGCAGTTTGTTCTTGGCATCTTTGTTATCAGAACTGAACCTGGATTTGTGGCATTCCAATGGCTTGGTAACCAGATCAAGGTATGGTAGGCTGGGTCCTGGGGCTCTATTTGTGTCATAATATACTGGAAAGGTAGAACCAGGTAGGAGTGATGAAGAAGTCTTATGGTTTTTTTGGTGATGCTTGATTTTTGGGAAAGACAACATCTATAAAAGGTAAGGAGACGATAGAACCCAACAGCTGGAGGCTGGGCACCAAGAGGTATGTTTGTGTGTGTTTTTGTGTGTGTGTGTGTGTGTGTGTGTGTGTGTGTGTAAGGGGCGGGGAGGTTGAGAAAACAGATGATGATGAAGAACACTGAGCCACTGACTCTCTTTGAAAAAATGACCAAGCTACTGCTTCTCTAAAGTCACTGTTTTGCATCTATACTGAACAATCAATCCCCCATCTCTGGGTCAGAGAGATCTTAGGAGTTGAAAAAACTTTAAATCCCTTGGAAAAAGGTCTACCTTGGTATTCCAGAGATGTAACTATAAGCATAGGCTACTGTTTCCAGATCTGAGGCAAAATTAGGATAATAATTACCATTAAAAAAGTTATTGATATCTTTTGTTTTTATATCATTTAATTTCCCACTGTCACTAAGAGATTGATAACCTTATAATAAAGAAGATTTTAAAAAAAAATGAAGTTCAGCAAAACTAACCAATATTGAATGTCTGATATTTATGTATGGTAAAAAAGTAGGTTGGGGAGGTTTCTTCATATAAATTTTTTTTTTGGAACCAAGTTGGGTCAATCTAACTTTGAGGCATTCGGTTTTAAAATAATCATTGTTCTTTGGTTTGATATAATTCTTTTATCCTTTTCAAAGCTTTCTCACTATCGCTATCACAAAGTACTGTCTCAGTATTTAGAATCAGATTGTAGTAATTATAGGAGCATAGAGCTAGAGAGGGACACCTGAAAGATCATCTGGTTTAATCTCTTTTACAGAGACCCAGAGGGTTTTTTAAACTTCTGCTAAAGAATAAGAAACCACCAAAAGAGCTTTTTTCTAGTGCTGGGAGGTTCTAATCTAATCTAATCATCTTCATGATGGTGATTTAGCAGAAACACAACTGAGCCAAGAATGAAGGAGATTCAGGAACCCTCTCTGTGATCTTGGTCAAGTCATTTCCCTTTTCTTGGCCTCCGGTTCCTCTTTGGTTCAGGGAATGGGTCGACCTAGATAAAAGAACATTGGCTTTGGAATCCAATGACCTAGCTAGGTTCAGATTCTGCTTCTGATGCCTACTTCCTAGTGACCTAGGGCACCACTCTCCCTGTGCCTCCATTTCTTCATCTCTAAAATGAGACTCCCTTCAAGCTTTAGATTTATGAGCATATGATTTCTGACTCCTTTATAGTTCTCAGAATCTATGAATCGGAGAATTCAATCTGTAGGTTTTGGCCCACAGGACCAACCAACCAGGGCTCCATTTCCTGACCAAGACTCATTATCTCTGCTGAGCATGGTAGTGAAACAGAGATGGTCACCAAGAGGGTCCTGGGCCTCATGCTGTTAATTTGTGGTCACCCGGGGCAATGGGAGGGGAGCTCTGGAAACAGGAAAACTTGTTTCTCTTCCTGCCTTTCTTTCCTTACTCCTTTCATACTGTAATTTTTTGGTTCCTCCTTGTTCCTTAGATTTTCCTGGACTATACTGTGGTTGGCTCCAGTTTTGTCTTCGGGGAGACGCTGGTGAAGGACGTCTTTGCCTTTCAGGTCAGATTTGCATTTATAGATAGGAGACATCCTGGAGCAGCTGCTTGCCAGATGTTCAGCCAATGGAGAGCTTGGTTCAGTGACCTGCCAAACTGGGGCCAGGATGGGGACAGCTGGGGACTGAGTGTCTCCTGTTTTGGGGGAGCTAACACTTTTTTTTCAATTGACAAGTGTTTATTTTCTCTCCCTATCTCCATTTCCTCCCAAATGAAAAAACAAACAAAACCTCCAAACCACCCTTGTAACAAATATGCATGGTTAAGCAAAACAAATTCCCCAATTGGTCATGTTCAAAAATGTATTTATTCTATATCTTTAGGCCATCACCCACATCTGAGTTGGAGAGAGTTTAGGAAGTTGAAAAAACTTAAATCCCTTAGAAAAATGTCCACCTTGGTATTCCAGAGATGTAACTATAAGCATAGGCTACTGTTTCTGGATCTGAGGCAAAATTAGGATGATAGGTTAGGAGGTGGTTAGCATGGGCAAAGATTTGTTCTGAGCCTGAAGCTGGTTGTACAGATAAGAATTTCATAATATGTCCAGACTGTGAAAGGTCTGTGGGGTAAAAATCCAGGTTTGAGGAATATGATATGGCTTTAGGTGATGGAAGAGGGTTGGGATTTAGGCAGTATTGGGTTAGAGGCAGACAAAGTAGGTAGAAGTCTAGGATATAACCTATTGGTCCACCAAGAGACACTTTTTGATATGACTTTTTATAAATGAACTTTTTTTAAATACTAGAAAATTCTGTACTCCAGACCCATAGGTCTTTGTTTTGTGATAAATCAAGTTACACACTACAAGTAGAATTCTGTGGTGGATAGAGTGCTGAAAGCTAGAGTGGGTTCAAATTCCGCCCCAGATATCCTGTAACTGATTCCCTCCTAGATCACTTTAACCTCTCTCTGTTTTCTTATCTGTAAAATGAAGCTAATAATAGCCCCTATTTTACATTGTTGTGAAAATCAAATGAGATAAAATAGGTAAAAACCCTTTGCAAACCTTAAAGTGAGATCACATGTCAGTTTTATAGAGAAAGCTCAGAGACCTGTTTGATAGTAACTCGTAAATCTCACCTACAATGCAAATGCCCAGGCCCAGCTCTGGCCTTGGGTGATTGCTCAGCCACATGGGAATGAGCCTGATAAACTCTTGGTTCAACCCAGGGACAAATCCAAAAGTGGTGCCTTGGTGCCCACCTAACCAAGAGAGGTTTCTGTAATGCAAGTTAGCACCATAATAAAACCAGATTAGATGTTTATTTCAAAGTCAACACAATTTTGAAAGGAATTCAAATCATATTTTTTGACATATTGTTATTTTTAAAATAACAATGAAAAATCCAAACCAGATGAATTAATAGAGGACCAGATTTCAGGTCTTTTTTTTTTAAGATTTTTCAAGGCAACAGGGTTAAGTGGCTTGCCCAAGGCCACACCCCTAGGTAATCATTAAGTGTCTGAGGCTGAATTTGAACCCAGGTACTCCTGACTCCAAGGCCAGTGCTCTATTCACTGCACCACCTAGCCACCCCTAGATTTCAGCTCCTAACTTCAATCTAGATACACACATGAACTTGGAAGGTCAAGAACTAAAAAGAACTTTAAAGACCATCTAGTCCAACATTATTTTACAGATGAGAAAACTGAGGCACAGAGATTATTCAAGATCACACAGTGGGACACTTACTATACTATTTTATCAGTTACAACAAATAAAAAAGTGACACTGGTTTTTCCCCAGCCTCAAAATGGATATAACTTCCATTTAAATATTACTTGAAGGTTTGCAGAACTTATCTATATGCATTTACATGTACTTGAATGATAGACACTATGATTATCTCAGATGAGAAAAATTGAGGCTTATAGAGGTTAGATGACTTGCTCAGGGTCATACTGTTAAAGTCTAAGACAGGATTTTAGATATGTCTTCCTGATTCTAAGCCTAGTTCTCTGCACTTTATAACAGCTTTTCGGTATCACAAAGAAGAAAAATACTTATTTACTGGTGGCAAAGGACTTTGAGACTTGACATTTGATCAAGGGAGAAGTAATAAGTGATGTTGATTTGTCATTAACCAAACTCCATGGCATTTCTCTGGGGTTCACTGGTTAGTCCCACAGTACACTGTCTCTGAGAGGCCCTGGCCTCTTTGCCCAGACACTCCCTTTGTGAGTATCTCCAAGGACTCTGGGCCCAGAACTGACCCTTGTGGAGATTTACTTGCCAACTCTCTCTTGTGGTTGGCTCAGGACATGGTGGAAGGTTGCTAAAAATGGATGTTGCTGGTGACAATTGCTGTGTTGATGGGCTTGGGGGGGGTGACATAACTGACAAGGTGTCAATGCCTAAGGAGGTGTGGTCATCAGGAGAAAGTGGCTCCTAGGAGCTCATATAACACAGAATGATTCTAGCAAGAATGTTGTAGGTAAATAAAGGGAACCAAGGAAACCCATTCATTGCCTTGAATGACAAGGGGTATAAGTTCTTTGGTAGCTTTCTGATGGAGAAGTAGCTGCTGTGACCTCACTGGTAGCAGTGGTCATTCCATTGGGTTTCAATGGAAAAATGGAGGGCTTAGATTATACTGAATTCTAGGGGTTTTGTGGGGGGGTGTTTCTTTTGGCTTTAACATACCATGAAGATATATAAGTGCAAGAGGTTTAGAGTCTAAGAGTTTTGGGACCTGAACTCTAAGGTCTATTTAATTTGTTATACCCTAGAAAGAGTGAGAGGCTTTGGAGTCTTAGGATCTGGGTTCAAATCCTACTTCTGATGCTGGAGGACTGGTCAAGTCACTTTACCTCAGTTTCCTTATCACAGGGGGCTGTATTAGGTGGTCTCTGAGATCCCTTCCAGCTGTGGACACCTCCTGTATATCACACACTAAACTCACTCCTGAGAATTCAGAGATTAAAACAAAATATTCCCACTACGAGAGCAAGTAGATAGAGTGCCCAATCTGGAGTCAGGAAGACCTAAATTCTAATTTGACTTCAGATACTTATTAGCTGTGTGACCCTGGGCAAGCCACTTAACCTTGTTTGCTTCAGCTTCTTCATCTATAAAATGAGTTGGAGAAGGAAACAGCAAATCACTCCAATATTTTTGCCAAGAAAACTTCAAATGGGGTCATGGAGAATTGGACACACCACCACCACCAAGTATTTCTCCTAGAGTAGGAGGATTTTTAGGAGTTCTTAAGTGGTTTTTGAATCCCTTTAAACATGTTTTGATTACTGCATTTTGATATAATCAATTTTCTTTGTAATCCTATGCAGTTTATTTGTGCATTTAAAAAACATACTCTGTTGGTTTCATCAGATGACTGAAGGGGTTGAGCACACAAATGAGGTTGAGAATCTGCTATAAATAGGGCCTACATTCTGCTGGAAGGAAAATAAGACGTACACCATTAAATAAGTTCAAAGAAATTATTTGGTAGTAGGGCATGAGAAACTGGGGGAATCAGGCTAGGGTAGAGTTGGAACCAAACCTTATGGGGTGCTGGGCTTTCTCAGGGGAAGAGGTGAGGAACAGAATTTTTCTTAGCCCTAGATGCCCCTTGCAAGGCTCCCAGTTCTGGGACCCCAGCCTGCCCTTCTTCAGTTGCATACTCTTTCTCTTCCACCTCTACTTTCCTACCTACATTGGTGGGAAAATGGGGCTATTAAGGGATAAGAAATGATACCTTTGACTCTGCATCCTCACTGGAGTGTGGGAATTAAGATTCCCCTTGGATACCTTTAGCTGCAACATCTTAGAAGGAAGAACTTGTATTGTTTGGGGCTCAGGAAGGAGGAAGATCTAACAGAATTCAGAGCAGCGTCTTGGCTGAATTTCCTCTAGGAAGGGAGGGAACCTAGAAGAGTCCCTTTTCAGGGTTATTTCAATTCTGCATTCAAAGTGTATTTCCTGTGGTTTAGATTATAGATTATAGTTGGAGGGTGTGGCATAGAGAAGCCCACTAATATACTTCTGGAAAAAAAGGGACTTGGATTTTTCATTTTTATTCTTGCCTTCTCTGCATCTTCCTAAATCACAGAGAAAAAAGTAGCTGGTTTTAAAACCATAAGATTTAAAGCTCAGGGATAATTTAGTCCAGGAGTTTTAAACTATTTTTTAAAAATGTCATAGACCCCTTTGGCAGTTTAGTGAAGCCTATAGACCCTGTCTCAGAATAATGTTTTAAATGCATAAAAAAGTACAAAGGTTTACAAAGGAAATCATTTATATTGAAATATGATTATCAAAATATTTTTAAAAACAAGTTCATGAACCCCAGGTTAAAAACTTCTAATCTAATATGTCTCCCTGATTTTACAGATGGAGTCTATATTCAATGAATCGGAGTTGACTCTATTGAGATCACATAGGGAGGAAATAATAGTAGGGACCATATGGATTATAGATTTTGATGTGAAAATTCATATAGTCAGTAGGCACTTACCAAGCACCTACTGTTTTGCAAATAAAACCCCCTCTCAATATATTTAAAGTGAGACCTTCTGTGATATCAGTCTTTTTTTTTTTTTTTGTAGGGCAAAATGCCCAATGTCACACAACTAGTAAGTACAAAATATCTGAGGCTGGGTTTGAATTCATCTCCTTCTGGCTCCAGGGCCTCCAGGGCCAGTGCTCTAACCACTGCACCACCTGTCTCCTGAAATATCAATCTTGAGCTGCATTTGTTGCCTAGGGCTCCACAGTTGTGCAGGGAACACTAATGCTCTCTTTGCTTTCAGGTGTTACCCATCATCATCTTCTTCAGCTGTGTGATGTCTATTCTCTACTATATGGGTCTCATGCAGTGGCTGATCCTGAAGGTGAGTTCCTCCTGATCAGGGATCAGAATCTGATTAGTTCTCAAGAGAATTCATGAAAATGAAGATAGTATTTTCTGGTGTTAGTGTTAGGTTTCCTAAAGTACTCAGGGGAAAGCTGTTGGAACCAATTAAGGTCCAGGACTGTGATTTTAGGTGCTGAGAAGTATTTCTAATCTGCAGGTACATCAGGCAGGGGCACACCTGCTGAATTATTAATTATCAGCCCTGATTGGCTAATTTCCAGTCTTTTGAACTCAGCAGAATTTTATTGAAGTACTTGCACATATGGCCAATCATCCAGTGCTCCAAATTCTGGGCTTACGTGTACTATATTTGATCTTACCACTAAAATATGACTCACCTTTTGATCCATTGTAACACCCAGAGTATATTCTGGGAAAATATCTGAATATAAATTGTATAACTCAAATGCTGGTAAAATGAGTCCTCTTGGCCTTCTAGAAACAAATAAATGAATAGCAGTCAGACTTTATGCCACACCATAGCAAATGCAGAAAATGTAAAGGACTCATCTGAGCCCATTACCAACAGAGAAAATACATAAACTATTCATAGCAATTTAGACAACTCAATTTTCTTTCCATTCTGGTGCCTCCCACTTTTCACAGGGTCCTAAAGTCAAAGGATCATAGATTTAGTCCTGGAAGGGACTGTAGAGTCAAGTAAAATTCCTTTTTATTTTTTATTTTATTTTTTTTTAATGAACAGGGCCACTGAGCCTTAAAGAGGTAAGACTGATAACCAGTGTCTCTAGCTAGCAAGTATCTCAGGCAGGATTATAACTCAGATCTTTTTCAAGTCTTGTACTCTATCTACTATACCACACTATACCACACTACTGTTTGGACTTCCTTCATAAGAACAATACAATTAGGATACAATTGATAACAAAAACTCTCTTTCCTCATAATCCCTATATCATCTAATAAAGTAAAGTAATAGTAGAGTCAAAAAATCTAGGTCCCTTGCTCTACCATATTGTGGTTTTAGTTTCTTCTTGTTATTCCTCACAGAATTGGGATAACATTCATTATTTTTTTCTCTGATCAAAAATTCAGCAAGTCAAGAAATTCCCCTTCTCTCAATAGAAGGCAAGGTTCCATATTTTCAAACTCGGAATTACCTATGAGGCAGACACTAAGGCTGGTACCACTTAGGAATTGCTCCCTTCTTTAGTTGCTATAGGATTCTTGAACTCCTACTAGAAAGGCAGATCTCAGGAACTTTCCCTACCTGGCCATATGGCATCCCTTTTAAAGCACCAAGTAGATCAAGAAGTTATTCCCTTTCTGAAGTGAAAGGCAAGAAGCAACTATTTTCCAGGCTCTTTCCTCTCAGGCTTATGGATGAGCATATACAACTCCCTTGTGCTCTGCCACCATGCCTCTATTAAAAGTTCCTTAGGGAGACTTGCCTGCTCCTTCCAGGACTTAGGTCTCTTTTTTGATATAGTGCACTCTCAATTTCTCTGGCAGAAATGTGAAAAGGGAAGAGAGAAACCAAAAAAGATTGATAGGTTTCCTTTCCTAAGTCAATGCAAAGGTTCTTCCAGAACAGTCTGTTCTACAATCAACCAACCAACATATCATGGGGTCAGCCACCATCAGTGAAACCCATTCTTCCAGGGAAGACACAACATTCCAAATAGAGACCTACTGTCTTGTATGTTTATCAGTTTAATCTGGGGAAACCACCACAAACTTCACTATCTGTTATATACCCTGCTCAATGTCACTTCTCTACATTAGTTTTGGCTATAATTCTGAATTGAGGATTATTCTTCATTTTGTATTTGTATGCCCCAGGACCTAGGATAGCACCATTACATATTAGATATTTAATAAATGCTTATAAATGATTGTTTGTGTAAAGCACTACAGAAATGTGAATTTGGGTACTCTTCTGAAGTCCCCTGAAGGTACCCCAGACCCCTTTTCCAATGCCTTCCTACACTGGGAAAAAAATATTCAGGATCAGACACTCCTCTGCATTAACCTTTTCCTCTTCCACTCTGCAGAGAGAAGGTTTTCTTAGGAGAAAGTAGAATCTTTACTGACCATAAAAAAGATCATCATCATTGATCCTGAATAGTTGTCTCAGCAGAGTCCTTGGACAGCTTACTGGGTCTGGCAAGGGAATACTAGAAATATGAATTGTAGAATTTTGAAGCCAGAAATCATCTTAGGGACTCTGTCATTGGTAGTAGTTAATATTTGGATAAAGCTTTTAGGTTTTCAAAAACAATGTAAGCACATGACCTTATTTCATTCTCATGACAACCTCCACTACAAGTATTGCCAATTCCATTTTTCTGATGAGGAAACAGAATTGGAAAAATAGATGAAGTGACTTGTCTATCCTAGAATAACTAGTGGGAGATGTGGGATTTATATCCAAATTTTTCCTGTCTCCAAATACCACCAAATACCAAATTCTACTTTGTGGCATACTGCATCCAATGGACACCAATGCATGCTATATTTAATTGAATTAAGTTCAGCTTCTTCATTAGGCAAGGTAAGGAAACTGAACTTGAGATGTCAAATGATTTACCCAAGATCATCCAATGAATTAGTGGTAAAAGCAGGACTAGAACCCACTTCTTTTGATCATCTGTCTGGATCCCTTTCCAGTGTACTTGACTGAGCAACAACTCAGAGTATATAATAACATTTAGAGCTGGAGGGGACTTCATAGAATATTCAGTCCAACCCTCACATCATGTGTGTGAAGAAACTGAGTCTGAGAGAGAGTCAATGACTTGTTCAAATTTTCCAGATGATAAGAAGCAAAGTAGGACTCCAAACTAAGGGCTTTCACCCACCATAAAGTATAGGTTAGATCCCCACTTGTCAAGTATGATGCAGATAAGATTCTTGATCAGAGCTCTGAGGAGATGGACTCTTGAGGTTCCTTCCATGTCTGAGATTCTAGGATTCATCCCAAATCCTTTGCTTTCAAATTCAAAGCTCTTTCCATTGTCCCTGGGTAAAGAAAGCCATCTCATTTATCTTGTTTTTGTTTTTAGGGGGTTTTTTGGTAAGGAAATGGGGTTAAGTAGCTTGCCCAAGGCCACACAGCTAGGTAATTATTAAGTATCTGAGGTTGGATTTGAACTCAGGTACTCCTGACTTCAGGGCCAGTGCTCTATTTACTGCACCACCTAGCTGCCCCATATCATTTTTCTTGAACTGAGATTTCAAGTTACTAATGACTAATACAAAGGTCACACTAAGGAGCTAGAGAGTCACAAATTATAGCTAATATAGACCATCAAAAATGGAGTTGATCTGGTTCAACCTTCTAATTTTATAGATGAAGACATGAAACCTAAAAGGCATAAATGACTTACTAAAGGTCATTACAAGGAGTGAGAAACACCACAGAAAGTGACCATGTTGCCAAATGTGATGGTACATATTTATAATCCCTGCTAATGGGGTGGGTGATGCTGGTAGAGATCTGAGTTTCAGGAGGCGAAGTTATTAGGTGTTCACATTAAATCCAATATTGATATATGGCGAGCACCTAATACTGGGGGCCTCCAGACTGTCTAAGGTGGAATGAATCGACTCATGTCTAAAATAGAACAAAGCAAAGCTCCTGTGTCAATTAATGGTAGGATTGGGTCCTTGAGTAGCTGGACTGGGTAAGCTAGAGAGACCCAGACATAGGAAGAATGAGAGAAGGGGTGGGGGGAGGAGGAGGGATATCAAGAGACCAAGATTGAGACACAGAGATGCAGAGACACAGAAAGGAGGGGGGTCTGGAGGGAGGAAGGTAGGAAGAAAGGAAAGAAGGAAGAGAGAGAAATAAAGAAGGGAAGGAAGAGAGAAAGAAACCATTTTTGTTATTTTGAGAGAAAGACGATTGTCAAAGATGTATTCCTGAATCTCTGATGAGAAAATGAGATAAAATAAGTTGTTTTATATGCCAAGAGCTAATGTATTACTTTGGCTCCTTCTAGATCTCCTGGCTGATGCAGGTCACCATGGGAACCACAGCCACAGAGACCCTAAGTGTGGCAGGAAACATCTTTGTGAGCCAAGTAAGTACTCTCTAATTTATTTTTTTTTCTCTCCCCTGATAAGTAGCTCCAGATTCACTCTCAGAAAGTCATTTGACTCTTAGTCTTTAAAGCTCTGTATTCTAAGAATCCTTCAGACCTTTCTTCTAGGAAGCTTATGCTCCTTGTCTATGTCTTCCTGATATGAGGCTACTAGCACTATCAGCTATATAATCCCCATCATTTGGAGGCTTCTTTTTTCCCCTGGGCCACCCTCAAGACTCAGGTTCTTGTAGGCTTATAGATTAGAATGTTACAGGTAGAAGGGACTGGAGAAACCATCTAGTTCAACTTCATTTTATGGGTGGAAAAAATCCCAAATGACAAGCCCAGAGACATGGAGAGAGATAGAAGAAGTTGTTTCTTCTTTAAGGCTACCCAGTGGCAGATCTTTCTGTACAATATCCAGACATTTTTTGATAGCCCAGGGGCTGTGGATAGAGGAGAGCCATATAGGATCAGCCCATAATCTTTGGTTGTACAAATATATTATGAAGAAAGCCAGTCCACTGGAAGAGTCCAGGGCACAGGTACTCTTTTCTATGGGAAATGCCCTACATAGGACATAGGTGTCACCAGAATTGGTCTGGGGACCCCATTTCAGCTCCACACATACTTCAGGGCTGTGTATACTCCAATCCAACAGCTTGTTGCAGATTCAAAATTGTAAAGTCATTCTGTCCTACACAGTACATATTAAATCTAAACTGTGAGCTTCTATATTCTTTCCTATGAGATCTGCTTTGAGCAGAAAATGGTCAGGGTGCCTGAGGTGACCTAAAGGACTGGAATAATAAAACATCTAGACTTCATTTGCCAAAATAAGTGGGAGGTTCTGAGAACACTTTTCAATTAGCAGGAATTCTTTACCTCAGGTTCATGAATTTGCTTTGCTGGTTTGTTTGACATATTTTGATACTGTAATTCATAACTGGTTTCCTTTGTAATCCTATGCATTTTATTTAATACATTAAAAAATCATTATGAGGTCCACAGAGTTCACCAGACTGCCATAGGAGTCCATGGCAAATGAAAAATTCTATAAAAAGTGAATCTCTAGGAATAGAATACTAATTGTACACTGTAAATGTAGGGGGAAAATGTTTTCCCTAATTTAGACTCTTTTTATTATCTTAGGGCCCTCTGTTTGTGAGTTGAATTCTGCTCTGGGTTCTGTCATAATTAGATGCTGGTTAGGGCCCATCCTGCCTCACCTTCATAGGTGACATTCAAGTAGGGAACCTGGGTAGAATATCCTTGGGAGGTTTATTTTTTCAGCCCAATGCCTTGTTTAAGAAAGCTTAGGCTTCTAAATGTCCAGACCCCCCCACATCAGAGCTGCTGGAGACAACTGAGAAAATGCTGGCAGCCAAGTCAGACATCACCCCAGTGACTGCCAGAGAAAACCTAGTTACCTCAATAATAAATAGTCACAAAGTGTTTGGCTCTCCCAAGTACTCTATCATCTTCATTCCATAAAAAATGGTTCTGTAGAAATAGAATACCAATTGTGCACTGTAATATTTGGCAGAAAACAAGTTGGATTTCCTGATGAAAAGATGAGATCCTCCCGTGGCCTTATCCTGAGGCTCCTGACTCCCTCAGGTAGACATTCTTAGCCTAACAGAGTCATAAATCTCACTCTTCTCTTCTCAGAAGCTTCCAATATTGCCTTTCCCATCCATCCTCAGGAGAGCCAGAAGAGAAAGGTGGGGGAGGGCAGTTGTAGCTCAGGATTGGGCCATTCTACAAAAGCTCAGAGAGAGAGATCTCAGTAATCCTCAGTCAGGTTGCCTAAGTAATAAATAATCATAAAGTGCTTGGCACACCAAATACCCTCTCATCCCCTCTATAAAAATGACTTTGCAGAAATATAATGCTCTTCATAGCTTGTAGAATTTGTCAAAAGACATATCTGCTCTTTTCCCTCCCTCTCGTCTCACCCAATAGCCTTCTAGAGCTCAAAGCTTACATCTAGCAGAGAACCAAAAGGAAAGAGGGTAAGTTTCTCCATTGGTGCCTTTTATAAGGACTTTCAAGAGTCAACCAAAAGGTCTTTTATTTTCTTTTGTAGGAAGGAAATAGAAAACAATGAGAGAATAAATACCTTCATTTAATTTGAAGGGTCAAGCTAAGCCCCCACCCTCACATGCTATATCACCTCAACTTTCCAGAAACAGGTTCATCATTCATTCACATGGGTCCCCTGCAAAGGCTTCCAGGACTGAGCCTTCATTAACCAGTGTTCTGTTACAGATAAATTAGTTGGGGATTAATTTCCTTAGGAAAGGATGAACTAAAAAGTCAGTATTCTTTGTTTCAAAGAAAGTTCTTTGAAGATCAAATGGGTCTCAGGCAGTCTCCTTCAGAAATGGGAGTAAAAGGCAAGCCTGGTTGTGTGTAACAATTCATATAAACTGTATTATACAGGGGCAGCTAGGTGGCAAATTGGTTAGAGCACCGGCTCTGGAGTCAGGAGGACCTGAGTTCAAATCCAAAACCTTGGACAAGTCATTGCCTTAAAATAAACATTAAAAAACATAAACTGTATTATACAGAATCTGATCTTATAGCTCTCATCTTGCTTGCCCTGCATTGATAAACTATGTGAGAATATTAGCAACTACCTTGCCTAAGATAAATAGCCAAGAGGACTCTGTGGAAGACTACAATGATCAAAATAAGGAAAGTGGTTTTTTTTCCCCCAAGGTGTCTCTCACTTTCTCTATTCACTCATTATTCTTCTGCTGGAATACATAACTCACTCTGCCGACCCCCACCCCCACCCCTACCACCAACTGACTTTGCTGTCATATTCTGGTGCTTTCATATCCAAGCTGACTTCCTACCTACTTCTCTTCACCATAGGGATCTACCTGAACTCCATGTACTCCATGGAGTGATGGTCACTTCCTCTGCTCTTCCAGGATTTCTCTTCCCAGCACAAGAGTCAGAGAAGTGATTGTTTATTATAAAGAGTAATCAATAATTTTTTGCCTTTTTTCTTCTACTCTGTAGCATCTCAGTCTCCTAACACTCTCCTTGTGCTGACCTCTACAACTCAACATCCAGATACCTCAGTGCCTGCCTTTATGGGCAGGAATTCTATATTTTGGGCAAGCCCCAAAGGATTTATTAGTAGAGAGATTTCAGGAGAACCCAGGAACTTGATATGTTTTTGTTTTCATTAATCTGCAATTGAAGCTTAATATTTTCTTTCTTCCAATACTTCCATGGAAATATTTTTCCTTCTATTAGGATTTCCTTCCATTTTAAAATATTATTTTTCAGAAGGGATCCATAGGTTTCACCAAAAACAACAACAACAACAAAAAAGATTCAACTACTTTCTTATGACAAGGGTCTGAGGGCAAAGCACTGAACTCTGTTTATTCTTTCTTATCACATTTGGATTTTTCTCTATTTCCTCAGGAAGACTCTTTCCCTCAAGTCCTGTTAGGCAGGTCCCATTTTCTTCTTCAGGGTGGGAATTCCCTACCTTACAATAAGATTCCTGGTTGGTGACCTTCAATGTAGTCTACTCCTGTTCCTGGAGACTAATTAAATGTCTTTTTTTCTGGTTTGTAGACAGAGGCTCCTCTGCTGATCCGGCCATACCTTGCAGATATGACACTCTCTGAAGTTCATGTCGTTATGACAGGAGGCTATGCTACCATTGCAGGCAGCTTATTGGGAGCTTACATTTCCTTTGGGGTAAGCTCAGCCCACTCAGCCCTGACTGTGCAATAAAGACCTGCTCTGAAGTCTCATCACAGTGGAAAGGTGACCCTGGATTCTCAGAGGCTTTATCAACAGAGTACAAACTATAACAGGTCCTAGCAAGCTGGGCCTTCTCAAGGGGCCCATTCTTTGACTGCACATTTTGTATGCAACACACAACACCTGACGTCTTGAGTCTTCTGACTACTTGTCATGATTGAATTTTGGTGTCTAGCCACCTGCTTTGTTGGGAACAGTCTTAAATCTATTTTTATTTAGATAAGTTTTTTTCCTCAATTTTAATATTATTCTCATTCTCTATTTTAATATATATATTTCAACTACCAAGTGGTTTCCAGGATCTTTATTTTTTTAATCCAAAACTATATTAACTTGGTTAAGCCAATTCTTCTTTGTTAAAAGTTCAAACAATTGAGTTTACCAGCAGTGTAAGGAGCCATGTTTGCAAGAGCAAAGGGAAGCCAGCTCAAGGATCATAAACTGGTCTCATTGGCAAGTAGGATGGGCTAGGGTTATCATAGTGAAGACTTAAAAATATGACAGATCCCCAGGAGTGATAGGGGAGGCAGGCAACACCGAGGTTCTGGGCAGTAAGTCCCAGGTCACAGAGAGTAGGAGGGAGGATATTCAAAGGATAGAAAATAACCAGTACAAAGTTATTATAAAGATGAGATAGAGAGAAATTTGCTGGATCACAGAATACAGGAGGGAGAATCATGTAGTTAGTTGGTGGTTCAGTGGATAGAGGAATGGGCCTGAACTCAGGCAAGACCTGAGTTCAAATCTAGCCTTAGACTTTTATTAGCTGTGTGTCCCTAGGAGAGTCATTTAACTGTTATTTTTCTCAGTTTCCTTAACTGTTAAATGAGATAATAATAGTCCCTATCTCAAAGAGTTGAAATATTTCTCCCATGAGAAAATATTTGTAAAAAATTCTTAGCATAGTTCCTTTCACATAATAAGAGCTATATAAATGCAAAATCCCCTCCCTGATGCCCAATCAACCTAAAAAGATAGGGTGGATACAGGTGTGAAGGCCATTCATAGCTAAAGAGAGGAGTTCCTATTTTAGCCTAGATCCAATAGTCACTGGGGTTGATTGAGTTTTGGACAGTCATGAAGTCCTATCTGCATGTACTTTGCTGCCTATGCAATGCATAGAATGGACTGGAGTGTGTGTGTGGGGGGGGAGGCAGGGAGTAGATAAAAGGCAAGGAGACCCAAATCTGACAGCAGACACAAGTTCCCAGCTATTAGTTTAGGAACTCTGGGGTTCAGGTCAACATTTTAGAACTTAGAAGAACTTGGGTGGAAAGGTTACAAATCTAGTGCTGAAAAAAATGGGTGCTGGATAGGAAGTCAGACAAGATAGGTTGCATTTGGGCCTAAGGTAGGAATTTGGTAACAGGGAAATGATAAGAGTCCAGGTTTTGGAACTGGAGCACAAGATAAGAGGACCACATCAAATTCATAGAATGATGGTCAATATTCATAGAATATTGAGCTGGAGCTCCTAATGTTCTTTCTATCTAGGTCCTAAGATTCTTAATGTTTTCTCTGGCTAAGGACAGGATTGATCTTTGTCTGAGATTGAGTTGACTTTTTTGGTTAGAGGAATATCCCAGTAAGTAGCCAAGCAGACCATTACACAGAGAAAATATGGCATTTGGGGTAAATATGAAATCTTCACAAACTTCAGGGTTCCTACCAATGTCAGCCCTATCTTGAAAACAGGAATCAGAAAGCCTTTCCTTGCCTGTTACAGCCACTCTCATCCCCTTTGGGGTTTCCTGTCCTTTCTAATCCCAAACCCTGGGCCTTGCAGATTGACCCTGCCTCTTTGATAGCTGCCTCTGTGATGGCAGCCCCCTGTGCTATGGCCCTGTCCAAACTGGTCTACCCAGAAGTGGAAGAATCCAAGTTCCAGAGAAAAGAAGGGGTGAAATTGTCCTGTGGGTAAGTCTGATGACAGGTTCTATTTGGGGGTGGGGGTGGGAGATCAGGTCCTAGAACAGGAAATGAGGAAACAGTAAAGATGATGCAATGGGCTACATGCAGTCCCATTTCCTTTTATCTATTTGCTGTGTCTCACCAACCCTAGGATCTACTTATTTTCTTCTGTGGACTGAAGTTCCTTTTTCAAAATTTTTCTCTGTTTCTCTGATATTCAGGTCATTTCTTCTTCATGCTTAATTTCTTATTCACATTACCAAGGTTTCTTGAGGGCAGCAGGGTAGTCAATGAAAAAATCCCTGAGCTTGAGATCCTGGGATCTGCACTTAGATCCTGACTCTATAACTTAAAACCTGCATGACCTTGACAAATCACTTAACCTTCCTTATCAGTAAAATGAGGGAGTTGGTCCAGATGGATTCTAAAGTCCCTTCTCAGCTCTAATATTCCTATGATTTGTATTCCCATTTGTATTCCATTTTTATTTTTGATTTCATTTCCATTCTCTTTTTTCTAATCTTATCTCTCCACCTTCTGCAAGTTACTTCTTACACTGGGGGACATTTCAACCTTCTTCTCTCTAATCCTCTCTACTCTATTTTTCTTTCTTGAATGTCTAAAGCATTAAGACAGACATTGTCTGTAACTCCTGTTCCCACTGCTAATGGGTGCCTAAGTAAAGCTTTTTCTGACCCTCAGATTTGAGTAACAGCTTGAGTACATAGGTTAGAAGCCTCTGCTCTTCTTGAATTAATTATTTGTGATAATTCTTGACATAAACTTAGGGAAGCTCAGAACATTTTGGAAGCTGCCACTAGTGGAGCAGCCATCTCTGTGGGGATCATTGCCAACATTGCTGCCAACCTGATTGCCTTCTTGGCTGTGTTAGCTTTCATCAATGCTGCTCTCTCCTGGCTAGGGGAGATGGTGGACATCCAAGAACTCAGTTTCCAGGTAACAACATCCTTAACCATCAAGGGGATGGACCAGTTTCCCTGGCATGTATCTAAGGGTTGATCAGAAATGGGCAGAAGCTACAAATCTTGCCAGTACCTGAATGCAGTGCTAAAGAACTCAGTCTGAGTGGTGTCAATGATGGAAGACTTAGTTAAGGGTAGGAGAAGTGACCCTATGTAACCATTGACCCTATTATCCCATTCATTAAGTGGCAGTAATGTGGTAGCGGGTTTAAATTTGTTCGATTTGATCCTAGAGGGAAGAACCAGGGACAGTGGATAGATTTAGGCAAAAAGGAAAATTTATGCTTTATTAAGGAAATGGTCAGAGGAATAAGGTGCTTCCCATGGTTACATAGGGTTGCTTGTCCTACTACAGCTGATGGACCCTCACAGGACCTGGGATGTGGCCTTGTGTCTCTTTGGTTCTTACTTCTTAGGATTGGTCACCTCTGGAGGGAGAAGTGTGCTAGGGAGGGCAGACTTATCCTTGTTTTTAACCTTTCCCATTATGGATCTGCCTTCCAGCTCATCTGTTCTTATATCTTACGTCCTGTGGCTTTCATGCTGGGAGTGGAATGGGTAGATTGTCCAATGGTGGCTGAGATGCTGGGCATCAAGATGTTTCTGAATGAATTTGTGGCCTATCAGGAGCTGTCCAAGTACAAGAATAAGCGTCTAGCAGGAGTTGAAGAGTGGATTGGGGACAAGAAACAGTGGATTTCTGTAAGTGTTATAGACAGATTGTGACAGACCCTTACTCGGGCAAGGGGGTAGAATGGCAAAGGTGCAGGAGTAGGAATAACAGCTATTGAACTGTAGTCCTGTCTGCTACTAACTCATTGGGTGACTTTAGGCCTTCTTTCTCTGAGCCTCAGTTTCCTTTTTTGTAAAATGGGAATAATAATAAGATTGTTGAAAAGATCAAATGAGAAGTTTGAGATGCTATGTAATTATAATAGTTATTGTTATTAATTCACAAGAAAGTATTTTACAAATTAGAAAACACCATGTTATGATTTTCATATTATTATTACTTTTTTCTATTATATTATTATCATTATGATGATGATGATGATGATGATGTTGATGTCACTGCCTACTTGTCTTAGTTTAGCTGTTGGTTGGGGTTGTTTCTGTCTGAGTCCTTTAACTAGTGTTTGAGAGGTCTCAAGTTCCCCTCCTTTGTTCCTGGCCTTTAGTGAAGGCCAAGCTCTCTCTGGTTCTGTGGCACTCCTGAGGTCCTTCTAGCTCCTTGTTAGGCAATCATCTCCTTATTTAACCTCAAGGCTGGACTCACACAGGAAAACATTGTTACTCTCTCTACTCTACTCTCTTTTTTCAAATACATTTGCCTTCTGGCTGGACCCTGCTCTCTCTCTCTCTCTCTCTCCACTTTTAGGGTCCTAGCTGTGGCCTTGGCAAGGATACCAGGTATGTGTATATTACTCTGCCTCTGAAGGTCCAGCTTCTGGGGCATATATAGGAAAGATCTCAGATAGGAAGGAACTGAGGGCCTCATGTATCCTGAATTTTCCCCTTTCTTTAAGTTGTAGTTCCACAAACATCAGCCCAGGTCCAGCTACAAACCCCTCTAAACTTGGTCTTTCCGAGAACTCCTGATCTTACTGGATCTTCTGAGTAAATAAGGAATGGAAAGGTTTTTCTCCCCCCATAATTTGCTTTCATTTGTTTTAAAATCATATAAATTTCCCCCTATATCCCTTCCTTCCTCCCAGGAAAGTCATCCTTTACAGCAAAGAATTTAAAAAGTAAAAAGGTGGGGGGCGGCTAGGTGGCGTAGTGGATAAAGCACCGGCCCTGGAGTCAGGAGTACCTGGGTTCAAATATGGTCTCAGACACTTGATAATTATCTAGCTGTGCGGCCTTGGGCAAGCCACTTAACCATATTTGCCTTGCAAAAAACAAAATAAAACCTTAAAAAAAAGTAAAAAAGGGAAAGAAGATTAAAAAAATCAGCAAAATCTATCAACAGATTGGAAAAATATTGGTTATATAAACAGTGTTTCACCATTGTGGGTCCCCTCCTCCTACCTTTGCAAAGGAGTGGGAGGTCAGGAAAGATATCTCAAAAGGAAGGTTGTATTGAGCAAGGAAGGGGAGAAAAAAAATACAGAAGCCCAGGAAACCCAGATTTCTGACTTTAACTTAACTTCAGAAATGTGAATCAATTTAGAGGCTCAAGAACTGGAAGAAATTTTAGAGGTCACTGAGTCTAAGACCCTGATTTACATGTGAGGAAACTGAGTCCCAGAGAATGTAATGACTTGCTCAAGATAACATTTTTGTGATTGAGGAGCAGAGTAGGATCTCAGCCCCCCCATTACACCAATCTATGCTGTTCTTCACCCATCCTTAGTCCTTGTTTTTTGCTTCTTCCTTATTAAGTTAAGGAGAACAGGGATTGTGAAGGTTCTAAGTGGTGGTGATACAGTGGTGACAGCACAGAAGGAAAGAAAACTCAGCTAGACCTGGGGAGAAGTGACTGAATCAGCTGAATGGCCTTCCTGTCTGTGACTTTTTGCTCACAGTCTTAAATTGCTTTGTCAGATCTTGGTTGGGAATTCATCCCCCTCCTTTCTCAAAATAAACAAATAAACCCAGGGATGTGCTAGAGCCAGCTCCAACAGGCTTGTAGGAACAAATTGATCTATTTTCAGTGTGAGTATTTACATCTCAGAAATTTCCACAAATCAGGGTTTCACCTATTGTTTGTTGATGCACTGACACTCTGTAGTGAAACTCAAATCAGATTAAAATATAATTGGGGAGTGGCTAAGTGGCCCAGTGGATAAAGCACTGGCCCTGGAGTCAGGAGTACCTGAGTTCAAATCTGACCTAGCTGTGTGGCCTTGGGCAAGCCACTTAACCCCATTGCCTTGCAAAAACCTAAATATATATAAATAATTGGAAAATATTTAACAAAAGGATAAAATGCCTCTAAGAACATAAGTAATATTAAAATGTCATTTTCTTAGTCAATATACATGCTGCAGAAATGATTTAGAGGCATCCTTTTCTACCTGAGTTTTACATCATTGGTCTATAGTGACTTAAGAAAGTTTTAATAATGCAGATTAAAATTAAAAATGTGTATATGTGTATGCAAATGCACTTGTGTGTGTATGTGTGTATATGTATGTGTGTGTTTATATTTTCCTTTTAAACTCTTAAACCTTTACCAGCATTTCCCTGCCCTGTATAAATTTGGAGGCCATTTGCTTGGTATGTACATATCAAAGAACAGATGCAATCTTTGCTATCAAGGATTTTATCATTAAATAAAGTACATAATTGGGTAGGTGGCACAGTGGATAGAGCACCAGGCCTGGAGTCAGGAAGACTGAATTCAGATCTAGCCTTTGACACTTACTAGCTTTGTGACTCTGGACAAATCACTTAACCCTACTGGTAGTTTTGCGTCCCTGGGTAAGTTTGCCTCAGTTCCACATCTGTAAAATGACTGGAGAAGAAGATGGCAAACCAATTCAGCATCTTTGCCTAGAAAACTCCCAATGTGGTCACAAAAAGTCAGATATGACTGAAACAACTAAACAAAAAAAGAGTACAAGATCAGACTGACAGTTAAGAGAAATACATCACTATAAAATTACAAAAATGTATTAAAGGGGAAAGACTCATTGGCAATGGTTAACATTGATTATTTATGTAGAAATAAAAAAAAGATATAGGTCCCATTAAGAGTATAGAATCCATATAATCTAATAATTATCTAAACTAATAATAATGACCTCTTTAATTTATATAACATTTTATGGTTGCAAAATGTTTTTTCACTTGATCTTCACAATAATTCTGTAAAGAAGACAGATCAAGTGTTTTTTAACTTTGAGACTCCATCCATCATGATAAAATGACCAAGAGTTATAAAGTTAATAAATAGTAGTACCAGAATTCAGAAGCTGGTCTCATGAAATGGGCTAGGAAATAGGCTGAGTTAACCTAGGAAGACTTTTTGGATGTTGTTGATCTTAGAACTGAATTCAAGGAGGATCCATTGATGTGGCAGGGCAAAAAGAATGAAATTGGTTCATTTGATATCACTTTGATTAAAACAGATAGGACAAGCAAAGAACTAGGGTACTTTAGGAGACATGGACTGAGGAGGGGAGGTGGGGGTCATTTATAATGGAAAACTTTGAGGACCACAGTGAGAAGTCTCCAAACAGTAACCGAGATGATGAGTAGCCACAGGAAAGTAGTGTTTATGAAGTCCTAGAGGACCGTGGCTGAAGCTCCTTGGGTTTGTGGCCCGTAGTACTCCAAGTAGACAATGTAACATAGGAGGGATGGGGTCACCTCTAGAAGTTTTCCATCATGGGTTTCATTTGTTTTTCAGGTCAGAGCAGAAATTATCACAACATTTGCACTCTGTGGATTTGCCAATTTCAGCTCCATTGGTATCATGCTGGGAGGTCTAAGTGAGTTCTCAGACTTTAAATCAGCATCAGAAGGCACAGAAGACCTGGGTTTCCATTCCCAGATCTGCTACTAACTAGCTTTGTGACCTTAGGCCTGACACTGAAATTTTCTAGGTCTTGGTTTCCATGATTGTAAAATGAGATTAGATTAGATGTTCTCTAAGGTCCTTTCCAGTTCTGACATTCCATGAATCTTAGTTTCCAAGATTCTATGAACAGTTTGTGCAATTGAAGTTAAAAGACTTCCAAGGGGCCTGGTGGAAGCCTCTACCATGGAGGGGCAGAGATAGTACTGTACTGTATTTTTGGGGCTCATAAGATACCAGGCTCTCCACATCTAGGTTTTGGGAATTCTGTGTTTATCAGTCCAATACTTACTTTTGACAAGGATGAAAGGGAAGTTCAGGAAAGACTCAAGGAGAGTGGGTTTTGTATGAATTTTGTAAGAGGTGACAGTGTCACACATCAGCTGCAGTACAATATAATGACCATCTGAAAGACTCTAGAAGGACTTATAGAAATCAACTCAGGAGGAATGGGGTACGACACTATGGTTTATTTCTTAATTGTGGTTAAAAAATGACTGAATTCTCTAAAACTTCTCCCTGGACAGTAGTGGGGAGAAGAGATAGGGACTGACAGTGGAAACTAGAGGTTACCCGAGGTCCCTGGTTCTGAATATTGGGGAGTCAAGTTTCTGAAATTTGTCCATTCTGAAATTTCTCTTATATTTTAGGTTCATATGCCAGCGTCAGTAAAATCTATGAGATGGGATTTTAGGAGAGTGATGCCACTAGTAGTATAGTGAGTCCATTTAATTAAAAAAAAACATGTTCTAGGAGCTTGGGAAGATGCAGAACTTAGATGAAATGTACTCCCTGCTCTTACTTATAGTCTAGTTAAATCAATGAAGGAACATTGAACCACAAGACAACATGATGTGCATCATTTACTCCCTTCTGGTTTTTCAGAACTAGAAGCATAATTTGTTTCTGGAGTAAAGGGTCAGCAAGTATAATTAAGGTTATTGGAATAACATGCCCCCTGGGTTATAAGGTCCTTGGGAGGGAAGGGAACTCAACTTCAGCCCCTGATATCTTCTTGTATCTGTAGCTTCGATGGTTCCCCACCGGAAGAGCGAGTTCTCCAAGATTATCATGAGTGCTTTGCTCACTGGTGCCTGTGTATCTCTGGTCAATGCCTGTGTGGCAGGTAAGCTATTTCTCCTTAGGTTCCTGTCTTTATGAAAGTAGACTGATCTAATCAGTCTAATCTAGTCAAATCTAATTTCTGTCCCTTGGTGGGAGGACTTTGCCCTGTAAAAGTGCCTCGATCTACCTATTGTCTCCTTTGAGGGGTCAGCTTAATTTTTCTAGGGCAGAGGTGATGGAAGTTTTGATTCCAGAGATCCAGGGATACTTGTCTCATGAGATACATCTTAGAAGCTTCTTCATCTCTTTTTCCCAGGAATCCTTTATGTGCCCAGAGGGGCAGAAGTCAACTGCTTCTCCTTCCTCAACACAACTTTCACCAACAGCAGCTATGACACATATGTGTGTTGTAAGCAAGTCTTCCAGAGGTGAGGGTCCTGAGGCCTTTGTATGACCAATTGAGGGTGGGATTTAAGGGGAAGGGAGTATAGGTTAGTATGAATGGTGAAAAGTAAAGGCATTAGGGACAGGTATAGTGGTGAGAATTAGAAAGGTATAAAGGGATAGCTGACATATATAATCTAGTAAATTTATTTTCTTCTTTCTCTTTCCTCATCAGCCTTTGTGTTTGCTGTAAAATGTGCAGGGAAGGGAGGTGGTGAATTTGAAGAATCATGGTATTGACTGATGGGAATCAATTAAGGGGAAAACTCTTACTATAGGATCAGAGTGAAGGGGAGAGGGAGGCAGCTACCATTATGCCACTTGTTAGCAGGGGTTTGGATTTCAATATCTTGTCTGATGGCAACAAGATAACCCCTGTTTTCCCTTTTCAGCATGGAAGTCATGGCTACCAGTTCTCCCTCCTTCTCTAGCTCTAGTATGGAGTTTAGCCCAGAGATGTTGAGCAATTGCTGCAGATTTTACAACCACACTGCCTGTGTATAGCCTGGATATGGATTACGTTTTCAGAGCTGTTCTTCAGAGGTGAAGACTTCCTACCCTCCAAAACCACTAGGTTCTGCACTTAACCTTCAGTCATCTTCAGAGGGTTAACATTACATGGCATACTTAATATGTCCCATGTTATAGTAAAAGAATGTTGGCTTAGGAGTTGGAAGAGCAGGTCCAGATATATTTTTGAATATTATTGATGATGAACCATTTCTCTCATCTTAGTAGAGAGATAATGGTCAACAGATATACAAGGTGAGGCATATTTTTGCTTAATTGGATAAATGTGTCATTCTGTTTTGTTTGATTATACTTCTTGTGAAAACAAAAAGAAGATATTATGACCATGATATAAAAAAGTAGCAATAAAATAAGGATTTTGAACTAGAGAATTCCTTACAATTCTAACATTCTATTTACTAGGTTCCATCTAGAACTGTTATGTGCAAAGTGGCGCCCATATAGTCCTATAAGTTGTTCCATGACCAAAGATTTGACATAACCAATCAAAGGTTGGGAGATGGGTTGCTTCTCACTCTATCCACCATATTGAGGAGTTTACCTCCAACACAACTCTACCAGCCCTTTTACCCATTATTGGGCAACACTTCCCCACTCTGTCACCTTCTATAGTTGGTTTTGTATGGGATCACAAAAAAAGTCTACATGGTTTCATCAATAACAAGTCATTCTAGATTAACCTGATTTTTTTTTACAAGGTTCCTGGACTGGTAGATCAGCAGGCAGATCAAGTATGACCACTTTTTTACCTAGTTGAGGTATTGAGAAGAAGAGGAATTTCAGGATGGAAGCTTCCTATTTTGTCAGTAAAGTAGGAAGCCAGATCCTTTGGTGAGGGGGGAGGAGAAAGCTAATATAAGACCCAGTTGAGATTAGATAATATAAATTTGTAGTGAACACTGTCACTCTGGTTGGATGATTTTTCCTGGAAGAAATCAGTATATATTAGCAGGAATGGAGAAGAAGAATGGCAAGGATAATCCAGGGTTGGAATCTGGCAAGGTGGCAATAGATTAAAATGTTAGGACAAGGGAGCAAAGGATTTAAGAGTACTTAATAGTATACAGTTGAACTAATTAGCTATAGGGTCAATACTGTAGAGAGAAGTGAAGTTCAGGAAGAATAGTGAGGGGTGAGGGGATTGAAGGTCACAACAGTGATACTTCTGACTCTCCTAAATTTCAACAATCCCATCTCTGCCAATAATTTCCACATCTATCTCTCAAACCTGTGTCTCACTACAACGATAGTCCCAAATTTCCAGTTCAATCTTAAACAATTCATATGGATGTTATCATAAACACAATTTGTCCAAAACTATGTTTATTACTTTCTCACAAAATTGTATCTCTCTTTCAACTCATCTTATTCCATATTATCACCTTTCCACCACTCCCCTAGGTGTAAAATCTTGGAAATGATTCTCTATGATGAATTTTCATTAAATCCTACTGATTCTTCAATATGTCCCTTGGTCTTACCCTCTCTAGCAGCCACCACTACCCTAGTGCATGCCCATCACTTCCTTCTTGTATTGTCATTGTAAGAGAAGATCATCAGATCAATTTGATGATCTCCCTAATAAATCTAACCTTACGGGAGGTAAGTTTTTTTTTTCCTGGAGTCAGACTAGCACTATCCCTGGAGGTTGTGGGCATTTCCGTTTGCATTTTTTGAGACACTACAGACAACTCCTGGTTATTTTTCAGTGACTGGGTCTAATCCAAAGATGACTAATATTCAAGGGACACTCACTGGCAAGTGGAATGCTTCTCTGTGCTAACCTGTAAAAAGAGAGTGACAAACTGCCTTCAACCCTTTGGTTTTTGTCATCTTTTTGCCTTTTCTCCTCATTCTCCCCTTCCTCCTCATTCTCCCCTTCCACACCCCTCAGTAGTCAACAGTGCAAGGGTACAGAAGGACCTGGCAGATACGTTTGTCCACATGGCCTGAGGGGAAAAACTCCTGAGAGTGGCTTTTCCAAGTCCAAGAGATGGCACCAGTCAGGGAAATGATAGAGTTTCTCTTGAAAGACAAGACCAAAGAAGACATATGTTAGCTCACCCAATCAGAAAAGGGTGGTTTGTTAACAATGCCTTTTAGAGTAAGGGTCTTAACTTGGGACCTATGAGTTTTTAAAAATAGTTTGATAACTGCAAGTCAACATAATTGGCATTTAGATGACCCAGAGGGCCTGGAATTAGAAAGTTGAAATCTGGCCTCAGATACTAACTAGTTTTCTGATCCTGGGCAAGTCA
The DNA here is from genome assembly GCF_037893015.1 of Macrotis lagotis. Classification (NCBI taxonomy): domain Eukaryota; kingdom Metazoa; phylum Chordata; class Mammalia; order Peramelemorphia; family Peramelidae; genus Macrotis; species Macrotis lagotis. The sequence continues at coordinate 115,805,953 of NC_133661.1, forward strand.
TTTAACCTCTATCTGTCTCAGTTTCCTCAGGTGTGAAATGAAGATAATAATAGTACCTACCTCCTGGGATTGTTATGAAGATCAAATAAAATATTTGTAAAGTACTACCACAGTTTCTGGACATTATGTATTTATTATCTTGAGTGATTACATAGAAGTTGATTAACCTATTATGTATGGAACTCTATATTTGGAGATTTTTCACCCTATGTAGGAGCAATGAACCAAAGAAAATGGCTTTTGGGGGGACCACTTCTGGCTTCAGACATATCTCCATAAGTGCAGAGTCTTGGGGGGAATCTGGGTTCATATGTTGTATAACAATATCTTTCCAATAGTTTTCCAACCACTTACCTCCATCTTGTATACAAGATAAACATAAATCTTTTAAAAGTTCTGCTTTTAGCCATGTCACTGAAACTACTATCTTTTTTTAAATAGGTATTTTGGGTTTTTTTGCAAGCCAGTGAGGTTAAGTGATTTGTCCAAGGTCACACAACTAGGTAATTATTAAGTGTCTGAGGTTGAATTTGAACTCAGGTCCTCCTGACTCCAGGGCCAGTGCTCTATCCACTGTGCCCCTAGCTGCCTCCGAAACTGCTATCTTACAAAGCTAAGTAGAACTACATATAGTTTAAATAAAATAATTTATCTTTTCTTTATTGAACTCATTTTTTTATTTTGCCATTTCTTTCTGATTATGTCTTTCTATTAGGTTTCAGGGACCCCTTTGGTGCTATGGGTTTGTGTATGTAGTAGTGTTAAGAATGTGTATTTGAGTTTGGTTTTCTTTTTTTTGTCTTACCTCCCTTACACTTAGTTTCATGCAGAAGGGAAGATGGAATCCTCAAGGTTGGTCCTCATACCAGTTTTTACTTTCCTAATTATAATGATACCTTTCATATGTATAGAACTTTATACTTTTCAATAACTTTTGCATATATATCATATTGTTTGATTCCCCCATCATCCAGCAGCAGACAAAGTAGGTATTCATCTCTATTTTATAGATAGGGAGACTGGGACACAGAAAGGTTAATCAACTTGCTCTAAATCACATAGTTAGTAAGTGACATAGCTAGGATAGAAGCTTGATACCCTCTCCAGGTGTTTTTCCCTCTTTGATTGCGCTTTCTACCTTTGTCAAACGTTAGCTTTCATTGGAGGCTAAACAAGGAAGCATGTTATAGATTCAAAAATACCCAATTTTTAGCAAAAGTTTGGACAGGTGTGTTGTTTACTAATAGTGGTACAGATTTTCTAGGATTCCATAGAATTAAAGGCAGTATCATAGGAATTGCCTTGCTGTACCTTTCAAATATCTTTCAAATACTTGAATGTCTAATACCTAATATCAACAGGATGAAGTTGCCATTCCATTAATATGGAGACTTGGGGGGCAACAAGGTGGTGCAGGACCCAGCATGGGCCCTGGAATCAGGAGGACCTGAGTTCAAATCCAGCCTCAGACACTTAATTACCTAGCTGTGTGATCTTGGGCAAGTCACTTAACCCCACTGCCTTGCAAAAACTAAAAAAAAACAAAAAAAATATGGAGACCTGAGATCATGGTATGAGGAAAATAGATTTAGCTTAACTTCTTTACAGATGAACAAACTGAGGCCCAGTGTGGTTAAGTGACTCAACTAAGGTTCCACAGCTAACAAGAGTTTGAGATGAGATTTGAATTTTAAGTTCAGTATTCTCTTCACTGAGGCAGTTATTTCATAAGTAACAGGTAGGATTTGAACCCAAGACCTTCACTCCAAATCTAGTATTCTTTTTTATACCATGCTAGACTAGGAACTCCACTGTAGTTTACAGCCTTCCAGCTTCCCAAGAAGATATTTATGAAAAAAAAATCACCAACAATTACTATAGAACCCTTCCAGCTCACTGACAAAACATTTTGCAGCACACTTCAAATTTTATTCAGCCTCTTTGGGATTATGCAGATATTTAAGTAGCATTGATATATAAAGACACTATACTGAAAAGAACAGTTTCATTATGTAGATCGTATTATAAAGCATTTGCTGCCATGTCAGTGGGTTGCTGTTAGTTCCCTATTCCCAGAAGGTAAGTGGTTTACAGCAGTGACAGTACAATCTGGTGGGTGGAAAGCTTCCCCCCACCCCCACTCTCAGCCTTCTCCCCTCTTCCTCCGCCTCCACCTGAAGCAGCCAGGAGCATTATAATGGAGGTAAGAGATTTGTGGGAACTGGATGAGCAGAGAGTTGCTGTGCCACTGGAGGTGGAGAGAGATGGAGGTAGGAGATTGGGTGGCAGAGGGAGGGGGTGTTATTGCTAGGCAGCCAGTTCCATCTGTTGCCTTGGTGACAGAGGAAGGAGGTGATGCTAATTGTTTGTAAGCACAAGTGGTGGGCTCTCAGCTTTTTATTATCACCATCCAAGAAGTAAGCCGTCTCCTTCTCCTCCCACTGCTGCCACCTTGAGTCATTATGATGTCCCAGTCATTAATTTCCTGCAGGAGCATAGGGTCCACTGTGCACACTTCAATTTGTCATACCTTACAGTTATCTCTTCTACCCAACAGTGGCATACACACCCTCCCCCCCCACCTTTTTTCTTCTATTCCAGATATAGCTCAGGTTTTCATGACAGAATAGTGAGGGGATTAGAACAGCAGGTGGTAGTGAGAATTGGGTGAATCATCCCAACTCCATTTTGTGACTTTATTCTGGAGCTAGCTCAGCTCCCTTTCTATTCAGTAATGGGTCTAATCCACTTTCTGTCTTGTGAGAAAATGTTATTCATTTGTGGGAATTCTGAGAAAACTTCATTACATTGTTGAAATATAGTCCTATATGGTTGGACAACTGGAACACCTCTACTTGCTGTCTGGAGACCCTTAACTAAAGGATTTAGATTCTGTTGAATAGAAACCCAATTAGAAACAAGGATTGAGGCAGGGAGTTTTCTCACAGTTGTACATATCAATTAATCCATATGCTTTATCTGAAAACTGGTTCCATACTGATCAATCAGTTATTGTTTCCATGTTCCTTTAACTGACTCTTGAATATAGGGGAGTAGATATTTAATAAATGTTTAATGAATTGAAGGCTTTGATATATAATTAAGTAACCTGATTTGGATTAATAATGTAACTATAATAATGTCTGTCCTTCATTTTCAAAGACTTTAGATTACTTAATTTTTAATCCTGATTAATTGCTTTCTTTTAATTGGTATTATTATTTGATTGTTTTATTGCATAAAAAATCTGTCTCCCTGTATTTGAGATCTGGTGCCAAAGTTGATTTGTTCTGATTTATTATGCAATTGGCATGCATTACTTAATAAATCAACATGCCAAGAAATTTGAATTCTGGTTTCCTCAGTCATTTCATCTTTTTGCTTGCCACAATAAAAGAAAGAGATTGGAGATCTGGAATTACTGGTATTTACTCTTAAATATAATGGATTTTCTTCTCTATCTTAATCAAAATAAATTCTTAGGAAGAGATGAGAATATAACTTTATTCATCTTTCTTCTTAGAAATGAATTTTTCCCCGATTCCCTATTTCTGTTAATTTATCTAGTAATCAAAGCTCAAAAGTTTGGAGTCATATTTCACTCATCTCATTTTCCTCTTTTCCCTTCTTCAGATAATCAATCTCCAAGATCTGTTGATTCTGTCTTTACAACTTCCCTTGCATCTGACTCTTCCTTTTAGTTCCCATGGCTACCTCCCTAGTTCTGTCCTTTGTGGACCCTTGACTGTGACAGTATAAAAGCCTCCAAAATGACTTATGAGATGATGATTTAGGACTGAAAGGGATCTTAGATATCCTTAAATGCAGGTTGTTTGTAGCATGGCAGTCTGATAAAGCCTATGGGTCCCTTTTCAGAATAAATTTTTAAATTCAACAAATAAAATATATAGGATACAAAAGAAACCAATTGTATTTAAATAGTTACAACCCCTCCCCCCAAGTTCATGGATCTCAGATTAAGAACCTCTGTTCTGGTGAATAGAGTCTAGTCTAAATTACTCATTTTACATATTGGCAAATGAAGTTTAGAATGAATTGTATTGTTCCAAGTCACAAATGTAATAAAGTATCAATCAGCATTCAAAGCCATCAATTCAATTCATTAAACATTTATTAAATGTCTATTTCATGCTAGGTATTGGCTTAAGTCCTTTGATTCCAAATCTAGTATTCTATTGCATTATATTTTTGTTTTGTTTTTTATTCTGTGCTTCAGAAAGTCTACCCATACTGCAAGGACCAACTCAAACTTCCTCCCATCTACAAAGCCTTCCCTTATTCCTCTAGCTGAAAGTCAGTAATCCACCTGAGCCAGGTGAACTATATACCTGGGCATTGAAAAAAATGAGGAGACGTTATTGCTTAGCCATATCAGTGGTCTGTGATTGTGTATATAGTAGGAACAGTATCTTAACTCTGCTCCTAAGCAAGGTAGACAAGTTTTTCCTTAAAAGGCATTGAAACCATTTTTGAGTCTTGATTGACTCTAGGGACTTAAAGACTTCAGCTGTTAGCAACACAAAATATCAAGGAAGAACTCCAATCTTTCTCTATTGCTTGACTGCCAAAAAACACCTGGAAACTCTAATGAAGGAGCTTTGATCACTTGAATCAGCATGAGATTTTCCTCAGTGTATATCCATGTTGAATAACCTTATCCTGCTATGGCTAAGTGTGTCTCCTTTCGTTAACTATTTTTTTGGTCTCTCATTTTGTTCCAATATTGAACATAGACCCTGCCCAGAACAATGAAGAATAGAAGAAGTTCCACAGAATTGGAGGACAAATGTTATCCCAATTTTCAAACACAGGAAGGGAATAGAGCTTGAAAGCTATAGGCTGGCAAGCTTGACTTCAATTCCTGGTCAAAATAAAAAAAAACATATTATTAAATAGATTAAATAGGTTAGTGTATGTATTGAAGAAGAACCAGTAATCACAAAGTGCCAGCATGGTTTCATCAAAGGTAGTTCATGGCAAACTAACCTTAATTCCTTTTGGGGGGGTTGGATTACTGAACTGGTGAATTAGAAGAATGCTTTCAAATTAGTATAAGGGAAGGAAGAAAGGGAAAGGTAGATTTAACAAAATTGTACGGTTACCATTTTATATTTTCCTTCCAAGCAACTGGAGCAAAACATTCCGTGGTGCTGCTGCAGTGGGATTATATGTGTTGGGACTGCTCTTTGAAGTCTGTAGTGGGGTAACAAAGAGACTTGGAACACTACAGACTTAGAATAGACAGGAATGAGCAGAATGGAATGAGATGATAGGACTGGCTCCACTTTGAATTTCCTGAGATCATGTGGGAGGTGATGACAACCTTTAATTCCCTCCAACTCCTTTTGTTTTTCCAGTGTTTGAAAAGAAACTCAATGAGTTCCCAAACTGACAATTCCTTCTCTTTAATTTTTACCCCCTTTTCCAATTTTTCATCTAGGAGAAGTGAGTGTGTAATGTGTGTGTGTATATGAATGCTTCTTTTTTCTTTGTTATATTGATTTGTTTTGTTTTTTACATGACAAAAATTTATAGATTATCCTAACTCCTCTAGAGATCTTTTCTTCTCATTTTTTTCTTATTGAAATTTTATTTTTCCAATTACATACAATGGTAGTTTTTCAACATTTATCCATTTGCAAATTTGTGAATTCCACATTTTTCTACCACCTTCCCCATGGTGGCAAACAGTCTGGTAAAAGTTGTACTTGTACATTTATGTTTAACAGATTTACATATTAGCCATGCTGTGAAAGAAGAATTAGAACAAAGGGGAAAGAAAAAACCATGAGAAAGAAAAAACATAAAAGAAGTTTTAAAAAAGTGAACATAGTATGCTTTGATATGCGTTCAAGAAGCCATAGTTGTTTTTTTCCCCCCTGCATATGGATGGCATTGTCCATGGCAGGTTAGAGGTCTTTCTAACAAACTAAAATAATTAAACAAAGATAATAGTGTTATATGAAACTGTGTACCACATTCCATATCCCTAGTACTCCATCACCTCTTTAAAAAAATTGTTTTTGTATTTAACAAATCTATTTTCTCTTCTTCCCATCACCTACTTCATTGGGGGAAAAAAGAGAAAATAGAAACAAATTTCTTATAATAAATATGTAATGTCAAGCAAAACAAATTCTCTTATTGTCTATATATATATATATATATATATATATATATATTCATGCCTTATGCTGCTGCTCCTTGAATCTATCATCTTTGTCAAAAATGGATTCTATATTTTTGTCATTGGTGAATTGAAATAATGAATGGTCATTACATTGATCACAGTTCTTATAGTATCTATATATGCTCAAGAGTATAGTACTCTTATAGTACTCAAAGTTCTTTGTCTTTACAGGGTTGCTGTTATTGTATAAATTGTGCTCCTGGTTCTACTCATTCAATTTATCCATTTATAAAGTCTACAAAATTGTTTGTTTTTGAAATGTTGATAATAGAGTATAAATTGTTCTGATTCTCATTTCACTATTCTTTGGTTCATTTAAGCCTGCCCAACTCTCTTTGAAATCATCTATTTTCTTATTTCTTACAGTATAATACTACTGTTCCATCATATTCATATACTACAAATTATTTATCTATTCCTCAATTGATGGGCATTCCTTTAGTTATCTTTTTTTTTGCTACCACAAAAAGAAATGCCATAAATATATTCATACATAAAAGGATCTCTTCCTATTTCTTTGGGCATACTCTTTTGGGTTATGAGGCTAGTAGTCAGAGTAAAAGGTATGCCCTATTTAGTAACTTTTGGCATTTACTGTAATTCCAAATTGCTTTCCAAAATGATTGTACCACAGGTCCACTAACAATGCATTTAAGTGCCTGTTTTACATTTATAATTTTCCTTTTTTGGTCATTTTTGCCAATTTGATGAGTATGAGGAAGAACCTCAGAATTACTTAATTTGATTTTTCTAATTGGTAAAGATTTGGAACATTTTTTTTCCATGTGACTTTAGCTAACTTGGGTTTCTTTCCTTGAGAAATGCTTGTTTATATCTTTTGACCATTTATCAATTGGAGAAGGGTACTTATTCTTCTGAATTTGAATCACTGCCATATGTGTACATATCCATCTATCTGTTTATCTATCTAACTATATCTATGTTGGAAATGAGATTTTTATCAGAGAAAATTACTGCAAAGATTTTTTCCCAGTTGTTTCCATTTTAATCTTAGCTTTATTTTATGTTTATGCAAAATCTTTTAAATTTTATGTAATCAAAATTATATATTTGTCTTCTGTGATCTTTATTACTTATTTGATCATGAACATATTTTTTCTATCAATAGATCTGATAGGTAATCTCTTCCATGTTTCTCTAATTTGTTTATGATGTGACTTTTTTTTAGGGTTTTTTTTTTTTTGCAAGGCAAATAGGGTTAAGTGGCTTGCCCAAGGCCACACAGCTAGGTAATTATTAAGTGACTGAGGCAGGATTTGAACTCAGGTACTCCTGACTCCAGGATTGGTACTCTATCCACTGCGTCACCTAGCCACCCCTATGATGTGATATTTTATAGCTAGGACACATCCCACACTTAGGACTTACCTTGGTATAAGCTGAAGTGTTGGTTAAAATCTACTTTCTTCTATGTTGTTGTTGTTCAGCAATTTGCAGTTCTATCTGACTCTTTGTGACCCTTTTTGGGATTTTTGGGGGAGCAAAGATTTGGAATAGTTTGCCATTTGCTTTTCCAGTTCATTTTACAGATGAGGAAATTGAGATAAATGGGGTTAGGTGATTTGCTCCAGGTCTAAGGCCCTATTTGAACTCAAGAAGATGAGTCTTCCTTACTCCAGGCACAGTGATCTATCCAATACACCACAATCACCTCAAAATTCTTCTGTAGAGATGTCTAATTTTCCCAGCAATTTTTGTTTGGTGTCTTTGTGTTTACTGAATACCAGGACAATAGATATATTTCTTCTACTTTGAGTATCAATTCTGTCCCACTTATTAACTTCTATTTTTTTTTTTAACCAGTACCACCTTGTTGAGGATTACTGCTTTGTTGAGTGAGTTTCAAGACCACTATGTGGTGCAGTGGCTGGAATATTGAATCTGGAGTCATGAAGATCTGAGTTCAAATGTGACCTCTCTCAGATACTTCCTAGTTGTGTGGCCTTGGACAAGTCACTTAACCTTGTTTGCCTCAGTTTCTGGTAAAATGAACTAGTGAAGGAAATGGCAAGCCACTCCAGTATCTTTGCCAAAAAAAATCACAAATGGGGATCACAAAGAGCTGGACACTATTGAACAACAGTAGAATTTCAGAATTGATACCACCAGGTAACTTTCTTCCTATTTCCCTTGGGATATTTAATTTATTTTTCTTCCATATTAATTTTATTATTATTAATTTATTATTATTATATAATATTATATATTATTAATAATATATTATTGTTTTTAATATTATTAAAGTAATCCATTCTTTGATTGGTATGTCACTGAGTAAATTAATTTAGGTAGTATTATCATTTTTATTATATTGACTCATCCTATCCATGAGAAATTAATATTTTTCTAATTATTTAAGTTTATCTTTATTTCTATAAATAGTGGTTTATAGTTGTATTTATAGTGTTGTTATATGTATCTTGGGAGGTGATTTTTTTCATTCTTTTTTTTTTAAAGTTTTTGCAAGGCAATGGAGTTAAGTGGTTTGCACAAGGCCACACAGCTGGGTCATTATTAAGTGTCTGCAGTTGGATTTGAATTCAGGTACTCCTGACTCTAGGGCTGGTGCTCTATCCACTGTGCCACCTGGCTGCCCATTGGGAGGTGATTTCTAAGTATTTTGTATATTCTGTACTTATTTGAAAAGGAATTTCTCTTTCTACTGGGTTTTATTAATATTATGTAGAAATACTGAAGATCTGCTTGCATTTATTTTATATCCTGCAAGTTTGTTGAAATTGTTTCAACTTTTTGGTGGACTCAAACTATCTGAATTCTTCTTTCCAGTTTTGTTTTGCTCAGCTACTATTTTATAGTTACCGTTCTGTGTTTTAGTAAAATTATATGACCATTAAATTGTAAATCTTTTAAATCTTATGACTTAAATTGGTTGGTTGTGTGTGGGAGACCCTATTAAGGAATTCTCTCAATTGAGAGGAATGAGGTTTGGGAAAGGTATAACCGTTATTGGGGAGTTTAGTCACTGTTGGTCAAAGATAGGAAGTCAAACTGAAAGTAAAGAAATTTATTAGCCTGCTAACAAGGCTTTTCTTGTGGAAAAGCAACTTCAACTTTCTTGGATTCAGGTTTGTTTTTTATAACCCAGACCCAATTAGAACATGAAGGCAATAATCAGCATTCCAATGCAACTTAGGAGAGATAAGGAAAGCATTTCATAGAAGAGAGAGAGAGAGGGGGGTAGAGAAAGAGGAGGTTCAGCCAAAGGAGAAATAGGGTGTATTTGGAAGGCAACAGGCAGGATTTATTATTGCAATAAGAAAACATTATCTGATTAAGGGCAGGAAGGGCAGGATTAAGTGGAAGAACAAGAGGACCAAATACTTTTATTATTCTGAAACAAGTCCATTAGACAAAATTACAGGCAGGGTCTCTTGTTATAATAGTGGATAAGACCTTGAAGAGAGCTTATTAGATTTTATTTCTACTTCAACAAAAGTTGAGGACTTTCTAATATTAGATCACAAGGTGGTTCAGTGATTAGTCCATTAAGATTTGCAAAATAATTGTTTCCTATTCCCTCTCCCCCAACCTCAAAATCAAAGATGGGGGCTGGAAAGAAGTCATGAGTTGCCTATTTTTTGGTAATTTCTGAACATGTATTCTCAGTCATACACTTAGATTTAAATAAAATCTGAGGGCATCTTCAGCTCCTGATTAAAGATGGTGCAGGCTAATAGGAACAGGGAGTAGGTTACTAGCTTGTAGGCTGAGTAACAAACCATCTGGTGAGCAGGGAGGGAAACTACAGCTGTTGGGAAAATCTGCTTGGAAACTGGACTCCTCTGACATAACCAACGGATCCGTGGTTAGTGTGTAGCATCACCTGGTGGCCAAAGTGTGTACTACATGGACAGCTGTTTATGGGACCATATCAGGGCCAAGTGTGTGTGTGTGGAAATAGTGCCTGCAGCCCTTCCTGATATATCCCTAGAATAGACCACCCATATCTGTCCCTCTAGTCCAGAATTCTAGTCTTTTAACCAAAGAAAGGAAATTTCTTGGGAAGCACCAGTTTGGGAAGCTGCTTCATGGTAAATCCCAAGTTTCAGAGTTCCTGAGTTTGAGAACTTGAGAACCTGTCTCCAAGAAGCAAAAAATGTCCTCAAAAATGTGCTTCTCAGAGAGGGAGGAGGTTCCTCAACAGAGTATTGCCCCAAGTTGTTTAGACCATACATGAGAAAAATTGAGAACTAAGGAAAAAAACATTGAATATAAGTAAATACTATACATTTTGAATGATTATGTTCCTAAAAAGAAATTAATAATTATATTGGATATATTTGCTGTTTCATGGGGGGTTCCTACTTGGCACTCCTGTTCTAAGCCAGAAAAATAGAACAATTTCAAGCGTCCATAAGTCAGGGGAAAAAAATCTGATCTTTCATTATTATTCTCTCCATACTGGTAATGTGGGGGATGAGGAAAGGGAAGAGGAAGAGAGTTCCAGTTCCCCAGTCCACAAACTCTACTACTGTTCCCACAGCATATTGCCCATGTAGAGGAAGGACCCCCATGGCAAGTCTTTCAGTAAAAAAAAAAAAGCAAGCTTTCAGTCTCTGTGCTAACTGACCCTTTATCCCACATATTAGACAACTCCCAAAATAGACCACTATTACTACATTCACATGCCGGGTCACATCAATTGGAACCTTAAGCTCTGTATCCAATGACCTTCTGAACTGATACTGAATTAAGTGAGTAGAACCAGGAGAACATTGTACATGTTAACAGCAACATTGTGAGATGATCAACTATGTTGGACACAGCTCCTCTCAGCAGTTCAGTGATCAAGGACAACCCTGAGAAACCTGTTAAAGAAAAAGCCATCCATATTCAGAGGAAAAACCTATGGTTTCAGGATACAGAACAAAGCATACTATGTTCACTTTTTTAAACCTCTTGAACTTGGAAAGCTAGAATATTGGTGATGCCCTTAACAGAAATAGAAAAGTCAGGAAGAGGGGGGTGTTTTTCCACCTTCACTGTGTTCTGTTTGAAATGCTGATGGATCATCTAGGTAGAGTAGCCCAATCAACAGTTAGAATTGAACACTAGACCCTATGAAAGAGGTCAGGCTAAAATCATCTGTTTAGATATAATTATTGAAGTTAAATGGTTAGGTAAAATGTCTTCAGTCAAATATAGAGAGGGAAGTGAAGAGGACAAAAGGCAGATCCTTATGGGTGAAGAAGTTGAGGAGGTTGGGACTGCAGGTGGTTGGTTATCTTGTGACTCAATTCTGGAGCTAGTTCATTTTCCTTTCTATTTAATCAAGGGTCTAGTCCTACTTCTGTCTTGTAAAAAAAATTTATTCAATTATGGAAACTGCTACTTTATTGTACTATTTTAACCTAAGCCTGCTGCTTAAAGATCCTAAATAAGGGTCTATGTTGAGCTGACCAGAAACTCAGATTCAAAGATTGATACAAGGAATTTTCTCACAACTGTATATCTCAAGTATTCCATATATCTTATCTGAAAACTGGCCCCATACTGATCAATCAATTATTGTTTCTATGTTCCTTTGGTTGTTTAAAGACACTTTTTTTTAATTCAGGGAATTGCACCTATTCATTCTCCCCTCCCAACTTGGAAAGCCCCTAATTTTGCTTCCAGTTAGAGATTGAATTATCTAATATTAAATTTTTCCTTTTAATTAATTGGTCTAATTTGAGTAATTATTTTTAAATGTATAAAAGTTTGTTTTTCCCCTATATTCAGGATCCAGGCCAAAGAAGAGGTAATTGTCAATGCATTATTTAATAAATTGATATGCTTAGAAAATCAAATTTTTATTTCCTCAGTCATTTCATAGTTCTTACTTGGTATCCTGATATTTTCTACTTCAAAACCCATTCTAAAACAGTCAGTGACATTCTGTACTATCTACCCTCCAGGTCAAAGTTGAGGGCCCTCAGAGTTTAAGGAATATTGAAAGAGTCTTTCATTTTCCATTGAAAGAGAATGACAGGGGTGGCTAGGTGGTGCAGTGGATAGAACGCTGGCCCTGGAGTCAGGAGTACCTGAGTTCAAATCCAGCCTCAGACACTTAATAATTACCTAGCTGTGTGGCCTTGGGCAAGCCACTTAACCTCATTTGCCTTGCAAAAAACCTAAAGGGAAAAAAAGAGAGAATGACAAAAATATTTGGGATCAAGGTTAGGAAGTGGTGGGAGGAACTCTTTCTATGGTATTTACCCTTGGTAAAATTCATTCTACCCTACATTTAGAGCTTTGCTGTTGTTCAGTCCAATGGACTGCCATTGGATGCCATTGCTGTCCATTTCCCCCCAATTCTTTCTCCATTGTAATAAGGCATACAGAAAGTAAACGACTTTCCAGGGTCACAGAGCTAGTGAGTAGTCAGATTTGAACTCAAATTTTCCTGACTCATTGAACCATTTAGCTGCCTCCTACATTTAGAGCAATCTCCTACTAATGTTTTGGCTAAAACCTTTTTTTTCTTTTTCCAGAACTGATATCTCTATTGGAAGAGAAACAAACATTATCAAAACATAAGGGGAAAGGAGGAGACTGACTGTCTGCTTTCAATGAATCTTTTCTTAGGAAATTCCCTTGAGTCAAATATTTCCAATAATGTCTAATTCACTTTTGAGAGGATGCTATTACTGAGTAATCAGTCGAAATAAGTCAGTTTTGTTGACTGCCTAAAGGTTTGGGTGATGGCAGAGAGAAAAGTAAGGAGAAGAATGGAACCAAATACTGTAAAGTTTCTTATTCAATAAGATCCCTTGAGCAAGGAATAAAAGACTTTCAGTTACTTTAAGATACAACTTTCTACCAGTAATGGTCATTCTCTACAGTTATTTCCAGCTGCTACTGCAATTTTTGTTGGTCTTTTGCAGATGCCACAAAATGTGTGTATGTGTGTGTGTGTGTGTGTGTGTGTGTGTGTGTGTGTGTGTGTGTAAACCCTTTTTAATTTTTTTCTAAAAGACTTGACCATGGGAGGAGAGGGGCATTGTCTGCTGATACCAGGCAGTTTGCTTTCCAATATTCCTTAAATTCTTAAACCTCAACCTTGACCTAGAGAATGGACCATCCAGAGTGACCCTGACTCTGACTTTAGAAAGGGCTTTTAGGAAAAAGCCGGATGCCAAGCAAGCTGAGACAAGGAGCAAGCAGAGGCCATTGGGGACAAGAGTCACAGATAGAAAGCCATAGAAAGCAGGTTATGGAGGTCTAGCAAGCTCAGTTGGTTGTGATGAGTTCTGAGCTTTGATCAAAGGTATAGGTAGGATCTATGTCCTGGAAGAAATCTGTATAATCTAGTAGAGTTGGACTACTGAGATACAATGACATTCTCTTCCTTTCACCTTTTCTTTTTCTAAAGAAAGTTGAAAAGAACCTGCTCAACTTAGTTCTAAATGTTTCCTTACTCTCCCAGCCCTAGCTGGTCAGTTGCCCATTATGTGATAAAACTGTAAATCTCGGGGTGGCTAGGTGGCGTAGTGGATAAAACACCGGCCCTGGAGTCAGGAGTACCTGGGTTCAAATCCAGTCTCAGACACTTAATAATTACCTAGCTGTGTGGCCTTGGGCAAGCCACTTAACCCCGTTTGCCTTGCAAAAACCTAAAAAAAAAAACAACACCTGTAAATCTATAGAAATTGTAAGTTTTGTGTTGATTCCTCTTTAATGCTTACCAATATAAAACCTGTGTGAATTGGAGGGGATGGGGGTGGTGGTAGATGGGACAGATTTCCAACTGTGGAAATAGGAGATATCTTTCCTAATTGAATTGCGGAGGTCTGAGTGGGGCAGCTAGGTGGCACAGTGGCTAAAGCACTGGGTCTGAAATCAAGAAGACATCTCTTAACCCTGTTTCCTCAGTCACTTAGCCCTGTTTACCTCAGTTTTTCATTTGTTAAATGAGCTAGAGAAGGAAATGGCAAACCATTCCAGTATCTTTGCCAAGAAAACTCCAAATGGAATCATGAAGAGTTGGATACAATTAAAATGACTGAACAAAGCAGAGGTGGAGGTGAGGGGGTTGGGGAAGTTGGGCAGTCCTTGTGGGGAAAGGGCTGTGTAGGTAGGTCCAATTAGACTTTCTTACTGACAAAGAACTTGAGACCAGTACATTCTTGATTAGAGCTGAGCCCTGCCCTCCTTCAAAAACAATAATGAAAACTACAGCAAAAAATTATGGAACCAAGGGAGAGAATATAGCTAGGTGGTTGGATTGGAGGACATTCCAGGATACATACATAGAACTCAACTTGCTCTGGCCACTTCTGGTGAGACTTGTGTTTTGGCCTCTTGCTAAGAATATGCATTAATAGAGGTTCCTGACTGGTCCTTTGGTCTTTGTGATGGGGAAGGGGAGGATTGTGCCAAATAGAATTGGCTATTGAGTCATACAGTAGATTAATATACAGAATAGTCACGCTGTGTTCTCATTCTCTCTCTCTCTCTCTCTCTCTCTCTCTCTCTCTCTCTCTCTCTCTCCAGCATATTAGACTCTGAGCACTCCCACAGACTTCCAGAGAAAGGAGAAGAGAATAGCTACCCTTTGGTAGCTGTGATAGCTGTTCATTCATAGCACCAAGAACATGTATTTGACCAGACCAGATCTGAAGTTCCTAGCTTCTACTTTTGCTTTAGATTTCTTTTCTTGAGCACAATGAGTGAACAGCAAGTTAGAGATGGAGGTTCCTAACCTGTGTTTCTCCATAGGTCCAAGTGTTAGTTAGCTAGCTGGAAGTGATCTCCAAAACGACTTCTTGGAGAAGAGAATGACCACTATCAGGAGGAATACACTATAGATGAAAGATTATGAAAGCCCAAGTCAGAACCTGTTTACCAGAAGATAATAACCTTGTGTTAGTTGCTCAATCAGTATACATACAAGGCAAAAATGAAGGGTTTGTTCAGCAGGCCCTCCATGTTTTAAGGGCAGTGGAGAAGAAAATGATAGGTGACCTTCCGAGGATGGGGGAGAGGGATCGAATTAAAATGATTGAGAACAGAAAGCTTCTGAAGGTTCTTGATCAGGGAAGATAGGATAAAGAATGTTTGCGAAAGTTAGCTATAGAAATGGTATGTCTAGGGGGAGGCTAGGTGGCGCAGTGGATAAAGCACCGGCCCTGGAGTCAGGAGTACCTGGGTTCAAATATGGTCTCAGACACTTAATAATTACCTAGCTATGTGGCCTTGGGCAAGCCACTTAACCCCATTTGCCTTGCAAAAACCTAAAAAAAAAAAGAAATAGTATGTCTGATATCTCCTCTGTTTTTCCATTAAAGTTGATAAGAACAGAAATGTAATCTGTGGCTAATTAGATTCAATAAACATTTTCAAAAAGAACCTACTGTATTATAAGGAACTAGTGATACAAAGTCACAAAAAGAATAGAACTCCTTCAGCTTTCCAATTAATTTGAGGATTTTACAAAGACTGAGCTTTAGGAAATATCTGAAAGTCACCTTCCCATAGAGCATGGGTAGTTCCCTTGGCACCTTGTGGAGAGGACATCATATCTTCCTGATTTGTTTTCACTGACTGGGGTTTCCCCAAGGTTATTGTCTAGCTCAAACTCAGACTCAGTAGGATAGAAGAGTAATACATTGATCTTGGCTTCTTGACAAATAAAAGGTTTGACACTTCATTCATGTTCCTAATCTCAATTTACTACACTAGAGACTTCAGGGAATTTTCCCTTAATTAAGATCTGAAACTCAGTTATAAAGTTGGGGGGTTAGACCTTTTAGAGAATGAAGGTACTTTCCTTAGCAGCATTACCTCTTGAAGGAAGAAGAAAACCACCCATATGACCCCTTGTGGCTTAAAGAACAAGAAGGAGATGACATATAAGGCCAAAAGGAACCCTAGACCTTTCCAGTATCATCCTCCTATTATTATAAGTGACTCAGATGGGATAGAGGTAAAGGAAAGGGTATTACTTCTTTGAAGTAATAATTACCCCAAAATATGACTGTCTTCTGAGCAGAATTTGTAATTTGAATACTGTATATGTTTTCTTCTATTTTTAGGCTCCTATGAGTCTTTTGATTAGTCTGCATTTTCTGTGGGCTGAAATAAAATGTTTGATTTTCATTTATTATCTTGTATGCTTCTATGGAAGCTGAAGAGCACTTTTACCTAAGTTTAAGGATAGCCAGATTCAGGCTGTATTAGGAGTTTAGTCCTGGAGTAAACTCCAGGTGGGATTCATGAACCAAAAAGAGTGAAAATAACTATCTTGGGTTAGTCCCTAGTATTGGACCCTTGGTATATCTGAACCCAGTTAGAAGGGAGGTCAGGGCCAGAGAAAACTAAAACAGTCCCTGTCCTCAAGAAACTTACTATAGATTGGTATGTAAAGGTGTGGAGTGACCATAGATAGAATTCAAACCTTGAAAACAGTGTCTAACTCTGTGTAACCCTGTTGGCAATTTCTTGGCAAAGATATTGGAGTGGTTTGTCATTTCCTTTTCCAGCTCATTTTACAGATGAAGAAATTGTGTGCTCAGGGTCACACTGCTAGTAAGCGTCTGAAGTCACATTTGAACTCAGGTCTTTGTGACTCAACTTAGTGCTCCATCCACTGTACCACCTGGCTGTCCTAAACAGTTCTTAAAGATCACTTTTCTTTTCTGGGGCTCAGTTTCCTCCTGTCTTTAGGTGTCCTTTTAGTTCTAAAGTTATGATTTGTGATTATGTTTCTCTGGCAAAAACGTATCAAATAATAGCATATCTTTAAAAGCTGACACAGACAAATTGGGGAAATGTGACATTTCACAAACATTTAGCAATTTGACATTGATTGATAAGTTTTAAACTATTTTTTAACAAAATTATTCTTGGTCTAATTTGTATTAAAAAGGCACAGAAAATCAACAAAGCATTTATAATGATGGAAATTTGAAAATGAAATAAGACAACTGAACATTGTATGATACTCCATGACAGCAGGGAACAAGTCTTAATGACTTTTACATTGCTTTCAGTGCACTACACATAGTAGGCACTTCACACATTTCTGTTGAATTAAGTGAACTGAATGGATAAAATTAGTCTTTATATATCAGCTTTAATGCAGGGTCTTTCCTGGAGCTTCCTCCCACAAAGTGGTGCTAACAACATAGTAGAGCAGCAATTAGCCAACTTCTTAGCTTCAGGGCTCCTTTACACCCTTAAAAATTATTGAAGACACTAAAGAGTTTTTGTTTATATGAGTTATAACTATTTAGCCCATTAGAAATTTAAATGAATAAATGTTTAAAATATTTACTTATTTATTTAAAAATAACAATAATAAACCCATTACATATGAACATAAATGACATTTTTATGAAAAATAATTACATTTTCCAAAACAAAAAATTTAGTGAACAGTGTGGGATTGTTTTTCATCTTTCTTCAAATCTCTTTGATGTCTGACATAATAGAATACAGCTGGATTCTCATATCTGCTTCTGCATTCAATTTGTTGCAATATGTTGTTTTGGTTGCAGTAAATGAAGAAAATTTGGCCTTACACAGACATGTAGTTGGAAAAGGAAGGATTATTTCAACAGGCAAACAATACCTCAGTATTATAAAAATAATTTTTATCTTGTGGATCCCTTGAAAGAGTCTTGGAAATCACCAACCACATTTTGAGAGCCATTGCTATAAAGCATCAGGGTCAAATAGAAAACCACAAATTAACGTATGTATTATAATTTTACTTTTTTATTAAATATTTCCCATTTAATCTGGTTTGGTGGGAATTATGTTGGTTTCATGAGTTTGACACCCCTGCTATAAAGCATTTCACCAGAAGTTTCATACAATCCTGTAAGAAGACTAGCCTTCTCAGACTTGTGGTATTCTTTTAACTGTTCGTTGACTTATCATCTGCCACCTTGATCCAGAATTATCATAGATAGCATAGCTGATGGTAGGATAGTTGGAGAGGGCTGCAACTGGAGTCAGTTGGAGATTCTGATCATGCATTAGTAGCATAGAAAATGCAGAGCATGCATTTTGTTTGATAATTACAAAAAACCATAACAAAACTAAATTTGACTTGGTAGAACAAAAAGCAGCCATAAAAGGCTCTCTTTCAATAAGGAGTCTCTCCTGCATACATTGCCATATTATAAGATTCCTTGATAAGTAAACCAGAAGTAACCTTGTTCTGTTACCCTCTGATAATTACATTAAGTAATCCATGAAATAAGAAACTGAAGATATTTGTCATGGATATCCATAACCTCCTAGGAAGGGGTCCCAAAGAAGAAAGATTCTGTATAGATGATGAAGTTTTCCCTATTTGTGGATGAACTTGTACTGACTATATCAAGCTCCAGAATATTATAGGGCCCCTTGAAGGAGACTACTTGTACAGATATCCTAATTACTGATACTGAAAAAATCAAATGGTAGAGTTTCTTCTCTATTTCAGTGGTAAACAGCTCAAATAGAAATTCTTCAGGGCTTCATATTGACTTAGAACACTTCAAATGAACATTTTCTATGTTGTACTGTATTATTATTTATTTTGTTAAACATTTCCTGACTATATTTTAATCTGATTCAGTTTTTCGGGCCACTAAGTTTGATACCATTAAACCAATGGTCTCCAAACTTTTTAATCATATACCTCAAACAGGAAAAAATATTTGATCATGTGTCCTAATACTTTTCTATTTGAAAAAGATCCTCACAAATAAATATAGATCTAAAAGGAAAAAGTGAAGCTTTGACTAAACTTAATAAATGTTACTTATATTCAAGAACATTTGACAATTAAACAAAGGTATTCATTGAAATTTCAGCTAGTAAATTACCTTTTTTTGGAAGGGGGGATGTCTGTCAGTTGTTTTTGCAAAATAAATGAAATGTATTACATTATTTTATCACTTTAACAAAAGGATTCAAAATCTATTCAAACTCTCCATTTGGAAGATTTTAAAAACAATTAGAAAATTCTGTTTCTAAGTTTTTAAAGTGTTCAGAGACGAGAGAGTTTTTATAAGTAACACATTGTTTTCAGCAGTAAAATCATTTAATAATGGAAATATTTCCAAACATCTGTTTTCAAAATGCTCTTTCCATCATGAGTTTCTTTCTCACTCATCTTTAAAGCATCACTATCACCTTGAAGACACAGACTATTTATTTTTTTTTCCAGAAATATCTGCTAAGAAGCATACTCCTGGCAGTTACTTGTTATCCCAGAAAAGGTCAGCAAAAGTGGAAGAAATCGTTAACTTCTATTTAAGTCTGACAACTTTTTAAAGTATTTTGCAAGAGATAACCAGGGAGCATCTGTATGGGACAAGAGATTTTTGTGGTCACTTCCTGTCTGACTTTTTGTCAGATGTGATTAACTCATCATTGTTTTTACCTCATAATGTGACTGATGAAGAGCATGTAGACTCTTGAGTGCTGCCATTTTCTTATTCCCTTGGGTTCATGTTACTAGTATTATTTTCAATCCGTAGAATTTTTAAAAATTAATTTGCCCATTTTATTAGGATTCCTTTAGTCAAAACCAGATGATGTAATGATAATATAATGATGATATAAAAACAGATGACATGATCTATACATTCATTTAATTAGATACATGCACACATGAAAGTGAAAGAATGTTGGATGTGGTGGTCAATGCTTGTAATCCTCAGCTAGTCTGAGGCAGGTGAGCATCCTGACCTTGTGGATTCTGAACTTCAGTGTATTAACCCCAATCAGATGTCCACACTAAGTCAGACATCAATAAACCTGTGAGGGTTGGTGGCCTGAGGAGGCACCAAACTGGACGAACTTGGAAACTGAGCAAGTCAGAGTTCCTGTGCTAATTTGTTGTAAGATAGAGCCTATGTATGACCACTACATATCTAGCCTGGGAGAAATAGGGAGACCCAGTCTTAAAAAAATTAAGGAAGGAAGCAGTACAAAGAGAATAAATGAGTGAGGGTATATTACTAAGCCTTCTCATTGTACAATTCCCTCCCCCCAAGGTACAAGGATGTGAGATGTAACCATTTGGTATACAGATCAAATGAAGGCATCAGTGTTTATCATTTTTACCAGTTTAGTATCAGTAAAATTTGATTTTTTTAAAGAGGAAAAAAAAGATATATAAATGGAAATTCTAATCTTTTTTTTTTCCTGTTACCTACTCACAGTGGATTATCTTGTGCACCTTCTGGGGTATATACACTCACTTTAGAGACCACTGATCTAGATGACATAGTTTTGTTTTTTTTTTTGTTTTGTTTTGTGCAAGGCAATGGGGTTAAGTGGCTTGCCCAAGGCCACACAGCTAGGTAATTATTAAGTGTCTGAGGCCAGATTTGAACTCAGGTACTCCTGACTCCAGGGGCTGGTACTCTATCCACTGTGCCACCTAGATGGCCCTAGATGACCATAGTTTGATGGCTGGTCTGTTGAGTTAGAATATTTACATATATAGCTGGGATAGACATTGCAGAGATATACACATATAACTATCTACACATATGTATATATGTGTATATATTTATGTATTTATCTATCCATTTATCAATATATATTTGCAATTGGTCCTTCAGTGAACTGGGTCCCTAACTGAATAGGTGGGAGAGAATAGATTAGATTGCATTTTAGAAAATGCAATTACTTTAAATGACCTTCAGCAACTCTCCTTGCACAAAACTTCATTTAAAAAAAACACCACTATTATCCTAAAGATGCTGTTTAGTTGTGAATGATGAAATAAAACAATCCTTGATAAATCAGTCATAGATGACTAAAAGACTGAGGTATGGGTGCATGGTGGGCACAAAAAGACTGCAGCATCAATGAATAAGTATTTAATATTTTCTTACTATTCCGGTATTTTTCTAGGCCTTGGGAGATATAAATATTTTGAAATCAAACATTATTTACAAGAAGATTATATCCTAATGGGGAGGAAGTATATATAAAATATATAATATAAACATAGTTCAATACACACATGTATAAGTATATATATATACATTTCTAAGCATATATATATATATATACATATATATATATATATATATATATATATATACACACCAATAAAGTAATTCAATGCAAGATAGTTAGAGAACAGAGGGCACTAGGAGTTGGGAGGATCAGGAAAACTTTTATGTAGAAGATGGTGCCTGAACTACATATTTTTTTTTGCAAGGCAATGGGGTTAAGTGACTTGCCCAAGGCCACACAGCTAGGTAATTATTAAGTGTCTGAGGCCGGATTTGAACCCAGGTACTCCTGACTCCAGGGCCAGTATTCTATCCACTGTGCCAACTAGCTGCCCCTTCATATTTTCTAATGTGAAAATTTTTATGTTTTATTTTTCCCAATTACAACTGAGACAATTTTTTAACATTAATTTTAAAAATTTTGAGTTTTTAATTCTCTCCTCTTGTCACTCCCTTCTTGAAAAGGCAAGAAATTAATATAAGTTATACAGATGCAATCATGAAAAACATGTTTTTGTATTAGCCATGTTGTGTAAAAAACAAAGATTAGGGGCGGCTAGGTGGCGTAGTGGATAAAGCACTGGCCCTGGAGTCAGGAGTACCTGGGTTCAAATCCGGTTTCAGAAACTTAATAATTACCTAGCTGTGTGGCCTTGGGCAAGCCACTTAACCCCATTTGCCTTGCAAAAAAACAAAGATAAAAAAATCCCATGAAAAATAAAGTAAAATTATGCTTAATCTTCATTGAGACTCTTTTTCTGGAATCATAGTCTCATAGTCCTTTGGAATTCTCTTGGATCATTGTATTTCTGAGAACAGCTAAGTCATTCATAGTTGATCATTGTATAATATTACTGTGTACAATGATCTACTGTATTTTTACTTTGCATCAGATTATATATATATATATATATATACATACATATGTATATACACACATTTATGCTTGTCATTTTCATAATAAAATAATATTCCATCACAATCATATACCACAACTTGTTCAGCTATTCCTTAATTGATGAGCATCCACTCAATATCTAATTCTTTGCCACCACAAAAAAGAAACTGTTATAAATACTTTTGTATGTATAGGTTCTTTTCCTTGTTCTTTGATCTCTTTGGGATATACACTTATTGGTGGTGTTGCTGGCTCAAAGGGCATACGCAGCTTTATAGCCCTTTGAGCACAGTTTCAAATTGATCTCTAGCATGGTTGGAACTGGGCTTGAACTGCCTCTAAAAGGAAGAATGGAACTTTGTAAGGCAGAGGGAAGGAGAGAGGCTATAGAAGAGTTGGGGGATAATTCATAAAAAGGCATAAAGGTGATAGAATGTTATTGTGAGGGGACAGAGAAAGTCAATTTGGCTCAATTGCACAGAAAAGGAAGGAGAGCAATGTACAGGCTGAAAGGGATGTTTGGGGTCAGGTTGTGTGGGGCTTTCAGAGATAAAAATCAGAATCTATATTTTATTTTAGAGGCAACAGGAAGACACTGGAGTTGTGTGAGTAGGGGATTCCCATGGTCAGAGCTATACTTAAGGAAAATTACTTTGGTAGCACTGTGGAGAATGAACTAGGGCAGAGCAGGGTTTGAAACAGGAGAACAATTAGGAAGGAGGCTATTGCAATATTCCAGGCCAGAGGTGATGAGGGTATAAACAAAGATAGCTATTTGACTGGAAAGAGTTGGTCAGAAATGAGACATGTGAGAGGAAAAGAAATGGCAAGATTTGCCAGCTGATTGATATGCAGAGAGCAGAAGAGGGAGGATTACAGGACAATACAGAGGTTAAGAGCTTAAAACATTGAAATGATCCTGATATCTTCAATAGAAATAGGGAAAGTCGAAAAAGAAGAATGTTTAGGGAGCATGATGATTCATTAGATCTACTTATCTAAAGAGGTCTCCAAAATATCCAGTTTAAAAAGTCTAATAGATAATTGGTAGACTGGAGCTACATATGTAGATCTAGAAGTCATACGCATAGAAGTAATAATTAAATCCATGCGAAAGGATGCTGCTACTGAAGAAAGAGTATAGAGAAAGAAGAAAAGAGGTGGAACAAGATTCCATAGTGCCAGTGTTGACTGATATTTTTGTAAACTAAAATATCACTGAGGAATAGCATTATGGGAAGGGTAGGTGGGTAGCAGTCCAATGCAGTGGAAAAAGTGATGGAATTAGAATTCTAATACCTGAGTTTGAATCCTAGTTCTGACACTCATTACATAGATAATCACACACCAATCACTTATCCATTCCAGATTTTAGTTTCTTTATCAATAAAGTAAGGGAGCTGGACTAGATGACTGCCAAGGTCACTTTCAACTGGAGACCTTTGATTCTCTTCAAAGAGAGTGAGGGGATAAAATGAAAAAACCCAAGCACTGCACTGGCACCTACTTACAAAATGTACAAAGATCGATAACAAAAGATTTTACCCTTGTTTTGCATCATATACCTTACTTTGATAGTCTGATGGAACCTATCATTTAATTCTTATCAGAATAATGTATTTAAATGTAAAAACAAAATATATAGGATCATAAAGGAAAATGATTATATTGAAATACAGTTATCAAAATTTTCTTTTAAAAACCCCAAGTTCAGGGAGGCTAGGTGGTGCAGTGGGTGGAACACCCTCCCTGGAGTCGGGAGTACCTGAGTTCAAATCCGACCTCAGACACTTAATAATTACCTAGCTGTGTGGCCCTGGGCAAGCCACTTAACCCCATTACCTTGCAAATAAACCCCCAAAAACTAAAACCCCCCAAACAACCCCCCCAAAACCCCCCAAGTTCACAGACTCCAGAGTTTAGGAAGACCTCCATTAGAATTTTGGGTAGTTCCACATAGGATCCTTAAGCTGATGAACAAGAATGGTTTGGGATAAGAATTTGGGACCTGGTTATACAGTCTGTACCACTGGGAAGAATGCCAACATGAATGAGATCCTGACCCATCCAAATATTTAAGAATACTAAGGGACCCTTGAGTCAGAGAAAGGAGGCAAATAGAGGTTTGAGGAAAATGATCAGCAGTGTGGCAGCAGTGGGGTCTAAGAGCCAGGCAAAAAAAGTCCAGGATCCTTTAAAAGATTTTTTAAAAATCCAGATAGATGTCAGAAGAGGTTTCGCTCATATGCAATCTGACCTAGTGTTGTGTTCCTATTGACTAGCTTATCCTTTACTCAGACAAACTTTGAAGAGGTGGGAGAAAAGATGAAAAGTTCTCCGTTTATTCAACCAAATACAAGTGCTTAAATACCCTTTTTCACTCCCAATCCTGAGGCATTCTCTAATTACAAGTCAAACAATGCCTGGTGCTTGCAGACAGCAGGTGTTAAAAGTTTACTTAGTCCTCCCATAGGCAACAACAGTCCCTTACAACCTAGCATAAGGAATATCTTGATGTCTTTTGAATCTTGACCTGTGGTGCCTAACCTCAAGGTTTGCTTTCTTTTACTCCTAACCTTTCCTGTATGGGCTGTGTTGGGCTTGTACTGGATGCTCTTGCTGAGCGAATCTTGGCTCTGGGCTCTTTGTGCTCCCCTATCTCACAGCCTTAGAGAAAAATTCATTGTGAGGCTCACAGGGATGCCATGACTCCTCGTGATCCCATAATTGACTTTTTCTCAATTAAAAGAACTTATTTCAAGCTTCCTCCCTTCTTGTCCCAATCTATAGTATCTACTATAAATTGTTTTTTTCCACGAATAAGTTGGGCATGCCTACTCAGGGGACATTTTGAAGAGAGAACCTCAGAACTGATTCCTGAAAGGGTCAGCATTTCTTCTAGATCAACCTCCCAAATTATCTTAGTAATAAAACATTGAAACCAATTAAGACAGAAGGATTTGAAATGAAAATGTGATTTTTTACCTCTTTTACTAAAATCTGGACACTAGAGGGCAGGGTGAGCATAGAGAAAACAACTAACACAATGGCTCACACCCTCACATAGCCAAAGGCACACATGCACACACTCATTCTCTTCAATACACATGCACACTCCCAACCATACAATCCTAGATTTAGAGATGGATGCTATTACATGGATGGATGTCAGGTATACCCCTTCATTTTACAGACGAGGAAAATGAAACAAGGGAGGTTAAGTGATTTTCCCATATCATTTATTCCTGCTCCACTTGTACCTACTTCCAGGTGAAAGAGAAATATGATTTATTCTCTTATTCTAAGAGAAGAACAGGTTAAGGCAGCAATCAAAAGAAAACAACAGAGAATATAGTAAAGGAGGAAGATCTACTCAGAAATGATTAAGACTACATTCCACAAATTCAGGAAGATGCCTATGAGTGACAGATCACAGTATTACTTTTTCATGAGATAACAGAAGAATATAGGCAAAAGAACCTATAAAACACCCTTATTATTAATAGCAACAATAATAACTATATTTATATAGCATCTTATAGGTTGCAAACCATTTTCATATATATTATCTCATTTGTTCCTTACAATAATCCTTAGGAGAAGTCAGGAATAATATTAACCACATTTTACAGATGAAAAATCCAAGGTCATGAAAAGACATGAGAATATCAGGTCTCCTGATTCAAAGTTCAATGTTCTGTCCAATATAATGTGAGCAAATATCAGAGGAGGGTAGAATTACTAACTTGGGATTCAAATGGATGAGAACGGGGAAAACCTTATATTGAATGGAATGACTATTCTTATAAGGTTTTGGAGGAGGGTATAAGTTTCTCTTTTTGACTTCTTCCTAATGATTAAAATGTCAATTTATTTCAGCAAGCATTTATTAAACACCGTTATGTGTAATATATACCATATTTTAGAAGCATAGAGTCATTTGGGTTTTTGTGACACTTTCATAAAATTCTGGCTTTTGAAGAATGATTTGGTTTCCTTTTAGGACTGGGCTCACAATGTACCCACTTGGTGAATAATGACGTCTTGGGTTATGGTTGAGGTCAACCAGCTAGACTTTTCATAGGTGTAGACATCTGTGAAACAAGGCAAGAGCACACAGCCCAGTCAAGAAGTAGGTATGATAATGTTCAACATTGGAGGCATATGGCCACTAGTGAGACAAGCTCCAGATGCTAACTGGGAAGCACAAGCAAAGACAATGAACATTAATGGATAAAATAATGGCTCAAAAAATTGTCAGACATTTCACCAATAGTAGCAGAACTGGATCTAATTTGTAAGTCTCCTGACTTCCAGTCTTGTCTTCTTTCCACTATTTCACACTGCCTCTTGGTACTAATATTTTTTAATAAAGTTAGACAGGCAGGGAAAGCATTGGCCAAGTTAAAAAGAAAAAGGTCTCTTATATTTCCTAGGAAGAATAAACTATATAGAGAACAACTAATCACTCTCTATAAATGCTCTCTAGACAGTGAAAGTGTATCTGAATAATGGGTATAATTGAACTTGATGGAAAATTGATCATACAGGAACACTTGAGGTTGTTGGCTAATTCAGTTGTGGGTCTGAGTGTTGCTCTAGATATGGTCATAGCAATAGTAGGAGTTACTTTGCCATCATTTCAAAATTTTCCTATTTCCTGTGTTTGAAATTTGACCAAATTCCATCTGGTTAAGTATTAATGTTATCCCTATCCTACCCCATAAAATGAATAAAGAAAGATTTTAGAAACTGAGCAGATAGGTGATCTTTATTTTATCTTTTGGAAAAAGAAAGGGAAGATTGAAGAAAACTGGCTTTGAATCCTAATTCTGCCACTAATCTTATAGCAGTTCCTGAAGTGCAGACAAAGAAGCTAAAGAGAGCTGAAAAAAAAATCTTTATTTTAGGGCCAAACTTGAGAGTATAAATTTATAATTTTATGACAAACATCAGTGTAGCAGGGATTGTATTGGAGTAGTTCCCATCGAGCATGCGAGTCCCTCTAATCTCTTCCAGGGACAAATAAGCTCAGCACATTAGGCCTTGTTGTTTTGGGAAAGAGATGCTTCAAAAAAGGAGTGAAGAAGAGCTGCCCACTAAGTACATTTATCTCTCTGGGTCTCAATTTCCTCTTATGCAAAATGGAGACTAATCTCAAAGGTTGCTCCAAGAAGCAAGTGAGATAATACATGTAAATCTTAAAAGGCTAAATAAAAAGTCAACCACTATCATGTATGCTGATCAGATTTCAATTTGAAAATCAGGTAAAGGAGTTTAGACTTTATCCTCTTGTAAAGGAAGGCATGTATAATGAGCGCCCAATCTAGAATTCTTTCCTTGTGGCTATGTACAAAGATATCCTTCTTTGCTCCAATGCAATGTACTGAGGCTAGTTGAGCCTCTATACACAAATGGATGAGGGGCTGGTATTGTGTAGGGACTAGGAGTCTTTTGAGTAGAAGAGAAGCTGGAAAGACTGTGGTTTCATGAGTTGCTAAACCAGAACTGAGGGTTCACACAAAAACAATCTGATACCTTCTGTCACCCCTTTTCCTACCTGCTGTGAGCTACCAGATAGGGGCTAAACTCCACCCAATTGCCAAAAGCATGGACATATTTCACCATTATTTTTCTTGCATGTTCTTCCCTGATTATATACTTCTTATTCATATTCATCATTTCTTTTGGTGTATTCTATTACATTCTTATGCCACACTTTGTTTAGCTATTCTCCAAGCATCTATACTGCCTCTAATTCTTTGCTACCATAGCCAGACTGATAGGAATATTTTGGTGCTTATGTGGGTTTTTTCCCCTGCCTTTGACTTTGGACAATTAAGTTAACCCCTTGACTTTAGTTTCCTCATCTATAAAATGAGAACATTGACCACAGTCTTTGATGCTCTTTCCAGCTTTAGATCTATGATTTTATGATTCTTGGGGTATTTTCCTAGTGGTAGGTTTTCTAGGTCAAAGGGTATGGACCTTCTGATCATTTTTTAAAAAAATATCATTCTATATTGCTTTGCAGAATTAGATCAATTTTCAATCCCATCAACAATATGTTAGTGTATCTATATCTCTATAGCCCCTCCAACATTGCTTATTTTTACCTTTTATTATATTTAACAATTTGATGTGAGATGAAATCTGAGTCATTTCTCTTATTTTTAGTTTCTTGAAGAAATATTTTATATGGTTGTTAAACATTTACAATTTTTGTTTGAATAACTCCTTATTCATATCCATTTAGGATATGTTCCCAGTCTTATTTTCAGTCCCCTATGTCTTGAATATCAGACATTCAGAGATATTTTAAATCCCTGACATATTTTTCCCTGTTGACAACTTCACTTCTTTATGTAGTTGCATTGGTTTTTACCACTGTAGAACCTTTTCAATTTCATGAAGTTGAAATCATGTCCATGATATTTTGTTTTTGATCCTATCCCTCTGTCATAATCTTTATATGGGCTATTAGAGAGTGATGGCTTCTCCATTTTTACTTATGCAATTGATTTTTTTGAACCTAAGTGTAGGATTTTATATTTATTCCAATTATCCCAATTTGTTCCATCTTGTTGAGAACTTTGGAAATTCTTCTGTTACTTCCTAGAATGTTTTCTGTGCTTTCTGACTCTATGCCATTTGAAAATTTGATTAGTATGTCACTGAGCATTTATTTGAATCATTAATAGAAATATTAAGCAAATCTGAACCAACAATTTCTTCAAGAGAAACCCAATTAAACAGAGTTTATAGAATTCTTATTTATAGAATTGCACCTAAGGGTGTTCTAAAGAAATACTGCAAGAAATTTCTTACTTAGTAAACTAAAATCTTAACTTTGAGACAAAAGAACCCTAATTCATTTATATGCAAGTTTCCTTGGTATGAGGAAATTGATTCTCAAAGAGCTTAAATACCCTTAAACCAGGATCACTATCTTATTGTTGTAACATTTGAACTTATGTCTCCTGTTCTTAAGCACAAATGTGTGAATCATTTACGGTAAATGTAAATATCCCTCAGAAGCCCTCAGATTTGGAAAACTTATAAGGCTTAGTAATTAGGTTTTTAAAAAAAATTTTAATAGTATTTTATTTTTTCCTCAATTACATGTCAAAACAAATTTTTAGCATTCTTTTCTTACAAGATTTTGGGTTCCAAATTTTTTGCCCCCCATCCCTTTCTTCCCCTTCCAAAAATGGTAGGCAATTTGATATAGCTTATTCATTTAGTATCAAGTAAAACCCTTTCCATATTAATCACATTTGTGAAAGAAGAAACAGATCAAGGGAAAAACACAAAAAAAGAATTAAGTAAAAAAATAGCTTTGATCTGCAGTCAGAGCCCATTAATTCTTTTTTTTTTCTTTAGGTTTTTGCACAGCAAATGGGGTTAAGTGGCTTGCGCAAGGCCACACAGCTAGGTCATTATTAAGTGTCTGAGATCGGATTTGAACTCAGGTACTCCTGACTCCAGGGCCGGTGCTCTATCCACTGCGCCACCTAGCTGCCCCCCATTAATTCTTTATCTGGATAGGGATAGCATTTTCCTTTGTGAGTCCTTGTTTTGAATCATAGTGTTACTAAGAAGACTTGAGTCTTTCATAGTTGATCATCACACAATGTTGCTGATAGTGTGCAATGTTTTCCTGGGTTTGTTCATTTCACTTTGCATCAGGTTGTAAAAGTCTTTCCAATTTTTTTCTGAAATCTTTTTCTTTATCATTTGTTCCTGAATAATAGTATTCCATTACATTCATATACCACAGCTTGTCTAGCTATTCCCCAACTGATGGGCATCCCTTCAATTTCTAATTCTTTACCACTACAAAATGAGCTGCTATGAATATTTTTGTAAATGTTGCTCTTTTTCCTTTTTTAATGATCTTTTGGGATAAAGACTTAGTAGTGGTATTGCTATATCAAAGGGTATGCACAGTTTTATTGCCCCCTTTGGGAATAGTTCCAAGTTACTCTCCAGATTGACTGGATCAGTTCACAACTCCATCAACAATGCATTAGTATCCCAAATGTTCTCACATTCTCTCTAACATTTATTATTTTCCTTGTCATATTATCTAATTTGGTTGAATGGTTTCTCAGAGTTGTTTTAATTTGCATTTCTCTAATTAAAAGCGATTTAGAGTGCTTCTTCATATAAGACTTAGCAATTTCTAACAGGAATTCAATTTAACTCATCAATTAACTTCAACTCAGTCAGGTCTCACAGGGAGATTTCTCATTGATATTCAAGGTCACCATACTAAGATACCACCTGCTGGATAATTCCAATCAGTACCTCAATCACAGCATTTCCTAAAGCGAACTCACAATATTCCCCCTAAACCTGCAAATTTCATTTGACTCTTACAATAACCCTGAGAGGAGGACACAATTATTATTTCAGGTTTATTTTATGTATACATATATATGTTTGTATATGTATATATATATATATATATATATATTATATATATATGTAATTATATCATCTTTTGGTTTTATAGATCAAGAAACTGAGGTGGTTAAGTGATTTTCCTAGGGTTCCACAGTGTTGGAGGCCAAATTTGAACTTGGGTTTTCCTGACTCAATGTCTTAACCACTCCATCAGCCAAGTCCTGTGGGAAAGGGCAGGTAGATGGCACAGTGGATAGAGCACTAGCCTTGGAATCTGGAGGACAGGAATTCGAATCCAACCTCTGACATTTACTAGCTATGTGACCTTGAGCAAGTCACTTCACCCTGATTGCTTTTCATCTAGGACTATCTCCAGTCATCCTGGCCATTGGACCCAGATGGCTCTGGAGGAGAAAGTGAGGCTGGTGACATAGCACAACCCCCATGACTCAAATCATATTCACATGCTTGTCATAGCATCACCTCCCTGATGTTGTGGTCTTCTTCAAAAATGAAGGACAAACATTAGCAAAAAGGAACTTCAATATTTGTTTTCTCCTCTCTTCTGTGGCCATCATTCTGGTTCAGGCCCTCATTACCTCTCATTGACTAGTGTAATAGCCTCTTCCTTCTACCTCACCCTTCATAAGTTTCTAAAGCCATTTTCCGAATACACCAGGCTGACAATGTCATTCCTCTGCTCAAACATCTACAGTGTCTCTAGAACTAAATACAAATTCCTTAGCATGGTATTTAAGGTGCTCCCAGTCTTGCTCTAAGTTTCCTTTTGAACTTTATTTCACTTTACTTTCTTTCATGCCTTATAATTTCCACCTAAATTTCCACCCCAGTCTCCTCCTGCCCTTTCTTATCTCCTTGCATATTTATAAGTGGTCCCTGTGCTGAAAATCCCTCCCTCTACATCTCTATTTGGAATTCTTCTCTTCCCCAGCTCTGCCAAGACCTTAGGTAAGATACTCATTGTAGTTTTCTGTCTATGATCCTACAATCCTTCATAAACTTTTCTCCAGCTGAAAGTGATCTCTTGCTTACCAAATTTTCCTAAAGTATTTTAGATGTATCTCTCCTTTGTGCCAATAATATTTTACCATATGTTATGTTTGCATAAATGTCAACAATTTACACAACTGATAAATAATAAACCATAATAAACTATGTTTTTAAGGGCAGGAGCTTATTCATCTTTGTAGCTCCTGATTATATCTGTCCACTGGACCCAGATGACTCTGGAGAAGAAAGTGAGACTGGAGAATCTTGCACATAGTAGATAACTTTTTTAGCATATATTCTTTTTTTGACAAGACAATGGGGTTAAATGACTTGCCCAAGATCACACAGCTGGGTAATTATTAAGTGTCTGAGGTTACATTTGAACTCAGGTCCTCCTGACTCCAGGGCCAGTGTTCTATCCACTGTATCACCTAGTTGTCCCACATAGTGATGTTTAATGAATCTGTATAGAATTAAATGGAAGAAGAACAAAAGAATGGAGGGTCTTAGTAGGTGATAGGTGGGGTTAGCAGTGGGGAGTAAGTGTTGGTGATGCTAATCCATTCACTTCTACCTATGAATGTTGTTCCAAAGTAGAATAACTAATAAGACCGACCTAGGACAGTGGTGACTTGGGAAAGTCACTCAGAGCAAGCTTTCTTGCCTAGGCCTCTGGTCTAGCTGCTGACCCCCCTCCCTTGCCAATTATTCCTTATGCAATTATTTTTTAATTGTTAGGCAAACAGAAAAGTCACTTCAACTTGGAGAAAGCGGCTAGAAAATGCTGGAACAGGGAACAGGAAACAACTACAAAGTCTGTAACCTAGAAAACTAACTTGCTGCTTCTGTTTTGAATCAGATCTCATGGACCGCTAGGTAGTCACATATGGATAGAATTTGATCTAGCCTGGAAGACCTGAGTTCAAATTCAGCCTCAGATATTTGTTAGCTGTCTGAGTATATCATTTAACCTCTGTCTGTTTTGGTTTTCTCTTCTATAAAATGGGCACAATAATAGCATCTCCCTCTCAAGGTTAAGACACTGCAAATCTTAAACGGCTATATAAATACATAATACAATATATAAATAGGAGCAGTTCTGTGATGCAATGGATGGAGAACTGGGTCTGGAGTCAGGAAGACTCATCTTCTTGAGTTCAAATCTGACATCAGTCACTTACTAGTTGTTTGTCTCTTGGCATTTAATCCTATTTTTCTCAGTTTCTTCATCTGCAAAATGAGCTGCAGAAAAAAAATGGCTAACCACTCCAGTATCTTTCTCAAGAAGACCCCAAATAAAGTCACAAAGAGTGGGACATGACTGAACAACAACAAAGCCGAGTTGCTATTGCTACCACAATAAATAAATAAAATAAAAACTGGAATACTCAACTAATGCAAACATAGCCTACATCACTTGCTCCTTAAGAACCTAGAGAACGTCACTCATTCTTTGACTTCTCTTCCTTATTTTCCATGGGAATATGGAAAGTCACTTAATATCTATGAGCCTCAGTTTCCTCTTTTGCAAAGTGAGCATAATGAAACCAGCTCTGTCTAGCCCACAGGATTGTAGTGAGGTTCTGATGAGATCATGTCTGCAAAAGCACTTTCAAAATGGCTATGCCCATGTTAGAGATTATTATAATCCACTTCTATTTAGTTGAATGCACTCCTGGTGGAATTCATTCTGGGAAAACCCCAGAGACTGGCTGCTGGAGTGGGAACACTTTGCTTCTTCGGTAATGTGCTGAATTCACCAGGTGGAGTTTGCCAAGACGACAGACTGTTAAATAATTAGAGAGGGAGAAACAGAATTGTTCTGGTAGGAGAGCTGTTTCAGATGCAGCAGCTGTGGTCATAGCATCATAGACTGTCAGAACTGAAAGGAAACTAAGGGGGTCATCTCATCCAACCTACCCTTGATAGATAAAGGAGACAAGACCAGGCAAGGGAGGTGGGCAGCTAAGTGGTGAAGTGTATGGATAGAAGAACTGAGTTCAAATCCAAGCTCAGACACTTACTAGTGACCCTAGCTAAGTCACTTAATCTCAGCCTACCTTGGTCTCCTCATCAGTAAAATAAGGATAATAATAAACACCACTCTCCCAGAATTATTGTGAAGATCAAATGAGATCATTGTGAAATAATTATCACAGAATCTGGCAAGTAGTAATTACTACATAAAGTTAGGTATTTTATAAAGCTTTTAAAACTGCAAAATAAACAATTATTGAATTGAATAGTCATGTGTATAATTAGAAAAAACTTAGTAAGCGCTTGCCCCTGGCCATCCTGCAAGTTCATGACAGAGTGAGGGCTGACTCTACCTTGATTTATGGAAAGCAGTGCCGTTATCTGGAGTGGATCCTATGTACCAATAAAACCATGAGTCTGGAATAACAATGAAGGATCATAGTCTACTCTTCAAATCTATATGAAACAAATAACCAGTACTAAATAAGTACTGGTTATCCCACTGGTTATCTTGGTCCTGGGCTTTTATTTTATTATTTATTTATTTATTTATTTTTAGGTTTTTGCAAGGCAAATGGGGTTAAGTGGCTTGCCCAAGGCCACACAGCTAGGTCATTATTAAGTGTCTGATTTGAACCCAGGTACTCCTGACTCCAAGGCCAGTGCTTTATCCACTACATCACCTAGCCGCCCCTAGGGCTTTTATTTTAAAATAGAATCCATATTCTGGGATTCTCTTTGTCCATTCATCAAGAGGTAAACATGGTGTTGGTGGGTGGAGTGAGAGTCCCCTACTTGGAGTCAAGAAGTTCACTAACCTGGAACCTATCAAGACATCACCAAAAGCAAGTTGAGCTAATTAATAGAACTAAATGGGACTCCTAGCTCTAACAGCTGAACTGTTGTCATGTGGAAAAGGATTAGATTGATTCTCTGTAATCTCAAAATGGCAGAGCTAGATATGTAGTCAGCGGTTCTGTTTGAACCCTGGCTCTTTTACAACTATCAATGAATTCTTGGAGAAGTTAATTAACTTCTCTGGGTCTCAGATTCCTCATCTATTAAGGGATGAGATTTGGGTGGTCCTTTTCAGGTTAAATCTTATGATCCTAAGTTTTAGGGAGGCAGGCAGATTTCTCCTTACTCTGAGAAAGAATATTGCAATTACCAGAACTGCCTAATATTGAAATGAGTGAGTTCATAGTCCCTGGAAGTATTCAAGGGGAGATTAGAAGGTCACTTGTCATGGATGCTATCAAGGGAATTGATGCATCATGCAGAAAATTGGAATAAAGGGCTTCTGAGCCAGAGACCAACGTTGACTTCCATCTTGAAGGGTGTGGAGTTGAAAGAGACCAGAAGAGTCCTTAGATCCATCCCTGAACACTACAATACTGGGACCCTAGCATACCCTAAATTTTAGTCTTCATAGTAGAGAGCAAGGTTACCTCTACAAAAGCAGAGTGAAGAGTAGTGATTAGTCAGACCCCTTTCAATTGTTCTACAGAAGTCATCCCAGCTCCACACTTCACTTTAAAGCCCGATTCCAGTACATTGAAGTGTAAACCCTGAAAGAACCTTTGGATACTAGTGGACAAAATGGGCTTAGGAAGAGGGTACCTCAGGTCTCAAAGAAACTATTCTATGAAAAGAATTATTTTACAGCCAAAAAGTTTCCCCACATGTTCACTTTGGGTTTGGGTGGAAGATTTGATACTCAAGCTATTAACTGGTAACAAACAAAGGAACATCTTCTCTGGTTTTTTAGGTCATGTAATATGATCTTAACCAAGTGGCACAGTGGAACCCAACATCTGTTTTCTTTCTTCCCCTCAATTTCTTTAGTATGCTCTTCTTCCACAGCCCACATGTTTGG
The DNA here is from genome assembly GCF_037893015.1 of Macrotis lagotis. Lineage (NCBI taxonomy): Eukaryota > Metazoa > Chordata > Mammalia > Peramelemorphia > Peramelidae > Macrotis > Macrotis lagotis. The sequence goes on from NC_133661.1 coordinate 115,841,328, forward strand.
AGTAACCAACTCCTCCTTATTTGTCAAACTGGGTTGATTTCCTTGCCCCCATTTGGTGATTGGATCCATATGTTGCCTCTTCTTATTCTTGTGGTCTCTGGGCCTAAAGCACACCACCAAGGGAGAGTTTCAGATGGCTCCTGGTCTCTTCACAACTACTTGTAAGGGATGTTCTTTCCATGAAGAGATGCTTGCTTGCTGGGCTACTTATTAGTTTTTGAGTCATTTCAGTTGTGTCTGACTCTTCATGACCCAGTTTGGGGTTTTCCAGACAGAGATACTGAAGTGGTTTGCCATTTCCTTCTCCAGCTAATTTTACAAAAGAGGAAACTGAGGCACACAGGGTTAAGTGACTTATCTAGAGTCCTACGACTAATGTCAAGCTGGGGAATGGAGTGTCACCTTTCAAGATGCATGTCTACATTAGTCTCTGGCTCAGAAGCCATTTAACCCAATCTCCTGCATGGACAACATCCGTGACAAGTGACCTTCTAATCTCCCCTTGAATACTTCCAAGGACTGAACTTACTCATTCTAGTATTAGGCAGTTCTAGTAATTGCAACATTCTTTCTTAGAGTGAGCAAAAATCTGCCTCCCTAAAACTTAGGATCATTAAGACAACTTGAAAGGGACCATCCAAATCTCATTCTGCCTTCAGGACCAGGGCTCTATCCGCTCAATTACTTATCACTGTGTGTTCAGGTTTGCTCCCAATGCAATGAGGAGGTTACTTGGTTCCTATTAGGTATCTGTCCTATAATGAGCATAGGTGAGCCACAGGTGAGCAGTAGCACCTTAACTGTTGCCCCATGGTCTGAGCAGTTTTGTAAGTATCAGAGAAAAGCCAATATGCTTTTTCAATACATCCTTTTTGGGGAGACAAAGCAGAAATTTTATTCAGCTACCTAGACATTCTAGAAAGGAAATAAAGAGTCCTAAAGAGAAAGGCCTTAAAAAAACCCACCCCTGAAAAATTCTGTGTATTTCTTTATATTTTCCTCAACTGATCCTTATTTATTATTCATCCTTGCTAAGTCTATCCTTTATTTCTCCCCAGATCTAAGTAGAATGCTTTTTTCTAATTGAGATGAATCTTTTCACTTACAGTTTTTTTTAAATCACCCCATTCCCCCAAAAAGTCCTTTCTTGGGCATTATTCATGGGTCTTGTGCTCCAGGTCAGCTTGGAAAATCTCCTCCAGCACTTAGTCCTCAGTTTGCCAGCTTTTTACAGTTTTTCTCCACTACAACCATTTCTTTTGGTCCATTTCTTTTCTGCTTCATGGTTAACTTTTGTTAGGGAAGATCTGGTTTGCCTTTATAATATGCCCCAGTCAGCTTTTTCTCTTGCTTCCTCATTATAAGGCTGCTTGAAGGGGGGAAAAAACATTACAAATTTGTACTGTTTAACCTAATTACTTTAACTAGCTGAGAATCAATCAGTCAATAAACATTTATTAAATGCCTACTCTGGGTCAGGCACTTTGCATCAGAAGAAAATCTTACTCTTCATGGCCACTTCTCTGTCATAACCTATCCCAACCACATATTTTTTTTTGAGCTACTCTCCTTCTCCCTACCCTACAGAACTGAGAGTTATAAAAACTCGACTTAGACAAGAAATTGTTTTCTAAAAAGATGATTGTCTCTTCCAGAAGAAAACACTTTTTAACAATACCATTTCAGACTATAAGAAGGTATTCAAATGCCACCCTTTGTCTTTCCACATTTTGGTTAGGTGATAAACTATTTTGAATTTTTGGAGATTGTAGTCTTCCCCTATTTTTCTTATCAATTGTACTACCTCTCTAATATCTCTCCCATCTTTCCCCTTTTCCCCACTCCCATAGCCACTGCTTTCACATTTAGATACTCATTGTCTCTCTGGGTGACTTTAGCAATAGATTTATTGATCTACTTACCTCTGTTTGACCATGTCAGTCACTGCTCAAACAGCTCCAGTGGCTCCCTATTACCTCTAGAATACAAGTTTCTTTGTTAGGCATTTAAAAATCGTTCACAATCTAGCTTAGATCTATCTTTACAGATTTATTCACATTAATCCCCTTCACATGCTCTATGTTCTAGTGAAACAAGCTTCCTTGCTATTCTCCAGGTGCAGCATTCAATCTCTTTTACATTGACTATCACCCATGCTTGTATATTTTCTTCTGCCTTTTGGAATCTTTGCTCCCTTGAAGGCTCAGCTCAAGAACTACCTCCTTCAAGGAGATTCCCTCTGCTAAGAGTTCTCCTAACCCACTTCCCCAATTTTCATTTTGAAATGACCTTGGATATTGCATTGATTTATCTGTATGTACTTATCATTTCTCCCCAGTAAGTTCCTCAAGGTCAGGGACCTATTTATTTTCCTCTTTATATTGTCCATGCCTTAGTACATAGTCAATAAAAATGAAAATAGCCTCCTCACTTGAAGAGCCTGTATTTTACTTAGGGGGAGAGAATATGAAAATAGGAGAGTTAAAAAATACACACACATATATATGCATACATATGTATGGATGGATGGATGTATTCAAAGTAAATACAAAGTAATTGGCCTAGGAGTGGATTAGGAAAGGTCTAATGTAGGTTGTGGCACTCAGATAAATTAGATAAATAGAGATACATTTTTATAAGAGAGAGATTTAGATAGAGCAATATTGTTAGAAAGATTGCTAGATTGGGATATAGAGAGATAGAGGCTGCTAGAGATAGATAGATAGAGAGCACATTTATTAAGAATTTACTATGCTCTAGGTGTAGTGCTAAGCACTGAAGATACAAAAACCGAATAAAAAAAAGATAGACCAAAAGAAAAAAATACACCCTTTTTGGCAGCTAAGTGATGCAGTGGATAGAACAGCAGCCCTGGAATCAGGTGGACCTGAGTTCCAGTCCAACCTCAGATACTTAATAATTAATCTAGCTGTGTGACCTCAGGCAAGTCACTTTATTGCCTTGCAAAAAGAAAAGAAAAAGGAAAAAAAAGCAAAAGATAGGCCCTGCCTTCAAGGACCTTATAGGTCTCAAGTCAAATCTCCCTTGGTCATTGTTTGGACCCTGATTGCTCAGAGTGAATGTAAATGCAACAATTTCTGTTTTGGCCAGAAACCCTGAGGTCTTCCGATTTTTTTTTGTTTTAGGTTTTTGCAAGGCAAACGGGGTTAAGTGGCTTGCTCAATTCCACACAGCTAGGTAATTGTTAAGTGTCTGAGACCGTATTTGAACCCAGAGTGATTTTTTTTAAACTAAGTAAAAGAAGTCATTCTTTGCTTCATTTTTTCTTACTAGCCTTTAATCACTCAATGATCTTTGCCTCAATCAAACTGAGACCTATTTTAAAGAACTTAGCTTAAAAAGACCCAGGACTGGGGCAGCTAGGTGGTACAGCAGATAGAGCACCAGCCCTGGAGTCAGGAGGACCTGAGTTCAAATCCAGCCTCAGACATGTAATAGCTATGTGACCTTGGACAAGTTACTTAACCAAAAAAAGACCTAGATCTTCCATAGCATCCAGAGCCATCTCCAGTCATCCTGATCCATATCTGCATCCAGATGGCTCTGGAAGAGAAAGTGAGGCTGGTGGCTTTGCACAACAACCCTCACTTAAACCCAAGCCACCTGCATGCCATGGCATCACCTCGCTGATGTCATGATCCTCTTCAGGAACAAGAACAAACAATTCAAATGGGAGATGACAACCCTTGAAGGGGAGCAGGGAAGGGTATCAGAGTTACAGGAGGCTGTGTGGTCCAGGACAAGGTGAGGGAAAGGCTCATCTATCAGAATACAATTTCCCAAGGAAAGAGTCCAAATTTAAGGTGGGAGTGGTGAAAATAAGAATGGGGGCTAGAGTATAGGCTCTAAGAGGAGATCGTGCACATCAATGAACTGAGAGTCCTAGAGATGTGGATGGATTGAGGTGCAGATGAGAAGGACCTCATATCCCGTAGATGCAATGTCCTCTCCCCAGAACAACAATTAAATTAAAACCCTCTTCTCTGATATCTTGTAGATACTATTAAGTATTTTACAAAAGTTGAAACTGAGGGTCACACAGAGAAATAAAACGGCTCAGAATTATGATTCTCATTTGAGTCATTCCTCTTCAAGGACAATATATTTCTACTATATCACATAGGGAAAAATCAATCAGTCAACAAATATTTACTAAATACTTATTATATTCTAAGACCTGTGTGTGCAAGGTACTCAGGATAGAACTAGAAAGAATGAAATAATCCCTAGTCAAAAGGAGTGTACATTCAAATAGACTGATAACAAAGATAAATAAATCTGCACAGCATAAGCATAGAGTCAACAAATATAAATTATGAACGAAATAGTTAAATACAATATTTTCGCCCAGAGGGAGGCAGGGGTGTTTTAGAGGCAGCTGGAAAAGCCTATTGATAAATTTTCAGTGTGAGCATTTACACCTCAAAAATGGGCAGATGCTACAATTCAGGACTTGATTTATTATTCTGTAAGTTGTCTAGACTTAGGAAAGTTGATGGAGAAAAAAATGTTGACAATGTAGATTAAATTTGAAAGTGTAGTGTGAGATTTTGGAGAGCTGGTTGTTGAACATATACCAATACATCCTCGGAGGGAGACCGTTAGACACAGGGATATAGTAGATGGTACTTGAATTGGTTCATGAAGGAAGAGAGGAATTCTGCGAATTGAAGTAAGAAGAAAGTCAGTGGTGTATTGGTAAATGTTTACCATTCACTCCAACCCCCTCACTCCTCAAAAAAGTTGTAAAACACATTTTTAGATTTGATCTGTATAATTAAGATTTTTTTCCATTACTTTCCAAGGGTTAGACAGTCAACAAAACAATAAATCAAACCCTACTTACACTGAAAATTTAATAATCAGCTTCCTGAGTCATTTGAGCTGTCTCCATTCTGGATTTGGGAATAGAGAGTCAAAGACATGGAACTGAGAGGAGAACTTCTATCTGCCAGAGGAGGAAAAAGGCAGAATTTCTAGAAGTGACAAGTCACTATTGTTCTCTTTCTTTACTGACTAGGAAAGTACAAAAATAGGGCTATACCTATAGGTATCTGTCTTATTAAATACTTTATAGTGGACCACCAAATTATTAATTATATGCAGAATCAGTGAAGATATGAGAACAACAGCAAAATGTATGGCACCCCAACTGTCATCTCAGACCCAGTTTGAACCTATGTGACCTCAGGCAAGTGATTTTGTCTCCCTGGGCTTCCATTGACCTCTTCTGGCAAACAATGATAACTGACATCTCTATAGGATTTTGAAATGTTCAAGTCTCTTTAAATACATTGACTCATTTGGGAAGACCAAGGCTCAGTGAAATTAAATAATTTGTCCCTAATTACAGAGGCGAAGGGAGGATTTGACCCCACACTGCTATGTAGAAGATAAATTAGATTTTTCTGTTTACACCTAGATTCAAGGACCAAAAACAATGGATATAAGCTGCAAAGATACCAAGGTTAAGTTGACACCCTAACAGAACTATAAAAAACAGAACAGGAGAGAGTGGGGTTATCCTTTCTTGAAAGTTCTGAGCAGAAACTAGCTTACTAATACTTGTCCCATAGGCATAGTGGGCCCTTGAGGGCATGGGTTGGACAAGTATGTTGGACAATATGATCACTGATCTTCTCCCAATTCTAAAGTCCCAAGTCTAGTATTGTGCATTAAGTCTCCTAGTAGCCTAGAAATGAGGGGGCCTCTGCTAGGTCCTTCTCAGCCCTTAGGTCCCATAAGTCTGAGATTCTTCCTGTGAGAAAGGAGTCCTGAACTGTCATGGCCCCAGTGAATGACAGGAAGCCGGGCTGAGGACAAAGCCAATCTTTCTCAAAGGTCTGGCTCCAAAGCCATGTCCCTAGGAGGCAAAGTGGTTTCATCTTAATTCTCGGGGGTCCCACTGAGATGATAATGTGACAGTTATCACTCCTAGCATAAGTCTTTCCTCATTTCTCACACCCTATCCAGGGTTTTAATCAGCAAGGCTAGTTTTCACCTGAGTACAACTTCCATAAACCAAATGACTGAAGGAAAGCCTTCAACACTAATTTAAGGTGGGTCTTGAGAGAGATTCTAAGGCTTTTGACTGAGGCATGGCCAGGAATGATTTTGTGTGTGGTTGGGGCTTTGTCCCTGGGTACTGGTATCATTACTTACAGGCACAGTTCCTTGACCTGGGCATAAGGCAATACCAATGGTTTTATTCTGGGTTGTGCTTCTATACACTGCAGGAGCTCAGAAAACTGGTGTTTCCTTCACCCCATGGCTTTATTCTGGGGACCTGACCCACAACCAGCACTAACACTTGCCTTAAGTGCAAAAGTCCCTAGTTATGGCTCTGGCCTTGCTGTCTTCCAGTCTAAGCTTTTCCCCTGGCCCCTGGACTCAGGTCCCCACCTAAAAGAAAATCAAATCATGGGCAAGCACGAAGTGTCACAAGAACAGAAAATATAAGCCTTTCCACTTGCTGTCGATGTACAATTTTTAATCACAATCAATGCAAACAATGGATAAATGCAATGCAATCAAATCAATGAGATTCTCTATAAAACAAAGGTCTTTTATAATAAAATTGGTTATTGGAAAAAAATGAATCGCTAAAGCTAAGCAGACCCAAGATTTATCTGTTCTAGGGCTGGTCCAATCAATTGATTGATCAATCTGCAAACATTTACTGAGTGCTTAAAATCAAGAGGAAAGGAAAAGTTAGAAGATGCGTGAAAAGAAAACTAACAGAGCTGGACAGGGTGTGATATGTGTCAAATGAGTGATACAAGACTGTCAGAAAATGGATGATCATTTCAGCTGGGTGGGGGTCAAAGAGGAGGGGGGAGCTGATTTGAGCTTTTAAGTATGGGCAAGGATTTCATCCTTAGCTGCCCTTACCTGACCCTCTATACCCCACTTAATCAATCAGCAAGCTCATTAAGGGTCAAGCAATATGCCAAGCCTTGGGGATACAAGGGAACAAAAACCACAGTCTCTGTGCTCCAGGAGCTCCTATTTTAACACCTCACTTAACCATCCAAGCCTGCTCTGATGTCACATTGGAAACATATATGATGTTTCTAGCCTGAGGCAGGAGTTATCTCAGATTCAAAATATTGCTGGTTCTTCCCAAATTTGTTGTCTTCACTGCTTCTGACCTGAGTGTTTTCCTCAACTTGAACACTTGTCCCTGGCTCCTCACTGAGTACCCTGATTGGGTACTGATGTGCTTTCTAACTTCTACTGATTTTTCTGGTCATTGACCTTCTACCTGACTACCTGACTCTACCTGATCACTGTGTGATCTCGAGCAAATCCCTTTACTTCTTCTGGCCTCAATTGCTTTGTCTGTCAAAGGATGGGGTTGGACTAGATGGCTTCTGAATTTCCTTCTAGCTCTAAATCTCTGATCTAAGAGACACACATAAATCTATGACCTGCTGAGGGACAGCTTCTACCCTCTTTAGGTTGGCCCTCTCTACCCTAATGTCTACACTAACTTTTCTCCTTGGCCTTGACAGGTCTTGTCCTGTCAACATCCTGGGAGAGCCATTAGATGGATAGCTAAATAAATAGAGCAGATAGAGAATAGAGTGAATAGATATAGAGTCAGGAAGACTCAAGTTAAAATTCATCCTTAGTCACTTACCAGCTGAGTGATCCTATGAAAGTCATTTAATCCATATTTGCCTCAGTTTCTTCATCTGCAACAAATAGGGATATTCATAGCAACTACATCCAAGGCTGTTGTGAAGATCAAATGAGGTAATAATTGTAAAGTGCTTAACATAATGAAGAATAATAGTGCAATGTAAATGTTAATTATTATTATTATTATTATTATTATTATTATTATTATTATTATTATTATTAAACTAAGCTGAGCTGCAGAAATAAGAAAGAGGAAAACTCCTTCCCTTCACTACCAAGTTACAATGGAATTGAGTCAACCACACAAATATAGTTCATAGTGTTTTATTTGTAAATATAGAAGGATGAGGAATTGCTGTCCTGGGAGAATGCAAAGGCAAACAGTATTTATAGACAATGAGAGAGTCATCAATAATGCTGGTTGTTGATCTTTTTTTAAACCATGACTCCCCAGTCCCTCACGATGCCCTTCCTCTTAACACCTATTTTTAACTCCATAGGAGGTACTGAACAAATACTTTGCTTGCCCTTTTCCATTATGGAGATCAAATACTAGCAAGCAAAAAATCTTTGATTTGAAAGGAACCTCAGAGGTCAGCTTGTCTAACCTTTCCCTAAGTATGAATTGCCATTACAACATCTTTGGCCAGTGGTCATCCAGTTTCTCTTCAGATATTCATACATTTACTATTTTGATATACATTTACTACTTCCCAATGGGTTCTATTCCATCTTGGGACTGCTCTAAATTCCCCCCTCACATTAAGCCCAAATCTGTTTCCTTGTTATTTCTAGCCATTGTTCCTAGGTGGGTCATGGGACCATAGAATTTAGAGCTGAAAATTGTTCAGTTTAATCCCCTCATCTCTCAGCTGAGGAAACTGAAGTTTAGAGGGAGAAGTCTTCACACTCATTCTGATGGTTTTGTTCCATCTCACACCAGAAGGCACTCTGGGTATCACTGTTACCTATGACTCTTGGAGAGTTGGCTACCTCCATCCCTTATTTTCACCACTCTTGTGTAGTGTAGTGCTGATCTTATTAGGGTGGAGGGATGAAGAGTTCTTAGGCTTACCCATCTAGGTCTTTTATATCTTATGATGCTACCAAATATTGGAAAATTCCCTCTTCCCTTCATTACTGAGTTACAATGGAACTGAGTCAATCATACCATATAGATTATAGATCTTTACTCATAAAGACAGAAGGAAGAGGACAAAAGCCAAAGTATATATTTTTAAAAAGCATTATGGTCTAAATACCAGTGATTTCTCCTAGACCCAAGTAACTCTGAATCTTTTAATCTATGTCATCCCCCAAATCCAGGAACTGGTTAGGGTTAGGGTTAGGGTTGTACATACATTCATATCTCCAAAGTCATCCTGATTCAGGAAGGGGTGGGGAGTCTGATGCTTATGGTGTTCAAATGCTAGGGTTCAAGATTGTTACTTAGGATATCTCCCAATGCTCTTTCTTGATCACCATTCTAACACTTGCAAGAACATGGATCTCACATAATTATAGACTCATGGAATTTTAGAGTTAATCTCCGAAGCCAAGTGGTTTAACCCATACAGCTCCATAAGATATGACCAGCATGGTTTTCTTAGTCCTGTCCAGCAACATGGTGGAAAAGTATACTAGAACCCTGGTCCCATAACCTCATACACTTCACTTTGATCTTACTCTTTGTTCTGAAATTTGCACATCAGGTATATTCCCTAGGTGGCTTCTGCCTTTGGTGCACTGATTCCCCTACTCCTTAGTTCTTTTTGTATCATAGTAGTACCTGAAACTCATTGAATAGATGAAGAAACTAAGGCGATAGATGGAATGATTGATACAGGGTACATCACAAGAGCACAAAACTAAAATAACAAGTACTTTTGCCCTCAGGTGTCTCCTATTACATCATTACAAAATCCTTTCTAGTTTCTCACATAAATTTAACTTTACAGTTTCTCTTGCCTCTTGTATTTGTATTTTAAAGTTTTTTTCAGTTCTGGTGTTTCAGAAATATTTAAAAGTCCTCTATTTCATTATAGATTCATATTTTTTGCTCTGAAGGATAATACTCAACTCTGTAATTATTCTAGATTGTAAGTAGATACTCAGCTTTGCAATTATTCTAGGTTGGAATTGTAATATCACTTTCCAAGGTCTCTCATTTGTAGTAGAAGCCGCTAGGTTTCATTAGATCCTGACTTTACTTCTTTAATACTTGATCTTTTTTTTTTGGTAAGGCAATGGGGTTAAGTGACTTGCCCAAGGTCAGCCAAGTAATTATTAATTGTCTGAGGCTGGATTTGAACTCAGGTCCTCCTGACTCCAGGGCTGGTACTCTATTCACTGCACCACTTAGCTGCACCCCCCAGCCTTTTTTCCATGCTTGTAGTAATTTTTTTTTTACATGGGAGTCTTAACTTTTGATTTTGATTTTTCCTTCTTTTTAAAAGGTGATCAGAATGTTCTTTAAATATTCATTTTGCCCTCTGGTTCTAATAGATCTGTGTAGCTTTCATTTATGATTTCTTTCAATAAAGCATCCAATATCCATTTTAAACATTTTGGTTTTCAAGTAGTCTAATGATTCGTAAATTAGCTCTACTTGATCTATTTTCCAGGTTTGATATCAGACAATGTACAATTTCTTCTATTTTTTTCAATCTTTTGATTTTGCTTCTAATATTTCTTGTCTTACAGCATCAGTGATTTCTGTTGGTCTATTCTAGCTTTCAGGGAATTTATTACTTTGGTAAGGTTAATCACTTTAACTTCTAAGCCATTTATTCTCTTTTCAATTCTTACCTCAAGAATTATTTCATTTTTAATCTCTTGCAACATTCCTTTTAGATACTCATATGGTCCTTAAGGAAAAAAGCTATTTTTTGTTTTGATTCTATTCTTTTACAAATTTCCTTCTTTTTTGGCATCTTTAGTTAGTTTTAATACTGGTCAGTATATTCTTTGATCTATTTACTTCTCTCAGCTTTAGTTCCTGAATTGGGCTTGGTCCAGGTTCTGCTCCTTACTGAACTTCTGGGTGGCATGATCAGACCTCTTTTGTCTCATTCTGAGGTTAGGCCTCACGATCTCTGAGGTTCAGAGTGCTGGATCATCAAGGTTCTCTCTGGTATTCAGGACAGAGTATCAGGGACTTCAGATCCCCTTAGCCTGGGATTTTTGCATAAGAGTATTACTCTGAGGCTCTGTTAGATGTCTGCTTCTTCCTAGGGCTTCTGAGGCCCCTATTTTAGGGACTTTTGGAAGAGAACCCTCTACTGTTACTGCCTTAGGTCCCAGAGCTTTTCAGTCTATAGATAACTCTGATGGTCTCTATCCCCTCTGGTAAACTACTCTGTACTGGTGTCAACTTCTTGTGCAGTTTTGGGGTAGAAGAAGTCACTGTATTTACTCATTGGAATTGTGGATCATTATTTAGTTAGGTGTAAATTTCAAGATTTTTCTGGAGTAGGTATATGGGAGTTGGCTGGAAGCAATCTAAACCATTCTCCAACCATCTGGATAGGATTTCCTGAAAAAAGAGAAAGAACTTGGAGTTGTTAGAAAGTCACTCAATCCACCCCAAGTTAATGAAGTAAATATAAGGGCATCCAGGTAATACCATAAATCTAGAGCACTCTATACTATCCAGGGAGATGGTCTTATCAGAGAGGGAAATAGATATGTCATGATCATTTATGGGCTTGGGTTTAAGTCCTTTGCAGTTTTTCAAAAAGGGGTGAATACCCTATATTTTATATATTATTAACTTGAGTGCTTAGATAGGAATTGAGGGTCTTTTCCCCTTTGTTGCAGAGACCTAGACAGAAGTCAGAAGAATTTGACTATTCCTAGAGGAAATTCTGGGTAGGTACATGAGACAAAAAAGACTCAAGATTGAATGTACATATATGTGTGCAGCTATGGTTCTAGTTCATGGGTTCTACTTCCTATGATATAGTCATGATCCAGTTCTCCTTCCTGTATTCCGAGTAGGGGAAATGGTATGAAAAAAGTAAATGTTAGGAAAATATCAAGCATATAGATTTATTTTGTTGTTGATCTTGAGTTGTGGTTCAGAGTAGTTGGAGAAGGCCTAAATTTTAACTTCATTTGTAAAATGGGGACACACTACTATCTCACATGGGAATTGTGAGAAAAGAACTTTATAAATTCTACCATACTCTATTCATGTCAATTACTATTATATAGCCTCAAGTTCTTGATAAAGAGCTGCTGATGACTTGGCAAGATAGTAATAATGATTTGTATATATTTACATATAATTATAAAATAAATATAATAAATAATTAAAGGGGGCAAATAGGTGGCACAGTGGATAGAGCACCTCAGTTTCCCTATCTGTAAAATGAGTTGAAGAAGGAGACATCACTCCAGTATCTTTGTCAAGAAAACCTCAAATGGGGTCACAAAGAGTTGGAAATGACTAAACAATAATAACAATTTTTTTTTTTAGTTTTTTGCAAGGCAATGTGGTTAAGTGGTTTGCCCAAGGCCACACGGCTAGGTAATTATTGTCTGAGACCAGATTTGAACCCAGGTACTCCTGACTCCAGGGCTGGTGCTTTATCCACTTTGCCACCTAGCCGCCCCATAACAATATCTTTAATCAAATATTGCATAAATGAATTCATATTCGAGTAAAAACTGCTAAGGAGAAAGACATCTTTTCTATCAGGAAAAATCATGTCTGAATGCTCTTTTAGAAGGATCCACACAATTTTAGAAATGGGAGGATCTTTATTTCATATATGTATATATATATATATATATATATATATAGGAAATTGAGGTATAGAAAAATGAACCAACTTGCTAAAGGCCTCATAGTGAGGCAGTAACAGATTCTGGAAGAGCTGGGGCCTCCAGATTTCCAGTCATTTCTAACACTCTTGCCATTCATTACACCACAAAGTTTCTCACAGTGGGTAATCTTTCAAAGGCAAAGCATTAGGTTTTTCCTTTAGTCAAAAGGACTATTGTCTCCATCTGCTCTTAATTAGAGGTGCTTGAGTGAAAGCTGGAAAGCAACAACAAGGAAACAACTTGAATGTAATTTGATTTGAAAATCTAGGCAAAGTGTCTTTTATTGAAGACTTCAGGGAAGGAAGAGCAGGGACCCCAACAGCAGCCAATGGCCGGGTTATACTAACAGCAGAACTGCCTAGTGTCCCATGCTTGTTGGCCCTGGCCAGCTTTGGACTCAGCAGAACAAGAGCAAGACCTGGGCCAGCAAACCGAGGTTTGGATCCTGGCCCCAACTCTCAATGGCCATGCCCGACCTCTGAGTCTCAGTTGCCTCAACAGTAAAATGGGGCCAGTAATGCTTGCATGGCTACCTCACAAAGAACCAGAGAGTGGGGGTTGTTGGCACTATCCCCCTGCTTGGTCATTTATTTAAATTCAACCTTTTTTTAGCAGCGGACCAGGCAGAAATCTACATGGAGGCACATATATATGCATACACATGTACATGGAAAAAGAAAAAAAGGAAATTTATTCTATTAGTAAAAGAAGTGAGTTTCTTAATTTTATTTTCTTCTTCTCTTCTCTTCTCTTCTCTTCTCTTCTCTTCTCTTCTCTTCTCTTCTCTTCTCAAGGCAATCAGGGTTAAATGATTTGCCCAAGGTACGCAACTAGTTTCTGAGGCCAGATTTGCATGTGGGTCCTCCTGACTCCAGGGCCCATGCTTTAACCAGTGGGTCATCTATTACTTGAGTTCTTGATTTTCAAAGCATTATTTTTTTTTGGGGGGGGGGTCCAGACCCATGGGTTTTCTTGGTGTAGGGAGTGTGCATGAAGTTACTTCCTTTAACAATGCAGATATATCAGATGTACACCTGTCAAGGACTGTGGTGAAGGGCGGCAGGTGAGGCAGAGCTGAATCTCACCTCTTGCCAAAGGTTGAGGGCATGCACCTGGCACAGCTTAGTGTATGCTCCAGGTTCTACGTGCTTAACAACCTGTATGTACCAGAGATGGGACTTGAACCAGGATCTCTGTGACTTTGAGGCTGACCGTTGCCACATAGAACCATGTAAAAGTTTGAGTCAACTTTAGTCACTCTTTTCCCTTAGATCAAGGTAGTAAGAATGAGTATAAGGAGACAGGATAATTTTAACTTAGAAGGCTCCTTCCAGCAAACAGGACTTTTTATTTGCTCCTTCCTCCCTCCCTTCTTTCCTTCCTTACCTTTTTCTTTCCTCCCTCCCTTCCTTCCCCTTCCCCTTCCCCTTCCCCTTCCCCTTCCCCTTCCCCTTTCCTTCCCTTCCCTTGTCCTTCCCTTCCTTCCTTTCTTCCTTTCTTCCTTTTTTTTCCTTCCTAATTCAACTGTAATCCCTAGGAAGCACCTTTATACCACTGCAGGAGAAACAAGTCTGTCATCTGGGAGATCCCAAAGGACTGAAAAACAAATAAATCTCAAACTCTCTACTGTCCAGTGATGGATATAGGACTAGAGCTAACCTCCAATTCTTCTAAGATACTCTGACTTGTTGCTTTACCTGTTGTGGCTCATTTTATCCATTGTCTCCCAAGGTGTGGTCCATTGGAAGGCTACTCCAGAATTTCTGAACAGCAATCCATCTCCTTAGTTTGGAATCCATCCATTTTGAATCATTGATTAGTAAGCTGAATTCTGGCTCTAAAGATAACCTTTACACTATAGGCACTCCTTGTTTTATTGCTTTTTGTGAATATTTACAAATTGAAGGTTTGTGGGAACTTTGCCTTGGACAGATCTATTGATACCATTTTCCCAAAAGCATACGCTCACCTTGTGTCTCTGGGTCACTTTTTGACAATTCTCACATTATTACACGCTTTTACATTATTATTATATCTGTTATGGTGGACTGTGATCAGGGATATTTGATGGTACTATTGTAATTGTTTTGGGGCACCATAAACTACCCATATGAGACAATGAGCCTAATTGATATCTAGCTGATCCTGAAGTTGAGGACCTGAGTTCAAATATGACATCAGACACTGACTAGTTGTGTGACCTTGGGCAAGTCACTTAACCCTGATTTACCTTGCATCCAGGGCCATCTCCAATCATCCTGATCCATATCTGACCACTGGACCCTGATGGCTCTGGAGGAGAAAGTGAGGCTGGTGACTTAGCACAGCACCCCCTCCCTCAAATACAGGTCACTTGTTTGTCATGGTATCACCTCCCCTGATATCATGTCTTCTTTGAGATCAAGGGACAAACATCATGATCATCTTCTAATTGATAAATGTAGTATGTGTTCTGAGTGCTTTACCAATCAGCTGTTTTTCTACAGTCTTCCTGTTTCTTGAGACACAATGATATTGAAATTAGACCAAATGATAACCCTACAATAACCTCTAGCTGTTCAAATGAAAGTGTTCAAAGTCCATAAGGCAAACTTCATTGTTGTTTTATTTTAAGGAATTGACACCATCAACAACCACCACCCTGATCAGATGGTAGATACCAACATAGAAGCAAGACTTTCTACCAGCAAAAGGATTACAATTTGCTGAAGGCTCAGCTGATAGGTAACATTTTGGGACAATAAAGCATTTCTTAATTAAGGTATGTGTGTTGCTTTTTATGACATACTTTTATATGCTCCAAGAAAATTTTGTTTCATTCTTCTTTTGCAATATTTGCTTTATCTTGGTGTTCAAGAACTAAAGTCTCAAAATCTCTGGAGGATACCTGTGTGCCCAAAAGCCATTAGCCTAAGAAATGAACAGTTAAGGAGATAAGAGGAAACTATCTATTTAAAGAAAAGACTTTTCAAAGTTGGTAGCAGTTACTAACAATCAATACGCTAATTATAATACCTATGCTAATAACAAAATGTTTTTACATATTCAGAGTTCTACCCTGAAGCACTTTGCAAATTCCTAGTTAATTGTAAATTTTTAAGAACTTGCTTAAACATAATTTCTTCATACATTATTTTTGTTCAGTCATTTTCAATTGAGATTGACTGTCTATAACCCCATTTGGGCATTCTTGGAAAAGATACTGGAGCAATTTTCCTGATGAGGAGACTGAGGCATATAGAGTTAAATGAATTACTCAGGGTCACACAGCTGGACTTGAACTTCAGCCTGGCACTCTACCCACTATGCCAGCAAGCTGCCCCACAAAAGTATTAAAAATTCAAAATTTTCACAAAGCCTCATCATTCTTGCTATGATTTAGAGTCCACTGTGTTCGAGAAGATGACTGGCACTGGCAGTTGTAATTGACTTTAAAGTAAAGTGAACTTTGTAAAAACTTCAACTTTGAGACAACTAGGTGGTACAATGGATAGAACACTGGCCCTGCAATCAGAAGGATCTGAGTTCAAATCAGACATCAGACACTTACTAGCTGTGTGACCCTGGGCTAGTCACTTAACACCAATGGCCTCCAAAAAATCCCAACTCCATTATCTTGGTATAAACATAATATTTCAAAAGCCAAGATGAGGAAACCACTATTTAAAAACAGTTTTGTTCAACTAATTTTCAGTGTTTACAAATAATTAAAATGTGGAAAGTGACACAAATAGAAAAAATTCTATTATAAACTTGTTTAATTTTGTGTGTGTGTGTGTGTGTGCGCGCGCTTACAATATAGGGGTTCTAAAAGTCTTAGTGAAATTTGTAAGCAGGCATGGGGACTAGACTTAAGACTTTGTTGCTACTAGGGGCTACCTGAGGAAGAAACTCTTTCCCAAACAGGTCAACCCCTTTTTTGCTATTTACAGGCTTAGATGAGACCTGGCTTAAATCCTATCTGGGACACACGCTGGATGTGTCCTGGATGATCTTGGGTAGAACACTTACCATCTCAGTGACCCAAACAACTCTAGAGGGTTAGAAATTCAGGGCAATCACTGATATGCATTTGATAAAGGGACTTTCCTCCCTGGAAATTCTCTATCCCAATAAAATAATTATGTATCTATATACAGTTCTCAAAGATACAATTTCATGTAAAAGAAGCTATCAATTTCATATAGAATTCCCTTTCTTGTTCTTTTTTTGTATAATGAAATGTTTGTATTGATGATTGTTCAATCCGTTAACTTGTCAAAATTGTTAAATCAATTGTTAAACTGTTAAATTTAAAAAAATCAGTTGTTGACCTGAAGCTGAAATATTAGAATGATTCAGTAGAATAATAATATGAATAATAGTTAACATTTCTATAGTATCTCCTACAGTTTCAGACACTATTTTAAGTGCTTTGCAATTACTATTTTATTAGATTTCCTCCAACAACCCTATGGAGTGGGTGTATTGTTACCTCTATTTTACAAATGAGGAAACTGAGGTAAATAGAGGTTAAATGACTTGCCCAGTCATATATCTGATAAGTGTCTGAGACTAGCTTTGAATTCAAGTCTTCCCATTCTTTTACTGTGCCTGTTAGTGCAAATAGTCCTCAACACTGGGAGATGGAGTGAGAGGAAGGAAGAAATACCAGAATCTGACTCAGTGTTTTTCCATCTGACTGGCTGGGACAACTTATAGACAGATCTCCCAGGACCAGGCTCCCTATGTGGAGACATGTGACAACTCAGAGTCTGGATGGGGTGGTTCTTGTTCTTCTGAATTGTTCATCAGCTGGGTTTGCTTTTCCTCTCAGACATCCTTGCAGACATCTTGGTCCTTAACTGTTACCTGATGGTTCTTGTGTTTCTGATGACTTCTTATGTTTTTACTTTCATGTTTCATGGTCCCTTTATTTCTGCTTATGAGTGTAAACTCTGACCTTAATCCTCACTATCTGCAACATGCCTTGATTTTGGCTAGCCTTCTTTCTGTCTTGTGATCTTTGGCCTTGCCATTTCTGACAGCACTCCAATTGTTCATTTGATTACAACCCTTTGGACTCTGAATTGACTTGCTGCTGGTTCAGGCCACAGGGGTTCCCACTGATCTGATCTGAGCACCTTTCTCTAAAATCTGTAATCCTTTACTATTTATAGTCTCAACACTGACAGGAAGATAGTCTAAAAATTCAGCAAAATCTCATATAATTCAATTCTTCCCTTTTCTTCTCCCTAAAAAAAGTAGGACATGAGCACTTATGAAGAAAACTGGGAAGAGGTTCTTATAATCAGTAGAATGAAGGCAAGTGAAGTCTCAAGTTAATTAGAATGGTATCAAAGAATATTACCTAGCTGGAGTGTGGTCTAGTGGGGAGAAAAAAACCACAATGGATTTAGAACCAAAGGGATGAAGGTTCAGATCCCAAGTAGGCTATGACCTGGAATCTCAGTTTCCTTATCAATATAATTAGATCCTTTAACTGCCACCAATTAGAACAGAACCTGTGCCTAAGAAGAGAGGAAAGGTGCAGAACCGAAGGCCTTCCATAAAGACAAAACCCTTGGCCAGACTATTTTCCTCCCTCTCCCCAGTGTGGGGTGTATATGTGTTTGCTTGCTGGGGTCACCATAGAGACACATTCTGAATAGTGCAGGCACTTTATGAAATCAGACTTTAGTGACCTGAGTACAAGACTGAGGAGGCTATCTTTTCCAGGTGTTGACTTCCTTTCATAAAACAATGTAATGATTCAGAATGCTTATTTTTTTCTGGGGTTCTTCTTGAAAGGTATAAATAATTTTTTCAAGAATTTAATTGGTTTTGATAAATTTTTTAATGATTTTTTCTCTCTACTTATTTATCCCATTAGTAAATGAGATCTACAATGTATGATGAGTACATTTAAAAATTAAAGGGAGTTTTTTTTTAATGAAAGGATTGGACTAGATAAACCTTCAGGTTCCTTCTAATTCTAAATCTATAATCCTAATCCAACTTTCCCATTTTACAAATGAGGAAACAGGCTTAGAGAGGTTAAATGACTTGTCCATGGATAGTAAGTGGAAATAAGTGAAAGAACACAAGCCCAGGGACTAGGGTTTATGTTAAATACTGTGTTCTTTCCACTAAATACAATCACAAATAATCAGCCAAGATGGACAAACCTCCATGCCAAACTCTGACCACTTGATGTCTCAACATCTGAAGTTGACTTGAGATCAGAAAAAGAAGGAAATATATTACAAGGGTTAGTTAGGAAACACCAATGACGTAGGATCACAAGGACATACGAATAGAGTTGGCAAGGATTTCAGAGATTATCTGGTCCAACTTTCTCATTTTACAGATTCAATTCAACAGGTATTTATGATAAAGAACTATTGAGTCATCAGCTCAAGATCATACAGGTACTAAAAGGTGGAGCTAGAATTCAAACTTGGGCCCTCTGAATCCAAATCGAGTTATTTGATCACCCTTAATTAAGGTCAAGGATTTTCTTTACCAGAAGGGTCAAAGAAAGAGAGAGGGAGCCAATATCTTGGTTGAAGTCTGAAGGCTGAGGGCAAACAGCTTTATCAAATCTAAAGACTTGGCTCAGAACCATCTTCGTAAATTGTTTTGGTAATATGTGCTCTGGCATAACCTCTTTTTAATAGGCCACTCTTGGCTACATTTGGTTAGGATATGAAGGACTGTTTTATGACTAGAACCTTGTGGGACCTAGAAACTGTGCTCTACTTTGGACCCTCATGACAGCTCTCTATCACAACCCCAAACTGGATACAGACTCTGCTTGTCTTTGGGGGTTAAACCAATTGGCTTTTCTAATTCCTTCTGATTCTCGATTTCCTTGCTTTCTATCCACAGTTAGACAAAGAAAGAATTTACGGCCACATCAGTATATCTATGTCAGTAATCTGAATCTCAGGAGTCTAGTGAATAGAGAACTAACTTTGGAGTAGTAGAATGTGAAGAGCAGTTGAAAGAACCCAAGACTGGAGGAAAGAAGAGGAGGTGGAGATAGGATTACTGCCTTCCAGTATTTGAAGGTCTTGAGGTAGAAGAGAGATTTGATGTTTTTCTTGGAGTTCCTGGCTTTCTCTAGGATTCAGTTCAAATGACACCTTCTTCAAGAGACTGGTCTCTCCTCCTCCCTCTTTCCCTTCTATAGCCTTCTCCTTAAGGTTACCTTTCATCTCCCTGTTTTTATCTTCATGGTGTCTTGTCTATAGGAGGTACTCAATAAAATAATGGTTGATTAAACAAATGACCCCCTTAGTACCTAGTAACTTGACCTCTGTTATAGAACTTGGAGTAACTAAAAATTTGGATTATCTTGCAACTATGTTTTTTAAAATAGTTTCTCAATCTAGAACAAATCCAAGGATAGCAATAAACTAAGAGAAAGAAATTAAAGGTAAACATATAGATAAAATACACAGACTAATTTCACTAGAGATTGGCGCAGGAACCTTGATCTTATGGCATTTATTATTGGGGTCTTCTTGCTTCTCCTTTGGAAACTTGGTGGGCTCCACTCTCAGAGACTTACCATATTGGTGCCAGACTTTGTTTGAGTACCCAATCTATTTAGCACAGTGGAGGTCAGAACTAAAGGGCTCAAGTTTTCCACCACCCTCAGCCTTCCCAGTGGCAAGGATTACAAGCATACCCACCACACCCAGCTATCATATACTTCAAAACAAATCGAATTCTACATAATAGAGATCAGCAATTGCACATACAATTCTCTTCTTCGGATCCACTATTTATGTAGAAATGCTCATTTTATTTGGGGTCTTTAAATTCTGAATTTTTAAAAAGAGAATTAAGAAATTCCCTTGGCAAAAAAATTAAATAAACATAGGCAAAGAGAATATTTAGACAGAAAATCCAATAGAATTTTAAAATAGAGATACAAAGGACTCTGCTACAGTGTATGTCATAGTTGTTAGCATGTTGGGGTTTTCAGATGTATTTCGTGTCAATAGCAACCAATTTAATGAACATTCATAACTTCTTAGCTCACACTTTGAGCATGCAGCTGTTAAATGTGAGAAAATGTTTTGGGGTAAAAACTATGAGTCAGATCCTGAAAAAACGAATCAATCTACAGATCCAAGAAATAATGGGGTAGAGGTTGCAGTTGGACCAACAATCCAGCCTTGCTGGGTCTGGGCTTCCTAATTTCCCATATGTTCATCTGGGAATAGTGGAAGTGCATGTGCTGCAAACCTAAGTTAACTCTGGTCACAGTATCTTAACGGGGAAAAGGAAAAACAATCACTGTATCAAAATCTCATTACAGTGAAGATGAGCTTTGTCAGGTTCTAATCAAAGTTCTTAATAAATGTTTTAAATTAAAATGAAGTGAGTTTTCAGGGTGATCTTAGGTAAGCCTTTCCCCTTTCATGGGACCTCAGTTTCTTCATCTGTAAAAGGAGGGGGTTGAACTGATCTTTAAGGTCCTTTTAAACTTTGAAATCCCATGACTAACATAAAGCAGTTTTGTCCTTGAGGCAGCAAAACCATCCTTGTCTTGTAAGAGAATGTTCTGAAGTGAAAGTGAACACTGCTGGAGATTTCAATGCAACCAATGACTTCATCTTGTGTCTCCCTTCTAGTTTCCTTCTCTTTTCTACCCCCAATTCCTCACCAATTTCCACATACCACTCTGCACCCCCATAGTATTGAGTTGTTACTGAAAGAACAAGAGTTGTCTGTTTCATTCTTTAATTCTCCAGTATATGGGATCACAAGGACATCAAGCCAAGTCACTGAGATAGGCTGTCCTCAAGTCATTTTTATCTAAATAGTTATTTTCAAATCCCCCGGCATCAGATAGTTGCAGACCACATCTCTCAAATGGTCTGGAGTCCAGGGCTAAGGTCTCTTGGAAAAGAAACTCCAGAGTGCTTTTGCCTTGGATGGCTTCCTGTTAAGCCACAGGATGGAGGTCTGTGGTCAGCCTGCCCATGGTGTGTCTATTTGGGGGGACAGAAGGATTCACCATAGGGGCCTCTGTCATTAGTCACCCCTCTAAAGTTCTGAATTCACTCAAACCTCAGGGAGAATTCAAAGTGAGAAA
Organism: Macrotis lagotis; assembly: GCF_037893015.1. NCBI lineage: Eukaryota > Metazoa > Chordata > Mammalia > Peramelemorphia > Peramelidae > Macrotis > Macrotis lagotis. The sequence goes on from NC_133661.1 coordinate 115,862,914, forward strand.
TTAAATCGATTCAGAAGTTGCATAAGCTTCTGAACAGCCACAGGAAATCTGTGACTTAGCCCTGGGTTGTTTGATTCGGTTATATGAAGTCCGCTGCCACGCAGAGATCTTTCCCAGAGATTTCTGCCTTTGGAAGGTAGTGTGTACGTCAGGGAATTACATCATGCATTATGTCTGACCAGTTTAGATATTGCCATTCCTGGAAATATGGGTTTGGGGAGCATAGATTCACATAGTATTAAGAGCTGATGGCACTTTAGCAAGGTCATTTAGTTCTTTCTTGTTAAGAGAGGGAAAATTAGACCCAGAGAATGGTTTGGAATTGCTTTTGGTCACACAGTTAAGTGAGTGATAGAGCCTCAGTTCACTTCTCCTAACTCATGTTATAGAAAAGGTACCATATTGGGGTTAGAAGCCTGGAATCTCTGCTCTTCTAAATACTCCCTGGATGGGCCTCAGTTTTTTCATCTGTAAAATGAAGAATTTGGACCCAATATTCTCTTCATGTTTCCTATGAACTCTAAATCCTAGGGTTTTGTGTACTATGGGATGCTGTTTCTCATACTTTTAGAATAAGGAAAAAACCTATTTCTGTGCCTGCATTGAGGGAATGTACCCCCATCTTTCTAAAGCATGTGATGATGGGGAAGAGAAACCTGTGTCCTTTCTCAACCTGCTTTGTTCCTTTTTTTTTGGAAATTATCCTTTTGCTCACAAGCTACAATTCAACATCCAAGCAGGACAGAATGTGAGAGGCATATGATGATCAAGTTCTCCCTGGGGAAGGTTAGGTGCCAGATCTAAGCCTGGCAAGTTGTCTAGAGGATTTGGGGTGGTGGTTCAGAGTGCTTGATGCACAAAAGCTTCCAAACCACTTCTAACACCATTTTAGCACATTTCAAATGAAGACAGTATGTTCTCTGCTTAGAAAGAGCAAATTACATCTGTTCAAAGGGGAAAAAAAACCCCAAAGATCTTTCTTAAAAAACAAACAAACCAGTGGTTAGGCTGAACTCACAATTGTATGTTCTCATAAATATTTTTTGAAATAACAACGAAACCTCTAACTACATAGGAAAATAAATCCCTAGAAAATGGCAACTTATTTGGGGTGGGTGGGAACTTAAGGAAGATCTTTTCCTCTGTCTGAGGAAGGGTACCCCTTTCTGCTTCTTCTGTCCTATGTGTCACTGTGGGAGCAGGAAGCTTAGCTTTAGTGGTGGTGAATGCTGTTGTAGATTGTTGGTTTGGGGCTACCATGTCTTTCCATATATCTTCCAAATGAACCTACCTGATATGCTGAAGACCTTTCCCTGGTTCTTTTAATATTTTGAGCAAATCACTGTAGAACTCACCCTGTCCATTTGTTATTCTCTTTTTTTAAAGGTTTTTTGCAAGGCAAATGGGGTTAAGTGGCTTGCCCAAGGCCACATAGCTAGGCAATTATTAAGTGTCTGAGAATGGATTTGAACCCAGGTACTCCTGACTCCAGGGCCGGTGCCCTATCCACTGTGCCACCTAGCCACCCCCCCATCTGTTATTCTCTCTTCTTATTTACAGAGGCAGGTAGAAGATACAGTGTATGTAGACTACTAGTTCTAGGTTTAGAAAAATCGAAGTTCAAATCTATCAAATCTATCGAATCACAGAGTATTAGAGTTGATGGCACCTTAGCAAGGTCATTTAGTTCTCTCTTATTCAGAAAGGAAAAATTAGACCCAGAGAATGGAATGGGACTTACTAGGTGGGTGCAACTCAGGGCTCTTCATTTATTCTGCCTGCCTCAGTTTCCTCAACTGTAAATGGTGATTATAACAGCACCTAACTCCCAAGTTTATTAGAAAGATCAAATGAGATAATATTTGTAAAGCACTTAGCATGATGCCTGACCCATAGAAGACACCTGATAAATTCATGTTTCCATCCTTCATTTCTTATTATATAATTGACCTGCTCTCTTGTTGTATTGTTGAATTGTATATCCTTGGATTAAATCTTTGATGCTGCTTCTCTTATGCAATTATTAAAGGTAATCCTAAGGACAATATTGGAGACAAAAATTGAGTTTGGAAGCAGCAACCTGCTTCTGATCATTGGATGTTGCACAATTGCTCAGATGTGATTCAGACTGATCACCTCCTCCTACTTAATTCTGTAGTCACATTATTGTCAATTTGTAGTACCAGTTCAAGATGTATATAGTGATGGACTAATTCAATGGGTTGTCCATTCATCTTCATGTCATAATCTCATCAATGTCTATTTCTCATCTGATTTTTAAATTATAAATGGCTAGACTAATCTCTTTTGAGTGACCTAAGATCTCATTGAAAAGTCCCTATTATGTTTTGAGACTCAATGTGATCAGCACAGTGTCATCTATGTAACAGAAACATCTGCGTAACATTTCCATTGATATGCAATTTGTCTTTTATTTGGATTTTATTCAGGACTCCCTCTTGTCTCAGTGTTAGATGCCTTGCTGGAAGCTGATAGTCAAGATACTGTTGAACAAAATTATCTCTGTGGCTGTGTATGGAATGGAGTCTTGCAGGATATTAACATATTTGAGAGATACATCATTTAATAAGCCCTTAAAGTTGTATTTCCCTGGATGAATAAAAATTTCTTTTTGAAACTTGGTCTCCCTATTTCACCCATGCTAGAAATTTAGAAGTCATTCATTGGTCCAATTCTACTATTAATTGCATTTGACGTGCTCCATTTCTGACCTGGATGAATATGCCCCTTCATAGCTTGGTAGTCCCCTCCTCCTCTCTCCAAAGATTCCCCCACATTAGTACTAGACTTAGTGCAGATACCCAATCATGTGAGACAGTTAAGATGAAATGATTGATAAGAGTTCTGGGTCTGGAGTCAGGAAGACCCAGGTTCAAATTTGAACTTAGATATTTGTTAGTTGTGTGATCCTAGGCAAGTCACTTAATTCTGTCTCAATTTCTTCATCTGAAAAATGAGCTAGAGAAGGAAATGGCAAACCACTCTACATCACTTGCCAAGAAAAACCACAAATGAAGTCCAAAAAGAGTCAGACATGACTGAAAAAGACTGAAAAACAATGACAACAATACTGTGAAAACCAAAAGAGGAGTTTGTAATCCACAGCAACGAATGGTCAATCAGATCAAAAGATCAAAGGTGGTGAGAACTGACAAAAAAAACCCATGGGATTTATCAATTAAGAAATCATTTGTTAGGTACTTATGAGCACATAGCTAGTGAGTGTCTGAGATCAAATTTGAACTCAGAAAGTTCAGTCTTCCTGATTCCAAGTCTAGCATTCCACATTTCATCATCTTTTCTTTTTACCTATTTTCTTCTCAATCTTCTTTAGTGGATCGATACCTCTAATTGTAGCTGTCTCAAAACTATTTTGGGAATCTCTTCTCTCTCTCTATTATCACTTTTGCTGATGTCATCCAATCCATTGGGTTTAATTAGATGATTTCCAAATCTATATATCCAACCCTAATCTCTCTCCTGAGCAAGAGTTCCACATTGCCAGCTACCAGTTACAAATATTTTGTGGAGACCTAAATTCAATCTATACAAAACAGAACTCATTATCTTCCCCTCTAAACTCATCTCCTCAATCTCCTCATGAAGGCAACACTAATCTTTTCCAAATAGCCATGTCACAACCTCAGTCATTGTTGATCATTTACTCTTCCAATGCCTCTGATTAATGCATGTTTGCTGGTTGATTGATTTACTTTCTCTCTCATCTTCCATATTTAGTCAATTGCCAAATCTTGTCATTTATATCTCTACAATGACTCACAAATCCACCTCTACCCACATGATCAACACATTCATTCAATCTATTATTATTTCTTAGCTTCCTAATTGCTCTCCATACTTCCAGTCTCTTCGTTTCCAATCCATCCTCCACAGTTGCCAAAATAATTTTCATAAAGCATGAATCTGAACATGTCACTTCTATGATGAAGAATAAAATAAATAATGAGCTCTGAAACTTGTCATTTAAAGTCCTATATTATCTGATTCCAGAATACTTTTCCAGACTGATTTCTCCTCTTTGTTTAATTTACATTTCTGCTAAAATGACCAATTTGCTGTTCCCTGAACTTAACATTCCATTGTCTACTGCATCTATTCTTTTGCACAGGTGACATGTCTTCCATACTTACAAATTCTGAAACTTATGAATACTATTTCTATTCAACTCTTCTTCTTCTTCTTCTTCTTCTTCTTCTTCTTCTTCTTCTTCTTCTTCTTCTTCTTCTTCTTCTTGTTCAGTTGTGCCCAATTCTTTGTAAGCAGTTCTTTTGTCTTCTGCTATCTCTAGAAGTATGTTCAAGCTCATGTTCATTGCTTCCAGTCTATCCATGTCATCCTCTGCTGTCCCATCCTCTTTTTGCTTTCAATCTTTCTGAGGATCAGAATTTTTTCCAAGAAATTCAGTCTTCTCATTATTTGACTTAAATATTTAAGCTTCAACTTCAGTATCTGTCCTTCTGAAAAGTAGAGTTAATTTTTTAAAGTATTGATTGATTTGATTTCCTTGTGTGCAAGTGAAGAAAGTCTTGTCTAGCACCATAGTTTGAAAACAATAATTCTGTGATACCTGATTTTCTTTATAGGCCAAATTTCACAGTCATAGGTTACAACTGGAAAAACTATAGCTTTGACTATACAGACTTTTGTTGGCAAGGTGATATCTTTGCTTTTTTAGTTTGCTGTCCAGATTTGTTCTACCTCTTACTATATTTACTTTCCTTCAAGACTAAACTATCATTATACCTTCTGTGGGAAGGCTTTCTGGGTCTTGCTAGCTGTAAGTGATTTCTTTCTTTTTAAATTATCTTGTATCGATTCATTAATATGTAAGAAGTCTGTGTGTGTGTGTGTGTGTGTGTGTACTTTTGTAGGATGTGGTACATGAGCAATTTGTGGGCAACGTAGATAGATATCTGTGGAATGTGACCACCCTTCTCCAAATGTGATTGTAATTTTTCACATGAAGGGAACAGGAGAAAGAATAAGCTCCTTCCCTTGCCTGTCTCCAAGAAGGTATCAGACTTGAATGATATCTATCTGCCTGCTTAAAATATTGCTGGTTTGTGGGTATGAGTTTCATCCAGAACAAAACAAAGCTGCTTTCCTAGTTGTTAGCCTAACTCCTTCCTACCATACACTGGTTATACAGAAGACTATGAAAGATAGCAAACATCAGATAAACCTATTTATCTAAGTAAAGAGCAAATAGAAATCTGATAACTTATACAGATTACAACATTCCAGAAAATTCACAAGAGTGACTGAGCCCTTTAAATGGTAGTAAGATAAGATCTTAGTTTAACCAAAAGAGAAATCTTGATAACTTAATGGGGAAATTTTCACTCTGAAATTTCTTGGGAAACAAGCTAGAAATTGGGGATATGTTGAATGTTCTTTCCATTTAACTTTCCTGAAGGGTGCCTTGAACCCCATGAGTCTCTACTCAAGAAGCTCTTACTCCATCTCTTATATAACATATAGAATTGCCTCTCCCATTTAGGAGTCACATCTCTTACATCTTACAACGTGGAACCCTTCCCCTACCCTGCTTGGGTGCAAGTATGTTCATAAATGTTATGTTCTCAAAATCTTTGAGAGCTTTGAAAATCAGATCCACAGTCAACTGGATGAAGCATTGTTCAGATTTTGAAATTCAGTTGCACGGACAACTTGTTGATCTGATTCTCAGAACATTTATATTTGACAGTCAGTGCAAACAGATAATGAGCTGGACCCAGGTTTGATTAAAAGGAAAAGAGTAGACACAGTGGGGACGTTATATAGTATGTTTTTTATTATTTTTTTTGCAAGGCAATGGGGTTAAGTGGTTTGCCGGAGGCCACACAGCTAGGTAATTATTAAGTGTCTGAGGACAAATTTGAACTCAGGTACTCCTGACTCCAGGGCCGGTGCTCTATTCACTGTGCCACCTAGCCACCCCTTACTATAAGGGTATTTTGTTGTTTTAAATTTTTGACTTCTTTTTATTTGATTTCACCAACATTTCCTACTAAATCTCTTTAACTATCCTTGATAATAAATAATAAAGAGATTAAAAAAAATTTAGCAAAGCCAAGCAATCCAAAAAAATCCAAAACAAAAAGAAATGACTAAACCTGTGAGCTTACTATATACTTAGGGTCTCTTTACTTCTGCAAAAAGCAAGGGTTAGTGTCTTTCTATATCTCTTGCAAATCTTGGTCATTATATAAAGTTCTTTTAATGACTCAAAGCAACACCCTGAAATGAAGGACTCTATTTTTAACAAAAATACTTTTCTCAAGCTGCATATAACTGTGAGTCATGGAATGCTAAAATCTAAGGAATTAAAGTTGAAGGTTGCTGCAGGGGCAAAGGTGATCTATGGGGTCAATGATTTGACGTATTGCTGGGAAAAAAAACCACATAGGAGAGACAGTATAAAGGACATCACAAAAAACAAACAAAACAAAAAACAAACAAAAAAAAAACAAATACCTAACAGAGGGGAGGCTCATGATGTAGTCAGAAGCAAGAGATAATTAATGGGCACCCTTCCCATGCCACTGATATCCTCACAAGGTCAAGAGAATGTGAAGAAGATTAAGGCATGCTGTATTGAGTGGATTTCTTGTGTAGAATATGAGGGAAGATATGAATCAGTCATATACGTTGAGAAAAAATGTTGTGCTTTTCATAGCAGCAGTCTCTACTAATGCCCTCTTCTCATGCCTCATTGTGCCAATGGAGTGAATATTGGGTCTTGAAGACTAGGTCTACAGAATCAACTGCTATTCAGCTAGTAAGTCTTCCACTGTGGTCCAGTGATAGATCACATATCTGTCATCTGAGAACCAATGAAGATAAGTCCAGAGAGACTCATCACCCAGATAGAGTAAATTTTTTTTTCTTTCCCTCAAATGAAACTTCTAAGTCCATTTCTTGGTATTGTTTACTTTACTCTTCCTTAGCTCATAGAAATCTTCCAGGTATTTCTGAATTTTTCATATTTGTCATTTCTTAGGGAGCAGCAATATTCTATTGTATTTGTATACAATCATATCCACCATGCCCCAATCAAAAGACACAAACATTTTTATTGGAAAAACAAAAAGTAATAAGGGCATTACGACAAGTCATATGGAGACTACTTTCTCATTCTTCCATCTTCCTTCTACTACCATCCTTGCTGATCTATGGAAGCAACTATAATGCTGGAAATCTTTGATCAGGTGGCATGGAAGAACAGATACATAGCAGATCTGTCACTTTACCATACCTGACAAATAAGACTTGAGTTCAACTTCAGATTCAGACATTTTCTAGCTGTGTGACCCTAGAAAATTTGATTTCTGCCTGCCTCAGTTTCCTCATCCATAAAGTGGATAGCACCTATTTCATTTAGTTTCTCTGCCCCATCATTTTATAATCTACAAAATAGGAATGAAAATAATACTTTCACTATCTTCTTCACAGGCTTATGAGGAAAATACTTTATAAGGAAATAGTCTATGTTATTGTTTGATACCTCAGGGATCTGTGACTTTATCACAATACCCTACAATGTAGAAGATGGCCTTGGAGGGTTCCATTGGGAGAAAGAAAGGGTTTTTTTTTAAGTGAGGATCAAATGAGAAAATATTTGTAAAGAACTTTATACACATACATGCTATATATAAATGCTAATTATTATTATATCATATCCACCTTAACCCAGGGCAGCTAGATGGAACAGCAGATAGAAGAATGGATAAAGTCAGGAAGACTCATCTTCCTGTATTCAAATCTGGTCTCAGCCACTTATTAGCTGGGTGACCCTGGATGACTCTGCTTGTCTCAATCCTCACTTATAAAATGAACTGGGAAAGGAAATGGCAAACCATTCCAGTTTTCTTTGCTAAGAATACTCCAAACGGAGTCACAAACAGCCATGCATGACTGAAATGACTGAACAATAACAATCTTCAGCTCAGTTTTTCTAAGAGGCTTTTATGGGAATAAGAGACACGCTAAGAAAATACACATAGAAACCTTGATACTATTCTCACCTCCATACCCAGAAGTAGCCTCTTCAACCAGACTCAAGCACTTCCCCTGGTCCTGTCAAGTTTTATACTGACCCTTGTGGGGAATCTCAGACTCTCAGAGTGAAACCTAGATGTTGGAGTATTGGCCTGTGTGACTCAAGGGTATATAGAGAAACAATTTAGTCATAGGATTCTTCCTTACCTGTGGACATTTTAGTGACCAAGTTTACAAACCTGACTCCCCGCAGCACATAGGGCCAGAAAAGTTGACCACATATGCCAATATTTGACAAATTATAGTAATGGCTTGGTGAACTGGTGTCTAGAACCCAGTAATGCTGAGTTGTAACTAGGAATAACCTATGATGACCACATATTTCCAAGGGCTGCTGGTCACATCACACCTACCTTATGTTCTAGGTCTTTTCTCCACCTCCTCCCATTGGAGAAGAGGTTCTTTTCCCCAAAATAACTCATATAATATCAGCTTTAAAAAGGGATGAAAGTTCTTCATATAGGGAGGATCTACTGTCTCCAGGTCTTTGCAATGACTGTCCTCATGTCTGTAAAACACTCTCTAATATCACTTTCACCTCTTTAATTTCCCAGAATTCCTTCATGATTTAACTCAAAGTTCTACATCCTCATTTTACAAATGAAAAAACTGAGACCTAAGGAGAGGAAATGACTTGCCAAGATCACACAGATAGTGACAGAACTAAATTTTGACCCTAACCACAAATCCATTGATCTTTTTCCATCACTTCATATGTCTTCAGTGTTTTCACATTTGCCATTTCCTGGGGTCCGATTAAATTTCATGACCTAAAAGAAATGGGAAGATTGATCAATGAGGGCCCAATTCATACAGCATGCTGGCACCTGCCCTTCCCAGTGGGTTATTCAGAGCATCATTGTCCTAGTCCTGTGAATGGAACTTTAGGATCCAATTACATGAGACTGGTATTATCTGATGTTAAAAAGAAGTCTTCTGGGTGCTGAGCTGGAACTGAGTTTGCATACATATGGGAAAATGGCTTTCTCTCTCTTTTCCTTCCTGGCAGATAGTTAAGGAGTGCTATGAGCTGCCAGGAAGAGGTGAGATAACTACTGCCACAACTCCCCCCAAAGGCTTTGTGTTGGTGAGCATACAGCATTTCTGTTCTTTTTGTCTATTTTTCCTTCTTAATCTTAGATGAATTATGCTCATATCATAGTTTGTTCAGTTTCTGCCCAATCACATGGGTCATTTCTAGAATTTTTTTTCTATTATGAAGGAAACTGCTAATATTTTCATGTAGATATGTATTTTTTCCTTTTCTTTTAAACATTTTTCTTATTTCATTAAATGTTTCATTCACAATTGCATGTAAAAGGTGCTATTCTTTTTTTTTTTTTAAGAATTTTGCAAGGCAAATGGGGTTAAGTGGCTTGCCCAAGGCCATACAGGTAGGTAATTATTAAGTATCTGAGGCCGGATTTGAACTCAGATACTCCTGACTCCAGGGCCAGTGCTCCATCCACTATGCTATGCTACCTAGCCACCCCGGTAGTATTCATTTTTAAAAATTTTGAGCTCCAAATTCTGGATCCTTTCCCTTACCCATGGTGAAAGCAAGAAATATGATATCAATTATAACTGTGAAATCATTTGAAACATATGTTCATACTACCTATATTACAAAAGAAAACACATAAAAATCTCAAGAAAAAAATAATTTTAAAAATAAGCTTCAATCTGCATTTTGAATTCATTAGCTCTCTCTCTGGAGGTGAATAACATTTTTTTTATCACAGGTCCTTTGGAATTGTCTTGGATTTTTGTCTTGATCAGAGTAGCTAAGTCTTTCACAGTTCATCATCCTTAAAATATTGCTGTTACTATGTACTATGTTCTCCTAGTTCTTCTCAATTTACTCTGCTTCAGCTCATATAAGTCTTCTGAGATTCCTCCCCCAGAAACCATCCTGCTTATCATTTCTTAGAACACAATAGTATTCCATCAGAATTATGTATTATAATTTATTCAGCCATTCCCCAATTGTTGGGCATCGCTTCTATTTCCAATTCTTTGCCTCCCCTGTAAAAGAGCTCCTATAAATATTCTTATACAAATAAGTCCCTTTCCCTTTTCTTTGATCTCTTTGTGATACAGGTCTAATAACAGTATAGTTGAGTCAAAGAGAATGTACAATTTTATAGCCCTTTGAGCATAATTCCAAATTATTCTTCAAAATGGTTGAACAGACAATTTCATCAGTAGTGAATTTTTTCACATCCCCTCCAGGATTAGTCATTTTTCTTTTTTGTCATATTAGTCAATCTACTAAGTGTGAAGTAGCATTTCAGGGTTATTTTAATTTGCATTTTTCTAATCAGTAGTGATTTAGAACATTTGTCATGCAACTATTGATAGCTGAAAACTTCCTAATCAAACAGAAGAACATTATATACACTAACAACAACATGGGGTGATGATCAACTAAGGTAGACTTGTTCATTTCAGCAGTACAATAATCAAAGACAATTTTAAAAGACTTATGATGGAAAATACCATGTATATCCAGAGAAAGAACTATGGAGTTTAAATGAAGATCAAAGCTTTTTATATTCAATTTTTAAAAGTTGTCTTATGTATTATATAATTTTTTTTCTCGATTTTCTTTCTTCTGTTTGGATTTGATTCTTCTCCCACAACTTGATCAATATGAATCTATTGTTTAGCATGGTTATAAATGTAAATCCTTTAAGCAGATTGTTTTTTGTCAGTGGGAGGGGGAGGAAAGAGAGGGAGGGAGAAAAATGTAAAACTCAAAACCTTGCAAAAGAAAAATGATTGGTAAAAATGCTTGTAGTTGGAAAACCAAATAAAACATTTTTTAAAAATTTTAAAATAAAATAAATAAAATATAAGAAAAAAAGAAAATTGCCTGTTTATATCTTTTGACCAGAATTTATCAGTTGGGGAATGGCTCATATTTTTATAATTTGGTTCAGTTTCCTATGTATTTGAGAAAGAGCCTTTATCAGAGAAATTATTTTCCCTTTCCCCCATTTCTAGGTTCTAGTCCTAGAAAGAAATAATTAGATTCTAAAATTTCTCAGGGAGTTCTAAAAAGTTTGGTTTTCAACTTTTATGAAGCTCATATTATATGAGTGGGAAGGAAATAGGGAGATGGAAAATTTTATTTTGCCTTAAACTTTGCTCTACTGAACTAAGGTCCCAAGAATGGTGGAATCTGAGAGTTGGAAGGGATCGTAAGAGAACAAGGCATCCAGTGCAATGCAAAGATCCACTCTACGACCATCTGCCCTTCTCATCTACTTCCCACACACATCTGGACTCCACTCCTGGATCCTCTAGCACTGAGAAGTGAACTTCCATCTTATTTTCCCAGGGATTAGATCTCTTCATCACTTCCATAATGTCTCCTCACCATGCTCTGCTTTCTAATACCTCTTTATGGACTGTCTTCCTTCTTTAGGGTATAAGCTTCCTGAGCACAGGGACCATCTTGCTAAACTTCTGCTTATATCTCTAATCCTTAGAATAGAGTTTTGCACTTAATGCTCAATTCATGTTCTATCAATCCATCTAAAATATATCTGAGGGGCAGCTAGGTGGCGCAGTGGATAGAGCACTGGCCCTGGAGTCAGGAGTACCTGAGTTCAAATGTGATCTCAGACACTTAATAACTACCTAGCTGTGTGGCCTTGGGCAAGCCATTTAACCCCATTGCCTTGCAAAAACCATATCTATCTATCTATCTATCTATCTATCTATCTATCTATCTATCTATCTATCTATATCTATATATCTATATATCTATATATCTATATCTATATCTATATATATATAATGAAAAGTGCCTGTCCAGTGCCTTGATAGAAAGTGACAATTTAATTTTAAATTGTTATGAGACCTTTTTTTTCCAAGGGTACCAAATAGGGTTCATTCATTCAATAAGTATATATTAAACATCTCCTACATAGGAGAAAAAGAGAGATACACACTGAGACAGAGAGTGAGAGAGAGAGAGAGAGAGAGAGAAGGAGAGAGGGAGGAAAAAGAAATGTACAATGCATAGAGAGAGACAGAGAGAGACAGAAAGATAGTCTATCTTCAGGAACATGTATTCAATTGGAAAAAAACAACATGTATATAAGTCGATGCAATTTCATAGGAAGATGAGAGACTAATAGCTGGAAGAGAGGGGAGATCTGGAAACTACTACTCTAAGAGGTGGTCCTTGAGTTGAAAAATTTTAAAAGAAGTGAGGAGGGAGGGCATTCTGGGCAAGTGTGTTAGATAAAATTCTTCATTTCATAAAGATAGTTTTTAAAAAAGATATAATTAAGACATTAACTAAAATGATAACTTGAAAGGAGAGTTCCAGAGATCCTAAATTATCTGTTATTAAAGTGTCTGTTCTGATTAATTTCGTGATATATATAAAATCAGTTGTGACTTTGTAGCCCCCATCCTTCTCCTAATTCTGCATGTAGTCTTTTAAGACAAGAATATTTTTTTTCCAGAAAAGTGTCAAGTCAACTTTACAGTTCTTAGCTCTGTATGATAAATGTACAGTTACCACTTCCTCTTTTTATTTCTATGCATAATGGTCAGTAAGCAGAACAGAGCCCGGGACATTTAATGTTATTAGACTTTGTTCCATCAATTAAACATAGTGACCTACTAAGAGGATCTTGGAAACTGTGAGACAATCAGCAATGTGGCTTACCAGATTCCCATAGGTATTGGTTAGTCATTGATTCCAGTCTCAGATTAACATTTCTAGTAGTCTCACAGACTAGGCTTCATATTAACAATATTTAGCATTTGTACAGAGCTTTAAGGTTTGTAAAGCACCTTACGTAATATCTCATTTGATCTTTACAACAAATCTAAGTGTTGACATTAACTATTTTACAAATGAGGTAACTGAGGCTGAGAGATAGTAATTGACTTGCCTAGAGTCACTTGGCTCTTAAGTTGTCATGGGTAGGATTTGAACTTGGGCCCTCCTCTTAACCACAGTACATCTAAGAGAGACATGCAGCTAAGGTTTGGGATACAGTCTGTTTCCATGGAAAGATAGCCTGGATCTTTTTCTACACTATACAATGCCTATGTCCTAATATCAGGGGGAAGAAAAGTTTTTCACTTCTCTCTTATGTATTATTTTAAATTTTTAAATTTTTAGTTTTTTGCAAAGCAATGGGGCTAAGATCATACAGCTAGGTAATTATTAAGTGTCTGAGGTTAGATTTGAACTCAGGTTCTCCAGATTCCAGGGCCAGTGCTCTTACTTGCTACCTAGCTGCCCCCACTATGTATTATTCTTGACCCTGAGGGCTTTTCCTTAACTTGACTTCAACCAAGCAGGTAAATATATTGGTGTCATGTTGGAGTGGGGATCCACTAGAGTGAAATGAGGGTTGAAATACTGCCCCCTCCCAAAAGTCTCTATTTTAGCCCTTGATAAATTGAATTCCTGAAATTATCTCTGTACCACTTAGGACTTAGGGTTTCCTCTCTGTACTATGATTGCTTCAGTCTCATATCTTTCTCTTTTCCTTACTTTCTAGTTCAATGAAATCTAACTTGTAGTTTCAAACACAGTTGGATGATGACCAATCATAATTCCTAAGGACTTATAATGAACCATACTAACCACTTCCAGATAGAGAAGGGACAGACTTAGGAAAATATGCATACATGTGTACATATATACATTCACAATGTATGTACATATATATTATGTATATATATGTATGATTACACATACCAGCTATATCATTATACATGCATGTATATACATGTATTTATCACACACATATGGACGTATTATACATACATATATGGCCAATGTGGAGATTTATTTTGCTTGATTATAATTGTTAATAATAATGGGTTTTGTTTTTCTTGATTTTTCAGTGGAAAGGAGGGAGGGAGAGAATGTAGACTTAAAAATAAAATCAAATTAAATAAAAAGCACAAATGAGCAGGATTGAGACCAGAGATAGGCTAGGAAGGTAACTGCCTAGGGAAAAACACATAGTACAGTACAATGAGGTAAACTTATAAAAGCAGGCTATTCCAAAAGTCTTACTGCAATATTAAGCTACTAAAGTTTAAAGTTCAACTTTGGGAACATCCCATAGATATGTGTATTTGCAGATAGGTATATGTTTGCATATGTGTAGATATACATTAACAGTATACATAATTTTAATGCCAGATCAACTTATCTTTGGCATGTAGACATTTCATTTCATAAGTCAAGTTATGAGTATTACAACAAAAGTTCAAAGCCCATAACTGTAATTTTTAAATCTTTCTTGGATTTATACGTTCCCTGAACTGTCTTTGGTCTGAAGTTGTAATGACTTTCCAATAAAATCAAGAAATTTGACATTATAAACTAATGAAATGAAATCTCAATATTAGTCCAGTTTTTTGTTATAATGAGCATCACAGGAGCATTGAGATGGAGTCAGGGATGGGATGGGAGTAGGGCTTCTTAAACTGAGGTTTCTTAATCTGAAGAGCAGAGAAGGGACTCTACTTTAGCACACCCACTGTGAAGATTGTAATAGTAAATAAGGCAGGAACAGGACTGATGAAGCAAGAGGGAGGAAGCAGGACCAGGACTCTGCCTCAATACCAGTGAGTCAGTGAGTTCAAGGGACAAGCAAAGATCAGACTTGGAGTGCTTGGATTTCACAAAAAGGCCAAAATAATTTGCATCATTTAAAGACTTATGGGGTAGAGTGTACATGTTTGTATGTCTAGGGAAAAGAAATGAATTAGTCCTGACTGCTTTTATCTTTCTTTAAATCAGTGGTTGCCAAATTTTGTGTAGCAATATATCCCCTTTGCTGTTATCATTATTATTAATTATTAATGTTTTATAAAAAGCTATCTCATCACTCACTTTTCACAAAGAAATGTATACAAATAATTTTCTTTGCTTGCATTTTATTAAAATAAAATTAAAAATTTTTATAATACAAACAAATCTTTAATGTAGCATGTTTATTTATAAAATCTTATATAATGTTCATATTTACAACTTCTAATAACCACAATATTATTATTAATATTATAGGTGGGCTCATTTGGGGTATAAATTTGTTTTACATGTGAGGTCAATAATGCTATTACAACTAGTAATCTCTTTGCACACAGTAATTGAGAGCAGTATTTTATCTTTGTAACAGTTATGATAGAAGACCTAGTTTTACACAAATAGGATATTACATTTGTAAAATCCAATCTCTTTGTATGCTAAATGAGAACTCTTTATTCACCTATAGCCAAACTATGATAAGAAAACACTTGTTTCACTATATCACAAGATACCCATTCTTGCTTTGATGGTCCATGGAAAATGGTTTTTTGTCCATTCATATTAAGAAATATCTTGATCTTAAAAATAGTATCATTATATAGATCAGTCAGATGATAAGTCATTAGTTTCTTCTATATTATTTTATAGGGCAGGTATTTTAAAACTGAGGAATATAAAATATTATTTTGAAGATTTATTACCTAGAATTATAACTTTTTCACAAATGTAGTCTTTTTTCTTCTTAGATTAGGGAATGAATTTGAGCATGATATTGATTTATTTAGAATATTCAGCTTTTCTAAAATATCCTCAAAAAGTGGATTTCAGGAGGAAATTTTTCTAATGGGGGTGAATTTACTTCATCTTTATTACTCCACTAGGAAAACTGACAATTTCTTCTTTTAATTCAAACACTCTTCAAGATACTTTGGCATAAAATTAGAAGATCAAGGACTAGTTTACCTGTCAGATCTATGGAAAGAGAAGCAGTTTATGACTAAGGAAGAGATGGAGAACATCACCAAAAACCAACTAGATGATTTCGATTACATTAAATTAAAAAGCTTTTGCACAGATAAAACCACTGTAACCAAGATCAAAAGAAATGTAGTAAATTGGGAAATAATCTTTACAATTAATGATTCTGACAAAGGACTCATTTCTAAAATATGCAGAGAACTGAGTCATATTTTTAAAACAAAAAGCCATTCCCCAATCGACAAATGGTCAAAGGATATGCAAAGGCAATTTACAGATGAGGAGATCAAAGCAATCTATAGCCATATGAAAAATTGCTCTAAATCATTAATTTTTAGAGAAATGCAAATTAAAGCTTCTCTGAGGTACCATCTCACACCTCTCAGACTGGCCAATGTGACCAGAAAGGATAATGATCATTGTTGGAAGGGTTGTGGGAAATCTGGGACACTATTACACTGTTGGTGGAGCTATGAACTCATCCAATCTTTCTGGAGAGAAATTTGGAACTACACCCAAAGGGCAACAAAAAATGAGAATACCTTTTGACCTAGCAATACCACTATTGGGTGTATACCCTGAAGAGATCATGAAAAAAGGGTAAAAACATTACTTGTACAAAAATATTCATAGCAGCCCTGTTTGTGGTGTCAAAGAACTGGAAATCAAGTAAATGTCCTTCAATTGGGGAATGGCTTAGCAAACTGTGCTATATGTATGTCATGGAACACTATCGTTCGTTCTATTAGAAACCAGGAGGGACAGGATTTCAGGGAAGCCTGGAGGGATTTGCATGAGTTGATGCTGAGTGAGATGAGCAGAACCAGAAAAACACTGTACACCCTAACAGCAACATGGGGGTGATGTTCAACCTTGAAGGACTGGCTCATTCCAGTGCAACACACGGGAACAGTTGTGGGCTGTCTGCAAAGGAGAGTGCCATCTGTATCCAGATAAAAAACCATGGAGTTGAACAAAGTTCAAGGACTATTCCCTTTAATTTAGAAAAAAAAAACCCCAGATATCTTATTGTCTGATCTTGTTATCTCTTATACTTTTTGTCTCTTCCTTATTAAGGACGTGATTTCTCTCTCATCACACTCAATCTGGATCAATGTACAACATGGAAACAAAGTAAAGACTGACAGATTGCTTTCCGTAGGGGTGGGGGTGGAGGGAGGGAAGTAAGATTGGGGGGAAAATTGTAAAACTCAAATAATATCTTTAATAAAAAATAAACAAAAAAAGGTACTTTGGCATAAGAAATCTAGAAGACTGACCTTATGCTCTGTACCCATATCATTGCATAATTTTATAAAGGACTTTCTTTTTAATGAACATTTAAAAAATATATTTGGCTGTTTTTGTAACAACTTGAAAAACTTTAAGTAGCTTCTTAATCATTTCTCCTTAAAAACAATTGTTTATGGAACCTACAATATGAACAAATTGTACATATTTTAATAGCCAAGGTTCTTATTTCAGCATACTCTCATCCTATTCCCAAAGGGAGCATACTCCACAGTTTGGAAAATTCTGCTCTAACCTAACTTCAGCTAGATAGTTCTTTCTATTGACTATAGTGTTACTCTGAGATATCATCTCTAAACAAGGATAGATACTTTAGTAATTTTTTTAAGGGTCATAGCCCAGATCAGTTCCTTTTTGCATACTTTTCATTTCCTTCTGCATTCTATCACTTACCTACTCAAATATTAAAAGAACCTCTCCGTCCTTTTCAAGCCCTGCTCTTGGGTTGTCAGTTCCTTTCTCACTTTATTCCACATTAGTCACTGACACAGACTACTCTCCAATTTCCTCTAGTCCTAAATGACTATACCTAATATCTTTAAATTGATATATTTAACTCAGTTTTCTATTTTCTCTTACATTCAAGGGCTCATTCCATTCCATTCCTCTTCCTATTTATCTCTACTGTGACCTTCTGGTCTCGGATGAGAGTCTTCAAATTGTGTTCCTAGGTGATCTCGGCCCTTGGCCCCCCATCTAAATAGCATGTACTTTAAAGTGGAACAACAGGATTTTAATTACTGGCCATTGCCTCTGAACTTTGAAAGCAAATCCCTAATAGCCTCTGCCACACTTTAAAAAAACACTTAAGACTCAATTACATTGGAACACAAACAAGCCTAGCCTTCCTCTGCATGTTACGTTCTCAGGTATAGCAATTACTAATGCCTGGGTATTGTCCAGTTCTTAATAGAATTTCTCTTCTTTATCCTCTAAAAAAGATATCAGTGATTGTCCTCTCACAATACACAGAAGGTGAACAGGATAGGCTGAGAGGGGAAACTATTGTTCTGAGCTCCCATTTCATTTTTACTCAGACTCAAGCACCTGAATTTATGTTGCTCCAGATCATAGTATTATTTCTCTTCTGAGGCTGAAAACTGAGTTCCATAGTGCCCTCATATCCTCTTCTCCAACCATCCCCTAACTCAATCTCAGTAGCAGTCTAGCACACAATGTTCAGGCAGTGAGGGAATATTAGTGTATAGTTGAAGTAATTAAGTACAAACTCCTGTCTTGTGTATTCTTGTGGTTCAAATTTAAAGGTTGTTTTCTTTTTTTGGGGGGGGTTAGGGAGGCAATGGGGTTAAGTGACCTATCTAGGGTCACAAAGCTAGTAGTGTCTGAGGGCACATTTGAACTCAGGTCCTCTTTGACTCCAGGGCCAATACTCTAGCTACCTAGCTAGCCTAGATTTAAAGGTTAAATTAAGGACTCCTGGAGCAGTCTCTTTGTTGCAACCAAACCAATGTATAGTAAAAAGAAAAGTAAATTAGAAATCTAGTAAAATACATTAGAATGGAAACTCCTTGAGGACAGAGACTTTTGTTTTTGTCTTCATATCCTTAATGTTTGGCATAAAGTAGGAGCTTTGTAAATATTTGCTAATTTATTAATTAATCCTACTTCTATCCTCTGAAGTCAAAGATCTTCAGTCCTGATATTCCCATTTCTAATCATATCTCCCCATCTTCCATCTTTCTCTGTGCCTCTTTCCTCCCAAAATGATTTGTTATTATCATCATAACCTCCACCCCCCCAGTGTCTTGAACCCTTGTTCTTTCCAGTCTCTGTACTGTCCTTACCTTTCTCACTTGGCCCTTTATTGTTTACTAAATTCACTCTATTCTGTCTTTATCCTAATTGTGCCTTTTCAATTTTCCACTCTGGGTCATCCCTTTCACATGCCTTTTCCAATCTTGTACTATGCAACTGAATACATGGGTTATATACTATTGCTGACCAGATCAAAAAGGGGTAGCAATGGCAAATTAATAATTTTTTAATCTCTCCTGATCTGTTGCTATATAGAAAGTATAATCATTCTGTTTTTCTCTTATAATTCCTGTAGTATTCAAATGGATCTGCTAGCTTAACAATTTCAGTTTCCTTCATCATTGCTGATTTTAACACTTTCAACTACATCTCTCCTGTGCAACAATCATCTGTCTCCTCTTGAAAATTTGCTACAAGATGTCTACTCAACTTTCTTTAGACTTCCCTCAAACTCTCTTAGCATCATGATAGAGAAAGTTTTTATTAAAATTTTATTGTATGCTGAGCATGGTGTTAAGTATTGGGATATTTGTATTTCTGAAGGAACAAAGTACAAACCCAACAGAAGACAAAAGACAGTCCCTGCTCTTAAGAAGCTTACATTCCAATGAAATAATACATAAAAGGGAACTAAAAGTGTTTGTGTGTGTGTGTGTGTGATGCTAGAGGATGATACTTCTGTGGAGGCAAGATGGAAATCTTTTTTAGGAGTGGTGCTGAGAGAGAAATGAGCATGGATAGTCCCACGTCTTCATGAAATAGTGGTCCTAGGCAGGGCTTCATCAATCACAGAGATATAGGGATGGAGGCAAGTGTCTGAGGCTGGATTTGAACTCAGGTACTCCTGACTCCAAGGCCAGTGCTCTATCCACTGCGGCACCTAGACACCCCCCGTTTCATAATTTCTTGACCACATTTGTTATTCCTGTTTTTCAGGAGTTCCTTTTTAGTCATATGTTGCATGCTACTCCCTTCTACTACTATGTGTTGAAATTTGGGGCAATAAACTTCGAGGCAACTAGGTAGTATGTAGAAGATAAAACATTGGGATTGGAGACAGAAAAACTTAAGTTTGGCTCCTGTTCCATACACCTGACTTACTATGTGACTTCACTCAGTGGTAAAATGGGGATAATAATAAAACCTCTTTCCCAAGAACCTGGGTAGCTAGGTGGTGCAGTAGATAAAGCATTGGCCTTAGAAATAGGAAAATTGGTCTCTATGACTCTTACTAACTGTGTGACCCCAGACAAGTCACTTAACCCTGTTTGCCTTAGTATCCTCATTTGTAACAAACTAGAGAAGGAAATGGAAACCTCTCTAAGTCTCTTTGCCAAGAAAATCCCAAATGGGGTCAAGAAGAGTCAGAAAAGACTAAAAACAACTAAAGACTAAGGTTATTTCATTGTCTTTTTAAGCATCCTTCCTTTGTTAGTGTTTATGACACCTTATCAACAATTTGAATGTATGTTTGTTGAATGAATGAGTGCTATCATTCACTAATCAATAATGGCTATTATCATAGTTGTTGGGTGACTGGTAGTGCCAGGCCACAAATCACTTGAAAACAAGAATATTTTCCTAAAATATGCTATGTGCAGCTGTGTAACTTTGGCACTGTTTTGGTAAACTAGTAATCACTGGCATTTTGTCAGAATTCTGAAACCTCCCAACTGCTTGGGGCCCTTTCATTGAAATGAATGAAATAGTTCAGGGGCTTCTTCCTCACTTCCCTTCTCCCTTCTAGGGATTGTTATTCAAGGTGCATCTAGCTCAGGGTTAGAATCAACAGCAGGAAAAGGAGTTAGGCCTTCAGTTGAGAAGGAGTGGGTGGTATGTTGGACTAGAGAGAAGAGCAGAAAGGAGTCAGGGATGGGGGGGACAGACAGAGGGACTAAATTTAGGACTTGAGCACCATTAAAAAATAACAAGTTCAGAATAGGGGAAGCAAAGATAGGCAATAGCCTGAAAAAGACTTAGAATATTTTCAATGGAGGATTAACTGGAAATAGATTTAGGTTGATTTTGCTTATTGTTTTTAAATGGCAGACATATTATTTATATGGATTGATGCACAGCAATTAAACATAATATGATCATAAGATAACATTTTTATCCAGAGGTTGTTTGGCATAGTGGATAGGAAGTTGGCCATGGAATCAGGAGGTCCAAAGTCCCATCTCTGACACATATTTTCTGTGTGTCTCTGAGAAGGCCACTTAACCTTTCACTTGCCCCAAATAACTCTTTAAGTGTAGAAATTGCTGATGTTCTTTTGAGGAGTTTTTTTTTTAACCAAGGAAACCACAGACAGTTCATAAAATGATAACTATAAAAGTTATAAGTCACATTGCTTTAAGACTTTCAATATATTTTCCTCTTCACTCCAGGGGAGTCAGTATTGAAAGATTCTATTTCACAGATGAAGAAATTGAAGTTCAGAAATGTTCATTTATACTTGCCTGGAGGTACATGACTAGCAAGTGTTGTGTTGGAGCCAAGATTCAGATCCATTGGTTTTGGGCCTAAAGATCAGTTTTGTTTGCATTTCAAAAAACACATACCCAAATCTCAAAATCATGTGTGCTTTCTGAATGGTCACTTGAAAATGGCAATTATCATTATATTCAATTCAGTAATTTTCAGTTTGCAAAGTACCCTGTGAGGTAGGCATTGTCACTGCCATTTGGTAGTAAAGGAAACTGAGACTGAGAACTTATATGACCTGGTTAACTGCTTATATTTAGTGGCAAATCTTGAATTCAATTCTTCTGCTATTAATTATATTTCTCCATGTGGATGTTAACCAATATATAGATGAGAACTAGATATGTTTAGAAGCAATTTCCATCACAGGCCTTCAGTATCATTCAAGGAACCAAAGGATATTTTTTAATTTCTAATTTCTCCAAAGGTAATCTCTAATTTCTCTGATATTTCTCTGATAATAAATCACATTTATATAGCATGTTCTAATTTGTGAAACACTATTCTAACAATAGCCCTGTGTGGATGAGGAAGGCAATTTTTCATCCACATTTTACAGTTAAGAAACTGAGGCTCAGAAAGGTCAAATCACTTAGGGTCTCACCACTAGTAATTAGTAAAGTCCAATCTTGAATTTGGGTCCCAGATCTTTTGACTCTGAGATCCCAGCTATTTCCACTCTACCACACAATTTCTCCCTCAGCTTTGAAAGTAGTTAGTGCAAACGGCCTGTTTCAGTCTCTTGATGTCTGGCTTTTACTTTATAATTTGTAACCAAGGGTTGGTCAGCCTGTTCATATGGATAAATGTACTAGCTAAATCTTAGAGTGTTTAGATTTTACCACTAGATGGCATTTTTTGTAATTTATAGCTCAGCAACCTTTGGTACTTTGGGGAGGTGCCTGAAAAATTCAGCAATACTTCTTAACCAGTAAAACATTTATTAACAAAATACACAACTCACTAATTACTTAGATGAGGAAACGTGGAAGTGAATGGTCACTTGAAAATGGCAATTATCATTATATTCAATTCAGTAATTTTTAGTTTGCAAAGTACCCTGTGAGGTAGGCATTGTCACTGCCATTTGGTAGTAAAGGAAACTGAGACTGAGAACTTATATGACCTGGTTAACTGCTTATATTTAGTGGCAAATCTTGAATTCAATGCTTCTGCTATTAATTATATTTTTCCATGTGGATGTTAACCAATATATAGATGAGAACTAGATATGTTTAGAAGCAATTTCCATCACAGTTGTTTCCCCATAGTTACACAGCTAGGTTCAAATCCTGCCTTTGAGCGGGGCTTACAATCTTGGGCAAACTCCTACCTTCCCCGGTCCTCAGTTTTCTTAATGTTAAGACAAAGGACTTGGATTGAAGGCTTCTGAGGTCCCTTGAAGTTCCGGATCTACGATCCCAAGTGTTAGAGATAGGACTTGAACCCAGGTTCTCTGACTACAACTATACTGTCCATTCATCAAAGCTGCCTTCAATGCCACCCTCCTCTGGTGAAGGATGTGTAAGCACAAACTTGGCTTCTTCAGTACAAAAGTTCTGCTCCAAACGTGAAACAAATATGCCTCCTTAGGAAAGTCTTCTGTTTCTTCATTCATATAAAAGGAAAATTGGATTAGATTGCCTTTAAGATTCCTTGCTCCCCTAAGTCCTAGGATTCCCGAGGATGAAGTAAACTCTTGAGGTTATGTGTACAGTGGTGGAAGGTGAACATTTAACAATCATCTCTCAAAAAAAGCTCCCAAGACCTACTTTGGAGTTTAATCTACATTATTACATTTTCTCCATCATCTTTTTGTCTACATACTAAAAAAATAGCTCAAGCCCTGATGTATAGTGTTCTCTGAGGTAAAAATGCTTACACTGAAAATTTAATAATTTGCTTCTGAGATTGTTCAGCTGGCTCCCTGTGTAAGCATGATTTTTTATGTTAATAGATTTTCTATTAAAATCGCTAGTAACAGGTATGAGTTGAATCCCAAAGTTAGTAATAGCTTAGCAGGTTTGAGCTTGAGGATTTCTAATGTTTAACCAAAGTTCATTCTGTTTTCTTTCTTCCTCCTTTCCTACACTGTGGTTGTGTTCCCCTTCATGTAAAGTTGGCATTACTTCCTACCCAAAGCTATGGGTGCCCAACCCAACCTACTTCCTACAAATACTAAGCAACTTTTTAAAACAGAGGCTCTGAATGCTGAGTGTATCTTCTTGTGGGGTACTGAAACCCACTTTTAGTCTCTGAGGCTGTCACAAGTCAGACCTAATGTCCTATCTCCCATCTCAAGTCTCACAGCTCCAAGTTTATAACTCTCTCTACCAACTCCCCCCCAAAAAGGAAGTGAATATGGGTTTAGAAATAGAATTCTGACTATGAAAGTAATTGTAAGCTCCTTAAGGGCAAAGGCTATCATTTGCCTCTTTTTGAATCCCTTAGTGTTAGTAAAGTAATTAGTACTTAGTAGGCATGTAATAAATATTGATTGATTGGATGATGGCAATCATGGCTTGACATGCTAGCATAAATCCACAGTGCCCATGCAAGCACTAGCAATCTTCCGCTATTGTCTTTTGGAGGTCAACTGTCTTTAAACTAGCATGGCAGAAAGAGGGCGAGCCAAACTACAGGCTCCTTTCTGAATGACAAGAGCCACCCCCATAGTACCTGACCTAATAGGAGCCTCGTGCTTGTATCTTTGTGACTTACTTGGACCAATCCAAAATAATATTCTTAGTGATGACGGTAAAACCTGGTCTTCTAGTTTCCCGTACTCATGGAAAGAGAACACTTTAATTTAATTCAACAAATATTCATTCATTAAGTAACTATTATTTGTCAGACACTGTGCTAGATACTGGGATCATAAAGCCAGGAATAAAAACAGTACTACCCTCAAGGAGCTTACATTCTACTGGAAAGAAACTATATACATATATATTATACACACACACATCTATATATTATATATGCATATACATGTACATATTTATATATTCACACATATACATATTTATGTATATATGAAATATGGGAATGGGGAGTGAACATGAGATTTTGCTGTTACTGGGAACTCCTATGAGAAAACTATTAATACAATAATTATTTTATTACAATATAATTAATACAATAAGCATTGTATACAATAAGTACACCAAACTCTATTAGTACAATAAATCTCCACAACTTATAGTCTAGGACAGTTGCCTAAAAGCACTTGATATAATAAATGTGTGTTGACTGAGTGACAGACCACTGAGAAGTTATTTGACTTGCCCAGGGTCACACAGTTAGTACATGCTACAGGTGAAATTTGAAAATAGACACAGACAGAAAGATAGAGTGAGATACAGATAGAGATGAAGACAGAAACAGAGGGAGAAGGAGGGAGGAAGGGAGGGAGGAAGAGAGAGAGGGAGAGAGAAAGAGAGAGAGAGAGAGAGAGAGAGAGAGAGAGAGAGAGAGAGAGAGATGGAGATAGAGACAGAGAAGGAGATTATAAAAAACACAAACACTGATAAAGAGACAATTAAATATATAAGTACTTATTAAATGAGAGGAAGAAGGGAGGAAAAGAGGGAGAAAAATACACAGAGACAGAGAGAGACAGAGACAGAAGCAGAGGAAGAGAGAAAGAGACAAGAAGTGGAGACACAGATAGAAGGAGACTATGAGAGAGAGAGAGAGAGAGAGAGAGAGAGAGAGAGACAAACATTGACAGAGACAGAAGTCAGTAAGTACTTAATAAAAGAGAAGGAAGCACACAGAGACAGACAGAGATAGAGACACAGAGATGCAGAGAGAGAGAGAGAGAGAGAGAGAGAGAGAGAGAGAGAGAGAGAGAGAGAGAGAGGCATTAATCAGGTTGATAGAACCTGCTCTTTGTACTGATTGGCCTTGGGTGAACTATTTTACCCCTCTTGATCAGTTTCCTTGAACTCCAAAATGAATGCTGAATTAGATGGTTTCTAAGTTTCTTTTCAAAGCTAAAAATTCTAGGAGCTTTCATCCCATTAGGGATTTGGAGTTAAGTAAAAAAACAAAATCAGTGTTTGCATTTTGGCTTTCCTATTTACACCCTGTGTAATCAGTCTGTCTCCTCCTCTGAGTCCTATCTTCCTCATTTAAAAAAGATGGAGTTGAACCAGATGGTCCTTTTGGTCTCTCTCTCTCAGGTACAAAATCCAAAGCTTGCTGAGATGACTTAGCGGCAGTCTAGCTGAGCATCCAGAGACTGGCCTGGCCATGGACATATCATGTTATCTGCATGGTATCCACTATATGAAATCTCATTTAAATTCACCTGCATACCTGTCCTGACAGATAATTTGTTTTTATCACAGTTTTCTTGAAGAGTTTTGAGATGGTACTCAGGCAGCTTCCACCCTCCACTTCCAAAGAGAAATATGAATTCAGATGCCCTTTGGAAGCAGATAGTGTTGGGATTTTTAGAAGAGGAGGATTGCCGTGTGCAGTCATGTGACTCTTACCTATCAGTTTCATCTGACTGTTTTAATCTCAGCTCTCAACTGTGTAATTTTTTTTTTTAAGCCAGTGTCACCTAAGGTCATGCTGTGCCTGGTTGGGGATAGAAAATGCAAACAAGACTAGCTATCATGTGACTTCAACTTGTCTCTGTTGTCATCCTCCAGAGTTCAGCCTTTTGGACTCTGAAGGAGAAATTGTCATGTCTATGAAATTCATGGTTTTTGTTTTTGCTTTTGTTTTTTTTAAATGGAGGCTGGAGGCTGACTAATGCCAATCTTTAAGGAAGTTACATTACAAAAATCATTTGGCATCAGAAGGGGTTCCACTTCGCTCCACATAATAGTTAGCTTTTATATAATTGTCTTAAAGTTTACATATATTAATTTATTTGATCTATATTGAAAATTCTACCCTCACCTTTTTTTTGGATGGGGCAGCAACAAATTTTTTCAAAAATTAAAAATCTTCTTTAATAACATGAATTTGATTAAATAAAATTAGAATTGGAGAAAGTAAGAATTTAGAAGGTACCATAGAGAAAAACATAGTTCAACTCTATCATTTTTCTATACTATAGAAAGAACAAGTAAAATATGCCTGATGTAGACTGGATATATTATGGACTACATTAAAGTTAGTATAGTTTTGGGTTTCTCTTAAGGTTTTCAATATTGGATTGACTGCTTAGCAACTGGTCAGATTCACTCAGTGGAAAAAATGCCTAACAAGGAATGCTAGGGTCTTTCAAAGGAATATTGACTCATAAAACCAAAGCCTATTAGAGCTAAAAGAGACCTTATTAATCATCTTGTCCAATCTCCCCATTCTCCATTTTACAGATGAAGAAACTGAGACCTGGCTCCTTTAGGTCCTAAAGTTTTTCTTTAAGAAATAGTCCATTTGTACAGCTTCTTGTTAGTATTAAGTGAATGCTTCACTTTTCCTACCAATGCTATATGTATCTGCTTGTCTTTCTCTCAACTGTACCTTACTCTGCCTTATCTGTCTTAATTATCTATGAATGGATGGATCTGTGATGTCACTAATGTGAGTACTTCCTCCACTGATGAAAACAGCAATCCAACAATATCTAGGCCTTCTTATCCTGTAGGACATTTGTCCATGTCCTCCCTTAAATTCTTCATAAGAGTTGGCAAAAAGGGCTGAAGAGTTTAATCATAGATATCAAACAGTTAACCACTCATTCATGCTACATAAGTTGCCTGCCTCTTTTTCCAGTCATAAAGATCTTCAATGATTTATCTCATATTTGATTCCTTTTTGATAATTTCACAGTGTTTTCATAGCAGATCTATAATTCTGATTTTGTGAAAAAGAGGGCAACTCAGTAGTATAGGGAATTGAACATTAGACTTGGAATCATGAACTCCTGAGTTCAAATTCAAACAGTGGCTGTGGGACCTTGAGCAAGTCACTAAACTGTTGTCTGTCTCAGTGTTTCCTCAGCTAAAATAGGACTAATAATAGCACCTATCTCCCAGGATTGTTGTGAGGGTCAATTGAGTTAATGTTTGTTAAGTCCTTTATAAACCTTAGTATTACATAAATGTTGTTACTGTTTGTCCTTCCTTTTTGAAAAGGACCCGATGACAACATAATTGATGTCTTGACTTGTACATGAATTGTATTAAAGTGAGGCAGAAGCAAAGTCATCAGCTTCACTTTATTATAA
This sequence comes from Macrotis lagotis, assembly GCF_037893015.1. Taxonomy (NCBI): domain Eukaryota; kingdom Metazoa; phylum Chordata; class Mammalia; order Peramelemorphia; family Peramelidae; genus Macrotis; species Macrotis lagotis. The sequence goes on from NC_133661.1 coordinate 115,890,561, forward strand.
TCCAATGAATTCTCTAATCTAGCTACATAACACTTCTTACTTCCCATTTTCTTCACTCACAAACCCTCCATCCTAGGTGAGGTCCTTTTTTGCTTCCCACTTGGAACATTTCCATAGCCTCCTAATTGGTTTCCCTGCCTCCAGTCTCTACCCTCTCCAGTCCATCCTCAACATAGTTGACAAAACAATATTCCAACCATATTGTTTTGACCATTGCTGACTCAAAAAGATTCAGGGGTTCCCTTCTGATTCTAAGATAAAACATCAGCTCCTTTATTTGGTACTTAAAACCATTCATAATCTCACCTTTGACTGTCTTGCCAGACTTAGTTACCATCATCCTCTTTCATTCACTTCAATTCCAGACAAATCAGTCTACTTGTCATTCTTTATATTCATCAGTGTGATGATAAACAACCAGATCTGGGGTAGGGTAACAGAGTTTATATGACACACTTTTAAGTTTAATCAACATCAATTTTCTTCATTACTTTATTGAGCTTATGCTATCAGTAAGTCAATAAATCAAATCCTGACTTGTAACTTTTGCCCACTTTCAAGGTATAATGCTCACAATTAAAATTTAACTATTGGCTCTTAGAGCTGGTATGAGTTTTTCTGAATCATTCTGGTATTAATACTCTCTGGAACAAAATTGCCTTGTTATTTATTTTGTTTTATATTTACATATATATATATATATATATATATATATATATGTATGTATACATGTTCTTCACTCCCATGTATAGTTTCCTTTTTCACCCTAATGCCCCTCCCCATGTAAGTTCCTTGAGGTAAGGGATTATAGTCATTTTTGTTTTTGTATAACTAGCACCTAGCCTAGCACTAAGTAGTTAATGCTTGTTGAATGTAATTGAGTTTGTGGTTTCATAGCATCTCAGGAAAAAAAATTAGTATTAAAAAATTGGGTCCTTCAGTTACCTAGCAAAAGAAAACCTATCAGTCTGTATTAGAATAAAATCAAGGAAAAAAAATCCCTAATATCCTTTATAGAGATACTATATGTGTCCTAGATGGTGCACTGGGTAGAGCAGCAGCTCTGGAGTCAGGATGATCTGAGTTCAAATCTGACCTAAGTGTGACCTTGAGTAAGTCACTAAACCCTGCTTGCCTTGCACCCAAGGATCTTTCCATTTATCCTGGTTCATATCTGACTACTGGACCCAGATAGCTCTGGAGGAGAAAGTGAGGCTGGTGACTTAGCTCAGTGCTCCCTCACTCAATTCCAATTCCAGTGTATATGGCATGGTATCACCTCCCTGATGTCATGGTCTTCTTTGGGAAAAAATCCCCAAAACCCAAAGGACAAACATCACATATGTTACAGGGATACTACTCCACTTTTCAGTGGCTCAGTTCCATAAATCCACAACACAACATCACCATCCCCACCCCCACCCCACCTAGGCCTTTGAGTTTACAGTTGAAGATGCAGAAGAAACCTTTAAATGGTTCTAGAATCTTTCTAGTCATTTCTCAGAGTCACTGGGAAAAAAAGTGGGCCGTCATTTTATTTCCATGAAAATGCCACTCTGTGTTCCATTTTCTATGATGCCTAGTGTCCAATCCACAGGCAGTTCAGACAATCAGAATCTTTACTTTCAGGAGAATATGATAGAACCAAATATTCTTCTAGACTGGAAGGGAATTTAGAGATCATCCAATATTGTCTAGTATCTTAGAATTATAAATATCTTAGATCATAGAGTATAATCACACTTGCTTTTCTGAAGAGGAACTTAATGTTTAGGAAAACTTACCCAAGGAGAAACAACTCTCCTATCTTCCAGGCCTTCTGACTCCAAAACCCGTGCTATTTCCATGATACCATACTATCTCTCCTTAGCAATGTCTTTTCTCTTAGCAGAGGAAGAGGAAGCCTTCTCATAGGTTCTCTTGGCTTTCCAAACAGTCAGGACTCATAAATCTAGTTGCTGCCAGCTTTATAACAGTCGAGCATGATGCAGGGGCTAAAAGAATGACCCTTGAATAAGTTATTTATTTATATTAACAAGGAAGGAACATGAAATAGTGGGTTCAGAGTCCTTCATTTAAAAGCCTGGTTCTGCTATTTATTTACCCATAGGGCTTTGGGAAGATAACTTCCCTGAGCCTCAGTTTCTTCTTTTGTAAAAAGAATGAGTCTGATCAGATCATTTTTAAGGACTCTTTTAAGCTATAAACCCAATACTAAAATGATCCAAAGTTGTAACCCAAAGTACCAACCACATCTTCCTTCAGAGTTCCATTATAAGGACACAGTTACAAGGGGGTTCTATTGGGATAAAATTAGACTACATGATACTGAGAGTCAACTCTAAAACACCTGATCCCTAGGAAAATTTTAGTTGGCTTATACATAGTTACTGTGTCAGTGCTCTTTCTATCAAGTCCTTAAGTAAGTCTCCTGCTTGGTATCTAGCTGGACCTAGACCCTGGAACCCTGCCCCATCTTCCTGATATGATACTATAAGATGCATCAAGTGACAGTTCTTGATATGGGAACAATAATCAACTCAAGAGTCCTAGTTCCTGAAAAGGGCATGATGATCAGTCTTCTTGTCACACCACTCACCATCCCTGTTACTTTTCAGACATGAATATGCCTCCCTGGCCACCACTTCCTTATAGGTCTTCTCTTCCTTTATTAGAATGAAATTTTTGAGGTCAGGGGTTATCTTTTATCTTTTATATTTGCAGCTCTAGTGTTTAGTACAATCCCTGTCACATATTTAAGTATTTAGTAAACTGCTTCATTCATTCATTCATTCATTCATTCATTCATTCATTCATTCATATAGTGGTTAGAGGGAGAGAGGTGTTATTCTGATTGGTACATAAGGAATTCCCCTGATGAAGAGGAAGGGTAAGTGTCAGGGGAGAGAGAAGTGTTTAGAGGCTAGTCTGCTCTGATTGTGTGCATGTATGCTAGGGATACATATCCTGGGGTAGAGGAGGGATTTTATGGTAGGGCACAAATCTCATGCAGGAAAGTAGTACTCAATAGAAGTTTGGAAATGCTTTGGCATAATATAACTTGGCATGGGATTAGTGGAGTATGCTGAAAATTTCAATTCAATATGGCAGTGTAAGAAGGGAGTACATGGCCCTTTCACTAACCTTGTCTTGGGGCAAACCCCTAATCACCCTTCTCTAATTATAATTCTGAAATTTGTAAAAATTTCCCTGTAAGGGAAAAACTTTGCATAGATTTGTAAAATATTTGTCATAAAAGTGAAAAGTTCCTTTGTATATTGGTTGACACATAGCCCATCCTATCCATATTCTCAAATCTAGGCTGTATAATATGTGTGACCCATAATAAGTGGGTTTTTAAAATTTTATATCTAGATATTTTTTCATTTCTAAGAAAGGTCATTTTAGGGATACAGCCTATGTTTGGGGAAATATTTAATATTATAAATCATATTTATCTTATGTATAAGAGGTTGCATGTTTTAGTTAAAAAGGAGTTAGGAGATCTGAGTTAGAGAGATACAAAATCATGTAGCTTAAAAGAGACCTCAAGATCCTTTTAGTCTTTTAGTCTCTCTCATTTTTGCTGATGAAGCAGGTGAAAAACAAAGTAGTGGTACCCAACTAGCTGCAAAATCAGGTCTATAATCAATCAATGAATATTTATTAAGTTCTTACTATGTTGAAATCATTAACTTCCTAGAGCTTTGGGTAAAATTACTTCCCCATTGGTCTTAATGTAGTCATTACTATTGTTCCATTGTATCCAATTCTTCATGACCCCATTTGGGATTTTCTTGGCAAAGAAACTGGAGTGGTTTGCTATTTCCTTCTCCAGTTCATTTTATAGATGAGGAAACTGAGGCAAACTGGGTTATGTGACTTGACAAGGGTCACAAAGATAAGTATCTGAGACTGGATTTGAACTCAAGATGATGAGTGTTCTCATCTATAAGTACTAAGACACCATCTAGCTACCCTTTAGACATTGGTTTCTGCGTCATCAATCAAAAAAGGGGAGGGGGTTTATCAGAAGATCTCTGAGATCCCTTCCAACCCTGATAATTTATGATTCCATTTCCCAAACATGACTTATGCTCTCCTGATACTGTAGCACCATTCATGCCCATTAGATTGTAAGTTCCTTGAGAAGAGGGACTGTCTTGCCTCTTTTTATCTCCCTAGTGCTTAGCATAATGGCTAGCACTTGCTAGGCACTTAATGCATATTGACCCACTGACTCTACCTTTCTGGAAAGCTCTCCACCTTCAGTGGGCATAGGACATTGGAACAAAGCAGCATTTGACTAATGTATTAGGGCAGTCAATACCCTTTCATACAATGACCCTGTGAGATAGATTGTATCTATATATGTATCTATCTATATATTTATATATGTGTATATGTATATACATATATATATATATACATATATATATATATTATTCCTACTTGGGAGTTAGAGAAATGATATGACTTGTCCAAGGTCATATAGTTAGTATACCTTTAGAAATGGGATTCCATCTCAGTCTCCTGAATCCACTCCACAACACTACATTGCTTAAAGCAATAATATATCTGAGTTTTCTTACATAATCTCACCACCACTTATAACATTGTTTATTTGTGGTAACTTGTTTCAAGATCCAAAGAAAGGGTGGGTACTAGGAACCTATTTCTGGATGTAGAAAAGAGAACTCTCTCTCCTTCCTTTCTTTGATCAGCAAAAAAAGGAAAAAGGCAAAGAGCTCCAGGTATTCTCAGAAGCAGGATGGAGGAGAAGAGAGAAGAGCAGAGAAGTTCTAGTGGCCGCAGTGGGAATGTGGGTCATCTAACCAGGGCAGCAATGTACTAAGGTTTGTTTTTGGAGCTTCCCAGATCTCAGAAGACTACACTGTGGATCATTATTATGCTCTTTCTTGTCAAAACTACACTGTTCTGTCCAATTTTAACTGACTTTTCAAAATGTTTTTATTTAGTTGTTTTGTCAGTCATGTCCAACCCGTTGTGACCCCATTTAGAGATTAGGTTTTCTTGTAAAACATACTGGTATGGTTTGCATTTTAGAGATGAGGAACTAAGGCAAACAAGGTTAAATGACTTTTTCAGGGTCACACAGCTAGTAAGTATCTGAGATGGAATTTGAACTCAGATCTTCCTGACTCCAGGCCTGGCCCTCTATCCACTTTGCCATTTAACTGCCCATTCCTAAAGGTTATCACTTACTAAAGTATAACAAGGTGCTTTCATACACAAAGGATACCATCATTGTCCCATGTCTTTGAGATACGTGCCTAGGACTGGTGAGGCTGAAAGCTTGGGCTGCTGTGGGAAAAGACCAGGAGACTTGAATTCTAGTTGTGACTCTATTACTAAATCCTCTGTGATCTTTTTCATATGCTTTCTTGTCTGGACCTTGGTTTCTTCCCCTGAAAAATGAAAAGCATTGGGCTGCCAGGTTCAAACTCCATCATTCCAAGAATAGTTGGTAGAATACAGTCTGTCTTCAGGTACCTCTGCCAACCAGATAGCTGACCAACATTCTAATGGAATGGAGATCTTTATCTTTGAAAACCCAGCTGGATCATGGGATAAAACTCATGACTTCATTGTTGTGACCCTCCTCTTCTAACTGTCAGAATCAAATACCCAAGAGTCTGGGAATGATATAATTTAGATTGAACTATATAGCTCTCTTGCCTATCATCCATCCATACATCTTCTATCTATCTGTCTGTCTATCTATCTACTTACCTATCTACTTACTTACCTACCTACCTACATACCAATCAAATAGTCAGGTCCAAGCTTCTGCTAAGGCATTTCTGTGTTCTTTGCTATCAACTTATTACTCTTTAGATAAATGTTTTAGTTAACATGCATTAATCCCTTCCCAAACTCCATGTTTGGACTTATTTGCAAATTAATAATAATTTAATTGAAGTCAAATTAAAATTTTAATTGGAACCCTTCCCCATTAGTTCTATGTCTGTCCAATTCCTTTATGCCTTCCAACTTCTAAAGGAGAGAAGGAAAGACAAAGGAATGAGGAAACAAGTGCATCATCATCATCATCATTATTTTCCTAGATGGGTTATTGGGGGTGGGGCAGTTGAAGATATCTCCCTTCTTCTGCTCCAGGAGCATGCTGGATTCATAGTCTCACTGCCTCTCCTTCTGTCCTCCCTTGTCCAATCTCATTCAAGGATTTTCCTATTTGAGTAGGATTTCTAGAACTACACCCTGCAAATTGTGAGGGCCTCTGGTATATAATTAAGTGCTTAATTAGGTAATACTGCTAAAAGAGGTAGAGGAGAGTTCAAAGAAGAGTGACATCCACATGCTCTAGGATAGATAGTTAAGATTCCATTCAGAAAATGGGACTTGAAAGGGGGGAAGAGTGAAAGAGAAGAAAAAAATACAAAAAAGAAAAAGAAAATAGAGTTCTATAAAAGTACAGAAAAAGTGTCATTATATTTACTTAAATTTAAGGTCATAAATTCATACATTTAGAGCTGGATTGGCTCTTAGAGACCATCTAGTCCAATGCCCCCTCCCCTCCTTCCATTTTACAGACTAAGAAACTGAGTCACAATGAAGTTAGGTATCTTGCCCCAGGTCATACGAGTAGAAAAATGGCCAAGATGGCATTCGAATCCAGGTTCCCTAATTCCAATTTCAGCCCTGTCTGCAGTGTGCTAAAATAAGTAACTTAGCATTTAATATTCACATTTTAAAGAAAATCTTTAGCTTAATGATTTCCTGGATATAAAACAACAGCTCCCAGTTCCTAAAGAGACAGGATGCAAGCGAGCCTGGTGAGAAAGTTTCTCCAGCCAATCTGCTTCCAGCTTTTATCTATTTGTTTGGGAGTCGCAAATAGCTTCCTTTCAGTTCACACTTTCTTGTCAAAGAATCTATCCGCGGAAATTACGGGGTTCCAGTGTAATGAATCCCCCCTCCCTCCCCCGGCCCTCCATCCAGGCTTTCTAGAGAAGATTCTTTTCTAAATGTAAAATGACTAAAACTAATGTGCGGGGAGCCGGAGGATGATCCCGGGCTAGGACTTGGGGGAAACCGAGAGTGCGCCTTTGGCGGGTGGGCTTCGAATTCCCACTCCGGCCACGCTGCTCCAGAGCTTTTCAAACCGCCGGCCAGTAGGGAGTAGGGGCTCTCTGAGCACAAAAGGCTCGCTGTTCACTCCCCATTTGTAAGTGGACAAATTGGGGCTGCTGGCAGTGACCCTGAGAGTCCGTGCACCGAAGCAAGGCGCCAGAGGGAGCGAGCAAGGCCGCCCGGTCCTGGGGCTTGCTTCTCGGCAGGCGCTGCGGGATAACGTTTCCCTCTCGGGTCTGGAGTGGCCTGGCTGGCCGAACGCCCGCCCCTGGCCCTGGGGCAGTGAACGGCCCACAGGCCGGCGCACACATCCAGTTGGCGAGCGGAACCCAGCCCCGCGGCAGGGCGCGCCCAGCTCTCCGCTGGAGCCGCGGAGGAAAGGGCTCCAAGGCAGGGAAGCTGGAGCAGTCGGCCAGATCCACTTCTCCGGGTCTTTGCAGCAGCTGGGCTGGGAGGAGGGAGCCCAGCGGAATTGAGGGTTCAACTCGGGGACCGCACTAGGAAAAGGTGTGGACTGGAGAGGGGGAGGGAGGAAGGAACGGGAGGAGGAGGAGGAGGCGGCCACCCGGACCCTGGGGGGAAGACTGGTCCCCCCCAGCAGACTTTCCTCGGAGGTTCCAGGGCAGAGAGGCTTGGGCCCTGGGACCAGAGTTTTGCTTCTGGGGAGACACAGTTTGGGGAGCCAGAGGGGCATGCTTTTCTGGGGAGAGGGGCGGGAGATAGAGGCTGTTCCTCCGTCACCCCTCATTATAAACATCCAATTCAGAGGACGTTAAGGAATGGCAGACGGGAAGGGGCCTTGGAGATCCCCCACTCCAGACCCTACCTTTGTGTCCCAGAAAGAAGTGACTTGCCCAAGGTCATACAACTTCTTCGTGACAGCCCTTGGTGTACGGGGAATGCCACTTTTCCTCCCTGCCCTCTTAGTCGCCCCCCTTCCCAAAGGAGGTAGCGGGGAGGGACATCTTTGCACTGTCCAGTAAACAAAACGTTCCCGCGACCCCCGGGGGGTCCGGCCAGCCCATCCTTAACTGAAGCCCTCCCCGAGGGCGGCCATCTAACCGGGGGAAAGTCTGAGAAAGCTTCTAGAATCTAGAGAGACATCACGTTGGGGAGAGAGCTGAGTTTTCGACCCGAGCCGCGAGCCCTAGTACGAACCGCTCGGTTCTCCCCTGGCCTCAGTTTCCTTTTCTGTGAAAAGAGCGTTTTGGGGCGAGAGGTCTCGAGGTTCCCAACTGTGGGATGCTGCAGTCGGGTGGGAGGCGCGGGGTCCAGCGGCGCTTCTGCCCCCGGGAGGGCTGGGACGCGGAGAGGGGGGGAAAGGGAAGAAGAGGAGCCGAGCGGCTTTGGAGGGGCTCCCCGGCGCCCCCCTCCCTCCCTCCCCTCCCCCTCCCCGGGGCATGCTCAGTAGCTCGGGCAGGTTGGGCTCCAAGTAGGAAGCTCCGGCGCTCCACCGGCTGTTTTGCATTGACGCCAATAAAGGCTGGAGGTCACTTCTTGCGGGAGCTTTGATTGGACGTGCTGCTGTCAAACCCTGGGCCAGAGGCCGGGACTGGGAAACAACCTGGCAGAGACTCGCCGGGCATTTCCAGGGGGCGCGGGGCACCCTGCCTGCGAGCGGGGCCGCCCCTCCAGCCTCGGAGGGGAGTCGAGAGAAGAAGCATCCCTGCTGCACGACGCAGGCTCGGCGGCCGGGCGCTAAGCGCCTCGCCATTTTAATTCATTCCATGCAGAGCCGGGGACTCCAGCAGAATTGCGTGTCTGCCTCATCTCGGGCACCAGGAGCACCGCGGGCCCCGCAGGCATCGCGGACCTGCCTTCGCGCTCGCTGCCGGGCTCCCTCCAGCCTTTTGTTCCTGCCCGTCCTCAGCCTTATTCCCATTCTCCTAAACCCGGAGCTCTGAACTCTTCCCCCACCCCCTTGCACACACACACACACACACACACACACACACACACACACACACACACACACACACACACTCTCTCCATCTATTTTATTCTATTTGCGCGGCAAACATGCACTGAAACGGGACTCCCGTGTTTCTTTTCCTCTGCTCCAGGAATTGGCACCACTGGATGGAATGCTTTGCGGGGTAAACCTGCCTTTCGGAGGGGAAATCTGCCTTCTGGAGCTGCTGCCAAGAGGATAGTGTGTGCATGTCCATAGCCAGTCTGCGCCGCTGCCGCCGCCGCCGCCGGGAGGAAGGAGGAGGTGGAGGAGAAGGAGAAGAGGGAGCATGCCTTGGAGGGGAACGTGAGCGCTAGTCTCTCAAGTGTGGAGGGGGGAGCGATCAAGGGGGTTGCACTTCCCCCCCAGCCGCCAGAGAAGACTTTAGTGTGTGGCTTACAGTTAAACTTCGTGGGAAGAAAATTGCCTGTTTAGTCCTTGGGGTGTGGAAGAACAGGGATCTCCTCCCCCCCACCCTACTCCACCCACCCCTGGTCCCAGACCCCGTTCCGAAATCCTCCTTAAACACTGTGAAATTAAAAAAAAAGAGCTCCTCTGGGATTTTACTATTTAATTCAAGAAAATGGGAGCGCACCCTGCCGAGAGCCCCACTCGCTAACTAAGTCAGAAGGGGGGCTTGTTGACTTCTCCCGGGGGGGAGCAAAACCCTGCCCCCCCAAACCCTGCCCGCTGAAGGCTTTAGGCAACGATGTGCTGCTGCTCGGCCTGCGCTTCGTTTCCCCACAGTCCCCCTCCGGGTTCCCAATAAACTTCCAAGAAGCCCCCCGCTCCCAGAAGAAGTAGAAAAGGGCTATGTTTCCTTGCTCGCCGAGCTTAACACAGAATGACACAGCCCTCCAGCCCAGCGGATGACAAGAAGGACTAGCTAGAGACAGACCCTTGAGAAGCTGAGAATTCCGAGACCAAAGCCAGCCGAGCGAAGCAAAAGTCAATTTAGAAAATCGCGTCCGAAGTGACTTGAAAGCATGGGCTGCGCTCCAAGCATCCACATTTCTGACAGCAGGGTGGTGTACCACAGCGGCAAAGAGTCCGAGGACTCTACCTCCCCCAACCAGAGCAATGCCATCATGGCTCAGCAGCTGCAAAACAGCAATCCTATGCCCGGATTATTCATCAAATCCGCTAACACGTCCACTTTCAAAGTCAGGACTAATGCGTCCAAGAAAGACAAACAGGAGAACAGCATGGAAGCGGAGACCCAGACCAGCAGGTCCAGTATTAAGGTAAAAAAAAAAAAAAGCCGCCAGACGGCAACATCTTTGGAAAGGTTTTTCTTTTTCTTTTTTCTTTTTTTTGTTCTCTCCCCCCCCCCCCCTTTTCTGTAGCTTGTTTCTCGGGGAGGGACTGACTGTATGACATTTTATAGCAACTCTGTGTATCGTTTTACGAATTCGCTGACACTTTCCGAGGTGAAACTTTTTAGCTTTTTTGTCCTGAGAACTCTCCCTTTCTCAGATATAAAGTGTGGAGACTTGGGGAATCAAAGTGGGGAAAAACTTAAAAGTTTCCCTCTTCGGCTTAGCCTTGACTTGGTCTTTAATTAAGAAGTGGTCTTGATTGTACCCACAAGAAGCCACGGCACTGGAGTTTCTCGGGTCTGTAGGCAGAGGGATCTTTTTTTCCTGAATAGTTTTTCATTTGCTTGCTTCGTGAATCTCAAGTCTGTTTGGCACAGAAAAGACGGTTGGCCCCTGCCTAGGGAACCCACTTTCCTGAATGCAGCGTCTGATGGAAATCCCTGAGAGTCAAGCTCGAGAAATAGCTCGGAAATGTCCAATGATTAAACACAGTGATACAAATGGAACGTGACCCCAGGAATATTCTCCATACATTTTTAATTCTCTTCGGATGAACTTGGTGTTTTAGAAGGGGGGGTGGAATTGTTCCTATGGGTAAAGAGAACTAACTGCCTTCCCTCCATTCTTGAAAACTGTTACAAACTGAGTCTGTTCTTTTGTTTTCGTGGTTCCTCTATTATCATCACAACTCTCTGGGGGTCTGGGGAGGGGTGTTTGGCCTTATGCAGTTGGGTGTGTAAAGGGTGTAATACTTTATTTTTCCTTGGTTCTCTGACTTAGACAACTAAAGTATCTCCATTTTCTATAGGAATATCAGGTGTGCAGTTCCTTGGCAAAATCAGCCCCGGTTCCTTGTATCTACTTAAGTTTGAGATGTATCTGTATAAATATTGCATCAAACTATATATCTAAGCAGAAAAAATAGGAATAGAGAATAGAAAATATGTCATTTCATGGCACTCAGCAAAGCAAAGTTAACATCTGGGAGAAACTTTAACTTTAAAATCATAGGATTGAAGCTCATTTGTCTCGTATTTGCATTTAGTTTAGATCAAATTTTGCAGAATTTTCCGGATTTTTTCTTTGTTTTGGTCACCATTTGAGAGGGAGGAAAGAGAAGGGAAAATAAGGGAAAATGTCTAGTGGAAATAGGAAGCTTCATGCAGTTCTCTAAGACTTGCCCAAACCTTCCTTAAAAATGAAGACAAAAATTTTGCATAGCCTCAGACCCATAATTTGAAAACATCACAACTTTAAAAATGCCATTTGCAAAATCGTCTTGGTTTTCTTTGCTCAGTGAGGACTAAAGGCCATCTAAGTTTGGTATTTATGGCTATGCTCCATTTTCTGTCCTATGCCACAACAACCATGGTAAATGTTCTTTCCTTATGAAAGTGAGAAGTCCTTTTTTTAAATGGTTACATAATACAGCTGAAGGGGTTTCTTCATCCTTAAGTGAAAATTTTACCTTTTGCTGGTATCAAATCTAAACCATTTGATTCTGTCCTCTCCAAGAATATGGGAAAACTGCACCAATTTCAAAATGGAGAGTAAGATAGAAGCTATTTTTTCTATTCCATCAAGAATGATTCATTTTTGCCAACAGTAGTATGCATATAAATATGTATGTATGTATGTATGTATATATGTGGGTTAAATACATCTTTGATAGCAGCATTTTAAATATGCTAACTAGTTTTAAAATCATTGGTCAAGTAGGCTATATTATTTAGAGAATGGTGTAAAGTAGACTGAAGTTGAAAGAATTTTGTCATTTTTTTTAAACTTTGACCAAAAACTGATTTTGGCCTAGTAAATGTCGAACTTTCAGGGCAGAAAACAACAAAAAAGTGCTGCTTGACTAAGCTCAAGTATTCGATGTTTGTATGGTCTTGAGTTTAATGTTTTGTATGACTCAGTCATGTTTAGATCATTCCTTCCCAGGAAAATATAAGCTCTTGCAGGACAAGGACTGTTTCCTTTTTTATTTTTGTATCACAATATTCTTTTAGTAAATGTTTGGTGAATTAGACAGATATCATACAGGTATCCTTTTTCTACCTGCCATAGAAAGATTCCATTAGAGTAAGAATTCTTCCTAGACAGCAACTGTACCTTAGCTTTTGTTGTTGTTGTTCAGTCTTTAGAAGAGAATTTTGTTTGTTGTAGGTAAGTGGCTGCTTCCTTCACCTGCTGATAAACATTAATTCTGGAGCTAGTATTAAAAAAACACATTCTGCAGGGTCCTCTAATTCTGAACTTATGGAGAATGAATTTGTCTTAGGGAAACCTCCTTTAATCCAGGTTAGGATTAAACTCATCCTCCTGTTGGTATTGATTTTTCTTTTTTGAGAGGCATTGTAGTAGCTGGAAGGGGAACCTTCTCAGTGAAATTTATTCTATATAGGGACTCAGGAATTCCTCCCTTTTGAACTCAGAAGGTTTCCTCTAAGACTGGAACAGTCTATCTGAGGGTTACTGTTAAGTCATCTATGCCCAGGGAAAGAAACACAGAGCAGAAGAGGCAGCCAAGGGTTCAGATAATTGGCCTAGCCTTGCATCATCAACATGTGTCCAGGTTAACCTCTCAGTGTTTAGACATTAGTATTTTTAGACAAGTTATATAAGAGTTGACTACTTTCATATGAAGAATTACCTCACCAAGGATGTCCCTATGCCAATGAAAACCCAGATCTATCCCTATCTTGACAGTGCATTCATTTATTCAGAATATCAAATAATTTCTAGAAATCTAAAATTAGTATAAACATTTAGAGGAGGCAGTTATTAGAAACTTTTATGGTATTTTTAATTAAATAATTATATATTTCTGTCTTGTTTAGTTATCATTTTTCTTAACAGAATTTAATTGATTTAAAAACTTTCTTTTAATGAATTTAAAAGTACTTTGCAACAGGAGTCTAGATCAAACATTTCACATATATGAGATAAGGCTAGTAAGGTAAGGTGGCACCAACTTGTGAAGGACCTTGAAAAGGAAATCTAGGGGCTGCTAGGTGGCACAGTGGATAGAGCAGTGGATGGAGTCAGGAGTACCTGAGTTCAAATCTGGCCTCAGACACTTAATTACCTAGCTGTGTGGTCTTGGGCAAGCCACTTAACCCCATTTGCCTTGCAAAAACCTTTAAAAAAAAAGGAAATCTAACTTTAGTAGATGATAGGAAGATTTTAGAAGAGGGAAATGATCAGATCTGTGCATACAGAATGTTATTCTGCAAGTAGATTGGAGGTTGTAGAGAATGAAGTCTTGTCTAGGGAGATTATTATAATAGTCCAGAAGAATGGTAATGAAGCCCTATGTTAAGGTGATGGTTGTGGGGTGAGATATAGAGAGCTTGCTAAATGAGAATTGATACAATCTGCTAGCTGTTCTCTCTCTGAAGGTGAATAATATCTTTTATCATGAGTCCTTTTTGGATTATCTTGGATCAAAGTAGCTAAATTTTTTAGAATTCATCATTCTTACAATATTACTGTTACTATGTAAAATAATCTCCTGGTTCTTATCACTTAAATTTCCCTGAATGCATTATAAGTCTTCCTGGGTTTGTCTAAAACCATCCTGCTCCTCATTTCTTGGAGCACAGTAGTAGTTTTTCACAAATATATACCACAACTTGTTCAGCCTTTCCTAATTGATGGGCATTCCTTCAATTTCCAGTTCTTTGACACCTCAAAAAGAACCCCTATAAATAATTTTTGAACAAATAAGTCCTTTCCCCCTCCTCTTTGATCTCTTTGGGATAGAAATCTAGTAGTGGTATTGCTGGGTCAAAGGGTATGGACAGTTTTATAGCCCTTTGGGCATTTTTCCAAATGGTTCTCCAGAATGGTTGAACTAATTCACAACTCCACCAGCACTGAATTAAAGGTTCAATTTTTCCACACATCCTCTTCCCGGTGTGTCATCTTCTTTTTGTGTCATGCTAGCCAATTTGATAGGTGTGAAGTGTTGTCTTAAAGTTTTTTTTAATTTGCAGTTCTCAGTAGTCTTTTAAAGTATTTTTCATGTGACTATTGATAACTTTGATTTCTTCTTTTGGAATCTGCCTGTTTATATTCCTTGACCATTTATCAGCTGGGATATGGCTCTTATTTTTATAAATTTGGCTCAGTTCCCTAGATATTTGAGAAATGAGGCCTTTATCAGGAAAAACTTGCTGCAATTTCCTCCCCCCTTCCTGTTTGCCTTCTATTTTAGCTGCATTAGTTTCATGCAAAACCTTTATAATAATTTCAGGTAATCAAAATTTTCTATTTAATTCCCCTGATCCTCTTGTTTGATCTTTTCCCCTTTTCTATAGATTTGACAGGTATATTTTTCCAGGTTCCTCTAATTTACTTATGATATAACATCAATGTCTTAAGTCATATATCCATTTTGACCTTATGTTGTTATATGGTGTGAAGTGCTGGTCTGTGCCTTGTTTCTGCCAGACTATTTTCTAGTTTTCCCAGTAAGTTTTCTCAAAGGGGGAATTCTTACTCCCCCAAAACTTAAATCTATAGGTTTATCAAACACCAGAGTACTGTGGTCATTTAATATTGTATAATTGATACCTAACATATTTCACTGATCTACTACTCTATTTCTTAGCTGGTGCCAGACTATTTTGATGATTACTACTTTGTAATATAGTTTGAAATTTGTAACTGCTAAGCTACCTTATTTAACCTTTTTAAAATAATTGATTCTTTGAAATTTTTTCTTTTTGTTCTTTCAGATAAATTTTATTACTATTTTTCTAGCTCTATAAAATAATTCTTTGACAGCTTGATGGGTATGGCATGGAATAAGTAAAATTAATTGAAGTAGAATTGTCATCTTTATTATACTGGCACAGCCTACCCATGAACAAGCAATATTATCTGTCTTCATTTATGTGAAAAGTGTTTTTATAACTGTGCTCATGTAATTCTTGGTTTTGTCTCAGCAGATAGACTCTTAAGGATTTTATTTTGTCTGTGATTATTTTAAGTGAATTTTTTTTCTCTCCCTTGTTCTACTGGGTTTTGTCGGCAGTATATAGAAATGCTGATGTTGTATGTGGGTTTATATTATATTTTTCAACTTTGCTGAAGTCGTTCATTGTTTACCTTGGCTCTCTTACCTTAAGAACTAAGGCAAAGGAGTAGTTGTGGCCAACTGAGTAATTGTATTTGCCAAGGGAAAGAAGAGAGAGAACACTGGACCAAAGACAGGACCTTTGCAGATACCCACTTTAAGGAGTCAGTTAAGGAGGGAGAATGGTAAGAGAACTAGGAGGAGCTTGAGGGGAGACTTGAAGAGGAGAATTAGATCAACAGCTTCAGAGGCTTCAAGGAAGATAATTAAAACCCTGGATTTAGTGATTAAGAGGTTATTGATAAGGTTATTGATAAACTTTAAGACACCACTTTTGGTAGAGTACAATAGAATAAAATAGAATAGAGTAGATTAGAAGAGAAGAGAAAGAAGAGAAGGGATCAGAAGACTCCATCGAAGGGAACTAAGGAAAGAATGATGACTACTTGTAGAGTGGTCTAGACTTGAGTTGGACCACTTTTTCATGAAATTTGGTAATGAAGTGAAAGAGAAGAGGCAGCTGGGTACAGTTAGAGAAATTTGACCTCATGAAGGATCTTAGAGGCTGTCTAGTCCCTTCTTTTTTTCAGATAAGTAAATGAAATCCAGAGAAGTTAAGTGAGAAAGTAAAGGAATAAGCACTTATTAAGGCAATGTGCTAAATGCCTTAAAAATATTATATCATTTGATCCTTGCAGCAATCCTGTGGTAGGTAGGTGCTAATTCTTGAACCCATTTTATAGTTGAGCAAACTGAAGCAACAGAGATTAAGTAACATGCCCAGAGTCACACAGCTATTAAATATTGAGACTGGATTTAAACTCAAGTCTTTCTGGTCCATCATTCTCTCCTATGCCACCTAACTACCACAAGTTCATCCAGCTGATTAATGTCAGAAAGTAGGGATAACCCTCCTTAGGCTATATAAAGTAAGAGAATAAGGTATCTCCCCTAAGTATGAAGTTCTGATGTTCAAAGAAAGAGAAATTGATTATACTTTAGCATTTTAGTATTTAAAATTTCAGCCTTGAGGTTCACTCCTCTTTCATTCTTTCTTCAGATTCTGGCTTCAGCTTTTACTCTGTAGGTCAGGTGTGTTTCTAATATGCTAAGTTTGATAATAAGTTTTATTTATATAGGGCTTTAAGGCTTACAAAACTCTTTATGTACATTATTTAATCTCATAAATCATTTTATAATGTACAGTATTTGATTCTCAAAATAATCCTGGGAGAATGGTGCAAATACTAGAGATAATATTTTATAGATCAGAATCCCAGAGGTTAAGGGACTTATCCAGAGTCAGGCAACTATTAAGTATCTGAGCTAAGATCTGAACACCAATCTTCTTGAATCCAAATCCAAGGCCTAGCCACTATAGTAATATGCTTTATGGACATGCTTTCAATAATTCATTTATTCATTCAAAACATTTATAAATCATTTTTTATGTATTAGACACTGAACTAGACACTCTGGGGGAACAGTAATACCCACCAGGTCTGATGCCCTGACTCCTGACCCATATTCTCATCATTTATGGCAGTAATCTTTTCCTCTTCACTGCCCTCCTATCCTTCCATTCCTGTACAAAGAGGCAATTTTGAAGTAACAGGTGTTTGAGTTCAAATGCTGGTTCTTCCACCTGTGTCAATTACCTTACCATGCTGAATCTTAGGGGTTTTTTTTTATCTATTTTAAAAAAAGGTTTGAACCAGAGGATCATTAAAATTTTTAACCAAAGTTGACATTGCAACTGAGTTGGACTGATAATGATTACAGTGAATTAAAATGAGAAGCAGATCACTCTAGAATTGTTAGACCAGATCATATGGAGAAGATGGGATTTGAAATAGTCTCTGAAGTATCAGAATTGGGAGTGCAGAATATTAGCTGAAGGACATAATATTGTTATGGGAGAAATTGGTGTCATTAATAAAGATTGAGAGCTCTTGTGAAAGTGAAGACTCACAAGTAGCCCTGAAGTTGAAATAACTCAGGTTTTTTATTTCACAAACCTGCAAAGTTCACAGATTAAAACCTTTTTAATTTAAGAGACAGCAAGCTGCTTGAGGAGAGAGGGAATAACTAGTGTCTAGGTGAGGTGCCTGAGGGAAAGAGTGAAAGGAAAGCTGTCAGGACAGTGCCTTGGAGCAGAGGTTTTAAAACTGAGGACCGGCTGAATAATAAAGTTTTAGAGGTGACTGCCTGAGGGCAAGGGAGAAAAGAAAAATAGCCAAAAGTTGACTGGCTTAGACTCAAGGGAGTCCAACCGCATGGACTAGAGTTCATAGTTCTCCAGTGGCCTAGGCACGTGGTTGGTTCTACCTTAGAGAAAGTGCCTATCCTTCAAGGAAGAGAGAAAAGAAAGAGATCTCTTCTGCTATCCCTTACTTAAATGTATTTCCATAGTGGGTTAGACAAGGGTGCCTTTAGGGGAGTGGTTTAGCACTTGGCTCCAGGTATTCTCCAATACATATGTCACAGGGGCAACTCTCCAAGAAGGACCTTAAGACTGTACTCATTGGGCATGGGTGATGATCTACACACTGGTCTTTCCTGTCCCAAACAGCATGACTTTGAAGTCCAACTAAGTTATTTCCTGGGTCCTGTATCTATATGAGATCAGGTGAATGACCTATTCTCAAGACACTAAGTAGGCCCCTGTACCTGAAAAGAACAGTTTTGTGTTGACTGTCAAGGCAAATGAGCTTAGACAGATTGGAACTAGACTGAAGACATTGAAATGTGAAGGATTTGGACTTTATCTTGTAGAATCTTCTGGCTTGAAGACAGGAATCATATTTAACCCTTGATAGATTTCATTCTATGCTTAGTGTTTTATTGTCTGGTTACCATTGCTGTAGACCCAAGAATAATTTTCACTAAGTATTTTCTATTCAAAGAGCCTCTAAAATTTAAGGACTGGAAGTGATGAAGAGCTGAGAATGAGCATTAATCAGCTAATTTGCATTTCTGAGGGAAGTAGATAACACAACTCAAGAGAAAATTTAGTCATTCTAAGTCCTTCCTTCCTTCCTTCCTTCCTTCCTTCCTTCCTTCCTTCCTTCCTTCCTTCCTTCCTTCCTCTCTTTCTCTTCTTCTATTTTTATTTCCTCTTCTACCTTTTCTACCTTTTCTACCACCTCCTCTTCCTTTTCCTCTTGCTCCTTTCTCATCTACCAATCCTCCTCCTCCTCCTTCTTCCCTAGGTCCCTTTCTTTCTGTTTGCTTCTCCCTACCTTCCTTTTCTGTCTATTCTCTATTCCTTTCCCCCATCTTCTTCCCAACTCTTTTTTTCCTTCTTTCTCCATCCCTTTTCTTTTACTGGTCATCAAATGAAAACAAATGATATTATGTCAGTATTTATTTTTGAATAATAAAAGTTTATGCTCCCTGTCTGAAATGTTTTAAGCAGCTGAAAATTTATTATTATTTTAAAAACCCAAAACCCTTAAAGTAGTTATGGAATATTACTCAACTTTTTTTTTCCCCTGTGGTTCATTGGAAAAATGCTGAGGAGGTCACCTGGGCTTTGCATAGTCAGCTTGTGACTGTCACCGGCAAAGTGAGGTTCCTCTTGGCTGTGTAGCTTAATGGAGAAACCATCAAATTTGGACTGAGTTTGAATATCAACTCTACAATCAACCTTGGTGATCTTGAGTTAAAAAAAAAATAAAACAACTTTACCTTTTTCGGCCTCAATTTGTAAAACAAAAAGGCAAGAAAGACCCAATAATCTTAAGATCCTTCCAGAAATCCTTAGGACTTCTTAGTACCAGACCATTTGGGTTTAGTAGTTTCTCTTTCTCTGGTCCCACATAAAGGCAGAGGTCAACTATGCTGTTTTGCCTACTGGACCTCCCCTCACTTAGAGGTAATTATACTGCCAAAGGGTCACTTTCCCTTTCTTACCCATTAAGTTCCTTTTCAGTCAGTGGTAAGCCTTCTGCTCATAAAACCACTTGGGAGTTTGGTTCCATTTACAAATTTCCAGGGTTGAGAAATCACCAGAATAACCTTCATCTTCTTTTCTCAAGGGAAATTCATATTTAAATTGCTGGATCAGACTTTTTTGTTTGTTTGTTTGTTTGTTTTGCCTTTTTTGCAAGGCAAAGGTTAAGTGACTTGTCCAAGGTCACACTGCTAAGTAATCTGAGTTCAGATTTGAACTCAGATCCTTCTGACTCCAGGGCCAGTGCTCTATCCACTACCCATTTAGCTGTTCCTAGATCAAACTTTTAAAAATAAATCAATTTTAAAAAAAAATCTTTCACCCTAAAGCTTGAAATCATATGAGTAATTAAACTTTTGTTCTCTTAGTTTGGTCATGTTTGAGTTGAACAATGCTCCAGGTTCTCTTTCCTCTGTTCTAATTTTGGTTGGATGAGTTTGGTATGGAGAGTTATAGAATATGATTATAAAGCGTTTTGACAAATCTCAATGTAGAAATTTCTTAGCTATCAGCATCGAACACTGTTGGCCACAGCACAGTCAATGAGAACACAAAGAACTCTTGAGGGGCTTTGAAGTGGCCATAGTGTCAATAGAGTAAAGCTAGTAGAACTACTCAAAGTTTTTATTAGCTTTAGATTTGAAATATATTTCTCTGGCCTATTCAGTGTGCTACCTATGGTTATATCTTTCATCCTTTCTGTGTTCTGGGTATAATCTTTGAATTTCCCTTCCATTCTGAATTGTAGCAGTCACTTTAAATCCGTCTTATTCTCTGAATGGAAGAGTCACAAAAGGCTGGCATGACAACCCTTGTCGCATTTCTGAACATTCTGCCTGCTGTACCTTCAGGAGAATCTGCCAGATAATTTTAATGCTCTCACAAAATTTCTTTCTGCTAATAAACAGGAAGAGAGGCCTAAAAAAGAAAGAGACCTAAAACAGGAGACTGAAGATCACTTTCCTCCCTGGGCAAAGACTGGTTAGAATGAGCAATTTGGGGATTCTTCTGGGTTTAAAATTGAATGATCCTGGATTCTGGGATTCTGGTATAGATGCTTATTAGCTCTGTGACCTTGGTCAAGTCCCTTAACTTCCACAATCTTAGGTTCCCTTATTTGTAAAATGAAGGTAACAACACATATCACTCACAAGGTTGTTGTGGGGACCAAATAATATAAAGCATTTTATAACCATTTGCTATTGTTTAGTCATTTTTCAGTAGTGTCTGACTATTCATGACCCCATTTGGAATTTTCTTGGCAAAGATACTGGAAGTGTTTGCCATTCCCTTCTCTAGCTCATTTTGCAGAGGAGGAGAGGGTAAATCACTTAATCCTGCAAATACAATTGAGTGATTTACCCAACGAGTAAGTGTCAGGCTGGATTTGAACTCAGGGAGACTAGCCTGGTGCTCCATCCACTGTACCAAATTATAAAACATATAAACATGTAAGCGACTAATACTACTGTAGGATTATAGAACTGGTTGGGGGTGGGGGGAAAAGAAGATTTCTGAAGCCATCAGGTCCATTTGCCTCCTTTTACAGATGAGAGACCCAACCACTAAGTAGTTAAATGACTTGTCCAGGGTCATACAGCTATTAAGTCTCAGACAAGATTCCTAACTTCAAGTCTAGTACTCTATCCTCCAAACCCCCTAGCAACTGAGTTTCTTCTTAAATTCAGTGGAATCCAGATAGAAATGGCTTTGGGACAAGACACTATTCTGTTGTTCTTTTATATTTATTGTTTGATGGCCTGTTACTTTTTTGTATAAAATGATTGCTTTCTGTAACTGAATAAAAATATTGGAAGCTCATCTTCTATGGCTTACTTAAGGAAGTTTCAGGACTGAAAGCATTATTTTATATTAATTAAATATTAAAATTATAGCACCCTGTACTCTTGTTGACAGTTGGTGGTGACACAGTGGTTAGAGTACCAGGCCTCAAATCAGGACAAGTTCGAATCTGGTCTAACTTTCTAGTTGTGTGACCTGGCAAGTTGCTTAACCTCTTTTTTTGGTGGTTGTTTTTGCCTTAGTAACCTCAACTATAAAATGGAGATAATATTAGCACCTACCTGAGAGAGTTGAATGAGATAATATTTGTTAAGAAAAAAAAAACTACAGTTAACCTAGTCCCTGACATATAAAGGCATTATATAAATAAGTAAATATTTTATATATATAAAAATAAGAAACATTATTTATATTTGTATAGTATAAATATTGTTTATATATAAATTATATAAATATATTGTGTTGTCACTATATAAACAATAAATATTCCATCATATTGTTTCAATAAATATTTCCTATACCTATTATTAACAAAATTTTTATTAAAGAAATTATCTCCTAAAAAAACCCAACTCTGCAAACTAATTGAACTTCTCTGTGATTCAACCCTATAATTCAATTCAATTCACTGAGTAGCCTGTTCTGTGCTAGGTGTTTGGAAAATACAAAGGAAGAATGTAACTTGGCCCTTACTTTTGAGGAGCTTTCAGTTTCTTGGGAAAACAAAATATGTGATTGTGAAACAGGTAGAAATACAAGATGAAGTAAATGTGGTGTAGCTAGGTTGCTCAGTGGATATAATGCTGGCCCTGGAGTCATGAAGACCTGAGTTTAAAGTCAGCACCAGACAATTACTAGCTGTGTGACCCTGGGCAAATGATTTAAATCTGTTTGCCTCAGTTTCCTCAATCATAAAATGGGAATAATAATGATAATAGCTCTTATCTTGCAGCTTTGTTGTGAGAATAAAAATGAGATAATATCCATAATTGCAAATCTTAAATGTTAACTATATGGCTACTACAAATGGTCTGGTGTGAGATGATTATTTTAGTGATATTATTTTTAAGCAGGAAGGAAAATAAAATGAATGCTTTGCCATCTACCAGCTGTGTGACCTTGGTTAATATGGTTTACTCCCCTGGGTCTCAGCTTCTTTTCAGATAAAGATTAGATTCAACTATCTCAAAGGCTCCTTACAGCTTATTTAATAGTCCTATGTGTCTAGAATAATAACACTGACAGTAATAATAGACAATAAATATATTACACTCTGAGGATTATAAAATATTTTAAAATGTTATCCTATTTGATCCCCACAGGCATCCTGTGAGGTATTTATGCAGGGTCTATTATCATCATTTTATATATGGGGATACTGAGTCTCAGCTTCTTTACTAGCAAAGATTGACTTCAACTATCTCAAAGGCTTCATATGGTTTAAGTATTTAAGTAATTATTATTATTATTATTATTATTGATACAATAATAATAGAAGTATCTATTTTGTACTGTGAGGATTATAAAGGATTTTAAAATGTTATCTTATTTGATCCCCATGGGAATCCTTTGAGGTATTGACTATAGAGTATATAATCCTCATTATGTATATATATATATATATATATATATATATATATATGAGGAAACTGAATTTTAGAGAATGAAATGACATACTCATGGACACTCAGATAATAAGTGTCAGAGGCAGGATGTAAGTCCAGGTCTCAACTGACTTAAAATTTAGTGGATTTCCCACAATATACCTACTCCTTCCCCATCCCTTCTACATGTTGCATAATGTCATTCTAGGGAAAAATCATATTTGAATGAAAATGTTTGCAAGCTTCTGAGAAAGAGACATTTGGCATTACTTCCAGCCTATCAACAGCATTTATTAAGTCTTACTATATGTGCTAGGCACTGAGGCTATAAAGAAAGATCAAAGTTGGGTCTGTGGTTCATCTGATAGATGAACAGCTCCCTTACTTGTATCTAATGACCAGGAAGTTCCAGACTGGCCTGGCTTCTACATTGCAGTGGTGGCCGGGGCAGTATCTATCATGGACTCCTACTGAAGTTCTGATTACTTTTCTGACCTTCTGTGATCCTTCAGTCTTTAATATTCCTTTCCCTAAGAAAAAGGAAAGAATAAACACATCAGGGAAAGGAAAAAAAAAAAACAACAGGACCATGCATTCACTGGCCACGTGGTGACTGGGAGGGAGATATGGCAGCTGAAAAGTTTGCCTCTACATGGGACCTAACTGAACTCCTATAGCTCCTTCTTCATCCTTCTTCTCTTTTCCCTCTTTCTCCTCCTTTTCCTCTTCTTTCTTCTTTACATCCACTTCCTCTTTCTCTTTCTCCCCCTCCCTTCTCTTTCTTCTTTTCCCTCCTTCTATTCTTCCCCTTTTTTCCACCTCCTCTTTTCCTCTTCCTCTTCCTCCTTCTCCATTTTCCTCTTCCTTTTTTCCTCCTCTTCTCCTTCTCCTCTCCCCTTTCTCCCCTTCCTTATTTCTCCTCTTCCCTTTTCTTTACCTCTTCAACCTACTCCTCCTCTTCCCCTATAGAGAGAGATCTGTCCTTTTGGACTAGCACTCTGAGTTCTAGTTTAGTAGCCAATTAAAAAACTATTCTTTACCATGCAGTAAGTGGACAGGAAATTATCACAGAATATGTGTTCATGCTATGAATTGAGGAGAGGGCTCTTCTTACCTATCACCATGTATTTTTGAAAGCGGGTTCTCTAAGCATTACTAGGATTGGCAACAAGCACAGCAGACTGTCCATGCTTGAAGGACTGGGGCCCCTATTGGCCAGTCCCCTCTTACAATAGAAAGATTTGATAGTTTTGTTTTTGTTTTTTTAGTGCTGAAAGAGATCTTAAAATTTTCTGTCTACTCTATTCCACTCATTTTGTAGATGAGAAAACTGAGAGTCAGAGAGGTTGAGTACTATGCCCAAAGTCATTAGTTTTTTGACTCCAAATCAAGCACTCTTTCTTTCTTCCATGCCACAATCTCCCTATTTTTTTCAACCCTGAAGAGGCTTATTTACTTGGATAAATCCATGATTTCATTATTGTAGTACTCCTTATTTTGCTACAGATTATTCTTTCATGCCATTATTGTTGTCCATGTGATGTATCTTTATTTAATTGTGTCTGACTCTTCATGATCCTATTTGGGGTTTTCTTAGAAGAGCTACTTGAGCAGTTTGCCATTTCCTCTCCAGCTCATTTTACAGATGAGGAAAGTGAGACAAACAGGGTTAAGTGACTTACCTAATGTCATACAACTTGTCTGAGGTTGGATTTGATCTCAGAATGATAAATCTTTTGTCTTCAAGTCCAGTGCTCTATCCACTGGGCCACCTAGCTGTTCTTTATTCTTCATATTTTCCCATATATCCTCCAAAGAAGATCTACTTAAAAGACCATATCTCTTGTTCAATCAGCATCTTGAGATTACCAAAGTTCTACTTGGGGTGTTAGATCTATTGCCTTCTATGTGACCAACTGACATTTCATAATATTATAATATGAATTCTTCATAATTGATTTATATGAAATATTCCTTAAACTACTTTTCTATATGAAATTATACTTCTCTTTCACATACAAGTCACTAACTTTCTGAATACTAGGCAGGGAGTCTGATAATTACGTCCCTTCTACCTGAGCCTTCGACCAAAATGCAAACTCATTATTAATGTTGAATGCCAGTGACCATATGAATTGTAATATCTATTTCAGTCATTTTTAGACTTCTCGTGACCATACAGGGAAGCTGTGAAGGTTAGATTAACAATGGACTGTAATACATTTTAGCAGGAAATACAATATCATCTTAAATGAACATTTAAATCTTAAATATGAACATCTTAACTAAGAGTGTGATCTTTGTGTTAAGAACTCTGACACCTCCATGATTTTTGGCATCAAGTGATGGACAGCATCAAAGGCAAAGAGAATTCTAAGAAAACATTATTAGCAATTAAAAGTGTGAGAATTTGAGGAGCATAGGCTGGATTATTGCAAAAATGCAACAAGGAAATATTCTTGTTGCAACAAGTACCTTCGCTTTTTAATGCATTTAAAAATGGACTTATCATAGAGATATGAAGATGACAGGAGATTCTTCTAGTGATCAGACTTCAGTTACTTGTACCCCATCACCAGAAGCAAATAATTTCACTCCATTTTCCTCATCTATAAAATGGGGGGATACTTCTGGCTACAGCACTTAGTAGCATTGCTGCGAGTCATTAGATAATTGTAATAAAGATTCTGTGTAAACTCTGTATTAACACTGCATATATCACTACTTACTGTGCTTTGTAATTAGTGCTATATTAGGATCAGAATTTAGAGCCAAAAAGGACCTTAGAAAATCCATTCAAATAAAGATTTTTTTCATTCTTTTTCCATCTTAGGCATATCACTGTACCCTCACAGTCTGTTTTACTTCTTCTCAATATATGACCAATCCTCCCCTTTTCTTGCTCATCTAAAATCTTGATATTATCTTTATGTGATGAGTTATCATGTCCTGGAAAAAGCACTGGATTTGGATTCAGAATGACTTGGGTTTGAATTCCGGCTCTGACATTAGTTAGCTGGGGGACCTTGGGCAAGTCACTTGACTTCTGTGTCAACAGGCAATTCCCTAGAATTATCTACTAATTTACAGATGGTTTGAAATGTGGATTTATGGGAAGGAAGCTCTTATACCAGGAACTCCTTGGGCTAGTGAAATCTCAGCTCATTCTTAAATTCAACCTCATTCTTATTTGAAATATGAAAAATATGCTGATTTTTTCACATCTGAAGAAACTGAGTCACAGAGGAGTGACATGACTTGCTCAGAGTCTTCATTTAAATGAATTACATTTAATCATTTCTAGCAGTCATAGTCCCTGGAGGAAACACTCTCAGTAACTGATGCAAAACACAACTATTAAGTTTCAAAATTAAACATATTTGTAAGTGGCAGATTGTTAAAAATTACATATTCAGTAACTTCAGCCAATTGTGCCTACTGATCAGTTTATTAACTTTGCCAATTAAACATCCAGTAAAGGATTTTAAAGCAATCGCATTACCATTGCTCAGTAGCCATAATTAGACATCAAATCTTCTGAAGGGCGCATTTGTCCAGATCATCTCCCACTGCTCCACACAGAGTTTTTGGCCCCAAGTCAGACTCCCAGGCCCTTTCCTCCTCTTTTTTAAAAATAAAATCTGTAAATATGTCACTAAATGCTATGTATAAAGTTGCTCATTTTGTAAACCAAAAGTTATAGCCCCCACCTGCGAATGTTTTTGTTTTTCTCAAGGTTAAGACATTCTCTGACTTCCTAGACTTTGGAAAATATAAAAGACTCTTTGGACTTTGAACCTTTTAACTAATTGGTTCTTCCTTAATCATATTCGCCCCTCTCCCATAACATTCATCCCACTATTTGATTATATTAAAATGATTTTATTTGAAGAAGTGGTAGATATTTACCAATTTTGCTTTTGAAGAAAATTACCTTGGGGTGAAACATGAAACATTAAAAAAACTTGATCTAGAAACCCCTTGACTATTAAAACAAGTTGCTATCAATAAATAATCTGTTAAATTATTTTTACTTTTTTTAACACTATTTAAAATTATAGCTAAAATAGCTTCAGAGTGTGATTCCAAGAATCACATTAGCTGCTTAAGTTTCAACAAGGCTCTAACAGCTGACATTATACATGTATTTTTTTTTAAAATGAAAGGGAAATGTGAAGCAGTGTTGTATAGTAGAATGAGCCCTGAACTGATAATTAGAAAATGAGATTCCAATTCCAATTTTGCTATGCTCTTGCTGAGTCACCTTGGACAAGTCATTTCATCTCTATAGAGGTTTAGTCAAGATGATCTCTTACATTCTGTGATATGGAAACTAGGAAAGACAATGTTTTAACCAATCACAGAGAAGTATTTTTCTATGACTTGAAGTGTATGGAATTTGTTCAATGAATATTGTTTGTTTGTTTTTTCTTAGCAGTAGTATCTTGTAGAAAGAGTGTTGGATTTGGAACCGGGACAAGGGTTTGACCTGTTTTTCTGTATATGTATGACCTAAACTAGATTATCTGATTTTCCTAGGTCTTTGTTTTTTTTTAATAAGATAAATGGATTGGATTAGATGTTCTGTAGGATTCCTTTCAATTCAAGTCTTATGGTCTCATGAAAATTCTCTTTCAGAATTAGCATTGTACTTCCCCCTCTCCCCCATTTATTTTCTTCCAGTTAAGCAACTTGGCTTTTACTTGAGAACTAAGAGTCAAATTAATTCTCAAATAGTTTTAATTTCAACCACTCCAAAAATTTAGAACAGAAAGAAAAATACTCAAATCTCAGTTTGAATCAATTGAAATAATGAGTTGACCTTGGGTAATTCACTGTGTCCTCAGTATCTTTATCTGTAAATTAAAGGGATGATTTCTAAGGTCCTTTTGTGTTTTGACATTGTGTGATATGTGTTCTCTAATCTAAGACTTGCTTCCCCAATAGAAAAAATGGTATTATTTTTCCTGATGGCATGGTGTTGAATCTATCTAACTCAGCAAACTTAACTCAGAGCAGTGGTAGTGGAGGTGAGGGGCTTATTGTATAATTTTTGTTTTTTAGGTTTTTGCAAGGCAATGGGATTTAGTGACTTGCCCAAGGCCACACAGCCAGGTAATTATTAAGTGTCTGAGGCTAGATTTGCACTCAGGTACTCCTGACTCTAGAGCCAGTGCTCTATTATTCACTGTGCCACCTAGCCACCCTGCTTATTGTATAATTGAGAGGTGCAGGTATTGGAACAGCATCTTATTTTGGTGATTTGCTCACTCTTTTTGTTTGTTTTTGCAAGGCAGTAGGGTTAAGGAACTTGCCCAAGGTCACATAGCTAAATATTAAGTATCGGGTTGGATTTAAACTCAGGTTTTCCTGATTTCAGGGCTGGTACTCTATCCATTGAGCCACCCTTGGTGGGAAGCCACCCTGATTTGCTTACTCTTACATGTACTCCTAAGGTTCACCATTGCCCTGGCAATTCAGACAGAGAGTCCTTAGGTTGATAGCAAATTGAATTTATGGATTAAATTGACAAATTACCCTGTATTCTAAAGGCATTAAGATTCTTGGATCATATGGGGATTTGTGTTTTAACATAGTTTTTGTTTAATTTTTAAATTCTCTGGAGTCATTAAAAGAACTTTTAATGTCTATAGAAAAAAGATAAATTAAATAGTTCATGGAAAGCTAAAATAACCCATTTTAAGGCAGTGCCTTTTAAGCAAACACTTGAAAGAAACAGATGAATCTAGAATGCAGATTGAAAACACAGATTTGTATAAATGAATAATAGTAACTTGGAAATGATTGCATCATTTCAATGAGATTTGGACATTTCTTGAGCAAACCCCTGCAGAGAGAACACAGAAGCTCTGGGTAAATGTAAGAGAGACATTTTCTTCTTGCCATTGTTTTTAACTTGGAGTTAGCAGTGACCTTTCACTCCCTGTTGGGATTCAGTGGAAACTTTTTGAGGCCCCATTTGCAGACAAAATGCACTTATGAAGTTGCCTATTTTTTGTTAGAGTGGTCTCCATTGAAGGTACTATACTGGATTTCTGGATACCACTATTAGGAAAGTTTGAAAACAAGTCAAGTTAGCACTTTATTTTTCAGGGTTTTCCCCTGAATCCATTGAAATGAGTGCTCATTATTTACACAGCACAGATTGGACATCATGAGAAAGGCTCATCAAATTCAGACCTCTCTTCACTGGACCAGGTTATCTCCTGAGTACAGTGAGCCTTCACTCATCTGGACTCCACTAGTTTGACATCTTTGAAAATTGGGTTAGAGGCCTAAGATTGGCAGCCTCAAGGGGGCTAAATTCCTCTCCCTTCCCAGATATTGCCAAGCCCCTTCAGGATTACCTTCCATTTAGCCTGTATTTAATTTGTATGTTCTGAGTTATGTACCTTATTTCCCCCATTAGACTGACAGCTACTAGAGGGCATGGGTTGTTTTTATCTTCTTTTTTTGGTATCTCCATTATTTTGTGTAATGTCTGGTGAATGGCAGGTATTTAATATATGTTTGGTTTCTTTCCTTTGGCATGGGAGGGAAGGCAGTTTTACTGCATAGAGGCTTCAGCCCTGGGTACAATGATACAGAAGAGGGCCTTGAATAAATAGCCAGAAAAGGTAAAGGGAGGGAATGGTAGAGAGGAAGGA
This sequence comes from Macrotis lagotis, assembly GCF_037893015.1. NCBI lineage: Eukaryota > Metazoa > Chordata > Mammalia > Peramelemorphia > Peramelidae > Macrotis > Macrotis lagotis. Next base: position 115,920,063 of record NC_133661.1, read on the forward strand.
AAAGAACATAGAAAGGCCCAACAGATAATCTGCCTATTTTGTGATTTTGCTGAGGGCACCGAGGACATATATTGCCTCTGTGCTGCCTTATCTTGGGTGCCACCTTTGGCCCTCACTACCAAAACCAGGGTTGGGCCTTTTTACTGCCTATAAAGAAAGCAAATTGTTATTCTAAAAGATTGAAGGCAATAGTTAAATTTCTGAAGAGACTCTCTGGCAAGTACTTTAAAAGTAGCCTTTCTATATGATTCACAATTAATAGGCTAATTATGCATTATTCTCCTCTAGTTGAAGAAGGTCCCTACAGAACTCTCCTAAGTAAATAGTTTTGTTTCTGGTACCCTTGTGCCCTTATTAACATGGGTCATTTCTTTGAAAGCAATCCATGTCTCAACTTTTCACTTAATTAAGCTGACTTCCTCAGTCAGCCTAAATTAGGGAAGTAAGCAAACTGCTTTTATGAGAATCAGGAAGATACCGCCTCACCTGTTCCTTGAGATTGAAAACAGTTTTACTGAAGTAAAAAGTTTTACTGAAGAAAAAGCTCTGACTTTCTTTGGTTTGAGTCCTGGTCCTGCTACTTAACCTCCTGTTTGACCTTGGCCAAATAACTTATCTCAGGTTCTGACCCCAACTATAAAAGTGGGGGATTAAGAGTTGTTTACCTTACTTGTTACCTCATAGAGTTGTGAAGATCCAGTAAAAATACCTTAAGAACCCTATAGGACAATGCAAATATAAGGGACTATCAGAGAATTTTTTGTTATTGTTGTTTTTAATTATGAGAGTTTGTGTACCACCCTTTGTGGTGGTAGCTAGGCTACGTTATTAAAAGTAACAAATGTTTACTTGATTGATGTACAGTAATTGGTAATGTACACTTCTTTATTTTAATAGGCATGTGGCTATCTCAAACAAAGGAGAAAAATGACTTTTTCACAATGACTTTCAATGGCCCTGTGACTTTCTTAGTGAATTCCTGGGAAGCCCATGAGCTGAATTTGCCTTCATGACTCAAAATGTGTTTACATTGAGAGAAAACAAGAATAGAAGAGATTCTCTGGGGAATCTACTGTCCTCTTGTCCTTGTAGATTCTCTGTGCAAGTATGGGTCTTTTTTCCCCCAAAAGACAAAAAAATCTTTGTATTAGTATGTTCACTTCTATACTATAGCATTGGGGCTGATAGCTATAATATTGATTATATTATCTTCCCTTTTGGAGATTAGGCATGAGGATAGGTACCTTGTTTTAGTTACCTTGGTTCACATCTTTCCACTGAGAATAGTGTCTTATGTACTTCAGGGGATTTTCTTATCTTATTCTAAGTGTCTATTCCCTCTAAGGGTGCACATGGAGCCCTATCATACCTTGTCATCCTACAAGACCCTTATCCATATCATCCCATGAATTTTCCAAAGAGGGTCTTCACAACTCATTGGAGGTTATCCTTAAAGGTTGCTTTTTTAGACATCCTGTGAGTGCCAAAGGGCATCAAAATGATGAAATGGATAGAGCAATAGTAAGAAAATCTGAGTTCAAATGTGGTCTCAGACACTAATGGTTAATCTCTATTTGCCTAAGTTCCTCATTTGTAAAATGGGAACACACTGGAGAAAGAAATTACATACCATGCTAGTATTTTTTTTTTAGATTTTTTTTGCAAGGCAAATGGGGTTAAGTGGCTTGCCCAAGGCCACACAGCTAGGTAATTATTAAGTGTCTGAGACCGAATTTGAACCCAGGTACTCCTGACTCCAGGGCTGGTGCTTTATCCACTTCGCCACCTAGCTGCCCCGATGTCAGTATTTTTGCCAAGAAAATCCCATGTACATTGTCCATGGAAGTCATGTAGAGTCAGACATGACTGAACAAAAACAACAATGAGAGCCAGCACAGTCCTTGGGTTGTCCATGTCTTAACCATTTTTCTTGCTCCATGTCTAGCCCACCTCCTTTTCCAATTATATATTTCCTGGTTAAAATCTTTTACTACAGTTCCCCAGTCATCATAGGTAATCAGTTGCAGCCTCCTTCCTTTCCCACATGCCTCTTCATTGTCCTTTATATAACTTACAGTTGACTCTTCAGACAACATGGCAACCACATGGCCTCCTTAGAAGAATGTTTGTTTTTAAGAGATGGGTTTCTCAATCAAGGAACAGCTCAGGGCTATTGAAGGCATTGCACCATTTCCCAAATACATTTTATATATATAGTCAACACTTGTATTCTTGGATGAAGTGGGTGAATGGGTAAAGTGACTTTTTGTCTGTGATTTCCTGTTGAGTCTAGTGTGCTACAAATTTTGGAATTTGGTCCTTCTGGTATGACACTTTCTCTCTCTCTCTCTCTCTCTCTCTCTCTCTCTCTCTCTCTCTCTATATATATATATATATATATATATATATATATATATATCTCCTCCCCCTTTCTTCCACTCTCCTTTTCCTCCTTTTGTCTGTCTGGCAGTCATTCAACAAACAATCATCCATTGATTCTATGGACATTTATTCTGTGATTACTCTGTCTCTTGGGTACTATACTGGTGAGAGGATAAATGAAATTTAGATAAGACTTAATCCTTGTACTCAGTGACTGAAACTATTGAAAGCTATTCCTGCCCTCAAGGGACTTATCGTCTAGTAGAAGGATCAAATACAAAAACACAGATAATATAAATGCTGAATGTATTAGAGGCATAGTAAGCTTTATGAGATCCCCTGAGAAGTCAGGGGAGAAGGCATCATGGAAGAAACCATTTCAATTGGATTTTAAAAGAAGGGCAGTAACTCACCATGCAAAGAAAGGGAAGCAACTATTTCTCTGTGAGGAATAAGGATGGCATTGGCAAAGGCAAAGAGGTAAAAGAATGTGAGATATATTTTGGAAGATAAGTTATAGGGTGGGGAGGTGGAGTTAGTAAAGTAGTCCAGTTTGGCCAGAACACAGAATTGCTTCCTTTTGCTCTTTTAAAGTTCTCTCTCTCTCTCTCTCTCTCTCTCTCTCTCTCTCTCTCTCTCTCTCTCTCTCTCTCTCTCTCTTGTCTACTTTGGTTCCCCAGTTATCTACCCTTTGGGACTTGCCTTAGCCTTGCTCAAACATGAAGTTAGTCCACTGAGGAATGCTGGGAACTTGGAGTTAGCAGACTCAGATTCAATGTTAGCCCTTCCATTTACTATCAGTATGACCTTGGGCCACCCTCTCTCACCTAAGTACCCAATACATAAAATGAGGAAATTGAACTTGATAATCTATAAGACCACTTCTTGATCTAAATCTATGATCTCATGATTGCAATCACAGTTCCAGCCTTCTAATTGTTAGAATGAATGATTCTAGCTAATCTTATTTTTGAACTCCAAATCTTTGTCAATTCTTAGGTGCCTGCAGCTTCCTCATTTCCAATATCTTGAAAATCCTGGTTTCCTGGGTACTGGATAACTGAAGTTTTATATTTCAGACACCCTCAGGGTATTATGTTAGCTGAAGCCAAGTACTTCTTCCTTCCTATTTTTGGAGAAGAAAGAGCCAGCAAACAAAGAAAGCATTGGCTAGCTTTGATTACTATCATAATCATAATTGACATATAAAGATTGAAAAAATTTCACATTACCATAATTCTATGAGGCAGGCAAGGAATCATTTAATTGATAGTTAAGGAAACCAGGGGTCAGTGAAATTGAGTGATTTAAATTGAGCTTTTAAGTGATTAGAACTTCTATTCCCCTTATCTAGGTTCTTAAAATGGAGCCAGAGCTCTGTTTGTGGGGATATAGCATCCAGCCCTTTGTAATGCCCTGGGATGTCCCAGTTGCCTCTTGGGAAACACTACCCTTATTGGCTAGGGCCTGTATTCTATTAGGAGACATTCAATCCATATGCCTCTGGGAATCTTGAGTCTTAAACTTGAAACTTTCTATATCCTATCTTTATTTCCCGCCTCTCCCATATTTGTCATTTATAATTTAGCCTAATTGGCCTAAACCAACATGAGCTTATTAAAAAAATAGTCTGGCCACATTAGAGTATCATTGTTGACTGAAGCTTTTGTGATCTGGTGGATGTCCTTAAGAGGCATCATTGCAAAGATATTCTGTGCATCACATGATAAGTAGAACTTTTGGCATTCAAAACCCTTTTATAGTTTACATGCTAGCAGGTCAGTATATTTACTTCTGTTTATTTTTCCATTATTAGTACATTCAAAGGCTCTCAAAGGATTTCAATAGAACTTTCTTCAGTTACTTAGCCATGGGTGGAAAAACACTATTCTCATTAGGACAAAAGCAGAGGAAGATGTCAGTGTATCTTGTCAGACTTTCACTGAGTGTCTATTATGTGCAGATAGGGACACTGATGAAAGACAAAAAAGAACCCTTTTTTTCCCAAGGAATTTAGAGTCTAATAAGGGAGGGGGAGAATGATTTGTGGGAAATCATTGCAGTTGTATCTGTTGAAAAAATGTATTTTTAATGGTTTTTAAAAACAAGGATCAGAAGGAAAAAGAATCTGACCCTTTAAAAAAAGTTGGGAGCATTTTGAAATGACCATTGTTCAGTTACAGAGAAAAGAAAGGTTTGAATTAAAATAGGAAAAACACAAATTGAGAGGTAGATTGAATCATAAAGGTAATCTTGTTCAACTTTATTATTTTACAGAAGAGGAAACTGAGACCCAGAGAGGTTACTTGATTTGCTCAAGGTCACATTGGTAGTAAATGGCAAAGATAGGCTTCAAACCCAAGCTTTCTGACCCTAAATCCAAAGCTTCACCATGAGTTGGAAAGATGCTTTATGCTAATCTAGTTATTCTTATTTTTGATAGATCTGTTCTATCAGCATAAAGAAACTTTGGTCAGAAATGTTCAGTATATTCTCATCCAAATATTGCCCTCTGTGGTATTTAAAAGTACTCTTTTTTTTGAAGTCCCAGGGGGCATTTATCTCAAGATAAGTTTTCAAACTAGGGAGGTCCCTTGTAAAGGTATGACAATTCTTTCTGTTTTTCTGTTTAATTTGATTTTTTAAAAAAAGCACAAGAGGCAATGATCTTAAATTTGGAATAGATAATAGAAAAAAAAACTTCACAAGTATAACAGTTTTGAGACCTTGAAATGTGTTCTTAAGAGAGAGGTTGTGACTTTTCTCTTGGAAATGTTTTAAGATTAGGCTATCTTTTCATCAGACTATGAGTGATTTAGTTACATTTCTTAGAAGGAAGGGGTTTGTTAGGAGAAATTGTGGCATCAGAAAAATCATTGCTAGGATATCTGGAATTCTTAATAGGGATTCCAGGAAGTTGAATTCAAAGGGGAAAAAAAGACCTCTTTTTTACCAAAAACACAATGTTCTGATGACCTATTGAGGGAACCTTAGGTGTAAGATCAAACAGGGTAATGAATGCATTCATACTACAGCCAGGTTTAGTTTCTTTAAAACTTTTAGGAGTTTTCACCTTCTGGAGTTTCCTCTGCTTTTTTTCCCCCCAGTTCTATTTGCAGTGCTTGAATATTCTATCTTTTCCCACACTTTTTTTTACTCCAGGCTCTGTGACTTGCTAACGTCTTTTGTGTGTGACCTTTTCCTCTCTGGGTCACAGCTTCCTCATCTGAAAAATGAGTGGGTTGGACTGAATGATCTCTCTCGGGTGCCTTCCAGCTCCAACATTCTATGGTTCTGTGGTTCAAAACATAGGGTCACATGGGGAGCCAGATTGAGCCTCCCCACTGTGCCATGTGGGCAGCCAGAGCTGCTAAAACACATCCTAGTGGATTTTCTTATTCTTTTATACTGTGTGGAAACCTGATTGAATGAAAAAGGACCTTAGTTAAATTCTAATGATCATCCTTGATGATTGAAGGCTCTGGTATGTACCATTGATGCCTAATGGGTTTTAATACTGTAATATGGAAGTTCATTCATTGGATAGCCTTGATAGAAGTTTTTGAGTGATCTTAAGGTTCCTGGTTTATTTTCTGGGAATTTTAGAAGTCTGAATTTTAAATTGTTTTATTTTTTAAAAAATAAAACCCCACTAATCCTCCTGAATGTTTCTATGCTTGGAAAAAATTGGTGACATAGCAAGAAAAAGGAATTACTAATGGACATCTCCTGACAGTGATATACAAACATAGGTGAGGTATGGAAGGGAAAGAAAGGTCTCTAGCACTTTTTGAGAACCCCCAGGAAGAATTTCTCAATTTGCCAATCACTCAGCATTTATTAAGTGCCTATTGTATGCAGACCTTGTACTTAGTGCTAGAATTACAAGAACCACCCAGGATGAGCAGGTTTAGATGGGTGGTGAGCAATATGAACAAAGAACCCCATTAGTGAGATCAGAATTTCATCAAAATATCTGAGTCAGAGTACCCATTTGCTCTTACTAAATGGATGATTTTGCTATTTTGCAATAAAATCATTTACTTTCTTGTCCCTAAATTTATTAAACTTATCAATTCCACTTAGGAGGTGGGAGACTAGATGGGTTGAGCTCTTGTTAGTAAGATACTGGGTGACCCTTTCCCTTATAACTTGATTTTTATTTTATTTTTTTTTTTTTTTGGTAGGAAAGAGGTAACCAGGGTTGGTCTAGGCTAACAATTCCTTATTTTAATCCCAGGATTTTTCTGAAGCTGGGACTCATTCCCCAAACTTGACAGATCTCTATCTGAATATCTAACTGCATGGGCTGAACTAGATGACTTTCCAAAGGGTCTAATAAGGCGGGCTTTCTTATACCCAGAAGAACTAGATGAGTCTTATTATGCAAAGTTGTAGATTGATTTTATTTTCTGGATGAAAGCAAATTTTAGAGAGGTCTAGATATGCAAGGTCCAGGCTATGTGAAGTAAGTGATCCCCTTTCACTTAAAAGAATCAGTCCTTCAAATTCTTGCCTTGATTTGTAATAAATTCAACCTGCTGGAATGGGGGAACTATACTTATTGCCCGCTGTAGCTCTTAGGGCCCAAACTGATCTCTAATAATAGATGTTTTGGGTAGGTTGCCTAATTTTCCCATTGTGCAGGCATATTTACTCTATAAAAAGAATCTCAGTACTTAAAATCCAATCTGCAGCAACTCACTGGTCCTAGAATTATTGTATTCTATTCCTGTTAAGTCATGTTCAGTCATTCTTGACTCTTCATGACCCCCCACTTCTCCCCTAGCCCCTTTTTACATTAAGATACTAGAATGGTTTGCCTATTTCCTTCTCCAGCTCATTTTTACAAATCAGAAACTGAGGCAAATAGGGTTCCACAGCTAGAATGTATCTGAGGTCAAATTTGAACTCATGACGATGAGTCTTTCTAACTCTAGACCTTGTACTTACTCCACTGTGTCATCTAACTGTCCTCTATATCTAGTTGACATTGAGAATGAATGGGTATTTCAGTGAGTGCCTCATGGTTTAGGAACTAGGCTTCCCAACCCCCATTCCTTTTTTTTTAAACATTCTAAAGAACTATAAGATCCTTGGGGTTTTTTTTTTAATGTTTTGGTGTGCTTTGATCACGGTTTCATGCTATGTACCACAAATGATTCACTGTGTCTATAAAAATCCAAATATGTCAGTAGTGAGGTAGCAAAGACAGGGAAAAAAAGTATTTGCATTTCACTTATCTGTGTGAAGTTTTCTATGTACACAAGCACTTTTTGAGGTTCTTTGGAAAATTAGTTTGTTGAGCAGCAGCTTCAGTGTGTATGAAAAGAAATTTTCATTTTTAATCATTTTAACATTAAGTGTAACAGGTCCCTAAGACATTTCAGCCCTGAAGTAATCTTTCATAGAAGGTTACAAGGCTCAGTGTCACTGTTGGGCAATAAAGTCTGCAATATATTTTAGGGTCTTGGCTTGCAGCAACCTAAAAGAAGCATTTGAAGGAGCTTGGGACATTTGACCTGGAAAAGAAAACAGCTTGAGAGAGACAGTCACCATTTCCCAGATATCCAAAGGACTTTCTTGTGGAAGAAGGGGTAATTTATTTTCTATGACTTCAGAAAAAAAGAATTAGCATTAATTGGTGAAAGTTAGGAGAAGGCACATTTCAGTATAAGGAGGATCATTTAATAATAGAATATGATATTTAATCAGCAAGTGTTTATTAATTGCTTATTATGCACTAATCAATGTGCTAAGACTAGTATGGCCATAGAAAGTCAATGGAAAAATGGAAAAGCCCCTGCCCCATGGAACTTATATTCTATTAGGAGGGCATCCTATACACACATACATACACACGTATATAATATACATGAATACATACATATATACAAATATGCACAGGATAAAAAAAAGAAAGAGAATGGAAAGTTACATCTTTTACCATTATGGATGGGGAAAAGCTGTAACCAAACCAGAGAGGAGAGAGCATAAAAGGTCAAATAACGTGGCATATAGTAATCATGTAATAAATTCTTGTTGATTGGTTTCATATATATGATCTCATCTAATTTTTGAAATAATTCCTGAGGTTGAATTATCTCCATCTTGAATGAATGAACAAAACATCCATTAAGCTCTTCATATGTACAAAACCCAGTGCTTGGGGACCCAACCATAAATGTTCTTTTAAGGTGCTCTTGTTCTAATTGGGGAGCACAAATGGATGATTTCAGCTTCAAATCAGATGGAAAGGTCCCATGGTCCTTAGGGATGTGGGGGCAAAGCAGATGTTAATGCCTCTTCTTTGGTGTCATTTCTATTTGTAAAAATCATGTCCATTTTTGATGCTGAACCATTTGATGGTGCCAAGTGCTTCGATGCTGAGACCTTTCCTTTTTTGAGTCTTCATTATAACTGTGACTCTAGCATCTGAAGTGGCAGTTGCCAGGCTGCATCTCCACAAGGTCTGCTTCCCAGAATGATGGCTGCAATCAATGAGTTGTAAGCAGGGGGAATACTGGAGCTTTCTGCTTTGGAAAGCCTATTGTAAAATTTTCATTGTGAGTACTTAAACCTCAGAAACCTGAAAATGCTTCAAATTAGGGCTTGACTTTTTTTAATTGTCTAGACTTCATAAAATGATGGAGAAGATGTTAATGATTCACATTAAACTTAAAGGTATGCTGTGCATACAAGTTTTTTTTCCTCCTAAGATTGAGTTGTTGAATATTTACTTGTACAGCATTAGTTGAAAGCATTGCTATTCCCAATATTCTTGGCTTCAGGGTCTTGGACTGTCTTTATCAGAGTCTGAGGGGAAATGGTGATCGCTGGCAGTCTGACTTTGTCAAAACACATTTCATCTCACAGATTAAGAAACTATGGCACAATATTGTTGTGACTCTCCTAAGCTCACACATCCAGTAAGTGTCCTGATTGATAATAGCATCTAATTTTAACTATATGTCAGTATTCTTTCCACTAAACCATGCTATTTGATGTAATTCACGTATCCACATCCTACTAAAGGCTTACTATTCTAGGGTTCAGACACCATGTCTTGGCCACCTAGGTTTCAAACAATCTGAGGGAGTGATCAGAATAGATTTAAAACTGGAAGTGCCTTGAAGAGAACATGTAACTTGGGTGGATAATTTAACTTTCCTAGCATCTCTATTTCCTCAACTATAAAATGAAGTGCTTGACCTCATTCATGACTCATTCTACTCAAAACTTCTCATTTAACAGATGAAGAAAGCAAGTCCCAGAAAAGTTAGGTGACCTCAAGAATTGGAGGTTTATGATTTCCAGATCTATGCTATTTTCCTTATACCCTACTATCAATAGAAGTTAGGAATCAAAGAGAATGGAGTCAAATGGGTATCTATTGTAATTCTCATTTCCTTCTCCCGGCTTTTCCTTGAGTCAGTTTCCCAGCTGGCTCTTTAATTTTTTACTCTTCCCATCTTTGGAACACTTGGTGAAAGCCTTCAAAAACCTTGGCTTGGCAAATTGTCTAAGCTCTGCCTGTCTCAGTTTTCCTATCTACCTCCAAGAGTTGTTATGAGGATCAAATGAGATAATATATTTTTTAAAGTAGTTGGCACACAGTGCCTGCCACTTAGCAGATTTTAATAAATGGCAATTCCTTTCTCCCTGTCTCCTTTCCCTCACCCTACCCCTCAGCATCTAATTAGTTACTGTGTCTCCCCCCTTTACGGTAATTCAAATGCATTCCTTCCCTTTCACTCACAGTGCACATGCAATCACTCTAGTTAAACCTTCTTTACAATAACAGTCTTCTAATTGATTTTCTTGTCTCTAGTCCATTTCTTTTCTAATCCATCTTTTTCACACTATAATCTGCACAAATTTTTCTAACACAATATAGTATCATTTGACTCCTGTTCTCCAAGATCTTCAGTGGCTGCTTTCTTCTTCTTGGACAAAGTACTGGTTATCTTGGCATTTAAGGCTCCTCTGCAATCTGACTCTAATTTACCTCTTTAACTGAAATGTCTCCTCTTCATATGTTCAATGTTCTCCATTTCCTCTTTGTACTTCATTTTATCCCTTCTTTTGATCACTCCATACCCTCTATCTGGAACAAATTCTTCTCCAACTTCTGTCCTTTTTTCAATTCTGCTTCTGAAATCCATCCTTTAAAGTCCAATTCAGGGATCACTTCCCTTGCTTTCATCTGTGTCTTTGTCACATTCTCCCATGAATCATGACAAGGATGTCTCATTTCCAGTATTCCTTTATAAGTTACTTTAATGTAATGTAGTTCTGAATTTGAAGTCAGAAGAATTAAGTTTGAATCCTGGCAAATCTGTCAAATTTTGGGCAATCATTTAAACTCTCTAGATTTGCATTTCATTAACTGTCAAATGAAATGGAATTAGTGGGTTTTTTTGGTCTCAGGACCCTTTATGTTCTTAAAAATTATTGAGAACTTCTCCCCCTCCTCTTTCACCAAAGAGCTCTTGCTTCTATGACTTGTATCTTTTGAGATTTGCTACATTAAAATTAAAGCATCTTAGTATTATTATGAAAAGAGCTTTGACTCCTTGAAAGAGTCTGGGAGACCCCTCACATGTTCCTAGATCATACTTGAAGACTACTGAACATCTTATTTATAGTCTTGTTCCTAAAGGGGAAGATAGGGTCGTTCTTATTGGGGGTTGGGGTCAAGAGTTAGAGTGGTATCTCTGTGGCATCAATCCTTGCCTCCCCATCCCCTAGCATGGGGCCTTGCCTATGGTAACTAGCTTGATCATATATTTCAATGTCAAAATGACAGAGCTTTCATGAGCTTGTGGGCCAAGGATGCACTTGTCACCTTATTGTCTTTTTGCTTGGTGAAATCTTGATTCACTAGAAAATAACTCCTTAAATGATCAAGGATTTTTTTAAGTAAAAGAAACAAATAGATAATAAAAGCCAGTATCAAAGATTTTGCCATATAAGTGGGTCTCTTTTCTTTTAACCTAATCTCTTATAAAATTCTAGTGCTCTGTAGTAATCAAGCATCTAATCTAATTATCAATTATCTATATATCTATCATGTCTATCAATTATCTAGCTATCATTTGTCTATTAATCATCTTTCTGTCCATATGTCCTTCTTTCTCTCTGCCTATGAATCCATTTCTCTGCCTATCTGACTTTATTTGCTCCTCATCACATCCCTCAAGACAGATTTTGCAGATCCTGTTATTCCTATTTTATAGTTAAGATAATGGTTGATAGGTGAGAAAGGGGTCCAAGGAAAAACAAACTTAGTTCTATGCAATTTTCTTTCCATTCCACCAGGATGCTGTCATCCTTTCTACAGCATGATTCATAGAAGATCTTGAATAACCAAGTAGTCATGTTTCAGCATGCTACCTTGGCTAGGTCAGGGACATACATTCATGTCTTCTATTTGGTATTGCAATACATGGTGAACTAGATATGGGAACCAGGAAGAATTGAGTTCCAGTCCTGCCCCAGTCATTTATTAGCTAGCTATGTGATACTCAGCAAGTCACTTAACCTCTCTCAGAGTCAATTTCTTTATCTGTAAAATGGATTTGAAAATAGCACCTACCTGTAGAGGATCAAATGACATAAATATGTATGAAGTGCTAGCATAATGCTCATTATTTATTGTTGTTGTTGTTATCATGACATTCACCACAGTCTGAAAGAGTTTTTTGGTTTACCCTGAATTAGACAGAATAGTAACTAGATCGTCTACTTATTCCTGAACAATCTAGTTCATCATAGTTTACCTCGTACCTTTTTTTCCTCCATTCAGTTAATCTTTGATATTTCAGTAGGAAGATGGAAGAGAATAAAAATATGATGCCTATTATGGTCTGGGAAATGTGCTAAGCGTTTTTTTCAGCAACTATTATTTGATTTGATCCTCAAAACAACTGGAAACTGAGGTTGAGTGAATTTAAATAACTTGTCTAGCATCACACAGCTAGTATCACTAATTGCTTCTATAGATCTGTGATCTCATTAATGTGGGTCTCCCCTTTCACTCAGTGATAGCACAATTTGAACTTGGCTGTGATTTTTGAGCTTTTAGGTGTAGTATAAAGACTATTGTTTGGAGAGATACAGTGAGCTCGGTTCTGCCATGAAATAGTTGGGCAAGTAATGGCATCGTGGATAAAAAGATTGTCTTGATCATGGGTAGAGAGATTGCCCTGGTGTTAGAAAGATCTGGGTTCAAGTGTTAAAACAAAACCTGGTTGTATTGCCTTGGGCAAATCCCTTGATCTTTTGGTGATCTGGTCACGTTTCAGAAGCATGCACTGAAAAAAGCAACTGCTAACCTACAATGGAAGAGGAAGTTTCCTTACCTGATAACTTTCTACATCAATGAAATGATAAGTCTGAGAAACAACAAATACTTGGTACTACTACCTTAGGAGTCTCAGGACATGGAATCAGATAAATCTGTGTTGAAGTCAAGTCTCTGATACATATTAGCTTTGTGATTGTGGACAGAATGTCCATGCCCTAAGTAGCTCTAAGACTATACGTTACATGATAATTTTTGATCTTTATTGTTGGAAGGAGCTCTCACACCTGTAATCCCCATCATCTGTGACATCACTGGTCTGGACCAAAACCTCTCACAAACCCTCCCTTTCTCACAGGATTACTGTGAGGAAGATGCTTTTTTAAACATTTCATTTTAAGCCTTTCATTACTATTATCATTGTTATTACCCTATCATTTGCCTTATAGCCCTCATTTCTAAAATGAAAGCAGGTGATTTATGTAAGACTCTTTTCAGTTCTAAACAATGATTAATCCTAGGTAAGTCGTAAACCCGAAATCTCCTTCTCACAAGGTTATTAAAAATAGAGTATTAACTAAGACATGTGAGATTACTTATGTATATTCATATATATAGCCTGTCTGAAGGATGGGCTAGATGACCTCTCAGGGTTCCTTCTATTGCTCTAATTTAATCCTCTGAGCTCTTCACTAACATCTAAGGATCTGGAATGACGTTGCTAGCCTTGTTTAAACACAGAACAAATTCCCAAAGTCATTGTAACCACAAGTCAGTGTCAGGCTAATGACATTCTTCATCTCCCTCCTTCCTCCTGACCCTTGGGCCATGTTTCTCCTAAAATTCAACAGTAAATAGTTCTTCTGATAATTAAATTCTGAGGTTCTTTGTTTATCTTCCCAAGGAAAAAAATGACTATAGCCCTTGTGATTTTTTTCCTCTACCTTTTGTTATTCTATTAAATTATCCACAAAGACTTTTTCTGTTTAAAGTAAGACACATTTTAATTGTGAATAATAGGTATAATAATAGATGAGGCCCTCACAATGTGCTAGGTACATTGTGGGAGTAAATATTATTTTTACTTGATTGTTCTTTTAAACTTCAATGTAGAGGGGGAAGAATATTGGATTAAGCTGGGCTATGGAGTCTTAATGTTGCTACCTACTTAAGTATATGATTTGGTCAAGTCATTTCACTGAGTACATACAAAGATAGCCAGACTTAGGAGAGCTTCATCCAAATTCAAGCTTTGATTTTTTTTTCATTTGAAAGGTAAGCCTTGTGGTTATGATCTTACATCACTCTGTTCTAGCAAGGGCCTTGATCCTTTTATTTTACCCACCCTCACTTTCATTTTCAACCTCTTCTTATTCACTGGTTGTTCTGCTGCCTAATAAAACATCCAGATCTCTCCTATTCTTTAAAAAAAAACAAAAGACCCTTGAAATAATATTGTTTCTTCCTCCCACATCCAACTTCTGTATTCTCATTGCCTTCATTTTTTCATCTCTCCTCCATTTCTTTCAATCTAGCTTCCACTTGACTGAAACTTTTTTCTCCAAAGCAACCAATCATCTCTTTAAATTGCTAAATCCCATTGGATTTTTGAGGTTCTCATCCTTCTTGTACTCTCTGCCACATTGGACATTATTGAGTATCCCCTCCTTCTGGATAATCTCACCTTCCTCTATCTACTTTGTAGGTTCATCATTCATGTCCTAGCCTCTTAGCATGTTTGGACCCCACAGCTCTGTTTTAGGGTCTCTTCTTTTTCCATACTACCTCTTTTAGCAATGTCATCTGTTTCTATGGATTCAGTTCCCATATCTATGCAGTTGACTCCCCTATCTAAATATCCAACACATCTCTCTCCTGAGGTTCAGTCCTGAATCTCCATCTGCCTGCTCAATATCTCCACTGGGATTTCCACTAGGCTTCTCAAAACTCAACATGTCTGAATCATGACTTGTTATCTTCCCCCAAACTCCCTTGTCTTACTGACTTCCCTATTTCTCTTGAGGGTATCACCATTTTACTAATTACCAGATTTACAGTTATAAGAGTCATCCTCAGCTCATTACTCTTCTCCTAATCCCTTGTTATTGAGTCAATTCCTCCTCTTGAACATTTCTCACAACTATGCACTTCTCTCTATTCATGCCATGCCAGAGCATTCCATTTCCTGTCTGTCCCATTCACAAAATTCTTTCTCTCCATACTTCTGCCTCTTAGAAACTTTAGCTTTCTTCAAGGCTTAGTTCAAGTGTCAATTTCTTCAAGAGGCTCTTCTTGGTTTCTTTAGCTGCTAGGGTCCAAGCTCTGTGAATTTATATAATACACATACATATAGTTTTTATTTATTGATAACATGTTGCTTTGTCAAGAGTATAAACTTCTTGAGGGCAGAACCTAAATCACTATTGTCTTTTTATTCCTATAAGATACTTAACAGATACTTAACAAATGTTGGTGATCCATTGTCCTGTATTGTGCCCAACTTCATGGGTCCCCTGACAGTAGATTGGAAACTCAGGATGAATCAGTGGTGTAATAAGGTTTCTTGAGTAGAGCTTGCAGGAGCAACTTCCTAACAATTAGAGTGATCCATCAGTGGGATAAACTTTCTCAGAGATAATAGATTCTCTCCAACTATGTGTTGGAGTCAATTTTAACCAACTCTTGGGATAAACCATACAAGAAAAGGCTTTCTTTGAATGCTTTGTTGATTGTCTAAACTTAAAAATAAGTGAGAAAATGCTAATATTTCACATTAAAATAAAAAAATGTATCCAAAGTATATGTAACTCTCTCCCTTGCTCACCCCCCCCCACACACACCCCAGAGAGCTAGTTATTCAATAGTTGCCAATATTTACCTGGTTCTTTCCCATTAGAAATTTTAAAGTAAAACCAGAATAAACACTTGTTGGAGATATTATAGAAGAGATTCTCAAATACAGGTTGGGTTAGATAGTTTCTGAGGTGTCTTCCAAATCTTAAGATTCTATGTCTGATATCCATTGACATTGTTGGAGATACCTTGGAATGCCCCTGTTGAGTAGAGTAATTGCTTTGAAAGGTATTACAGAGCAAGATGTCATCACTACTAGATTACCATATAACAGAGGTGACAAATATCAACAGAATAAAGGTGATTCCCACCTAATGTGAAGGGGAGAAGATGACTTCAAATGAGTCTCAGCTCCAGCAATGGGTGTTAAGAGTTTTGCAACCTTTAGTTTCCAAAAGGATAGGAATAGACAAGGTCTTAAAAGGCATTGTCAAGGACACAGCTATTTTAAACCTTCTGTCAGGGTCATCATTAACAAATCTTTTGGTCTTTTCTATCCCTAAGACCTCAGGCAGTTTGCAGAACAGCCCAGTGCATAAAACTTTCCTGAAGATACAGGGGGAAACAAACATAGACACAAGGGAAACCACCTAGGTAACCAGACTCCCCAGAGCTGTGCTGTTTTGCCACAAATAATTATGATTTGGCTCTCATACACAACGTCCTGTCAACACACTTAGCTCTATGGCCACAGGATAAGGAATAGTTTAGGGAAAATAAGCCCAGAGGCCCAAGTTTTCTCTACTGTACTGCTCATGGGCAGCCTCAGGGTGGAAATGGAACTGATGTCCTTATTAGGTTTATTGGCAACAGCTGCTGCCTTCCTGCTCCCACAGCCCCTTTGCCCTCTCTTCCTGCTTATCGTAATAGTGGGGATCGTGTGCTACACATGGGCTAGAATAAAAACTGAGAACTGGTAGGTATGGAGATATTACAGACAGAGTACCATTCTGAGACCCAGCAGTCTTTATTCTGTTTTGAACTAGGAGTTTAATTTTGGGAGAGAGTCTTCATTTTTCTACTCTTCCTTTCCTTCTCTTTCCTCCATAGGACCCCCCCTCCAGTTTTTTCTACTCCACTACCTCCTCCTCTTTCTTCTTCTTCTCCTCTCTTTCTCTTCCTCCTCATTATCCTCATTTTCCTCATCTCCTCTCCTTTTCTTCCTCCTCCTCCCCACCTTTCCTTCTTTTCCCCTTCCCTTCCCCTTCCCTCCTTCTAACAAAATCTTATGTTGCTAGTGTTTAAAAGTTTGTGAAACATCTTGTTCACAACAATCCCATGAGGTGAAAAGTACTTTTTCTCCATTTTACAGAAAGGAAAACTCAGACCTTAGTGATTTATTATCAGTTAAGCACATCTAGTAAGTAGCTATGGCAGAGTTCAAACCCAGGTCTCCTGACATTTTTTTGTCCTCTTTGTGAATTGGGGGAAGTGTGTGATAATTTTTGTTCACAATTAAATGGTAATCTCCTGCTGGTAAGAGGATATTTGATTAGGAAATTAATGCTGTTAATCTTTTAATCACCTAACTGACCAATGTTAACTTTAAATCATCTGGGCTCTGACTTTTCCAAGTTATAATTAAGATAACAGATTCATCTGACATATATATATATATATATATATATATATACTTCTCTGAGATATAAATGATATAATAGAAATGGAAACTCATTTGGTTGAAAAAAAAGTTGTGTGCTAAACAAATTTGTCTAATTATATCTCACCTTCCTAGCATTCCTAAGAAAAGGTAGACTCCAGTTAAATGAGCCCTTAAAATGCTAAAACATTTTTATTTTTAACTTTTTTTCTATGGAAATCTTCCTAGAATTTATGGTCTTTCCCCAAAACCATCACTGTGAATGACTGGCAGGGAGGGAGAGGATGGGTCTCCAGAATGGAGTGATGTAGATGACAAAATAGAAATGTGAATATGTCAATCCTATAAGGCAGAGAGAGATGTTACTTAGCCCAAAGGCACCTTGGCAGCCTCAATACTCCCAGGTACAGCCTGAACCAGATGAAAATGTAATTGGGAAACACTGAACAGCATTATTAAAATACAATAGAACATAGATAATGTTAATATGTGGTTTTCTGAGTCAGTCCCTATGGTCAGCAGGCAGTTTCTATTTGAGTTTGACACAACTACTGTAAAAGGAAACAAAATTACAGGCACATGACAGGGAAGCATGTTTCTCTGCCATCATGAGCAGCATGAGTTCTGTGCAGCTGGACATGGGAACAAGTTGAGAAAGACTTTCAGGCTTTGATTAAAGGACAGCCTGGAGCTGGGAAGAGAATCTTCTATATGGTCATGGAGCCAGGGCCTGGGGGAGGGGAGAGCTCAGCAGACAGTCTGTGCTCAGGACAATGAAAGATTGAATCATGGAATGTCTGTGGCAAAGTAGAGGAAGCTGTTATGAACCTAGGATTGGAAGAACGATTTAGTTTAGGATAAGAGAATTTTAGAGCTAGAAGAGACATTAGAGGGCATCCAACTCTTTCTCACCCCCATTTCTGAGATGAGGAAACTGAGTCATGCCCCCCAAAGTGTAATAACCACCCTATATCATATAGTTATAAAGAAGAGCTGAGACTAGAATACATGCCCTCCAACTCCAAATTTTCCTCCCTTCTAGATTTCTGAGAATTGACCTGGGATACAGAAAAGAAAATATACTTTGCTCGAAAGCAAAGAGAGTTTAGATGAATAGTTCTGGCTAATGGTGGAAGTAGGTAAACTACCTAGAAGGAAGGTGACTCCCCTTCAAGGGCTGGTGGCATTAAAGATGATGCTTAAGAACTGAAAAAGGGAGTAAAGTAGAGAAGGTTGGAAAAGATGCCTTACTCTTAACTTCTTCTTGTAATTTACTCCAATGAGTAGAATTAGTATTCCATTGTTTTCTAACAATATAGTAAAATAGACACTTTAAAATAACCGTACTGTATTGGTTGCAGGGTAGACAAGAGATAGTAGCAGGGTGTGCTGATAAATATTAAACAACCAGTTTCCTGGGAAAAAAATGCATAACAATGGTTCTGGAAAGGCAGTGAGGAGGATTTCTTTGCACAACACTCCCCTCACCACACTAAACATAATATGCAAGTCATGCAAGTCACATTATGTATGTGATAGCATGGTACTCTTGGGACACAAAGGACAACTCCAATTAATCTGCATTATTACTGTTTTCTGCACCACTTTTTAAGCCTGGACAATCAATAGTTCAATAAATCAAGCCTTGATTTGTGTCAATTACAAATAAAGGCTTATACTGAAAATTTAACGATCAGCTCCTATGATCTGGTTCCAAAACATTACTGGATGGTAGTAACAGTAATAACTAAGCACTTATTTAATACTTTAAGTTTTAAAAACTGCTTCTTTCATGATATTCCTTCTTCATAATATTCTACCTTAATTTGTTGTTTTGCAAAGACTTTTCACATGTATTATTTCATGTTGTTCTCACAATAATTAGTAAGAGCTAGCAGTATTTACATAGCTTTTAAGGATTGTAAAACACTTCATATATATACACACATGTGCATATATATATATCTTTCTCATATATGTACATGTATGTATATCTTTCTCTATCTTTCCATCTCACAACCACTATTATTATCTCAGTTTTAGAGATGAGGAAACTGAGGCAGTCAGATTAAATGACTTGCTTAGGGTCACACAACTAGTAAGTATCTGAAGCAGGATTTGAACTTTGGCTTTCCTGACTCCCAAGTCATCTGTCTATCTGTTATACTACCTGGTTGCTTAAGATACTCATTAGCCTGTATTATGAAATAATGCAAATGTTATAGTCATTCTTTTGTAGATGATCAAACTGAGAATCAAGGTGTTAAACAATCTCCCTGAACTCTTCCATCTATAAAGTATATAAACTCGAACCTAGAATTATAATTCCAATCCAATTTTACTGCTTAGAAGAGTATTGGGAAAACCCTAGAACTCCCAGGAGTGCTATCTTTGAAGAAGTCATCCTCTCCCCTCCCTGTTCCCCAGGGTGGTAGCAGGGAAAAGTTGCTAGAAAGCAGTAGCAGGAAGTAACCTAGGGAGAGTTCTGTTTGGGAGTTGTACTGTAGCTACCAGGTGATAATAATTATATACTTCCCTGCTTTAGTAAACAAAGGTTATCCTGGGGACACAATTTGATTTTTTCTAATTACTCCACATCATCACTATGAATGTCAGTGATTGTCTAAGAGTGGTCAGATCTAGTGATGCTTCATGTGTCTATTAAATGTCCCTTAATGTACCCATGACATATGACTTCACTGCCCTCTTCCTCTCAGACATCTTCAGTCTCTTGTCTAAAACTTCTCATGGTTATGTTCTTCTTCCCTTTGTGTAGTCTTCCTCCTTTTCTTTATCCTTCTGTTGTAGTTCATATCTGGAAATAGTACATTGTAGTGGGCATAACCCTGGACTTGGAATCAGAAAACCTGGCTTTGATTGAACTCTGAGCAAAACTCACTAGTCATGTAAGTATAGGCAGGCCATTGATTTATTTGCATCTAGCAGACTTAATCAGTGCTTATTGAATTGTACAGAATTAAACACCTCTTTGAGACTCGGTTTTCCCATCTGTAAAATGGAGATAATATTATTAGTATTCTCTACCTCATGGGATTCTTTTGAATAAAAGTACTCTGTAAGACTTAAAGGGCTTTATAAGTGGGAGCTACTATTATTATAGAGCAGCTAGGTGGCAAAATGGATAGAATGCCAGGACAACCTGAGTTCAAATCCAGATCCAGACATTTACTAGTCCTGTGACATCTAGTAAGTCACTTAATTCTGATTGCCTCAGTATCCTCATCTATAAAATGAACTAAAGAAAGAAATGGCAAACCACTCCAGTATCTTTGCCAAGAAAACCCCAAATGGGGTCATGGGGAGTCAGATGCAACTGAACAACACCACTAGCATACTTTTGTTATAAGTGGGGCATCACAAAATTATTTACTATCATTTCTTTTTTTGTCTGTTACATAATCTTATTACCTAAGGGCATTGCTGGTCTATGGCTACTTAGTTTTTTTTTGTTTGTTTGTTTTTTAGTTTTTTGCAAGGCAATGGGGTTAAGTGACTTGCCCAAGGCCATGCTGCTAGGTAATTATTATGTGTCTGAGGCTGGATTTGAACTCAAGTACTCCTGACTCCAGGGCCGGTGTTCCATCCACTGTGGCACCTAGCCGCCCCCTGCTACTTAATTTTAAAACATCTTTTTTGAGGAAAAGAAATAGCAAGATAATGCAGCATACTATACTTAAGAGTCAGGAATATCTGGGTTCAAAAACTTATAGGTCCTGGGAAAGTCATTTTACTTCAGTGGTAAAATGAAGGAGTTGAATTAGATGATCTTGAAATGTCTGACTCTACCTTTGATATAGAATTCTTTTCTTGGCTGGTATATTTGAGTAAACAGACAAGGCATAGGTCCAGCAAACTTGACCCAAATCACATGTTGGTCAGTTAAATTGTTCTAATATTAAGATATGAGAATGAAGTTAAAAGAAATTTACATCTTACTCAATCTCTCTCTCTCTCTCTCTCTCTCTCTCTCCTTTCCTTGATCTTATTACAAAACATCTCTCTTTGCCACTTCTGATTCCTTTCAGCTGTGAGCAGAACTCAGTAATGTATTTAGGCAGTGCATTTCTGAAATTTTATTCAGTTTCATGTTTTAACCAAAATTGATTAGTTAACTATTTATTACATACTACAATCTTATGTTTGTTTATTATCTCTTCCTTCTATTAGAATGTATAAATTCCTTTTTGGTAGAGATGGCTTTATTTGTGTCTTTTTATACTCAGTGCCCTGTACATAATGGGTACTTAAATAACTCAATAAGCATTTGCTAAATACAAATAATATAACAAGTGTTGTCCTACAGAGATTAAGACAAAAGTAAAACAGTTTCAGCCCTTGAGGAGCTTATATCCTAATGAAGAGCTAATATGTAAACTTGAGGCAATGGGGTTAAGTGACTTGCCCAAGCCATACAGCAAGGTAATTATTAAGTGTCAGAGGCCGGATTTGAACTCAGGTACTCCTGACTTCAGGGCCAGTGCTCTATCCACTGTGCCACCTAGCAGTCAGTGTCAGTGTCTGTGTTTGTGTCTTTCTGTCTAGTCTGTCTGTCTAGTCTGTCTGTCTCTCTCTCTCGACACACACACATACACACACACACACACACACACACAAACACACACACACGATAATTATGTGAGGGGATGGCATTGAGGTAAGAAGAAAACATACAAGACACAGCCAAGGCAAATCTACAGATGCAGGAGATGGAGTGACATGTGTGAGAAACAGTTAACAGACCAGTATGGTTGGATGTTTATTGAATTGGATGAACCATAAAATATTACTTTTATTTCTTGTGCTCCTTGGCTACTGAAGTATTTAAAATAAAATATTCTAAAACATTCAAAATGTCTGTTTCCTAATTCACCCTGATTCCTATTTTTCATCAAAGAAGCAAGCAAGTTGTTTTTAGAAGAACAATTAAAAAAAACTAGGGAGTCATATAAATCTATTCAAAAGGCATCTGGAAGACTAGTAGGCAATGGCCTTTGATCTCATTTTCTGGGAGGGACCAAGGGCACAAGATGAAAACTTTTACAGCAGAGAGGGAGACTACAGGTCCAAGTGCCAGGGCTTCCCAGAATATTAAGAGAACCTTCTCATTATGGGAATTATGGAAAATGTCCTTCAGCGATTTCTTAACCCCTCAAATTCTTAAAATAGCTCCATTGATGACATTTAGTGCCTGTAGGAATGTTTCAGTATTTAGAAGCAGAGTAAGATTTTGATTGGCCCTTTTTGGATGTTGGTGGTTTAGAGAGTGTTCATTGACTATTAAACCATAAAACTTTTTAAAAAATGTTAAATGAGTAAAGTTTACCTGCTTTGGTAAGGAGAATAATAAACTATATTTAAATAGCTTGTATAGCTTTCCAAAAGTTTTTTTCCCATGGATATTACACCTGGAATACTCACAGCAACCCCTGAAGGAAGGTGATGTTGCCAGTTTACATGTTAGGCAGGTAATATTCCCATTTTAGAAATGGAAAAACTGAGGTTCAGAGAAATTAAACTTTCCATAGTTTACTTAACTAGTCAGCTGGTTACAAAGTTTTCTGAAGCTCCCAAGGTGGGATTTGGAGTCAGAGGACCAGAATTCAAATCCTGTCTCTCTCTCTCTGTCTAATGACCAATGTAGCTTTGGGCAAATCAGTATGTCTGGACTTTATATTGTTCTTCTGTGGAATAAGAAAGTTGAATTATTTGCCCTCTGGCGTCCCTTATAGTTACTAATTTCTGATGCTATTGTGTGGTAGAATACCAGGTTAACTGCTAAGAAAGATATAAATATGTTAGAGAACTTACTGTCCAGTATAGGAGAATGACACATTTCTTTAGTTCAATGTAAGAATGATCTATAATTTCCTTTGGCTGTGTTCAACCACAGCCCCTTGATTTTTCTCATAGGGAATTAGAAAAATTTTCATTCTGTGCCTCTTTATCTCTAGGGCTGAGCCCAATATATGGCACACAGCAGGAACTTAATTAGTGTTTTTGTTGTTGTGTTGATGATGGATTCATGGGAGAGGATTTGTGTATTGCTATGGCTCCAAGTTTGGTACCTGCTTTCTGGTGATGGCCCTTCCTATCAGGTGTTCCTTAAATACCAGACACCAATTTGTTGCTGGACCTATATCTACCAACTTTCCAGTTTTGTGGGACCTGCTAAGTTCTTTTCACCACTGGGGTAACCTTAGGGAACTCAGGGCTGCCATTTTGCCTTCAGGAAGCATTGGATGAGGACTTTACTGGAGGTGTACAGGTAGATAACTATTGTGTAGAATTAGAAAAATGAAAACCAAGTGCATCGTGAGGATTCAGAGGAGAGGTTGGGAGTGAGAAGCTGATTACTGACTTCTCAAAGCAGGGAGGACTTCACGGAGAAGACAACATTGGAGTTGAGCTTTAGAGGAAAGGTAAGAATTCAAGAAGCAAAAATCATGATTATTATGGCATCAATAATTAATACTGATGTAGTCTTAAGGTCTGTAAAATACTTCATATGGCAACAATAATAAACTTGTAGAGAGTTGACTTTGGCTCTGACATATTTTGACTGTGGGCCTCCAGTCAAATCATTTAGCCTCTCAGTGTTCTAATTAGTTGACTCTCTAAGACTACATGTCACAGAAAAGGTATCAGTCTATCTTAGGAGTAGGAGTATGCTCATCTATGAGTCCTCTGTAACCCATAAAAATTTCAAGAAGAATCTCCTTCCAATTCTAAAACTAGCAAACATTAATAGAACCCTACACAATGCCTTAGCTCTGTATTATCTGTAATTATTATCCCCATTTTATGGATAAGGAAACTGAGTGTCAGGAAGGCTAAATTGCTTTCCTAGGGTCAAACTCAGGTCTTCTTGACTCCAAAACTGGCTCTCTACTCACTATGGCATACCTTATGATACCCCCAGCATGGGGAACGGTATGAACAAAGTCAAAGAGAAAATGAGTTTCAAGCACATAAAGGAGATGTTAAGAAGTCTGATTTGGCTAGAGTGTAGACCAATTGGAAGGGAACACTGAAATATGACTGCAAAGGCAAAGGGACACCAAATTGTAGAAGGTTTTGAATATTCAAGAGTGGGATTTGACCTTAACTCCTTCAGTAGGTACTAGGGTGCCATGGCAATTTTAAGTTTCCAATATTTGGGTTCCAAGTCCTTTCCAATAAATGTACTATATGTTCTTTCTTTTTTTTTAGGTTTTTTTTCAAGGCAAATGGGGTTAAGTGGCTTGCCCAAGGCCACACAGCTAGGTAATTATTAAGTGTTTGAGACCAGATTTGAACCCAGGTACTCCTTATTTCAAGTCCGGTGCTTTATCCACTACACCACCTAGCCGTCCCTATATGTTCTCTTCTAGTGAGATTTCTGTCTTTCATCCCAGTCTCCATGTACCTGACCTTTAACTCTGTCACTTTGTAAAGATTAATTATTATTTTTTTATTTGCAACTTCACATAGGTTTTAAGTCCAAATCCATGGAACTTCGCTGTGAGATTGGGTCTTTGATGACATACTTTTATGCTTGCAAATGGCTATTGTAAATCCTTTTAATTGTACAAAAATGCCTGAGAGATGCATAAAAGCAAAAAAAGATGTAAACTAGCAATACTTTATTTTGTGCATTTAAAAACTTTTTTTTCTGAGAAGGAGTTTATAGGCATCATCAGACTTCCAAAGTGGTCTATGATACACAAAAAGTTGAAGAGCCTCTGGTCTAAGTATAAGTACAAACCCAGAAGTGCTTAATCAAAGGTCTGGCAGAGAGGCAGCAGCAAGTTTAGGACATTAGCTAGAGGGGAAGGTTGAGCAGGTGGTCACAAATAATGCAAACTGAGATGAGTCTGATATATTAAGCTAGGTTGGATCAGGAAAGGCTATTTAGCCTTTGCCTGAAGATCCCCAGTATAACTGGAGAGCTAGGCAAGTACATAGTTGGCAGAGTATCAAAGAACCAGGTAAAGTCTTAGAAGGTCTAAATAGGTGAGTGTGTCATTATCAGAGCAGTCATCAGGTATTATAAACATGCACTTGAACTCAGAGTGGTTGTACTAGGGACAAAGGCAGGAATCTGGCTAGTGAAATACTGGAGTTCTGTGGCATTCTGGGGTAATGCAGACTATGCAGTGTCATAAGATTTCAGCTGGTAGCTTTATCATTTAGAAAGTAGTAAGGCCAGCCGGTAATGTCTCATCTGAATTTCTTAGGATCTAAGAGAATCATAGGGATGTGCTGTTTTTTGGGGAGTGGTAGCAGTGGTATTTACTGCCTCTTTTGGACAGATAGATTGCCACAGATTTGCTCTCTTGGGACCAATAGGATTAACCAAATGCAGTCTTTTATTTATAATGTCTTTGGCAGAAAGAGTTGTTTCTGTCAGGTTAATGGTAATTAGTT
Source organism: Macrotis lagotis (assembly GCF_037893015.1). Taxonomy (NCBI): domain Eukaryota; kingdom Metazoa; phylum Chordata; class Mammalia; order Peramelemorphia; family Peramelidae; genus Macrotis; species Macrotis lagotis. The sequence continues at coordinate 115,945,631 of NC_133661.1, forward strand.
GGCTGGGGTAGGCTCTGGTCAGGAATAGATTACTATATGGCAGGGTTTTGCTTTTTTTTTGTGAAAGAAAACATGATGTTCCCTTAGCACAAGGCTTCTGAGTTCTGGAGTTGCTCATGTACACAGTTTCCCTCTCATTAGCTTCCTTCATTTTATCTAAGGACTGGATGTCATTTGGACAGATGATTATTAGATTAGGATTAGGAAATAGACCTGGAAGGAACCTTAGAGAGTATAGTTTCTTTAGCTTCATTTATTCTTTGATGGTACAAGACTAGCAATGTGATGAATTCCTTTCCTTTTTTCTCTTTTAGTCTTATTGGGAGACAACAGTGTACCTGAAAATATGGTATAAAATTATATCTTGTCCCTTGTGACTCTAGCCTTTGGCTCCCCATGCCAGCAATTCATTCCATCTTACCTTTACCTCTTCGAAGCTCTAGCCTTTCCTGATTTATGTTTTTCCACTCCAAAGATAATTTGTATTTACTTTTGTATGTTTATGCAGGGCGTCCCAAAGTCTTTGTGCAGTTTAAAAATTATCAATACAGTTATCCTAAGTTTCCCTTTCTCTCCTGCTTTTGGAGAGTCATTCCATCTAAGAAACAGTATTTTTTTTAAGAGAAGGAAAAAAGTCAGCATAACTACTCATTGAAAAAAGTACAAAAACATGCATCATGTAACGCTTGTGGCCTTCCCACTTCCATGATGGGGTGGGTTGGGGATTTCCTCTCATTAATCTTCATTTGAGTTATGCTTACTCTTTAAGATTTTGTTATATTGTCTTTGAATTTTTTTAGTGTGTGATTGTTCTTTCCCTTTACATAATGGTGTATATGTTGTTTTCTTGGTTCTGCTTCCTTCACTCTCCATCAGTTCATGTGGTTCTCTCCACACTTCTCTGGATTCATCACTTAGGTGCAGTTTTAAGCTTTAATGAGTTTTAATAGCATAAAATCTCATTAAGACTTTTGGGATGCCTTGTATATGTGCCTGTTGTTTTTTTCCCAAATAGAATGGCACTATTTCATTTTTGTCTTCCACCCCAGGAGCTCATACAGTGTTTAGCATAATGTAGGCACTAAGTTGATTGACTAACTGATCATGTTCTTTGTGATTCATGGTCTGGAGTAATGCAGAGAGCTTTGACCTGGCAATGAATGTCAGCTTTACCACAAATGAACTCTGTGACCTTGGGCACACTCCTACTTTGCTACACCCCAGATAAAATAAAGGGGTTTTACTCAGATCACAGGCTCAGCAAAGACCTCTAAGGTCCCTTCCAGCTCCTGACTCAGTGAATCTATGACTCAGGGGTCTTTTATAAAAGTGTTGGGGTATTTCCTATGTGTGGCCTCAAGCAAATGTCATTGGGTAAAACTGAAATGGTTGATTTTTTTTTCATGCATTCAGAGGCTATCTCAATAGACTTTGGTACCATGAAAGTGGTTTCTAGCTTTACTGTAGCTGGTGTTCTTGTCTTCACAGCATGGTCTAATATTCTTTTATCAAGTTGCATCAATGTGCATACCCTGGGAAACGCAAACTTGGGACTATAGCTCAGAAACAGTGACTTTTGACTAATGCAGGAGGAGGAGGGGGGTGTGGCTTGGCTTGCTTTGATTTGCTTTGATTGCTTGGTCTCTGGAGTGCCTGATAGGTGAGTGCCTCATGCTTCCTTTGTCCTACCCACCATCTTCTTATTCCCACCTTGCTACCAGATTCGATCTCTCTCCCCCAGATGCTGCTTTCAGTTCTGAAAGCAAGATCACTTAACTACTATCTTTACTCCTAGAAAGGAAAGCAAGAAACAAGCAGTTAATAAGAATAAACACCTACTGTGTTGCCAGTCACAGAGTTTAGCTATGGAAAGCTAAAGGCTTTTCTTATCTGTTATTTGTCTTAATTTGTTATATCTTTATTTGATCCTCCTGGAAGGCAGAAGCTTTTATTATCCCCATTTTATAGATGAGGAAATTGAGACAAATAGAATTTAAGTATCTTGCCTAGGGTCACACTGATCGCAAACATCAGATTTGTACCCAACTTTTTTTTGGCTCTAGGCCCAAGGTTCTATTCAGTATGCCAACTAGCTGCTTCTGCTTCTAGGCAAAAGGTTTGTAAATCTATTCCTTTATGGCTCAACTCAGCATCACCTTTACTCTATAAACTAAAATACCTTTCCCTGGCCACCATTTCTCTGCATAATGCAATTCCCTTTAAGGTAGCAAGTTTTCATTTTTATTTTGGTATTTCCATTGCTGAGCATAATGTTCAACATGTAGTTAATTCTAAATATATTTTTTTTTCACTTCCTTCCTTGGCTTAGAGATAACTCCTGGGATAGACAGATGACTCAAACAAAAGGTAAATAGTCAATCAATTGGAATGAACTCTAGGAAGAGATTGAGGCTGAACTTAATGATCTTGTTACACCATTCTGCCTCTTTTTCCTCTAATCTCTAAGAAAGAATATATATATATATATATAGAGAGAGAGAGAGAAACATGTTAATATTCCTGAAATTTATTTATTTATCCTTCTATCTTAGGAAATAAATACAGTGTGAATAATGCCTTGGAAAAGGGAATGATTAAAAGATTTCTTATATGTGTCACTTATCTTTTATCTTTTCTCCTTTGTATCAGAACCCCTTATTATTCATGGGAGGTAAAAAGACATTTCAGTTTTCTTTGCTGGATCTGCATTCATGCCACACCTAGAATCCTTGGGTATCTTCCAAGGCTCTGTCCTGGGTTCTCATCTCTTCTCTTTCTATGTTGACCTCAGTTGCCATAGATTTAATTATCATCTCTAGGCAGATTATTTCCAGATTTTTATTTCCTTCTCAAACCTTCCTCTCTTATAAACATATCCAGTACTATCCAGGATACTACCACTCTCCTTGTCATTCTGACTTACAACCTGTGACACTGTTGACATTCAAACTCAACTCATGTATCCAATCTGTTGTCAAGTCTTGCCATTTCTTCCTTTATAAGATCGTGTGTATCTTTTCTCCATTCATATAGTCATATAATAGACTATATGACTGTCTGGTTCAGATACCTCATTACACCTTGCTTGCACTATTGCAATAGCCTTCTATTTTTCTGTCTCAATTTGCTCTCCACTTCATTCTCCACATTGCTGCCAAAGCAATTGTTAGGAGTTATTTTGCCCATTAATATGCCAGTAAAACTGACCATCTAAATGAAAAAGATGAATATTTACAAAAATGTAAACTGCCTCTCTTAAAATCAGTAAACTCCTGAAGAAAAAAACCCCAAGACCAGATGGATTCACAAAAAAATTCTAGGAAACATTAAGGAATAATTAATATTAATACTGCATAAACTATTTGAAGAAATAGGTAAAGGAGTCCTACCAAATTTCCTTTATGTTACAAATATGTTTTGATAACTAAACCAGGGAGAGCAAAAACAGAGAAAGAAAACTATAGATCAATTCCCTTAATGGATATAAATTCAAAATTTTAAATAAAATGTTAGCAAGGAGAAATTTATTCATCATACTTTTATTTTTTTTCTGTATTTTCTTTCACAACATAGCTAATATAAACTATCTTTTCCATAACCTCACATGTATAATTGAAATAAAATTACTTGTTTTCTCAAGGAGGCAAGAGTGGTAAATGTTGAGGAAATTTAGAACTAAAATTTTTTTAAATGAATGTTAAAAATATTTTACATGCAACTGAGAAATATTTAACAAGTAAAAATATTTTTTGAAAGACCGTTGCAGATAGTTCATTTATGAAGCAGTTAGAGTTCTTATTGGATAGACTAGGAAGAACTTTATGTAGAAAGAGGGTTTAACCTTTCTGCCATTAAGCAAAAGTATAGTTTTGTACCCTTGATTACATCAGAAAGTTTAGCATTTTTCTTAGAGTTCTGTCTTTTTTTTTTCTTTTAGGTTTTTGCAAGGCAAATGGTGTTAAGTAGTTTGGCCAAGGCCACACAGCTAGGCAATTATTAAGTGTCTGAGGCAGAATTTGAACTCAGGTACTCCTGACTCCAGGGCCGGTGCTCTATCCACTGCGCCACCTAGCCGCCCCCATCTATGTCTTTTTTTTTTAATTCTACATTTTAAAATGGTAAGCAGCAAGAATAAAGGAGCAAAATTATATAGAACATTTAATTTCTGTTTAAAAAGGAGCAGTTTGTTAAATTTTAGAATTAGTTGTGTTTTTTAATTTAAACTTGTCACTGATCATTGAAATGGGAAATTTTTAAAAAGCTATTTCTCCTCTTTGATTTTAGTATTTTATTTGTTCCATTCATAAGACTAAAGGACATTTTTCTCTTCTACTTGTTCTTCCAGGTAATTGAGGCAAGTTAGATGGGGGAATTTACTTATTTAGAGATAGGAGTCTTGCCATATAAGGGAATCTGTATGGTCTGAACTGAGTGGACTCAAGTTTTAGTGATGAAACAAAAAAACACAATTGAATTTGCTTTTTCAAAGATTTAGTGATTCTGACTCAGAAGAAATGTTTTGTTGCTGTTGGCAAACTAATAATTTAGCAGTGATATTGTAAGGAGAGGTACTGAGATGAAATGAGAGGGATATTGGATTAGGGAGACCAGGGGCAGCTAGGTTGTGAAGTGGATAGAGCACCGGCCCTGGAGTCAGGAGGACCTGAGTTCAAATCCTGCCTCAGACACTTAATAATTACCTTGCTGTGTGACCTTGGGCAAGTCACTTAACCCTATTGCCTTGCGAAAGCAAAACAAACAAAGGAATCTGGAGACTGAGATTTTAGTTCAGGCTCTTTTCCTAAATGGCTGTTAGATATTGGTTCAACTTCTATGGACTTCATTTTCTTCAAGATATAAAGAAAGAAGAATGGTTGTACTATCGGATATACCATTCTTTGGGTTGATAGTGTCCAATATTTGTTGACATTAAAATCCTAAACCAAACTTGCTCATCTCATTTTAAAAATTCAATTTCTAATTGTATTTCTAATGATATTGTTAATACAGAGGAAATGTTTATTTTCTTCCTTTTCCATATAGGGAAATTGAGGCATGGGAAATGATATGACTTAGACAAATAATCAAGAATAAAATTCAGAATACCTTCTACTTGTAGAAAGTACTTATGAGTAAAGTCAATATTGATGCACTTTGATGGGTAAATACCACTGTTACTAAAACTTGTCATGTATTCCTTTCCCTAAGTCCCTGGTTAACTTTGGACTTTGATGTACTTATTTCTAATTTTTTTTTTGTGCTCATCTTATAGGAGAATGCTCTGTCCTTTACTTTAATGGTGCATATGAACAGTTGGGAGGACTGTGTACCATAAAATAATCTATGAGGTGATCTTCAGGAAGACTTGGGAAAAGGGATATGAATACAATCTAACCCATTATGTCAGATTATTTGAATGTTTTTAAGTGGTCCAAGATAAGAACCGCCCTTCCCCTATTATTTTTTACTATTCAAATGTAAAAGTTTCATAAGAATATCATTATATAATTTATATTATATTATAATAATTATTATTATATTATTATATTATTATATAATTATTATATAATTATATAATTATATAATTTAAAACAAAGAGAACTTTTAATTAAGAGGATCAATCAGTTGATCATAAGCATTCATTAGCCTCAATTGTAATACCAGGCATTATACTCTGCACTTATTTAAAAGACAGTCCTTGCTTTGCAGATAATCATCAGTAATCACACTGAAATCCAAATTATATTATTGAAGAAAAAGAGAAAAGGGGTGATGCATTAAAGGAAAAGAGAAATGAAGGAATCAGAGAATACTTAATTAAGGTAGAAATATACATTATACCTTCACTCTGCTTGTGAGACTGAGGCAATCTTTCCTTGGGAGTAAGATTATTTCTATGAAATATTTATTGTAATAATAAAAATGTATATTATAATTTTATATTGGAATTTATATCTATAATATTATATTAATTTATGATAACATAATTTATATAATAATATTACAAAATGACAGTATGTTACTTCCTCATGCCAGCAGTTGGAATGATTATTTTTTGTCAAGGATACCCCAAATATCTCTATCTTAATGTCAGACATCAAAGGTGATAGAGGCAAAACAATTCATTGGTTGTTTGTAGAATTGGTAGAAGTCAAAACTCATTAACTTCATGGATTGTTTCTGCAGTTGTAGTGGACATCCTAAAACTAATCTGTTTTTCCATAGATATGGCTTGCCTGATTTTTTTTCCCTCTCTTGCATTCCAATTCCAAATCTCTGTAGAGTAGGCCAATACAAAATAACTATCCCCTGGTCCTGACTCTCCCCAATTTTATGTGCTATTTCTGTGTTGCTTTGGTGTGGTAGAGAGGAAGATGGCATCAGCTATTACCTTTTTGTCCTACAGTTCAGCTACCTGATCCTTTAATTATAATTACAATATCTCTCTTGTAAGACCTTGTCTTTTCTTGTAAGACCTTTTCTTTTCTTTTTTTTATAAATTTCATTTTATTTTTAATTAGCAAGTACTTATTTTTTCCCCTCTCTCTCTCAACTTTTCCCTTTCCATTTTAGAGAAAAAAGGGGGAAAAATTGCAACTATTTATAGTTAAAATAAATTCCCACACTGTCCTCATTCATAGTGCATGCCCGTGTTCAAAGATTCTACATCTTGAATCTATCACCTTTCTGTCAGGAGATGGGTAGCAAAGATTGTCATCTTCTGGAACTGTGGGTATTCACTGAATTAATCGGAAAGTTCTAAAGTCTTTTGATGTTGTTGCCTTTAAAGTGTCATTATTGTTAACAAGTATTTAAATACTTGTTACATGTCAGACACTATGCTCTCAACATGTTCTTGTATAAATTGTTCCCCTGGTTCTTCTCAGTTCTCTCTGCCTTAGATCATAAAGTCTTCTGAAGTTTCTGACTCACTCCTTTTCATTATTTCTCACACTCCAATAATATTTAGACATCCATAAGGCTTTGATTTATTCAGTCAGTCTCCAATTGATTAGGTTTCTCATTAGTTTCCATGTCTTTGCCACTACTAAAAGGACTACTTTCAAATTTTTGTACATTTGGACCCTTTCCCCTATTTCTTTGATTTCTTGTAGTAGTAGTATTTCTGGGGGGAAATGGCATATGACTTTTGAGGGGGGATAGTTCAAAAATGCTTTCTAGAACATACATACCAATGCATTTCATCAGTACTGCATTAATATAGTTGTTTTCCTTCTGCCCCTCCAGCAGTTATCTTCCATTATTGTCATCTTTGTCAATGCATTTGAGGCCTGCTCTGCTCATGTTTCTTCGTAGAAGTAAATAGTAGTAGTAGTGATCCTGCCTCAGTATCTATCAACGTTTTCACTCCTGAACCACTGCCATCTTTTGCATGGCCCATCTCACTGGGCTCCCTATCCAGAATTTTCTGCTTTTCTTTTCAGCTGCCTTGCCCTTTTCTCTCTGCCTGCTTGGGCAGAGCTAAGGATCAATTCACTCATAATCTCCACCTGTTTTATACCTCCAGGAAGAGTCAATTTGCTATATCTGTTCCCCTTTTCTTCTAGAGACCTTCTAACGTGGGGTGGAGGCCTTGTATGCTAGGAACTTGTGCTTATCCTTATAAAAGATATAGCCTGTCCTGGACAGTGAATGGACAGTGATGGTTGGCTCTTCCTGGTTGCCATGATGGACTTTGGGGAGGGACTGAACACTTAGTTTTTGGAGAGGTATATGTTCTGAGCTTCAGTGAAGACAGCAGGGCCTGTGCTGCCTGAGTCACTGCAGTCTGTGAGTACTTCTCTGCTGAGGTCATCTTGCTGATTGAATGCTCCTCTCACTGCCAGCCCTGAGTGATGTCAACCCCCTGCTCTCAGGGAACTACTTCCATCACGCCTTTTTGCATGCAATAGCATTCCCTCAGGCCCTAGATTTGAGTAGGGCTTGAGCTTGTCTAGCCTACCCTGACCTGGGAGCACAGAAAAGACTTCCTCAGGCAGGATGGTACAAGTGCTGTCTCCATAATCCTTGGTTTCATCAGCCTGCTCCTGACAGGTTTTCTCCATTTTGTTTGTAGGGGCTGTGAAGGGGAGTTCATGGGAAATAAGTCCTGAAAAATAGGTGTGAAGTTAGTTTGTAGAAAACTTTATATGTCAAACAGAAGAATTTACTTTATCCTAGAGATAACAGAATCATTCAATATAAACAAGGATGCCAGAAGGAAAAACAAAATATATTTGAAAATTAGTGGGAGATAAGGCAGGCTGGCTGAATTGGAATTAGATCATAGAACATCTTAAATTCAACAAACAACAAACATTTATTAAATGCCTATTATGTTCTAGGCAGTCTACTAGATGGTGGGGAGGGTTGAGAAAAATCAAAGACAAAACATTGCAAACTTCCTGACAACAGAGGCCAATTTAATTGAGGAACTAAAACATATGTGTACAGAGAAATAGGAGACAAACTGAAATATTGCATAAGTTCAATTAAGGGGTATGAATTCAGATGTTCAGATGATTTCAGAAGGATTTGGAGAGAACAAGGAAAATATAATATCTGAGTTAGATCCTGAGGAATGCGTAGAAGGTAAAGATGAAGAGGACAAAGACTACAGGGATACTGAAGAAATGAATAGGAGGGGCGGCTAGGTGGCGCAGTGGATAGAGCACTGGCCCTGGAGTCAGGAGTACCTGAGTTCAAATCCGGTTTCAGACACTTAATAATTACCTAGCTGTGTGGCCTTGGGCAAGCCACTTAACCCATTGCCTTGCAAAACCTAAAAAAAAATGAATAGAAAAGGGGCAAGGACTTTAGATGCATTTAGGGGATAGTGAGCCTACAAGTTCATCTGGAGTTCAAGATGTAAAGGCAGATAGGGGAGGGGAGGCTAGGTGGCACAGTGGATAGAGCACTGGCCCTGGAGTCAGGAGGACCTGAGTCCAAATCCTGCCTCAGACATTTAATATTTACCTAGCTGTGTGACCTTGGGCAAGTCACTTAACCACATTACCTTATAAAAACAGAAAGGCAGATTGGGGGTAGGGGGCACGATATCACTGAAGACCTTGAGTAACAGTAAAACTCTGGAATTCATTGGATGGGCCCTGGGAACCCATTGAAGGTTATTGAGTAATAGAATGACATGATTAGAACTCTGCATTAGAAAGATTTATCTGGCAATGACCCATTTGGAGACTGTTGCTGTGATCCAGACATGAGATAATGAAGACTGAAACTAGGATCGTGGGAGTGGGAATGGATTCTTGAAACGAAATGGTTCTCTTGTCTGCTCTAGCTTCTGCAGAGTAGCTGTTGGGTTCTTTTATTTCTCTGCCTACATGTGATTCTGGAGATTTTATTTATTTTTGCTGTTGTTCTTTTGCTCCTCACATTAGAATATTACTCCTTGAAGGTTTTTGTCTTTCCTTGTATTCCTTGCCTTTAGGCCCACTGGCTAGCACATAATTAATGTATAATTTATGCTTGGTAACTGTTAATTGACAGCCACTTATTCACCCCTAATGGTTTCAGAGTAACTGTACCTAGAGATGAAAAACTGAGTGAGGACATGCTCTGTATAACCATCATGTCTCTCTCAGAAAAAGCTCATCACCTGAAATCTTGGAGATTTGTTTTACTTTTGATAGTCAGAACCTGCTCAATTGTCTCTCCTCTCTAATTGGAGGACCAGAGGATGGAACAGTGAATTCTTCACAAGACCTTCCTTTACACAGAGGGGTCAGACTTTTCCAGCTAATTTCACTTACCATTATACCTCACAGTTCCTGGAGTCCCTGATAATCCCTACCATTTTTTGACTTTCTTTTGTCCTCTCCTCCTACCTTAGATTATAAGTGTCTTGATGGCAGGAACAACCTCTCTTTCTTATTTATATCTACAGCATAAAGTAAGTACTTAATGAATGTTTAGTGGGTAATGACAGTGTTTAGGGTAGTATGTTGCAAGTTAATAGATCTAAAATCTGGTTAGCTTATTTTTGAAATAGAAAGAGTATCTTGCTCTTAGTTCATTTAATAAATTTGCTTTGAATTATAAATCAGGGATATAGACTAGCCACTTGAATAGGAGAATAATTGAGATTTCATAACCATAAAGGAATGAAAACATTTGTCTTTTTATGTGGGTTGTATTTCAAATGTGTGAGGGTCTAGAGAAGGACAGGGAAGATCTGCCTTTTTGTCAGAATCTGTGATTCCATTCATGACTTGATAGATTTCGTGGATTAACATTAGCCCCCTATCCTAGATTGCTTATTTCTCTTTGTGGATCTAACAAAAATATGGCATTCTGAATCCAAGTTTTTCTTCTGATGAGTCATTTGACTGGGTATTGGGCCAAGATATGTGCCAGAGATCTTTTGTGGAAAATACAGCCTTTTGCCTTAAATAAATTGAGCAATTTAGAGTTATCTGTCCTTTAAAAAAAAAGAATGAATTTGTCTTTAAAAGAATCACTGGTAACAACAAAATATCATTCTTCCCAAGAGATTATACTGTAAATATATAGTATAACATAATATTCCTCTTTTTTCCTGAAGAGTTAACAATAATTCAGAAAAGAGCATCATGAGAAAGATATGCAATTGGTTAACAAATATTTTTCTTGCCTAGTAATTTCTAGGCAAATGGGAAATGGATGAAATTTAAATGGATCTCATTGTTTAACTATTTCTTTCAAAGATCCTCCCTCAATCATGAGATTGTTCAGGCACAAGCAGAGGAAGTACATTGTATGTATAACATATAGTCTCTCTTAGAAACAGTTGGGACAATTGAGAGAAAAAAACATGGTGTAGCGCTTTATCTGTTTTTCATTCTGAAGACAGAGACATACTTCCATCTTACTCTTGCCACTGTAATGCTCTTGGGGTTATAAGGTCCATTAGGAAACTACAAATGATAATTTTATTACCCCTTTTTAATATGACCACTTCATTTAGTTTTTCCTGAACAAATCCGGGAATTTCTTAAATTCTATTAAATTGGTTTCCAGGAGCAGCTAGGTGGTGTAATGGATAGAATGCTGGCCCTGGAGTCAGGAGGACTTGAATTCAAATCCAGCCTCAGACACATAATAAAAGCCTAGCTGTGTGACCTTGGGCAAGTCACTTAACCCCATTGCCTTAGTTAAATAAATATAAATAAATAAATTGGTTTCCAAAGCTGTCATCACAAGGTGGGGGAAAGGAAAGGAAATAATTATCTACTAAGGTAGCTAGGTGGTGAAGTGGATTGAGCACTGGATCTGGGGGTAAAGAAGACATGAATTCGAATGTGACCGTAGACACTTTCTAGCTGTCTAGCTAAATCACTTAATCCTGTTTGCCTCAGTTTCTTCATTTGTAAAATGAGCTGGAGAAGAAAATGTCTCAAGCCTATAGCATCATGTCTAGCTCAAAGTAGGCATTTAATATATATTTGTTGACCTGTACAAAAGTATCTACCTTATTGATCACTTGTGAGCAGACCAATGAGAAACTAGTTACCAAAGTGAATTATTCTAGGAAGTAATAGAGGGAGGGGTTCAGGGAAGAGAAGAGAGAAAGGTCAGATAATTGGAGCAAATCTCATAAAACCAATTTCAAGATAAGGTCATTATGATACATTTCAACATTAATTTCAGACACGTCTTGAAAAGGATTCACTTTCACAAAGCCAGGTAGATAGAAATGTTTGGCTACATAATCAGAAATTTCAGGTGGTTAGAACATAAAGGGCTTACTAGTTTTTTTATTTTTTTGTGTTTTTTTTGTGAGTTAATGAGTTTCATTTTTTTTTGTCTTATTAAAGATCTCTGAGTCAAACCAGATGCTTAAGGCCTGGGATTTAAGGAAGGTTGTATGTTTGTTTGTTTTTTCATGATTACCTTTGCCTGAAGCTCTCAGTAATTAAGTTTCCCAGTAGATTACATGAACATGATAAAAGCACCCAATATTTCAAATACATATATCATATGCTTTTAGGAAAGTCACTCTGGGATCTTCTTTGATTTTTTTCCTAGTTTTTAATTTTTTTTCACAGTCAACCAACATTTATTTCCACATTCATTTTTGTAAAATTTTCTTCCTTCCTCTTTTCTTTCCTCCTCCCTATGACAGTAAGCAACCTGATATAGGCTATCCATGCACAATCAGGCTAAATATATTTCCATATTAGTTATCTTGTGAAAGAAGAATCGGGACAAAAGGGACAAACCATGATGAAGAAAAAAAATTAAAAAGTGAAAGTAATATGCTTTGATTTGCATTTAGACTCCATAGTTATTTTTCTGGATATGAATGACATTTTCCATCATAAGTCCTCTAGAATTGTCTTTGATCACTGTATTGCTGAGAAGAGCTGAGTCTATCATAATGTTTCTGTTACTGTGTAAAATGCTCTCCTGGTTCTACTTACTTTACAAAGCATCAGTTCATGAAACCTTTCCAGGTTTTTCTGAAATCTGCCTGCTCATCATTTTTTTTAGTTTAGTTTTTTTTTTTTAGCTTTTTGTGCAAGGCAATAGGGTTAAGTGGCTTGCCCAAGGCCTCACAGCTAGGTAATTATTAAGTGTCTGAGGCCACATTTGACCTCAGGTACTCCTGACTCCAAGGTTGGTGCACTATCCACTGCCCCACCTAGCTGCCCCTGCTCATCATTTCTTATAGAACAATGGTATTCCATCACACTGATATCCATAATCATTCCCCAATTGATGAATATTTCCTCAGTTTTCAATTCTTTGCCACCACAAAAGAGCTACTATAAATATTTTTGTACATATGGATCCTTTTCCCTGTTTTTTGTGCTTTCTCTGGAATCCAAATAGTAGTGTTGGATCAAAGGGTATGCATATGTTTATAGCCCTTTGGGAATATTTCCAAATTGCTCTCCAGAATGATCGAATCATTCTCTGGAGTCTTTTTTTTTTTCAGTAAGGGCTCTTGGATTGGTTTCAGGGCCTAAGACACCCCACTTCTATAGCCCTACAGGACTTTCATTTTGACCTTTAGGTACCATAACTTGGTCTTCCTGAACCTTGCTGCCTCTTTCTTTTCTTGTACCTAGGTTCATCCCTTCCCAGTTCCACTGTGAAATAGATAATTTTTTCTCAGCCTTATTTTGCCATCCTGTCTTTAAGTAAACCTCCCATTTTAGTCCTTCACAGACCTCTCTTTTGGTTCTTTGAAATGTGATTCCAATCTTTTTCCCTCTACCTAAACTACCTTTTTATTTCCTTATTGTCCTTCCCTCCAACATCCTCTTCCACTTTCTCCTGAGTTCTATACTCTGAGGAGGTAGGGTCAAGGCAATCCCGGCCATTAATGATGGGTGATCAACTTTTGAACAAAAAACACAAGAGAGTCTCTACATTTCAGGTGGTAGCTTTACCCCAATATGTGCTTGCTTCCCACATAGAAGTCATACTGGATGAGACCTTTACTCGTGTTGATAGCAACTTGGCAACTCCTAGCAACTTATAGGAATAGAGAGGTGCTAGGGAAAGGAGTGGGATAGTTGGAGAGATTAAGTGTCTTTCCTTGAACTTGACCTTTCTATGTTGTCTCTCTGACCCCTTGTTTATAGTCAGATATGTATCATATTCCATACATATCCATATGTATGCAGCACTTAGTGTGGTTTTTGTCTTTGCAGGACCTCAGAAGACCTTTGTGATTTTTGATTGTTAACAGATGAGTTGACTGGGGTATTAAAATCTATTTTCACAAGCTAATTTTCATATATTTTGACAGCTCTGATATTGAATTTGTATCATTTTTTTCAAAGAAATCTACTTTTAAATTGGTGCAAGTGGTTTTTTTGGATGAAAAATTCAGGATCAGAATTCAAATGATTTTTTAGCAGTTTTCATGACTTCTTTTCTAGTCTGTTTTTTTTGGGTGGGTATTTTATCTTTTATCTGTATCTTTTATCTGTCCATTTATGATGTTGACTTTATATATATATATATATATATATATATACACACACACTTTACACATACTTTATGAAATAATATATAAGAACAAACCATATACATTGTATATATTTTATATAACAATATATAACATATGTATATAATAATATATAACATTGTATATATCATATATAATGTATAAGTAATACATACTTTATAAAAGAAATATTGACTAATAGAAATATAATTTTTCTAGAAGAGTGTATAATTTTTCATTTTGATCACCAATCATCATTTAAAAAACATTGATCCTGTTACTCTCTAGAATGGATGGGAAAGGTTAGAAAGAAAATATTCCAAAGTTGTTCTTGATTTTTAAAATAAGCATAAGGTTCTTAGCATCAGATTTCAGATACTTTCCCTAGAATCAGAGTTAGAAGGGTCTTTAGAGGCTATCATGTCTTATACTTTTGGGTGTATTAATTCCCTGGATTATATCTTCTGCCAGAGGTTCTCTGTACACAGCACAGGGGAACTCACTACTTGAGGCAGGAGCCCATTCATGCTATTTTTGGACAGCTCTAATTACTAGGAAGTTCTTCCTTTATGCTGAGGTGAAGTCTACTTCCCTGTGACTTCCACCCATTGATTCTAGTTTCTTTCTCTAGAGTCTAATGCCATGTGACTGACTTTTCCATATTTGGAGACAGTTGTCCTGTAACATCTAAGCCTCTTCATCTTCAGGCTAAGTAAGACTTCTCCTCCCAATGTCATCAGCCAATCCTAATAGATGACAAGGTTTTGCATGCTCTTACCTTTCTGGTCACCTTCCTCTGGACAGATTTCAGGCTTTTCAATTTTGATTTTGTTTGGCTTTATGATTTCCTTGGCATAGAAAACCTTGGGTGAGGAAAATTTCTCTATCAATGCAGATTGACAATTGTTTGGCAACTTTATAGCATCATTCTGTCAGTGTCTTAATACTTAATTCCTAGAGTAGTATCCAGTTCTCCAGATGTGGTCTTAGTAGCAGAGATTACAATGAAACTATTTCTTCCCTTGTGTGAACACACAATTTTCATTATTTTTAGTCTGAGGTTGATCTCACTTTTATTTTGGCAGCCACTTTACTCTTAAGTCATATTGAATTAAAGACTTAGTTTTTACCCTCACAAGAACTATTGTTTAAACCCGGTTTTCCTCATCCCTGTTCAGTTTTTCTTTAACCTAAGGGCAAAATTTAATATTATCTGTGTTAAAATTTTATCCAATTAGCTTCATCCTATTTTGTTACCCCATTGATATATTTTCATTTAATGTTGATTCTATCATCTAATTTAGCCCTCTTGATGTTCTGGAACACTCTCTAAGACTGTAAATTACAGATTATAAACTGCTATAGATTATAAATTTCTTTCTGGATGGCTAGGTGGCATAGTGGATAGAGCATCAGCCTTTCAGTCAGGAGTACCTGAGTTCAAATCCTACCTCAGATATTTAATAATTACCTAGCCATATGGCCTTGGGCAAGCCACTTAACCCCATTGCCTTGAAAAATCTAAAAATAAAAAAAAATAAATTTCTTTCTTAATACTGGAGATCCCTTTCCCAAAGAAATTACAGATCCAGGCTCTATAGCCCATTATTGTTCAGCCATCCTCCAATTGATGGGCACTCACTCCCTTTGTTTCTAGCCTATAAATATGTTTCTATATGTGAGTAAACCCCCTCTTTCTTTAGCCTGTTTGGAGTATATGCTAGTATGGGTTTCTATAAATCAAGAGGTTAGTCTAGTGACTTTTTGATCTAGTTTCAAATTGCTTTCTAAAATTCTTGGAAACAGTTTTAACAATTCAATTAACTATACCTGTCCTTGTACATTCCCTTCAAATTTGCCATTTCATTTTTGGTCATCTTTCTGATAGGTATAAATAGGAATCTAGAGTTGTAATTTGGTTTGTAGCATTTTTTCCCATATAGTTGTTAATAGCTCGCTTTTTATTTTATTTTAAGAACTGACTAGATACTTTGATCTTTTGTCTTTTGAGGAATGGTTTTTGTTTTTGTTCCATTCCATGTGAACTCCTTGAGGGCAGGGGCTTTCTTTTGGCTCTTTTTTATATCCTAGCATTTCCCACAGTGCCTGCAATATAGTAGATGCTTAAAAGATTCATAATGACTGATAGTTCCTTATATTTCTTGGAGATCAGACCTTTATCAGAGAAATTTGTAACATTTCCCTCTTCCCAGCTATTTTATTTCTATTTTAACTGCATTATTTGTGTTTGTACAAAACACATTTTAAGTGTATCAAAGTTTGCATCAGTTTGTACATTTTAAGTGATCAGAATTATCCATCTTATTTCCTGTGATTCTTGTTAGTCCAGAACTCTTACCTTGTCCATGGTTATGAACTGTGTCTCCTTCTATGGACTTCCAGTTGGGTAATGATGTGACCTTCTGTATCAGATCATGTAGTCATTTGGAGCTTATTATGTTACATAATATGATGTGTTGATCTAAGCCTAATTTCTCCCAGACTTGTTTCCAATTTTTCCAGCAGTTCTTTAGGTAAGATTTTCCATCTTCAGTGTTAAATTACTTATTCTCCTTTTAACTATTTTTAGGGGTTTTTTGCAAGGCAATGGGGTTAAGTGACTTGCCCAAAGCTACACAGCTAGGTAATTATCAAGTGTCTGAGACCGGATTTGAACCCAGGTACTCCTGACTCCAGGGCCAGTGCTTTATTCACTGAGTCACCTAGCTGCCCCTTAACTATTTTTTTCAAAGCTCTTCATAATTCATGAACTTTCCCACCTAGGCTCTCTGGACCTTTAACCTCCCTGTCTCCAAAAATAAAAAGTTTTGCAGGTTTTCAGGTAGTTGTTATTCCTTCTTCAACCTCATTGACCTTAGGAGGGTAATGTCTTGTTTAACCAGTGAATTGAAGTTGTGCAAAGTCATCAGCCTCTTTCTCGCTTCTCTGGAGTCACTGGAGTCCAGTAGCAAGATATGGGTCAGTCCAACTGACAACGTCCCTAGACCCAATGGGAAATCTTGACCTTTTTAAGCTAAGATCTTTACCATATCTCACTTTGTCTGGGACAACATTCATTCAGTGATTAAAGGCTAAATGAGAATTGAGGTAAAACTTCACAAAAGAATCAATCTGGGAAAGGAAGATCCTTAGAATTTCTGGCAGGAGCAGAAACAATTGCTGTTTACTCTTATTCTGGACCCTTAAACCCCAAACAATGAGCAAGTGAACATCCCTCTAGTGAGTCTTCAGCTAAACACAAAGGTCTTGGGAGTTACATTACCCTCTTGAGAGATACTCAAAATTCCCTTTCTGGGACTCAAAACCAAGCAGTTATATATGGGGGAAAACTCTGGCCCTACAGCCCTGATATCAAGTTAGCTTTTCTCTTCCTAAGCTTAGAAGTAAATCAACTATCAGGGTCTTGTAGTTAGTCCAGGCCTTGCCAGAGGGCTGTTATAAAGTTAACCTCTGAAGTATCTTTGGTCAGAGTGCTGGTTTCCTTACTGTGCTTGCCTTGAAGTCCCACAGTCTTCTGACTGCCCTCTCAGGACTGTCTGCTGTCCTGAGATACATGGGGAGTTTACTGTTATTTCTCTTTGGATTTCTTTATCATGAATTGATTTGGACCCTCTTTAGATTTTTGCTGGAGGGCATGTGGTTATTCTGTACAACTTTTCATGTGGTCATCTTCACCAGAAGTCAAAATCATTTATTTCCAAAAATGTCATTCATTCCAAAGTGACTTATGGTTTTTTTTAAAAGACTAAGTGGAACTCAGCAAATACTAGATTGTTGAAGGTCTTCTGATTTTATTAAACTCATCCAAATTGCTGATCCTCTGTTAAAAGTTTGGGGAAGACTACTTCTGTATTCTTAAATATGTGGTCGGAACTCCCCATTTTATGCTGAGTGGTTTCTTCTGATGTTATTCTCATAGCCTTTGGGACAGGGCAGAGTCAACAGCTTCACTTTGGAGAGAAGTACTGTGTGTAGGGGTTGGCCCTGGAGGGGGAGGCCTTTTCAGCCTGCCCAAATGAGTAGCCTGCCCTTGTTATTTATAGGTCTGGTTTCTGCTGCATGCCTTCTTACAGTTATTCATCACTTCATTTTTCTACTTTTCACTCTGGAATGAAAAGTTCTGAAGGCAGTAGAATACAAGAGTAGGGGGATTCTTTGTCCTAAGGGCTGGATGTCACCCTTGATTTCATTTTATCTGGTCCAGGACTTGGATCTGATCTCAGTTGTGTTGTGACCAGTATAGAATATAGCGATAGTTCTTGCTTCCTTTGATCTGGGTGCTATACACTAGCAATCTAAAATTGGATCCATGTTCTTAGCAGCCTTATGAAAATAGTAGAATTTTAGAAAATTAGAGCTGGGGGACCTTTAACCATCTTCCAATACAACTCCTCTCCTCTATATTTTACAGAAGACTGAGGATCAGAGAGGGAAAGCAGACTTGGTTCAATGTAACACTGAGTCAGTGACAGGTCCAGGATTAGGTTAAAAAAAAGACTCAGAATAATGAAATGAATGCTAGTTTCTCCGTAGATTTTAAGCATTGTAGAATGAGACTATTGAAATCTTTTGGTGGAGGAAAGACAATTCAATAGCTTTGGAATATCAGGGACTTGGAAGGTGGAACTAGGGCACTGAGAACTCTAAAATAAAATTAAAAAAAAAAACCTAAAAGCATTCTTTGACTACCACTGAATTCCTTGATAGGCCTAATGAAATCCAGGCTGCCTGATACAGTAGAAAGAAACTAAATCTGAAGTCCAAGGATTGACTTGAAGTCCATTTCTTCCACTTATCACCTCTATGACCATGGGTATATCACCTTACTTTCCTGGATTTCTGTAAAAGAATGGGTCGTAGATGACTCCCAATGGAAAGTTCCCAAGTCGAAACTATGATACATCAATTAGTATTGGTGTGATTCTGGGAAAATCATTTAACCTTGTTTGCCTCAGTTCCCTCATCTGTAAAATGAACTGGAGAAGAAAATAACAAACTACTCTAGTATCTTTTCTGAGAAAACCCCAAATGGGGTCAGGAAGAGTCAGACATGATTGAAAACAATATCTGAACTTCAATCATCTATAAAGAGAGATTAGATATATGTGAAAGGTGACTAACCTACAGTAACAACAAATTGAGTATTTATTAAGGACTTGCTATGTACTAGACACTGTGCTAAGCTTTGAGACTATGAAGACTAAAGTGAAAAGAGCTTATGTTCTAATGAGGGAAATACAATCATACCCACATATACACAGAAGTCTACATATGTAGACACATGCATATATGTATAGCTATGCATGCCATGTGTATATATAACATGTATGTGAGAGTTCATACAATCCCTTCATTTTACAGAGAAAGAAGGGTCTTGTTTGAGTGATGGAGCTGGAATTTGAAGCTCGGACCTCAGATTCAGATGCCTTTCCATTGGACCAGGCTTCCTTCTGGATCAGGGACAGGTTCCTGCGGGAGGTGTGATTTGAGCTTAATAAGGATGAGAGAGATTTCTGTGGATAGGAACAAGGTGGGGGGAAGGGGAAGGAGAAGGGAATAATGGCATAAAGGAAGAGCACAGGTGAGAAAGTAGAAGACATGTTGGATTAATGATGTAACTGGAGTGGAAGATTCATGAAAATAAGTAGGGAAAGGCAGGTTGGGATTAGATTGTTGAGAGCCTTCAATGCTTTACAGGCTAAGGTGTTTGGAATTATCCTATCTACACTAAAGAAGTATGAACCAAGAAGTGAGATAATTAGAGCTGTGCCAGTTGGAAGATAAATCTGGTAGTTGTGTGAGGGATTAGATGGAGTGCTAGAAAGAGGGGTCAAGGAGACCATTTGGGAGTGTTCTGGAGTCATGGAAGTGACTAGATTTTGCCTCTGTACTCCATTAAGGACCAAAAGGACTTAAGTCAGCTGTGGAGCTCCCAGAGGGGAGAGTGACAAAAGGTACAAATTGACCAGAGGTTAACCCTGATATTGGGTTGAGTAGGGAGAAGTCCTGGGGAAGAAGAGCAAAGATGATGCCTCAGCTATTTTTACTAGAAACTACTAGAAACTGCAGTCCAGCTCCTGGGGAAGAGGGACCTCACCTACCTGAGAAATGTAGAGTTTTCTGTTACTTATTCACAAGGCCAGAAGGCAGAGATTTATATTAAATCCTCTGGCTGGTGAAGTCTAACCAGACAGTAGGGATTAAAGTAGGCTTATTACATAGGAAATAATTGTAATAGCCTGGGTGTGAAGCGATAAGAGACTTTGTAAATGAGGGTGGTTGCAATGGGAAAGAAAAGGAAGGGACAGGTGTTCTAGTTGCTGCCCTTATTGGATGTTTGTTGAAGGAAGACACACAGGTGGAAAAATTTTCAGAATTCCATGGGAAAATATAGCTTATTTAAATCTGAATTTGGAAAATGGAAAAATAAGCCTTCAAATATATATCTTGCTTACCATTTAACATGGAATCTTGCATAGTCTCAGTGAGTATTTCTTGAATAACCCAAAGCAGGAACTTATTTTTCTTACTTGCTTGTTTCCAAAGATAATTGCTAGGAATTATCTTCTAGAGGTTCTTGATCTGTTTTGTGTGTCTTGGACCCCTTTGGCAATCTGGTAAAACCTATGGACCCTTTCTCAGAATAGTGTTTTTAAATGATAATGTTTAGTTAAATGTTAGTTAAAATAAACCTATGGTTTCCTTTCCTGCCTCAAGTTCATGAGCTGTCCCCTGCCACCCTGAAATCTATCCACATACCCAAGGTTAAGACCCCTTGTTTTTATATGTAATCATAGGATAGCTAGCTTAAAAGGAGATTTCTTAGCTTTTTAATGCATTCAGGTGTCATCCACTGGTGATTGAAGCACTTAGCTCACTTTTATGTGATACTTTACTATTTACAAAGAACTTACCTCATAACTACCCTATGAGGCTTCCATTTTACAGTTGTGAAACCTGAGGCAGAGTGATTTAGTGTTTCTATTATAGTCATATGGCCAATGAGTGTCAAAGGTGAATCAAACTTAGTTCCCCACCTTGTCCAGGATACTAGACTTGGGGGCATCTTCATCAGCTAAAGTGAGGGGCATATCTCAAAGTATCCTTTAAGTCATCAAGAATCTGATGCCCATTATTTTGTCATTCTGGGAATCTATGTTCTAAGTTGGGCCTTGAAAGAAATATCAGATCTGAATTAGCGGAGAAGAGAGAGAATTGGATTCTCAGGTAGAACATAAGGACAATCAGATGAAATTAAGGTTGAACCTCTGGGGTTAGGGGAGATATGGAAGTAATTCACTTTGTCTTCTATTCCCTTATTTGCATTAGCTTAACTATTACATCTGTCACAGTTAGAATGTGAACTTTGGTCCAAATGCAAACTGGCTTGCCCATTTACAAAAGGGCCAGGCCAACTGTCCAGGATTTGAAGAAAATCTAAATACTAGGTTTAGTGAGGTCACATCAGAAATAGCTGGGGTCTTCTAGAGAACTCTCAAACAAAATTGTGATTTCTAGCATTCAGTGTTTAAAAAAATCTCCTTGTCCTTGAATGTCTATTTTATTGTCTTTCTTCCAAAAATTCCTCTAGCAGGCCCTGAAACTTTGCTCTGTGAATGTGGATATTCCTTTGTTAGTTCCAAGCTGTCTCAAACCACTGCCCTGTTGTTTTCACCTCTGCTTAAGTGGCTCAGAGCCCAGAAGGGTCTTTTGGTTGGAAACAGAAATATTTTGTGTAAAGGATTTCTAAGACTGCCACCCAAGTAAGTCTCATAAAGGTCATCTTTCATTAAGAACTAATCAAATAATTTTCCCATGTGCTTTTTTGCCTCTTAAAAAGTCTACAACTTTCTAAATCTAGTGTAATGAGACAAACCCAAATTTGCATTTTCATAACAGCAAACCTAATAGCAGTCACAAATATTTTGAATGGCCCATTTCAGGGGAATCTTAAAAATTACTCAAACTTTCTTTTCTGCTCAAAGTTTATTTTATAAATACTGGGCATTTCTCCTGGACTTCTGAAGCTTTATGCCTTCTACATCTGTGATTTCAGCTTCTCTACCTGAGCAAATTGCAGGAAAAACAAAGATTTTTATCTTTCTCTCCAGGTTAAATTTGCTTACCTAAGTCATCAGAGGAAAATGTTCTCATCCTCACTCCACTGATTTCCACTGGCTTAGTCCCATTCCTTTCTAATTCCTCAAAGACACAGGTGGCTGGTTGCCTTGGTAAGCAAGGTGAATGAGTTTGAATTTAAAAAACAAATATTAAATACTTCTCTCTCTATAAAATCCCTGATAGTCACAGAAGGCATGTTTAAAAGTAGGAAAATGTAATAGGTAAAAGGACTTCTTACTAAATGATACTAAACTTCTACATTGGTTTTTGGTAGTGAAACTTGGCCATAGGAATTTCTTTCAAGGATCACACTTACAGTCTAGCAGTTAATAATAATAGCCAGCATTTATATTACACTTTAATATTTGCAAAGCTCTTTAGAGATATGATTTCAATTGGTCCTTACAACAACCCTCTGAAGTAGCTACTGCTATTATACCATTTCACAAATGAAGAATAAAAAAGAATAAGTGACTTGTTCAGGGTCACATAGCCAGTAAGTAGCTGAGGGTCTTTTGGATCCCAAATCTAACATTCTATCTCCTGTATTTCCTGTCTTCTCAGGACAAAAGGGTGGTTAAAAATTTGGATATGAATCAGCTCTACTTTTCTCTCAATATCTCAAAAGGCCTAAAATCTGAGGCCCAGTGATATCAAATGACTTAAATCAAAGTCACAAGTAGAAGCCATAATTTGAATTCAGATCCTGTGACTCTGAGCTCAGGATACTTTCTATTATGGTCTGTTTCTTTCCAGTAATGTTTCTCAACCACGTGGCAGAATCAAATCCAGCACCAGGATTTTCTTTACATTTTGGCAAGCTATCCTAGCCTGTTTGCAAAAGGACAAGATTTGATTAGATATTTAGATATTTGTATAAAGCCTAGAACATTTCCACCCACCTACACACATACACACACTTTTCTGCTGCTAGTGAATGAATTATCTGATATGAAGCAAATCACTTTTGGGGGGGGGGGAGATTAGTTTTCTTCTCTACAAAATGGAGGCCTCGAGCCAGATGACCTCAAAGGATCCTTCTAACTCCAGAATGCTATATGTCCTGTGATTCTGAGATGTTTGCTTTGCTCTTTTGAAAAATCATGACTGAAATAATTGATGCTGCAACTGATTAAGCAAATTACATATTAGTTATTCATGTTTACAATAATGGATAATATTGTTTGGATCTATTACATATATGAAAACTGACATTTTCATCTTAATAATATTGACATACTCCCCAACATGAATGTTCTATTGCAGACACACTGTTTTTCCCTTGCCCTTGCAGCCCTTCATGCTCACAGTTCCTACCCCTTTACTTCTCATACAGTTCTCTCTTCTTTCCATGTAGAATCCCATTTCCCTCCCCCATATCATCTCTTCTACATCTCAGAACTCCTACAGCTTGTAGGAGTATATGGTATAAAATCATAGTCCCTTGGATTGCTCTCAGAGCCAGTTTCTTGGGTTTCCTCATGAAACTGTCAGATCCTTTAGACTCTAAAGTTTGGGGGGGATGCTTACATCTCCCACTTTTCTTATATCTCCTACTGTACCTAGAGTACAGTCAGGTCTAGATACTTAGTACATAATAAATGCATAGTGAATTTAATCCAATGACTTTTCATAAGAACAGGATGACTGCAGGGAAAAGATCTGCAAAGATTACTTTAGTAATATACAGACCGCTGAGATGTGGACAAACACAAAAATTTAGCCTGATCTATAGTGAATAGGGGAGAGAGAGAGATCTAAAGGCAGATAGAGAAAAAGGGTAGGCACAGACATAGAAAGGGAAACAGACCAACAGATAACACCCCTGCACACTCATGTGTATATATATATATATATATATATATATATATATATATATATATATACCATATATGTGTTTATGTATACAAATAAATATAATAGATATATCTCTGTGTGAATATACACATACAGAACATTTCAGACTCCAGGACTTTTCTTGGAGACAGGACTATTTCTTCACTAAATTTTTCAACCAAAAGAACTACAATGTTGAAAAATAGTAAATAGCTACAAGATTGCAGTGGATTTGAGAACTCTGAAATCTGACTTGTAGCAAAATGTTCATCTAAAGAAGGAAAAAGCAAATTTTATTGGCTAATTAGTGTCCCTTGCCCTAGTGCAGTCACATTCATGAGACTGAAGAATTTATATATGATGACTTCATTTGTTCTGGCCTTTCTGAAGACAATCCTAAGGTCAGATCTATTTTGAGTCTGAGAAATATCTTTGGTAAGTTAGTTTCCAGAATTTTTATTTCCTTTTTCTTTCATTAGTCTCCAATTCTTGGTTTGATTTTTTTTTTACCAGCTCCCCAACCACCACTCCCCCCCCACTCCAAAATTTTTCTTGGAAATAGAACTGAAAGCAATTTGAACTTCCCCTTACAGTGATTTTTCTCTGAATCCCACTTTCAATTTTTTTTCCACTGGATATAAAATTTTGCAAATTCCCCCCCACCTCAATATTCTAAACCAGGTCTCTGAATATTCTAGGCCTGAGAGTGCAATTCAATTCAATTCAACAGGCATTTTGGAGTACTTCCCAGGATATAATGACTGAAACAGAACAAACCCTGCCTTTAAAGAGGTTACATACTACTACTGAAAGAAAACAACGTATATATAGATTAGTAAATA
Organism: Macrotis lagotis; assembly: GCF_037893015.1. Lineage (NCBI taxonomy): Eukaryota > Metazoa > Chordata > Mammalia > Peramelemorphia > Peramelidae > Macrotis > Macrotis lagotis. Next base: position 115,970,411 of record NC_133661.1, read on the forward strand.
CAAAACACATTAATTTCGGAGCAGAGTTGGGGAAGGAGTCAAGCCATAATGCCTGGGAAATCAGAGATCTCCAATATGAATTGGTGGTTGATTCTGTGCTTTGTGTATACTAAGTTTATATGACCCTGGGTACATCATTTAATTCTGTTTGCTTCAGTTTCCTCATTTAAAATGAACTGGAGAAGGATATGGCAGATCACTCTAGCGTCTTTGCCAAGAAAACCCCAAATGGGGTCGAAGAGAGTCAGATGGACTGAAAAGGACTGAACAAATACAATAACATCAGTACCTCTTGGCAATTTTCTAAGCCTTCAGGTGGCAGATGACCATTAGCATAGGTAGAGGGAGATAGTTTCCACAATTGAGTTTTCCTACAAATAACATATGTAAAATGTTTGATGAATTTTAAAGCACCACAACTCTTATCTTTATTAACATCATCATCAATACCACCTTATTTTTCTCACCCCCCCCACCCCGTGATTCTGATAGAAATAGTTCAAGGACAATTTACAATCATATTATCATTCTTCTATAGTTAGTGTTCTATAGACTATGGTGTGGAAACATTAAATGACTGCTTTTTTATAATTGAATAAGAGGATTGGAATTTAAACTCATATAACACAGATTCACTGAAGTTACTTTTAAACAACTCCAGTGAACATTCAGGATGGTGGATAATATGTACCTACTTCATCCTGTTCTCACATGACTTTAATTTCTTCTACTCTATATTTTGAAAGCTTTACTATTCCATGTGGTTTGGAGAGTATGAGTATTTGGTACAATAATAACTATTAAAAAACAGAGTGCTTTAATATTCATGGCTCAAAGTTACAAATAATCATTTGCAGTTAATTAACAGTTTTGACTATAACAATATTTGAGTCCTGGTACAGGTTTTGTTGACCCCCTCCCAAGAATATTTGGTGGTTTCTATTTATATTATATTGATATGTAATTTGTTAGTTTATAGAGGATAATAAGCCTTCAATGTATAATTCTGCTCATAGTTACTAGACCTATGATTTCAAGTTAAAGGAAACTTCTGGATGAGGGAATTCACACTTTCTCCGAAATGTATAGTTTTAGAGAATTTCCTAGAGCATGGAGAAGTTAAGAATGTGCTGACAATCACACAACTAGGTGACAAAGTTAGAATTTTAATCCAAATATTTCTGACTCCAAGGTTGGCTTTTTAAAAAAAAAATAATTATCTCACATCCTCTTCCTGCTCCTGCTTTTCTTCCTCATTTTCATCAGAGATGCTAAATCATTTGCCCAAGGTCACACAGGTAATAAATGATAGAATCATGATTCGAAACCAGAACTTCTAAACCCAAACTTAACATATTGTCCACCATATCTGAGTTCCTCCCTCTTTTTTTTCTTTGTGGAGGGGTGGAGTAGGAGAGATTGGTTCTATAAAATTTATTTTTGCTTCAATTAAATTGTTTATTGCTTCTAAAAGCTGAAATACAAAGTTCAACCTGATTATTCCCATAGATGAATATTTTATCATGTGCTCTGTGGTATTTGCTTTCAATACTTTGAGGATTGCTGATTTCACGAGTGTGGATATTCCTTTTGTTGATATGGATCATAGTGGCCTTGTTTTTATGAGCTACCATTTTTGAATTGTGTTTTGGCTAACTTCGTGGTGATACATTTTGTAGACTTCTATAGGAGGATTATAAAGTCTTCTACCAAAACTCTGGTTTTGAAGCACCTGCCAGAACCTGCACTCTTCAGAAGGTTTAGCCTTTCAGAACCTCTTCATCACAATGGCACCTTGAAATAGGGCTCTGGATATTTTGATGATTATGAGAGGTCTTAAGAGAGGCAACCTATACTGGGGATAGAGAACAGGAATGACCTGAGACAGAATGTCTCAGTCAGGGTGACCAGTATTCCAGCCCCGCCTCTGACACTTACTGGTGTGTGATCTTGGCTAATTCACTTAACCCCTAAGTGCTCCAGGCAACTCTCTTAACTTTTTTTTTTTTTTTTTAGGGTTTTGCAAGGCAATGGGGTTAAGTGGCTTGCCCAAGGCCACACAGCTAGGTAATTGTTAAGTGTCTGAGGCTGGATTTGAACTCAGGTACTCCTGACTCCAGGGCCGTTTATCCACTGCACTACCTAGCTGCCCCTCTCTTAACTTTTTTTTTGTTTAATAGTCTGGTGAGGTCTATAGACTCCTTTTCAAAAAAATGTTTTTAAAATGCATAAAATAAAATGCAGTAATACAAAGGAAACCAATTATGTGTAAATAACAGTTATCAAAATGTTAAAAAAGACCAAGTTCTTGGGCACCAAGTTAAGAGTCTCTGCAAAGAATATGTTGCAGGGCAATTGTTCATCTGCTTTAGTAGAGAGAGTTTACTCACTGGAAGTTCCACATACCTATGAAATCCCACAGCTAGTCCCAAATATGAAAAAAACAAATAATCTTAAGGAGGGGCTGAAGAATTAATAATAAGACTATAGCATTAATATTAATTTTCCCATTCTTATCTTCACATTCTGAACTTTTCCTAAACCAGGAAAAAGGAGGAGATGTAAGAAAATTTGGGTTCTGGTCCACAGCCTTCTCCCCACTTCAGATTTGGTCCAAGGATGGAACTGGAAGAGTTAGGTGACTGGGAATCTTTGAAGCCACTGGCTGAGGTTTTGAAGGGACTGAGACAAGGTGGATCCCAAATAGAGAAAGTGAAATACAATTTTTCTAAGGTCAGAGGCAAAGGGTAATAATAACAATAACTAACAATAATGATGATAAACAGATAGAATTTATATAGCATCTACAACTGCCAGGCACTATTAAATGCTTTTTACAGATATTATCTCATTTAATCCTCAAAACCACTCTGGGAGGCAAGGCCTATTATTACCTCCCCTTTTTATAAAGGAGGAAACTTAAAACAAACATAGGTCAGGTGACTTCAAGGTTAGACATCTACTAAGTGCCTGAGGCCAAATTTGAATTTGGGTCTTCTTGACTATAGGCTCCACATTCATGTGGGTACTGGGTCACCTAACTGCCCCTGTGGGCAGGTAAATATATATTTTCCTGCCCATTTCATTCCTCCCTTGCTGATATATATATATATATATATATACATATATATATGTATATATATATATATACATATATATGCATATAACACAGAGAGAGAGAGAGAGACAGAGACAGAGAGACAGAGAGACAGATGAGATAGAAGAGACAGAAGAGACAGAGAGAGAGCACAAAACCACTGGCAGCAAAGGAGGAATGAGATGGGCACATAAATACAGAAATAGCAATCCAGGGCTAGCAAAATAGTTAATAAGTAGAGGGCAGGGCAGGCCCTAGGATGTTCAAGAGCTTGCAATGATTTGTCACCTCAGTCAACTGAGAGCAGAGGTTGCCTTCTTGTACTGGGCTACTCAGGGCTAACTCTCTTTGCCTGATGTTTCCAGTGAGTAGCTACTTCCATGGGAGGTTCCTCTCACTTCTGCATCCTCCTGAATAAGAGGCAATTGTGTTTGGGATGGCTGTAGCCCCAGCCTAGCATACTCAACTTAGTTTTTAGGTTTTATTGATTTTTTTTTATCATTGCCCATGTACTTCCCAATCAATACACTCCACTCCCAGTCCCACCAAGAGAGCCCTCCCTCTCTTGTAACAAAGAAAACCCCTTAAGTAAAAGCAAGTGACTTGGCCTTGGTGTCTAGAACTTAGACAACAGTGAAGCTCCCTTTCTCTCTATCAAGTGGAGGGAAGAATGTTTCATCATCTAGCTGTCTGGAACCTGGTCATTACTTTTAACCTGATTTCAGATGTCTTTTTTTTTTTCTTTTTTCAAGTGTTGCTTTCATTTAAGCCCTTTATAATCCTATGCATTGTTTTCTGGGTTCTACTTTTTTTAAAAAACTTTGAATCAGTTCATGAAAGTCTTCCCTTCTTCTTTTGCCTCCTCTTCTCCCCCCCCCCCCCCATTAGTCTTTGGCAATTTTATCTCACTTACTGAAGAACAATAATTAACCAAGGGTTGTGCAGCAGTCAATGGTAAAGTGAATTAGATTCTAGATCTCCTAACATCCTAACACATATTCTTTTCTCAACTGTGTTATATTTAGAATGCCCTTTATTTTCAAATTTGGGGTTAAAACAATTTTCATTATAGGTTATATTTCCCCATAGAATTGAAAGTGCTTTAGGGGACTGTACACACCCCCTAACTTAGGAGAGATGGGAAAGGGAGGAGATGAAAGGTAGCTAACTGGACAAGGATAAATGGGTGAAAGCTCATCAATTCTCCCCTCTCTACCCCATCCAGTAAACACAGCCACCTGTGACATTAGTTTAACCCTCCTCTTTCCTGACCAAGGTAAAGAACATTCTCCTGAGTGAAGCCTCTGCTATAACTGGCTTTTTAAAGTCAGCAAAGATATTAGGACAAGGTGGTTTGTAAGAAGAAATTATGGAGAAATCATTTTTCTGATTTTATTTTCAAAGCATGTTTGGGAAGGGATATCTGAAGGGATTAAATGAATCGGTACAATAAAATGGCATCCCAATAAATGTAATTTTAAATCATCGACATATCAGGACCTTTCTTTAAAAAGAACCCCTTATTTAATTGCAATTGAGTGAAACTGGGTGGAGTGAGGCTAGAGCAGTATGCATCTCTATCCACAAATCTTGTTCTTGGTGGGTTAGTTATATTACTTCCTGTCCAGAGAAGAGGCAAAGATAGATTATTGGTTAGGGAAACAGGAGATCTGGGCTGTAGACCTTGGCTCTTGACTCTGGGCAAGTCACTTTTCTGGACCTGGAGTGGGGTGGGTGATTGTAAAATGAAGAGTAGTTAGGTGATCTCTAAGGTCCCTCCCTCCTGAATTTCAAGGGTTTAATGACAAAACAGACAGCATGGCTATGTGCTTACTTCAAATATCCATTTGAAAATGTTAGACTTACTGTATTTGCTTAGCCAGGACTCCAGTGTGCTGAAGCAATTTCCTTTGATTGAGGCAGTCTTCAAGGGACAGTGGGATTGAGTTCAGCCAAGCGACCAGCTATTTCCATGAAAAATCAGTCAAACCTATTATTGTCTGACCAAAGTGGCTGGAGCCCTGTACTGAAACATGCAGAAAGCAGTAAGGAAGGATTAAAAAGAATTTAAACCAGTACTTTGAAAAAGCTGCCCTGAAACTGATGTGGCATCTATTCAAACTGTGTTTTTGTTTTTGTTGTTGATATTGTTAAAATCAAGCATGGGGGAATTCCTGGTGTGGAAATTACTTTGATGTGCAGATTTAAAAATATTTTTTTTGAGTTTCATTTAAAATTTTATATTGATATTTTTTGTTTTGATATCACTTTAATTTCCTAATTTCTCCTCTCCCCTATCCTTTGAGCCATCCCTTATAACAGAATTTTAAAAAAAGAAAAGAGGGTGAAAAAAGCAATTCAATAAAACTAATATATATCTATATATATCTATATATAATCTGACTGTATGCAATACTCCACACCTGTAGTCTTCTACCTCTGCAAAGAACAAGGAAGGAAATAAACAAACATTTATATAGCAGTTAAACTGAGATAAGCTAAGTACTTTACCTATGTTATCTTATTTGATCCTTACAATAACCCTGTAAGGCAGATGCTTTTATTTTTCTCATTTTATAATTATGGAAACTGAGGCAAATAGATGAAGGGACTTGCCCAAGGTCACACAGCTGGGAAGTGTGTGATGGTAGATTTGAACTTGGGCCTTCCTGACTCCAGTCCTAACTGCTCTCTTTGCTGTTCTACCAACTGCTTCTCTAATGGGAAGGAGGTGTATTTTTTCTTCTTTTCTTCTTACCAAGCCTGATCTTCATAATTTCACAACCTTCCCTTCTGTTATTTTGTTCTTTCTTGGTTGCTTTATTGATTCTATTCATTCATAATTTCTAATGGTATGGTAATATTCTGTCATATTCAGCTGCCTCAGTTTGCTTAGTCACTCCCCATTCAATGAACATTTATCTACTTTGTTTCTATTTCTTTCTTTCCTAGAAAAATTTCCTTTTCAAAAAATTTTTTATTGTTTACAGTTATTTTTGTATTTTATTTTTTATAATTACATCTAAAGATAGTTTTCAGCATTCTTTTTTTGTAAGATTCTGAGCTCTACATTTTTCTTGCTCCCTCCCTTCCTTCCCTTCCTCCTCAAGACAAATAATCTGATTTGGTTTTACATGTACAATTAGGTTAAGTATATTTCCATATTAGCCAAATTGTGAAAGAGGAATCTGAACAAAATGGGGAAAATCCATGAAAAAGAAAAAAACAAAAAAAAACAAATTAAAAAAAGTGAAAATAGTAAGCTTTGGTTTGCACTCATTCTTTTTCTGGATGTGGATGGCATTAACTTTTTTTTTAACATCAAAAAATTTTTTTACAATTATATCTATGTAAAAATAATTTTCAGCATTCATTTTTATCAAGTTGTCTCCCTTCCCCCTTCTCTCCCTCCACCCTAGGATAGCAAGTATAGGTTATACATATGCAATCATATTAACATATTTCTATATTAATCATGCTAATATAGAATCAGAACAAAAAGCAGATTTAAAGAGGTGAAAATAGTAAGCTTTTATCGACATTCAGATTCTATATTCTTTCTTTGGATGTGGGTGGCATTTTCCATTCCAGGTCTTTCAGAACTGTCTTTGATTGCAGTATTGCTGAGAAGATAGTAGATCATGGTATAATGTTGCTTTTTATGGTGTAAAATGTTCTCCTGGTTCTGCTCACTTCATTCATAATCAGTTCATTTAAGTTTTTCCAGACTTTTCTGAAATCTGCCTGCTCATGATTTCTTACAGAATAGTGGTATCCTAGGAAAATTTCTTAAACAACTCATCTTCAGCTTGGCCATGAGAGCTCTCCCACAGTTTGAACAGAGAAGAATCTACCCAGGGTTGTATAGTCAATATTGTTATGGAGGCACGATTTGAACCCAGGTCTTCCTGGGCCTCTGAGGCTGGTCCTCTATTCATTATGCCACTCTAATTCTTGTTTGTGACTTGGGATCCCCATCATAGTGTCTGTTTTGTGGGTGAAAGCAATTTGAAGTGACATTAGAAGTGGCCAAGAATTCTTGCACTTCCCAAAGTAATTAACTGTGGGCACACCCTGAATTATATAGTAGGGATAGTAAATCCATTATCGGCCTCGCCTTGGTGAGGAAGGATTCAGAGTTAAAAGGTAACTGTCATCAAACTTTCAAAGGAGAGCTCCCTTTTTTCTTTTCCTCTCCCTTTGATGAGAAGACCAACTGGGGCCCTTTGCTATGATTTATTTCTTCATTTTGATAAGGGAAGGCAATGACAAATTCTGACAGAATTCTATCAAAGACAGGAAGAATCTGTTTTCTTCTGGTATAGTTTAGTGAGTCATGGTCGTTATCTGCCCAAGGCCCTGTCCACACAGGCCAAGTTAAGTGCAGAGTTAAGCAATTATCCGGAGGTTTAAATTGCAATAAATCATTTTCCACTTTAAAATGAAAGCTTTGACTATGGGAGGGATTGTAAGTCCTATCCTTCTATGCTATATTGCATATGGCAATTAGTAGGACAGGCTTAATTTCAAGAAAAGGAAGTGAGACTTTTAAAAGAGAAATGAATGGACTTTGTCATATATTGTGAGACCCGACTTTTATTTTGCAAAATATAGTTATTGTACTTCCTTGGTAGCTTATGAGTATATATAATGCTAGAAGCAGTGAATAGTGTAGGGAACAACCTTGGTCTCTGTACCTGAATTCTGACCCACCACTCCTTGCCATATCACATTGGGCAAGGCATTTACCCATGATGGACCTCAATTTCCACACCTGTAGGAGGAAGACATTAGACAATAAATTAACCTATGCTCCACACTAGAGCATACAAGTTTAAAGAATGAAAAATGGGGAGCAGCTAGGTGGCACAGTAGATAGAGCACTGGTCCAGGAGTCTGGAGGACCTGAGTTCAAATTCAATCTCAGACATTTAATAATTACCTAGCTTTGTGACCTTGAGCAAGTCACTTAACTCCACTGCCTTGCAAAAGCCAAAAAAAAAAAGGAAAAATCATTCCTATAGGCATGAACTTAAATTAAATGGGGGAGGGGAGAGATAACATAGAAGCTCCTTGCATATAAGAATTGCTTTATTCTTAAGGGGGGGCCAACAGGTAAGTATATATAGTATAAATATATACATTTTTCTAAAATATAATTATAATTATAAATATATATATATATATATATATAAAATAAACATACAATTGTATAGTTGAATATAAGGCAGTTTCGGAGAGAGAGAGCACTAACAGACAGGAGAGATCAGGAGAGGTTTCATGCAAAAGATGATGTCCAAGATTCATGTACCAAAAGATGGTGCATCTTAAAATGAAGGGAGAGACTGTGAGGTAAAGAGGTAGTAACCTCATTCAAGATCCAGATGAGAGAGAGAAAGTTTTATGAGTGAGAAATGACAAGAGAGTCAGCTTGGATGAATGGGCAAATGTGGGAGGGGAAGTACCATTGATTGAGGCTGGAAAGGTAGATTAGGGCCAGTTGACAAAGGACTTTATGAACTTAAAATAGAAATTTATATTTTATTGTAGAAACAATAAGAAGTCACAGAAATAGATTGAATGGGGGGATTGCCACAATCAGATCATCACCTAAACTTTGGCAGCAGTTTGTAGAATGGTATGGGGGGGTGAGAATCACTAAGGGTCCTTTGACCTGAAACATTCTCTGAAGGTATCATGACAGACTTAGCTTTTCATGCACCAATTTCTTATTGGAAATCTATGAATTATAGTACAAGATCTTTTTATCCTGTGGTAAGGTAGCAGTGTTACCCAGGACTCTTGTGATAGGGTTTTTGGTTTGGTCTCTGCCGACCTGTAAAGATCACAGAACCAGAATGTTAGAGCTGGTCTCAGGAATGAGCCAGCACAAACTCATTATTTTCTAGGTAAGGGAACCAAGTTGAAGAGGGACAAATGGTCTTGGCTAATCACACAGCTCATTAATGGCAGGGCTGGGATGAGTACACTAAGGTGTTTTATCTCTCATTAGAGGGTTCTTTCTACAACACTGACTCAAAAAGCTCATGGGAGGAGTGAATTCTAGGCAATGGTTCTTTACAAGCTATGTCATGTATACAGAAGCCCCTTCATGACTCATGAGTCTACTCTGCAACTAGTTCTTCTCTGAGGTGTGGTTCTCTTGTAGCCTAGGTGAACTTCTTCCTAGGTATAACACACCTATGAACATCTGTGACTTGCTAAGAGTCATCCCAGGGTGGAGTACCCAGACAGCCTGAAGATGGTTGGGATTGTCATAGAATGGCTTCGTGGGTGCTGTGGGCCTTCATAAAAGCTACTCAATAGCTGCTCTTGGGGTGCTTGCTGTGGGTTACTTAGAAGGGAACATAGTGGAGAGAGCACTGGATTGGGGACTGGAAGGACTCTGCTAATTCCTACCTCTCGGACCTTCAACTAATCACTCAATCTTTCCAGGTCCCCATTTCCTCCATTTTAGAATGAGAGCATTAGCACCCTCTCCCAGTTGTCACTTAGAAAACTGACAATTTCTCAAACCTGCCTTGACCAGATACTGTTAACGTCTTCCAGTCCTAACACAGATGCCTCTGAAGTTTTGATAACTTCTCTTGTTGCATCAATTAGAATCTGCTTCCCCTTAGAATATGTACTTCTAGTGTGTATCTAGGGCTCTTCTCTATAGAGAGCTGGTATGATGTATTTTGAGTCAAAGGCATAGGTTCAAATCACAGTTTTGCTGCTCAGTATTTTGGCAAGTCACTTAAACTTCCCTGAACCCCTATTTCCATCATCTGCAAAATTTAGGGGGTTGAACCACAACAAGAATTCTTTACCTATTTTTTGTCATGAACCCCCTTGACAGTTTGAAGCTTGTGGACCCTTCTCAAAATGTTTTTAATTACATAAAATGCATAGTATTACAAAGAAAACAAAAAGAAAATGTAAGTTTTTCCTCATAAGTTCATGGAACCCATGAAATCTGTTGTGGTCAATGAATCCCAAATAAAGAATTCTTGAACCAAATGATTCATGCTCAATCATAAAAGACCACACCTATGATCTTGTACTTTGACATCCTCTTGTCTTTCTTGTATTATTAGCTGAAATGCTTCTCTACTGATTACGCCCCTTCCCCTCCTTATTTAAAATGACTGAGTCTTGCAATTTTGACCAGGCTGAAAGTGCAGCTGTCTCTCTCAGGTTCAACCCTACCTCTTATCTGTGGAAGCTTTAACCTGCACTGTTTGCAAATACTTCCTTCAGAGCCTGGTGACCAGCAGAGCCTGGGCTAGGAACTCACCATATTAAAACAAGCCTTAGTTTAGTCATTCCTGTCCTAAAGTAGACACTTTAGCTTACTGTAGCTCAGTACTCCCATCCTAGTCCCACCTTCCCCTGGAGACTGTTGACTCATTCTTAACCTTTGTTTGGCCTTAGCCTTTGAGGCATTATAGTATAGTAAGGGGAAAAAACATCTAGCTTGAGTATTAGAGGACCTGAGTTTTGTTGATAATTATTTATATGACCTTGACTGTATCACTAGTTTCTCTATGCCTGACTTTCCTCATCTGCAAAATGAGGCTGGTCTCAATGGGACTCCTAAAGTGGATCCCAATTCCAAACCTATAATCTTCTATAGGTATCTACTGTGATTTCATCCTTGTGGGTAACTCTCATGATCCACACAGGTTATGATCCTTTTATATTTAATAAGTTGCCAGAGGTCAAAAATGAATAAACAAAGTCACCTGGTAGTTAATCTTCAGGTTATGAATTTCTCAGCACTTAGGCTGGCCCGCAAATGATGGCCCTTGCCTACTGCTGGCTTTGTTGAACCTGGGAGAGCTTCCTTTTCACTAGGAGGCAGACACTTCAAGAAGTCACTTTCATTCAAAAGGAAAACTCTGGTAGAGGCTCTTCTCATACTCTATGTTATTTCAGTTTGTTCACATTTTCAATATAGGATCCAGAAAGGAAGAATGGAAGCAAGGAAAGAAGGCAAGAAAAAAGAGAAAAAGAAGGAAAGGAGGGAGGGGGGAAAAGGAAAGAGGACAGAAATGATGAAAGGGGAAGTAAGGAACAAAAGAAAAGGAGAAAAGGAAGGAAAAGGAGGGAGAGAAGGGGAGGGGGCAAGAAAAGAAGGAAGGAAGGAAGAGGAAAATATTTTAGGCATCTACCATATATCAGGCACTGTCCTAAGTCTTTTACAAATATTAACTCACATTATCTTCAAAGCAACCCTAGGAGGTAGGTGTTATTATTATCCCTATTTTACAAATGAGGCAATTGAGACAGACAGAGATTAAGTAAAACTACTCAGGCTTACACAGCTAATAAGTGTCTGAAGCTGGAACTCAGATCTTCCTGATTCCAACTCCAGTGTTTTTTAAAATCTGACTCCCATGTGTCATGTAAAAGATTAATATTTACTATAATCAAGAAATGATCTTGTAGACAAATGAGCACTGACTTTATAGAGAGAAGACCTAGGTTCTACTCCCTGGTTGACCTTTTGCTAGCCAGGTGACCTTGGACAAATCATTTCCTCTCTCTGTGCTGAACTTCCCGCTTTAAAGAATGAACTATTTCTTGTATTCTCCCAGGGTTATCACAAAGCTCAATTAAAAGAATGGATAGCAAAGTACTTTGTAGCCATAAAGGCTTACATAGATGGGCGTGGTGACTATTAATATTATTAGCTATCATTCAGAGGATAAATTAGCAGTGGAATGTGTTTGCCTGAGTTAAACCAAACATATTTTCCATTACGTAAGATAGAGATATGTCTCCTTCCCCACCCTAATAAAGTCATAATTTTACATTTAGGCTCCATGTTTATTAACAAAGCTATGAGATATATATATATATATATATATATATATATATATATATATGATGTTATATTTATGTTCTATTTTAAAAAGTGTGCAACTTCATTTTCATTGTCTCTCAATCACAAAAATTCTATATGCTAAAAATTACCCACTCAAAGTAATATTTACTTTCTAAAAAGTATATTTCCAAAGTTAAGAGCCAGTTAATTGTGCAGAAATTTTTTGGTCACAGCAACTTAAAGAGCCATATGCTTTCATTTAAATGGATGTGCAGAAAGATCTGTAAGTATACAGTGAAAGCAAAACAAATACAAAACTCTCATTACTGTAAAATAATTGAGAGGGAAGACCAGGGGACGTGCTTTGAGAGGCAACAGGATGTAGTGGAAAGAACACTGTACTTGGAATTTCCAAAGGCCTTTTATTCAGAAGACCTTCATTCACATCCTAGACTTAATACTAATCTTGTGACCACAGGAAAGTCACTCTGTGAACTGTGATTTCTTCTCCAGTAACAGAGGCATGATAATAACGTTTTGTATCACTTTTCTCATGGGGTTATTGTTAGGAAAGCACTTAATAAAACACAGTATAAAATGTTAAATCATTATTAGGATCTACAGCTAGTATCCCTGGTTGTTTACAGTAGAGCTATGATCATCAAAGAAGATACCAGTACATTCTTTCTCCAATGATGCAAATTGCAGCCCAAGCATGTTCATTTATCCAGGGCATCCTTTGGCCAGGAAACCTTCATGAAAAATCTCTGCAATGTTCTATGGATTTTCTTGTAGCCCATCTAACATTCCATGGGTACCAGTGTACAGTACTGTTATTTTAACTTCTATCTTCTTTTCAGAGGATCATAGAGAAAGCTAGGAACCCCAATGGATGCATTGCTGAGCCTGGAGTCAGGGAAGTCCTAAATTCTCAGAGACTTACTAGCTATGGGACCCTGGGCAAGCCATTTAACCTCTGTCAGTTTTCTTTTCTGAAAAATGGGGATGATAATAATAGACCCTGCTAGAATTTCTTTTCCATTAGTAGCCACTTCCATGACAAGAAGAGGCATCTGAAGGAAACCTGCAACAGAAGCCCTTCTCAGACCCCAGGTTATTTCAGTTTGTTCACACTTTCAATATAGGATCCTCTGGAAGGAAGGGCTTAGTTGTAAAGATCAAATAAGATGATATTTGTAAACTACTTTGCAAACTTTAAAGGACATTGTAAATTCTAGTTGATATTGTTTTTGTTGTTATTAAGTCAGAGGCTGGAATTCGCCTCAAGGGCCATCTAGCCCAACTCCCTCATTTACAGATGAAGACAGTCAGGCCCATAGAGATTAAATCTTTTTCTCAAGGTCACCTAGGTAACATTGATGGTTAGTGAGGAATGCATGGGCTATAGAATGTTCATGGCATATTTGGTATTTGCCTTGTAATCTCTATATATCCAGGTTCTCTGATTCCTGAAAAAAAAAAAAAAGGAAAGAAACAGCATTTATTTATTTGTTTATTTGTTTATTTATTTATTTTAAAAGCACCCACATTATGTCCTGTGCTAAGTGCCTTACAAATATTATTTCATTTCATCCTTGCAACAACACTGAGAGGTACTTGCCATTATCCCCATTTTATAGTTAAGGACACTGAGGCAGACAGAGGATTTAGATGACTTGCTCAGGGTTATATAAGTAATAACTATTTGAATCAGGATTTGAACACAAGTCTTCTTGACTTCAGGTCCTGTACTCTTATCCATTGTGCCATCTAGCTGCCTCTAAGGAATTATAGGGGGAGAGAAATGTTGTCAATGGAGACATGAAGAAATCTGATGTTTAGAGAATAAGGAAGTGAAAGGTAATGTCAATTGAAGGGAATTTCTGGGTACTTTGGCCTTAAAGGTTGAGGTCAGTAATTGTCTATCAGGTCAAACTTTGGTTCAGATTAGGGATTTTTTTTCCTTTATTTCATTCATTTGAACAAAAACTTTTTGAATGTATTGAATGTTTTGAATCTCTGAGAGAGCTCTATACGTGTAACTGAGTAAGTAAGACATCAAGTTCAGTTAAGACACAGTCAATCTCTACCCTCATAAAACATACAGTCTAGTAGGGGGATAAGATGCAAACACAGATAACTTTAATGCATGATACATGATAAATTTATTGGAGAAAGATTTACAAGTCCAAGATGTGCATGTGTTTGTGTGTATGTGTATATATTTTATAAACACTCTTCAAATTCTACCTATCCTTTATGTAAAATACCAGACAGAAAATAGAATTGTCCAATATTAGAAATTGTGAGGTCTCATCTTGAAGAGTGCTCAGAATTTTCTTTATAAAAATGTATTGAAAGAGCAGTGATTTGATCCATTTTTCTGTCAATACAATTCTATTCTCAGACTGAGCTTTTTTTATTCTTCCAGTTAGCCTTAGCATGGGTGATATATAGTTGTGGAAGTGCCAGCCTGTGAACTTAGACAGACAGGACAGGTGTATTCTCTTTAAAGAGTGGAATCTGGTGCCCAGCAAGCCTGCAGACTTGGAATTCTGACACTAATGGAAGTCTGACGAAAGACTTTAACCCTTTTCCTTTCTATATTTACTTCTAATGGAACTGCAGGACAGACCGACCCTTTTGCTACTTTCACAAAAACTTGTCAACCTGATTCTAGCAGAAATGTAGATTTTTACCTCAATAGCGGTTTCTGGTTATTTTCTTTAATCTTCCTTTGAATTTGTTTGACTTGAGCAGAAGAACAGAGAGAAAGGAAAATAGGGCCTATGGAAGCAAAAGTCCCAAACTAAATAGAATAGAAGCTTGTTTTAACGATAGAACATCAAGGAGCAGCTAGGTGTTGCAGTGGATAGAGCACTGGCCCTGGAGTCAGGAGTACCTGAGTTCAAATCTGGCTTCAGGCACTTAATAATTTCCTAGCTATATGGCCTTGGGCAAGCCACTTAAATGCAATTTGCCTTGCAAAAACCTAAAAAACCAAACCAAAACCAAAAAAGCAATAGAACATCTAGAAGGAGTTTAACTTAGAAATCCAGGAACCAACAGAGAACTACTTTGAAGATGCATATTGACTCTTTCAGAGTGTAAATTGTCAAGTTGTTACAGAATAAATTTTAATTTGCCTATATTAAATATAAGGTAAAAGACATTGACCTACATATGTATGTGTGTATATATATATATATATATATTATATATATATTTGTTAAACATGTATCTGTCTATTTTAATCTCTCTCTCTCTTTCTTTATCTATCTTATCAATCGATCTAGTCTTCCAAAAGATTTACCAAGTCTTTTGGACACCCTGTATATCCATAATGTAGATTGGTGACATTTTCAATCATTCTGCAATGTTACTACACTGCAATGTTACTTCATACCTCTTCTCTGGACTATTTCAGTGACCTCCTATCTGGTCTCCTTGTCTCAAGTCTCTCTCTGATCTGCCTCAGATCCATCCTTAAAGGCTGGTGCTGACTTAATCTTAGTGTACACTAGTACACAAAGTACAGTACATCACTTTACTGTCCAAAGTATTTTGTTGTTGTTGACTGCTGCAATCATTTTGAGGCACAGTCAACATCTTTCCATGATGAGCTGGGCCAATTTTGAACTTATTTCTGATATGAGTAGTCAAGTCTTGCTTAGGCTATGAATGATTATCCACTTTGTAGATTTTTTGAGACCACTCTGCCTCCCCCCCCCCCAATAACTTCCAGCTGTTTAACCACTCCATTAATCATTTCACTGATCCAATGGAAACACAAGAGATTTGCCAAGGGAAATTTTTTAAAAAGTTGAAATTAAAACCCTTCCCTTTTGATTTCTGCTAGAAAGTCTGGAAAGATGTTTGATGAAAGAGTAAACTGAAATGAATTTTGTGGGTTGTACCAGTTTGAGATCACATCACCTTGATCAAGTCACTTTTTTATGATTAAATAAATAAATTTGTTATTTTGAATAAAGGAGTTGAACTAGATGACCTCTTTCAGTTCTAAATCTTTAATCTTGTGACCCAAAGGTGATTACTGCCACTGTAGCTTGGGTCTTCATACCTCTTCTCTGGACTATTTCAGTGACCTCCTATCTGGTCTCCTTGTCTCAAGTCTCTCTCTGATCTGCCTCAGATCCATCCTTAAAGGCTGGTGCTGACTTAATCTTAGTGTACACTAGTACACAAAGTACAGTACATCACTTTACTGTCCAAAGTTGTTTTATGGCTATCTGATATCTGATACCAAAGAATATCTAAGCTGTTTTTATCTAATATTTAGATCTTTTGTGCTTCATGTCCTTCATGAATGTCTTTACTTCATCTAAACTGGATTTCTCACTATTTTTTCTTGTCCCTATGTCTTTGTTCATGATGTTTCCTATGCCATTGTTTCATCCTTATTCTTTTTGAGTCTTCTATGGTCTTCTAGCTAGAAGTGAGGGTGCTCTCCCATAAACTTCTAATTCTATAACAATCTACTATGCACACATTATGTTCATTTTTGTTTTATAATTATTACCATGCTTTATGTGCCTAACCAGACCATATTCTTCTTCAGGAGGACTCTCTCTTATTTATCTTTATATTTGCCTCATTAATTGCAACAATGCCTTATTTAATAACTATTGTTATTAAATTTATCAAATTGTTTAATAACTATTTGTTACTCTTATTTTACAGAGAGGGATGTAGAATCTTCTGGATGTTGGAAATGGATTTTTCTTGACTTGCTAAGCCTTAACTGGGCTTACACACAATATATATGATCACTGCTAAGTTGGAGATTGATTATAGGGCTCTGTTTGTTGTTATTAGCACCCAACAGTGTATCAGCTTTAAAACCACCTATGTAGAATTCAGATTCATTGGACTGGACACATGACAATAATGGACTGCCCACAGCAAGATCACTCTATGGCAGACTAGAATGGGAAAACTATAATAATGAATAACAGTATATAAAAGAATTTTGGTTTCTGACTTGAGTCTCTCAGGGAGACATTATAGTTTAGTGGAGAAGGGTTGACCTAGAGTTAGGGGACCTGGCTGTGAGACTCAGTTGTACCATTTATCACCTGTGTGGTCCTTTTCAGGTCACTTATTCTTCTTTGGACCTCAGTGTTTCTCATCTACAAAATGAGGGGCTTGGACAAAGTAATCGCTAAGATCTTTTCCAGCTCTAAATCTATAATCTGCCCTTCTATGATACAAGGAAAAATTTCATTCAGTGAGACAGCTGTTGAAAGCTAGTAAGAAACTTCAGTCTTCATTCATAAAATATTTAAGTGCCCAAATTATACAGATAACACAGGTTAATGCTATTGGACTAAAAAATAAAGAACACTGATTTTTATTGATGGGATGGATAACTTATCCATTTGTTTTTTCATTCGGCGAATATTTATTGAGTGTTATTGTAATCAAGGTGCTGTGATGGATAGAGGGCAGCCCTAGCTGGTAAAGAATGAGAAGTCTGTATGTATACATGTATATACATTACATATAAATAAACATGTGTGAATATACATATGCATCTGGTTACATATAGATAGATATATGAATTCAAGGAGAACTTGAGAGACTTCTTTTAGTTGAGGGGGAATTAGGAAAGACCTACTAGAGGACATAGCAGTTTAAGATGTTAATTGACAGGCTGAATTTCAGCAGGTTCAATAGAGGAGAGTAGTCCTAGTTCTGGGAGTGGTGTTGGTAAGCAAAGAAGGGCAACAAAGTTCAGGATGAAATTCAGGTGAGACAGTTTTGATTTAAGTGTAGAGTACATGAATAGAGAAAGCAAAGGTAAGAAAATTAGGATGGGACCAAGTCATTGAAGGAATTAAATGGCAGAGACTTAGGAATATAGATATTATGAAGACAGTAATGAACCATGGAAGGGTTTGGGGTAGCTAAGTGCCATTGGTCAAAACAGTTCTCTAGGAGGTACCATAAAATGGCAGCACTGTTTATGAGAAACTAAAAAGAAAAGAAATCAGAGTTGGGATGGTCATTTAGGAAGCCATGTCCTTAATCCAGATGAGAGATAATTAGACCCTTAACTAGGTTTCATTTGGAATAGAAAGGGATGAATGCAAGAAATAATGTTTATGTAAAACCAATAGAACTTGATATGAAGAACAAGAACAAGGGGAGATTAGATGACATTTCAAACCTGAGGGAATGGGAAAATAATGAGTATATCAATGGGAACAAAGACAGCAGGATAACAACTTGATTTGGGACTGGGAGGAGGTTTGGTTTTTTTAGATAGTTTGAGCTGGAGGGATCAGTGGGACATTCAGGGAGTTTTTTTTTAAATATGGGATTGTCATTTGATAGAGAATTCCAGAAATTCTTAAATCTCAGAACTTGGAGGAGACTTCTGCAACATGGTAGTCACATAAAATGTACATGAAGATCCCTAATAAGAGTAAACCTACTATCTCCAGAGGCAGTCCATTGCATTTTAGAGAGATTCATAAGGATAACAATGTGAATTCTCTTAACATAACTTCTTGCACTTGATGCCTTTTAGAGAGCACAAACCTAATTCCTCTTCCAAATTAGGTTTGTGCTCTCCAAAAGGCTTCAAACATTTAGTGATAACTAGTGTTTTCCTGCTAAATCTTCTCTTCTTTAGGCTAATAAGCATCTTTTCACCATTTTGATAACCTTCCAATGGACATAGCCAGTGGCATTTTTACATATGAAAGACAACAGCTCTAACACCTCACAACCTTTCTCCCTCCTTACCTCTTGGCCTTCCTTCTCCTGCACTTCTTCCTTTACCACCTCCTCCTCCTCTCCTCTTCATCTTCTTTTCCTCTCTCTCTTTCTTCCTCCACTCCTCTCTCTTTCTCTTCCTCCCTCTGTCTCCCCTTCCTCTGAGTTCTTCCCCTCCCCCTCCATCTTCATATTTCACCCAAGCTGGAAGTGCAGCTACAACATATAGGCTCTATTTGATTACTGATCAACTTGGGAGCTTTGACCTGCTACTTTTCTAACCTGGTTCATCCCTCAAACAGCCCACTCCCTGGGACTCACCATATTGGTACTGGAATTAGTGTGTGCATTCTCAATCAGCTTAGCCCATTGCAGGTCAGAATTCCCATGCTCAAGAGATCTGCCAACCTTGGCCTCCCTTGTGGCAGAGATTATAAGTGTGACCACATAAAGCATAATTATTTTTCTTCAAAGTCATTCATAATTAGTAATAATACTAGATTATCTCATTTCCCCTTATGGGACAGTTATCTTTACTCAGAGAAAAATCATCTTTAAAAGTCATTTATAACCAGTCTCCCTCCTAGTTTTCCAGTCTTCTTAGGCATTATTATCCTTTACCTATTCTGTGATTGAGTTTTACTGGCCTAGTTACCATTCCTCATACAAGACTCTTCATTTCTCAACTCAGCTTATTTTCTTGCTAGCTAGAATTCTCTCCCTCATTGTCTCAACCTCCTAGATTCCCTGCCATTCTTCACATTTCAACTAAAATTCCACTACTAGAAAGCCTTTCTCCATTCTCTTTAAGACTAGTGCCTTCCCTCTTTGGATTATTTCCAATTTTATATCTCTTTATCTATCTACATGCATATATAGCATGTTTGTATAAATGTATTTTTATCTATTATTTTTGTATGTATGTATCTTATTTGTACATAGTTGTGTACATATCATCCCCTGCATTGGATTGTGAGCTCCTCAAGGATAGGAACTGGTTTTTGCCTTTCTTGGCAGCATTTAGTGAAATGAATGAATGACACATAGTAGGCACCTAAAAATGTCTGTTGACTTGTCACAGGCTTTTATTTGATTAAGCTAACTCAGTCTTAGTGCATCTTAGTATTTCAGGCAGCTTAATCCTCTTGATTTTGAAAGGAGGAGTCATTCCACCTGATTTCTGATCTCAAGAGCTCGGGTTTCTCTTGTTGGACATTGGGTTCCTGTGTCTTGACCTTTTGTTTTCTCTGACTTATTCTGTAATATATTCCCCCACTGAACTAACTGCTGCCAACCAGCATACACAGATAGTTTGGATAGGAACTCCTTGTAGAATTGGGGAATTGGGGGGTGGGGAAGAGAAATAATGCCTTTTCTACCCGAGCTTTCTCTTCAAACTAATTTCTCATATTCAGCCAGCTTTGCACAAGATTAAACTAATAGGACTCTTTCATGGTCTCACACAGGTTTAAGATACCATTCACATCTTTCTAGATGCAACTTGTTCCTCCCTTACTCCCCAGATCCTTTCTCCCAATGCCTTTAGATAGAATTCTTCTAGGTTTGTCTGCTCCACTCTCACTAGTTTTCAAGTGAATGACTGTCTCCAGCCCCACTTCTGGTCTCTGAAGGAGTAAGACTCTTTCCTGTTTTCTGGTCATCTCTTCTCTCCAGACTGTAGCACTTTTAGAGGATGTCACTTTTCCTGTCTTGCTTAAAGCATATTGAACATTCTCATCCTTTGTTCTGTTCCTGCTCTCTAGGTTATACCTTCAGTCTTCAGTCTTACCTTAAGATCATCTTTTATTCCTTCTGTAATTTCTTCCTTCATTTCTCCACACGAACTCTTTCTTTTTTTTGGATATTTCTAGGTTTCTCTTCTCACTGTAAGTAACCCTTAATTTCTACCACTGAGAAACTGGAATCAGGAAGACCTGAGTTTAAATCCTGCCTTAGATGCTTAGACTAACTGTGTGATCTTCAGCAAGTCACTTCTGCTTCAGTTTTTTTTTATCTATAAAATGAGATCAACTATGATGGACATACCTCTGCTCAGCAGTTCAGTGATCAAGGACAATCCTGGGAAACTTGTAATGGAAAATGACATCCACATCCGGAAAAAAGAATTATGGAATCTGAATGCAGAACAAGGCATACTAATGTTGATTTCTAAAATTTTTTTTCATGTTTTTTTCTTTCTTTCATGGTTTCCCCCCTTAATTCTAATTCCTCTTTCACAACATGATTAATATGGAAATATGTTAAATACATTTGTACGTGTGCAACCTTTACCAGGTTGTTTGCTGCCATGGGTTGGGGGGAGGGGAAAGGAAGGTGGTAGAAAAATGTGGAACTCATAAACTTGCAAATGGATGAATGATGAAAACTACCTCTGTCTTTGAAAAAAAAATGAAGTGTAAAAAAAATCTTGATGAACTCTCAGGTTACCATTCCCAACTCTAAATTCTATGATCTTTGGTGTATTAGACTACTCAAAGAGTAGTCAATAAGCACTTATTAATACTTTCTAAGTCAGCTAGGTAGTGCAGTAAATAGCACTAGACTTGTAATCAGGAAGACCTGAGTTCAAATAAGACCTTAGACACTTAATAACTGTGTAACCCTCAGCAGGTCACTTAGCATATTTGCCGCAGTTGCCCCAATTTTGAAATGGGAACCTATGTCCCAGGGTGATTGTGAAGATCAAAGCAATAATATTTGTGAAGAGTTAGAGTACTCAGCACATTGTATTCTTGATACGTACTTTTTGCTTTTACTTCCTATTTGCCAGATACTGTTGTAAGTATTGAATATTAATTTTAAAAAAGTCAAGAAACAGTAGAATGAATTTATCAAATTTTGCTGAAGTTTTCCTAGACACTAAATCTAGAAGGATCTTTAGTGCTTTCTAATCTACCCTCTCAGTTTGATAGAGGAGAAATTTGAATCCCAGAGAGGGTGATGATTTGGTCAAGGTAATATGATCAAATAGGCTTGGGAAGCTAATCTGCTTCCTATCATCCCAATTCTCTTCCCTTCATATTCTGATGACTCTCACTTGTATCTATTAGAATATAATCTTTTTTTCCCTCCTGGAGATTTATGAATACCACCTTCTACTTAGATGTCTCCTATGTGTCTAGAATTCCTTCCCTCCTTATCTTGGTCTCTTTACTTATCCAACTCTCTTTAGATCTGTTAAAACTCCACATTCTGCAAGAAGCCTTGGCCAGTCCTTTATGCTCCTGCCTTCTCTTAGATGTCAACTCTAATTAGCCCCAGTTTTGTATGGACATACCAGTTGGCATGTTGACTCTCCTATTAGAATGGGAACTTCTTAAGGGAATGGACCATGTCTTCCTTTCTATCTCTAATACATAGCACTATGGTTGTTAATATTAGGAGCTTAATAAGATGCTTGTTGTCTTGACTGACTTGATTTTCAACTATTAATCTCCCTTTCTTAAAAAAAGGATTATGCAAATTAAAGCTGTTTGTTTAATGCCCTTTACGTCCTTTAGTCTAACTAGACATTGATCAGAAATTTGACTTTGCCACTTTCTCTGCACAGAAAGATAATTAAGGGCATAAAACTGCTTTGTATCCATCACTTCATGCTTTCCATAACTCCTTGGCTAGGGTAGGGATGTCATTTATGACAAATACTGGCTGAACAGCAGGTCACATTTACTCATGTCAGCAAGTATGCAAAAAGTTCATGGCATCAGAAATCCTGGCAGGGGAGGAAACTAAAATTTTAAAAAAAGGAATAAACAAACAAATAAATAAATCAAACTGGTTTGAGTTGTTGTTGTAACTCTGAAAATAAGAAGAAAAGGGACTTGTGGTTAGTGGGAAAGTCTAGTAAGATTGTGGCTCTCCAGATCCCTAGAGGAATGAACTATGTTAGAGGGCTGAGATTTTAGGATGGCTGATGGTCTACCCTTTCAAACATCAGTACTGTTTAAAATTTTTAACCATTTTTGATGGAAAAACACCAAAATGTATTCCACTCTTTCCTTGTTTCTTAACTAGAGGACAGTGAGGAGAATTTCACTTTTTTTTTGCAAGTGTCAGAGACAGTATTTGAGAATGACCTTGGGATCAATAATGATCCTAGACTAGCATGCTTCTTAAATTCTTGTGTCATCTTTAGTGTTTCTCCTTGATTATCAACTGTACTCTGCACTGCCATTAGTGGTCTTATCTATAGCAGTCCTTCCCTTTTCTAAATAGTAAGTTCAAATTGACCATGGACTGGGCAATCAAATAGTCAAGTTTGTAAGAAATGTGCATAAAAGTAGTTAGACTCTTAGAATAAGATTCTGTGGGACTTTCTTAGGGGCAAAAATGCTTAAATTTCAGTGCCTGGACATTGGAATCTATTTTGGGTGCTCTGAGATTTTGTTGTTGTTTTGTTCTTGTTTCATTTTGTGTGGTTTTTTTTTTTTTTTTGCTTATGTTGTATTTCTTGGGTGAGGATACTCAGTAGCTGAGTTTTGGATAGATGAAGTTTTACCATACCATGACATACCATCATTATTTGAAATCTATTCATATTCCAATTCTCCCTTCATTGTTCCTCCCAACTCAGTGTCATTTATATATGAATTGGAAGATAGTTTTGCATTACCAGAAGAAACAGGTGTCGAAAACAGGGGATCTATGTTGTCCTCTACTCTGGTCAGATTGCATATGGAATATTATGTTCAGTTCCGGGTAGGACATTTTAGGAAGGGCATTAACAAGCTGGCATGTGTCCAATTGAAGGTTATCAGGAGGATGAATGGAAAAACAATTAGAGAACTCCAAAAATGGAGTGCGCTGTCTTGAGAGGCCTGCAAAGAGAGACTGGATGCCCATTTTTGGGTGATGTTAAGGAAAAGATTGTAAATTTTAAGGTCCTTTTCAGCTCTGAGATTCTACAGTTCTCTACATTAACAATCATCAAATCAGCACTTATTAAATTCTTACTGTATGCTACCAATTCAAACATAATAAGGTGAGAAAGATCCTGTTCTCAAGGAACTTAAATTCTATGAGCTCAATTAAAGATATTCATATATAAATAAATTCAGAACATATATACAAAATAAATGTTCAATAATTTATCAAGAAATTAAGGAAATCATGAAATTCATTAAGTTAAATCATGGAAAAAGTAGCATTTGATTTGATTCTCTGAAAATTCAAGGAGAAGTTTTGAGACATAAAGGTAAGGAGGGAGACCATTCTGGGAATGGGGGATAGCTTAAGCAGAGGCACACAGGGAGGAGATGGATTGACACCTTTGTTTGTGGAATAGTGAGTAAGGTTGCTAAGAACATAGAGTGTGTGGAAGATATATAATCAACTTACAAAAATTGACTAAATCAGATTATAAAGGGTTTAAAAAATGTCAAATAGAGGGGTAGCTAGGTGGTACAGTGGATAGGCCCTGGAGTCAGGAGGATCTGAGTTCAAATTTGGCCTCAGTCACTTAATAATTGCCTAGCTGTATGACCCTGGGCAAATCATTGCCCATTGCCTTAAATAAGTTTTTAAAAAATGTCTAATAGGAGTAATCAGTATTTTTTCTTGAAAATAGGGAGCTACTGAAGATTCTTGAGCAGCAGAGCTATATGATGAGACATGTTTTAGGAATCCCCATTTATTAGTCATGTGAAGGTTAGATTGGAGAGGGGGGCACTTGGATGTAAAGAGACTAGATGAGAGCCTAATGCAATAATCCTGCCAAGAAGGGATATGGAATCGGACTAGGGTGGTTGTATTGTGACTAGACAGAATGGGATTGGATGCAAGAATTCTCTTGGAAGTTCAGCTGACTGGCTAGGAGGAAGGGTGAGGACGATTGTTGGGTGGCTAGGAAAATCGTGGTGCTCTAGAAATAAGAAAGTGAGGAATGTGTATGGTGCGAAGATAATGTATTCTATTTTAGACATGATGAATTTGAAATGTATCTAGGAAGAAGTGTAATGTAAGTAGTTGATGATGAGGTACCAGGGCTCAGGAGATGGATGAGGTCTAGAGATGTAGATTTGGAAATCTTCTGCAAAGTGAACAATGAATACAAAACTGGAAGCATAAGAAATATATGTCTAGAGAAAAGTAAATATCTAGTTTTTTTAAAAGATAAAATAAAAATATTTTACTATGGTTCTCTCCTCTCTAGTGAAGTAATTATCTATAATATTCTATAATAATACATTTAATAATATGTATAGATATGGAATTATTTAGCTTTCTGTATACCTATCTAATAACAATTCTTTCATAGGGGAATTTCTTCTTTAAAATTATTTTCTAATACTTGCCCATATTAGGTAAACATTGCTAGAATATGACTAGAAAAATTTAAGTTATTATCTTCCTGGAGCTTACTAAAAATAGAAGCAAATAATCATGGAGGAAAAATCTAATTTGAAGCTTTAAGTAAAGGTGTTTTCAAAGGACAGCACTGCATATCCTTTTCAGTGGGTTAATCAAATTAATTTGTCTGATATGGATTTTTAACCAAGGTTATAGTGACTATTCCTAATGTAGAGCATGAATCTCAATCAGTTCTGGCTAGGATGTTCTCTTAAAAGCTGAGCCAGTCTGCTTTGGGATGCAGAATATTTACAAAGAGTGGTCATACATCCAGTGGGGTGGGGGCTCTGCAGTCCCAGAGTGGATCAGAATCTTTCAGCTGACCCTGAGATGGTTCCATAAAGCCCACCCATTTCTTCCACCCTTCCTGACTCGGACTGTCTTACAGATCCGGTAAAACAGGGTGGTGGTTGGTATGTGGTGTGGGTCAGGGTCAGTTTAGAGGGGAAGGGAGGGAGGAGGACTACAACGAGTGTTTGCCTAACACATTTGGTGCCAGCTGGGTCACAACCTTCTCTCTTTGCTTGTTCTTTGATACCCTTCTCCCACTGTGTCCATTCCAGCACAATCTGGGCCTGCAACTTAGACCTTGGTAATATGCCATGGCCACATGACCTAAGCAGTAAGGAATACATTATAGACATATTTAAATATGACGACAACTAAACTTGTTTTTCCTCCTAGTCCTTTTATCTTTTAAAAAAAAGCAAACCTCATAAAAATAACTAAACTTAATAACTTTAATTGAAGAGTAGACAATTCTTGTAGTATAGCATCTGAAAGAAATGTACCCAAGAATAATTTGGTACCTTTCCCAGAAATGGAGGCACTTCTCCAGTAATGGGGACAGTTTTCTCACCTTAGAGTTCTCTGCTAATGAAAATGCAGTTTAGTTCCTGACCTTATCTCTGATTTTAGCAAGAAAAAGTGAGGGGGGGGGAAGTCAATCCAAATGTAGGAAATGGTGTTATCCTAAAAGCATGGAAGCAGAAGACCATGAGATGGGTCTTATGTCCATGGAGGTGGAGAAAAGACAAAAAACTAAACTGATTTTTTTTAACAAGTTACTCAGAAACTTGGACTAAATAGCCAGTTGCTTTACCTCAACCTCAGATTTCCCTTGCATGGTATCAAATATTCCAGAACTGTTTATCTTTTATATCTGTTGAATCTCTCCAAGACCCAAATTCAGGTAGTCACTTCCAACTAATCCCCAGGGAAGGTTTAAGTTTGCTTTTTTTTTTTTTAGTGTCTTCTGAGATTTCTTATAAATCAAGAGACTGAAAAAGCTAGTTTGAATATCTTTCCTACATCAGTCAATTAGGTTCAATTTACCAAATATTTCCTGAATGCTTACCAGGTACAAGACCTGTTCTAGGTACTGATGAAGGCAGAGAGGTAAATAAGATGCAGTATTTACTCCCAAAGAATTTATAATTTAACTGAGAAAAGAAGGCATAAATAGAAATAAATTGATCCTTAAGTGGGACCTCAACTCATTTTTCCATCAAAGGGGTTGGACTAAATATCTTATCTAGCTAAGAAAGTTAACAGCGATGATTTTAGTCCTGATGTCATAGATAGTCAGTCTTGGAGCCAGGAAGAACTGTGGCACATTCTTGGCTGTGCAATGCTGTACAAATCATTTAATCCCTTAGAGTGGTGGATGACTCTCTAAAGCTATAAACTACAGAGAAAGTGTCAATCTGCATTGATAGAGAGGCTTCTTCACCTGGGTGTTCTCTATACCAAAAATAATTCATACATCCAGTCCCTGTCTCATTGATTTCAGCAAGTGAAAATTGGGGGGGGGGGGAGATACAGGACTTCCCAAGAGCAGGAAATTGTTATGATCAAAATCATGGAGTCAGTAAGTAGATTGAGGATCATGTCCTGTATTAGTGTTTCTGTCCATCTTAAAACTTTCCTTCCTTTTCCACCAAAGTTACTAAGTTTAAAGATTTCTATCCATTTACCTGAATCTCTTTGTTGTTCCTCGGACACTTTGTTATCTCCTTAATGCTAATATTTCTATTGAATGCATTAATACATTGATGACTCCATGGTAACAGATGGGAATCTTTTCAGATATCATTCTATATGATTTCTATGGTTTTTATCCATGTCTTTACATAAATCTCCCACAGAGGAATAAATTAAAATAATAGGAGGAAAGGTTTTTCAAAAGCATACAGAATTAATTGCCAAATCAATTGTGTGGAGAGAAGTTACAGAGGGTTCAGAATAGGGAGTTTACAGCAAAAAAGAAAACCACAAAACTTCCTTTTAATTCTTCTTGAATCACAGAAGCCTTAGAACAGATTCCAGTCCCTTCATTTTACAGGCAAAGGAAATATGCTATTGAATTTACAGTAGATTGCTGATATAATTTCCCAGTTTCTTGAATAGTAATAACCTAAGAACTATACATGTACTTGGGGGGGGTAATAGTATTTAATTTTTTCCAGTTTCACGTAAATATAGTATTCATCATTCATTTTTTTTAGGTTTTTGCAAGGCAAATCTTGCTCAAGGCCACATAGCTAGGTAATTATTAAGTGTCTGAGACCGGATTTGAACCCAGGTACTCCTGACTCCAGGGCCGGTGCTTTATCCACTATGCCACCTAGCTGCCCCATCATTCATTTTTTATAAGATTTTGAGTTCCAAATTTTTTCTTCCTACCCCCCACAACATCAAGCAATCTGATATAGGTTATATATGTCCAATCATGTAAACCTATTTCCACGTTAGGGAAAAGCCACAAAAAAAGAAAGAAAAATTGAAATAGTATGTTTCAATCTACATTCAGATTATATAGTTCTTTCTCTGAATAGTATTTTTTATCATGAGTCTTTTGGAATTGTCTTGGATCATTATATTGCTGCGAAGAGCCAAGTCTATCAAAGTTAATCATCTCACAATGTTGTGGTTACTGTGTACAAATGTTCTCTGGTTCTACTCATTTCACTCAGTATCAGTTCATGTAAGTCTTTCAGGTTTTTCTGAGATTTGCATGCTTATCATTTCTTATAGTACAATAGCACTCCGTTGCATTCACATAATACATGTTCAGCCATTCTTCAACTGAAAGGCATTCCCTCAATTTCTAGTTCTTTGTTGCCACAAAAAGAGCTCTGCATTTTTTTTGAAAAAGGCCTCAAAAAAGTTGGTTACTACTGTGCCTAGAGTATTATACACCAAACATTTATACAATATTTTAATGTTAAAATACTCAAAAGTAAACATGTAAAACCCAAAGCTAGTATTATCTGCAATGGAGAAACCTTGGAAACCTTGGAAACTTTTCCAATAAGTACAGGGTTGGGTAAAGCAAAGATGCCCCCCTTTCTCTATTGCTGTTTAACATAGCTCTAATGTGGGCTGTATACAAAATTTTCAACCCTGGCAAAAAAGAAGCAAAAAAGTTCCTGTTTGCAAAGAGTGTGATAGTTTACTTTGGTGATAAAGTAGATAAAAATACTGGGCTTGAAGTCAGGGAGACCTGAGTTCCAGTTCCTCACAATGACCTCTCTGTCTTAGCTTTCTTATCTGTTAATTGGAGATAATAATAGTTTAAAGAGATCATTGTGAGGATCAAATAAGAAAACATATGTAAGGACCTTAAAGCAGCATATAAATGCTAGGTGCTATTATTATATTATTTGTTGTTTTATTATAAACTGGGGAGTCAATCAGTAGAGAAACTAATTGAGAAATTTAATAGCTTCAATAAAGTAGCAGAATATAGAATAAATCCATAAAAATCAGCAATTTTTTTGTAGAAATAGAATTGAACTGCCCATGGTCATGCTTCAATATGTGTCAGAAGGGACACTTGAGACTCCAAGGCCAAGTTTGGACTGATGAAAGAAGTTCCTCTCTATGGCCTTCTTATACTGATGAAATAATATGTCCGGGGGTGGGGTAGGGATAGGGAGAGAGGTTAAAAACCTTAACAAAAAGGAGGAGGAAACAATAGAGAAGTTCTATTTGTGATAAATATAATTGTTTAATTTGTCTCAGATGATAACCCATCCAGGTAATTTTTATAGACATAAAGGAAATCTTTACTAAGTTTTTAATAATTGGATTTTATTTAATATCTGAATTTATTAACATTATTCCTCATCATGATTAGATAATATCAATATAATTTAAAATGGCAGGGCAGCCTAAATTAATTTATACATTTGCCCATATAGCGATCAAAATTATACTTTGTAGAACAAGACCAAATAATATTCATCTAGAATAAAACCTAGCTAGATTAAGTAGGGTAATTGGTGTGTGTGTGTGTGTGTGTGTGTGTGTGTGTGTGTGTGTGTGTGTGTGTGTGTGTGTGTGTGTGTGTGTATGTGAGAAAAATCTTTGTATTGACTATTTGAAAAAAAAGGCTGCTTAATAGTTTCAATAAAGTAGCAGGATACAGAATAAATCCATAAAAGCAGCATTTCTTTGTAGTAATAGTGCCCATGGTCACACTTCAATATGTGTCAGAAGGGAGACTTGAGACAAATTGGGACAAATATTTCAAGAGCTGTTTCCCAGAAGATAAGTGGGATATGAACAGTAGATAGAAGAAATGTAAATGATCAGTACCCAAATGGGAATTGTCTAAATCCCAAATAAGAGAAATATACTTAAAACATTTCACAAACAACTTGGCAAAGAAGTTGAAAACTGGAAATAAAATTGGAAACTGTGAAGAGACAGGTACACTATTACACTATTGATGGAGTTATGAGTTGGTACAACCTTTTTGGAAATCAACTTGGAATTGTGAGAGAAGAATTGTTAAACTGTTTATACTGTTGACCCATCTGTCTCACTACCAGTGACAGAAAGATCCTATATATATATATAACAAAATATTCATAGCAACAGTCTTTGTGGTAGGAAAAAAACCCACTGGAAAACAACATAGTTGCCCATTGTTTAGGGAACAGCTGGACAAATTGTGGTTTTAAATGTAATGGAATACTTTTGCACTATAAGAGACAACAAAACAGAGAAACATAGAAAGATTTACATGAAGGGATGCAAAGTGGGGAAAAAAAGCAGAACCAAGAGAATATGACTACAAATAAAATAAGTGACCTTGATATTAAAAAGCTGTGAAATTCTGATTAATGCTAAGGATCTATCTTGTTCCTGGAGAATTAATAAGGAAATACACTTTCCTCATCTTATGTTGAATGGCCAGCGGATATGAAATGTGGTATATACACCATCAGACAAGGTCATTGTGTCATTTGGCTTTGCTTAAATGTTTTTCTTTGTTATAAGGAAGGATTTAGTGGGGGTTGGGTGGTAAAGGGGAAATGACTGGTGCAAAAGTAAAAGACAACAATAAAGCTTTAAAAATTGTAATATTTCAATATATTGACAACTAGAAAGAAGAGATAACAAAAATCCCCAAACATTTTGTTGAATTTCACTAATATGCTAATTACTGACTTGTTTCCTAGAATCCATCTTTGATTAGAGGGCATCCATGTTTCTTCATAAATGAAACTTGTAGTTACAAGTGTATTTGAATTTTGCTTGTCTTGCATTCCTCCCTAGAAACTAAACTTAATTTTCCTAATGCTTATTCCTCTGATCTTGGCATAAAACTTTTCCTTAAGCTAATGTTTCTCTTTTGGAATTAAAGCATAAACTGATAATTTATGATGATGTTCATTATTCTTCCTTGTTTTCATCATTAACCAATGTTTGGTTGTCAGCCAGATTATTTAACATTTGTTTAGATTTAAAAAAAAGTTTTATTAATGTCTTTTGTCTTTATATCACTGTCATTTTAAAACTGTCTTTTAGTTTGAATCCTTCCTTGTGTTAAAGAAAAACAATTAAGGCAAATCATTCAACCCAGTGACTCTGTCTGACAATGTATTCCATCTAGTATTCAGCAGTGATGTTCATTGGAGAGATTTGTTTTATTATGTGTTTTCTGGGAACTTCATTAGTTTTTCAGTTACTCTGAGTTCAACTTTACATTATTCTTGCCATTGTATAAATTTTTTTTTGGTTCTACTTCTTTTGCTCTTTATCTGTTTGTACAAATCTTACCATGAATTTTTTTCCCCTTTTAGTTCTGATTCTTCTTTCACAACAAGGCTAATGTGGAAATAAGTTAAAGTTGATTGTACATGGACATTTCAGATTACTCCATGTCATGGGGACAACAGAGAGAAGAGAGGGAGGTAGAAAAAAATGTGGAACTCAAGAGCTTGCAAAAAAAGACAAATGTTGAAAGCTATTTTTGCATGTAATTGGAAAAAATAAAATAACATAAAAAACTACTGTAAGTTTGAATTCCTTACATTTATTATTTACTATGAATTCCATTACATTGCATATGCTATAGTTTTTTCAACCATTCCCTAAGATGACCATCTATTTTGTAGTTTCTTGCTCCCACAAAATGAATATTGCTGGAATTCCTTTGGTATATACTGGACTTATGTTTCTTTGATTTTCTTGTGTCACGTGTCCAGTAGTGGAGTCACTTGATCAAAAGCTATAAACAATTTAGTCACTTTTCCTGTATAATTCCAAATTGACATTAAAAATGTCTAGATTACTTCAAAATTCTACCAATAGAGAATCACTATGCCAGTTTTTTTTAGAGCCTTACCAACTTTGCCCTATCCCATCTTTTCTCATCCTTTGCTAGTTTGTATGGCATGAGGTGATTACCTCAGAGTTGTTTTAATTTGTACTTCTCTTACTATTAGTTCTTTGAAGGATGTTTTCATGTATCCATTTATAGTTTTAGTTATTTTTCTTTTGAAGACTTTATATTGTTTGACCAATCTGACTCCCACCTACTGTTTGATATAACCAAAAAGTCCTAACATTTAGGTCCAAAAATAGATTGGAGGCCTTTAGGAGTCAGGGGGTTTCACCTCATGAAGACTTTCACATCAACAATTGATGTTGCCCAGAAGAATTTTTTTTTTCAGGTATAGAATGGACTAACTGATTTCTGAGGTTCCTTTCCATTTTGAAATTCTTATTTTGCCATTTTAGCTTTCTTGAATTTTATTTATTTAAGGCAATGGGGTTAAGTGACTTGCCCAAGGTCACATAGCTAGGCAATTATTAAGTGACTGAGTTCGCATTTGAACTCAGGTTCTCCTGACTCCGAGGCCGATGCTCCATTCACTGCACCACCCAGCTGCCTCATCTTGAAATTCTCTAAATCATTAATTCCTTTTTCTCCTGAGATTTGAATTGATTTTCATAGTTATATCCATTCCCTATGTATTTTGGACATCAAATCTTAATCATTAATAATATATTTTTGGGAGACAAAGACTATGATCAAAAATGATATCCTACTAATAAATCAGATCACAAAGTTGCTGCCTATTTCTTAGTCTCTTCTTGTTGGCTACATTTTTGCTGTACTTCAAAAAAATGAGGTGTAACGCATATAGTAGAAGTTCTAATTATTTGGGAGAGGAGGTTGGACCTGTGATTTCATCTCATGGGGAACTACAGGTGACAAAATTTCCTCCACTAATGTAGATGGCAACATAGCTTCAATTATAGCCTTAGAACAAATGTTCTTAAGCTTTTGGGACATTATGGACCCCTTCATTGGTCTGACAAAACCTTCAGAGCTTCTTAAGAATATATTTTTGAATACTAAAATAAAATACTTAAGATTACATAGTAAACCAATTATATTTAAAAATTTTATAAAAACACTTTATATTTTATATAAATAAATTTTATATTGAAAATTTTATAAAAATATTTCCTAGATAACAAGGTGTCCAGGTAGAAGAGCCCTTACCTTAGGGTATTGCTGAGGGGTGGGGGGAGGCACTCAAAAGTTAACTTTGGGGCTGCAAGTGATCCTCAGAATGTAACTAGTGCCCAATATTTTCCATTTTAAAAATGAGACCAAGACCAGGGAAATTCAGCAACCTTCCTCATATCACAGGTAGTAAATAGTGCAATGGGAACCCAAAGCTGATCTGATGCCAAGACTTGAGTGTTCTTTTCTTGCCAATATGGCATCCCTCAAGGACATCCTGAAGCATTCCAGTTTCCTGAAATAGCTTATCATAGGTCTCACCTACATGTATTTATCCATACTTGTTTGGATGCTACTTCTATTTTTAGTTTGCCAGTAAAGTCTTTTGGAAGTAACGTTTCATTGATACTCATGTATCCTTACTAGAATCATAGATTTTAGAGTTTAAATGCATCCTGAGAGGAAAACTAGTCCAAGCCCCACCATCATTGCACATTTATCCATAGCTTTCTGTTAGGAATGTTTAATCTCCTACAGACTTCCTTTGGGTCATCGACTTTCTTTCGATTTTAGATCCATGCCTACATCTAGGAGCAGTTCTCTTTTCTGAAGTGGAACAACTGGGTGATGAATTTCTTTGGTCTTTCCTCTCCCAGCAGGAAGTGGATTTAATTGTGTTATGATCACTGTTCTGTGATGGCCCAGCCACAATTACTTCCTGTAAAGGTTCCTGTTCACTGCCCAGGACCAAAGTCCAGACTCTTTGTCGTGGGTGCAAAGACTGCACAGACCAGGAAGCAATCATTAGGCCCACCTAGAATCCTTGCCTCTACATCTTATCCTGAGGGCACATTCCACCTGTATCACTTAGGTTCATTTCAATCCCCTACTATTATTCCTTGGCCTAATTTTTTTAACTCCCCTAATCGCCTTTAATACAACCAGCTTAGTTTAATATCCAGGTCAGGAGGTCTTTTCAATACAGCAAAACCCTAGCCACTGCAAATCTTTGGAAATGAATCCAACTATATTGCTGCATTTTCTGGATGGCCAAGAATTTATCATTTTAACACCAAATTATAAAATTGAGAATATTAAAATATGTGTTATGCATTTCATTGTATTTTTAAGTAGAAAATGATGAGCATTTAACCATAATTAAACACTCTTCTACATGTATCCCTGCAGGATCATACCTAGGTGTAAAAGATTCATTTGTCTTTATTCTTTGTGTATGCTTTTGGCAGTTTTTTTTTCTGTTTCCTTTATTGGTAGCTGTTATATTAGTGCTTCAATGTCAGACTGCTTCTATTAACAGTTTCTTTTTCCTCCCTATAGTTCACAACTATATATATATATATATATGTATGTATATAAAATTTTAAATATATATAATATATATAATTTATTTTATATAAATAATATATAAATAATACGAATATATGCAATTACAAATCTGTATAATAAATTCAAATAAATACATATATATGCTATATAAATGTATATAAAGTTGCTAATACATAACTACAGTTGTTAGAATTGTAAATAAAGTAAGGACAAATCAGTTCTGGGTGAGTAAATGGGATATTTCTCATTTGAGTAAAGGCAAAAACTTTTATTGAATGCATTTTGTGACATTGTTTCCTTCTGTTGCTCTTGATTTTTTGCTTTGTATTAGATTGAGATGTTAGTGAATCTCAGTTACACAGAATCATTTGTTTACATGCACAGATTTCACTTTCAGAGATAGTTTAGGGAGGGGGCACAGAATTGTAATGGCAGAACTTGGTGAGATTCTTTTCATTAACTTCATTTACTTAGCAGATCTCAATGACTTTATATATTAGTTTGTTTCTGTTTTATGTGGAGATTAATTATATTTTAAAAGATTACCATTTTGAATCCATTGAGAATGGAAGTCAGTTGAAATTGGTGTAGAGTCTGAATCTAATATATCCTCAAATATGGACTGATTTTGAACAGAAATGCAATCTTGTTATTTTGAAGTAATTCAAATTAATAGAAAAAATTTAAGTCCTAACTATTTAATATATAATATTATATATTTATATTTAGAAAAGACAACTTAGAGTCCATTAAGTCAAAACCCCTTTTATAAGTAAACAGGACAGGGAAATTAAACAACTTCCCCGAGGTCTCATGATTAGTACATTTTTGAGACAATATTTTTGAATGCAGTTCTAGATGCTTAAATCCACTTCCCCTTCTACATCATCATTCTATTTAATGAAGAGAGAAGATTGCCTTGTAGCTAGTAGGAGAGATAAATTTAAATGAATAGCTTCTCTGACTTCTCTTCTAGTTTATCACTTTCTGGAAAGTCCTTACTCTTCCTCACATATTCAACATGGTTTGTTTTTTTTTTTAGATTTTTCCAGGCAATGGGGTTAAGTGGCTTGCCCAAGGCCACACAGCTAGGTAATTATTAAGTGTCTGAGGTCAGATTTGAACTCAGGTACTCCTGACTCCAAGGCCGGTGCTCTATCCACTGCACCACCTAGCTGCCCCCACATATTCAACTTCTACTCATCCTTCAAAACACAGTTCAAAACTCATCACCCTCCAGCTTTCCCTGACTACTTGCTCATGGAATTTTAGCCCCTTCTAAATTCCTATAGCTCACAAATCCTAGCCCAATAATGACAAATGATCACTTTGAGTTTTTGAACTACTATGATTTTTCAGTAATTTGAGACAGAACCAAAGGAATACCAGATTGGGAATTAAGAGACTCAATTTTTTTTAACCTTGACTATAGATTTTACTGTTTGACCTCTTCTTTTTATTATCAAGGTCTTTATTATCAACCCCAGGATCAAAGATTAGGGATGGAAGTAATTTCAAAGATCATCTCTTCTAATGCCTTCATTTTACAGATTAGTAAACTGAGATTTAGAGAGGTAAAGTGGCATTTCAGTGTATATGAATACTACTACATGTCACAGAAGGTTAGGCTCATAGTCTAATGAGAGATTAATATATTCATAGTAACACTGAGCTTAGAATTTTAGTTATAAAATATAAATGGTTTATGAATATGCTTCTAGTTAAAAGGATCCAACATGGGGTGGCTAGGTGGTGCAGTGGATAAAGCACCGTCCCTGGAGTCAGGAGTACCTGAGTTCAAATCCAGTCACCAGCACTTAAAAATTACCTAGCTGTGTGGCCTTGGGCAAGCCACTTAACCCCATTTGCCTTTCAAAAACCTAAAAAAAAAAAGGATCCAACAATGGATTAGAAACTGGAAAGAAAGTTTCCTCCCTATATGACTCCCAACACTATCCCATAACTTCCTACTTTGAACAAAGGGAAATGCAGAGGAGGGGGTTGATTAACCACAGATCTTTATGAAACATAAGATCAATCAGACACAGGTTTTAATGGAATAAAAGAATGTATGTAGAAATGATTGCCATTCCCACTCAGCTGAAATAAAGCTGAGGAAGGGAATAAGGACCACCAGTTCCTCCAAGAGCGATGCAATGCATTTGAATGTTTTTTCTCCTCAGTGCTCCAGCTACCCTAGTGAGTACCCATAAATAAACAAAACCAAACCCAAACTAGCTTTATGCCTTGATACTTGCCCCATTAGCACTGGTATCCCAAGAAATGTGGGACTGAGGAAAAAAGTTGCCAAAGGTGGCTGTCACAGCACTGCTCCTTCTGTACTAGAACTCCTAGTCCAGGTCATTCTTCCTCCCCCTCAGCCCCAGAAGTGTCACATGTCGTTTATTTGATCCTATTTGGCACTGCCCCTTCATCAATGATCTTTAAGTATTATTTTTTAAAAAACCTGGATAATCTATCCAGCTCTGAAAGGGGTCTATCTTAGAGGCAACCCTCCCACCCCTATCTCACTTCCTTGCACCAAGCAATTGGGAAAATTTCCTTGAGTATATCATTCAAATAGAAATTTCTTTGCTGTTCTAACTCAGTCTTTTGCCACTGTGTGCACATGATCCAGAGATTTCACAATCATTTGGTCTTCTTTGTGTGGGGAATATTTCTATGAAAAAAAAAAGTTAATTTCACATTAAAGAGGACACCTCCCCCGCCCTCCCAACCCAACAAAAAGCCACCAAAAACCTTTAATTGTCTATGAGGTTAGTTGCAAGAACAGGATGTTTCTGTCTTACTTCACAATTGACATCAGCTTTGCAGTTCACTGTTTTCATAGCTTAGAGTCTCCATTCACAAAAGGAAATGGATTAGAAAGGGCAGTTCTATAGAAATATAGTCTGCAAGCCAATTGCCCACTTTTCCACTTGGGAAGCCACCAGACAGAGACACTTTTAAGTTGCAAACCAAGCTGTGTGTGATGCCCTCATAACAGAGACACTCAGTTTTCCTAATGAAAAACCTTGGGAGACTTTTTATGCACAGGGGAGTGCACAGATAATTTGCACTCTGGGTTTTCTCCATCCAGTCAATGAAAAACTAGGAAAGTACAGTGTGTTACAGTCTGGTAGCAGATGTCAGGGGAAGCAATAACTTTTAAAAGAACCCCGATTTAAGTGTGCTGGAAGCATTATTATTTACTTAGGCCATGCTTGTTTTTGTTTCTAAGAACCAAAAGAACCAAATTCAACATTTTCCCCGTTTATAATGGAAGTGAAATTTGGGAGTTTAGTCCCTGGATCCAAGATGTTTGTTTGTGGGAGATGTCAATTTCCTTAAAAAAAAGTAAACTTATTCCAACTTTTCCTGTTAATTTACTTTTGAAGGTAGTCTCATTTGGAAACTACAGTAGCTCTGATGGTTCATTTGCTTTTTGTTTAAGAAAAGAAACTATATTGGCAGAACTTAAAACCTCTTTATTGTCTCTAATTTTATTCATTTGACTTTGTTTATAAATTGGAACTACTGGAAATATCTGAGTCCTTTAGAAAGGTAGCAACAAATGATGGTAGTTTTAGAAGTCATGAGAAAGAAAAGTTACAGAAAATTAATATTTCTAATTATTTAAAATAAAATCTCAAAATAAGTTCTACTAAGAAGTACTTAATTAAAAATGTCTTGAATCAGGGAAATAAACAATGGAATTAGAACATTTATCTGTTTCGGGTGTGTGTGTGTGTGTGTGTGTGTGTGTGTGTGTACTCTTCAAGTATTTTCTGGGAGTACTTTAAAAAAACCAAAATCTTGATGTTTTACTGACCTTTGGAAAGAAAATATCCATTATTGGTAAAATTTCCAATAACTATCACTTGCTTTATTTCTCTCATTAAATGTGGGTTTACAAAGATCAAATGTATATATTGGACACTTATATATATTCACACACTATATATATTCACACACTTACAAAGCTAATTCAAGAGTTTTGTTATACAGATTTTTCTCACTGTCTCCACCCTTCCCTTCTGTCACTGAGTCTCTGTTTGTTTCCTTTGCTGAACTCTCTGACCTGCTATCCCAGGCATCATCTTCTTATTCCATTCTGATAAGTCAGCCAGCCATTCTTTTGTGGGCAGGATGGAAAGGAAGATTGGGAAAAGAATAGGGGAAGTTGAGGGCTAGAATGCAATTTCCTCAGTTGTTCCTTAGAATCTTCAATTTCCTCATTTTAGAGATTGGATATTATATTTGAAATTGAACATAAACCAGGGTTCTGTGAATTTTGAAAAATATTTTTGATAATTATATTTTGATATAATTGGTTTCAGATGTGATACCATGTATTTTAAATTATGAATCAAAAAACAACTTACTCTAAGAGGATACCTATAAGCTTCACCAAGCTGTCAAAGACTCTGTCTCTCTGTCTCTCTCTCTCTTACACACACACACACACACACACACACACACACACAAAAACAAACTGTAACACATCTTGCCAGGTCTTTCCAGCTTTATGAAAGAGTTTTGCACTTAAGAAGATCATATTTGCTTTCCTGATAATCTCTTTTGTTCCCTGATAGGGTGATAAGGGATTGAAAGAGAAGTGAAATACTTAAAAAAACAGTCATTAAAAGAAATTGGAAATGAAGAAAAAATTAAATTCATTACATTTATGTCCCCCTGTTTTTGAATTCTGGGAACTTAGATAATACCCTTTGCCTTTGATCCTTTATTGGATTTTCCACTGTTTACTTGACTGATCAATTCAACTGATCTTGGATCCATGGTATTGCCCTTGCAAAACCTCATCTAGCAATGAAGATTTGTGTCTGTTTTCCCTTTGGAGACTTTTTACCAGCCTATGGCTGGAAGTCATGAAATATAACATTCTAATTTCTGGAATAGTTTCCCTACTAAAGTTGTACTTATATTGCTCATTGTGTCATAAAAGTGGCCTTGTGTTCTTGAAGATGGTGTTAGAGTATCCCACACTTTGGCAAGTTTTTCCAAGCTGGAAAAGTATAGGTTATCAATGAACTGTGCAACTGTTTAAGAACCAACATATTAAGATCAGACAGGTTCTTCATCTTGGATTGTTTCATCATGTGACCAGTTGTTTGTTTGGATTTTTTTACTACACTGTTTAGTTATTTCAATCATATCCAATTCATCATGATTCCATGTGGAAGTTTTCTTGGTAAAGAGAGTAGAGTGGTTTGCCATTTCCTTCTCCAGCTCATTTTTTTTAGGTTTTTGCAAGGCAAACGGGGTTAAGTGGCTTGCCCAAGGCCACACAGCTAGGTAATTATTAAGTGTCTGAGACCGGATTTGAACTCAGGTACTCCTGTCTCCAGGGCCGGTGCTTTATCCACTACGCCACCTAGCCGCCCCTTCCAGCTCATTTTTTATAGATGAGAAAACTGAGGCAAACAGGTTCAAGTGACTTTCCCACACAGCCAGTAAATGTCTAAGACCGGATTTGAACTCAGGAAGATGAGTCTTTCTGATTCCTGGTTCAGCACTCTATCCACTGTGCCACCATAGCTACTTGTAAAAAGTATCTTTTAAAGTGGGAAGTCTTTGATCTTAACTAATTGAGGGATGTGCTTATGTTAATGAAAAAGTGGTACTTCCAAAGAAGTATTTTACTAGTTTGTGTAATATCTTATCTCTCCTGCTAGATGGTAAAAGTTTTAATGACAAAAACAAGCCACATTTTCATGTTTGTCTCAGTGAGTTGCACATTGTAGATTCTTATTAAATCTATATTGAATTTAATCTTAAGAGACTTTGTCTTAGTTTTTTGTCACTCATTTGATTTGATCTTTCTTTTAAGCTCCTGTGATTGTAAGGAAAGCTCCCAGGTAGATTATCTGCTATTTTGTATTAATTCCCTTTTAACTTTTAACTCTTCCCCCTTTGGGAACAAGAAGACAACATGTGATCTCCTTAAATCCAAAGTCAGACTAAAGCCTTACCCAGTATGACTAAACTTGTCATCTTTGCTTTCTGAAAGAAGATAGGCATATTGGTAGAGTTGTGAATTGGTCCAGCTGTTCTGGAAAACAATTGAGAATTATGTGAGAAAAGTGACCAAATTGTTCATATGCTTTGAGCCAAAATCCCACTAGAGGGCATGTACCCCAAATTGGTAAAAAAAAAAGAGAAAGATCCTGTATACTCCCAAGAACTCATAGCAGTATTCTTTGTTGTAGCAAAACAAAAACAAAATACACAGCCAGCAATTAAGAAAGGAATATCCTGGGACATATTAATGTAACAGAATATTGAGTTTTTATCCCATAGAAAAGATAGGGAAACATGCTTCTCTCTTCTGGGCAGTAAGCTGGGGACCGACTTTATGGGAAGACTACACATGTTGTCAGAAACAGCCACTCAATTTTTTTCTTAACTATTTTGTTACATGGGAATGTTCAGTTCCAAGGGGATGAGTGGCAAGGTATGTTATCTAGAAATGATTCTAAAATGTAAAAAAAATATATCTATTTCAAAAAGGGATAGGAAGGCTATAAATAGTAAGGAAGTTCTCTCAGTCTCCCAATCAGAAGTTCTGATTTCACAACTTTTATCATCCATGCTTCCCTACCTCTGTTACCTTTATTGCTGATCCTACTACCACTGTTTTTATGCCTATTGACAAATGATAAGGCAGGATCTGAAGGGAAGAAAGCAAAAAGAAAGGGAAGAAGAGAGAGGAATAAAAAGGGAGAAAGAAAGAATAGGATGAAAGGATAAAGAGGAGAAAGAAAAATGAAGAAAGAAAAGACAAGCAAGATGGCAAGAAAAAAAAGAAAAGAAGATAGCAAGAAAAAGATTGTCAAACACAGACACAATAAATTTAAATAAAAAAACTCCCCAACAAATAATTAGTGGTCTAGGGTTAGTCACTTATAGGAACAAAAAGCCCTATTCTTATCAAATGTAATAGCATATATTAAGCCCTTTGTAAATGTTAAAGTGCTATATTATTTCTGACTATTACCACTAATCATTACTACCTAAGTAACTTCTAAAAGCATTATACTTTTATAATTATTACCCCATAATAATTGGTGTTTATCATGGCAACTCTGACCACCAAGAAAAGGTGAAGTTACATTTGTAATCCTTTGATCCTCAGCATGGAAGGCAAAGAAATTTTTAATTGATTTTAGAAGGATTTCTTTGCAAGAGTGATAGAAATGAAAAAAAAACATAATTTGATACATAATGGGGAAATCCTAGCTACTAAAATTATCTTTTTTCCTGTGAATCAAGCTATTACTGCAATGAACTATGAATTTTCTTTATTTAATAAAGTGAAAGAAAATAGAACCTAACCATACCTAGGTAAAGTAGTGAAGGGAAAAAAGAGGGTGATAAGTGAGGGAAGTAGGA
This sequence comes from Macrotis lagotis, assembly GCF_037893015.1. Classification (NCBI taxonomy): domain Eukaryota; kingdom Metazoa; phylum Chordata; class Mammalia; order Peramelemorphia; family Peramelidae; genus Macrotis; species Macrotis lagotis. Next base: position 116,011,982 of record NC_133661.1, read on the forward strand.
AAAATATCCTTTTCTTACACTTGACTTTCTTTTCTCCCATTCTTTCCTTTCCTCCCCATAGACACATTTAGTACTTGCTTATACCATGGAAATTTGGTGCATGGTTAAGAAAGTAGAATGCTATTAATCCTCTTGAGCATTTATGCATCATAGTACAAGAGTCAGTATGTGTCCACGAGTTAAATGTAACAAGAATTTTCAAGACTTATTTTAAAAGCTGATTTTTAATCAACTTTTCAAGAAGAGATTAATTTGAATTGCTAGACATAGAATGGAATGGAAGGGTATAAATTTATGTAATCAATTTAAAAATAGGTTAAAAATCAATCATTTTTTAAATTTTTTACCTTGGTCCATTATTTAGTACTCTGTTTTAGCATTGATCTGAAGAGCAGAACATAATTCATTCATTGGCTGATTTTAAAAATAAATTTGATTATATTGAGGACATATTTGAGGATATGGGAAGTTTTCTGATGTTTTATGTGAACTCTCATGAGTCATTCCCTCTTCTGGGACAGTTGTAAGAACCTTTCTCTGGACATTTCACTAGGGACTAGTTAAACTTGCAGTTCATCTTAGTTAGTCTATGTGGAATATAAACAGGGAAAGCCCATTATGATGACAAATTCTACCATCTAATGTAGTTCTTTGTTATTCCCTGACAACCAGAACAACATCCCCCCAATAGGCAGCTTTCAGTTTACAATAAGAAGGTTGTTTGGAGTCTAAAATGAATTTTTCCCCTAGAAATGATGTTAACTGGTATTTGCTAAATTCTCAAACTAACCCAAAGAAAGCAAATGAATCCATATTGTTGCTGAAGCACTATATATTTGCAATGAAAGTTGGTAGGAAATATTGTAGTGATACCATTAATTAAGCAAAAGTTAAAAAAATAAAGCCAGAAAAAATAACTTAAATAGCTTTCCTTTTCTTTCTTTTTGGATCCTAATGTTTAAGGAAAAGCAGTTTTAATTAAAAGGCATGGAAGATGGGAGCTTTTATGAATATACTAAAGGTAACAGGGTATATTTAGGAGTAGATAGCATAATTATAACCCATAGAAACCTAGGAGTTAGAATTTGAAGAAATCTCCAGAATATATATTGAGAGCTCTTAACATATATTATATCATGGACTCTTTTGGCAGTATGGTGAAACCTATAGGCCCCTTCTCAAAATAATGTTTTTAAATAAATAAACTAAATTCTATAGGATTGCATGAAAATATAACTATCAAATATTTGTTAAAAAGTTCATGAACCCAGGCTAATAAACCCTAATCTATATTATCTATTTCAGTTCCTTTATAGAGTAAGAAACAGATCCTGAGCATTTAAGTTGCTTGCTCAAGGTCACACGGGTGGGGAAGGCACAGGCAGGATTTTAATACAGATTCCTGAATTCCAAATCCAGAAGTATTTCTTCTCTTTTTTAATAAACATGCTTTTAATTTATTTAATTAATAAGACTATTTTTTCTCACTCCCACCTCCTGCTCTCCATAGAGAAGGGAAAAAAATTCTTGTAACAAATATGTATAGGCAAGCAACACAAATTCCTGAATGGGACATACTCCCCTTCAAATATGTCTCATCCTTTACCCTGAGCCCATCTTTTCTCTATCAGGAGGTAGTAACACCTCATCATAACTACTTTCTAATCATGGTGGACCACTATATTGATTGTATTTTTTAAGTGTTTCAAAGTTATTTGTCTTTGCAATGTTTTTGTTATTGCATAGATTCTTCTCCTGGTTCTTCTTTACTCTGACTCAGTTTGTGTAAGTCATCCCAAATTCCTCAGAAATCACCTAACTCTATCATTTCTTACAGCACATTGATATTCATTACATTCAGGTACTATAACTTGTTTGGTCATTCCTCAATTGATGGGCATTCTTTTAGTTTCCAGTTTTTTGCCAAAACAAAAAAAAAAGTTACTATAAAATGTTTATTGTCACATGGGTCCTTTTCTCCTTCCAAGCAAGTAGTCTTTCTAATATATATTGTAGACAATGAACTTATAGCTTTACTTTTCATTGATCCAAGTATCTCAGTAATTTATATATCAGATATGACTATAAGTCATTTGGGGGCTCACAAATGGGGAAGTGGAGAGATTTTCCTAAGGTTATTGGACCAAAAAATGGAATAATGAGGGGAAGGAGGAAGAGGGTTAAAGAAAGTGGGTGTATGTACTATGGGGAAAAGATTACCTCTGGAAAAAATGACTGAATTGTAATAGAGGAATGTTATTAGTTTGACTTAGTGAATAGGGGACTAATTTCAGAAAGACCTTGTTTGAAACCCTGTCTCTGACTGTGTGACCTTGGGCATATCACTTAAGTTCTTAGTGGCCCCCTTCCCCCCCTCCCACTGGCAACTCCTAAGTCCATAAGTCTTATTGTATACTATTGTACTAAGGGAAGATATATATTTGAACTTCCCTTCACACACTTGCTAGTAATGTGACCTTGGGCAAATCAATTAACCTCCTTGACCTCCAGTGGCCTTATCTATAAAAATGAAAGGGTTGGATTAGATGACTTCTGAGATCCCCTTCTCTACATCTTTGATCTTATTATCCCATGAAGTCACTTCACCTCCTTGGGTCTTAATTTCCTCATCTGTAAAATGAGAGAGCTGGATTTCTAAGGCATCTTCCAGCTATAGATTGTGGGATAAGTTATGAACAAGTGTGGTTCTGCATCAGTGAAGGGAGTTTATTACTTGGGGAGTACTGTACACTGATGATATTATAGATCCAAATTTCACTAAGTAGGAGGAAGAAAAAAAAAGTGGATATGACAGATGAGTGGGAATGGCATGTTCCTCTCTGAGTGTGTGTGTGTGGGGGGGAGTTGTGGTGAAATAGGTGAAATGGTCTTCTGACCTTGTCATTGGGGACTACCAGAAAAACTTAGCTGCTATATAGAAGTGGTGGGCCCACCATTGGTCTATTTAGTTCTTTCCAGTCAGTCAATCAATAAACATTTATTAAGCACCTTCTATTTTCCCGGCATTGTGATAATAATTGGGGATATAAAAAAACAATAAAAGACAGACCCTAACCATGAAAACTTACAATGGTAATGGAGAAAAACATGTTAAAAAAAACTATGTATGAACAAATTACATGCAGGATAAATAGGAAAGACTCAATAGAGGGAAGGCATTAAAATTAAGAAGTATTGGTAAAGTCTTCCTGTAGGAGGTGGAATTTTAGCTAGGGCTTGGAGGAAACCAGGGAAGTTAGGAGGGAGAGGTGAGGAGGGAAGCACTTGGACATGAGGGACAGTCAGTGAAAACATCTAGATTTGAGAGGTAGAATGTCTTCTCAGGACACTTAGAGGTTATTTGTTTGTAAGTCTTAGTGATTGTGTTATTTGATTTTCAGTCATGTGAGGATTTTTTTATGACTGGAAAACATGTCATGTGACTCCTGTTATTTGAATAAAATGCAATTTATATTTCAGATTGAACCTTCCTTTAATGCTGTGATAGGTAGTTCCCTGATTATATGGTTGAAGATCCCACCCTTGTGACCTTCCTCCCACAGTGTGCTTTGTGATTCAGAATCCAAAAAGTTGGCTGTATGATCAGCACAAGTCCGAACTGAGAAACTGATGGAAGGGCAAAATTAGAAAAAAATTTAGAGAGAAGAGAATACAGAAGAGGAAGGATTGGTTGAGAGTCTTGGAAGAAAATGGAATTTCTTCCTTAAAGATCCATTCTTATCTTGTTGTTCCCCTGCTCAAAAAGCTTCAGTGGCTGTCTATTGCTTCTAGAATAAAATATAAATTACTTTGCCTGGCATTTAAGGCCCTCAAAATCTGATTTCTTGCCTTTTCTTCCAACCTTTTCCACTTTAGTTTTCTTTATGCTCATTACATTGGAACTAACTGGGCTGACTAGATACATGTTCTCCAGTTATATCATGTCTATAATCATTTAAACAACTCTGTGTCTGGAACATGCTCTATATTTTCCTGTCTTTTGAAGTCTTATTTTTCAAAGTCCAGCTGAAGTACCATTTCTTCCAATGAACCTTTCCTCACCCCTCTTAGCTAAAAATGATCTCCCTTTCAGATTTTCTTGGAATGCCATGCTCAGTTCTTTCCTTTTCTGGTATCACATTCTATTATGTGTCATATTTATATACATGGTGCAGTACTTCCTCCCCATTGCTACTTAGATTGTGAGCTTTTTGAAAAACCATTTTTCATCTTTGCATCCTCAGATCTTATCTCCATTGTCTGGCACATAAGAACCAAAGACTTCAATGTTGTAGGGACCACTCAATGAAGTACTTAGTTAACAATGCAGAGTCTGATGGACTTGCCTGGAACACTGAGAAGTTCAAGTTATTTGTTCTGGGCCATGAAGTTAGTATGTGGCAGAGTCAGGGGGTGAACCTAGGCTTTCTGGCTCCAAGATCAATTCTCTATCTAGTATACTCTGCTGATGGGCATTTATTAAACTAATAAATGCTTGCTGAATTGAAATTATTGACTAACAACTCCCTTGAAAAGAATGGGATAGTCTTAGTAAGCCTGCCTAAAAACTGCAGTTCTCTTAAGTAAATTTCCAAAGTGGATGACTTCTTTTCATTATCAATGAAATTAATTTCAAAGAGAAACATTATTTTATTGAAATAACACTAGAATCTTTACATTGTTAAATGAATGCTGTGAATTTTCCATATTGTTTGTGTGTGCCATAGAAAGTCCTTTTCAAAATTCGATGTATAGATTCAAAAATGTAGTTTTAAAATATAATATCCTAAAAATTTTGACATTTAGTTGCCAATGACTATTTCTATTTTAATAAGTGTCTTTATTTGTATAATCGAGATGATTTATATGGAATTGTCATCATAAAATTCCTTGTGCCTTTTTCTTTTGAACCAGGAAAAGAGACTGAAGCTCTTTTGGTTGTCTTTGTGTTAGACTCTGTTTCAGTCCTATGTAACAGAAACCATTGATACATTTATTATATTTATTAGGGGAAAACAATTAACTATAACATTAAAATTTTAATGAAAGCCTTTATATATAACTCAGACATTTCCAGTGATTCATAATCTTGTATTTTAATGATGGTCCATTGAAATGACCAGAGGCATAATGGCAAAAAAAAAAAATCTCATCCCCTGTAACTTTTCTGTTAGGAAATTCTTTGTATATTCAGTATGGGTAGAGTGTAACAGGAGAGATGATTGCATCTCCTCCCTAGAGACTGTAGTGAACATGGTAGATAGATATTTATTTGCCAGAAAAGGCTTAGGAGGTAAAGCAGGATGCTGAAATATAGCATATCATTAAGCCCCCTTGCATTTCTTTGTTCTATGAATGCTTCAGATTTACTGGATTCAGTGAATGAAAGCCAAATAAAGCAGGCACCAGACTTGTGTATGAAGCATGTCAAGAATCTGACACATTTTCATCCTCTGAAAAACTAGGAGACATCAGTCCATTTTCCCCCCTCTTAGAAAGTTCCCGCGGGAACTTCACTGACATAGGAGAAAATCTTGTAGCTTTCATAATGATATGAGCCGATGGGACTTCTGGGTATTGCCCTTCATTTCAGTCACTTTGGAAATGAGCTTTCCAATTTTCTTGGCTTCTCTGTGCTCTAGATTTATATCCTCATGCCAATAGTGGCAGCCATACAAAATATCTTATATTAAAAGGCAACAGTATAAATTTAAAACACCACCCTTTGGCAGTGAAAAATGGTCACTCATTCTTCTACTTTGGGGACCTCTGTCTACAGGTCATCAAAGTCTCTGAAGGAGCATCTCTTGGCCTCTCTTCCACAGGATTGACCCCTCTTCCACAGAATTGACCCTTGCCCTTTGTAGAAGACAGTGATTATCATAATCCCTTAGAATACTGCCAGTATACAAATTAAATGAAATGTTTGTAAAAGGAGTTTGTAAGGGAGAAAAATGATCTCTGAAATGTTCTATGCTAGCTGTAGATAGTTTGAGGTCAATATTTTCTTCTACATGCCCCAAAGAAAGAGTGTTGGGTTCCTGTATTATCAGACACTTGTGATGTTTTCAGGCTATACATTCCTATTTATGGCCTCTGTCAATGTGCTCTGGTTATTAATTATTACAGAAATAACAAAGAGGAAATGACATCAGCAGGGCTAATGAACTAAGCAGAAGCTTTATTCACGCTGAATACACTATTCATTTACACAAAAAGATCATTTCTCAATTCAAAGAGGAATATTCTAATTTAAGGTCTAACTTCAGCCCTGCCATAATCTCTATGGAAACAAAGCTTTCTACTGTGCCTAGTCCCATAAGCAGCCTCATTCCCTTTGGTAATTGGACAAACTGTAGAGGCAACAGATCTCTTTCCTCTTTCTCCCAAGAGCTCTTTTAAAATGAGAAAGAACTTAATCTTCGTGTGTTTCTGAATTTTTCAGGGTTGTAAATATCGAGTCAACTTTGTGAACTTGAGACCGTTTTCTAGAAGTGTCATAGTCTAAGTAAGATTTATTCATGAGTACATTTATCAAATTAAAATACTTGGAATGTTGGGAAGATAATTGCTCTTTGATTTCCCGGTATCAACACTTAATATTTAGAGGAGCTTTGAAAGAAACACAAATATTACCATAAAAATAAGACTATTAATGAAAATACACTTGTATACAATAGGACACATTCTGTTTTGTATTGAAAGATGTTAATTTTTAAAGTGGTAATAATTCTGACTAAAGAATGTTTTGTTACTCTGAAAATACAGACCATATGTACAGGATAATGAATGAATGTAAAGAGTTACATTTTTTTTTAACTCTAAGGACCTCAGGTCCTAGTTTTTAGACATTATTTATCCCCTTTTTTATCTTACTTTAATCTCTCAATTATATTAATTTTATTTTCCCTACCTAGTCAAGTTAAAACAGAATTTTAAATATATCCAGGTCAAAAAATATGAGAATGAAAGCTTTTGAACTGATCAGTCAGCCCATTCTTTCCTTCTTCATTTTCTATATTGCAAGACTCAATTGTTTCCTCATCTGTAAAATGAGAGGGTTGGGTTATGGTTTCTAAGGTCCTTTCCAACTTCAGCATTCCTATAATTTTCTTCATCTTTGATCATACAGAAAGTTAGTGGCAGAACTCAGACTAGACTCACAGTTCAATTGTCCAGTGCCTTTTTACTTTTTAGCCTGGTACATGGACATTCTATTGCAATTGGCTCCATTGTTTGAAATATATTGAGATCTCCTCTCCTTCCTCTTAAACAGAAACAGCACAGTCACGTTGCATTTATTAAATTTAATTTGTGGGCATATTTAAACTCCTTGCTAGACTACAGATTCCTTGAGTGTTGGGACTGTGTTTTGTACTTTTTTGTATTTGTAACAAATGGCTTTATTTTATATTTGAACATCCATAATTCTCTATATAAAGCAGATTCTTTAATAAATGCTTATTGGGATTGAAATAAACCCAATTACACAAAATACTAAAGTAAGTATCTTTGTCTATTGCTTTAGCCATTGTTGGTAATTTTGGTGCATCTAAAAGAGAGAACCTGGGTTCCAATCCCAGATCTGCTCCCTGTCATCTGCATGATCTTTGATAAGTCACTTCCTCACTCTAGGTTTCAGTTTCTTCATCTGTAAGAGGGTGAGGATGGGCCTGGTGATCCCAAGACTATCTCTTCCAACTATAATATCACCCTTTGCTCTCAGAATCTCAGGATTAGCAGTTGAAATTCATTGTTTTAAAAAAAAGTTAAATTAGAATAGATCACAAAATACTTATAGATTTATTTATTGATCTTTCTGTCCATTTATTCATCCATTCATCCATCCATCCATCCATCCATCCATCCATCCATCCATCCATCCATCCATCCATCCATTCAGTCATTGATTTTTAGTGCCAGGAATATAAAGTGATATGGTAGGAAGAATACTAAATATGGAATCAGAGATCCTAGATTCAAATCCTTTCTCTGTGTGAACTCTTATCTATAGGATATACAGCTATCAGGGATCATGGATTTAGAGCTAGAAGTGACATTAGAAGTCATCCAGTTCAACACTATTGTCCTGTTAGAAACTAGAAACTAGGAGGGATGGGAATTCTGAGAAGACCGGAAGGATTTGCATGAACTGATGCTAAGTGAGATGAACAGAACTAGAAGAACATTGTACACCATAATAGATAGCAATGTGGGGTTGCTGATCAATCTTAATGGACTTGCTCATTCCATCAGTGCAACAATCAGGGACAATTTTGGGGTTTCTGCGATGGAGAATACCATCTTGTATCCAGGGAAAGAATTATGGAGTTTGAACAAAGACCAGAGACTATTACCTTCAAATTAGAAAAAAACCCGTTATCTTATTATGTAATTTTACTATCTCATACTTTATTTTTCTTCCTTAAAGATATAATTTCTCTCTGATCACATTCAATTTAGATCAGTGCATAGCATGGAAACAATGTAAAGACTAATATAATGCTTTCTATGGGGGGGTGGGGGGCGGGAAGCAAGATTAAGGCAAAAATTGTAAAATTCAAAAAATAAATTAATTAAAATTTTAAAAAAGTCATCCAGTTTAACATCTTTAGTGGTTGCTTTGCTTCTAGGTTAGTTTCCTCATCTGTAAAAATGAAAGATTGGATTAGATGGTCTTTGAGGTTCCTTCTAGGGCTAGAGCTATGATCTATGGACTCTATCTGGGCAAGAGCTATGAGTGAAAAGAAGGCTTTTCACTCTTTAGACCTTGGTTTTGATACTCAGATCCTTCTTTAACTCCCATTTCAATCTTGGGTATTGGTAGGGAAGCATATGTATATAGACTTTTGACAAGTTTTGCTTATTTGATTAACAGTAAGAAAAAAAAGTAAGGGAGAAGAGAAGGAAAGGTAAGGGAATGGAAAAGAGCAGAAAGGATGAGAGAAGAGAAGAATAGGGAGAAGGTGAAAAGGATGCACTAGTGGGTCCTGTATCTGATTAGAAACCCTTGCCCAATCCCCCTCCCCCAGATAGATAAGAAAATAGGGATCTAGAGAGATTAAGCAGTTTGTCCTTAAACTATACAACTTGTTTAATCAATGCAGTAAGCATTTATTAAGTTCCTATTTTGTTCCAGAAATGAAAACATTCTTGGGCCAAAGAGCTTGTTAGTGACAGGGCCAGGAGTAGAATCCAAGATTCCCCTCTCCCAGCCCAGTACTTTTTCCGACACATTACAGGGTGTCTCTTCCATCATAGAAAGGAAGGTGGGGGCTGCTAGGGGCCAGCTAGGGAAGGATGGGAGGTGCAGGGGTGGCTAAGGAAAAATCAGAATGGGTGGCAGGAAGGAACTAGCAGCCTTGCTAGGGCCTTCCGATAATCCCTAGATCTGTGTGGGTTAACTCTAAATAGCATAGCATCTTCCCTTGAAGAATGAATTTGGGTGAAGAAAAGACTGACATCAACATTAGTGCCAAACCTAGCAGCTTGCCAATATGAGGAAACTAGCCCAATAACATCCTGTATCAGGGCTTCATGCAACACGCTCTTTGGAATAAATTTATTTTCTTTTAGCCATAGAATCTAAAACCAATTGATTTTAGAGCTACGAGAAACATCAGGGACCATTCAGTACAAACCCCTCCTTCTACAGAGAAGGAACCAAAGCCCGGAGGTAAAGTGACTTATTTGCCCAAGATCACTCAGAGCTGAGACTTGAATCCAAATTCTCTCCCCCCAAATCTAGCTCTTTCCATATATACCAGGAATCCAGTTTCATTTTTTTAATAAGTGAATGTGTGAATTTTTTTGGTAAAAACACTTTGGGAAATAGGATGCGTTATGTGATAAATAATTAGTATTTACAGATGATTAGGTTTTGCCTAAATTGATTTGGAAGAGAACAATATTTAGGAGACATCAAAATTTTATATTTCCTCTTTTTTCAATAGCTCTGGAATGTGAGTCATCAAAACTTCTAGGTAAAAATAATTTCAGCTCATTTTATTCAGGCATCCACAATAATCAGAATCCAAATAAATGTTCTCACCGTTTGCTGAAATATCCTAATTCTGTAGGTCATGAAGGGGCACAAAATAATAGATCAGGGTGGGTGGTGGTGACCTTGGAGATCATCTAATAAAATCCTTTTATTTTACAGGAGAGAAAACTGAGGGCCAAGAGAGGTGAATCAGTAACAGAGTCCAAGACTCATTTCCCTACCCCTTACTGCCCTGTAAGACGTTATGTAAGTCAGAAAAAGTCTGAATAGAAAAATAAATATTTCCATCAAAAGACAACTGGAATCAACACGAGCATCTCATTGTGAACGTTCCCCCCTGAATGTGTTGGTGTGCTGCTGTCACACCCCAGACTTCATTATTCTTTTTTCCTTCCTCTACCTGAGGAGGGTCTGAATCCAAGCCCTGTTGTTGAAGACAGCTTTGCAAACAATTGTTTCCTTCTAGACGCGGCCGAGGCACACTAAGTGGTTATTCAGAGTGCTTCCCGAGCTGCGAATTAAAACATTATGTCACTTTGGCACTGATGCTCATGCAAAATACAAGCCCCGCCATCTCGGGAATTCCAGTAGTTGCGCCCCACTTATCCCAGGCGGGCGGGCGGCCGGGCAGGCAGGCGGGCGGCGAGGAAGCTGTTTACTCTTGTATCCCTCTCTGCTGACGTCTGCTCACTGAACAATGTCATCAAATTTCCTGTTTTTTTGGCTGGTGGCTAGTAAGCTGTCCCACTTTGTTACGGCTTTACTGCCCAGAGATCCCCAGTGCCGGATACACCCAGCAGACAGGATGTAAGATTAAATGCAGCATAGCTAAGTAAATAAAGTAGGTGTTCAGTGGTGAAATACAGCTGTCTGCTTAGCAAGAGGATAAAGTGGGGCCTGGCCTGTGTCCCCACCCCGCCCCTCCCCCCTTTATTAACGCAGAATTAGATGAGGAAAACACACTATTTTTTTGGTTAAAAAAATACTTTTAAAAAATCAATGAAAATCTTTACCATCTAAATCACAGTAATGAGATGAGGTCTAAACAGTCATGATAGATTATCCTTCATAAATGAAAATGAAGGGATGTTGTCATACTATTAATAGAGATGTACCTTTGAAGCTGTTTCCTGGTCTGCTCCTTCAGAATCAAAATTGTCTTAGTCTTCCTTGTAGCGGCCATTCAACGTTGAGTTGGTTTTGGTTTTTTTTAAAACTTTGATCCAGATCTCAATGAACGTGTGAAATGTTTGCTGGTGAACATTAATGCTCATTGAACTTTTGAAAAACTGGGTCTTGCACATACTACATGCTCAGCAAATGTTTATTGAGTGGGATGAATGACTGATTTTGTGCTGAGCCATCAACCCTCTCTCACCTGGAAACCCAGTTTGTAAACAGTAGGACTCATTTTTTATGAGGTTGCTGGACTTGGAGATGGAGTCTGCGGCTGTGGGAATCAGTTTTCCCCTAAAAGATTCCAATGAACCAGGACTGAGATCCCAGCTCTGACATTTATGAGCTGGGTGACTATACATAAATCATTTCACCTTTCTAGACCTCCAATTCCATATCTGTAAAAAGAAGCTAATAATATTTTGTTAGGAAGGAGCTTCGTAAACTAAAAAACTAGGGAAATGTGAACTCTTATTCAACCCTTAACACAAGCAAAATCAACTAAGTAGACCAGACTGCCTTCCCTGTCTTTCTCCTCCCTGCAAGCACTCACACATACTGCAGTGGTTTTATATTCAACTTTTCCATTCCCATTCTTCCCCCTCCCCCACTTAATAGTTTCCTATTTCATGTAGAGATAGTTTTTTAACATTAACATTTTAATCTTAATAGCATTTTTTCAAATTCCATGTCGAAATAGTTTTCAATATTCATTTTTGTTAAATTTTCTCCCTCTTTTCTTTTTCTCTCTCCCCTCCCCAAAACAGCATGCAATCTGATATAGGCTATAACATGTACAATCATGTTAAATATATTTCCTTATTAGTCATGTTGTGAAAGAATAATAAGAATAAAAGGAAAAAGCCACAAGAAAGAAAAAAATAAACATTCAATTTTATAAAATTATGAGTTCCAAATTTTTTCCCTCTTTTCCTTCTCCGTTGCCCAAGACAGCAAGCAATCTGGTATAGGTTATACTTGTACAATGTTGTTAAACATATTTCCACATTAGTGATGTTGTGAAAAAAAGAACAAAATTGAAAAACCAGGAAAAAGAAAGAAGCAAAAACTAAAACGAAAATAGTATGTTTCAGTCTGCATTCAGACTCCATAGTTCTTTCTTTGGATGTGAATAGCATTTTTTTCCATCATGAGACTTTTGGAATTATCTTGGGTCTTTGTATTACTGAGAAGATCTAAGGCTATTATGGTTGATCATTGCACAGTGTTGCTATAATTGTGGTACAGGATGCTTCTGGTTCTGTTCACTTCACTCAACATTAGTTCATATTCTTTCCAGGTTTTCCTGAGATCCACCTGCTTATCATTTCTTACAGCATAATAGTATTCCATTCCATTCAAATTCCATTCCCCAATTGCTGGGCATCCCCTCACTTTCCAATCCTTTGCTACCACAAAAAATCTGCTATAAATATTTTTGTACATGTGTGTCCTCTTACCTTTTATATGATCTCTTTGGGATTCAGACCTATTAGTGGTATTGCTAGAACAAAAGGTGTGCACAGTTTTATAAGTCTTTGGGCAGAGTTCCAAATTATTCCTCCAGAATGGCTGGATCAGTTCACATCTCCACCAAAAGTACATTAGTGTTCCAATTTTCCTACATCTTCAACATTTATCACTTTCAGTCATATTAACCAATCTAATAGAATGTGAGGTGGTACCTCAGAATTGTTTTAATTTGTATTTCTCTAATCAATAGTGATTTAGAACATTTTTTCATATGGTTATAGATAACTTTAATTTCTTCATCTGAAAACTGCCCATCCATATTGTTTAAGCATTTATCAGTTAGGAATTATCTCATGAATTTGATTCAGTTCTCTAAATATTTGAGAAATGAGGCCTTTATCAGAAACATTGAATGTCAAAATTGTTTTCTGGCTTTCTGCTTTCCTGCTAATCTTGGTTACAAAGGTTTGTGCAAAATCTTTTTGATTTAATGTAATCAAAAATTATCCAATTTGCATTTCATAGTGTTCTCTGCCTCTTATCTGGTCACACATTCTTCCCTTTCCCATAGATTTGCTTATGATATTACACTTTATGCACCTATTTTGACCTTTCCTTGGTAAATGGGATATTGGTCTATGCCTAGCTTCTGCCATACTATTTTCCAGTTTTGCCGACAATTTTTCTCAAATAGTGTGCTCTTATCCCAGAAGCTGAGTATTTGGATTTATCAAACAACAGATTACAGTAGTCATTTACTGTGTCTTATGTATCCAACCTATTCCACTGATCCACCACTCGATTTCTTAGTACCATATGGTTTTGATAATTGTTTCTTTATTACATAGTTTTAGATCTTGTGTGGCTAGGCCAACTTCCCTTGCTTTAAAAAAAAATAATTAATTCTCTGATATTCTTGACCTTTTGTTGTTCCAGATGAATTTTGTTAATGTTTTTCTAGCTCTATAAAATAATTTTTGGTAGTTTGATTGGTTTGGCACTGAATAAGTAAATTCATTTAAGTAAAATTATGATTTTATTATAATAATTCAACCTACTCATGAGTAATTAATATATTGTTGTTTAGATATGACTTTATTTGAGTGAAAAATGTTTTGTGATGGTGTTCATATGGTACCTGGGTCTGTTTTGGCAGGCAGATTCCCAAATATTTTATCTTGTCTACAGTTGTTTTTTTTTTTAAATGAAATTTCTCTATCTCTTGCTGTTGGGCTTTGTTGGTAAGATATAGAACAACTGATGATTTATGTGGGTTTATTTTTTATTTTGCAAATTTTCTAAAGTTTTTAATTATTTCAAGTAACTTTTTAGTTGATTCTCTAGTATTCTCTAAGTATACCATCATATTATCTTCAAAGAGTAATAGTTTTGTTTCTTCATTGTCTATTCTAATTTCTTCAAGTTTTTCCTTTTCTTATTGCTAAAGCTAATGTTCATAGTACAATATTGAATAATAATAATGGTGATAATGACCATCCTTGTTTCATCACTTATCTTACTGGGAAGCTTCTAGCTTATCCCCATTACATATAAGCCTTGTTATTTGTTTTAGATAAATACTACTTATCATTTTAAAGAAAAGTTCATTTATTCCACTGCTCTCTAATATTTTTAATATGAATAGATACTGTATTTGTATCAAAAGGGTTTTTTCCATCTCTTGAGATAATCATATGATTTCTGCTAGTTTTGTACCTGATATGGTCAGTTATGCTGATAGTTTTTCTAATAATGAGCCAGCCCTGTACTTCTAGTATAAATTCCACCTGGTCATAGTGTATTATAGTATAGTATAAAATTAATATTTTAATTTTTGCATCAATATTTATTAGATAAATTGTTCTAAAATTATCTTTCTCTGTTTTGGCTCTTCTTGGCTTAAGTATTTATACCATACTTGTGTCATAAGAAGAATTTGGTAGGAGGAGTCTTTGTCTATTTTTTCGAATAGTTTATATAGTATTGAACTTAATTGTTTAAATGTTTAGTTCTGGAGATTTTTTTCTAGGGAGTTAACTGATGAATTGTTCAATTTCTTTTTCTAAAACCTTTATTTAAGTATTTTATCCCCTCTTCTGTTAATCTGAACAGCTTATATTTTTATAAATATTTATCCATTTCACTTAGATTGTCAGATTTATTGATATACAGTTGGACAAAATAATTCCTAATTATTTGCTTTAATTTTTTCTTCATTTGTGGTGAATTCATCCTTTTCATTTTTGATACGCGTAATTTGGTTTTTTCTTTGTTTTTTAAAATCATATCAACCAAAAGTTTAATGCTTTTTTTCATAAAACCAGATTTTAATTTTATTAGGCCAGTGGTTTACTTGCTTTCAATTTTATTAATCTCTCCTTTGATTTTCAGAATTTCTAAGTATTTAATTGGAGAATTTTAATTTTTTTCTAGCATTTTTAGTTGTATGTCCAATTCATTGAAATGCTCTTTCTCTATTTTATTCATGTAAGTTTTTGGAGATCTAAAGTTTCCCCTAAGAACTGCTTTAACTACATCCTATAAATTTTGTATGTCTCATTATTGTTGTTTATTTTGATAAAATTACTGATTATTTCTATTATTTGTTGTTTTATCTCTTCATTCTTTAGATTATTTCCCTTTTCAATTAATTTTAATCTATCTTTCTATGCCCTTTATTACATGAGGTTTTTCATAACATCATGATCTGAAAAGGATGTATTATTTTCTGCCTTTGATTCTGAAGTTTTTAATGGTTGATTTTTTTGGTAGGTCATGTACCACCAAGAAAAGATATTTTTCTTGCTTTCCCCATTTCATTAACTCCAGAGGTCTATCATACCATATCATAACATATATTTTCTAAAATTCTATTTTCCTCCTTAACTTCTTTCTTGTTTATTTTGTAGTTAGATTTACCCTGTTCTTGAGAGGAGATAGTTGAGATACTCTACTAGAATAGTTTTGTCTCTTTCTTCCTGTAACTCACATACCTTCTCTAAGAATTTGGTTGATAATCTACTTAGTGAATATATTGATTTTAGTATTGATATAATTTATTGTCTATGGTACCTTCTAGAGAGATAAAGTTTCCTTCCTTATCTCTTTTAATTGGATCTATTTTTCCTTTTTTGCTTTGTCATAGATCAGAATTGCTACCCCTGCTTTTTTGTTTTTATGCTTCAACTGAAATGTAATAAAAACCAATCTTTTACCTTTACTCTCTGTGTATCTCTCTACTTCAAATATGATTCTTATAAACAACAAATTGAAAGGATTCTGGTTTTTAATCCACTTTACTGCCCACTTCCATTTTACGAAATAGTTCATTCCATTCACATTCACAGTTATGAGTACTACCTGTATATTTCTCTCCATTCTATTTTTTCCCCCTCTTTTATGTTTTTTTCTCTCCTTTCACCTTATCCTTCCTCGTTGGTGTTTTGCTTCTGACCACTGCCTCCCTCAATTTGCCCATCTGTCAAACTCTCCCCCCCATCCCCTTTTCCCTCCTATTTCCCTATAGGAGAAGATAAATATTTATACTCAACTGAATGAGTATGTTAGAGCCAAATCCAATGCTCACTCTCTCTTCTTTTTCTCTACTGTAATAGGTATTTTGTGCCTTTTCATTTGGTTTAATTTACTCTATTCTGCCTCCTTTTCACCCAGTATAATCCTTTGGTCCACCCCTTAATTTTTTATTTAGTCACATCAAGTCACCATATACACACTCTCTGTCTTTGTATACTCCTTCTAACTGCCCTAATAGAGATACAGTTCTCAAGAGTTACAAGTATCATCTTCCCATATAGGGATGTAAACAATTTAACTTTATTGAAAAAAAATGATTTTTTTTCTTTTCCTGTTTACCTTTTTAATGCTTCTCTTTGAGTCTTGCATTTGAAGATGGGGTAGCTAGGTGGAGCAGTGGATAGAGTACTGCCTTGGAGTCAGGAGGATGGAAGTTCAAATACAGCCTCAGATACTTGACACTTAACTAACTGCGTGCCCTTGAGAAAGTCACTTAACACTGATTATCTTGCATCTAGGGCCATCTCCAGCCATCCTGATTCTTACCTGGTCACTGGACCAGACTCTAGAGGAGAAAGTAAGACTCGTGATTTAGTACAATATCCCCTTACTCAAATCCAATTCAAGTTGTCATGACATCACTTCCCCTGATGTTATGGTTTTCTTCAGGAATGAAGGACAAATATCACCATCATTTGAAGATCATATGTTCTGTTCACCTCTGGTCTTTTTCTTCAGGAAAGTTTGAAAGGTCTCCATTTAATTAAATTTCCACCTTTCCCCCCCAAAAAAGATTATGTTCAATTTTGCTAGGTAATTGACTCTTCGTTGCAATCCAAGCTCCTTTGCTTTCTAGAATATCATATTCCAAGCCCTCTGATACTTTAATATAGAAGCTACAAGGCCTTTGTAATCCTTAAATTGTATCATTGTTTCTTTCTGACTGCCTGTAGTTTTTTCTCCTTAACCTTATAATTTTGGAAATTAGCTACAATATTTAGCTACAAAATACACAGACAGACACAGACACACACACACACACACACACACACACACAGACCCTGTACCTTGAGTCCATCCATCATTTCTCTGACAGGAAGTGACCAGGGATGCCTCACCATAGGTCTTCTGGAGACACACTTGGTAATTGCTTTGATCCAAGTTCTCTTCCTCCCAGATTATCTAGTTTATCTTTTACTTCCTATTCATTTCTTTCTCTTACTTATACAAATCCCTAATTGCAAAGATGAGGAAACTGAAGAAAGGTTAAATGACTCATTTCAGGTCAGACAGAGTAAGTAACAGGGGCAATGTTTGAATCCCCTTCTTCTTTGGTTCTCATCACTGCTTCTCTGGATAATTTTCTAAAGTCATCTCCCTAGAAATCAAGGAATCCTGCTTCAAGGTAAATGACTCTGAGGTCTCTAAACTTTCTTTTCCCTTTTGTAGTCACCTTACTCACCTCCAGAGTCCATAGCAGTATAACACATGCAGAGGGCTTTCCATTTTTACCCTGATACTAGGAAACTCATTGAGCAGATGCTTAAATATAAATCACAAGTCCCTTCCTCTCTATTCCCACTGCCTCAATCCAAGATAGAACAAGACTCATTCTCACTTTTGGGACTATTTTAAGGGCCTCCTAACTGGTCTTCCTGCCTACACTCACCCTTTCTTCCCACTACCACTAGTCCATCTTTCCCACCAGCTGCTGAAAGAATAACCATCTTTATTCATGGAGCTGCTGCTCATAGCATTTCTCCACTCAAATAATTGCCAGTAGCTTCCTATTGCCTTACCATGTCAAGTTCTAAGTCCTTTGCTTGGTGACTCCATCTGCCTGACTTATCTTTCCTGGCCTTTCTCTCACCTCCATGCCCCAACCAAATTGGAGTATTCAAAATGTCTCTCAACATATCCAAGATTTTACTACCTCTGGGACTTTGATAAGACTATTATGTACATTATTATGCACATAATAATATATAATAGGTAGGTATTAGTATGATATGTTATATATATGTATATATCACTTCATTAGATTCTTATACTTTAAAGCCCAAATCAAATGCTGCTTTCTCGATGAAGTCTAATCTCCCTTCTTCCTTTGTTTTTAATGATTTTCCTTTTCACACTTCATGTGGCATTAATCTCATATAATATTGGATATTATAGTTTTCTTTGTATAGATGATAACCACCTATTATATTAGACATTTCATAGGGACAATAGCATTTTCTTATTCACATTTTGTCTCTTTCACAAGTCTATCGTTGTGGTCTATGTAAAAGTAGGTAACAGTTTGTTGAATCCAAGTACACAGTTTAGTGTTACTCATTTTAGTTTTTCATGTGTAAGTCATTAAATCTTTCTCTTCTAGGCACTCCTATCCAATGAGCAGAACTTTAGACTATTAAAGACCATACACAGACATTCCAGATTGGTAAAAATAAGAGAAATGCAGATTAAAACAACTCTGTAGTTTCATCTCATAGCTATAAAATAGACAAAGATAATTTTTAAAAATGGAAATGATCATTGTTGAAATATAGGCTATTTAATAAAATCCTGGAAAAAAAATGTCTTGGGATCTTGTAATCATAGATTTAGAACTGGATAGGATTTCAGGAAACTACAGCCTAATATTTTGATTGTTATGGAAGAAGAAGCTGAGACAAGAAGATGAATGTATTATGTATAAGGAAGGAATCAGAATAGACAATCGACCCTCACCTTCTGCTGGAAACATTTTTCTATATTCGTCCAAGGTCACTCAAATCTTAAGCATCAGAGAGGAGTTTTGAATCTAGATCTTCTGTTTCTGCAGTCAGTTTCTTTTCAGAAACTATTCTAGAAAACAACTTGGATTATGCAAGAAAAATGACTATATTGTTCATACCATTTGATTTAGAAATCTCACTCCTAGACAGACCTCAATTTTTTTTTAAAGATTTTATTTGAGTTTTGAGTTTTACAATTTTTCTCCCATTCTTACCCCCGCCCCCCACGGAAAGCAATTTGTCAGTCTTTATTTTGTTTCTGTGTTATACATTGATCCAAATTGAGTGTGATGAGAGAGAAATCACATCCTTAAGGAAGAAACAAAAAGTATAGGAGATAACAAGATCAGACAATAAGATATCTGTTTTTTTTCTAAGTTAAAGGGAACAGTCCTTGAAATTTGTTCCAACTCCATGGCTCTTTATCTGGATACAAATGGTATTCTCCATTGCAGACAGCCCAAAATTGTCCCTGGTTGTTGCACTGATGGAATGAGCAAGTCCATCAAGGTTGAACATCACCCCTATGTTGCTTATAGGGTGTATAGTGTTTTTCTGGTTCTGCTCATCTCACTCAGCATCAGTTCATGTAAATCCCTCCAGGCTTCCCTTAATTCCTGTCCCTCCTGGTTTCTAATAGAACAATAGTGTTCCATGACATACATATACCACAGTTTGCTAATCCATTCCCCAATTGAAGGACATTTACTTGATTTCCAATTCTTTGCCACCAAAAACAGGGCTGCTATAAATATTTTTGTATAAGTGATGTTTTTACCCTTTTTCATCATTTCTTCAGGGTATAGACCCAGTAGTGGTATTGCTGGATCAAAGGGTATGCTCACTTTTGTTGCCCTTTGGGCGTAGTTCCAAATTTCTCTCCAGAAAGGTTGGATGAGTTCACAGCTCCACCAACAGTGTAATAGTGTCCCAGATTTCCCACAACCCTTCCATCAATGATCTTTATACTTTCTGGTCATATTGGCCAGTCTGAGAGGTGTGAGGTGGTAACCCAGAGAAGCTTTGATTTACATTTCTCTAATAATTAAAGATTTAGAGCAATTTTTCATATGGCTATGGATTGCTTTGATCTCCTCATCTGTAAATTGCCTTTGCATATCCTTTGACCATTTGTCAATTGGGGAATGGCTTTTTTTTAAAAATATGACTCAGTTATCTGTATATTTTAGAAATGAGTCCTTTGTCAGAATCATTAGTTGTAAAGATTATTTCCCAATTTACTACATTTCTTTTGATCTTGATTACACTGGTTTTATCTGTGCAAAAGGTTTTTAATTTAATGTAATCAAAATCATCTAGATTGTTTTTGGTGATGTTCTCCATCTCTTCCTTAGTCATAAACTCCTTCCCTTTCCATAGATCTGACGGGTAAACTAGTCCTTGATCTTCTAATTTGCTTATAGTATTGTTTTTTATGTCTAAATCCTGTAACCATTTGGATCTTATCTTGCTAAAGGGTATTAGGTTTTGGTCTAATCTAAGTTTCTTCCATACTACTTCCAATTTTCCCAGCAGTTTTTATCAAAGCGAGAGTCCAATAGCTGGACTGTTTGGGTTTATCAAACAGCAGATTACTATAATTGTCTCCTGCTTTTGCACCTAGTCTATTCCACAGGTCCACCACTCTATTTCTTAGCCAATACCAAACAGTTTTGGTAACTGATGCTTTATAATATAATTTTAGATCAGGTAGGGCTAAGCCTCCTTCTTTTGCACTTTTTAAATTAAATTCCTGGAAATTCTTGATTTTTTATTTCTCCATATGAATTTACTTGCAATTTTTTCTAATTAATTAAAGTAATTTTTTGGAATTTTAATTGGTAGGGCACTAAACAGGTAGTTTAGTTTTGGTGGAATTGTCATTTTTATTATATTAGCTCTACCTATCCATGAGCAATTGATATTTTGCCCAGTTATTTAAATCTGATTTAATTTGTGTGAGAAGTATTTTATAATTGTTTTCAAAAAGTTTCTGAGTCTGTCTTGGCAAATAGACACCCAGGTATTTTATATTGTCTGAGGTTACTTTGAATGGGATTTCTCTTTCTACCTCTTCCTGCTGTATGTTGCTAGACATATATAGAAAAGTTGAGGATTTATGGGGGTTTATTTCACAACCTGCAACTTTGCTAAAATTGCTGATTGTTTCCAGTAGTTTTTTGGATGAGTTCTTGGGATTCTCTAGGTACATCATCATCAGACTTCAGTTTTTATGGTAGGAAAGAACCGGAAATAAAATTGCCATCAATTGGGTTCTCACAATATTGAACCATAAGAAAAAATCTTCATATTTATGGAAACTCAGGAAAAGTTGGAATGATAAATGATGGAATGACTGGCTTTACTAAAATAATATAAATAAAATAAAATAAAAATAAAATGGATTTGAATTCTAAATAGTTATAATGACCAGTCCCAGATAGTTACAATGACTTAAGAAGAGATGAGCAAAGTCATTGGACTTCTTTCATTTGAAAGTAGATATGGTGGGGCAGCTAGATGGCATAGTGGATAGAGTACTAGCCCTGGAGTCTGGAGGACCTGAGTTCAAATTGAGCCTTAGACACTTAATAATTGCTCTGCTGTGTGACCTTGGGCAAGTCACTTAACCCCCAATGCCTTAATTTTTTTTAAAAGTGGATGTGGAATACAGTCTTCCACTGACATTGTATACTCCCAACTTTTTATAACTTTGCTATCTTCCCCATTCTGAAATCACAGTTTCTTGCTAGGTATAAATCTAGTTCATTTTACTCATTTATTAAATGTCTGCTACCTTCAAATTACTATGCATTCCCATTCTCTAAAGAAGAAAAAAAGGAAGGAGCCCTACTCTTATATTCTAAATGCAAGGGGAAAGCTCAGAGTAGAGGAAAGAGACTTAGACCTAGAGTCAGAAATCATGGGTTCAAGTCTCAATTTTACTACTTTTATATATTTGACCTTATCTAATTCATTTGATCCTACTATCCCTCATGGTTACTACCTATTTTTGAAAT
Source organism: Macrotis lagotis (assembly GCF_037893015.1). Taxonomy (NCBI): domain Eukaryota; kingdom Metazoa; phylum Chordata; class Mammalia; order Peramelemorphia; family Peramelidae; genus Macrotis; species Macrotis lagotis. The sequence continues at coordinate 116,033,968 of NC_133661.1, forward strand.
GTGAGTAATACTTCTACTACCATTTTCTCACAGGGTCATTTTGGTTGTTATTTTTCCAGCACTTGAAGTCAAAATATTGATTGTTGTAATGATTCTTTTTTGAATCTGCATCACTATGTTCAATTCTTTTCTTATTTCATGTTTCTTTCTTGTTTTTTAACACTATAATAATATTGAATGGCACATAGTCCAGTGAATGATTAGGTTGGCTTTGAAGTCAAGAGAACCTGGTTTTCCTTCCTCTGACAGACTTTTTAAGGGAACCTGGGTAAAACACTGAACCTCCCAGTGTCCAGGCAATTCTTTAAGACCAAAAAGTTACAGAGGAGTTGCTAAGTCACACTGATGGAAGGAGTTTCGCATAGCTGCAATTCTCTAGACTGAAATCACATTTTCAGACCAATACATAGATATATATTTTGGACTCAGTCTATGATTTTTGTTGGTATATACTAGTGAAAAAATCCTTCTACAATTGGAGAGCAAGTCTACAAGCATATATTAAGTGCCTATTATATTCAAGGTACTTGCTAACCTGGAGTAAAAAGACAAAAACAATAGTTTCTACTCTCAAGGAATTCCCATTTCAATAGAGGAGACAGCATTTGAAAGACTGTGGAAAAACAAGATATATAGACAAGCTAATTTGTATATAATCTTAGAGAAAAGACATTCTCATCAAGGGGGACTGGGAACTGTCTTGAAGTCAGTGGAACAATTAGCTGAATCTTGAAAAAGACCAGAGAAACAGAGATGAGGAGGGGCAGAATTCTAAGTTTTGGGGACAGTGAGAATTCATGGAGTTGGGAGATGGAATGTCTTTTGTGAGGAGCAGCAATGAGGTCAGAACTGCTTGATCTTACTGCTGGAAGAGTGAGTAAAGTGTAAAACGACTAAAAAAAATAAGGAGGTCAGATTTTGAAGGACTTTAAAAGCCCAATTGAGGATTTCATATTTGTTCCTAGAGGTAATAGAGAATCAATGAAATTTATTGAATGGGGATTATAGGAAGGTCACTTTGACTGCTGAGCTGACAATGGACTTGAGATAGAGAGACCCACCAGCAGGTTATTGAAATAGTGCCAGTATGAGGGGATGAAGACCTGCTGGCAGAGGAGAGAAGGAGTAGGGGAAGAGAAAGGGCTATACAAGAGATGCTATAAAAACAAATTCAAAAGTCCTTGAAAATGTATCAATTTATCAATCTAAGACATTAAAGTCTTAGAGAGTTATTTGGGATACTAAGAAATTTAGCTACTTGCTTGGGGTCACAGTCAGTTGGTATCAATTTCTGGACTTGAACTCAGGTTTTCCCTAATTCCATTAACTTTCTATTTACTATTCCATATTGCTTCTCTTCTTATCTCCACCTCTCTCATCTCTCATGCTCACAATCTCATTCTCTCTCTTTCTTATACTCACTTGATCTATCTGTCTATTTATCTGCTGTACACAGAATATTGAGCCTGGAGTCAGGAAGAGTTGAATTCAAATTCATCTTAAAACATTAATTAGCCTCCTTCCATTATATTTCAATAATAATGGGGTTTCTAGACCTATAACCATTTTGGTCTCTCTCTCCTTTGGACATGCCTGAATTTCTCAATTTCCCTCTTAAAGTATGCCAACCAGAAAAGGACATTGTACTGTATAGATGTTGTCTTGCCAGTGCACAGTACAGAGAGACTGTTGCCTCCTATGAACTGGACATATAAATTACCTAGCTGTGTAGTCTTGGGCAAGCCACTTAACCCCATTTGCCTTGCAAAAACCTAAAAATAAAAATAAAAAAAAACCCATTAATTAGCTTGGTTACTCTAGGTAAATTACCTAATCCCTCTCTGCCTCAGTTTACTCAACTGTAAAATAATAATAATAATAATAATAATAATAATAGCACCCACCTCCCAGGATTGTTGTGATGATCCAGTGAGATAATTAGAAAGTATTTACACTCTGTGAAGGAAGGAGGTAAACAAGAATTTATGTCTATGACCCTTCTTGTTTCCACTTCTTTCCTCCTTTCTTTCTTACCTAATATTAATATATTAATATATATAAGTAGGCAATGGAGAGGTGGAGTAGATAGAATGCTGGCCTTGGAATCAGGAGGGTCTGGGTATGAATCCTCCCTCAGTCACTTAACTGTGTGATCCTGAACAAGTTATTTAATTTCTCAGATTCAATTTTTTCACATCAAATTGGTAATAATAATAGCTTCTACATCCCAGGATTATGATGAGAATCAAAGAAGTTAAAACATGTTAAATGCTTTGCAAACCTTAAAGCACTACAGAAGTGCAATGTCTTATTAGTCACTTTAGGAACTACTTTAATCGCTATAAATGTCTTCCTTTTCCTACACTGAAATCCAACTACCTATTAACTTCAACCTATTTGTCTTGGTTCTGCCCTCTGCATTATACAGAAAAAACCCAGCCCATAGTCCTTCTCACAGACCTTCAATTACTTAGACAACCATCATTCCTCTTCTCCAGGCTAAACATTCCAGTTCCTTCCATTATATTTCAATAATAATGGGGTTTCTAGACCTATAACCATTTTGGTCTCTCTCTCTCCTTTAGACATGCCTGAATTTCTCAATTTCCCTCTTAAAGTATGCCAACCAGAAATGGACATTGTACTGTATAGATGTTGTCTTGCCAGTGCACAGCACAGAGACTGTTACCTCCTATGAACTGGACATATAAATTCAGCCTAAAATTGAGATGGCATTTAAATCATTTTTTTATCCCTCCCCAGATGATTTTGATATCAAATGCTATGAAGCTAATTCTATCCGTGGCTTATTCTCCTAGGTCATAGATGCTGGTTTTGCCAGGTAACTTGGGATTTTATAGGAAGCTTTTTAAATTTATAGTACTTAGGATTCTATGCACTTCCAGTAACATAGCTTGGAATTTGAACTTTCAACCTCCCCGGTTTGGAACTGTGTTGTCTTCACATTTTAGATGTTTTGTTTGTTTCTAAATCATTATCATTGTAAAGAAGAACATTTGTCACCCTGTGATAAAGTTGATTAAAATTAAAACTGAGCTATCCTTTCTTTAACATCTATTTTCTGTGATTTATAGTGAAAGAAGATGTTTTATTGTTTCGGGGCAAGCTTGGGGTCATTATAAATACAGGGCAATTTTCCAAAGGCAGTTCAGCCTTCTCTCTTCCTCCTGTTCAATTCTGGGTCCAATTCATGATCTGACTTCAAAGTCTGTAATAGAGATACTGATGACCAGTCTATGTGCACTCTAGTGAAACATAGTCTGGACAATAGATATTTTCCAATTCATCTCAATTCAGCAAACATTGATTAAACATTATTGATGGTCTTGAGTAAAGTTTTACTCTTGTCAGGTAAGTAATTGGAAGTTAGTGAAGTAGGAGTTACTGAAAGAAGAAGCAAGGAGAGATGAAACTAGTTCAATCTATGAGTATAATGTTCTTTGTAAAATGAATCTGTAAGTGGGTGAAAAAGGTTAAAAAAATCCACATGTGCAAAAATATTTAAAGCAACTCTTTTTTGTAAGAGCAAAAAAATATCTATAAATTAAGGGAATGTCCATCAATTGGTCTGGTCCCTGACAAATTGTAGTATAGGAATGTGATGGAACATTTGTTTTATAAAAAATCACGAGGGACCAGACTTCAAAATAGCCTGGAAAGATTTGCATAAACTAATGCTGAGTCAAGTGAGCAGAACATATACACACTAACAGTAACAGAAGCATTGGGTGATGATCAGCTATAATGGACTTGCTCACTTCAGTAGTATAATAATCACAGATAATTCTAAAAGACTTGTGATGGAAAATATATGTGTGTTTGTGTATCCATCCAGAAAAGGAAGTATGGAGCTTAAATTCAGAACAAAGCTTACTATCTTCAGTTTTTTAAAGTCTCATATATTATGATTTTTCCCCATAAGTTTTTTTTCTAGTTTGATTTGATTCTTCTTTCACAACATGATTAATATGGATCTATGTTTAGTTTGGTTACGCATGTATAGCCTAAATTAGATTGCTGTCTGTCAGAGGGAGGAGGAGAGAAAGGAGAGAGGGAAAAAATGTAAAACTAAAAACCTTGCAAAAAATGATTGTTGAAAAACTACCATTGCATGTAGTTGAAAAAAAATAAACAAAATATTTTTAATTGATAATTTATTTTATTTTTCTACTTACATGTTATGAAAGTTTTTCAACATTCATCCTTGTGCATATACATATTTTAAAGTTACATAATTTCCTTCTACTGCCCCTTTCCGCCCCATTCCCCTCCATGACCAATAGTCAGATGGATATTATACAAACACATTTATGTTAAACATGTTTACAGATTAGTCATTTTCAGTATGAGGAATTAGGATTAAGAGGAAAAAAAGGAAAACTATGAGATAGGAAAGAAATACATAAGAGAATTTTTTTAAAATTCCTCTGAAGGAGATAGTATTGTCCATAGTCAGTCTAATAATGCTTTCTTTTGTCCTTTATTTTCAGTAAAGGGAGGTGATACCATAGCAGGCACAGGAATTAGATTTGAGGTGGGGGTTGCTGTATTAAGTCACCAGCCTCACTTTCTCCTCCAGAGCCATCTGGGTCCAGATATGAATCAGGATGACTGGAGATGACCCTGGATGGGAGGCAATCAAGGTTAAGTGACTTGTCCAAGGTTATATAGCTAGTAAATAAGAGTCAGAGGCTGGATTCAAACTCCCATCCTCCTGATACCAAGGCCAGCACTCTATCCACTGTGCCATCTAGCTGCCCTTAGCTACCATTAGCCAGGTTAGTAGGGTTTTCCTAAGTCTCTGAACTGCTGAGAGCAAGGTTGATCAACTCACAATGTTGTTGTTAATATTCTTTTGGTTCTGTTCCCTTCACTCAGCATCAGATCCTGTTATTCATTCCATGCTTCTCTAGAGTCCAACCATTTATGAATTTTTATAGAATAATAACATTCCATAATATTCATATGCCAAAACTTGTTTAATCATTCCTCAATTGATGGGCGTCCCCTCAATTTTCAATTCTTTGCCACTACAAAAAAAAGCTGCTATGAATATTTTGAAACATGTGAAACCTTTCCCATTTTTTATGATTTCTGGAGATAGGCCTAGTATTGAAATTGCTGGGTCAAAGGGCATAATTCCATATTGCTCTCCAGAATGGTTTGGTCAGTTTACAACTCCACCAACAATGCATTCATGTCCCACTCCTTTCATAACATCTCCAACATTGATCATCCATTTTGCAATTTATAATGTACTCTATTTCTTGCTTGTTCATAACTTTTTCCCCTTTCCATAGATCTAACATAAAGAATATTTCTTGATCTATTAATTGATCTATGGTGTCGCATTTTATGTCTAAATCCTGTACCCATTTTGGTCTTAGTATAGGGTGAGATATGGGACTATGCCTAGTTTTTGCCATACTATTTTTCAGTTTTCCCAACAGTGTTTGTCAAATAACGAGTTCTTATCCCAGAAGCTAATGTCTTTGGGTTTGTTAAATAGTAGATTAATGAGATCATTTACTACTGTTTCTTTTGAACCTATCCTAATCCACTGATCCATTACTCTATTTCTTAACCAGTACCAGGAAATTTTAATGACTGTAGCTTTATAGAATAGTTTTAGATTTGGTAGAATGGAGCCACCTTCCTTTACATTTTTTTCATCAGTTCCCTTTATATTAAATTTATATTTGTTGCTCCAGATGAATATTTTACTCTTTTTCCTAGTTTGGCAAAATAATTATTTGGTAGTTTGATTGGTATGGCAATGAAAAACTATTAATTTGGGTAGAATTGTCATTTTTATTTGACCCAACCATGAACAATTGACATTTTCCATATTGTTTAGATCTGACTTTATTTGTGTGAGAAGTGCTTTGTAATTGTATTCATACAGTTCTGAGTTTGTCTTGGGAGTTAGATTCCCAATTATTTAATGTTGTCTGCAGTTACTTTAAATGGAATTTCTCTTTCTAGTTTTTGCTCTTGGGCTTTGTTGTTCATATATAGAAATGCTGATGATTTATGTGGGTTGATTTCATATCCTGCTACTTTGCTGAATTTACTAATTGCTTCAAATAATTTTTAAGATGATTTTCTCAGGTTCTCTAAGTATTTATACCATCAAATTATCTGAAAAGGGTGAAAGTTTTGTTTCCTCAATGCCAGTTCTCTTTCCTTCAGTTTCTTTATCTTCTCTTATTCCTAAAGCTAACATTTCTTTTTCTTTTAGGTTTTTTGCAAGGCAGTGGGGTTAAGTGGCTTGCCCAAGGTCACACAGCTAGGTAATTAAGTGTCTGAGGCTGGATTTGAGCTCAGGTACTCCTGACTCCAGGGTCAGTGCTCTATCTACTGTGCCACCTAGCTGTCCCTAAAGCTAACATTTCTAATACTATATTGAATAGTAATGGTGATAATAGGCACCCTTGTTTCACACCGATTTTATTGCAAATTCTCCTAATTTATCCCTATTACATATATTATTTGTTGATGGTTTTAGATAAGAAACTGCCTGTTATTTTAAGGAAAACTCCATTTATTCCTATGCTTTCTAGAAAACATAATATTTTTAAAAATAACTGTAGGATACTTCAAACCAACCATACCACACTGAAAGTAAGATCAGATCAATACATAAAAACAACAAAAGTCCATTTTCAGTTGGATGGAAGATGCTGAATGAACCCACTAATGATTAGAGAGTTGTCACTGATTGTCAACAGGAAGTCTTACTCCACAGATTTGCAACCCAAGATGAAATTTTATGCCAAGACTACCTCAAAATACTTGGTTGTCATGGACAGGAGAAAACCTTATTGCAAATATTTTAAGGGACATCTTTCTCCTTCGCCCATTCACATATATTGATCTAGTTTATAATGATCGTGCTATTTAAAATTTTAAAAGAAATTCTTGATCATTATATATATATATATAATAGAAGATTGTGATAGACTACATAAACTTAGCCATATTTTATATGAACTCATAGTGTGGATAAATCATGCAAATATATTTATTTATTTTTATTTGCTTATTTTCCCCCAATTACATATCATGAAAATTTTGCATTCACTTTTACAAGATTTTGTATTCAAAATTTTTCTCCTTCCCTTTCTCTCCTCCTTTTGGGGAATATCTTGACTGCCTAGTGAAGTCAGAATAGATAGTTACTAATATTCCAAGTTACTGGACATGTCTTCCAGAGATATATTATATGGGTGTGTGAAAGTATGTGAAGGGGTTATGTTTCTCCTGGTTGGGGTAGGGGCTTTGTCCCTTCATATTAGAGAAAACCCTGGCATCTTGTTTCCTACTGAGTGCTGCTAGGATTACTTAAACATTAATTTTTCCTATTTGTTGGAATAAAATCATGATACAGAGAAAATCTTAAACTGTGTGAGACAAATGAATGGGCACTGAACCAAGACTCTAGAGACAAAGAGTCTAGGTGCTTGTCAGGGTTTAGTCACTGACTTTAGGTCACTGTCCTTCCATGGGTTTTGGGTTTCCTCATCTGCAAAATGAGGATATTGGTCTAGATGACTTTCTGTTTCTGAAGTTACATAATATATAATCGAGAGAGAGAGAGAGAGAGAGGAGAGAGAGTGTGTATATGTGTACACGTGAATGCCCACCATGGACCCCTTAGGCATTCTGGTGAAGTCTTTGAAGCCCTTCTCAGAATAATGGTTTAAAATGAATGATATGAAATATATAAGATTACAAAGGAGACCAATTATATTGAAATAGTTATTAAAAACCCACTAAAAAACCTCATCTGTACATACCAGGTTAAGAATGCCTGTTAAAAAAGATTCTTGCAATTGATAATTTAATTCTGACATCAAATAATCAATAGATTTCAAGATAATTCAACAAATATTTATTTAGCACCTTCTAGATACAGTGTACTATGCTAGGTACGGGATATGGATAGACCAAAATCAAGTAGCCTCTGTCCTCAAGAAGCTTACCTTCAACTTCACTCCATTTTATCCTATGTTTTTATAACTTTAGCCCACATAACAAATACCAGTATGATCTCTTTAAAAGGTTAGAAGATAAGCTCATTTGAAACTTTGGCTGCTATTTTGTTTTCAGTTGAGCACTGCATTGAAGCCCAGAAACCATGGTTCTAGTCCAAGCTTATTACCAACTGACTTGGGCTTTCGCAGATATGAATTACTGTGACCAAAAAAAAAAAAAATCTTGTCGCCTATCTTCTGGTGATGAACCTCTAAACTTAGACAAGCTATTGTACTTGAACGCATCTGTCCAATGAACTACAGAAAATCTGTCTAGATATTTGGGCTCTGCTGACATCACTTTGAAAGCCCAGGTCTTCCTACATGTCACAACAAGGTGCATGAGTAGGAAGTTAGTAGGGGACCTGTTGTAATGTACCAGATTTTGTGAAAAATCAGTTATCTACTTCAAATGCACATAGAACAGAATAGGAACACAAAATTATGAAAACTGAGTTAAAACTGAACTTTTATTTTCAGTTGATTAAAAATCTATGTAAACTATTCCCCATGTATCCTATTCAATTAAATTATCAAGTATATGTTACATACATATTTCTGTGCTAAGTACTTTGCTCAATACTGAGATGAACCTGCCATCAAGGAATTTACAACAAAATATGAAGAATAAAATGAGAACTCATATAGTTATCACTTTTGTCTTAAGACCTGTATTATATATGTATACTGTAAGGCAAAATTTTCTAAATATTATAAAATAACACAGAAGAAGATAAGAGTCAGAGGAGACTTGAAAAAGAGAACGAACAACAGATTGAGAAGACTAGGGAGATTTGGGGACATAAATCATGCCAAACCAAGGGGATCAAAGACCCAAGTTGTTGAACTGGGAAAAGATTTGTTTGAGAAGTCTGTTCCAATTCACAGTTATGTCTCCCCACGCAGGATTCTTAACCTGGATTGTGTATGTATGTATGTATGTATGTATATATATATATATGTATATTTTTGAAAACTACATTTCAACATAATTGACTTTCTATTGAAATCTTTTATGTAATTTATCTTATACATTTAAAATATTCTGTTCTGCATCAGATGAGAACCCTTAATTCTAGGTAATCTAATTCTGATTACAAACCCTTAGTCATTAGATGTAAATAGAATGGAACCATAAAGCTGGTCCTAGTTCAACTTCCCATTTTAGCAAGGAGGAAACTGAGAAGAGAAGAATTGAAATCAAGAGAGATGAAATGACTTGTCCAAAGTCACAAAGCAGTGGCTGATCCCAGACTAGAATCCCGGTCTCCTGGCACCTATTCTAGGGATCTTTCCCTGCCAGGAAGTGTGTAAATGTGGGGAGCTGCTGGGAAGAAACAGCCAGGCAGCAACAGGAGATTGTGGGAGACCACAGATTATAGGCAGAGGATACAAGCATTTTAAAAAATCCTTTCTTGGGATGTGCTCTGCAGAATATCGATGGTAGAATGGGGGAGTTTTGACAGAGGTCAGCAAGATGCAACAGTTGTGGCATGAGCCATGTATTGACCATAAAAAGTCAAAGACCTAGCCACTTGACAAAGGTTCAGCTTCAGCCTGTGAAGGATTGTTCTTCCTGACCTACTTTGTAGATTATACGTATTCCAGAGCCTGAAAGTTAGTTATGGAACAAAACCATAACAATATGTTACTGGAGTATAGAAAATAAAACAATTAGGCAGTCTGTTTGTTTGTTTTGGCTTTGAGAGAAGGACAGAGAGAAAGAGGAAGGGGGGAAGGGAAGTCTGCTAACTTCAGAACTGGAAATACAGTACAGAACACTTTTGCCGGAACATCTCAATGCTGCATAAAGACAGCCAGACATGAGGATTACCTCCACATTCTTGGAGCCAGGAACTCCCTTTTGTGTGCCCATCTTACTCAGACCACTCAAACATACCCCGTGGGAGGTATAGCTACCTCTTATTCTATGGACTTAATAGAATCATAAAATCCCACTACTGGAGTTGAAAGGTTTCTGATGCCCCCTTCCTAGAGTCTTACTGACAGAGGCACAAATGTTTTAAGTTTTGTTGGAGTGCCCCAAAATTACACTTTCTCCTTCATCTGTAGAAATACATATGCCAGGAGCAGCTAGGTGGCACAGTGGATAGAGCACCAGCCCTGGAATCAGGAGTACCTGAGTTCAAATAATTACCTAGCTGTATGGCCTTGGTCAAGCCACTTAACCCCATTGCCTTGCAAAAACTTAAAAAAAAAAACCCAAACAAGCAAACAAAAAAAGAAATACACATGCCACTTGGACACTCTATTGGCTTGAACCTGTCTTGGCTACTTCATTCTATTCAGTTCAATTCACTCTGCAACCATGAGGCTCTCAGTTCTGGTTGGTTCTAGAATATTTCAAGGGACCATGATGCTTACAACTTTGCCTCCCTCTCAAAATGGGAGAGATAACTCTGCAATGAGGGGAATGCCTGTTCGATTCAATGTAACAACCATTTGTTGAATATTCATTATATGCAACGCAGGGTACTGAAACTTTACTCTTAAGAGTGTTGGATTTAGAATCCAAGGGCTTGGCTTCCAATACCAGTTCTTCCTCTTTAGTGGCTTCATATCATAAGCAAACTATTTCCTCTTTCTGAGCCTCAGTTCCCCCATCCAAAAAGCAGAAAGTTGGACTTGATCACCTCCAAGGTCCCTTGTGACTCTATGTCTAAAATTCTAAAATGAACTTTCAAGACCCAACTTGGGTAGTCTCTCCTACATGGAACTTTTTCTTTTAATAAGTTTATTTTTCCAACTATATGCAAAGATGGTTTTCAACATTCAATTTTTAAAAAGATTTAGAGTTCCATGTTTTTCTCTCTCCCTCCTCCCCTTGACAGCAAGTAATATGATTAGGTCATATATGTATAACTATGTTATACATATTAGTCATGTTATGAAAGAAGAATCAGAACAAAAGGCAAAAAATGAGAGGGAAAAAAACCCATAAAGCAATAACCAAATTTTAAAAATGGAAAATTGTATGTTTTGGTCTGCATTCAGACTCCCATAGTTCTTTTTCTAGATGTGGATGGTATTTTCTATCACAAGTTCTTTAGAATTGTCTCTGATCATTGTACTGTTGATGAGAACTAAGCCTAACGTAGCTGATCATTACACAGTGTTGTTCATGTATACAATGTTCTCCTAGTTCTGCTCACTTCACTCAGCATCAGTTCATATCTTTCGTGGAAGCTTTTCTGATCCTGTTAATTAGAAATTATCTCTACCATGTCAAATTTTCCTAAAGTACTTTGCTAAGATCTCATTTATGCCACTATTCTTTTTATTACTTTGTCATTTCAGTCCTGTCTGACTTCAGGACCCCCATTTGAGATTTTCTTGGCAAATATACTGGAATGGTTTGTCATTTCTATCTCTGTTTCATTTTATAGATTAGGAAACTGAGGCAAGCAAGGCTACAAGCTCTCTTTAGGGACAAATGCTGTGTTATTTTTCACCTTTCTATCCCCATTAACAACAACAACAACAACAACAACAATAATAATAATAATAGACATATTATCCTTTAAGATTTTCAGAGTTTCCACTTACGTTATTCCATTTGATCCCCATAACAACTAAGATAGGTTGAGTGATTTGCCCTGAGTCAAATAGCTAATAAGTATGGAGTCAGGATTTGAACTTAGTCCTTCCTGACTCCAGCTTCAGCAACCCATGCAAAATTCCTAACCATCCCAAGTGATCATATTGAATGAACTGTTGTTTGAATTGGATTGGATTGGATTGACTTGGAACCCAAAGAATAGATAATTGTATCTTTGCTGGCAACCTCCATCAGCAGGCAGGGATACAGGCTGAATAATAAAATAAAGAAGTGGTCACCTAAACAGAAGCTGTTCATCTTTCAGGCTCCAGACCTCTAGACAAATCATCAGTCCAGAGACAAATCTATTTACTGTGCTTACAGAGAGAAAGCAGACAGGGAAAAGGGTTCTTCTTCCCTGGATCTATTCATCCGTTCATTTTCTGAGCTAAACATTAGAAAAAAAGGAGATAGAAAATAAAATTCATCAATCATTTTTAAACGTCATTAGGTGGAACCTTCTCTCCATTCAGAAGGTGCTGTCAGTAGAAGCAATGGGATTGTCCAGATTCCCCTTTTACTTTCCCACTGGGGTTGTCCAGTCTCCTTCTTCCCATATCCCAGCAATATAACCAAAAGACATGTTGAAAAAGAAAAGAGACTGGCTAGTCCCAAAATCTGGATCATGGCTAATAGGCAGTTAGATATTGTTTCTATTGTGCTAATCTCCATCTCCCTTCACCTGACACTGCTCCTAAACTTACTTAACAGCATGTTTTGGGGATTTATATCAGAACTACATGAGTGTAGCAGATATGCTAGACAAGTATACACACACACACACACACACATGAAAAAAAATACCATTCTAGTGATGTTCTGTTGTCAAGGGAACTGTCCCTTAGTTGTTGTTTTTTTTAACAGTAAATGTTCTGCTTTGATTAAAATCAATGTGTCTTTTTGAATTTCAATCATCTTATGTTTCATAACAAGGATTCAGACTTAGCCAAAACTTGCATTACAGGTGGCTAACTGAAACACTTTCAGTTATTTTTCATGTGAAATATTCCTGTCAGATCATCTACCTTCTATTTTGATATATTTAATTTCATAAATCTAAGCACAAGATTTTGTCTTACACCTGTTAAATTTTATCTTATTGACTTTTTCTCAGTATTTTAACCTACTGAAAAATTTTAAAATCTTTTAGAAGGTATTAGGTGATAAAGTCAGGAAGATCTAGTTTGAATTCCATCTCAGATACTTAACTGGTTGTTTAACCTGGGCAAATGATTTAACCAATTTCTTAGTTTCCTTATCTGTAAAATGAGCACTGGTTTTAGAATCAGGAAGTTATTTTCCTGAGTTTGAATCAGGCTTCAGATACTCAGTGGCTATGTGACCCTGGGTAAGTCATTTAACTCTGATTGCCTCAGTTTCTTCATCTATAAAATGAGCTGGAGAAGTATCTTTGCCAAAAAAAATCCCAAATGGGACCTCAAAGACTCAGAAGCAACTGAAATATCTGAACAACAAAATGAAGATAATAATGCTTTCTGTATTTATTGCATAGGTGTGTTGTGAGATCCAAGCTGATCACACCTTTAAAACACTTCTGGATAAGTACAGGTATTATTATTATTAACTAATTTATTAATTATTCCTCAACTTTATGTTATTTACAAATTTAATAGCTTCTTAATTATGGAATATCTGGTCTACTTTCAAATTAAGTCTTCAAATTTCCTTAGCATACTGATGAATAATTTATCTGATCCTGGAGAATTATAATTAAAACAGCCAGGAACTGTCTTATCTCCTTATCTCTGCAGTTTGCTTCATATATTGCTTGTGATGTTTTCTATTTTGAAGTTATTCTTCTTGCTGCAAATATTTAATACCCAACAGGAGTTGAGTACTTCTGCCTCTGTTGCTTATTAGTAGCAGTAGCTAACACCTTCCTCAAACAGTGGGCCTATTACCATGACTTTTTAAAAAATTATTTATTTATTTTGCAAGGCAGTGGGGCTGAGGGACTTACTTGCCTAAGGTCACACATCTAAGTAAGCATTAAGTGTATGTCTGAGGCCATATTTAAACTCATGTCCTCCTGATTCTAGGACCAGTGCTCTATCTATTGTACCACCTAACTGCCCCACCACAATTTTAAAAATAATTTTTAAATACCCTTGCAGTATTTTTCAAAAGCTCCAATTCATGTGATGCTGTAGCCTTTGTGATACTATTTTGACAGGCTTGTTTTCACTCTTTCATATTCATATTTGGCTACATGCTCCTTATTTGATCTTTTGTACATCTTCCATTAATGCCTACTCAGACAGCTCATTTAAATAACTACAATGATTTGTTTTATATGCTTCCTAATTTTCTTCCTCATTGGCACGATTTCTGTTTACATTATCAGAATTTTATTTTTCAAGAACTATCTCAGATGAGGCATATTCTTTTTTAGAATCTCTAGGCATAGGATCATGCCTTTTCCTTTGTGAAGTCAGTTTTTGTTTGTTTTTTTATTGTCTAGGGTACATATTTAATTCTGTACAGTATTCTCTTTCTTTGTTATTACAAACTTTGAGTTGATGTGGTCACTGTCTCCCAAGGTTCCTGTCACTTCCACATTTCCAACCAACTCTCTTCCTTGTTAGACAAAAATAAGTACAGAATAGGAATTCCCCTTGTTTCTTCCTCTACCTTCAGAAAGATAAAATTTTCAAGAGGATACAGTAAGAGTTTAGTAGATATTCTACATTTAGAAGAATTCAGTTTCTAGCTGATGTCATTATATTGACATCTTCTCAGTTCATGTTATTATAGTTTGAGAAAGCTTTGCAATCTCTGTTAGAAATGCATGTGTTCAGATTTGCACTATTTAAAGTTACAATTATTACAATATGGAAACTGGTTGCAGAACAAGTTTGAATAATGTCACTACTTCCTAGATCATTATTCGTACTAGTAAGTACTCTGTATCACAGAATCAGTGTTGGAAGGGACCCTTAGCTATGTACTAGTTTGACCTCATTTTATAGATAAAGAAGCTGAGACATCAGCATGTAATATAGCTTATCAGTGATACAGGGCTAGTGAGTTGCAAAAGAAGACTAGAACCCACATCTCCTGATTTCTAATCATGGACATTTTCCCCTTAGCCCTCATGAATAAAACATGTACTCTTTTTGGTTAGGTCAAGACTCGTGAGAGATTTGAACTAGATGTATCTTAGGGTTTTTATGGTCCTAAACTGGCATACGCCTCTGATAGCTGCCAGACTTTTTAAATAGTGACATGATGATGCTGCTTCATTCTGAAGTGGGTTGTTATCAGTTGGGCACTCCATTTTCAGTGTTTTATTCTTAAATTTTTGTTTCTTGAGAAATCAAAAGTCAAAATCTATGAAGAGGTGTGTTTCCATAGATACTAGCCATGATATGATACTTCATCAGAAGAGTGAAAACCCATATTGGCTTTGTAGAAATTTCTGTTCTCTAAAAGAAATGTTTCATGAATAATAGCTGAGTTATAAGAAAACTTGCATGTTTAACAAATCTACCTACTTGTTGCTAAAATCTGTGAACTGAATAGAGATTGGGAGTGGAATAAACTCCATTAATAGACAAAAGATCATTAAAAAGTTATATAACAAATATAGTGATACAAAAACATGCCTACATGCTTTTCATCAATATGTATTATTCAGTGTTCATTGATTCATTAATTCAATTACAATTATTAAGTAACAACTGTGTACACTGTTGTAGAGATCAGAGGTACTCTGCTTTCACGGTAGTAATAGGAAATCACATGACTTAGTGGATAAAGGATTGAACCTGAAGTCAGTAAGACCAGAGTTCATATCCAGGTACTTAACAACTCTGGGACCCTGGGGGAAATCACTTAACTTCTTTCAGACTCTGTTTCCTCTTCTGTGAAGTGCCAATAAGAATAGTACTTACCTCAAAGGATTGCTGTGAAGATAAAATGAGACAATTTGTGCAAAGCACAAATGTGAGATATTAGATATTAGCAATTATTATCACAGTCTAATGGGGAGAAGGGGAAATATGTGCAAATATAATGAAAAAGTCTACACAGTTAATTAGAAGAAATTTGGCAAATGACTTTAATTGGGTATATTTTTCTGTGTGCACATACATATGCATGCCAGAGAGAGACAGGGTTTTTGGAGGAGGTAACAGCTGACTTGGACCTTGAGAGAGACAACTGCAAGGGAAAATTGGGGTGGAGGTGGAGTCCACTCAAGGTGAGGTATGGCCTGAGCAAAGAGCTGAAAGCAGTCCAGGAACAAGAGTCAAATAATCTATTTTAACTGGAATGTAGACTATGTGATGGGGGAAAGTATGATGGGAGAAGTAAGATTAGGAAGATAGGTTGGAACTAGCTTGTAGAAGGCTTTGAGGACTAGAGTTGCAAGTTTACATTCTCTCTGGGAAACAATCAGCAAAGTATTTAGTTAACTAAGCCACATTCTCATAGATATGAACTAAGAAGCTTATGAGGAAAATTGTACAAAAGACAGATTAGAGAGAAGAGAAAACTGAAATATAAAATCATCAAATTTCAGAAGAGAACTCAGTATTACCTGAGACAACTCAGGTAGCCTTATTGTTTCAGAAAGGTCTTATTGTTATGATGGTTTTCTTTATATTGAGTCTAGATCTGTTCCTCTCTTGCTCCTGTCCATCGTTCCTAATTTGCCCTTTGAATTCAGCCAATCAGAGTAAGTCAGACCCTTCTGCCACATGGGAGATATTGGAAAGTATTTTTCATCAATCAACATACATTCTATGATGGGTGCTAGGGATCCAAATTCAAAGAGAAAAAGAAATCCTTACTTGCAGCTTTCTACTGAGAAAGACCATAGGGACCCATATGAGTAAGAACAGATATACATAAAGAAAATAAGGACAAATAAATGAAAATTAGTCAAACCAAGGACCAGGGAAAAACTTCATGAGGAATGTAATGCCTAAGCTCTGACTAGAAGAAAGAGAGAAGGCAAAGGGTGAATGGAGAGCACTCCATGTATGGTGAATGATCTGCAGAAAGACTCAGTAACTGAAGATAGAATGTATAAGGAAAAGAGAGGTCAGTTTGATGAGTTACAGAAGGTAGGAGAGAGGGTGATGTCCAGTAAGATTGAAAAGATAGGTGGATATGACCAAATGGAAATATGTTAAACACAATTGTACGTATATAACCTATAGAAGATTCTTTGCTGCCATGGGGAGTAGGGTAGGAGGAGAGAGTAGTAGAAAAATGTGGAACTCAAAAGCTTGCAAAAGGATAAATGTTGAAAACTACCTTTGCATGTAATTGGAAAAAGTAAATAAAATTTAGAAAAAAGGAAAAGTTAGGTTGACTTCAGGTTGTATAGGACTTTAAAAGTCAAAGGGAAGATTTTATATTTTATTTTATATTTTATACTAGACATCACAGGTTGCTATCTAATCATAGACAATAAATATTTTTCCAATCATGGTTGTAATAATTTTCTATTAGTAGTTGTGTTTGTGTAAGCCCTGATAGATTAATATCCAGATATCTATTCTCTTCAAAATAATTTGAATGGACTTTTTCATTCTCTTTTTTTTCTGTTTTTTGGTTAGTACTATCTAGAAATACATACGATTGTTGCAGAGTGGTAATGATAAAGATGAAGAAACTGAGACCCAGAGATTAGAAGTAATTTGTGCCACATCAAGCAGGTAGTGGTCATCGGAATGGATAGGATTGGAACTCCAGTTTTCTCACCTTGAATCTAACGCTCTTTATACTTTATCTCACTGCTCCCCTCAGTGTTCTTTGTTTACATTTGATCTGATCTAATTCCAGATCCTTTACTAGGGATTACCTTCAGCCCATTTACAATAGGCAGAAGCCCTAATTTAAACAATTTAACTTGAAAATGGAGACCCAATCCAAAGCATAATTCATGAATTAATTAACCTCTCTCTTTTAGTGAGATAGTGCCGTCCTATATCCTGGATTGATTATTTTCCTGTGTGACTGCATTGACAGAGTTCAACTTTAACCTTGCAGGGATCAATAGGTACGTTTTTTAGATAGTAATAAAAATAGAAATGACTTACTTCAAGGTTGGTCTACTATTGTATAGCAGATTGTTAAATGATTTACAATCTGATGTCATTGGAAAGTACAATTCCATAAATTCAGTTGCCTAAAATCCTCTTATTTGTTTCAACTTCATTTCCTTTCTGTATGCCAATTATAGGATCCACAAATAGGAAAACCCAAATGAATCTGAGAGATCATTAAATCCAATGCCCTAATTTTACAGATGAAGAAACTGAGACTTAGAGAGAGCAAGTAAATTTCCCATTACCTGATTATGCAGATGGCTCTTACCCCACTAAGTCATATATCTAGGCATGATTAGTGCAGAAAATTATTTTAATTAATACTGCATATTTTTATTGGATTAGAACCAATGGCAACTTTTATGTAATTATAATTTCAAAAAGTTTACTGCTATTTCAAGTGATTTGTTGTTTGCAGTAATCAGGACCTGTTAATAATGTCATTAAAGAAATAAACTCCGGGTGGCTAGGTGGCGCAGTGAATAGAGCACCAGCCTTGGAGTCAGGAGTACCTGGGTTCAAATCCGACCTCAGACACTTAATAATTACCCAGCCATGTGGCCTTGGGAAAGCCACTTAACCCCATTGCCTTGAAAAAGTCTAAAAAAAAAGAGAGAAAGAAATAAACTCCAGTTTAGCAATGATGTTTCTAAGAGGACTATCTGAGAATCTTGAGTTATTAGAAATATCAATGATTTCTTATTTCACCAAATTAATACTTAAGTAACCATAAATTATAATATATTCTGCTAGAAAATGAGGATACACAATGAAATGAAACAATCTATAGCTCAAGAATTTATATCCTGATTACATAAGACAAATATTCACACAGTTCTAAACTATATCCTGAGAAGTTCATTGGAGAGATCCAACCTGGATAATATAAGAAATTCAAGATGGGTGATTTCACTTAAAGTTGGGGAGATGAGGGAAGACTTCATGAAGGAGGTGGTATCTCAGCTATAACATTAACAAAAGAAAGGCTTTCAACAGATTGAGGCACAAGAGTTTGGGAGAACTATCACAGGCATAGTAGGTGGGTTATACAATGGCATGGGGTTATAAAAAAGTGAAAGACAAAATTGGGGAATGGTGAGTAATCTCTTTTGACTTGGATGGAACATATGAAAACCTTTAGCACTTATTAGCTGTGTGACCATGGACAAGGTCCCTAGACCTTTCTGCTTTAGGCTGCTGATGAACAGTTCCCACTGATGAAATTTTCTGTGATAAATCTGAAAAGGTAATTTAGAACAAGATTAGGGAGGAATTTAGGTGCTGTGATAAAATATTTGCATTTTATGCTTTGCACTAGCTCTATCAGATATACAAATATGGTGCAGGTCCTGGTAACATTTCCCTAGCTGAAACTGAGATGCTCAGTTTCCTGTTGAACCTGATTCTGTCTCTTGGTAGGGACTGTTCATTACACTGAGGGATTTATTGTTGGATATTCCCTTAGTTAAAATTTCTTTTTTAAAAACTATTTTATATCTATTTTGTGTGTGTGATATATATATATATATATATATATATATATAATTTAGGTACACATTGTCTTCCCTGAATGATTATAATTTCCTTGAGGGCAAGGACCACTTTTGCTTTTGTCTTTATATACATAGTGCCTAGCACATCTAATAGAATAGGTATATCTTGATTGATTCAATAAGTGATCCTGTACAGTTTTATTATATATTCAACATATGACTATAAGTAGTATGATTAATTACTTAAAAAGGCAGATATTATCCATCATATAACAAATTTCTTTCAGCATCTCCTTTTAGGGGCAGAACTAGGAGAGATGGTGATGATGTTTGTACTTCATTTTCAAAGAAGACTATGACATCAGGGAAGTAATGCTATGACAAACACATGAATTAGATTTGAGTAAGGGGGGTAGGGGCTATGCAAAGTCTTCCTTTTTTCCCAGAATTATCTGAGTCCAGTGACCAGATATGGATCAGGATGACTGAGATGGCCCTGGATGTGAGGCATACAGGGTTAAGTGACTTGCCCAAGGTCACACAACTAGTAAGTAGCAAGTGTCTGAGGCTGGATTCAAATTTTCATCCTCCTGACTCCAAGGTCAATTCTCTATCCATTGTACCACCTAGCTGCCCCTGGGAATGATGGTATTGTACAATGAAATGAGGACTGATTTTGGAATGGAGTCTGGTTTCTAATCCCTGTGCTTCCACTTTACTAATCTTATGATTGTAGTCAGTCTCAAACTTATTTGGGTCTCAGTTTCCTCATCTTTGGCAAACTCTTCAATCCAGTGATATTTACCTTCTCATTGTTTTATGAGCATGACTCTCTATTCTGGGCATTTATTCTTCCTTCCCCAGACTTTTTCTCTGATTATTGACTTCCTTGACTCCTAACTAAAATCTTCCTCAACCCTTCTTACTTCTTGTGCCTTCCTCTGTTAAGTATGATTTCTATGTAATTGCTGCATAGTATCTACCCCAATAGAGTGTAAGCTACTTGAGGTCAGGGACTATCTTTTGCCTCTTTTTGTGACTGGTCCTTAATAGGTACTTTATAAATGTTTATTGATTTTAAATTCTTAGGCTTTGATTGATTCTAAAATTTTAGCCTTAATTCAAGGAAAAAACTTCTTAACAATTAGAGCTGTTCAAAAGCGAAATGAACCTGGATAGGTCTGGCTTCACCCTCCCTGGAGATAATCCAAATAAAGGCTGATTGTCCACTTGCCAAGTACAATGTAGAAGAGATTTTTGGTCATGTGCTGATGATGATCTCTGAGGTCCCTTTCAACTCTGAGTGTCTGAGTTCTAAGATATCTTTCAGCTTTAGTTTTCTGTTCTGTACCTATGTGCCTTTACCTCATGGTTAACCTCCCTCAAAATGGGAATGCATGGGGAGAATTAGCAAAAAAACTGCTACAAATTTACCTAGCTGTTCTGGGTTCATCAGTAGTCTTCAATAAATAATTCTCTTATGGATTTCCTTATAATTTCTCCTCAGATTATTATTTTTTGTCTTTGAGTCAGGAGAAGCTACTAGACAAAGAATCTTGTATGTAGAGCAACAGTCAAATTAAAATTTATAGATATGATTCTTAACATCCAGCTCTTTGAGCAGACCCCTGCTTCAAGCTTATGGGAGTACCATGGACAGGCATGGATAGGTTGGAGAGAACATTCAAATGGATGTGAATACAGATTCATCTCAGTAGTTGAGACTGTGAAAAGATGTCCCAATTTAAGCTCCCAAACCCACCATTCTACAAAGAATTCTTCTGCATATAAGCAGGTTGGAAGCTATGTTTTTTTTTTAGATTTTTCAAGGCAATGGGGTTAAGTGGCTTGCCCAAGGCCACACAGCTAGGTAATTATTAAGTGTCTGAGGTCGGATTTGAACCCAGGTACTCCTAACTCCAAGGCTGGTGCTCTATCCACTGCACCACCTAGCCGCCCCTAAGCTATGTTGTTTCAAATGTCAGACTGATGAATTCAGGAAGTTGACCAATAAAATTTCCCTTTCTACTTCCTCTCTTTATATAAATCATTTTTTTAATCTTTTCTGCCTCACTACCCCTCTCCCAACCTCTACTAAAGCTGATTTCAGATGAAGAAGAGTGGAATAAATCCTTACCATAGAAAGATTGGGGAGCCCCACTAAAGACAAAAGGGCAAATATAGGTTTTGATGGTATTTTCCATCCTGTGATGAATTCCCTATCACCTGTAATTGCCTCTTCATTCTCCAAATATATCTTTGCAAAAGCAAGTTGGGATTTCTACAATGTAGTCAAAGTCAATTTGGGTTGTTTGTTAGACCAGGGTGGGGGGGAGGGATTGGTCTTAATTGATATAGTTATAATTCCTCCATTGTTGAATTTAAAAAGATCAGAATTATATAATAAATGAAAGTCACTGGGTCATAAAAATTTAGTAGTACTATGGAAAAGACTTGATCTACTTTCAGTTGCGTGAGGGAAGCTCTCCTGTCCATCACTGCCCAGTGTGGAATGTATCAGTAGATTTTCTGAATGAGAATGAAAAAAATAAAACCACCAATTACATGGAATATTTGGCCAGTGCTGATCCTTAGCCAGTTCCTCATTTTGAAGAAGTATATTTGGTCCCCTTTATTTATTTTCCTTCTTAATTGAAGGTTGGAGTATAGTGTTCCCTACATTCCTCTAACTGAAAATGTGCTATCTTTGTTAACTATTAAACAACCCTACAAGAAGAAAATAGATTACTTCACCAGATTAGATATTTCCTCTTCAAGTTGAAATTAGATTTATATAAATTTTAAAAAAGGGAATTGAAAGGGCAGCTAGGTGATATAGTAGAGTGCCAGACCTAGAGTCAGGAAGATTCAAATCTGACCTTAGAGATTTACTGGATAAGTCACTTAGCTCTGTCTACCTCAGTTTCCATATCTGTAAAATGAGTTGGAGAAGAAAATGGAAAACAACCCCAGTATCTTTGCCAAGAAAACTGCAAATGTGGTCATTAAAAATTGGATATGACTGAAAAAAATTACTCAACTAGCCTAACCCCCTCATTTTAAAGATGCAGAAACTGAAGCCCAGAGAGGTTATGTGATTCACCCAAGAATATACAAGTTCCTAGGGTTCAAAGTGGAATTAGAACCCAGGTCTGGAATAAGTTAGATTTGAGGAAATCCTAATCCTGATTGATAATCCAAATGACAAATAGGGGAAAATCACTGAAGATTACAAACCCGAGTTATGAGAAGATCTTTATGTTGGCACGTCGACACCAATTCTCTTATAATATGATGATGCAAGCCCTCCATTTTCTCTTTCAATAATTCCAACTATTGAGTGTGGCCTATTGTATTTTAAGTTCATAACCGAAGTACAAATAGTCTACTCTGAGGAAAGCACCATGATAGACCACATAAAGACAGAAGAGTCACAAATAATCTAGCCCTTGAGGAGCTTAAATTATAATACATTGCAGAGTGGTATAAAACATGGACACAAATAAAATATGAAGTACATGACGGATTAGAAAGAGACATCACTTTTGTGTGGGGAAGGAGGGAAGTATAGGATTTTTTTTTACCCAAGGAAATGTCATCAAGTTAATATAGCAAATGTCATTCAGTTAATGCATCTAGTCCAATACAGGACTTGGACTAGTTGACCTTCCAGCTCTAAATCTATGAATGCGTAAATTCATGTCAAGTTAATAATAGGGAAGCAGCTACATGGTACAGGGGATAGAATTTTGGATTTGGCATTAGGAAGACCTACTCCCTGCCTCACATACTCACTATCCTGTGCAATCACTTGATCTATATCAGCCTCAGTTTCTTTGACTATATATACAATGGGAATAATAATACCATCCACCTCACAAAGCTGTTAGTCTCAAATGATATGAAGCATTTTGAGTTAAAGCCCATATCTAGCTATTACTTTTGCTATAATAAAGTTGCTGCTGCCAGGTGATATTTCCAGGTATTTTAATGACTAGATGAGAATCATTATTTTATGTACTTTGTGCACTCCTATGAATGTAATCTCATTGAGTGCAAGCATAAGTTAATTTATCTCTGCATCCCCAGAACCTAGCATATATTCATGTAGACTTGTTTCAAATTTCTAGAAGTAGATTAATTAGAGTATTACAGGATGGACAAGTCTAGATGGATTGGAGAGGATATCCAAATGAATGCAAGTACAGATAGATCTGAGAATTTGAGATTGTGGGAAGACATCCCAATTTTGGCTTCCCACCTCACTCCATGTGCAGAATACTTCTGCAAATAAGTAAAATTGTAGAGTTATAGTGTTTCAAATATGGAAGGTTTATGAGTGCCCAACAGGACATAGTCCCTGCAGTTTGCTAATAGAATTTTTCTTTCTACTTCCTCTGCTTTCATTAATAATTTGTCAATTGAAATGTGCAAATGGCAGCATTCTTTTCAGGTAAATTGTATTCTAAACCAATTTTCTTCAACTTTTCTGATTACATATACACAGTCCTCTATCTGGAAAAAATATATGGGACAAAGTATGCATATTTAAATTTCTATTTATTTATAAAATATACATACATACCTAGAATGTGGTTGATATTTAATAAATATATGCTGAATGAATTTGGCCTATTAAATTGGTTACGCATACCCTGACAATCTTGTTAAAATTTTCATTTGCTTAACAAACTCATTTCATGGTTTGAGAAAAGGTAAGCTTCAATTTAATTCAGGATAATATCTAGGAATCAAATTCTGACTCAGAATATGAAGATACTGAATTACTAAAGTTTCATTTCCTCTATGAAATAATAACACATTTTAATTAGGAAGAATAATTCACCCATGCCAAGGGGCATTCAGTTTTCATTAAAGTAAGCAAATATCGACACCTTCACAACTTCCATTCATTGTTCTACTTTCTTCAGACCCAAGAAGTATTACCCCTTTCCCAACTGAATATTTGAAGAGTGCTATCATGTGCTGAATCTCTCTTCTCTAGATGGCATCAGGAAGTTTATTCAGTCTATTATTTGTATGACATGGTCTACAGCCCTTTTCCTATCTGGCTAACTCTTTTGAAAATCATTTTGCTTTTGTCAGTGTGTGTGTGGGGGGGGGAGGGTGTGTGTGTGTGTGTGTGTGTGTTTGTACGCACATGTGCATCAAATGGGTGAATATGCTCAAGAATGGTCAAGGGGTCAGAGATTGGGCATATAACTGGTGGGGGAAATCCTATTGTAAACTCTCTCCACTAATATAGATTAGCAACTCATCTGAAATTTAATCATAGAAAGTTATTTGGAATACTGAGAGCTGTCAGTAGTAGCCTTTGCAAAATGTGTAGCACAGAACTGAATCCAGCGTGTCATTGTTCAGTCATTTCATGTTCAACTTTCCCTGACCCATTTTGGGGTTTTCTTGGGAACAATACTGGAATATTTTGCCAATTCCTTCTTCAGCTCATTTTTTATAGATGAAGAACTAAGGTAAACAGAGTGAAGTGACTTGCTCAGGGTCACATAGCTAATAAATATCTTAGCTAATAAATATTTTATTCCAAACCCAGTGCTCTATCCACTGTTCCACCTAGCTGCCCACTCCAGATGTACACTAGACACTATGCCTGTACTAATACTTGAGTATGTTTCTTTATTTGTTTTGGTTTCTGTGTCATGCTGTTGATACATAGTGAGTTTACTAAAACCTCCAGATCTTTTTTCCCCAGATATGCCCTGTTACTTGATCCTGCCCTCCCCCATCTTGTATTTTTATAGTGAGTTTTGGAAATTATGGATAGGACTTTTCATTTATTCCTATAAGATTCTGTCTTCTTAGATTCAGCTTACTGATATAAGCTATCAAGATTTTGGAGGATCCTAACTCATCTTTCATATTAACTGTCCCCTTCAACTTCATGGTATTTGTAGATTTGATAAGTATGACATCTATCTCATTATCTAAATCATTGGGATTTTGTTTGTTTTTGTTTGCTTGTTTTTTAGGTTTTTGCAAGGCAAATGGGGTTAAGTGGCTTGCCCAAGGCCACACAGCTAGGTAATTATTAAGTGTCTGAGGCTGGATTTGAACCCAGGTACTCCTGACTCCAAGGCCGGTGCTTTATCCACTATGCCACCTAGCTGCCCCAATCGTTGGTTTTTAAAAAATGAATAGCACAGAGCCAAGGATGCCTCTAGGGTTGCTTCTCTATGGATTCTATATGCACTTATCATTTTCACTGTGTTTCTGTACACTATGATCATTTTAATTTCTTCTTGCAAGGTTGATATCAATCCATTAACCATTTCTCTTTAGGAACATTCATTCAATCACTTTCAAATATACTTAACTATAGTATCATGACCAAATTTCTCTATTTTTTTCCCATAAAGTTATCATGAGAAACACTGTCAAATGTCTTATGAAATCAAGCTCCATTGTATTTGTGACTGTTACCTCATCATTTAGTCGAGAAGCCCTTTTTCAGAAAAAGAAAAGGAAATTTATCTGGCATGAAGTCTTGAATGCTTCTCTATTTAAATTGTTCACAAACCATCCCACTAATAACAATATTTTACCAAAAATTAAAATTGTTTGCCAGTCTGTTTCTGTAGAAATCTTCCCCTTACTCCTTTTTAAAAAATTAGAGCATCTATCTTCCTTTCTTTAGTTATGTGATCATAGTATATTTTCAGAACTAGAAATTTGATCTTATAAATAATGTGAGGCCCAGAAAGGCTGACGTGAGTCTCATAGGTGTGAGAGAGCATGTCTAACATTCATATAACTCTTATGTTCTGGGATACATGCTTCATTTTTTTATTTTTCTCCTGAGATCATTGAGAGTGGCCAGCAGTCACGTCCACTAGATCCCTCTATGTCCCAGGAAGTAGAATTCAAGGGTTGGACTGAGTGATCTTTAATCTCCCTTCCTACTTCAAGAATCTATAACCCTAATTCCCAGAGCATTGAACCATCTATTTAGTGGTGTGGAGCTAACAATTCTACTTCCTTTTCCTCTATTAAAGAATTTAAAAGGTGTTTGAAATTGGATTGTAGCTCCCTCTTCTATTTTATCTGTGACCACTAAAATGTTAGTTGGTACCCAAAACAAAGTAGAAAAGAAGGGGCAGATGTGTGGGTCTGTTTAGCCTAGAGCTGAGGACAGAGCTTTCCAAGGGTTAGTCCAAGGGTCTGCATGGCATAAGCTGAAGTTTCTTGGGCAGAGGAGTGAGGAAATGACACAGCTGGAAGATCCCCCTAAGGGAGTAACTAGAAGGAGTGATCATAAGTAGACTGAGTTTGTTGCTGGGAAATCAGAAGACTGAGTAGAAGCTGCCAGAGGAAGACACTGGCACCCACATTATAAGTGGGATGGGCAATAGATTCCCAGAGTCTGAGAATCAGGTGGAAGATGGTATCTGGTGAGAGGTTTAAAGGTTACCTACTTAACAAACAGAGAGGATCAGGTTTGTACCTAATTTATATTCAGTTCCTTTGAAGTCCAGGTGATCCTGGCCCCACCTTCCACTAAAGTAGCTATAGTTATCAGAGAATCATTAGATTATAGATCTAAAAGGAATAAGGGAGACCTTAGAGACCAAGTAGGTCAGTTCCTCTGTTTTTACATAGGAGAAAAGTCAGACTTAGCAAAATTGTGACTCCAAAGCCTCCATTGGCTTCCTATTGCCTATGGAACAATAACCAACCTCATTTATTTTCACCTTCTATGACTTCCAAAATCTCTCTAACCAACTATATTTCCCAACAAAAGTTTTAGACGTCAGCCACGTCCTTCTTCATACTGTTTCCAAAATACACCATTTAATGATCGTTTATTCAGGTCCTACTAGGTGCAAGGCATTAATCATTCTGACTGATCTGAAAGAATGATGTTTTTAAAATCTATGGGGGAAATTGGAGTAGGAATTAATGTTGATGTTGATGAAGAAAGCAGAGTGGGAGGTAAATCATGAGTTTGAAGAGGTTTCCACCTAGTATGGAATTATACAGATAGAGATATTAAGCAATAACCAATTAGAGTGTGATTTGAGATTCCTACTAGATCTTTGAAACTTGTTTACTCTCCAATTCTAGCTCTGAGTTACCCTGAAAGAAATTTCATTTTTTTGATAGACTTGATAAAAAAAGATAAATTCTCAAGAAGTCTCCCTTTCTCTTACAGGCAGCAGTAACAGATGTACAATTTGGCCCCATGAGATTGCATCAAGATCAGCTTCAGGTAATATCAAAACACAGGTGATCATTCTTTGTCATGTCTCACTTTCCAGCTCATTAGGTGAATTTCACTTTGCATAGTCAATGAGGTACAGGTAGCTTTGTGTAAGTCAACTAAAACATTGTTTTAGAAATTTCATTCTTGAAATATACTAAGAGATCTTCCTAATTATAGAAGCTTACTTTTGATAGTTCTTTTATGTGATCAGTAATCCCATCTTGATTTGTTAGCTTGGGAAATCCAGATTTTCATATATTAGTTTAAAGTGGGACCCATCTTTTCCCTCCTTATTTATCTGAAAAAGAGTCAAACCTGGCCTCCAAATTCTATATACACTCAGCATGATCTTCTACATAACTCCTGGCCTTCAAACAGGTAATGGATTTTTTTTCTAATTAATAGATCAGGAAGAAGGCACTGATAGTATGCAAATACCAGAGGTGAAAATAATAAAGATAATTATATGATGTTCCCTGTCCTGAAGGAGCTTATGATAAGATACCTTGTCAGGATCAGGAAAAGCTCCTTCATTGATACCTGAAAAGTAGAAATTCTGAGCAATTCTTGATCAGAGAACATCACCCTGCTGTTTTCATATTCATCCTTCACAGAATTAATCTCAAACTTCTTGATTTCCCTTGATTAATCTCATTTGACTAATTTTTTATTTTAATTTCCTGGTTTGATATTTCCCTGGCCCTTTGCATCTACATTATCTTATGTTCTCATATGAACTAGTCTTCAAAATCCTTAACTCCTTAACCAATCTGTATATATTCCTGCACTGTACAATACCAAGAATAGACTGTATTTCTTCTCTTCTTTCTCCAAGAGCATCTATCTCTGTCTCCAGAAGGCAAATCTGTAGCTGATTTTTATGCTGTGCTCACTCCTGCCTGTCCATGTATTTGGGGTAGAGACAGAAACTAAAATTCTGCCATAATGGTCCTGCCAGGATCACCAGGGAATGTAGAATACCTTAAATCTTGAACTTTGGGTGATCTCAGAATCATTTTGATACTATGGATATGATATATCCATCCTAGCCTCCATGGAAGAATCTGCAAAGTCTGGGACCAGAGGAAGGACTCTTGTCAGAAAACCCCTGGTCCTCCTAGAGCAGCCCCTGTTTCCATTATAGCCCTGGACATTACAGTCCTCCAGGTATTCTCCAGCCATCCCCATCTATCTATTTTCACACGAACCCTTCATCACCCATCTTCATGCACATAGGTTGCCCTCCATCCTCGAGGTGCATTCCCTCCTCATCACTGCCTCTTGAGAATTCCTGACTTCCTTCAAGATTCAGTTTAAATACCACTTTCTAAGGAGATCTTTCCCCAGGTCCCAACAGGTCCTAGTGACTTTCCCTATCAGGTTACCTTTCATCTTGGTGGACTTATTTATTTATATGTTGTCTCTTGACCTAGAATGTGAGCTTTTTGAAAGTAGGAACTGCTTTTTCTATATTTTTTGTTTAACTGTTTATTTCCTCAGAGTTTAGCACAGTGTCTGGCATATGTTAAGCAGTTGATTCAAAAAGTAAGCTTTTTGAGTAATTGATTGGATACCAATTTCCATGAATCCATTTTTTCTCCCCTTTAAACAGGATTTTATTTTTTCTCAATTACATGTAAAGAAAATTTTTAACATTCTTTTTTATAAAATTTTGAATTTCAAATTTTTCCCTCCCTCCTCCCTTTTCCTTAAGGTGGTTAACATTTGATATAGGTTATATATATGCAATCATTTTCCATATTAGTCATGTTGGGAAAGCAGAAAGAGAACAAAAAGAAAAAAACCTATCAAAAAAAGTGAAAACAGTGTGATTTAATCTGCATTCAGACTCCATAGTTCTTTCTCTTGATGTGGATGGTATTTCCCATCATGAGTCTTTTGGAATTGTCTTGAATCATAGTGCTGAGAAGAGCTAATTCTAACATAGCTAATCACTTCATGATGTTGCTTTTATTGTGTACAACATTCCCCTGATTCTGCTCACTTCACTTTGTATCATCAGTTCATCTAAGTCTTTCCAGGATTTTCTGAAATCTGTCTACTCATTATTTCATTTTTCTTCTTTAAAGTGAAAATTACATGATTTGGTTTCGCTGGGTTTCTTCTTTTTTTTCTTTTTTTTGTTCTAAAATATTATTTGATATGGCATTGCTTTCTTTTTTTAATGCACAATCATGTTAAGAACATTTCCATATCAATCATTTTGTGAAAGAAAAATCAGAACAAAAGACGAAAGCCATGAGAAACAAAAGCAATTTTTAAAAAGTGATAGTCATATAGTTTGATCTTCATTCAGACTCCATGTCCATCATAGTTGATACTCATACAAAGTTGCATACAATGCTCTCCTGGTTCTGCTCACTTCACTCAGCCTCAGTTCATGCAAGTTTTCCCAGGCTTTTCTGAAATCTGCATCTTCCTCAATTCTAATAGAAAGATAGTATTCCATTACATTCATATACCGTAACTTAGTCAGTTTTTTCCCCCAATTGATGGGTATTCTTTCAATTTCTAATTCTCTGCATCATAAAAAGAGCTGCTATAAATATTTTTGTAACTATAGGTCCCTTTCCCTTTCTTCTGAATATTTCTGCATCTGTTTCTCCTCAATCCTTATGACTGGACTTTCTTTTGAATCTGCCCCAATTTAGGAATGGTTTGCTTGGGTGATAGTTGAAGCTCATCTAGAAATGATCCACTTCCTCCCCTATACCAGCTTACTCATAGTCACAGAGACCACTTTTCTCTTTATCTGGGTATTATTAGGAGATCTTCCATTTCCACAGGCTTCCCAAGAACATTATCTCAACCTACCACCAACAGTTTATTTTTGACTTCTGGTGAATGCTTTTCTCTAGGTTTCAGGTCAAAAATATGCCTCTTTATTGCATATAACTTATCAGAATGATTAAAAATTAGACCCCTTAACAGTATCCCTGATGTTACATTTCATACTTTCTCCCTGCAGCAGAATTTTGTTTCAAACATTTTGTTCATATACCTCTACAACTGAATACACTCTTATTCACCAACTATGGATTCCACTCTCACTTTTTCCCTAATATCCTATTTCTTACTCATTCTTCTTGGAAACTGCAATCTAAAGGAACTAGAATCCACCTAGATTTGTTTGTCAACCACATTGTACTTCAGGTCTCCTACAAGAAAGTAGAGGCCCACCACCAGATGTCCTTTAAGATAGGTACTGACCACAACTGTACATATATAATTGCTAATCCAATAATTGCTTTTTCAGAAACTTAGCCTCCATACTCTTGTCCCTTTCACTGGTCATTGCTCTTGGTTCATGAGAATTTTGAGTTTCAATAAATTGCTCTACAGCCACAATGCTCATAAATGACCAGGAATAAATCATGGTTCTGAAAGTTCTAGTAGTATAAACTAGAGTGCCTAGTGAACTTGGGAAGGCTTATAGATTAACAAAATATACCTGGAATGTCCATTCTCTAGAGCTAGTCCATATGGTCTGCAATAATATCTTACAAGTTCAGTACCCACTCTAGATGGAAGAATGGTATCAGAATTTCAAATTTGTATGGGCTAAAGAGGCTTGAAAAGTAATTCTTGGGCACTTATTGCTTGTTTGCTTAATGGAATTAGCCTTGGCCCCATTGTCAATTTCTAAGATGATAAATAACTAATTAGCTGATGGTTCTGATCTGTGGCTTTTCTTGGTACCCTGTATCTGTTTTCCCCTCCCTGCATTATCTAGGTTTGCTCTCAGGAAAATACCACGGATTGGTGATAAATACTCTTGACTTCATTCATTCATATGAACTTAGTCCTAGAATTCGAAAGGTCTCAGATATTATCTAATTCTGCCCCTTCTAATACTTCCCCTTCTTCATTTTGCCAATGAAAAAACAAAGACCCAGGGAAACTAAATAATTTACTTCTGGTTATACAGGTAGTGAGTGCCAGATGTGAGATCTGAAACCAGTACCTCTTGACTCCAAAGTCAGTGTAATTTTCCACTCTCATGTTATTTGATATTTCTCATCCATGTTTCCTTTGCCTCTATTTGGGAAAAGACTGCCTAGCCAAACACTAATTTGGCCTTTCAAACTATGGGTCCTCTCTCATATCCTTATCATCTACTCAACAGCAACAGGCTGGACAAATCTGGGATTGGTTAAAAAATTATTATGATGCATAATAATGTAAGATGATATATTAGAGAATTATGAATCAGAGTTAACAATACACTTAAAATTGACTTTATTTGGAATATTTATACAAATTTTGAGTTAGTAATACTGAATGAGTCTGTAAAATTATTTATATTTTAAATTCTTAATTGTTCCAAAGGAATTATTTAAATTATCTGAAATATTAACTATGCTTTATATTCTGGATAATCAAAGGGCTCCACAGTGGACATGATTATTTGAAAAATAGAAATATTTGAATGTTCAAAGCTTATTGTAGTAATAGCAAGACAAGAGACCCAAGGTAAAATATTTAACAAATATTTGTTGTGTATCAATTAATGATACATTTATTTACTGAGCACCTACAGTGTACTTAGCAAATGAAACAGATACAATTTGTATCTTCAATATTAGGCAGATTGAGGAGGGAAGATATGCATAAAAACAGTTTTTCCTGGTAGCTGTAATATATCCTGTCTCACCCCCCAAAAAAAGTTTTCACATTACCCCAACAAATTTGTTTTTTAGAAGAAATTTTTTTGTACCATTCATTTAGAAATTTTTATCTAAGTATGAAGTTATCTATGTGTATGCAGTTATATATTTATCCATCTTTTTTTTAAAAAAAATTGCCATTGAATCAGTATGGGGAGAAACTTGCTGAGATCACAATTTTTTTGATTAGTTTAAAAATGTTTATCTCTTTGAATTAGGTACTTTTAGTGTTTACCAAAGAAGATAACCAGAGTAATGGATTCTGTTGGGCATGTGAGAAAGCAGGGTTTAAGTGCTCACTTGCGAAGACTCCTCAGACTGCTCTTGAAAGCTTTCTAGAAAAACATCATGACATCATCATCATTGATCATAGACATCCCCGGCAGCTGGATGCAATAGCACTGTGCAGGTAAAAATGGACCTCAGCACATTAATAGAAAAGCAGGTGAGAGGCATCAGCATGCCCTGGTGGATGGATGGACAGCAAGCTTTGGGCTCAAAGGATGATATGTACCAGTTCTGGGATCATAGTCAAGTTTCTTGACAATTCTCCATATCCCAGCCCACTTAATAGTCACTGAACAAGTCACTCTACCCTGTTTGCCTCAGTTTCCTCATCTGTAAAATGATCTGGAGAAGGAAATGGCAAACTATCCCAGTACTTTTCCCGGGAAAATCCCAAAATGGGATCACAACAATTAGAAAAGACTGAAAACAACTGAACAAGAAAAATGTTCTTTAGCTCTACATCTCTGCAGAGTATGACTATGTAGTGAGTGTGGTGCTATAAGCAAAGTAGCAGGCACAGATCAGAGGTTTCCTTTAATAAAATAATTTCTTAAATGATAATCTTTTGCTTGGTGTCTGATAAAAGAAAGGTCTAAGTGAGTGTCAAAAACATTATAGTAATAATATTAGCCCCCATCATGCACTTTAAAATTGACCTAATGCTTTAGGTACAGTATCTTATTTGATCTCCCTACAACTCTGTAACCTATTATCTCCATTTGCTCAATGAGGAAATTAGGATTAAAGAAGGTTAATGGTTTGATTGTGATAATTAGGTTACTAAGTACTAAAGTTAGAATTTGAACTCAGATTTTCTTGACTCAACACTTAAGTTTTATCTAAATGTCTACATTGCCTCTCTATGAATGCATAATTAATGATGGAGGCTTATCTACTGAAAATCAATCATTATTTAATATAGACTTTTCTTAGAAAGAAAATCTATGATTTTAATAAAATACAGTGTTTACAAACCTTGATTAACCGGATCCTTTAAAAAACAGGATTTGGCAGGTACATCATGACATCATCATCATTGATCATAGACATCCCCTTTAATTTTATTAGAATAGTAAATATATTTAAATATAATATTATCAAGTTTCTAAGCAAGAGATCAGGAAAATGAGGAATTAAAATGCAGGTCTTTCCTGCATACCAAATCATTATCAGTCATTAATAACTTGGTTAAGATTAATTTATCCCTTGGGGCAGCTAGGTGGCACAGTGGATAGAGCACCGACCTTGGAGTCAGGAGTAGCTGAGTTCAAATCCAGCCTCAGACACTTAATAATTACCTAGCTGTGTGGCCTTGGGCAAGCCACTTAACCCCATTTGCCTTGCAAAATCCTAAAAAAAAAATTAGTTTATACCATCTCCTTGCAAATTATCCTTCAAGAACCTAAGCTATGACATTTTGAATAAAACATTGAACTGGCTGGTAGGATATCTGAGTTCTTGGACCAAATTACTTGATTTCTATGAACCTGTTTCTTTTCTATAAGATGAAGGAATTGTTTTAAAGACCTCTAAATGTGATTCAGGATTTCTTAGTTTTAATGAGAGGACTGACTTCCAGATTCTATTCTCACTAAATTTAAATAGTTTAGACTACAGTGTAAGAACAGTTAGCTACAAGGGGATCAAATTCAAATAGAAAGGGATCCCTGTAGACTGCATATTCACTTAAAAAACCACAAATTAACATAATCTCTGTTTTTTATTTTTGTTTATTTTTAAAAATATTTACCAATGACATTTTAATTCGATTGAAATCCAAAGTTGATACTTAGAACAGAAAATATTCAGGAATGGAAGTAATGACCTAGTCAGGAAACTCAAGTTCAGAGTGATCAGGAAAGGGATCTGTGGAAGGATAAGATAGTAAAGGAGGATGAATGTGTGGATGCTAAAGATGAACTCTGCCACCTTCAATAATTTTGTCCTTTTCCAAATATCTATTGATAGTGCTGCACACTGAAAATTCATCTTCATGTTAATGATCCTGAAACTTTCTAAGACAGTGAATTATTTTAAAAAACTTATCATCCTCATTATATGATACTTAATTCAGACAGAAAAGAATACCATAGTGTTGCATTTCAGATAAGCTTCCACTACCTAGGGTCTAGTCATTTAATATTAAAACATCCATAGAATGAATGAAATGTTTATTGAACTCTGCTATATAATAAGCTCTATGGCAGGTACAAAGATGAAGAAGACATGAGTTTTGATCTCATGGGATTTACAGTTTAATAGGAATAACTCAATTAAGTAAAGGGCTGTGGGACTTACTCTCAATTGAGCATAAACTTTAATTAACCAAAATATCAAATTCTACCTAATCAAGATCCAATGGTATTGTAAATAATACTTTTTATTGTTTGCGAGTACAGAATGTCCACTGTATTATATAATGCCAAGGTTATAGAGTCAGCTGCCCCAGCTGTGATTTGTAATCATTAATACACAGCATTAGAAGATACTGTCTTTGGGGGGAGAATTTCATTAAATGTGAGAATGGTCAAAAATAATAAAAGTTTAGCTAATTTAGCTATTTGTTGAAGGTTTTACTTTTTTTGAACTTTTAAAAAATTGTTCAATGGGAAATAAGAGGGACAGAATGATGGAAATGCTTACTAATTAAAATTGAAAATAAAAAATAAAATAAAATTTTTCAAATAATAATAAGTAATGATAAATATGTAATACTCTAAGTTTTTCTAAGCACCTTACACACATTGTCTCACTTGAGTCTTAAACCGGCCCTATGAGATAGATACGGTAGGCATCATTATCCTTATTTTAAAAATGAGGAAATAAACTCAGGTTGATTGACTTGCCTATGATAATAACTAGAAATGTTAGAGTCAAATTTTGAACCTATATTGCAATAAATCAAAAAGGGTTTGAAATGAACCTTTAGAACTATCAAGTCAAGAGCAACTCATTTCCTTGAAATTCCTTTAAATTTTTTTTAATAAGAAGGGGTTCTAAAGAGCTGGAATATGATGGAATCAAGTAGACTGATACCCTAGGAGTTACTCCTGATATCCTCCCTACCCTACTCTGCAGTTTAAATCTCTGAAATGGTCCCTGATTTTAATAATGTCAGTCTTTCTTAGTTTGATTGTGAGTAGAGTTGCAAGAGAGAATAGAAGGCATTCCAACTGAATTTCAGAGGCTGAGACTTATGTTCCTTAAATTGCCCACCTGGTAAACTCCCCCCCCCCCAATTGTTTATATTACTACTCAATTGTAATTAAAGACATTAAGTTCCATTAGCCTTGCAAGCATTTTCACAATATCTTCAGCTGCTGCCAGTATTGTCCCTGCTAAAGATCATCCTTCTGCCTAAACAACATTTTGCATAAAGTCATTGCAAAATATTCCGAAAACTTTAGAAAATGTAAAAATCCTGTTTCTCCCATCAAGAGACTCTCCTCTGTGGTTTCAAAATGTTTCCACATCTAATTAATGTCTTGCAAAAATTAATTCATTTAGTAAAATTTTTGTAATAATAACGTAATAGAGGACACAACATGGGGTAGTGGATAGAGGCTTATTGGTCTTAGAATTAAGACTTTCCTCTGATACTATTGGGTATATGACCTTGAGTAAGTGACTCAGCTTCCCAGTACCCTAGGCAACAAAGAGTATTAAGTTATAGATAAATTACTGTTCTTCATTGGTAGAGGGAATTCCCTACACTGATGAATTCAAATGTCTAGGCCAAAGAGGAAAAAAAAATTATTTTAGAGATTTTAAAACATAATTAAGGATTTTATTTCACTATTTTATGTCACTGCTTTTATCTCTATTTTCCTTTGATCTTTATTTCACTTGTTTTTAAAATTTCTCTCCACTATTTCCCTATTCTATATTATTTATTTCTCTATTTCCTTGTTATCTCTATTATATATATTACCACTATTTCCCTATTTTGTCTTCTATTTATCTCCCTATGTTATCTCTATGTGCTAGTTAACTAATTGCATTGTTTTCTGTCTTTGCTATTTATTTTGCTATTAATTTCTTGTTTTTATCTCTCTTTGATACTCATTTTACACCCATCAACACTATTTGAAGTTCTTTTGCCTTTCTTCCTCCAAAACTGGACTCTCTTCCTTTCTTTTACAGTGATAAGTTCAAATGTATTAGTTTTTGTTTTTGTTTTTGTTTTTTTACAGGTATTTTAGAGTTGATTTTGAAGTATTTTTGATTTTTATTTAAGGTCTATCAGATCAACTAAAAACTCAGAAAACACGGTTATTCTTGGTGTAGTACGAAGGTAATTTTTTTTTCTGTCAAGAATCAAATGGAATGGAATGTTTGTTCATATAAAAATGTAAGCACTTCGAACAGTGTTAGAATGCTGGGCTGTGTGACAAGCTTTCCCTCTGACGTCGTATTCCTTCCTTGTTTTTTTCTGTTCATTGGAGGTTTTAGCAGTATTTTCAGCTCCATTTAACTCTGTGGATTAAACCTCAGATCAATTTCTAGACTCTAAAGATTAAGTCCTAACTGCTTCTTGCCTCCAAAATAGGCAAGCCTGGAGAAAATTGGCTCCTTAAATGACTGTAGCTGTCTGTGAGCAGCAAGAGAGGAAGAGGCATGTCTATCACCTTGGGACACTTGCTGGCTTGCCTTGGGGTGGGACCTTGTGTTTACAGTTGTAGTGAAATCCTATCTGTTCTTTAGCTACTAAAGCCTAACTCTTCCTGCTCAGGGGGTAGTACAAAGCTGATGTTATTTTTAGTAGCAATTCTTCTCTGGATCATTGACTGAAACAGTTTCATAGCCATGTTTCAGGATTGCAGGTTTTGTGGAAATGTGATTTTGGTCTTGTTGTTTGTTTCTGAGTGAATTAGGGAAAGAGATGAATTTCAGATCAGCATGGCCTTGGGGGGAGAGAGAGAGAGAGAGAGAGAGAGAGAGAGAGAGAGAGAGAGAGAGAGGAGTAGAGTCTCTGTGTGTGTGTGTGTGTATGTGTATCTGATACTTAAAATGTTTTCCAAAGTTTAAAAAAAAACTGGTGTTTGGTTGCCAGATCAGAACCTCATCAGATTATTATCCAAAAGTGTATTCTTAAACAACTTTAATGTTTCCAAGTGGTACAGAAAAGGGAAAAATGATCTAAATAAGGGAATAAACATTTTAAGATTAAAGACCTCTTTTCCTTTCAGACAGTCATGCATCTTAAGTTTTGGAATATTTTTGTACTGAACTCGACTGTCTTCTGCACTTTCTAGAAAAATGTGCAAGTGAAAGAGATGTCAACTTTGTTAAGTGTTTGTTTAGCCTTCAGTGATATATCTGGACCCCTTCTAGCTGTTCTTTCTTTCTTCCCCTCATTTGCCAAACTTGGCTTCCTCTTACTGGAGCTGTCATTTTTAAGAGAATCTAAGATCATTGTGAGCTTCCTTAATTGGAAAGCAAACTGAATCAACAAAAACTTATTAATCAACATTCATGCCCAACCAACTTTGTCCTAGAGACCTAGGAAAGACCTCAGCTTTAAAAGGTTAAGGTCTCCCATTGCATTCAAGGTCATCTTCAGTCTTCCTGATCCATAACTGGTCATTGGTCTCATATGGCTCCAGAGGAGAAAGTGGGTCTGGTGACTTTCCAAACCTTCCTCCATCCCCTTAGTTTAATTTAGTTCACTAGTATGTCATGGTAAAACCTCTCTGATGTCACAGTCTTCTTCAGGAAGGCAAACAACTACATCTAGGAGGAATGTTAAAAAAAAAAAAACAAATTTAGGAGCTTCCAGTCTGATTGACACATGCAAATTGATAAATAGATAGGAAAAAGTAATCATGTTCTTCCATCAAAAAAAACATGAGAATAAGTTCAAAAGAAAAATATGTGATGAGGAAATGTTTCAGTAAATATTAAATAGCTTCTTTACCTTTAAAGATGCTGGTTTTTTAGCTAAAGAAATTTTTTTTAAAATTTCAGTGAATAGAAAAGCAAAGAGAGAGAACTCAAGTTAGAATATTTATAGAATGTTTATCACAAAGCTGATTAGCTAATATAATTTTCACATTTTGGAGCAGTATTGTGTTCTAAAAAAAATGTTGGGAGAGAATAAGCCCTCCAAAAAAAAAAAATTTAGGCTTTAAAATACAAATTGAGAATTAGGATGATCTTATTTGATTCTAATTCCTCTAGAAACCACTCTATGTTAATTAGAAATGGTAACATTAAAGTTATAAGTAGATATGAAAGGTAACTAATACTAGTATCTTACTTTTGTCATTTTCTTTTAAAGGGGGGAACGTGAAGAAACATCTATTATGCCCCTCATTGCTGCTGGTTTTACAAGGGTACGTAAAGGCATCTTTGTCCATGAGGTTATTGTGTGAAAAAAATTGCCTTAGGGTATCTATCTTTTGCATAAATAATTTTTATTATAAACTCACTAACATTGTTAACAAATATAAAGAATCAAGTGAACAAAATAAAGAACAGAATCCTAAATAGAGAAGGCGCATAGAGCAAAATATGTTTGTAGTCTTTTTAAAGAAAAATGTATAAACTTTAAGAAAATAATAGTGATGACAACTTATTTGCTCTGGGTCTCTTTACAGTCTCTTTGTTTTTTGGACCTACAAAGCTATGTTGACAGTTTTAAAAACAGTTATAGTCAGGTAGCGGCTGTTTTTTCTAATTTGGCTTCCTTCATTTTGCATCATGTCATAGAAATCTATACATTTCTTCATAACATTGTTCTTTCTTAATTTGTCCAGAAAATACTCCAAATGTTAAAGTTAGAAGTTGTTTTCATTTTTTAACCTCTTAGAAATAAAAGCCACCACAAATAAATTTGTACAGATCAGATAAGTCTTTAAAGAGAAATCCTTAGATCAGAGTAATGGTTATGGGATTATTTGATCAAAAGGTAGGATCTATTTAATGTCACTGACTGCATATTGCCTCAAAGTTTTCATACAGATTAAACCAAGGTGTGGCTCCTTCAAATGATTGTTTATTTCTCCAACATCATAAAATTGTACTCTTTCATTAGTTTTACAAATTTGGTGTGTGTGGCACCTTAAAGTTGATTTTATTTTCATGTCTCTGATTATTGAGAGTTTAGACTTATTAAGTCAGTAGAGAGCTAGAATTGGAGACTGATAGGAAGATCTGAGTTCAAATCCTGTTTCAGGTACTTACTTAGCTTTGTGACCTGGGTAAAGCACTTACCACCCTCAGTCTCAGGTTCATCTGTAGAATGGGATTAATAATAGCACTCACCTCACTGGGTTATTATGAGACCCAAATGAAAAATCATATGTGAAGTGCTTTGCCAACTTTAACACTGCCACCACCACCACCACACCATTACTACTACTGTTTCTGTTTATATCTGAGAAATTGTTTTAATGGATTAAATGGACAATAAAGGCTATTGAATGAAAATGACTTTAGAAATAATCCTGATCCTTATCGGGACTTAAATTATGCTTTAGCAAATGGTTAATATTTTCCTTCTTTAGTTCCTTCAAAGTGATAATTGTAAATGTATCTGAGTATGATAAAATTCTTTAATGGGATACTTTAAAATTATAGTGTAGAGCACTCTATTGTACTTATTACTTCTATGAATATAGTACTTAAAACCAATCCAATTTAATAACATACTCATAGTTAAGGTTCCTGGCCCTTTCCCAATTGGTACCCTCAAGCATCAGTCACTAAATATTATAAGCCAGAAGTTCCAGTTAGCCTGTGTACTCCAGAGACAAACAAAATCTGAGTTAAAGTCTTCAGAAGTCATTTAATGGGACTTTATGTATTTTAGTCATGGACCATCAAGTCTGGTGTGCAAGGGTGGGAATCTCCAATCTACAGCTCACCAGGCTCTAGCAAGTACAATAAATCTGTGTAATGGAGTTTTGAGTTGGATTTACTCAAAGATAAATATCTGCTTAACTCAGAAGTTTGCAAACATTGAGGCCTCATTGATTTCTACCTCTGTAGATTTAATCCTGGTGGGGGTTGAGGATGGGGACTGTAGGGGATGGGGTATAAAAATATTTGACTATAGGATGTACAGAGAAAATTTGAGCTCTACATTTTTATCACCAGTTCAGTTTAGGTGTTTTAAACCTGGAATCTGAGAACTTGTGTTTTAAAAAAATCTTAATATTAAGAGATTTTAAAATATTTGTATAATTATTTCAACATAATTGGTTCCCATTACAATCCTAAGCATTTTATTTTATGTAGTTAAAAATATGATTCTGAAGAGGGTTCAGCAAACTAAAGGGATCCATGCTAGCTAATAATAGTTAGTATGTATATGATGCCTTATTATTTGTAAAGAACTTTATATTATTATCATCTCATTTTGTCATGATGCAAAAAAGGTTAAGAACCCTAGCTTTGATAAATGCTTCCTGACTGTCCCAGTTTTCTTCAAAACAACTGCTTCTGGTTTATATTTCCAAGCCAATTTTATTTTGTAAATATCCATCATTTCTCATGGCCTTTTGAAATTTCTACTTTCTACCTATGTGAAGTTTGGGGAAAATATTTTATTTTTCTCTCTAGGCTTATTCTGCTTAGCTAAGGTCATTTGAGTTAATTTTAATTTCACTATCTTTATAAGAATTTTTTCAAAGGTTCCTGATATGCTGGATGGTCTGGGTTACCTGTGGTTAATAACTAGCTATATTTCTTAAAGTGTATTATCCAAGAGGTCCACCAAAACAACTAGAAATACATAGAAGAGAGTTCCAGAGTGACGATCTAGAGCCCACCCTTGCATGATGTCTTTGCTCTGAATAGCTTTTGTTGACCAGTGAACCCTTTAGAGCAACCTATTCCCCAGCCATCTAGGCTCACCTATTTTAGGGAGCTTTTTGCCAGGACCTCTTTTCTATGCATGTCTGAGCTAAAGTCCCCCAATCAAACAGCACAAGACACTTTTCAGTCATGTTATCAGTCTTTATAATGTTCTGTAATAGCAACAAAAATTATTATTTATATAGTGTTGTAAACTTGGCAAAGTTCTTAACTTTGATCATCTCCTTTGAGCAACCCCTGTGAGGAAGACACTACAGATAGGCTTCATCCCATCATGATGAAGATACTGCAACTCAGAGAGATTAAATAACTTTGTCCATATTCACACAACTAGTTTATGAGTATGTGTCAGAGGTGGAATTTGAATAGAAGACTTTATTTCAGATCCAACCTACTCTTCAAGAAAACATCCCATCAGTTTATGACATGGTACATGTCAGAAATTGTTCTAGGTTCTGGTGATACAAAAACAATATAATTCCTACCCTTGAGGAATTTATTAGGGGAGAGATGTACATGTGCAAAACTATACAAAAAATGCAAAATCAATATAAGGCAATTGTTTTTGAGGAGATAACACTAGTAGTTAGGGTTAGGGCAAGATCAGAAAAGATTTCCTAGGGGAGGGGAGCTTGCAAAGAAAGGAAATCAAACAGGAATGTGATGTTAAATGTTTAACAACCTGATTCTC
Source organism: Macrotis lagotis (assembly GCF_037893015.1). Classification (NCBI taxonomy): domain Eukaryota; kingdom Metazoa; phylum Chordata; class Mammalia; order Peramelemorphia; family Peramelidae; genus Macrotis; species Macrotis lagotis. Next base: position 116,075,943 of record NC_133661.1, read on the forward strand.
TGAAAAGTACTTATACTTATACACTTATACATGCATTATTAGCATTTTCTCCATTATCTTCTCAAGACTACACAATCTATAAAACCATACATCAAGGGGCAGCTAGGTGGCTCAGTGGATAGAGCACCGGTCCTGGAGTCAGGAGTACCTGAGTTCAAATCTGACCTAAGACACTTAATAATTACCTAGCTATGTGGCCTTGGGCAAGCCACTTAATCCCATTTGCCCTGAAAAAACCTAAAAAAAACATACATCAAGCCCTGATCCGTAGTGGTTTACTGATTTCTGAGGTATAAAAGCTCACACTGATAATTTAACAGCCAACTCTAGGAATTGAATCTGTCATTGCCCCGAAGCTGTGGGAGGGTACTCTAGGAATGGGAAACAGCTAATGCAAAGGATAACCACTTTGTTGCTATGAGAATATAAGGCAGAAATATCATCACTTAGGAACCAAGGCACGGGAAAAAAAACACAGAAGGGGGGACTATATCTTTTCATGATAAAACTATTTAGAACCATTTCTTATTGTGTATATATGTGTGCATGTGAGCACATGCATCATGCTTCGTGGCATCACTTGATGAGGAAGCAAATAGTTTATACAAGTGACCATATCTTTGTTCATAAAACACAAATTCTTTTTCTTTTTTTTCTTAAATTCCCTCCCTGGGACCAAACCTGGGCAGATGGCATACAGAATGGATGGAGACAGCCCATTTCAGCAAGGAAGGAGCAAACTATTGCTTTTCCCAGTTGAGCTTCCTTTTGTCCATTATCTGACCTCTGTCTGGTAGATATGCATAGCCATCTTCTTACCTGAAGCACAAAGGTCTCTCCTGTTAATATATGGCCAGCCAGCTTTGCTTTTGTATTCTGGTTGATTGAGCTCAAGAGATGTCCAGAAAACTCAATGGATTCCTCAACCATATGAGATGAAGTTGGTCTTACAGTCAGTATTGATTATCATGGGAGTCAGTGAATGTACAGAAGCAGCTCACTATCTGCAGATCATCTTTGTTTTGGCAACTGGTGACTTTTTCTGCTCTTGTAATTGCTATAGCTATCTATATTCTTTTTAATTAATTTAAAAGCACAGTTAACCTATGCTATTTACTGCTGACTGATTTCAAATTGGAATTTTTTTATGACTTTGGGGGTAAAGAGAATGGCATTTAAATAAGTGCCTTATGGGAAGTAGAGGTGAACATGGAATGAGATGGAAAAAAGTACTGATTAATGTTGAGTTGTGGAAAGTGTTAAATCATGAGAATACAAATAGAAGAAACAGTATCTGCTCTCAAGGAGTTCATACTCCACCTCAAAGAGACAGCATACAAAAGAGGGTTCCGTTCATGGCAGATAGAAAGGCCAACTGGTACTTGAGTTTTGGCAAAGAGAGAACCGGGGCAGGTGACAGGGTTCAAAGGACCTTGAGAAGTAAAGACAGAGCAAATGGTCTACTGCACCAAGACATAGTGGATCTAAGGGTCAGAAAAGAAGGAGGAAGAAGAGTAGTAATAGCAGTAGTAATAACTGGCACATGTTTTTAAGGTTTTCAAAATTCTTCTTCAAAATATCTCATTTGATCCTCACAACACTAGAAGTTTGATACTATTACTAACTCCGTTTTACAGATGAGAAAACTGAGACAAACATAGATTAAGTGACTTGCCCAGGGTTACCACTTGCCAGTTAGTGCCTGAGGTTAGGTTTGAATCCAGGTCACACTGACTCCAGAATAGAGTTGGACCCGTGAGTTGCCTGTCCATTCAATCAAGGTGACCAAACCAAAAGTATACATAAAAGACAAAGTTTAATAAAGTCACCTTGGATGCTTTTACATTCTTAATTAATGAAATGCTCTGGATGGGATAAAAAGAGTGGCTATAAAAAATGCAGTAGCTTCTAAGATGATGTTGTGAAACATGGTTTAATGAACATTTTTCAAGGGTTAAGAGTTGACTGGAAACTTTGTGAATTGTTTTGGTCTTCCTAAAATATTTGTGCCCAAGAAATGTTATGACTAAAAGCAAGTTAACCTCCCTAAGCAAGGAAATGAGATTTATTTTCCTTCCATGAAAAATAACAAGTAGACTGTTTAAATGAGACCTATAAGCATTGTTTATGGATTTTTGAACTGAGCTAGAGTCTATATATTGTGAAATGCAAAAATGCATGGAAATTCAAGCACATTGTAACTTACTTGTTGGCATGATGTTGATAGTTTTTTTAAATTTTTAGGAATGGCAAAGTATTATCTTTCAATAAAGAATAACCTTGGCAATAAAATGTAAACAAGAGCTTAAATAATTAATTGTGAAGTTTTTTTTTCCCGACGAAGATTCGTTCTTTTGCAGCAACATAAACAGAACATGACTTATTTGACCATGAATATAGTGATAAGGTCTCCAAATAATTTCAGACTTAGAATTATTTTCTTTTTAAAACATTTAAGGCTTAGCCTTTTGATTTAAAAAAAAAAAATGTTTTCTCCACATTTTTGCTGAATAATAATGAAACACACTTGAAGATTTTTTCTGGAAGCTTTTTTTAATGAATTTTCTAACCTGTAGCCTTATCCAAAGAAATTTATATGCAAGAATTAATTCCTCTTGGTTAAGATAATGTAATTATTTATGGAAATGAATTAAAGTCAGTGATTCCTGCCTTTCTGTTTGCAGAGATACATAGAGAACTTTAATATCATGGCCTGTTACAATGAACTAATTCAGCTGGAATTTGGTGAGGTGCGATCACAACTTAAACTAAGGTAATTCTGTCACTTTGAATAAGCACGTCAGGGTAGAATGATACAGTGAGGGTGACTTTGTGCCTATAATTGACTTAATATTTGTGGAACTGGAGAGTAATAAATGCCTGGCCATCTGCCAGCTTTTCCTTCTTATATAGAAGAGTCAGGGCATTCTTACTGGAAAGTCTGGCCAAAATAACCATTAGGTGGTTATCTAAGAGATCATAGTGTCATACTTAAAGAATAACTATAAATGGTTCACTGGCAACCTGCAGCAGCCTGAGATTGGTCATGGACCCATTTCTATTTAAGAAAGCAATAATAATAGCCCAATTCCCATGTGCTTTAATTTTACAAAGCACTTTCCTTGCAGGGATGTAGGTAGGGAAAGAGTTATTAGGTCTATTTTACAGATTAGCAAATTTAAACTTAGCAACTGGCCAGACTCACACAATTTGTTACTGCTACTGTGAAGAGTTGAATCCAGGTCTCAACTCAATATTCAGTATCCCTTCTATATTCCTTTCAATTCAGCATTTCTTTCACCAATGGTTTAGATGATTGGTTATTTGGGACAATTGGGTATTTAAAATCAGTAGTGGTTGTTGTTCAGTTGTTTCACTTGTATCTGACTATCTTTGTGACCCCATTTGAATTTTCTTTGGCAAAGATACTAGGTTATTTTGCTATTTCCTTCTCCAATTCATTTTATAGATGAAGAAACTGAGGCATACAGGGTTAAATGACTTGCCCAAGGTCAGTCAGCTAGTAAGTGTCTGAGGCCACGTTTGAACTCAGGAAGATGAGTCTTTCTGATTTCTAGCCCAGTACTCAAGCAACCATCCACAGAAGTCAGTTAAATAAACTTAGGGATGTACTTCATAGAGTTAATTCAGTTCTCTTATATAAGCACCCCATGTCTGGTAGCTAGGCAGAAAAGGGCCTTAGACATAACCTATCAGGCAAAGTTTCTCCTTTCCAGGTGGATCCAATCAGGCCATTGATGGGATACATATAGTAATATAGATTGGAGTTAGAAATTAATATGGAGATCATGGAATTCAACCTCCTCATTTTACAAATATGGAAACTGAGATTCAGTGGAATTCAAGTTATTTTCTCAAAGTCACACAGATAGGAAGTAGAAGAGATAGAATTAAAATCCAGGTCCCCTGAAAACCAAAATTATTTCCCCTATACTCTTCTACCTCTAACCAATGCTGTTACATTTTTTAGGAAACACTTAAATTTATAGTAGAAGTTTTATATTTGACTTAAAGGCAAAAAAATCAGCCCTCTAAATCAGTTTTGGTCCTATAGACCCAAGCTTCTTGATGAAATTATTCCTTAGGCATGTCAAAATGTGAAGCTGCGACATTGAGCAGCATTGATCAGAGCATGATACTCCAGGGCACGATCACCATTTCTATCACCCTACTATCCATTTCACACCACAAGGAGGAAACTCTGTTTCCTGGCCATGGGCTGTCCTGTGAGCCCCAGACAGTCACTCATCAGGGCATGGCAGCAGGAACCAGTCAGTGGAGAGTAGATGGCTCAGGAAACCCATTAATGCTCCTGGAAAAACAATCCAGAACCTGTGTCCTCAGTTGTCACTGCAAAAACTAGATAGGAATTGGGCTACTAGGATTGAGACTAATTGAACACCTACCAGTGTGACATGATTGACAAAGCCTCACTGTCTCCTTGAAGGGGAAGACAAAGGAATAAGCATTTAAATGGTGCCTGCCATGAGTCAGGTCCTATATTAGGTCCTTTTTATATTTGATCCTCACAACAATCTTGTAACCAGTTTTACAGTTGAGGAAACTGAGGTGAACAGGTCAAATGATCTACCCAGGATCACATAGCAAGTATGTGTCTGAGGCTGGATTTGAACTCGGGTCTTCCTCACTCTGGGGCCAGTGTCCTAGTTGCATTCTCATTAGCTAAGAAAATAGCAAGAAACCACTTCTATATATTTCTGCCTTCACAATCTCATTAAACATTCCAAGGTAGTCTGTCATGTTTCAATCATTAAAAATTTTGGGTGTTGGAGCGGTTAGGTGGTGCAATGGATAGAGCACTGGCCCTGAAGTCAAGAGGACCTGAGTTATATGACCTCAGAAGTGTTAATAATTATCTGTGTGACCTTGGGCTTAACCCCTTTGCCTTGCAAAAACAAAAAAAATGTTTTTATATACATATATGTGTATTTATGTATGTATAGGGTATCTCCATCTACTTTTCCAGTGATAGAAGCAAAGATATTTTGTGAGGCACATACAAGTGTCTGATCTATTTTTGTCAGAGAACTCTTCAGTCAGTGTTGGAGAGATATTTCAAGGCCACCATTATTTTATCACAACCAGTGTTGCAAGTGTGGTCAATAAACATAATGAGCATCTACTATGTTGCAGATGGGCAGCCAGCCAGATTGCACAGTGGATAGAACACTGGGCTGGGAATCAGGAGGATTCAAATCCAGCCTCAAATATTTACTAGCTACATGACCCCAGATAAATCATTTAGCCCTGTTTACCTCAGTTTCCCTGTCTTTAAAATGAATATGAGAAGGAAATGGCAAACCATTTCAATATCGTATTTTCAGACATGACTGAAAAGCTTGAACAAGAACAAATATTCCAGGCACAATGCTAAGTAAACAAATGGGAATTTATCCTACAATCGGGGGAGATAACACACAAAATGAAGCTGAAAGATTCTAGTCACTGATGATTTCATGTCACACAGAATGATGAACAAGTGAGGACTAGAACAATCACTAGTCCTGGCTCTGATCTAACAAGATTTGTTGAGCACTTCTTCATAATTATGTTTATCCATCATTCTCAAAGAGGACCATGATATCAGAAAGGTGATGTCATGACAAGCACATGAATTGGATTTGAGTGAGGGGATACTGTGCTAAGTTACCAGCCTCACTTCTTCCTCCAGAGTCATCTGGGTCCAATGGTCAGATATGTAGCTGAAAAACTGGAGATGGCCCTGGATGTGAGGCAGTCAGGGTTAAGTGACTTGCCCAAGATCATACAGTGAGTAAGTGGCAAGTGTCTGAGGCTGGATTTGAACTCCCATCCTCCTAACTACAAAGCTAGTGCTTTATTCACTATACCACCTAGCTATCCTCCTTGACACCACTCCCAAGAGAAGGCCATTCTGAAGAGTAACTGGGACTGCCATTTCTTTTGCTTTTCTGTCACCAAACTCAAGTTCAGTAAAATCCATGGAATCTTTTTAATTGTTAAAGAATCAAAAATGAACACATTAGACTGCATTTTGGAGAAAGTAAAAAATGCCTTGTGATCATGCCTTTATTAAAACATGGAATAATTCTATGTGAGTGGAACATAAACTCAAAACCTCATCATGTACACTGTTAGAGGCGGAAAGAAGGTCTAGCTCAACTTTATCATTTTAGAAATGAGGAAGCTAAGGCCTAGGTTGGTTAACTCTCTCCATAATTAAGCAATGCATAAATATTTATTAAGTACTTACTGTGTGCTATTATATATTGGGGTTACAAGCAAAAAATAAATGAAACAATTTCTACTCTCAAGAAACTTACATACTATTGGAGGAAGATAGCAAGTATCTAAAAACATATAGAAAGTTAATAAATACTAATATATATGAAATTGTTAAATGCAAATAGTTTAGGAGGAAGGACACCAGCAGTTGGGGAGTTTAGACTAGTCAAGTGCCTGATCTGTCTCTTAGGAAAGAGAGGAATACTATAAAGCAGTAAGGAGGGAATGCTTTGCAGGCAAGGTGGAATAGGCAATTGCAAAGTCAGATGTAGTGTAGTGTGTAAGGAACAGAGAGGGAAGGCCAATTTGCCTGGATTCCAGAGTTGCAGGAGTAGCAATAATGGCAAATATGGTTGAAATGATAGTTTGGGGCCAGGTTAGGACTTTCAAAACTAAATATCCTAGACGCTTTAGAAAGTCACTGGAATTGGTTCAATAGAGGAATCACATGGTCAAATCAGGATTTATGGATCCTTACTTTGTGAATAGTGCATTAGTTCAATTAGAATGATGAGAAATTAGAGGCAGGGAGATAAATGAGGAAGCTGCTGTGATCAAAAATGAAAGTAAAGAGTCCCTGAACCAAGATGATAGCAGTGTTATTTGGAGAGAGGGGAATAGATATGAAAGAAGCTACAAAAGAAGAAATGGCCAGATTTGGCAAATGATTAGAAATATGACTGAAAGTGGTGAGAAAAAGGGGAGGGTAGTAGTGTTTAGGGAGAAATATGAATTCAGATTTAGATAAGGCTAAGTTTAAGGTGCATCTGGGACATCTAGTTTGAAATATCCAATAGGCAATTGTGATATAAGACTGAATCTCAGGGGAGTGAGTGGGGTTAGATATACAGCGTGTTCCCAAAATCTTAGTGCAATTAGAAATTTTTAAACCTATTAAAATCTATTTAACATATATTAAACATATTTAAAACTGTGCTAAAACTCTGCTGTGGGAGTCATCTGCACAGAGATGATAGTTAAATCCATGGCGTCTGATGAGGTTATCAAGAGAGAATACAGAGGGAAAAGGAAAGGACTCAGGATAGACTCTTAGGGGAACATCTATCACATTTAGGGCATATAATATGGATACTGAGCTTAAAAAGAAAAGAGAAACTGAGGAAAAATATTCAGACGGGCATTAGGAGTCAGATCATGAAAACCTAAAAGAGAAAGAAGATCCATGAGGGATCAATAGGAACTGAGCAGAAAAAAAAAGACAGAGAATACCAAATTTGGCAAGGACAAGAAGTTTTCCATGCTCTATTTTCCCTAAAATATTAGATAGAAAGCATTTTAAATAAAAATTTCAGAAAGTATAGAATCATTAGAATGCTAAGATTGGAAGGGACTTGAAAGAGCCTCCCCTTTAACCTTGTACCAAATTCATAAATTTCTTCTACAATATTCCTAGTGGAGGCTTGCCTTTATCAGGAAAAAAAATAACTATTTCTTATTTCTGTCTTAAGTTTTAAATTATTATCTAGAATCTATGGTGATGATGGCCTTCATTCTCAAAGAAGACTATGACATCAGGGAGGTGATGACATGACAAGCACATGAATTGGATTTCAGTGAGGGGGTGCTGTCCTAAGTCACCAATCTCACTTTCTTCTCTGGAGCCGTCTGGGTCCAGTGGCCAGATAAGAATCAGGATGACTGGAGATGACCCTGGATATGAGGCAATCAGGGTTAAGTGACTTGCTCAAGATCACACAGCTAGTAAGTGGCAAGTGACTGAAGCTGGAGTTGAACTCCAGTCCTCCTGATTCCAAAGACAGAGTTCTATCCACTGCACCACTTAACTACCCATAGAATCTATAATTCTATCCATTAAGATCCCATAAGAACTTATGGTAGAATTGAGTATCTTGTGCAATCCCTTCCTTTTACAGATGAAGAAGCTAAGGCCCAGAGAGGTTAAATAACAAAGTCACAGAGTTAATTATTCTGGCTAATGCAATGACCTCTTCTAATAACAGTGCTGGGGTGGCTAGGTGGTGCAGTGGATAGAGCACCAGCCCTGGAGTCAGGAATACCTGAGTTCAAATCTGACCTCAGACACTTAATAATTACCTAGCTGTGTGGCGTTGGGCAAGCCACTTAACCTCATTTGTCTTGAAAAATCCTAAAAAAAAACCCAAACTAAATAACAGTGCTAAATAAAGTCCCAGTGCAATGGACCTAGGATTCTTAAAGAAGAAATTGTAGAAAATTTCTACAAATCTACAATTTATTTTTAGGGCCACCAGGTGGATAGAGCTTGGAATCGGGAAGATCAATCTTTTTGAGTTCAAATCTGGTCTCAGACTCTTCCTTGTTGTGTGACCTTAGGCAAATCACTTAACTATCTTGGCCTCAGTTTCCCCATATGTAAAATGAGCTGGAGAAGAAAATAACAAACCATTCTAGGATCTTTACCAAGAAAATCCCACCTGAGGTCCCAATGATCAGATGTAACTGAAATGACTCAACAACAACAACAGAGTGAGGGTTGTGGGAAGTAGAAAGGGATGTTTTTAGTTATCAGGGCTTTTTAGTGCTATTCAAAGCATTATATTCTACAACTCCTTTTCTATCCACCTACAAAGGTAGTTCTATTCATTTCCAATGAAAGCACTGTATAGTTACATCCATTCTAATCACTTCTTCTTTTCTACCCACAAAGGGCTTGCAATTCAATATTCACAGCACTAGAGAAAAGTCAAGAAGCCATTGAAATTAAAAATGAAGATCACATCATACAGGTTTGTGACAAACTTTTTTCTAAAGAGCAGAAATGTGCTTTTCTGGTTTAGGGGACTTGGTGCTGAATCCCTCTCCCCTCCTTTTTTGGAGGGAAGTGAGAGGGTTAATTGTTATTTTGCTTTGAATATTTTCATAGTTGAAAATCCATTGAATTATAGCTACTATTTTTAATCTCTAAGATTCAAGAAACATGAAAGTTAACATGAGATAAAAGCTTTCATTTAAATCAAATATATTTCTCTTTAAAGTGGACTGATAGATCTTTTAATGATAACTTTAGGAGTTATCAAATTTTGTGAGAATAATCACATTTATTTTGTATCTTTTTCTCTATTAAAAGCAAAAGAAATTCAATAATCTCATTTGGAGTTCTGAAAATAACATGTACAATTTCCTTATCTGTACATTTATATATCTATACATGTAAAATCATATTAAATACTTTTTATTTATAAAGCACCTTGAACATGTAATGTCATTTGGGCCTTACAACACTGGGGATGTCATTGGTATGAGCATCATTGACTCTGGCTTACAGAGAAGGACAATGAGGGTCAGAGAGCTTTGACAGATTTGTCAAAAATGTACAGTTATGAGTGATAATACTCTGGGATAAAAACCCAAGTCTTCTGATTCCCAATCCCATCTAGATTCCTTTTCTACTCCATCATTCTGTGAAATCACACTTTTTTAAGTTTATTCAGTTCATGATGTATAGTATATATCACATCCAAGTTCCAAATAATTCAGAAAATTTTAAATTAAAAATTGTTTGAAAAAGAATCTGTTCCAGAGGGATCTGCCTCTCCTTTAGGGATCCCCTTCTCTGCTACTTGGCCCACATTTGTTATCTTCTCATATTTTGTTTGAGAAAGATTTGCTATCCTCTTCCTTGTATATAGTTGTTATCATAATAATTCTGTGTCAGAAGCTTTGATTTCAACTGTGGTCCTCTTTCAACATGCTTCTCAGCCAATATGTTCTCCTTTACTGTCCTTGCTGGACAGATTAGCTGGGTCAGTGAGTCAGCACATGAGGTTTCTATTCTTGGAACATCCTGCTATAGCAGGAGTTCTTAACCAGGAGTCTGTGGACTTGTTTAAAAAACTTTTTTTGAGATCTCTATTTTAATAGAATTGGTTTTCTTTGTAATATTATACATTTTATTTTATGCATTATAAAATATTATTCTGAGAAGGGGTCCTCAGAATTCACTAAACCTCCAAAAGAATCCATTGACATATACCAAAAAAGTTAGTTAATGAAATATACTGAGAAAGATAATTCTGGGTCCCTCTTTGGGGTTCAGGGTAAATTTGAAAATATTTTAAGGGGATTAATTTCAATTCAGAATCCTCAGTCAACTCTAAAGAGGTAGAATAGAACTATCATTCTCTTATCCCCAAAAGTTCCCTGCCCTATTACATCTTACTCCATCTCTCCCATAGGTAGCAACTAGTCTAAGCCTGAACCAACCCCTTTCCAGTGTGCTGAGTCAATGCCCTGAACTTAGTCTTTAATAACTGCTTTTAGATCATCTTGATGTTGAAGGCAACATATTCCCCATTTTTCCACACTTCTGTCATAGTGATCTGTGTGGCTGATATCACATGTTTACCTGTGTGTGTGTGTATGGGGGGGGAGGGTTATACCATCAGGAAATCTTGTTGTAGCCAGCTTTGTATCTTTACATCTTCCCTTCCCTGCACCATTTCAAAAGTGCAAGGGTAACTGCCTCCAACCCAAGTAAGGAATTTGGGAAGCAGGCACATAAGGGATTGAAGTTTGGCAAATTACAGAGTTCAGAGAAACTATGAGAATCAAAACCCCTCTTGAAGGTCCCAAGATGAATCTTTTCTCTAAACTAGAACATTTTTTTCCTGGTTTTGTCCTCAATGGCTTTGAGGAACACTACAATCACCTAATTAGATGGTCTTTAAATTTGGACAGGTAAAATACCTTAGTAAATAAGATGATGGTCAAGGACAGTCTGTTAAGTTCGGACTTCAGTATCTTTCATTCTCTTAATTTTTCAGCTCTGATTTTTAACAAGTTTCCTCTTTCTTTTCCTAGTATGTCAACCCTGCATTTGAAATGGCTATGGGCTATCAAACAGGTGAACTACTTGGTAAGGAGTTAACAGAAGTGCCTCAAAATGAAAAAAAAGCTGATTTCCTGGATACTATTAATTCATGCATAAAGATAGGAAAGGTAAGTAAGAGTCTTATAAACTCTTTCATTCCCCCCACCCACCCAAGGGATCAGTAGTCACCTCCCTCTATACAGATTAATTCCAATCTCAGTGAGAATTGTGTGAACAGTTCCAGTCCTGAGTTACCTGCAGTCTATTTACCTTCATGTCTCACTTAGCATCTCACAATCAACATGTCAAAAAGCAGAATACATCATCTTTCCTCTAGAATCCACCCTCCCATCTTCCCTATCTCTGACCCTACCTCCTAATCTCCCAGGCAAAATTGAATAGGCACAGTGGTGCACAAAACACTGACAGTTAAGAGGAAGGAAAACTTGCCTTTGGGAGAAAATAAGCATTTATATAGCTCCTACTATATATATTAGACACTATATTAAGTGCTTTTTTATATTATCTCATTTAATCCTCACAACAACCTACAAGGTAGGTATTTTTATCCCCATTTTACACTGACAAAACTGGGGTAGACAGAGGTTAAGTGGCTTGCCCAACAGTCGTAAATGTTTGAGACTGGATTTGAACTTGTCTTTCTGATTCTACCTACTGGATCATCTAGCTTTCTCTTTAGGGAGGAGTTGGTATTTGAACTGGACCTTGAAATGTATGTAGGATTTCAATGAGTGAAGAATGTGTTAAAACTGAGGAAACATTACAAACAAAAGCAAACTTGCAAGGTTCTCCAACTTGTTCCCTCTCCTCAGACATCAAACTGCTGCTAGATGTCTACTGATTAACTTGTAACAATTATAATTCTCCAGTTTACTGATTAAACCTTTCCTTTAGCTGTGCTGCAGTTTTTATAGCCAGCCTGACCTACAAAACTCCTTTCCTTTAAAGGGATGAGGCATGGAACTAGAACAATTAAACCAATCTAAAAACAGAAATGTCATGTAATTTCTACATCTGTATCTCAACTAGCAATTATTTCTTCTTACTTGACCACTTCAGTGGATCTTTGAGCTCCCCAATGTAGGTATTCCCTCCTTTGATGCAAATCACAACTCCCTTCCCTTTCTTTCCCCTATGCTTTTATCTCTGTGTTCTCCCATACATCTTCCATCTTCTACCATGTTGAGTTTTACTTTTATATGTTGTGGGAGAGGACAGAGCTTAAGACTGCCCTATCTTATATTCCTTCTCTCTCTGATGTAACCACCCTTCTTGCTTTTCTGTTCATATATTTCCTTGATGATATTCCCTATTTCACTTCTGGCACATGGGTCATGGTTACAAACACACCAGTGGCATTTTGTGTACACTGTGTATTTTTCTGTGGCCTTTTGAATCTCCTTTAACTTTAAATCTTTGGAGACTATTATGTTCCAAGTTTTGCAACAATACAACATGACTGGAAGAACATTTTTGTTTATTTTTTTTTAAATACTCAAAATGCAAAGGTGATTTGGGGGCCAGGGAGCATCTGGAGACTACTGAAAACCCAGTATACTTTTCCAAACACAATCCAGCTCACTCTGTTCCTCTGGTTCAATTCTGGACTAACTCACTATCTGCAATCATAGTCCACCATAGAATCGATCATTATCATCCTCATAATCACTAACATTCATACAGTACTTAAAAATTTGCAAAGTGCTTTACATCTCATTTGATCCTAACCACAACCCTGGGAGGGAGGAGCTATTGTTATCTTTCTTTTACAGAGGAAGAAACTAAAGCTGAGATAGTGAACCAGGGTCATTCAGATTGCAGAAGTCCAAGACAGAATTCTAACTCAATTCCTTCTGACTCCAAGTTTAACACCCTCAGATGAGCCACCTCCCTGGTCTTTCTGTTGCATAGTGTAGACAGGACAAAAAGCATCCACATTCATGCTTAGTAGCATCTATAATGAATTTCAGGGCTAATAAGTCTTAGTGGCATCTATAATGAATTTCAGGGCTAATAAATCCATGGCCAATGAAAATTACCCATGTTCATATTTGTATAATACTTTCTTCATATTTTACTAGATGCTTTCCTCCAAAGGTGACCCTATGAGGTATTTGCATTTCTCAGAAAGGACAGAAGCAAGATCATTTAGTTTTTATTTTTCTTTTAAACAAAAAACTTATTGCAAAGGATAAAAAGCAATTTCTTAATTTTTTGACTCATTTTCTCCCCTTAAGTCTTGCTCTGGGTTCTCATTGCTGCTGATCAGTCTTGTGCATGACCTCATTTAAGATTTAAGTGACTTACCCAGGATACAACTAGTTAATATCTGAAGTTAGATTTGAACTCAGGAAGATGAATCTTCCTGATTACAAATCCAGTACTCTATCCATTGCACCACCTAGCTCCCCTAGCTTGGCAGAGCCTCCAAATAGGGAAAGGTTTCTTCTATGTAGACCAGCCCATGATCTGAGAGTGTCTGTCATTCATGGTCTTGCTTGGCCAAGTTCAGAGAGGGTTATCATCAAGAAAGTAAGGCACCAGCTGATTATTTTTTAAGTCATAGTCACTTTTGCTGAAAGTAGAGGAAGGACACATCATCTCCTCACTCTGCTTTCTCCTGACCTATAAAACCACAGACCTTTGGAAGTACTTGAAGCAAGAAGCTGACTCATTGATTATTAAGTGAGAATATATTTAGAAATGAAGGGTCAGAAAACTTTTTCATTTCCATTTTATGAATAAACAGAAAGATGAAGAGAGAACTGAGTTAGGGAAGGAGGGAATCAAGTGTCTACTATGTACTAAGTACTTCTACAAACATTATATTATTTAATCCTCAGAATGATTCTTTGAGGGACAGAGGTGCTATTATCATCACCATTTTACAGTTGAGAAACTAAGGCAGAAAAAGGTTTATACATCTAGCAATTATCTGAGGTCACATTTGAACTCAGGTCTTCCTGACTACAGGACCTGCATACTTTCTACTATATTACCTAGCTACATAATATCTTATTTTTTTCATATTGATCTGGCAAAAAAATCTGTGTAATATTGGCTAAATAAAAAATAGAAATTTCATATTTGTAGCCAATTTATTTCAAAATTCAAAACTACATGTTTATACCACTGTAAAAATACATATGGTCTTTTATAATTATTCAGAACACTTAAGTCTAACTTAATTAAAATGTCTAAATTTTTTACTGTCTTTGTCCTCTCAACCTCACTCATACACGGCTCTCTCCTAGCTACCTTATATTTAGCTACTTTGTACTTTTTCTTGATACATTTATTGTGCAGTTTTAAACTTCATATGCTTAAAATTGCACTAAGATTTTTTTCAACATCCTATGTACTTATGTATACACTTATCTTTCCCGTTGGAGTATAAGCAAAGTATACTGGTAAATGTTTAATAACTAACTCTTCAAGAGGAAAAATGTACATACAACAAATTTTTCAATTTAATCTTTATTATTAACATTTTCTTAAGTCTATACAACCAACAAAATAATAAAACAAGTCCTGCCTTGTAGCATTTGCTGGTTTGGAATTCTATATTTCTTTAGCTTTCATAATACTGCACTCTTCTGCTTCTCTCCCCTCTGTCTACTCTGTCTACTCGTTGTACTCACTTGTCCAGTATTCTTAGCTTCAATTGTGTAAACAACTCCCAAATCTGAGATTCTGTGACCTTTCACCTGTACTCTAGTAGAGTGTCTCCAACCACAGGCTAAATATCCCTGCTTAAAAGTTCTTCCATCACCTACAGCTCAATTTGTTTAATATTCAATTAAACAAACACTGGTTAAATAGCTCCCCATCTTCCAGATATTGTACCAGATATTGTGGATTTTTATTTGTTTTGGTTTTGGGTCCAATCTACCATTTCTGCTTTGAATGGAGTTCCAGATTTGGAGTCAAGAACATCCGTATTCAAATCCTACCTCCAAAAGTCAATTGCCGGGGTGGCTAGGTGGTGCAGTGGATAAAGCACCGGCCCTGGAGTCAAGAGTACCCAGCCTCAGACACTTAATAATTACCTAGCTGTGTGGCCTTGGGCAAGCCACTTAACCCCATTTGCCTTGTAAAAACCTAAAAAAAAAGTTAGCTGCATTACCTGGCCAAATCTCTTAATTTCTCTTGAGTCTCAATTGCCTCATCTGTAAAATGGATACATATCTGTAAAGGAAGGTAGAATGTTGATGGGAGGTTCAAATGCAATTATCGTTTGCAAAGTGCTTTGCATTACATGAAGTACTCTGTAAGGTCTTTGTTTTAAACTTAAAATTAAACTTAAAAATTGCACTAAGACTTTTGAGACTTTAATTCAGAGCATGGTATGTGATCCTGATCCTGATATGAAAAATATTTAGTTTATGGCCTACCAATATATTTTATTTCCAAGTGCTCAGGTCAGTGTGTGGCATATAGTGGGTGCTTAATAAATGCTTATTTTAGTTCAGGCAGGAGATGAAAGTGTATATTGAAAACATGGCAACTGGTCCAGTTTGGATGAGATAGAGAGAGTGAAAAAGAAGATGGAACCAGAGCCTGAGGTACCAGAATCAAGTTGGTTGATCAGGGGAGGGACATGAGCAGTCAGGAGCATCATTAAGTAGATTATTAAAACAAGGGTGTGGAAGATGAATTAAAGATGGGAGAGACAAAAGCAGTGAGGTTGATTTGGAAACTATTGCTCAAGCACAACTAAGAAGTAATTAAGGTTTGAATTTTAGTAGCTATATAAGAGAAATGAAGTGTGTGGATCTGAGAGAGAGAGGTAGAAGTAAGAGGATGTGGCATTTAATTAGATATAGAGGCCATGAGAAGGGGAAAGGATCAAGTTGATGAAATTTATAGACCCTAGGCATCATTGTCTTCCAAGCTCATCACTTTCCCCTAGAATAAAGCCCTTATTTTCTACATTTTTTTTTAGTTTTTGCAAGGCAATTGGGTTAAGTGGCTTGCCCAAGGCCACACAGCTAGGTAATTATTAAGTGTCTGAGGCTGGATTTGAACTCAGGTACTCCTGACTCCCGGGCCGGTGCTCTATCCACTGCGCCACCTACTCATCCTTCTACATTTCTTTCCTTCCAATCACAAACATTCAAATCTTTCTGGTCATTTTGAATCTTTACCTTCCCCATTCCCCTCCATTTGATCACTAAGATCTTTCTGTTTTTTTCTTAACATCTTTCTCATATTTTTCCCTTCTTTTCTATTCCCATTGCTTTAGTTTGTGTTTTATCAATCAGTTTTCTCTTTCCTTAATCAGTTTTAGTGATTACCTTCTATAAATAAAAGCCTAGAGGATCAAATATGTAGTTCTTTGAAGAGACTTCTTAAGTCCTCTAGTACATTTGCCTTATTTTATGGATAAAGAACCTGAGACCCACTTTCTAGTGGCAGCAACCTATCCAAGTTCTTGCTAGTGGCAGAGCTAGGATTTGAGTTAAGGACTTTTGACTCCAAATCCATACCCCTTCTATGTCACTTCCCTGCTTTGCATTGACCTCAGTTCCTGCCCTGGCAAATATATTGGTAGATTGTAAACAAAATATTTTTCATATCAGGATCAGGATCATATCCCATGCTCTGATCACTAGTACTGTAATTTACTTGCTTGTGTACCTGAATTTATGACTCCTTATTTGTTCTTGACCACTGATAACTGCCTTTATCTGGACCATCTGTTCTTCTGACCTACATATGACTTAGAATACCAACACACTCTAACCCTTATCACTTATCCTAGAATCCATTTGACCACTCTGCTCCCCATGTTCAGGGCCCCATTGGACTATCCTTGTCCTATTGCTTCTCTTTCTGGAGTACCAGAGGGAGAGAAATTCTCCTGCCTTCTAAAGATCCTTTGGATCTTTCTGGTACATTTGATCTGACTCATCCATCTCTAGTCTCTGAGTCTTTGCATGGTGGTCCCCCACCCAAGGAATTCTGTACCTCTTCTTCTTGTCTGGTTTCTTCAAGACTCAGCTTAAAAGTTACCTTGTATATGTAGCCTTTCCTGATTCTTCCTCCCCTTTAACTGCTAGTGTACTCCACTCCCAAACTATTTTGATTCTAATTATATATGTTATTTATATATTTATATGAGTCCATGTTGTTTTGGGGGGTTTTGCAAGGTATTGGGGTTAAGTGACTTGCCCAAGGTCACACAGTTAGGTAATTATTAAAGTCTGAGGCTGGATTTGAACTCAGGTCCTCCTGACTCCAGGGCCAGTGCTCTATCCACTGCATCACCTAGCTGCCCCAGGTGTGTTTTTGATATAATGTAAGCTCCCAGAAAAGAGAGGGTGTTTTTTTTTTCAGTTCTGTCCTGATTTCCAAGTGCTCAGTTCAGTGTGTGGCATATAGTAGGTGCTTAATAAATGCTTATTGTTTACTAATTGGATGCAGATGAGTCCTTTTAGTCTCTAGTATCCCAGCCTCATCATTTTAGAGCTGGAAGGTCCTTGGAGGTCCTAAGATTCTAGGTCTAGAGATTGAAGTCTTTGTATTTGACATCAGAAAAAACGGGCCCAGTTACCTGTCCACAATCAATCAGGCAGCTAGTGGTGGATTTGGGTTGGAGTTCAGTTCTTCTCATTCAAAAGTCATACTCCTTCCTCTTTACTGCTACTCAGAGGACCTCAAAAAACAGGGACAGAGGTTAGCAGTCCTGGATCAATGAAACAGACTAGGGCTGTCATATCCTTAGGGTTGGTATTCCAGTAACCTTTATATGTCAAGTTTGGAAGACCTTAACTTCGGAAAGTTACTTAGTTTATAATGAGTGCCTCTGACCCCAAAGGGTCTGACTCTGGACCAGTGGCCACATGGGCTTTCTGAACCTTGATCAGTAACCCAGCCGATGAGGAAAAGGTTGTGTCTGGGGTTTAGATCACTTTTTATCCTTAAGTGCCTTAGTACAGTTAAATGAATTGGAACACACACTGAGAAATGTTCTGAGATTTCTGTTTTGAATACAAAATTTAATGATGCTTGAACTCCATTTATAGGAGTGGCAAGGAATTTATTATGCCAAAAAGAAAAATGGGGATAATATACAACAAAATGTGAAGATAATACCTGTCATCGGACAGGGAGGGTGAGTAGAAAGAAATCCAGTGCTTCAATCAACAGATAATACTATTGTGCTGCTTCAAAACTAACCTTTACAGTATGTCTACTTGAGTAAGTTAAAAACTTCAGCAAAGTCATAGACTATCTAGAAAATTAATTTGACATCTCCTGAAATCTTCACAACAATGGTTTGTTTATTTTTTAAATGGTGATTTTTTTAAAGAAGTGATTGTTTTCAGGGGATTTAAGGATGATCATCTTTCTCTCAAGAATGTTTTTTTCCCATGTCTTCTATCCAAAATTATCCCCATTCCCTTTTGTCTTCCATACAAGAATGAATTAATGTTCTTTTAATTAAAAGAATTAAAATTCTTTTAGGCCCCCTTTTTCTACCTGTGCTGCTAAGTAAAGTCTCTGAAGTGATACACATACAGGCACACATAGGCAATACTATTCAAATCAAGTCAGCAGGTATTTATTAAGCTCTTACCTTAGCTACAAGGCTGAAAACAAAATGTTCAGTTTACAAATGGCATTGCCAATGAAGAAAAAAATGCTTGGGGAAATGTATTATTCTACATAGTCCAGACCTTTTTTTCCTAATAGTACTTTTGCTATAAAGCAGAAAAAGCTACACTTTCAATTTATTGTTCAATAGCAAATTGATTTCACATTTATTCCCATTTATGTAACTAGTATGAGAAAATCCAAAAGTGCTTTGTTTCTGTTCTTGTTTTTCCCAGTGCTTGGTATGTACTAGATGCATGAGAATTTTTCACTGAATGCATTGAATGAGTGAGGTGATAGTTCTCATTGGTTGTCCCTGGTAAACTGTGTGAATTTCATCATTCTCCAGCATAATACATGATGTTATTCAGACCTTAGTTCTGAAAATCTTCTGAGTGTTTCTTAGGAATACCAGAGTTGCAATACCTGCTGGGTTTTTTTTTTAAAAAATACTATTAATTTATTTAGAATCAGATCTTTTTGAAGTTTTAGGTTATTAGTAAAATATCATGACAATTTTCATTCTTTCCAGATTTTATCTTGGAGTTGAAACCACATTTCAACTTTGCCCCATTATCATTGATAAGGATCTTCACAAGCAAGAATTTCTATAGGAAAACAATGATTTCATTGACCTTGTTAAGAGGGCAAGAAAACACCTGTTAGTTGGGCAGGCTATGTGATTCTCACGATAATAGTAGAGAACTAGCTATATCTAGGGATAAGTTTCTTTCTCCAGCTGAGGAAGTGACATATTCGCCTGTTAACTGGAAATCATCACTAGAACTTGAGACCTAAAGAAAGATGCAAGGAGGTAGTGGACAGAACAGCAGAGGAATGAAAAGAAAAACTTTTTAGATGAGCTTCTCCAAAAGAAAAATAAATATTATGTTTAAATAACTACCATCATTACCAGAATCACAAACAAACATATCTAAGTCAAAAATTGAGATGGAAGAGAAGGTAGACTTGACCACTCCATAAACTATGTCAGTCAAATTCATCTGTGTAGCTATTAGAATTAGAAACTAAAGCTATTATAAATACATAATTTCATGTATTTTTTATTTTATGTTTTACCTCTCTATCCAGTAAAGAAAAAAAATTAATCCATGGGCATGGTTATGCACACCTGTATTCTCTGATACTGGGAGAGGCTAGGGTTGTATTGATTGAGTTCAGAAGTTCTGAGTTGTATTAGGACACTAAAGAACTTAGTCTCCACACTAAATCTGGCACTACTCCAATGAACCCCTTAGAGCAAAGGACCATGAAAAAGCCCAAGAACTATAGGAAACTATAGTTATCCTCTTCCACATTATGACTTTCTCCATCCTGGTTTCAACATATCACAGGAAAGTATAAGAAAATAAAAGAGAATTTTGGCAGAGTTTTCCAGACCCTGCAGATGACACACAGAAAACATGCTTTTACTTAACATTGACTTACATATAGCCCATGAACAAATACTAACCCAAATTTTTCAATGAGATATAGTAAACACCCTACAAAAGAAAATGGAAAAATTCAGACTTTTTCTCAGGGACAAAGAAAGAACCAAAAAAATTATGTAATTATTATTTAGAATTATTAGTAAAGTGATTAAGATAGTTCCTTTATTGCTACTTGGCTCTAACTGACCTTCTCCCATAACACAATTTCTAAAAACTCTTCTAAAGGAAAATTTTATATCAAACTGTATATAGTTATTAATAATCACTTCAAATTTCTTGGAATCAACAAAAGGCAGAAATGTAAGTGTGGATAACACTGTCTTTATGTTAGTCTGGATTACAGAATATAAACTACTCTGATATGATGAGACCTTATTAGGAATTTTCTTCAAATGTTGTAGAATAAAAAAAAAATTATCTCCTGAGTCTGAGCTAGGATCGCACACCTGCAGTGAACGTTGAAGTTTCTATAAGATGCCTTCTCTGTCTTCCTCTACTTCAGATTCCTCTAGGCCTTGAAACATGTGAAGGATGTATACTAAACTAAAAAAAAATTTAAAAACCATGAGAATGAACAGAGAAGTTTCTTTCAGTTTTAGAAAGCATCAATTTTAAGAAGTCTGAATGTATTAACAATGTAGCCTTAGAGGAAGTAAAAACTGCTGATGACAGTAGCTCAAAAAATGATACCAATCAGGTAGGGTTCTGTGGGATGAAAGTTGTGCTTCAATTCCTCCCCCCCATCTTATCTGAAAATGATTGAATTCTGTATGTCTATGATTCTGAAAATTGCAAAGTCCCTAAGATAAGAATTTCCTTTGTTTTCCCAAAATATCAGTGGTCGCTGTGCTATCAGGTTTTTACTACTTTTCATAAACCATTAAAAACAAAGATACTGGATTCCTTAAAGTTCATCAGATTGTAGATCCACTAATAATTAAAATCAAACCCAAGTTGAAATAATATATTTGTCATCCTTGTACAAACAAGTTATAATTTTTAAATACAAAATATTTATTTAGGAGCAAACTATCTTATATGCAACCCAATTTTAGTGGGTTCAGAATTTCCAGAAATTGGATATCTTTTAAATTTGTGAAAAACCACTTCTTTCCCATTCTGGGTCTAAATGGGAAATTTTTTTTAAAATGTCCTCAGTTATGGGGATGAGAAAAGCAAGTTTCTCATTTTTTTAAGGAAACTTTAGAAAGAACTTTGAAAGCCTCTTCATAAATTCCTTTCCTGGAGTTCATAAAATATTCAAGAGAACTGGACAGCTTCAGAGCTCAGCTGAAATGGTTTGTTGTATTGTGAAAGCAAATCTGGATAAATTAAGGAGAATTTGACGTTTTCAAGGCAGATTCTAATCTAAGTGTTTATTGAAGAATAGCCTCATTGTCCTGGGCATCACTAAGCTGGTTAAGTTTTTCAAGAGGTGGCCATAATTGCATTGAATGTGAAACAAGTATCTTATGGGAGAAATTTCTATTTGCCATTTCCAGTCAAAGCACTGCCTCCCTACCCTTAGCCTCAGAATTCTATTGATAGACAAGTTTTGCTTCATTGTGTGACCCAGTGACGTACTTACTGAGCATAAGATTCATTCCTTTGTAGGGAAGAATTTGTTTTCTTTAAAGAGTTACTCATCTTTCTACAGAGACACAAATGGATGCTCCTAGACCCCCTGCTCCTTTATCAATGGCCTTGGATAGAAATCAGAAAAGTAAATATCATGCCCTGAGCATTTTGTATACTGGCTAATACCTTTGATTGTTTTTTGTTGGCTCAAAAAAGAAAACTAGACTGGTTTAATCAGCATGGAGAATCAGAAAGAAAATAATGTTGTTGTTGTTTCTTTTGCTTGCAGAAAGATTAGACACTATGTGTCCATTAGTAGACTGTGCAATGACATCAATAAGGTCAGTAAAAAGAGGACTATTACCAAATAGCAATTCCAGCAAAAATAATATGAATGAATAATTAAGGAACATGAACTAATGTCTCTGAGTATTCATTTATAGGTAGAAAAAACGTGTGAACGTGTTCAGGCTGAATCTCAAACAGGTAGGATGACATGTTTTCCTTCTTCTAATATTTCTACCAAAGTTTCTATGTCTCATCAGCATGGATAGTGATGTGATTATAACAAAACGACCTCCTCTCTCTCAGAGTAATTTTCCTCATCATTAGTGTAAGGATCAAACTAGAAAATGTACGTAAAACTGTTGGCCAATCCTACAATGGTATATAAATATGAACTATCATTCTCAATAATCACACTTTCCAACAATATAGATCACAACCCACCGGCATACTGAGGATCCCTACCTCTAGGTCTCTGGGGATTATTCAGATGCCAGTAGAGCATGTGAGTTATGCCTCAGTTATCCCCATGCAATGAGCCCCTTTTTCTGATCATCTATTTCTCTGGTAATATCATTATTACTACTCCTCTTGTGTGATTTCTAAATTTGATAAATTTATGCAGAAAAAAAAACTTTAAAATACCCCTTGACATTGAAAGGATTTTATAATATCCTGGAAGAGAAATAACTTTTAATTAACAAGGTGATATTTCTATACCTGCCTGATCTGTTTATTTTGAGACTTGACAGAATACCAATTGCACATGGGTTTGCTGACTTTTGTATTATTTATAGATAAAAGGTTTTCTCCTATATTCAATTCTAGTTTAGTAAATGCTTGGTAAGTATCCATGTGTCAGGTCCTATGCCAGGTATATAAGATTCAAAGGCAAAAACAAAAACAGTCCCTGCTTTCAAAGAGCTTATATTCTTTTGGATAGAAACCATAGGTACACGAATAAGTAAGTAACCTATAAAGCAATTGGAGCCTAGGAGTGGAACTAACAACTTAGAGAATCAAGAAATGACTCTCATTAAAAGTGTCAATTGAATTGAGACAGGAATCCACAATAATGTCATTTAACACATTTTAACCAGATTTTCCACTGTGCCCTAATGTCATTCAACCTTTGACTTGTGGCAAATCCTGTAACTTCCTTCCTTCCCATGATATTATTTCATGATATTAAGATGTTAGAAGTGTTTCATGAAGTATGGATGCCAGAAGCACACTCATTTTTAAAGCATGATTTTTTAAAGCACTTCATTTTTACTTTTTTCACATTACTATAATAGTCAAATTGTAAAAATAAACAAAAAAAGAAACCTCAAGAAAAATAAAGTGAGAGAAAATAAAAGTTGCTTCAGTCTGTATTCAGATACCATCAGCTCAGTCTTTGGGATGGATTGTATTCTTTATCATAAGTCCATCAGAGAAATTGTAAAGCATGACTCTTGCTGGGTTTCTTGAACTCTAGATTGACGTCATGCACACCTGGTACTTAGAAAAGATGCCCTTTCTTAACAGATTCATGATTTAGAGATTCTTAGCCTCTGCGCTAATTACACTAGCTTTCTAAGGATTGTTCACACCCTGTCCATCCTCACCTTTTATATTTTTTCTCTTATTGTTTCCTTGCCTTGAATTTAATCTTCCTATCTTTTGGACAAATGATCTTACCTGTTTTCATCTATAAAATAAGGAGATGAAGTTAGACTACTACCTGGACTATTGGTCCCTGGACTCTCTCTCTCTCTCTCTCTCTCTCTCTCTCTCTATATATATATATATATATATATATATATATATATATATATATATATATATATATATATATATATATATAGACTGTGTGTGTGTGTGTGTGTGTGTGTATATATATATATATATATATATATATATATATATATATATATATTCCGTGTAGCTGCCAAATTGCTATTCCTTAAGGACAGAGTCTGACTCTGTCAGTCTGCTATTCAATGAATTCCTCTGATCTCTAATTACCTTTATTTCTTTATTTTTTATTTTTTAGGCTTTTGCCAGGCAAATGGGGTTAAGTAGCTTGCCCAAGGCCACACAGCTAGGTAATTATTAAGTGTCTGAGACCAGATTTGAACTCAGGTACTCCTGACTCCAGGGCCAGTGCTCTATCCACTGCCCCACCTAGCCACCCCTCTAATTGCCTTTAGGATAAAGTGTGAACCCTGTTTGGTGTTACATCCCATCACAATCTAGCTCCCTACATTACCAGAATTATTGTACAATACTTCACTTAACATAGTCAATGAGCCAGCCAATTTGACTTTTTTGCCTTCATTCTTTTGAATAGAACACCTCCTGTGCCAGTAATGTATTGCCTTCTCACCTCCATCTCTTGGAATTCATAGTTTCCTTGGGAGTCTTCATTTAAGAAAGAGCCCAGACCAGCCATGCTCACTTCTCTCCTAGCTCCACTCCATACCCTGACATGAACACCTTCCCACAATCTCCCCCAGTCTCTCTTATCAACTCCCTTTTTTACATAGTCTTCCTTTTAGATCATATTTAGATTCCTAGAGACTAGCACTGGAACAGAATGATTATTTAATAAATGTTCCAACACCTGTCTTATTTGTCTATCATCTATCAATCTATCAGTTTTCCATCATCTATTTATCTATAATCTATCTTATGCCTACTATCTCTCTTATCTATCATCAGTGTTTACCTTCTAACATCTTTCTGTCTGTTATGATCAATCTGTGCTATAATCAGCCTATCAATTATATATCTAATCAATTTGTCTATCATTTGTCTATCATCTATTTATCAATCTTCTGTCACTCATCTATCTGTATTATCTATCATCCATTTATCTATCATTCATCTGATTATCATTCATCTATTCATGTATCTAGTCATTCCAAGCTGTTTCTCTATGTAAAAGTCAGCTCTGACACCACCTCCTACATGAGGCTTTTTCTGTTCATCTCCCCCAGGGACTTTCCCAAATTACTTATTATTTATTTCATATTTACTTTGTATATATTTAATACATATTTATATGTGTCCATATTGTTTCCCTAAAAGAATACAAGTTTCTTGAGTATAGGAACTGTTCCATTTTAAGCTTGGTATTCCTAAAACCATAGTAGGTACTTTTTAAGTATTAGTTGATTGATTGATTTCCAAGTCCTTTCCAGCTGAACAAGTCTGATGATCTGAATCAATTTTCCCAAGAATGAAAGTTAAGCTCATTGGCCTGTAGTTTATAGACTCTGCTGTCTTCCCTTGTTTGGACATTGAAACACATTTGCCATTCTTCAATCTGTGGTAGCTCTCCTCTTTCCCATGATATTTCATATATCACTGAGAGTAGTTCAGCAATCATACCTATTGGTTCTTTCAGGACCCAAGGATATAGTCAATCTGGGCCAGGTGATTTACATTTTTCAAGAGCACCCAAATGCTCTCTTATGATCTGACCTAAACTCTCAGTAAGTCATTTTTCTTCCATCATTTCCAATATTATCATCATTCTCCTTTGTAGAAGGGGCAGAAACAAAGGAATAAAATTAAGAAGTTTGCTTTCTTCTGTTATCAGTTATCATGGTCCCATACACACCAAGCAAAAATTTTATTCCTCCTTTGATACTTCTAAAAAATATCTATAAACTTTAAAATAGACTATAAACTATAAAACAATAAGTATATGTTTTATAAATCTATAAAACAGACAAATAAAAAATCTTTCTTGTCTTCAGCTTTGCTTACTAGTCTCAGTTCATTCTGAGCTTTGTAACTCCTGACACTGTTTTTATAGGACATTTATATACTCATGTTCATTCATTCTCTATTATTTGGACTTGCTTCCAACTTCTATATATTTCCTGTTAAAATCTCAGTGAGTGGTGAGTTCCCAGTGCATCCACATCATTTTCTTTAGATAAATCCAATTTCTCTTCAATTAAATTATTTCATTTGGGTCTTCAGAATTTCACATGGGAAAAGTTAAATTGCATTCATTGTTTCAAGGATCCATGATTACAGGTGGAATGAGTACTACCTCTAAAAAGATTACAGCAACTTTATACTTGTTATATCATCTTTATAAGATAATGCAGTCAAAATAATTCATCATCTAATGACTAGAAGTCATTAATAATAAGATTGTCCACACAACTAGACTGGTCATTGGACAATAGACATAAATAAAGTTCATCAGTAACTTACACTTGAAGCTTCTCCTGACTGCTAGAATTTACCAGAGATTATATTCCACTATCATAGTCTTTGTGAACCCAAAGTCTCCTTCACACCTCAATGAGTTGTCAGAGTAAAACTTTGAGGAGGTAAACATGCTGAGATCAGTCAGGAAACCCTAAGTTCAGCTCCTTCTTCTAACACATACCAGCTGAGTTATTCTAAAACCCTTCAATCCTAGTCAGATCTTTAAATTTATAGGTTGAAGACTAGTTACAGATCTAGAGACAGCTAGGTGGGATAGTGAATAGATGCTGAACTGGGAATCAGCAAGCTCTAAGTTAAAAAATGTTCCCTGGAAATTTACTAGCTATGGGATCCTGGGCAAGTAGTTGAATTTCTCCTAGCCTCAGTCTACTCAGCTATAAAATGGGAATAATCTATTTTACAAGGTTGTTGCAACAAATAAATGAGATAGTATATATGGCAAACCTTAAAACACAACATATATATCTGTATCTATCTATCTATCTATTGATCGATCGATCTATCTACACACACACACACACACACACACACACACACAAGAGTTATTGTTGTTATTGTTGTTAATTTGCATTGATTAAGGGGCCTAAGAATTCTATACACTAATGAAATCTCAGCTCTGGTTCCAAACAAAAACTAATATTATGTTATTTAAATATTTTAAAATAACAGTGCAAAAGATCAGTAAGTGACTTAATTAACAAGTGAATGGGCCAGGTAGTAATTAGCATGGGTGCTAAAAGAAGGGTTAGAGCATAGGGTTGAAGTGGTCAGGAAGACTTTACAGAATAGGCATATCTTAAACTATAGATGGAAATTTAGGAATGATTGGGAGGAAGTGAAAGCTCTTCAGATGGGTTGGAATGAAAAATAGAAATGAGGGAAAATACAAGGGTTTTTTGGGAGGGGAGCAGGTTGAAGCTTGAAAGTGAATAAGGCAATCAAACTACAGCAGAAGGTCTGTGTAGGAGAGTGGTAGAAGAAAAAGCCAAAAGTTAGACTGAGACCAGATTATAAGAGGGATTTGCATATCAAGTTAAGGGCTTTGAACTTCATCCTGTAGGTATTAGGAAATTATGGGGAATTTTTTGGTTTTGTTTTTGTTGTTAAAACCAAGGGAATGAATTGATCCATTTGGGAAATTATTTGGGAAATTTATTCAGGCAATTGTGTACAAAAAGGGTAGAGAGATTGGAGGTAGGGAAACCAGTAAGGAGGCTATCAAAGTAATGTGACAGTGAGACCTATTGGGCTTGAACTGGGGTGGTGACAAGTTGGAACAGAAAGATGAAGACAGAAGAGATATTGGAAAAGAATGAAAAGACATGGGAACTGTTTGACTTTGAGGAAAGATTAAAGACCACTCAAAGGTTTTGATCCTGAAAGAGACCAAAAAGTGATGGTGTGATGGTCAGAGATTAGGAAAAGGCTGGAGGTGGAACTCATTTTCAGAAAAAACCAACAGATTTATTAGCTGGTCATATTTGGAATATGCCCAAGGACAGTGCTATGGATGTCCCTTATTGAAAGAACTCTCTTTTAATCCAGTGCTATGGATGTCCCTTATTGAAAGAACTCTCTTTTAATCCCAAAATTCTTTAAACATGTATATTCTGTAAAAAAAAATGGAGAAAGTTTAGAGGAAAAAATCAAAAATTTTTTCTACTGTTTCACTTCAGATTTCATTTAAAGGTTAAAGGAGAAAATCTTTTTCAATGTGAATTTCTCCCCTCCTCCCTCTAGCAATGTCCACTTTAGAATATTTCTTTACAGACTTCTAGGAACTCTCTGCAAGTGTATGATCCAGAAACTCTATACAAGGAACCTTTCTGTGTGGATTTTTTTTTAACTAGGTGTGGAATGTTCAGCTAAGGGAGACTTCTAATTGGCTAACATTCCTCACCACTTTATAATGGAAATTTTGACATGGCTGTCTTCCTTGCAGTTCAACTGGGTCCTGTTCTTAGAAGTGAACATTATTGGCCTTCATGAAACTGTAGCATTACTGAAGCTGTTGTACTCTTATCCCACATTGAATTATAATATATTTTCTGAAATTTTTAGATTGGTGTGGTTTGCTATTTATTATTCTAAGAGATTTTAAAAAAACGACAACAACATTGTTTCCACAGATAATCAGTGTTGCAGACACAAAGATAGGAGGAAAGGTTCATTAGATGTCAGATCAACCACCTCCCGAGGAAGTGATGGTATGTGACAAATAGGGCGACAGGAATGACTGTCATTTCAATATTACAAAATTTTGACCTGCCCACTTTCATTTGTGCATATTTTAAAAGTTGTAGTTGTTTTCTTTTATTCTAGATTGCACTTTCAAAAATGATCTCTTTCACAGGTTTTATAGAAGTTTTAAGAATTTTTCCATTTCCAAACTTCTCTGTATATCTCTTAGAGTAAAATTCATGGCATTCTTATATTTTCTTCACCTCCTTAATTCCCCATTATATGTACTGACTCATATCATATTTTGCACAGTTTAAAACACATTATTATTAAAGTATTATCAAAGAATTCTAGATTTAAATTTACCTGATTTACTTATATCATTAGCAGTGTACATCAATGAGGTCTTAGAGAGATCTGGGTTCACATCCTGACTTTGAGAAATCCCTTATCTTTTCAGTGTCCTAGCAACTCCAGTACTGTGAGTTGCAGAGATGTTACTGATCTTTATTGGTTGAGTTTTCTATGGGGAGTTCCCAATGCCTATGAAATCACACATCTTGTTTCTCATCTTAAGCCCCCCCCCAAAACAATTATGTAAGTACATTTTTTTTGGCAATACTTGTTGATCTCAGTTTGCCTCAGTTGCTATGTTTATTAAGAAGGATATATTATTAGCAAGATACCATTTAAAGTTGTTGACTGAGGGCAGCTAGGTGGCACAGTGGATAAAGTACAGGCCCTGGAGTCAGGAGGACCTGAGTTGAAATCAGGCCTCAGACACTTAATAATTACCTAGCTGTGTGGCCTTGGGCAAGCCACTTAACCCCATTGCCTTGCAAAAACTAAAAAAATAAAATAAAATAAAATAAAGTTGTGACTGGACAGGAAACTATTTAGTGGAATAACCTTACTCCCAGTACAACCCCAAAACTACAACATGGAAATGTTAATTAGATGACTTGGAATGGCCTGTTGGTTTTTTATCTTTTTTGCTATACATGTGATCAAAATCATCCAAGATGATATGGAAGCAAAAACATAACATGTGGTTGTCTTAAAAAGTTCTCTCTCCTTTGGCAGCTAAAGGGAAAAGGCCATTAGCTGAAGAACCAACATTATACTAAGTACTACTTCAAAAAATAAAATGTGTCCACCAGCCTTCATTGGGCAGCAGGATTGTAGAGATCTAGGGTAGCCAGTTAAAGAGGGGAGAGGACCAGAAGCAGACTCAGACTACCTACTTTCTGATCCCCTATTTACTATTTTCCAATTGTGTGACTTGGGGAAAACTGCTTCCTCACTCTTGGCCTGAATTTCCTTTACTGTCAAATGAGAGGGTTTGGGTTTTTTTAAACAGAGTCCTTTCCAGACCAAGAAATCTGTTTCAATAAGATCATTGGTGACTTCATTTAACAATGTACCAATTGTATGTGGAACATGATTAGGGATTTTCCCCCTTATTCCTATCCCAAATAAGGAAGTGTATCTGAATAGTAAAAATAACCCCCCAAAAGCATCACATCTCAAATCCTGAAAGTTTCTGCTACCTTATATTAATGTTTAATCTAAGCATGTAAAATGATAGAATATCATGTTTTGATGAATTGGGCCAGAAAATCATGTACTGCCCAGTTAAGTATAGATTGTATTGCTTATTCTTGTCAAAAAGAAAGCATAAAAGGCCTCGGTAGCATTGAATCTTGGGGTTTTATGTTTTGCTCTAGAATTAGGAAATGATTCTAAATTCTAAAGTTATGGTGGGTGGCTAGGTTGATCTAGATTAGCAAGGAAACAGGATCTAAAAATCCAAAGATGTAGATCTAAATTTGGGTTCTACTAACTTACTGTCTTTCTGACTTCATCTAACTTCAGTTTCTTCATGTAAGATATGAGGGACTTATGGACTAAATGATAAAGCAATTCAACATTTATTGTTTCCTATTCACAAGATGCCTTGCCAAGGGCTGATGATACAAATAGAAAGTGAAACATAGACTTAACTGCAAATTCTATTGAGTAAAAGACATGTATGCAATTAAGCAAAAGAGAATTTGAGGTAAGAGAGAACATTAGGAAAGGACAGACCTTATGTATGAGCTAGCACCTAGGAAGAGCTCTGAAGGTAGCTATGAAATCTAAGGCAGGTTTGAAGAGGTAACACGTTTCAGTCTGGGAGGACAAAGCATATCAAGGAATTGAGATAAAAGATGAAATGACAAGTTTGGGGAACAGTAAATGTGCCACTTTGTCTGGATTATAAAGTGTTCAAAGGAAAAAAAGGCTATAAGGGTATCTGGAACAAGCTTGTCAGTGGCTTTAAATGTCAAAGTGACACCTTTGTGTTTTATCTTAGAGACAATAGGGAATTGTGAAATACTCTAGAATTGGGAGATGACATAGCCAAATGTTTTAGAAAAACAATTCCAGGACATGAGTGGAGGGTGAATTAGAGAAGAAAAAGTAATCTGGAATCTTCTGCAATAATTTCAGGCAGAATGAGATAAGGGTCTAAGTTACAAGGTTATGATCATATAAGTGAAAAAGAGGATAGAGACAATAGATGGAGATGGAGAAGTGACAGGATTTGGCAATTGTTTGTATATATATATATATATGTGTGTGTGTATGTATATATATATATATATATATATATAGTGAGAGAAAAATAAACAGATAGCTTCAAGGTTGTGAACTTGGATGATAGAAAAAATAGCAGTGCATTAATTTCTTACTATAAGGGAAATTTGGAGGATGAATTAGCAAGGGGTATGGATAGGATATGACAATATGCCTATTTTGGACATGTTAAAATTGAAATACCTATAGGATATCCAACTTTCCAGTAGGTAATTGGTGATACAGGGCTGGAGTACAAGAAAATTCTTTGCCTTTCCTTTCAGCTATAACCTTAACAGTTTCAGTACATGAGAAGGTGTGAATCTTGCTAAGAGAACAGAAGAAGCAGAGTTAGTCATACAAAAGTGATCTATCAAGACTGTTAGAGTAGAGCAAGGAGGGGCAGCTAGGTGGCACAGTGGATAGAGCACCAGCCCTGGAGTCAGGAGTACCTGAGTTCAAATCCAGCCTCAGATACTTAATAATTACCTAGCTATGTGGCCTTGGGCAAGCCACTTAACCCCATTGCCTTACAAAAACTTAAAAAAAGAGTAGAGCAAGGAGATTTAATAGACTGAGCAGTATATGAATATGATTTTGACATTGAGGTTGCAGGGAAATGGATGATGTTTTAGAGATGGGTACTATTACTTAGGGCAATGAAAATTTTTCCTTAAACCATTCCTCTATTAATACTTTGGAGTCAGGGCTAAATTGCCGAGACAAGTCTTCAGTGTGACTTTCTATGCCAGAAGAGATTTAGGCACTATACTCTGGAAACTAAGGAATCTGGTTCCCTAGGGGAAGTGGCATGGTGCAGTCAAAAGAATATTTATTAGGTAACCTTGGGCAAATCACTTTTGTTGGCCTCAGTTTCTCTATATATAAAAGGAAAGGACAGATCATTTCCAATATCTATTAGTTAATGTCTAGGTTTCTTTCCAACTTTACAATTCTAAGGCGGCTTGATTTGAGGCACAGACTTTGTGGCACAATGTTTATACTATCAATAATCTTCATTTCATTTTAATCACAGGAAGTTCACAGAGACGACACTCCTCCATGGCAAGGATACATTCAATGACTATTGAAGCACCCATCACCAAGGTAGATGCTTTCCTTCCTATCTCCATTGAACTGAACCACATGACCCAGAATTTTTATTGTTGTTGATGTTGGTTTTTAAGAATTCTAAATTAGTTCACCATGAAAGGAACTGTATCCCATAGGGTGAGGGGTCTTATGTAAATCAACAATGGATAATATAACTAACTTGATCCAATAGAATTGACTTCACTTAGGTTTCCCATAGTTCACTAGAAAAATTGAGCAGAATCTAATAAAATAAAATTGATTGGACATAAATGTGAATCTTAAACTTGGATTAATGTCATATATACAATATGACTAGAAGATAGTTTAAATGGAAAAGAACTGGAATTTTCATGGATTCCCAACTCAACATAAAATGGATTATAAAGCAGCAGAAATAGTTGATGAGATCTCGGGTTACATTGAGATAATATGTCTTCCAGGAATCAGAAAATAATAGTTCTGTCATCCTCTACCCTGATCAGTCCCCACACTGAAATATTGAGCACCATCTTTTATTTGGTAAGCTAGAGGGCAATCAGAATAGTAAAAGTTTCTAAATCTATGCTATAGAAAAACCTAGGGAAACTTAGCTTGGAAAATAGAAAATTTGGGGTGGGGGTAGAGAACATGATAATCATCTTCAAGTAATTAAAAGGCCATCAAGTGAATGGAATTAGACTAGTTCTTTTAATTCCCCAAAAAATAGAACCAGGGGAAATGTTTGGAAGTTGCAAAGAGATAAATTTAGACTTGATTTGAGGGAAAACGCTTAATAATTAGTTACACCAGAATTGGGAAATAGTGTACTTCCTCCACAGGAGATCTTTAAGTCAAGTCTGAATGACCATTTATGGATGAATATGTTATAGAGGGGATTCTTTTTCAGATATGAGTTAGAGAAAATGACCATTGAATTCCTTCCACTTTGAAATTCTGTGATTTACTCAGTCTACAAATAATATACTATTTTAATATAGGTAATAAATATCATCAATGCTGCACAAGAAAGCAGCCCAATGCCTGTGGCAGAAGCTTTAGACCGTGTGCTAGAGATCCTAAGAACCACTGAGTTATATTCTCCACAACTTGGGACTAAGGATGATGATCCCCATGCCAGTGATCTTGTTGGTGGCCTCATGTCTGTAAGTAACAAAAATAATTGTAGGAGTTTGTTTTTGTTTTTTTTGTTGCATTTGACATTTTCAGAAACAAGAAATGCTCAATACTTTTAGTTGAATACCCAAACAACTATGGACTTAGTAGATTTATTAAGAATTCATTTCCAGTATGTCTGCCAAAGAATCTTGTTAAGCTCAAGAACCTTGAGTTGTCAAGTACCATAAGGATCCAGTCAACAGGATAAGGTTAACCCTAAAAGAGGGCAATAATTTTTCCTTGGCAGTTTCTCAATACAATTTAACAGAAATTTTTGCTGGCAAGAACAGTATATTAGGGGCTAGGAGAGATAAGTTTAGATTAAGACTCAGTCTCTGACCTCATAGAGCTTTCATTTTAATTAAGGAATAGACAAACTCAAACACAGATAACTGCAATACTTGATGTGGACACATTAGAGATGAAAAGAATTTCTATCTCATCTGTTGCTGTCTTGTCACTTTTACCTTCAAAACATCCCTCATAGAACATCCCTTTCTCCTTAGTCAAATGGTGACTACCTCAGGACAAGCCCTCAATATTTCTCACCTGGACTATCACAATCACCTGCTAGTTGGTCATTTGTCTCAAAACTCTTTTCACTGTCTAGTTCATCCTTCTTTCTTTTAGCAGGTGATCCTCTAAGTTGATAGAGAACCCTGTAGGTTCTCTACTATATAGTAGAGAAATCCAAAGGAGTGTAATCTGGTGGAAAATGGGAATGTTACTACTACCATTACTATCAGCACCACCACTACCACTACCAATAGTTGTTATTGTTGCATTTTATATGTGATGATTAGCCAATGCAAGATTAGGGATGAAAGAGATAGGATGTTGTGAGTAAGCCACAGTTAGGAGGCCAGTTTAGCTGGAATATAGGAATGAGAAAAAGTGATATGAAATGGAGAGGTAGAATCACAGATCTAGAGCTGGAGGGGACCTTTGGGGCTGTCTAGAGGAACTCATTTATCTTTCAGATGATAAAACTAAACCACAGAGTTTAGTTGATTTGTTGGGGAGGTAGAATGTGACTCAGGAGAGAGCAATATCACAAAGATCCTGGGAGAAAGAGATGGTCTATAGCCTCAAATACTGCAAAGAGGTCAAGAAGGATTATGATCAAGAAAAAGCCACTGGACCTGTGGTATCCTTAGAGAGAGAGAGCAGTTTTGATCAAGTGCTGGGTTCAAAAGTCAGATTGCAGAGGAAAGAAGAGTGGGATGTGAAGTCACAGCAACAAACATAAACAACTTTTTCCAGGAGTTCAGTTAAAGCTGAACACTAGTGGGGCATGTCACTCCAGATATGTTGCAGCCTTCTCTCTCTCTCACCAGCTATGCATCTCTCCTCTGGTCTTTGTTTTTGTCTATAACCATGATTCTTCATGATTCCTCAGAGACCATAATGTTCCATGTTTCACAGGCATATGGAAATACTAGGAGAAGACAGGTATTAAACATACTGGGTTTTGAAATCATACCTTTTTCTAAACAAAAAAAGGAAAGAAATGTTGATTAATGTAGTTAAGCCATAGAAACACTAACTTAAGCTTCTCCATTTGAATGAATTACTTGTCACTATTATTTTTTAAAGTTACACTAAGCTAAATAATCCCCCTCCCCACCCCCTCCTCCTTTGCAGATATCTAATACCTTGGGGGTTAATAAAAAAGGGAAAAAGTTATTAAAATTCACCTGGAATATAACATCCCTTTTGACATACTCCTTCAGAATAGATCTAGTTATATCATTATATTATCAATGACCAGTCAGAATTTCAAAGGGCATAGATAACCATGTAAGTATAAGACTACATTAGTATCCTTATGAATTCTCTGGGAATTAAGTACTTTTTAAACGAAGTTGTCCATGTTTAAAACAGTTCTTCATTAGTACCAGGAAGCAATATTGGCAGACATTGTATAGCATTTCTCACGAATCCATGACCATACATCACACAAATCCCATAGCATGTAGCCACCATAACAAGCATACTTTGTAGAAAGTAAAGAAGTCTGGGGAGTCATCAAAAATTGTCTGTCCCCTTCCTAACTTGTATTTTCTCTTCCCCTCTCTAATTTCCTGGTGGAGCTTCAAACACCCATTATCCTCCTCACCCGGTCTATGCTGATGAAAGCAGGAAAAGAGTCAGCATGGCAAGTAGTAGAGGGTTCCTTTCATGCCTCTGAAACCAACTAGGTAACCTAGAACAAATCCTCCACCACCCCCACCCACTCCATCTGAGCCTAGTTTTTCTTATCTGTATAATACCTTCAGGATTTATCTCACAAGGTGTGGTGACGATTAAGTGAAATCATGGGGAGAAAGAGTATTAACTTTAGAATGTCATATAAATGTTGATTATGATGATGTCACCATTTATATTTGTTGATTGATTAAATTTCAGACCTTATCAGAGTGAAATTTCAATGAGTTACCTCAGCCAGGCACTTAAAGCACTTTATCTCTAATTAGAGGATTAAAAGCTTTATCCCCAGGAAAGTAGTTTCAGGTCCCAGGCAAAGCAGGTCAAATAAGACTTGAAGTGCTTCTAGAGGAAGGACAAGAAAGGGAGGTGTAGTGCATTATATTACAGCTACCCCCAAGGTTAGCTCTAAAGATGAACTTTATATAGGTCTTTTGGGAAGAAAAGTAGAAGGGTATAAAAAAATGATCCTTGATTAGCTCCCTTTCCCCTTGAGAAGATAAGCTATGTATATGTAGATGAGAGGAGATATAGTCCATTGGATGCTTCTGCAAGTCTATTCCCTGAAGCTGTGTGTTGCCTCACAGTGATATGGATACATCATATCACTTCTTCTACACTCTCCTCTTGCTCATTCCCCTCTCTTCCTTCTCTAAACAAAGAAAAAGTCTCCCTTCCTTACTGCATACCCAACTACCTTAACTTTTTCTTCTGACTCAGTCAACAATGAGTCAACAAGCAATTTATTACCTAATTAGTGCCAGGCACTATACTAAGGACTGGGGAACTACCAAAAAAAAAAAAAAAAGGAAAAAACAGTTCCTGTTCTTAAGGAGTTCACAATCTAATGGGGAGACAACCGCTGTGTTGTTTGTGAACATATTACAACTTAATTTGAATATAATGTCAGAAGGATTAAAAAAAGACTTGGAAAAGACTCTTTTCAGAAGTCATAACTTTAGCTGACTCTTGAAGGAAGTCAGGGAAGCCAGAAAATAGAAATGAGTAGAGAAAGAGTTCCTGGAATGAGAAAAGAGCTAATAAAAATGCCTTGAGATGGGAGATGGAGTGTTTAGTGGGACGGATAACAAAGAAACCAGGGTCACTGGATCACCATGAATTTGTATAAGGGAATAAGACATAAGAAAGAAAAGTTAGGAAGGGGCCAAGATAGGAAGAGTTTTAAAAGCAAAACCATATTTTATATTTGATCCTGGAGGTGATAAGGAATCATTGGAATTTATTGGATAATAGGGTGATATAGTCAGATCTTTGCTTTCTATAGACTAATTTGACAATTGAATGGAAGATAGCCTAATAGACTGGGTATAGAAAAACCTGAGGTAGGGAGATAAATCAACAGGTTATTTCTTTTTTTTTTTTTTTTTTTAGTTTTTTGTAAGGCAATGGGGTTAAGTGGCTTGCCCAAGACCACACAGCTAGGTAATTATTAAGTGTCTGAGACCGGATTTGAACCCAGGTACTCCTGACTCCAGGGCCAGTACTTTATCCACTACCCTACCTAGCCACCCCAAGTTATTTCAATAGTCCAGGTGTAAAGTCATGAAAGCCTGCATCAGGTTGGTGGCAATGTAAGAGGAAAGAAGAAGATATCTATGAGAGATGTTACAAAAATAACAGAATTTGTCAGTTAATTGGGAGGGAGGAAGACAGGAGTCAAGGATAACATTCAAGTTGGATGGTTGGGAGCCTGTGTAGCTAGGAAAATGGTAGTATTCTGGATAATAATAATAATAGCTAAATTCAAGAGAAGGGAGAGTTTAAGGGGGAAAATAAGTTAAGTTTTGAACAAGTTGAGTTGAGTTTAAGGTATCTACAGGACATCCATTTCTAAAACTAGAGTTGAAGAGACAACTTAGGGCTGGATAGATTGGAGAATCATTTGCATAAAGATGATAATTGAATCATAGAAGCTGATGAGATCACTAAGATAAAATATTGAGGGAGAAGAAAACAGGACCTTGGGCAGAGTCTTGGAAGATTATCCAATTATCCGGATGAAGATTCATCAAAGGAATCTGGGAAGTAACAGACAGACAGGTAGGAAAACCAGAAGAAAGCAGTATCACAAAAACCTAGAGAGAAGAGCATATCAAGAAGAACAGAGTAATCTACAGTGTCAACGGGTACAGTGACAAAAAGGAAGAGGACTAAGAAAAGCTCATTACATTTTATCAATTAAGAGCTCAATGGTAATTTTGTAGAGAGCAGTTTTAAGTTGAATGAGGAGTCTGGCAGTCAGACTTCAGAGATTTAAGAAGAAAGTGAAGGTATGGATTGCAAATGGGCTTCTCAGGGAGTTTACTCATGAAGGGGAGGAGAGATAAAAGCTGATAGGTAGCAAGTGTGAACAGATCATGTCAGGGTTTTTTGAAGATAGAGGAGACATGAGTATTTTTAGGCAGCAGGGGAGCAGCCAATAGACAAGAAGAGAGGGAATATGAGTGAGAGAATGGGGATGATAGAAAGGATAGTCAGAGAAGAACAGGTGGAAAGCTATCACTTGTGTTGGTAACAAGAAGGGGAGCTAGCAGGAAAGGAGATAGTGATGTCAAAGTGATGTGAAAAGAGGGAAGAAAAGGAAAACTCTGAAAATGACCTCATTTCTTTTTTCTTCAGTGGAATATGAAAAGGGTGGAGAAGGGGTAACTATGGGAGTTTTGAAGAGGGATGAAGAATTTTGTGGAAAAAATGAGATTTGTGCTCTCACAATTTCAGGATTTTGGATCTTTGTTTAACAACGTTTAATGACTTTATTTAACCCCATTTATCTGATATCCTTGATTAGGGATTATGCTATTTTTATGCCCTTTATATAATTTCTTCCTCTGATGAAATTTTAGACAAAGTGGTGTGAATATACATGCATAGTCATCTTCCTCATAAATGAAAATGTGAAGATAAAAATAGTTTTATATATTTTGGAATCAAAATACAGAACCAGAAGAGACTTTTTTAATTTTTTTTTTATTTACAGCAATGAGGTTAAGTGGCTTGCCCAAGGCCACACAGCTAGGTAAATATTAAGTGTCTGAGGCTGGATTTAAACTCGGGAACTCCTGACTCCAGGGCCGGTGCTCTATCCACTGTGCCACCTAGCTGTCCCTAGAAGAGACTTTAGAGGCCATCTAGACTAACCTTCCAATTTTTTTAGGTGAGGAACTGAGGCCCAGTGGGGTACATTAACTTGCCTAAATTCACATAGATAAATGAGCAAAAGAAGATTGGATTTAAGCATAGTTCCTTTGATACTCTTTCCATTGGGCCAACGTTGTTCTAACTCCAGAATTACTAATTTTGTTAAATGGAATTGCTCCCTCCACCAGTGCTTACTATAACTACCATATGTTTTAACAGATGGTGGTTGAGTATTGTTAGGGCTGAAAAATTTCATCAAGCTTTAGAAGACTGATTAATTCATTATAAGAACAGTCTCAATAACATAGCTTCTATTTCTATGGGACCTTAAGGTTACAGAGTCTTTCCTATCCATCTCCTCCTCACAACAATCCTGAAAGAAATGTACTTCTCTCTTGGGTGTACTTGCAGTTGAATTTCCAGATGAGACAATTTTGCCACACACTCATTTGCAGTACTGACAACTGAGAAGCTATCCTTTCTTATGAAGAGCCTTGAATTCCTTGACATGGAACCATAACCAAGTGAATTTGATATATTTTGGTAGCATTTCTTCATCAAAAGAAAAAATGATTTGGGGGCAGAAGACTGTGATCAGAAGGTCTAGATTTGAATCCTGGCTCTGCCACTTACTGCCTGTGTATCTTGGGCAAATTACATCACCACCATTGGCATGATCCTCATCATTATCAGTTATAGAATGCATTAAGGTTTCCAAAGTGCTTTATGTGTTATCTCATTTGATCTTTGTGACAACCCTATGAGATGGATATTATTATTATCCCCACTTTACATTTGATGAAACTGAGGCAGAGTTAAGTGATTTGTTCAAGCTCACACCTCAAAGTGAATGTCAGTCAGTATTTAAATTTGGGTCTTCTTGACTCCAAGTCAAGCATTCTACCTACTCCTAGCTGCCTCTTTGGGGTTCAATCTCCTCTGTAAAATGGAGTACTGAGATCCCTTTTAGCTCCAGAGTTATGATTCTATGCTTGGAAATCAGGTCTCCTGATTTCCTGGGCTGTTTAATTTAGGTCTGCATGGTCCTACCTTCCCTCAGTGAGAAAGTGATACTTTTCCCTTAAGCTCTCACTTTCTGCTAAGGTGCTAATAGCTATTAATGGGTTCACAGGTCATCTCTGCTACAAAAACATATTTACATTATAGCAGCTTTCTTGAGATAGTATTTTAACCCAAGAGAATCATTCCTGCCAGTGGGCAAATAGAAATTTTAATGTCCTCCATTCTTATGAAACCATATCAGCAGCTACCCACTCATAATTCAACAATAATCACCACATTTACATAACTTACTATCCATTACAAGAAATGTATAGCCATTATCTCATTTGATTATCACAACCTGGTGAGGTGATGATGATGAAAAGGTGTTTGTCAGTTCTTGAAGAAGACCATGACATCAGGATAGTGATGCCGTGATATACAACTGAATTGAGTTTGAGTGAGGGATGCATGCTAAGTCACCAGCCCCACTTTCTCTTTCGGAGTCATCTGGGTCCAGTGGCTAAAATACGAATCAGAATAACTGGAGATGGCTCTAGATATGAGGAGTTAGGGTTAAATGACTTGCCTAGGGTCACACAGGTAGTAAATTCTGAGGTTGTTTTTGAAATGACTTCAGGGCTGGTGCTCTACCAACTGCACCATCTACTTTGTGACGTAGATACTGCATATATATATCCATTTTATAGATAAGAAAATTGAGGGTGCGGCTAGGTGGCATAGTGGATAAAGCACCAGCCCTAAAGTCAGGAGTACCTGGGTTCAAATCTGGTCTCAGACACTTAATAATTACCTAGCTGTGTGGCCTTGGGCAAGCCACTTAACCCCATTTGCCTTGCAAAAACCTAAAAAAAAATTGAGGTACCTTTCATATACATTACAACCCTTTGGGGAAAAAAGTTTAATTGTTGTCCCTGTTTCACAGATGAGAAAACAGGTTTGATATCTTGGCTAAGATCACACAACTGTTACGTGGCAAAATCATGTATGGAGGGTAGTATGAGGATCAGAGCAGTACCTTCAGAGACTGACACAGTTTTACTGGAATGAGCTACTGCCCCAGGTCTTATATTCCCTTGCCTTGGCCACAGGGTGAGGTCATGCTCAGAACTAAGGGGTTAGTTCAGAAACCCCAGTGCTCACCACCTAATGAGAAATATAAAGCAGGAAACCAGATAGATCGATGCAATGCAGTTTCTTGTTCAGTGAATGATAGTTCCTGTTCATTTGGAAGGGTGCTTAGAGATTAATATAGATTTTGTAGATATGTTGTTATTTTTATTTTTAATAACTGTATCTCAGTGTAATTAGTCTCTTTTGCAATACTATGTATTTTATTTTTTGCATTTAGAAATATTCTGAAAAAAATTCCATAGACTCCACCAGACTGACTGTCCAAAGTGGGCCATGGTCCAAAAAATGGTTAAATCCCTTTGAATTTATCTAACCCTCTGATTGTGCAAATAACAAAATTGAGAATCTGAGGAATGAAGCAATTTATCCAAAATCATACAGAAGCAGAGCTAGGATCTGAACACAGCAGCAACTCTGCTTTTAAATCCCGCAATCTTTCCACTGTGCCACATTGATCATCTTCTCAACAGATTTCTGAATACCCTCAATTTGGGCACCTATATAACCCTCTATCCATTGAATGCAATTTTTCTTTTCAAGAATACTCTTGGGGCAGCTAGGTGGTACAGTGGATAGAGCCCTGGCCCTGGAGTCAGGAGGACCTGAGTTCAAATTTGGTCTCAGACATTTAATAATTACCTAGTTGTGTGACATTGGGCAAGTCATTTAACCCCATTGCCTTAAATAAATAAAATTTTTAAAAAAGGATACTCTCATAAATGCTCAAAATGTATACAATATAATCCTAACATATAAACAATATATTAATGGACATATTGATATATAAATAATCCCATATAATTATCAACACATAATTATGTTATTGATTAATTATACAAATTAATTAATAAATGAATAATCCTATATAAATCCGCTGATAATCCACTTTTGCCATTCCCAGAAAAATTGAGGAGTATCAATTCCTGAATGGACATTAATAGCTTTCTGTAGTCATATGGAACCCATAATAGGATAGCTACAATGATTTGTAGTCACAGACTCCAAAAAGAAACTTTTAAAAATCACACCATCACAGTGTTGTGAGAGACCTTTGTATATCTAATCATCCCAATTTCCTCTATGATATGCCTCACAAGTAGTCATCTGGTTTTTGCTTGAAGATCTCCAGCAAGAGGGAAATCAGTATCTCCCAAGGCAGCCAGCCCATTCCACTGAGGCACAGTATGGCCCCAGTTGTTAGAAAGTTTGTTTTCCTCAAACCAAGCTTATGTTTTCTACCCTTTGCTCCTCATTCTATCTTGTGGAATCAAATAAAATAAGTCTAATCAATCTTTCATGAGACAGCCCTTCAAATGTTTGAAGACAACTATGGTTGCCTTCCTATCCCTTCATGCCTTTTCCAGGCCAGTGAATCAAACTCAAATAGAAACTCAGGAGCACTAATATGCACATAAGGATCCCTATGAAACACATGATGACTTTGTTTTAAACTGTGATATTATATTTGCCTTATTATATCATATTTATTTTGTTAAGTAGTCTCTAATTATATCACAATCTGATTCAAGAGACAGAGCTAGGTGTTTGAAGCCTCATCTCCAGGTTAAGTCTCCCTGTTTCCTTCAGGTCTTCTTCTTATGGCATAAACTCAGAGCCCTATGTTATAATGGTAATAGTACAGTGCTTGATAAATGCCACATGACTAATGAAATATCAGAGAATGAAAATCAATGAAAATTGACATTATGTAAAAAGAATGCCTTATCAAAACAAGGACCAACAAATAAAATTCTGGATTTGGTTATGTACTTCAAGTTAGTTATATGAAATGTCATCCTGAAGGAGACATTAAAAAAATAAAAAATCAGGGAGAAATTATTTGATATGTGGAATTTTCAAATAATGATTAACATTTACATAGCTTTTTAAGGTTTGCAAAGTGTTTTGCATACTTTAGCGCATTTAATTCTCACAACAA
Source organism: Macrotis lagotis (assembly GCF_037893015.1). Lineage (NCBI taxonomy): Eukaryota > Metazoa > Chordata > Mammalia > Peramelemorphia > Peramelidae > Macrotis > Macrotis lagotis. The sequence goes on from NC_133661.1 coordinate 116,118,766, forward strand.
CCTTGTGAGGCAGGTGCTCTTATTATCTTAACGTCAAAGAACAGGGATGATAATAATACTTGTTCTACATACCACACAGGGTCATTGTGAGGATTAAAATAGATAATGGATGTCAAAAGTGCTTTGTAAATTGTCAGGTGCCATTTAATTGGAAGCTGTTGTTGTTATTATCATCTGAGAATCATTTAACTCTGTAATTAAAATAGATTTGCTACCAAAACTGTTGGATTTTTCCACAAGACCCCTGGTTGATCTGTGAGTTAGTAAGCTATAATTACCAAGCATCCAATGTACTCAGGATGCTGTATTCAGTGCTGAAAAGGTGTCAGATATGTATAGGAAGAGCCATTGAATCCTACAGTAGGAGAACAGTCTTACTGTTTCAGAAGAGTCCCAACTGACAGTACATAGAGATCACAAAATAGGAGCTAGAAGCACAGCAATTTTTTTTTAATACAGGACACTACCAAGCTAAAAAATGGCTCCGATGGTCATTTGTTCACCAGCCTAGAGATGGCAGTGTTACTTTTAGAAAGAAGGTTCATTCCTCACAAAAAAAAAAAAAACCGAATTGGATTTTTCCAAGTTGACTAGAAACGAGGACCCTCGGGATAGAAAATTATGAAAAGAAGGATTTTAGATCTTTGAGGAGCCTTAGAAGGTCATTTCCAACTCTGTGATACCATTTGGGGTCTTTTGTGGTAAAGAACTGGAGTGATTGGCTATTTTCCTCTCCAGTTAATTTTACAGATGAGGAAACTGAGGCAAACAGGATTGAGTGACTTGTCCAGGGTCACACAGCTATTAAGTATCTGAAGCAAGACTTGCACTTGTGAAGATGAGTCTTCCTGATTCCTATCCACTCTAGCTTCCCTTGGAGAGAAGTTGTAGTCTAATCTACCCTGACAGCTTACAGATTTACTGAAATCATAGTTCCAAACCTTCCCCCACCCACTTCCACTCTATTTAATAAAACAGGAGGGAAGTCACCTAAGGAGGAAGCGCCTAAGATGGGGTTGAAAATTTGAGGAGAGGAAGAAAAGGTCAAAAAATGTTATTTAAACAAACAGAAATGAAGAGGTTTCCTGATTCCCAAACTAGTGTCCTTTCTCTCTGGCCTCTATTTTTCACTCTTCCTCACACCTCCCCTCAACCTTCCCTATGCTTATCATTGATATTGCTTGTATCTCAAACTATAAATACTGTAGTCATTGGATCACAGATTTAGGTCTAGATTGAACCTTAGCAGCCATATAGTCTTATTTTTCAGATGACAAAAATGAAATTCATAGAGATTGACTTGCCTAGCACTCACAGGTAATAAGTAGCTTGCCCTGAATTAAGGTCCATTAACTTGAAATCTAATATTTCTTTCTACTAGACCACATTCTTCTTTTACTTCTGCTATTCCTTTGTCTTTTATAGTTAACCAGGTATAAGACATATTAATCCTTCCTTTAAAATGACTCTCATTTCTTCTCCTCATCTCTGTCACCATTGTTTATAATTTAGTCCAGAACCTCATAACTTCTTACCTGAATGACTATAAAAGCTTCCAAGTTTATCTACATCTGTTTCTTTTGATTCATCATGTCTGTCATGATCAGATTAATAGCCCCTTTTTCATCACATCTCTTGCTCAAGACTTAGTCTTGGTGATTTTTTTTTATTGACTATCTACTTAAAAACTTCATAAGTGCATGAAAATGATGCTGAGGGGCTAGGTGGCACAGTGAATAGAGCACTGGCCTTGGAGTCAGGAGTACCTGGGTTCAAATCTGACCTCAGACACTTAATAGTTACTGAGCCGTGTGGCCTTGGGCAAGCCACTTAACCCCATTGCCTTGAAAAATCCTAAAAAAAATGATCCTGAGATCTTAATGCCTAATGTCATTGGAACATGGACTCTAGCTGGGCTGACAACGCTTAATTTGGGGATCATATATGAACTGTGTATCTGCTATTCAAGGATTAGCCTACCCAAATTCAATGACATTCATCACAAGAAGCTGGCCAACAGGTGATGGAAAATATTGCCAATAATATTCTTCCTCAGATGTTTACAACTTGTATGACCCAGGCAAGTCATTTAATTTCATTGAGTCTTGGGGGGGTGAGTTTGGACTAGATGGCCCCTGAGGTTCCTTTCTAGATCAATAATCATAGAGAAATTGGGTTTTTCATGGATAGAGGAAATGCTGATAATATTGCACCAAAGATCTTTAGAAGTATTGAAGTAAGAAATATCAAGGCTAAATCCTATGGTATTTAAGACCTTTTACAAGCTGGCTTAGCTCTATCCAACCTTATCTCCTACTATATCCCAACATATACCTTTTATTCCCCTCATACTAAAATTTTCCTGAGAAGTAGGACAAGATTTCAAGTTAACCCCTCAGCCTAAGTTTGATTTTGTGTAAAATGAGAAAATTATACCTATAATGACACCTCACTAGATCATTTTAAGATCATTTTAAGATTCAAATTCAATATTTGTGAGGATACTTAACATTTCATCTCATACTCATCTCTTCACTCAGGCTCATTCACATTCCTAGAATGTCCTAGCCTTTGCTCTAAACCTATCTAAAGCCTTACTCTTCAAAGTTCATTTAAGTTTTAACATGAGGCCAACCTTTACTGATGCCTTGTGCTACTGATTATTGTCTATACATAATTCAGTGCAATACCAGATAGTGCCCTGTTTTATGACATATATCCTTGTCCTTTCAAGTAACTCTTAAACTCTTCCAGGTCACATCTGACTATTGTAGTGACTAACATATAACTAAACCAGCTGTTGATTGACTGATGACAATGATGATGTTGATCCTTCATTATCAAAGAAGGCCATACACCTCACATCAGGGAGGTGATACCATGTCAAGAATATGAATTGAATCTGAATGCTAAGTCACTACTTTCACCTTTTCCTCTGGAGCCATCTGGGTCCAGTGACAAGATATTAATCAGAATGACAGGAGTTGACCTTGGATGAGAGGCAGAGTTAAGTGACTTGCCCAAGGTCAATACAGTAAATGCCTGAGACTGGATTCAAACTCCCATCCTCTGAACTCCAAGGCCAATGCTCCATCCACTGTGCTACCTAACGACCTTTTGGCAGCTCTTTCTTACCTTTTCCTTACCCCCTGAGAACCTGATTGGTAATAATCATCACAGTCTGGATGTGGGATATCAAAAAAAAAGGTCCCTAACAGCTTTGTTTTTCCTTCCTTTTTACTCCATTTTTAACAGGATGGTTTACGAAGGTTATCGGGGAATGAGTACATTTTTTCCTCAAAACGTAAGTAGGTTTTTTTTTCAGTTGTATGTACATTGGCATATATGGCATTGAAATACAATGAAATTATAAATATACTTATGAATATAATTGAAACATACATTTGAAATACAAAATACATATGGCTTGCTCAAATAAAATTCATAAATGATATTTTTATAAGCTTACCAGTATATATAAAATCACTGTGTGTTTTTTTAATTTTAGTAATCGAATCATTTTGGTTCCATAAAGCAAATGTTGTGTTAAGAAACATTTCAATAAATACAGACTTCTAATTTTCTTTCTATCCTGAAATATATCTATTTACAGAACTTCATCAGGCTTCAAGTAGTTTAATTTCTCCTATTTCCCTCAATGACATCCCACCACGGATAGCACAGGCCATGGAAAATGAAGAGTATTGGGACTTTAACATTTTTGAACTGGAGGCTGCCACTCTCAAAAGGTTAGTAACCACGCAGCTGGGTGGTACAGTGGGAAGAATACCAGCCCTGGAGTTAGGAGGGCCTGAATTCAAATTTACCCTCAGATACTTAATTACTTAGCTGTATGACCTTGGGCATGTCACTTAACCCCACTACCTTGAAAAAAACAAACAAAAAAAAGTTAGTAATCCTCAAGCCTTACAATATGAAATTTCTTTTGAAAGATATGAAATTGAGATGAAATAATAACTGAAATTTACATAGCACTTTAAATTTTGCAAAATACTCTTACCTACCTATATTATTTCATTGGAGCCTCACAATAAATAGTAAGGTAGATAACTAAATATAATTCCCATTTTTCCAAATGAAAAAAACTATTGATTAAAAGTGATTTGCCCATGTTGACACAGCTAATAAGTGACAGGAATAAGATTTAAAATCCCTGAGATAATAGAAGTGGCTAGGTGGTGCAGTGGATAGAGCACCAGCCCTGGAGTCAGGAGTACCTGAGTTCAAATCCGACCTCAGACGCTTAATAATTACCTAGCTGTGTGGCCTTGGGCAAGCCACTTAAGTCCATTGCCTTGCAAAAAAAAAACTAAAAAAAAAATCCCTGAGATTTAATTGTTCCCCAAGGCTAAGGTTTGAACACATTGACATAGCTACAAAAGTCAGCCATTGTGGAGTCAGAAGTTTGATACCTGCTTCTGACCAGCAAAGAAGCTGCTAGATAGTATAGTGAATAGAATTCTGAATTTGGAGTCAAGAAGAACTGAGTTCAAATCTAGCATCAGATTTTGGGCAAACCACTTAACCTCTATCCTCAATATCATCATCTGGAAAAGTAGATAATAATGGCATCTATTTCTAGGGTTGTTGTAAGGCACAAATGAGATAATATGTATAAGGCACTTTGCAAACTGTTAAAGCACTACATAAATGTTAATTATTTGGGGGGTTTTTTAGGTTTTTGCAAGGAAATGGGGTTAAGTGGCTTGCCCAAGGCCACACATCTAGGTAATTATTAAGCATCTGAGGTTGGATTTGAACCCAGGGACTCCTGACTCCAGGGCCGGTGTGTTATACATTTCACCACCATTCTATGAAATAAATGTTAATTATTATCAATAATCAAAACTGTATTGCTCCTGAATATTCATTCCCTACTTTGACTAAGCAGACTTCATTTTGTTAACTGGTAGATGTCTGTGCATGTCTCATTTCATTCTAATCCTAAAACTAAATCACTGACTGGCCTGGATTGAAGTAGGCCTGGCCTAGAATAGCCAAGTCTACCTAGAATGGAAGCTGTTCCTACTGCAGTCACTAGTCATTGTAGCCACTCACAACCTCATCTCCCCACTTTTGTGTTCTCCACCAATGGTAGTTCTTGGAAGGTACCAGAAGGTGAGTTAAAAGGTTTGACGCTGTCCTGTATTGTTTGTGTTTTGTAATGTGACCTTTCCAAAATGAGTCTAGTAGGGCTTAAGATTATGCATTATTAAAAGCCAAGGTGACAGAGTTCAGGCCTGGACCCATCTGAATTCTCCTACATTCCCCTTCAAACATCTTTAAAATAATACCCCAAATCAAATTTAGGAATGGCAGAGTCAACAAAAGGTCAGAGGGAAATAATCTTAAACTCAAAAAAAAAATGTTAAAAAATATTTTTAAAAAAAGAATAGGAGGGGCAGCTAGGTTGCACAGTGGATAGAGCACTGGCCCTGGAGTCAGGAATACCTGAGTTCAAATTTGGCCTCAGACAATTAATAATTCCCTAGCTAAATAAAATAAAATAAAAATAAAAAATACAAAAGAATAGGATCAGGAAAAGATTTTTTTAAATTAATCACCAAGTATTTTTAAATACCTATTATGGGTTAGGTATTGGGAGTATAAAAACAAGAATGTAACAATCCCTAACTTGTATTTTCATTCTCTGCACACAGTAGGCATTTTGTAAATGATATTGAAGTACACTGAGCTGGCATGTAGACAACGTTGATACTAACTTTTTTTTCTAGTTACCAGAAACATTATCAAAAACCAAACTCAAATGATCTTTGTGAACCAAGGCCCTCTGTATGACTTCTAGAACTGAGTGTAACACTCCTGGCTTGAAACACTTAGGAGCCTCTGTATTGACCACAGACTTCCTTTGTCCTCCAGGCCTGGCTCCATGTCTCAGCATTGTGTATGGTTTTTTTATGTTTTTTTTCCTCTGTAGGCCGTTGGTTTATCTTGGTCTCAAGATTTTTGCTCGCTTTGGAATCTGTGAATTCCTAAACTGCTCTGAATCAACCCTACGGTCTTGGTTGCAAATTGTTGAAGCCAACTACCATTCATCTAATTCCTACCACAATTCTACACACTCTGCAGATGTACTTCATGCCACTGCCTTTTTCTTGTCTAAGGAAAGAGTCAAGGTAAGCTGTCTTTTGGAACATACATTTAAAGTGTTTTATACATCTAAATGGATAAAATGATGGACCTTGAGTCCATCATTCCCTTTCTTGGATTCAAATTCCCCTTCTTGATTGTTACTAGCTCTGTGACCTGAACCTCTGATAATTCTCCCAATGATTCAATCAATAAGCTAGGGGTACCTAGCTTACATAGTGGATGAAAAAACTGAGTTCAAATGTGGTCTCAGATACTTACTGGCTATGTGACTATAGGCAAGTCACTTTACCTCTATTTGCCTCAGTTTCTTCAATTATAAAATGAGGATAATAGCAGCAATTATCTACTAAGTTGTTGTGAGAATCAAATAAGATGCTATACATAAAAAACACTTAAGAGTATCTGGCAAATAGAAGACACAATATAAATGCTTCTTCTCTTCCTCTTCTCCTCCTACTATGTGTCCCACACTATGTAAAGTCACGGACACACAAATACAAAAGGAAAGACAATCCCTACCCTCAGAAATCTTGTATTTTTCTTATGACTCAAAAAGACATACCTAGTATTAGTGATAGACTGGTTGGTGTTTTCATTCCAAGGTCCCACCCCTAGGAAATCATGGCTCCATGATATTTTGGTATATGAAATAAGAAGATTGGAAAAGTGCCTTTCAGTGTCCCTCCCAGATCTGAGATTCTATGAAATCATAAAATTGGTCACAGTTGTTGTTATTCATTCCTAGTTTGGCTTTAACCAAGTTGTGCATTTTATTTCTGTATTTTAAATTTCTGTCACAAATATTTGTTTTCATTTTATCTTCATTTTCAAATATAGTCTTCTCTTCCCTCCCGAGAGAGCCATCCTTTGTAGCAAATAATAGAAAAGAAAGAGGGAGGGGGGCAGTGAAGCAGTTTAGCAAAAAATAATCAACACAGCATCACTGAATCTGAAAGTTCACACCTGGTTAATTCAGTCTTTTTCTTTTCTTCTCCCTCATGATCCCTTCTGTTTTTAATTAAGAAGTAAGTTTTATTATTACAAAATTAGTTCTTTTGTCACTTTCAATGTGCAGGAGCTGCAGCTGAGGAGAGATGCTAAAAGCATCTAGAGGTGGGTAGGCAACAGCTAGAGAGCTGAGGGAGAGGGAAGAGTGAGATTCTTTCATGTCTCAGCCCACCTCCATGGCAGCTACAGGTAATACTCTTCAGTGCTTGGTGAAATAATGAGACATTTTACTCAAAATGTTCCTGCCCATCTAAACGACCATCCATATTCACTTTGAAGACCCAGTCTGCTTTTAGTCTTCATCCATGAATTAAAAAGACAAAAGCAAACAAAACATTCCCATTCCCATGTGAGGTTTTTTAAAATGATTTCTCTCTATAGAGATTGATCCTGGCACCAAGAGATTTTTACTCCCTAATAAGACCCAAATTACTTTACATATTCAGATCATAGGTTCACAAAATGTTTGTCTGGGGAGGAAACTTTGAGATGAATCTAGTTCTTACTTCCTGAGAGATTTGAAAAAAAAATTAAGGAAAATATCCACTTATTTCCATAATTTCTTCTTCGGTACCCACAAATTTTTATTCTAAAAGCAGAGGGAGGAGGAATGGATTTTGTTATACCATGACCATCATTCCTTAGCATCATGGGATTAGTCCTCAAGATTCTTACCCACATTTATTAAAGAATTTATCCTGTTCCACAGAAATAGTAGATAGATTAATTGGAATCCCAATCTTATCTCATTAACCTTTTCCTCCCCTGACTCAGGGAATGACAGAAAGATTGCTTTAAGTGGGACATCAACAACATGTGTGTTTCAAGAGAACAGGTGGATTCAGGAAGGTGTCAACATTCAGGGTTTCTTTTCCTTTCCCATTGTCTGCTTTGGAGTTTCAAGTATCTTCTATTTGAAGACACCTCCTTTGGGAGCAGGAGTGGAGGTGGGGAGGAAGTTGGGCTAGAGGATTATTTGGGGAAAACATGTTTTTAAATTTTCTTCTCAAAACAGGAACAGGAAAATACATAGATAAATATTGTGGTTTCATTCCATTTGCCTTTTTAATATAGAAGTAAAGACCTTGCTTCATAAGAAATTTTTCTAGCATTTCTATTTTTAGGATGGAAATAAATAGGAATAGAAAATGTTAGGATGTAAAATATTGCATGCTGTGATCATTCCATTTGAGGCATTAGTTACACTTCCCTAGTCCTGTTGTAAGTTAGACCTTGAACTGACTTGAAATAATCAAGTCTTACGAGTGGGTCAGTACACTATGGGAACTTTTAATTTTACTCTGAGTTCCTTGTCAGAAAAAGACCAAGATAAAGAATGTGCTGAGACACAGAAGAAATTTAACTTCTATGCAAGCCTCACTTTCTTATCTCTTGATACTAAGTATTTCTTAGTATGATATACTTAATGTAAGCATTTCTTAGGATCATTGATACCAAGAAATGATACTTTGCTTTCTTTTTATACCATTGACCTGATTTAAATGATCTATTCTTAAAGTGAAAGAATGGCTTCATTTGGAAGCCATAGACATTGACAGATGAGCATTTCATGTGTTCATGGGAAGAGAGGAAGGACACCTAGAACTTGACCTAGTGACTTTTAATTAACAAAGCTGATGGTTAACATATGGTTATCATATCAATGGTTATCTCCATTGCAGGAACAATATGATGTAGTAGATTTAGAAACAGGAAAACCTGCATTCAAATTCTGCATAGTACAAAGCCAGTAAAATCTAGGGCCAGGACTAAACTAGAATCAATGTCTCCTGATTCCTTAGCTCTATCATTCTTTCCACTCAGTTTCAAAATTCTTCAGAATTATGGATAAGTGTTTAATGGTCCCAGGGAAATACAACACCTAAAAGCCACTCAGGTCTAAAGCTAACTGAATACCATAATGTGGAAGGTGGGAAGCAGAGGGAACTGATTTTTTTCAGTTAGTACAATTTGCTCTAAGGTACTTTTCTATCAGTGAGATGTGAGTACCCATGATTAGGAAAGATAGGAAGTATTCCAATGGAGAGAGAGGTTTTTCATTTTTCCTTCCTGATCATTGCTCCCAGATGAAACCTCAAAGTGATTAAGCATATCCAGAGACTTTTAATGTAACCTGGTTCACACACCACCCTCCTGCTCTGTCCAAAACTGAAAACATTTTGGATTGAGCCCCAAGATTTTATAGGAGCGGCTGTTATCCTAGACATTACACTGTATGAAAAAAATGCTGGATTGGATGCTTTTCTCACAATAAAGGGTCACTTTAGCTTAACACAGCAGACTTAAAAGCTGAGGAATGATTGTTCTTAAATGGATAAGAAATGGTGGCTATATCCTGACTGTCTTCCATGAACTTATGGTCTGATGTTCTTAGAAAAAATGAACTCAGAGCAGCTAGGTGGCACAGTGGATAGAGTACCACCCTGGAGTCAGGAGGATCTGAGTTCAAATCTGACCTCAGACATTTAATAATTGCCTTGCTATGTGACCTTGGGCAAGTCACTTAACCCCATTGCCTTAAATAAAATTTTTTTAAAAAAGAATAAAAAAGAAAAAATGAACTCTTCCAAGAACAAAAGGGGGGAAATTATATTTCTTGGATACTCTATTGATCCTTCAACAGCTAATAGTGTTAAAAATAAAACATAAAGAATTTACACTTTATTTATAATAAACTCTCTAAGACCTCATGGAGAGAGCTGCTTCCATCAACTTAAGTTTCACTATACCATTTACTTATGAATGAAATGAATGAAAGGTTTCTTAGTGTGTACCAACTGGCTGCTCACTGATGGAATGTCAGCTGGAATCTAGAATGCTGAAAGGAGGCATAGATGCAAAGCTGATCACTCCACATTTTTCATACTTCTTGTCCAGTTTTCTTTTTTTAAGATTTTATTTTGAGTTTTACAATTTTCCCCCAATCTTGCTTCCCCCCCAACACACACACACACACACACACACACACACAGAAGGCAGTCTGTTACTCTTTACATTTTTTCCCATGGCATACATTGATCTAAGTTGAATGTGATGAGAGAGAAATCATATCCTTAAAGAAGAAAAATAAAGAATAAGAGACAGCAAAATTACATAAAAAGATAACGGTTTTTTTCTAAATTAAAGGTCTATTGGTCTTTGGTCTTTATTCAAACTCCACAGTTCTTTCTCTGGATACAGATGGTATTCTCCATTGCAGATAACCCAAAATTGTCCCTGATTATTGCACAGATGGAATGAGCAAGTCCATCAAGGTTGATCATCACCCCTATGTTGCTGTTAGGGTATACAATGTTCTTCTGGTTCTGCTCATCTTGCTCAGCATCAGTTCATGCAAATCCTTCCAAATTTCCCTGAATTCCCATACCTCCTGATTTCTAATAGAACAGTAGTATTCCATGACATACATATACCACAGCTTGTTAAGCCATTCCCCAATTGAAGGACATTCACTTAATTTCTTTGACACTACAAACAGGACTACTATGAATATATTTGTACAAGTGATATTTTTATCCTTTTTCATAATCTCTTCAGGGTATAGACCCAGTAGTGGTATTGCTGGATCAAAGGGTATGCACATTTTTTGTTGGTCTTTGGGTATAATTCCAAATTGCCCTCCAGAAAGGTTGGATGAGTTCACAGTTCCACCAACAATGTCTTAGTGTCCCAGATTTCCCACATTCCTTCCAACATTGCTCATTGTCCTTTCCAGTCATATTGTCCCATCTGAGAGGTGTGAAGTGGTGCCTCAGAGATGCTTTAATTTGCATTTCTCTAACAATTAGTGATTTAGAGCAATTTTTCATGTCTTGTCCAGTTTTCTATGAAAATTCATATTTTGCTATATTAGAAACAAGTGACAGACTGAAAATTATGGTTGTCACCTAGTCTGTTATTGCCCAGTGTTACTGCAGACATGATTTCACAATTGGGGATCAGAAACTTGGATTTTATCATGTAGTACTGCACTTTTACAAGAAATCCCGAAGTATATCCATCCTAAGAACATTGCTAATGTTCTATTATATATCTGTTCCGTTACATAAATTGCCCAAACAATTTGTTTAGCTATTCCCCACTTGATTGACTTCTGCTGAATTTCTAGTTTTTTAGATACCACAAAAGCTAGAGTAGTAAACTAGAGTGGCTATGTGGAGCATTTTTCTTTTGGCAGTCATAACCATCCCTAAGTCACTCCAAGCAGCCTACAAAAACATTTTTTAATTACATAAAATTATAGATTTTAAAAATTTCATATCAGTTTCATTTTCAAATATTTCCCTCCCCCCACTATCCAATAAGCCTTCCATTATAATAAAAGATAAAACAGAAAGTGGGGGAAGGGAAAAGACATTTCAGCAAAACTAACCAACACATCAATCAAATTTCACAGAAAATGCATGATCTCCCATCTCGCTATTTTTCTCAGATCTTTTCTGGAGCTAGCTCTGATCATTCTGATGATACAACATTTAGTTTCAGTTTTTATTCTTTCTATTTATATTATTTTGATCATTCCTATACATTTTCTTTCTGGTTCTACTAATCACTTCATATCAGTTCACATGCATCTTCCCATGCTTCTCAACATTTGTTATGATAATAATTTCATAAGAGTCAATAATATTCCATTATCTCTATGTACCATAACTCATTTAGCCACTCTGTGGTTAATTAGAATATATGTGCTTTGTTTCTACTGTTTCCATAACACTCATTCTCTCTCTCTCTCTCTCTCTCTCTCTCTCTCTCTCACTTTCACTCTCATTCTCGCACACACGAAAATGCTGAGTATGTGCCTCACCATGGGATCTTTGGTCAAAGAGCACACAATCACTTTAATCATGAGATAACTTGATTTTTTTTTTAAATCTTTTTCCCCCCAGCAAACTTTAGACCCAATTGATGAAGTTGCTGCCCTCATTGCTGCCACCGTTCATGATATAGATCACCCAGGAAGAACAAACTCATTTCTGTGCAATGCAGGGAGTGAGCTGGCAATTTTATATAACGATACTGCCGTGCTGGAGAGCCACCATGCAGCCCTAGCTTTCCAGCTTACTACCCGAGATGAAAAATGCAATATATTTAAAAACATGGAGAGGTAAAGTCAAAGTTCATTCCCTATCTTTCAGCTTCTGTCTTTTAAAATGCTTATTATATTTAATTACTGGTGATATTGCCATTGCAGCCATAGTCAACAACTTTTTTTACTGAATTGTGGAATTTTTAGTGGTTCCTTGAGGCTTCTCTCTGCCTAGGAGTAATGTGTATAACCTGACTTCCTGATGGGAATCAGGAAAGGATTTGGAAAGTAATCCTAGAAATCTTATTTACTTCCTAGCAATCCTAAATTTTTTCCCATATGAGGGGATCTCAAGTCTAGGTCTGCATTCTCAAGTGGTATCATTCCCTGATGTATATGGGACCTGCCAGAGGAGAAAATTTTTTGACTAACTGCTTGGGCATGTATCCCTACTGTGTTCCTTCTTGTGCTGAATAAACTTGATCTATTTGTCTTATTAGTTTGATTACTTGAAAGAGAAGTGAATATCCATGATCCAGTGAACAGAGCATTTGCCCTTGAGTCAGGAGGATCTGAGTTCAAATTTGATTTCAAATATTTACTAGCCATTGTGACCCTGGGAAAGTCCCAATGTCTCAAAAAAAGAAAAGAAATTAATCAGATTCAGACATTACCAGAGAAAATTTTTAGTAAAGACAAAAACAAACTGTAAAACAAGATTTCTTAACCTGAGGACCACAAATTTGAGTGGTTTTTTTTGATACTTTCATTGTAATCCTATGAATTATATTTTTATGCATTTAAAAACATCCTGAGAAAGGTTTCATTCATACACTTCCCCTAGACTGCCAGAAGGATTCATATTTTAAATCTTTTATAGTATCATTATTGAGACTTTTAATCTGAAACCAGATTTGTGGTTCTGAGCCACACATTATATATAAATTTCAAGAAAAAGTTTATAAATATATCATCTTATGCCATCAGAGTATGACTGACAGGATATAGCATGTATCCACTGAATATATTCTCCAGAATGCTAGCTATTTTTCTATTTTAGAATAAAAAGTTTTAAATAGAGCAAAGCAGGAGTAAGAGGCAGTTTTAAAGGGGCATGAAGACAGTTTGGGAGTCAAGATGATAGTGGGTTTGAGCCTTGTCTGTGAATAGATTGACTTATGATCATAGGAAAGTTTTTTACTCTCTCATTGCTCTAAGAACTCTCATTGCCTAGAGCAAGGAGAGATTAAAATTATTACAGAATAATTATAGCAAATTATTGCAAAAAATTATCAATCTATATTCATAGAAGTTTCCTCACTATAATGAAATCATAGATGTGAATGAAAAAAAATAAGGATAGAGTAAATCAGGATTTCTATCCTTAGGGGGTAAGGGAGGAAGAGTAGGGAGAATGATCAGTCTACCAAACCAATGTAGAATACAGAGGAAAAGAATATTACCCGCCACTGTAGAGAGCAAAAATAGGCAGCTGGGAGGCTCAGTGGATAGATCACTGGACCTGGAATCAGGAAGACCTGAATTCAAATTTGACCTCAGACACTTAAAACTAGGTCACCTTAAGCAAGTCACTTAATCTCTATTTCCTTTTTTTTTTTTTTTTTTTGGTTTTTGCAAGGCATTGGGGTTAAGTAGCTTGCCCAAGGCCACACAGCTAGGTAATTATTGTCTGAGGCTAGATTTAAACCCAGGTACTCCTGACTCCAGGGCCGGTGTTCTATTCACTATACCACCTCGTGAACCCTCTTTGCTTTAATCCACGGGAACAAGAACAGCAAACCACTCCAGTGTCCTTGCCAAGAAAATCCCATGAGCAGTATTGACATGCTGTGATCCACAGGATCATGAAGATTTGGACACAACTGAAGAGCAACAATAGTTTAGGAAAGTAGAACTTCCCTCGGAACAATAAAATTGGGAACAGAAATCCTTGTCAGTTTCCAGAAAAATATTGATCCCACCTTTTTCCAAGACTGAAACAAATGGTTTCAGTATCAATGAAACAAGTGATGTCATTGCAATGAGAGAGGTCTAATATCTAGAATTAGGGAGATGCTCTTCCTTAGACTGATATTTCATATTTTGTTCAGTTCTGGGTGCTCCCATTTTGGAGGGAAATTGATAAACTGAAGACCACCTATAGGAGGGTGATGAAGATAGTGAAAGATTGGGAGTTTCTAGATTAGAATTATTAGACTTGTTCAATGTGATTCTTAAAGACAAAACTAAGAACAGTGGGAAAATGTAGCAAAGATAAATGTAGGTTTATGAAAAAGTAATACTTCCTAATAACTTGGGTAACTCCAAGAAGTAGAAGAAGCTGCCTCAAGTGATGATGGGCTTCTCTGGGTTTGAAGGCCTGTCAACAAAGATTGGATAGCTAACCTGTTGGGCATATAATTATTCTAGATGACACCTGAGATTCTGCCATTCTAATATTCCTTACTATGAGGGTATTATTTTCTGGCCTACTTTTTATGGCAAACTCCCTTAGGTATTTTAATGTGTCAAGGTGCTTCCATCTATGTTCCATTCTTGACTGCAGCTGACTCCAACCAACTTCACATATCTGCTATATTTTTAAAAGAGATTTTTATTCTCTATCAAGCATTTCTTAACACAGCAGTTTTACTCCTCCCTTTATGTCTTTATGTCATTGTCATTTCTGGACATGTTCTGTACTCCCAACAGCCTCCATCAAGACAAAGGAATTGAATCCTTCCTCTTTAACAAAAGAAAAAAGATAAGTAAAAAAAAAAATAACTGAGTGACCTCACCTGACTGTGGTTAAGAATCAGCCCCAGGAGGCCTTGACCTCTCTTCTGCAAAGAGAGCTTTATTTCATTATCTTTTCTCTGAGAACAGAGTATGGCTTCCTTCAAGTGACCTTCTCCTTTACATTGTAGTAGACATTTTGTATATTGCTCTTCCACTTCTACTGGTTTCCCACTGCATCAGTTCATGAGGGGCAGAGTGATATGATGGAAAGAAAGATGGCCTCTGCCTCCTGAGGTTCTAGCACTAATAGGAATTGGCTGTGTGACATTGGGCAAGTCACTTGCAATTTCAATATCCTGAGGTAATTCTCTACAACTATAAAGTACAAAGCATTTCACATAGAATTGATATATTGATTGTTTCTCACTAGGTTGAGGGGGGGGAAATAGAGGGAGAAAGAGAATTTGGAACTCAATTTTTTTAAATGAATGTTAAAAATAAATTTAAAAATAATAATTTTTTAAGTCAGAAGAGATGTTGATTTGCATTGGTAAAAAAGTGTTTCCATATTGGGAATTCCCTTTGCAATGAAATCTTATATCCACCCCCCCCAAAAAATGCCAATTCATATAAATTTTCCTTGTTTTATTTTATTCTATTACTTACTGTTCAATAATATTCCATTAGGGCAGCTGGGTGACACAATGGATAGAGTGCCGGACTTGGAGTCAAGAAGACTCCTCTTCATGAGTTCAAATCTGGCCTCAGACACAGTAAGTGTGTGACACTTACTGACAGACACACAACTGTGTGCCCCTGGATAAGTCACTCAGTTCTGTTTGCCTCATATCCTTATCTGTAAAATGAGCTGGAGAAGGAAATGGCAAACCATTCCAGGATCTTTGCCAAGAAAACCCCAAATGGCGTACAAGGAGTTGGACACAGCTGAAAAATTACTAAATGACAATTTACATCTAAATACATTAATTCCCCAGTCAATACACACCCACTTGGGGTTTTTTGTAGTTCTTTACTACCACAAGAAGTGCTACTATGAAATATTTTTACATATTCTATACCTTCATTTCAATTTTTTGTCTTCTTGGAGCATTTGCCCAGTAATGGGATTAAAAGGTCCAAAAAGGATCTGAACCATTAGGTCACTTTTCTTATATAATCTCAAATTGTTATCCAGCATGGCTTGTCTTTCCCTTTCTACTTCTTACTTTCTGATATTTAAATTGTCTGAACAATGGGTATACATAACACAGATCATACTCTTGCTTTTGGAGGCATTTTTTTCTCTTCCTCTCAATGATTAGTGGTGGAATCTCATTTTGTCATTTTAAACAGGAATGAATATCGGACTCTTCGTCAAGCCATCATTGACATGGTCTTAGCAACAGAAATGACCAAGCACTTTGAGCATGTCAATAAATTTGTCAACAGCATCAACAAGCCCTTAGCAACACTAGAAGAAAATGGGGTAAGTGAAGCCTGCTTCAAAGACAGCCCCCACATAATAGGCCAGATAATGTTGGATCAGACTATGTGTAACTCATCACCACTATATTTATCAATGTCACCTAAGCACCTATTACATGCAAAGTCCCTTTTAGACACTGGGACTAACCAAAGCAGAATACAGTACAACCTTCTATCTTCATAGAATTTAAACACTACAGTGGGGATAGGTTATACAAATATGATACAGTATAGAATATGACACGAGTGAAGGAAAAACTAAGGTAGAACTAGGACATTTTGCTGAAGGAAATCACACTTTTCAGGGGATTTATGTAGGTAGGTTCAAGGAAGGGACCTGAAGGCATTATGTCTTAGAAACCTGTATTTTGGGCCAACTAAGTGGCTCAATGGAAAGAATACTGGCCCTGGAGTCAGGAGGACCTGAGTTCAAATCTGGCCTCAGACATTTAATAATTGCCTAGCTGTGTGACCTTGGGCAAGTCACTTAACCCCATTGACTTAAATACATATATATATATATATATATATATATATATATATATATATATTTTTTTTAAAAACACATCTATTTCTGAGGAAACTCTTTTGCAAACCATGAAGGATTATATAAATGTGACTAAAAGACTCTATCTAAACATAATAATTGTGCCATATTCTTAAAGTTTACTGGAGAAAGAAGTTCCTTGTAGTTTGTTCTAGTACTTTAAAAGCTACCATGTAAGGAAGAATACCCTTAGTTCTAATAGACATAGCATCTTCTCCTATAGGAAGTCATTAGATATATTGACAAGGTCATCAATAACTTACTCAGTGAAGAAAATCTGAGTGTATTATAGAGATAAGGCCCATCTTTTTTGCTAGTTTCTTGGTGAGAATGCCATATAGGGTCAAATAAGAATCCTTATTGGTATCTTCTCATCTCTTACATACTCTTTATCTGTATCATCTCTCACTATTTCTTACCAAAATTAGATTTTTAGAAGTTTGGAACTGAACAAGATCTCAGAGGTCATGTTAAAGCCAAACCTATCATCCTCCTTCCTCAATCAACATCCCTTCAATCCAGTTAAGCAAGTATGTATGAAGCATCTGCCATATAAAGGCACTGTGTTTTTCAAAGACAAAATAAAAAGTATATATATTCCCTTCCCTCAGCTCATAGCAGTATACTGGAAAATATAAAATTGGTAAATATAAGATAATTTGAGGAGGAAGAGAGCCCTAGCTAAGGTTTAGAGGAATTAAGAAAAACCTCTGGCAGAATATGTAACTGAAAATGAGCTTTGAATTAAGCTAAGTATTCTGAGAGGTAAAGTTGAGAAGAGAATGCATTCTAGACATGGGGGACAGCTAAGTCAAAGGCAGGGAAGGAAGAGATAAACTTTTTAATTTAGAGGAGCAAGCAGGTCAATTTGGCTACAAGATGGAGTGTGTAAAGGGGAAAAAAGTGAAATGTCTAGAAAGGGAGGTAGGAACCAGTTTGCAAAAAGCTTTAAGCAATAAGCTGAGTATATTTATATTTTTTCTTGGAGGCAATGAAAAGCCCTTAAGGATTTTTGAAGAGGGGAGAACAGTTTTTTGATAGCTATTTGGGTGACCACTAGGTTAGGGGGGAGAGAGAGAGACAGACAAACAGACATACCAGACAGAGACAGAGAGACAGGAAGTAGGAGAGAGTCTGGGAGTCTGAAATACAATAGAGGCTATTTGAATAATTGTTCACATTTTACTGTTTCTGTCAATGACATTCTACCAATCACTCAGTCATCTGGGATTCTAACTTCCTTTTCTTCTCTTCTTTACAATCTATCTCTGACACCAAGAAACTTTCTTCTTTCATGGATTCATTCATTTCTCTTTTTCCCTCTTACTACTGCTTTAATCATTGTTCTCATCATGCCATATCTGGGCTACGATCATAATTCTCTAGCAATTGAGTTATCTATCTTTTCTCTCTCTTTCCTTTCCAGTCTTCCTGCACATTGACAATCATATTAGTCTCTGGTTGAGGAAGTGATCTAAAAATGAATTAAAACATGTTAACCTGACATTCAAGGCCTTCACTACCTCTCTGAATTTATCTTTTGCTATATTTTATTCAGCTGGAGGAAACATTTGATATTATTTAAACTAACAGTATTCCCTTCCTCTTTTTAAAAAAACTTGATATTTTAAAATAATCTTCATAATATAAATATATTATTATATATTGCTGATATAGTGATAATCTTTATCTCTTAATAAATCCCTTTCTATTTCTTACTCAGAGAATCATCCCTTTTTAATAAAGAATAAAAAAAGAAAGGAAAAAGCAATTCAGCAAAACTAATTAATACAGGAACTAAGTTCAATAACATACTGATAGGCTTCCCAACTCTGCAAAGAAGAGAGCCTCTCTCCTTAGTTTCCAGAAAAAGAAATGAAAAGTTTAAGTAATCTCCTGAGTTCATATTGTCAGTGAAAAATCCAGAATTAGAACCTTTTCACTATATCACATTGCCTCATAAGCCCTCTTTAGCACTCCAATCTTTCAAGGATCTTGAAGTTTTAAATATATATGTATAAAATAAATTTTGTATATATATTTACCATATATATACATTTCGTATATAGATATATAGTAGCAAAGTAACCACTTAATACTTAAATCTTCTTTCCATGTGCTGTGTGATTGACACACAAAAGATCTGACATTTTACAATGGTATTTTACCTCCCCTCCCACCTTATTAGGAATCTCCCCCTTCTCAAGCCTTTTCACATACACAAACTGGTACTTTCCACACCATTGCTGTTGTAGCTGGAAAATTATAATAATGACTTCCACTGTTAGGATGTTTCTGCTCTTGAAAGAAAATTTTGATTAGAGTGTTGTGATTTAATGACTCTGATTTAATAAATCAGAGGTCAAAAACATTTCAAATGCTGTCTTAATGTAAAAAAGTTTAAATTTGTTTCAACAAATAGTTATTACATTTAACATATGATATATGAGAAGATCTGAAAGATATACAGAGTATAGTTGAGACATGGCTACTGTTAACATAAAGCAAAAAATCTAGTAGGGAGATGGGATTAGACTAGCTGACCTCTGAAGATCTCTCCACTGAAAATCTGAGGCATACTTTTGATACACAATCAGCCAACAAGCATTTATTCAGCATCTTCCATGAGCCAGGCATTCTAAGTACTGAAGATATAAAGGAAGGCAAAAGAAAGCCCCTGCTTTCAAGGAGCTCACACACAGAATACTGGGAAAGATGACTTGCAAACAGCTTGTACAAAATAAACTGGGGGTGGTGGTATCAGAGAGAATTAAATTTAAGGATCTCTGGGAAAGGTTGCTTGAAGAAAGTGGGATTTTAGCTGAGACTGGAAGAGATTCTAGAAAGTAGGGAGAGGATTCAGGCATAGATGACAGTCCATGAAAGTGCTCAGAATCTGGAGATGGATTGTCTGTGCAAGGAACAGCAAGGATGTCACTGGATCTTAGCCTACATGAAGGAGAATAAGGTATAAGAAGACTGGGAAGGTAGGAAGGGATCAGGTTATGAAAAGTTTTTTAAATTATAAATACCAAAAATTATGTAAGTATAGCATGGTGTGATGATGTAAGGACCCGGGTTCTAAAAATCACCCTAACTTACTTGTGGGAAGATTATTAAGTAAAATGGAAAGAGAAATGATATGGTTTTCTTCCTCTATCATTGAACCCAAGGAAGGGATAGGAAATAAAACTTCATTCATTGATTTATTTATTCAATTATGGAGTGAACATTTATTAAGCACCTACTGTATACCAGGCACTATGTTACTTGTGCTTAAGTCTGTGAGTGGTTCAGAGTCTCAGATTTAGAATTGGGAGGGACTGAAGAGTTCATCTCATCCACCCACCACATCTTTTTGAGATGACAAAGCTATGTAGATAATAAAGAGGAGTCAGAATTTGAACAAGGTTCTTTGGCTATAAATTCTGCTTTTTCCCCTACTGCCTCTCCATGGAGACATATCTAAAAGAAGCAAGAGACAGACACATCATGGATCACTACATTTACATGATTGAAAATGAAACTGTCCCCTTTGCAACAGGCAGTTGGCAATAAAAATTTTAATTGACAAGAGCAGACTGACAGGAACTTGACTTGACAACAGCAAACATTTGAACAAATTCAGACATACTTGTCAAATGCGAACATTGTTTCATTCATTCATGGCCTTCCAAAAGACTGAAAGTCTTTCCTTAAATAACTAGTCCTGTTTTTAGAAGTATTAATAAATAGTTCATGAATTTATTCATTTAGCCTAAAGAAGGAAAAAAAGGGGGGCAACTAGGTAGCACAGTGGATAGAGCACTAACCCTGGAGTCAGGAGTACCTGAATTCAAATCCTGACTCAGACACTTAATAATTACCTAGCTGTGTGGCCTTGGGCAAGCCACTTAACTCCACTGCCTTGCAAAAACCTAAAAAAAAAAAAAAAAAAGAAATAAAGGAATGGTGATGATGTAATCATTATCTTTACCCAGGAAAGACCACCAAAAAAGAAGGGGCACCAGACTTAACTCTATGTGATCACAGAGACACTTTTAGACTATTGGGTAGGAATTATAGATGGGAAAATTTCAGCTTAATTGTTATTAGAGTTGTCCAAAAATAGACCAATGAAATAATGAATCTTTCAATATCAATGGTATTCCAATAATCAAGTGAATCTGTCTCATCAAATATGAGTATTTCCTCAGATTACATATTACAACGAAGCTATACCTGTTCATCCTCTTGTATTTTTTCTTCCCATGTTCATGTTCTACCAAAAAGTCACAATAGAGGATCTATCCAAGGTGTTAACACATGTGGACATCTGTCCTATTATACTTCACTCTTTCCATATAAATAGCCAATATTATTTTTTAGCCATACATTTCTTTGATGACATCTTTTGTATTACCCCCTCCCTGTGATGCTTTGTGAGCCATGTATGGCAACCTATTCTAATCTCCCATGTGCTTCTCCACTGCCCTTTGGGTGATCCCCAACTTCAGTTCTTCAGATACTGTAGTGATGCAATGTCAATTTAATTTCCAGTGTGATTTAATTTAATTTGATGGGGATGTTCTTCAGGGTATTCATGATTCAATTCAGGGTTTGATTTGATGGTCTCTGAGGTCCCTTCAAACTCTTATAGTCTCCTATCCTAATTATTGTTTCCCATACACATTCATTACTTTAAGATCTGTAGCTTTTTTTGGGCTCACTTCAATTCCAGCCTGCTTTATCTGTCTCTTGGACAGTAGCCTTTGGATGACCTGTTATCACTTCAAACTCAATATGCAACAAACTGAACTGATTTTTCTTTTGAAGTGGGCTCCTCTTCCAAACTTTCCAATATCTATTTTTTTATTCAAACCATCAGGGATATTTTAGGGAAAATCTAGAATTAATCTGTGATCTTTTTTCTTTTCTTGAATCCCATATTGTTTTTTCTTCCTTTGAAATGTCTGTTGAGCTCCCTTTTGGTTTGTTCCTCAAACTTACTATATGCCATGAGGCAAGTTCTATCACCTCAGCTTCCTCAACTATAAAATGAAGAAATTATATTAGATAATTTCTAAGGGTCCCTCTTCTTGAGATAAAATTTTGATTCCATTCAGTTTCCTGCTACCAACACTTTTGCCCAGGTCCTTATCAATCCTGCCTTGCAAAATCCATTTAATTAGTCTGCCTGACTCTAGTCTCTCCCATAAAATTCCCTACCTAACACCACCAGGCTAGTCTCCCTACAAAACAATATTTTCACATAGCATGCCCAAGTTCAGAAACCTACATTTCTTTATGACCACCTTAGAATCAAATAATATACAAATTTAACACTATAAGAAACAGGGATCATCTAATGATATTTCTTCAATTAACAAACATAAATAAGCTAGAGCCCAGAAAATTTAATTGACTTGCCCAAGCAGATTAATGGAAAATCCTGATCATGAGATCAGAACAGAAGAGTCCTCAGAGGCCATCTAATCCAATTCCTTCATTTTACTAATGAGGAAACCGAGGTCCAAGAAAGTACAGTGATTCCCGCCCCCAGGTCACACAGATGATAAAGGGAGCATTTAAACCCAGGACCTTTGATTACATTGTATCTGTTTTATTAGAATGAACACTTGCAGTACAGAGGTGGCCCATTAACATGAGATTTGAACCTTGTACTACACACTTAGCACATCTTGGTGATAAGACAAGTCCATTTAAAAAATTAAATTCCTACATGGGTGGCATCCAAAAAATATAACTCATTCTATACTCAGATTCTATCCTCTTCCCATCAGAAGGTGCATAACATGCTTCATCTCTTGAACGTTTAGAATGATAGTTCTGATAGGCTTCCTTATAGTTTTCTCTCCCAATAGCTCTTAAAGACAACAAAATAAGCAAAGCAACAAAATTTGCTTTCCTTCATTTTCCTTCTTCCTATTATTTTATCTTCTTGTTATACTATCTGAACTCTTTCCCAAGTCCTGCTGCCCCTCTTATTCCAAAAATCCATTTGCTACTAAGATTGTCATTTGCTAAAGTATATTTATTGTTATTTCAAAAACATTTTTTTAGCATAAGTGCTTTCTTTTGTGTATCCTAGAACATCCTGGAGAACACCTAGTATGGGAATAAGGGGATTTATGACTTAGCAGATAAATCCAAGGAACTCTCTGAGATCAAATGATTTGTCCACAATTATACAATTAGCTATGTTGTCAGAAGCAGGATTTGAACCCAGATCTTTTTTTACTTCAAGTCCTAGGACCCATCCACTAAACCACACCACCTCTCTATTACATTTTACATTATTTTCCTGGTCAACCCTGGGTGAAATCTAGTGGGGAGGGGTGGTAATACAGGAAGAAGCCAGCTAAGGAACCACTAATTGGTATTACTTCTCAGTAACTTCTCAGTAAGTTTAGCCCATGGCTAAATGAAGCTAGTAAGAACAAGAAGTTGGAGTGAGAATCAGTAAACAATTATTAAGCTCTTACTATGTGCCACACACTGTGCTGCAAAAAAAGCATAAGACAACCCCTTCCTTTAGAGAGTTCACAATCCAATGGAAGATGACAACACAATAAAAAGAAGTTGAAGAGGTTGGGGAGTTACCTGGGAGAGGACATGATGAAGTTCTACATCAGGTTGAAAATGATCCAAAGTTATCTGGCTGGGTTTATCTTGTAGAATGATGGATTTCTAAAGATCATAAAATCCAGGGAAGCAGCTAGGAAATGATGACCTAAATGCCATAGATTCCCTCCTTAAATGACGTAGTATCAGAAATGTGTTTTCTAATGTTCACCTTCACCTTCTCCAGTCAGAGGGAAAGAGTTTCAGTTTTGAGTTGATTTCATCTTAGACAATAAGTTTCTGGAGATGCTGAAAGCAGTCAACTGGGAAATGATGAGGTGAATATGCTGGATGCCCTCCTTAAATGGTGGAGGATCAGAGAATTCTTTTTTTACATTCTTGGGTTACTCAAACCACAGAATTTTAACAATCAGTCAAGTATCACTTATAAGTAAATTGAGGCTTAGGATTTATAATTCACCTGAAGTAGGTAGGTATTTAGTAATAATAATAATAACCAATAATCAATAATAATGATCAATTTAGGATGAAGCATATGGAATGTTTATTGAATAATGGGTAAATTGATCATTATTATTGATTATTGATTATTATTATTATTTTTTATTTTTATTACCAAATACCTACCTACTTCAGGTGAATTATAAATCCTAAGCCTCAATTTACTTATAAGTGATACTTGACTGATTGTTAAAATTCTGTGGTTTGAGTAACCCAAGAATGTAAAAAAAAGAATTCTCTGATCCTCCACCATTTAAGGAGGGCATCCAGCATATTCACCTCATCATTTCCCAGTTGACTGCTTTCAGCATCTCCAGAAACTTATTGTCTAAGATGAAATCAACTCAAAACTGAAACTCTTTCCCTCTGACTGGAGAAGGTGAAGGTGAACATTAGAAAACACATTTCTGATACTACGTCATTTAAGGAGGGAATCTATGGCATTTAGGTCATCATTGCAGATATGGGGAAGGGAAACAGGGAGAGTTTAATATCTTCACAATCAGCTTCCTTGCTCCCTATAGTGGCTTCACTCATTCAAGTCTGCATAGTAACTAGAATGCTGGGTTGGGAGCTAGGAAAATCTAGATTTGAATCCTGCTTCCAGAATTAACAGTTGATATTTTTCATTTAACCTCCCCAGGTCTCAGTTTCCTGATCTACCAAATAGGGATAAAAATACTTATTTACAAAGCTGTTCTGAAACTTAAATTAAGAAATATAAATAAGATGTTTTGCCAGTCTTAAAGCATCTTAAAATGCCAGTTATTTTTGTTTATTATTATTCTTGGAGGTTTAGATTAGATGATCATAACTTTAAGATTGCATGCTTTTGGAAATATTTTTATGTCTTTGCATTTCCATGACATAATGCAATGTCTTAGAAATAGTAGGTCCTTAATAGATTTTCTAGGATTACTAAAATTGGATTACTTGGATTACTAAGAATATATAAACTGATTCTCACCACCCTTGTTTTAGTGGTGAGTAAGATGTACTCAAGTAATTGAGCTCTTAATGCCAACAGATGCAACCATGCTTCTTTTGTACTTTTTCATCTCCCAGGCCAACAATGGTGATGGAGAATTAGTCAAAAGTGTACTCACATCTCCAGAGAATCGAATTCTCATCAAACGGATGCTAATCAAATGCGCTGATGTTTCCAATCCATGTCGTCCCCTAGAACAGTGCATTGAATGGGCAGGACGCATCTCTGAGGAATACTTTGCACAGGTAAGGAGAGAATTTGTTAAACTCATTTCCTTAGACTTTAACTTGAAGTTGTCATTAGAAACAAATATGAATGCCTATTTAGTTTTTAAAGCCCTTCACAATCTGGTCTCAGCATATCTTTCCACCCTCATTGATATTACTCCCTATACCACACTCTGTGATCTAGTCAAACCTGTCCTCTCTGTTCCTCAAAAAAAAAGTGGCTCTCCATCTATCTCCTGTCTCTGGTCCAGGAATGTACTTGGTACTTTCAGCTTCCTTATGAAATTCCTCTCTTCCTTCAAAATGCAGCTCAAGTTCATAGGCTTAGCTCAGATGACTCGTAGACTCAATATGACTGACCAAAACAGACTTTATTATCTTTACCCTCAAATCCTCACTTTTTCCAGATATCCTGCTTACTGCTAAGAGTACAACCATCTACCCACTGAAATCTGCAACCTTGGTATCATCCTTGACTCCTTTCTGTCACTCACCTCAATTTCTAATTCATTGTCAAATCTTGACATTTCTAAGCTCATAACATCTTTCCATAAATCCCTTCTCTGTATTTGCCCATCCATCATCCTACATAAAATCCTTATCGCCTCTCACTATGATAATAGCCTTCTGATTTCCCTGACTCAAATCTCTTCTAGCATGTCTGACCATGACCATGTTACTCCCCATCTCTCTCTCTCTCTCTCTCTCTCTCTCTCTCTCTCTCTCTCTCTCTCTCTCTCTCTCTCACACACACACACACACACACACAGACACTCTAAACTCCAATAGCTCTCTATTACTTTCAGGATTAAATATAAATTTCCCTGTTTTATATTTAAAGTTCTTCATAGCCTGGCTCCTTCTTTCCTTCACAGTATGCTTATACTTGACTTCTTCCTGTGCTTCTTTGTGTTTGGATCCCCAGTACCCTACATAATACCTAAAACATAATAAGTATTTAATATTGATTGATTAATGAATTCCTCGTTAAATCAGGCTAGTATAATATTCATTGGTTATACTACTTCTGAAGTGAACTGCTAGTCAACAATGTAAATAATTCATTGGTGCTGATCAATTTTTATATTATGATTGGATGAATGAAAAAGCATCTATTAAATACTATGTACCAGCTATGTGCTGAGTATTGGAAAGACAAATTTAAATCCCTCTCCTGAAATAACTTACTCTAATAGGGAAGACAATAGGGAAATGTTTCCTAGAGAGGGGTGTTTTGGTGAGGAAGCCACAAGAATGGCGAATGAAGTAATTTAGCAACTAATTAACAAGTCCTTTCCAGAAAGAGAAGTACTGATATGAATTTTCAAGAATTGAAAGACAGGAAGGAGGTTGCCTAGTGGCTTGTGTTGGGTCTGGGGGAACCTAGACATGGTCAGCTTCCGTCAGTCAGGAGTAGAGTGCCCCAAAACAGTAGCCAGAGTGCCAGATCAGAATTGGAGAGTAGAGCTCAGTAGCATGGCCCAAAAGAAGAATTTATTCAAGAGAGAAGAGATAGGAAAAAGAAAAGATGAAGTTTTAGATGAAGTGAAATCACACTAGAATATGAGCAGATGAAAACAGAATTCAGCTTAGATGGTCAACATATAAGTATTTCGGTCCTAATCAGTCTTCAAAGGAGAAATTTGTGGGAAGGGCACTTGTAAATAGTATCTGGTTCTGTAGATACTTTAAAAGAACTGAGGCAATGAAAAAAATAGGAGAAGGAAGACTGTAATAAGAAATCACTCTGAAATGCATTTGTGATTGTTCTTCACCTAGGAGGTTTCCAAGCTTTAAGCATAGTGTTGTGGCAAGATAACAAAGCTGGAGTCAGTACACCTAGGTTCTAGCCTATACTGTGCCATTAGCCAGCTCTTTAACCCTAAGCAAGACTCTCTCTGAGTTGGAACTTATATATGCATGTGTGTATGCACACACATATAAAACACACACATAAAACATGTATATACAGTTGCATATATTTTATACACATGTGTAACCACGGCCATATGCATGTGTGTGTGCATAGTATATTTAGAACATACACATACATATATAACATGTGTATATAAAATGTGTACATGCAGTATCTCAAAAGTCTTCATACAGTTTTAAGCTTATATACATATCTGCATTTTTTATATGTAGATGCATGAGTGTCCATAGACATGTGTATGAATGTATGTGTGTATGTAATTCTGTGAGGTGAGCAAGACAGGAGTTTATGTGTGCATGTGTACATACATGCATGTATATATACATATACAAGCATATATATGAATATTGTAAACATGCATCTCTTTAAATGTGTGTATCTACATCAATGTGTTTCTGAACATATATATATATAAATATATGCCCATATATATGTATACACAGAGAGAATATATTATATATATATATATTATATATGTATATATGTAAAATGCCTGTCTTGCTTACCTTACAGAACTGTAGTAAAGCTCAAATATGGGAGAATTATCCAAGATAAGGGGTAAGGTGGGGAAGAGAAGATGGATAGAAAGATTGAGAATAATCATAAGTGATTGGCTTTGTAGACTGGCGAGAGATATTATTGAATTAAATATAAGCCATGTTACCTAAATCTTATTTTAAAATATCACATTTCTATGTTGAAATGACCTTACTTGTATGTATCAAAAAAGCTCTTATACACATTCTGGAAAACATGTTCTGATGCCAACTTTTATATTCTATCCTCTGAGGTGTTTTTCACTAACATTCTTATATTGATTGTAGTTTGGGTCCATGTTTTGCCTACAGAATTTATTCTAGTCAAAGCATGACAAGGAATGGTGTGCACTCTTGGTAACCCTCAGCTCTCATTCAAGGACAAAAAAAATTGTAAAAGTCAGAAAGTTTGTACATTTAGAAGCAAATCCCTGTTTTTTATTGAATTGTCAGTAAGCTTGGGCTGCAGATTTCACTGAACTCCTAACATAGCCATTCAGAAAAGGCACAGATAGACCCTTGTCTCTTAGAGCTGGGAAGGCTCTTAAGAGGATCATCTAGTCCAACCTTCTTCATGTTACAGGTGAGTAGACTGAGGTCTAGGGGAGTTCAGTAATTTATCTAAGCCCATAATGCTTACACCTTCCCTTGGCCAGTTATTGCCAGTTTATTCTGTATTTGTCTTGTATGTACATAGTTGATTATATTTTGCATTCCCCTGCAAGCAAAACTATCTTTGCCTTTATTTTTATCTCCAGCGCTCAGCAGAGTGATTAGCAAATAACAGACACTTAATGAATGCATATTGCCTGGCCAAGGATAAGAACCCAAGTCTCTCCACTTTTAGTCAATACTCTTTCTACTTTACCATGTATCCCTTGAAATCGAAGAATCTCAGTATTCTAAGGGACCTCAGAGAGCATGTAGTCCAATCTCTACAATCAAAAATAATTTAGTAACTCATTATTGCCTCTAAGGTAAAATACAAACTCCTCAGGTGAATAAACTAAAGCCCAGAGAATAATTTAAACAGGTCTAGATCTGTGCTTTAGGAATGTAAATTTGGCAAATATATGGAGGATTGAGTACAGAAGGCAGATACTTGAAACAGGGAAACAGGGAGACCAATTAGTAGGTTATTATAGTAGACCAAGGAAAAGGCAACAAGGACCTAAGCTAGGATGATGGTTGTTTAAATGGAGAGAGAAGAACAGATGCAGACGCTGTAAATAGAATTGATAAAACTTGGCAACAGATTGGATATGGAGGGTGAAGGACAGTGAAGAGCTGAGAAGATTACTCTGGAGTTGCAAACCTGCATGATTAGAATATTGGTGCCCTTGCCAGAAATAATTTGTATTAAACATGCTAAGATTGAGATTCCTACAGGACAGACATGAAAATGTCTGATAGTTTAAGATATGGGATACACACTCAGGAGAAAAATAGGTGTATGGCTTAGTGGATAGACCACTGACCTTGAGTCAGGAGGACAGGAGTTTGAATCCAACCTCAGATATTTGACACTTACTAGCTGCATGATCTTGGACAAGTCACTTAACCCTGATTGCCTCACATCCAGGGCCATCTCCAGTCATCTTGATTCATATCTGGCTATTGGAGCTAGATGGCTCTGGAGGAGAAAGTGAGGCTGGTGACTTAGCATAACACCTACTCATTCAAATACAATTTAAGTGCTTGTCATGGTATCACCTCCCTGATGTCATGGTATTCTTTGACAATGAAGGACAAACATCATCATCAGGTATATAGATAGACACTCAGGAGAGAAATGAAGGTTAGATATAGAAATCTGAGAATTTGAAACATAGATAATAATTAAACCCATTGGATATAACAAGATCAGTAAGAGTGTTGGTAGAAAGGGAAGACAGTTTAGGTCAGAGCCCTTGAGTATACACACACAAATACCTAAAGGAGAGAATTAGAACAAGCAGACAAAAGGAGGACACTTATTAACATTAGTGTCATGAAAAAGTCAAGGAGAATATCTAGAAGGGAGACAAGTATCACAAGTTACAGGAAGGTCAAGAAAGATGAGGATTGAGGAAAGACCATTGGATTTAGCAATTAAGGGATTTTTGGAGATCTTGAAGAGAGCAATTTCAGTTAGGTATTGGAGTCAAAAACTCGAATGCAAAGGGAGTTGATAAAGCAGAGGCAAAAATAATGGACGGCCCTTTCCAGGTGTTTGACTATGAAATAGAGAAGAATTATAGCTGGGCGTGGAAGAGGGACAAGTGAATGTTGTTCTAAGGACTTAGAATATTCGGATATGCTTGTAAGTAGCATGAAAATGTTAGTGGATGAGGAAAGAACGAAAATCAGAGCAAAGATAATTTGAAGGGGTAAACTCTATAGGAGTTGGGATAGGAAATAGTATTAAAAGTATGAGCAAAAGAGTTGTTTGAGCAAGGAAAAGAGCTGCTTTCTTAATTCTTCACCTTCTTTCTTCTAATTCTTTTTCTTGTCTCCTTTTTTCTTCCTTCTTTTCTTCTTTCATCTTCTCCTCTTCCTCCTCCTCCTTCCTTTCTTTCTCCTTCTTCAATTAGAACAGAGAAAGAATGGGGCACCAAGGTAAGGAGATTAAGAGTAGAATTGGGAGAAAAATGAGTTAAGAAGGAGGAAAAGTCCCTTAAGAAAGAGGAGAGGAGTTTGTGGTCGTGAATTGAGGAGACAAGAGAAAGTTTATAGTAGATGCTGTAGGGAATGTATTTTAGGGAAGCAATCATTAAAAGACATTCTAGAACATATAGAATATGGACCAGAACTTCTGGCACATGCAGACAAGCTCTATACATGACAATGTTTTAAAATAATACAGACGAAGAAGCTAAGTCATTGGACCAAGAGCCATAATTTACTCCATATCCTCAGAAATATTAATTTCTTCTATTTAGGAAATAATTATCATGAATGAAGGGAATAACATTTTTGAGCAAGACTAACATAAATTATAAATTGAATTCAATTCAACAAGCAAGTCTCTAAGATAGGTGCTAGAGAAACAAAGACTTAATTGAAGCAATCCCTGTCCTAAAGGAGTTTACATCATAGTGATTATTCAGATTAATAAATACAAAATAACTATAGGATGTAGGAGAGCATTTTTAACAAAAATGGAGGAGGGAGGAGATCAGAAAAGGTCTAAGTTAAGATTTAGTATATAGGTGGAACCTTGAAAGGACCAGGCATGGGAAATAACTTTTGCCAAGACACAGAGATAAGAGATAGATTGGTGGGTAGGAAATTCAAAGAATCAGCAAGCATTTATTAAGTGCTTACTATGAGCTCCAGACTATGCTAAATGCTAGGAATAGAAAAAAGCAGAAAGAAAGACAGTTCCAGCCCCAGAGGAGTTTGCATTCTCTAGAACATTCTAGAGAAGGAAGATAACACATAAAAAGAAGTTGAAAACAGGACATACCTGATGTGAGGGCTTGGTAGATAAAGTTGAAAAGTTAGGAGTACAACCTGGAGATGAGTGAAGACATGATTGGTTTGGACATCATCCTTCAAACAAAGTTTGTGGAAGGAACCAGACAATTTGAGGAAGAAACCCTGGGACAAAGATTACTTCCAATATGAGAATTTGTAAAGGAATACACTGAGCTTCTAGGGTGAGTGGTTCCTCTGGGTATAATAGAGACTTGAGTACAGCTCAGAAAGAAATAGCAAGCAGATCATTTTGGTTGATTGTACAATGGGAAAAGAAGAGAAGTTTGTATTTTTTTTTAATAGATTCAATAGGGAGTCACTGAGAATGGGGACCAGAAAAAATACAATTTCCTTTATATTACAGGTGAGGAGACTGAGATTTAGAGGAGTTTGATGAATTGTCCAACATTAAGCTAGCCATCAGATAGCCACATTGTGTCAAAGAATGTTCGATTTTGTAGAAAACACTTTGCCATCTCAAAAAAGGGTCTACAATATGTCATTATTATTATTACAATGACATGAGCATTTGTGTCTCAAAGCACTTCTGGCCCCCAAATAGTTTCACGTTGAGACTAAGTTGATGTCTTTGAATGGAATTGGATTATATTGGTTGATGACATGATAGTGGTTCCTTATAGTTAGAATTTCCTAAGTGTCCAAACTGGTTTGAATATTACCTGAATAATTCTGACAATGTTTTCTGATGAATGAAATGTTTTCTGATTGGCAGACTGATGAAGAGAAGAGGCAAGATTTACCTGTGGTAATGCCAGTTTTTGACAGAAACACTTGCAGCATCCCCAAATCCCAAATCTCATTCATCGACTACTTCATTACAGACATGTTTGATGCTTGGGACGGTAAGAAATCATGAAACATATTTTTTCTTCCAAATTAAGATAATTAAATCTACACTATTTGCATCCAAATCACATTTTTTCACCTCATTTCTGACCAAAAGAGCAAAACAATGCCCCCAAAGCAGCCTAACCAGAGTAAAAGATCAAAGGATATTTTTCTCCAATCCTACCTTGCTCCATATTCCTAAAATGAACCATGCTTGTCATTGTAAAATTCAAATAGACTGGAGAACAAAGCTCATTAGGGAATTTCTGTAAACTAAGCAGTACCAAGTCCTTGAAGACTGAAGTACAGGATTGAAACATTAGCTCTCTTATAATGACCTAATTATGTTTCCTGTGATTGGAAACTGAGAATACCAATGTGGTTATGAAGCTATTGTGTGGGTCCCAGCCAGAAAGTTTCTGCCTTTAGACTCTTAAGTCCTGTAAAGTCATTGTTTCTTTTGAGAAGGTGTCAGAGTTGTGCAGATATCTAGAACACTCAGATTATTTATTTGTACAATTGATTCTTGATGATCTCTCCTAATGGATATAAGCATTCAGAAAGGTAAATAATCTTTATCATTTCTATTTGGCTTTGGTATTTGTTATGCTTACATTTGCATAGGAGTACAACTGATGGTCTGGGAATTCATACTCACTTTAGAGTCATTTTTCCCAGACATGCTGGGAAAACCTGACTCAAAAAAGACTGGGAAACTGCCTAAGTTCCCAAAACTACTCCCTCTATATACCACATTCAGTGTTTGGTATAGATTAGACAAATCTCTTTCAACAGGATATGCTTTCTCAATGCTTCATTGGAACAAGGAAAATAGAATCATATATTCAGACTTGGAAGCCAGTACTATAGATTATCTATTATATTGCTCCCCCTCCCCCACCCCATTTTACAAAGTAGGAAATAGTTCTAGATAGAAGGTGTTGAGTTATTCATTCAACAACCATTAACTGAAAATTTATTATTGACTATTCTGTTAGATACTTTGGGGAATACAAATAAACACATTTGATAGTCCCACTCTCAGGGAAATTATATAGACATATAGGATTTAGAGCTTAAATTAATTTTAGAGATTATAGGATCATAGATTTAGAGCCAGAAGAGACCTTTGAACTCTTTTTCAACCCCCTCATCTTACAGAAGAAGACACCAAAGTTCAGAGAAGTTATTTGCCCAAATCATACAGTCAGTAAATAGCAGTGCCAGAATTTGAACCTCAATTCCCCTGAATCTAAATCTATATCATTTAGTTGAAACACCTTATTCTACAAATGAGGAAACTGAGGCACAGAGAGATTAAATGATGTTCCAAAGGTCACATAATAACAAGAAGCAGAGCCAAAATTTGAACCCAGGGCCTCTGGTTTTGATCCTGTGCTCTTTCCATCATAAGACATTGACTCTAATTAGAAACATAAGAACCACAAACTCTGAATTTATAAAAAGCGGGTTCAATCTTAGGGTTGCCTTTCAGATCATGTCTTTTTGACTCCACTAATATGGGAATATTAGAATAAAGTTCATTTCTAGCTTTCTACTGATACAGGTAAAAGAGTCCCTGTTATTCATACAAGCACTTTCAGATAACAGACAGCCCTCTAAAAAATGGAGCAATAAAAAAAAACAACTAAATTCTTGCCTCAATTTCAGAAGATTTCTGCAGCCTTATAGCACTACCTTAGGGTTTGCAATTGCCTTTAAAAGTAAAACAAAATTGGGGCCATTAGAATAGGAACTACTCACTTTCTTTTATTTTTTAGAAAGATTTTATTTATTTTGAATTTTACAATTTTTCCCCTAACCTTGCTTTCCCCCTCACCCCCTTCACAGAAGGTAGTCTGTTAGTCTTTACTTTGATTTCCATGGTATGCAAGTTGAATGTGATGAGAGAGAAATCAGATAGCATTCTCCATCGTAGATACTCCAAAATTGTGCCTATTTGTTGCCCTGTTGGAATGAACAAGTCCATCAAGGTTGAACATCACCCCCATGTTGCTGTTAGGGTGTACAAAGTTTTTCTGCTTCTGCTCATCTCGCTCAGCATCAGTTCATGCAAATCCTTCCAGGCTTCCCTGAATTCCCATACCTCCTGGTTTCTAATAGAACAATTGTGTTCCATCACATATATATACCATCATATATATAAGCCATTTCCCAATTGAAGGGCATTCACTTGATTTCTAATTCTCTGCCACCACAAATAGCGCTGCTATGAATATTTTTGTACAAGTGTTTTTTTACCCTTTTTCATAACCTCTTCAGGGTATAAACCCAGTAGTGGTATTACTGGATCAAAGGGTATGCACATTTTTGTTGCCCTTTGGGCATAATTCCAAATTGCTCTCCAGAAAGGTTGGATGAGTTCACAGTTCCACCAACAATGTATTAGTGTCCCAGATTTCCCACATCCCTACAAACATTGATCTTTGTCCTTTCTGGTCATATTGGTCAGTCTAAGAGGTGTGAGGTGGTACCTCAGAGATGCTTTAATTTGCATTTCCCTAGTAACTAATGATTTAGAGCAATTTTTCATATGACTATGGATGCTTTGATTTCCTCATCTGTAAATTGCCTTTGCAGATCCTTTGACAATTTGTCAATTGGGGAATGGCTTGTCTTTTTAAAAATTTGTCTCAGTTTTCTGTATATTTTAGAAATGAGTCCTTTGACAAAAATACAAGTTGTAAAAATTGTTTCCCAATTTACTACATTTCTTTTGACCTTGGTTACAGTGGTAGGAACTCCTCACTTTCTATTGGTTCTTGACTTCATCCCAGGGATCCATATAAGCCTCCAGATTTTCAGTAAAAATCCTGAGAGTTTTTATTTTATTCACTCAGAAGAAAAACAAAATTTGGGCATGTTAATGAGTCCAATCCCTTCTCACCAGACTCACACAGTCAAAATAATAAATAAATGAACAAATAAACAAACAAACAAATAAATAATAAATAATAAGATTAATCCACAACAATATGCTCTATTTATTCAGGGACTTCTCTTTTTGGAAAGCCAGACTCCCAAGTTCAAAGGAAAAGATTGGCTCTCTCAGTGTCTTATGTTGAAATTTCCAGGTCCAGGTACTGAAGTCTGATCTGAAGTATTTGGTTTCTGGTTTGTATTCAAACTAGATCTCCCAGATCTGCCTGCTCCTTTGTATTGGTTCAGAACAAAGAAGTGGCTTTGATCTACACATAGCTTCAGTAATAAAATTATCCCCAAATGCTGAAACTTAAATCATTCATCCCCAATAAAATAGGAAAGGGTTTTCAAGTATCCAAGCAAAGGAAATGTCCCAAATTATCTCTAAGGAACTATTAATGGACATGTTTGCATTCTCCATAAGGAATGCAATCAAAGTCCCAAACCAAGATGTATTTCCATCAAGATGATTAATTAATGAGGAACAACATATTTCAGCAAGTTAACCAGATCTTCTTGTTCAACATTTATATAAAAGGTAAATAACAGCATAAGAGTTAATTAACAGCATAATTGTACAAAGCAATACAAGAGTTGCCTGAAGCTTGCATAAGACAAAGGGCCAAATCAGCAATAGAGACAATCAGTGTTTTGGAAGTTTAGAGAGGGGAATGATTCCAATAATTTAGACAAGTTCTGGAAAGAAGTCATGAAAGAGATAGGACTTATATTGCACCTTGAAGGATTTCAACAAAGGTGTATTATACAGTCATTGCTCCCATTACTGAGTTACTGAGATTTCAGCAAAGCAAGTAATTAGAGGTATTCTTAAAGCTGGAAGGGACCTTAGGGCCATGCTAATCTTTTTTTTTTTTGCAAGGCAATGGGGTTAAATGACTTCCTCAATATCACACAGTTAAGTAATTTTTAACAGTATGAGGCCGAATTTGAACTCAGATTCTCCTGACACCAGGGTGAGTGCTACCAAGCTGCCCCCTGGAAGAGACCTTAGGGATCAATTAACTTAACTCTTTTGTTTTATAGATAAGGAAAACTGAGGTCCAGAGTTAGAAAGATCATTTATACAAGATTTGCCTCAAAGTATAATTCAGATTTTGAACTCATAGACAATGAGTTGACTATTTCCAATTATGTAAGTCACATATACATTCATAATGAATCTTTATCCATTTCATTTTTCAATTTAAATTTTTCAATAATCAAAAATTTATTTTCTCTCTTCTCACCACCACTACTACCCAAGAACAAAAGGAAAAACAAATACGTATAGCCAAGAAGAAAAAAATTCCATATTGTTCATGTCCACAAAATTACATCTCAATCTATAGCCTTAGTCCATTCGTCATTTTGTCAAGAGGTGGATAGTTCATCATTGGTTCACTAGAACCATGGTTAGCTACTCTGTCAGTCATAGTTCTTAAACCCTTTATAGTTGTTTGTCGTTACAATATCATTGTTATAAATTATTCTCCTGGTTGCATAAGCTCATATAAGCTTTCTCATCTAGCTCTGAAACAATTTCCATCATCATGTATTATAGCACAATAGTATTCCATTACATTCATATAGTATAATTTGTCTAGTCATTTCCCAGTTGAGGAGTATCTCTCTTAGTTTCTATTTCTTTGACATCACAAAAAGATGTTTATACCTAGGGGGTCGTTTTTTTAGTGCTATTTACTTCAAAGCCTAAAACTCAAAAACAGGGAATGATGTGTTTACATCTTTATCTCTAGCCTTTGCAGATCTGCCCAGCATAATGCAGCATCTTGACAACAATTTCAAGTACTGGAAGGGACTAGATGAGAAGCAGATACGGAGCCTACGACCACCACCTGAATAGCGATTGCTCTTCCCCCACCCAGTCCAGGCATCCAGTTGCATTGTTCCTCAAGCTCACTTGGGTTCATTTTAAGCCAGATTCATTTGGCCTTTTCAGTATTAGTCAGACAGACCCGTGCACTTGAGGATCTGGAAAGAACATGGCAGACTCCTGTGGCCTTCAACAATTGAAAACCCATGGAGTAGAGTCAATCTTTCCTCTGATGTTACACTGGATGGATGGATGGCTGCAGAGACTATCCTGAAGAAGGTCAAATATGAACCATAAATCTGCATTCTCATCATATAAGACACTGCAGCTTAGAAGGATGATTAAAGAAATTCCCAGATCCTCAATTCAATAAATGAAGGAGAAATCCCCATGGGTAACTCATAGCTTTGTGGAGAATGTTCTGTGCTGGGTTTAGCACTTAAGAACTGCTAATAGCAATTAGACATTTGAAGGCAACTCTTCATGAACAAGTTTTTGTTCTTTGAAAAATAGACATCTTCTATTTTTTCACATCGCAGAAGGTGCAATCATTCACTTCTGAACACTACTGAAAGTGACTTCTCTCAAAAGAAATTTAGTAGCAAATGTAAAGAAAAACCACAAAGAATTTTTTTGAAGTTGATTGTTAGCCTCTATGATTAAAATATGTTTTATTTATTTTGTTAGATGTTCAATATTTTCTATGAATTTATAAATACTTAAAAGCCAAAGTCAACTTTAGATGCCATTACAAATTTACATGATTCATTTCATTGTTATGCATTACTTGATGTACAGACCTTTTATTTTCATAATGCAAAGACAAAATACTATCCAATGACACACATTTTTACTGCATTCTATGGGTAACTGTGTATGTTAACTATTGTCTCTGATTTATGCTAATCAAAGAAGGTTGTTTGGTTGACAGGTCTCACTCACTCCAGAGTACAAAGGTCTAAAAGACTCTTCTGCTCCAGAAACACCAGAGCTGTGCTATGCTAGCTATTGTTCTCTGCTCTTGTTTGCTGATGACATCCCAAAGTGAAATTATACAACCCTTGGTCAGACAGGGGAAAAAAAAAAGTTGAAACTGAACATTTTTTTCTCCTTTAAAATTTTATAATTAAATTCCCTATCAAAAGTCTGCCTTATTTTATACAGTATTTCTACAAAGCATTCCATATCATAGACAAGGGAATAACCAATGGAATATTTAGTGAATCTCAGCATTTTATAGCCTCTCTATTTTCCTTGGCAGTGGAAATCTTTAACTCTGGAAATTTGTAAAGGTTCTGTACCTTCACAATTTGAATGAAGTAAACACCAGAAAACAATAAAACATATATTTTAAGAAGTGTCTAAGCTTGAACTGTTTTATTTTCCACATGTTCTTTTTTTTCATTCCCTGGAATTCTTCCTGATATAAAAATAGGGATTAGATCTGTGATTTACTATAATGAACTCCTACTTTCAGTGTTGGTTCAGCAGCTATTGTGCAATGATAGTCTTAGAAAGCTTTCTAGAAACCACTGAAAGGTTAAGTACCCTACCTCAAGTCACACAGACAGTAAATGTCAGAAGCAGGACTTGAACCTAGATATTCCTAGCTCTAATGTTGAACCTCTATCCACTACATGATAGTGCTTCTCAGATAAATTTTTAAGAAAATTCAGTGCCACATATGTTACACATTCTTAGAACCTCTGCTGGAAGAGGCTTAAGGTTAATGGAATTCTTAGAACCCAGAGGTAGTAGGGTTAAACAGTTGATTAGTTTTCTATAGGTTTCTATATAGTGAGCCCCTCCCTGGAGGAGGTCACCAGGCTACATGACCATCTGACCCAGATCTGATATCAGCAGTGGGAAGGAAGGAGAAAAGGAAGGAGAGGAAAGAGATTCAATTTTCTGTTTAATGTGAAACCTACTCTGAAGTTTCACTTGGGATTTTTTTCCCTTAGGCTCTTAAATCATAGTTTTATAGCTGGAAGAATGCCTTGGATATCATCTAGGCAACTACTCCTTTAATGCTAAAAGAAATCTTACAGTTTACAGATAAGGAAATGAAGACCGGAGTCAAAATGGCCTGGCCAGGTTTTTATAGCTAGTTAATAGCAAAACCAACCAATGAGGCAAAAAATTATTTAAACACACATTAAGTAGCAAATTTCACAATAGGCACTGAGAATACAAAAACGAAAAATAAATAGCCAGGACTAAAACTTTAGGTCTTCACAGATTTAATCTAGAATGGTACAGATGAGAGGGCCTGGATTTGGAATCAGAAAAATAGGAATTTGAATCTAGGCTCTGCCTGTTCAACCTTGACCTTAATCTGAAATTCAGTTTTTTCATCTGCAACATGAAGAGGTAAGGAACATATACTTAGAGACTGAAGGAACCTTAGGGTTCATGTAGTTCATACATCTCATTTTACAGATGACAGAGCTGAGACAGAGAGGAGAAGCAATTTGTTCAAAGTCAACCAGGGAACAAGGAGCAGAGTTATCTGAATCCAAATTTGGCTCTCTTTCCAGTGCACCAAACAACTTGGTTAGACCACCAAGGTTTAATTTCCGTTGGCATAGCCTCCAAGTACTCTGTGATTATTGTTTGACCTTCGTTCTAGAAGAGGATCGATGCCATTGGGGAGGTGATGCCATGATGTGCAAGTGAATTGGATGTGCAAGTGAGGGAGGGGCATGCAAAGTAACCAGCCTTACTTTCTCCAGATCAGGAGAACTAGAGATGGCCCAGGATGCAATGGGAGACCTTGGTATTTTTAAGCTAGGGTCTTTATCGGGTCTCAGTGTGAATGAGACAGTGATTAAGGTAAAAAAGGCAAAGAATGACCTCTTTTAACCTATTTTTTTTAATCAATCTGGAAAAGGAAGATCATCAAGATTTCTGATCAAAACAGAAATAAATGCTAATTACATTCACTCTGAGCAATCAGCATTTAAATAATGACCCCCTGGGCTAAGAAGGCATCGAAGGAGGACTTCAGTATTAGCATTCACTGATTTCCAAGGTATAAATGTTCACACTGAAAATGAAACACTTGGCTCTCTAGAGCAGTTCAAGTTTCTTGTAGCACCTTCCTGATCCCTCTTTTGTGCCGGATCCACAGTGATTCATCAACTTTGTGAGGCACTACTGTGTCACTCCTAGTTCTTCTGTCCGGACTGTGATCTTAAAGGACTTATTTAATTGTGCCAAGGGGCTTCTAGTGGAGGAAATCGAAGAGGGAACATTTAATGTCTTGAAGAATGAACTCATGGCTCATTGTAAGAATTAACACATTTCATTTTGCCATGAGGCCATCTTCTCGTCTTTTCCCCTCTTGGACTCTCCAATTTCCAGTAACTAGAAGTCATCATTGTTTATGCTTCTTCTTGAGAAGGGATCCCCATGGCTATCCAATTCTCAGGTGTGGGTGTCGTGTCTATTTACAAGGTAGATCAAAGATGCCTGGGTTTGCTGCCGCAGGTTAACTCTAGCTGAGGGGTAGCTCAACTAGACTCTAGAAGGACCTGTTGGGTGTCAAAATGATCAATCCAATTGCTGTACAAATTTAGCTTTTTGTGACAGTTCATCCACCTACAAATTTCAGTGTCTGGGGATGTGGGTGAAAATGAAATTGAATCTACTAAAAATAATACTTAGTGGATCTGATGATTGAACTGTGGGCAGGCTGAAAGTGCTCTAAGTATTTACGGTCTGCATAGACAATGATGGAGTGAAGCATCTCCTCTGCCTCAAATGTAGTACCAATGGTTTCCTCTACTAGATAGTGTAGTTCTCTGTATTGGTCAGTTTGCAAAAAAAGTAAGCCCCAGTCCTGGAGGGAAAAAGATGAGAGGATGACCTCCATTGTCCCTGTAATGAGCTAGTAACCAGCTGGCATGAGCAAGATGATAATGTGCCCTCTTCATCCTTCCCCACATGTCCACTGAAACAATTAAATGGGTCCAGAAAGAGTGTTGGCAGGACGAAAAAACTAAAAGTGACACAGCAGTGTCTCACAAAGCTAATGAATCACTGGGTCCTGCACAGAGGAGGATGGGGATTGTTACAGGAAGCTTGATTAGCTCTGGAGAAGCAATTGTTACATTTTCAGGGATCATTTACACCTTGGAAATGAGTAAATGCTACAAAAGAGGAGTTGATTGTTCTGTTGATTGTCTAGACTTAAGGAAGTGTTAGTAATGCCGATTAGATTTAAAAGTGTGTCATGCATTTTTATTTTTTGAGAGCTGGTTGTTAAACTTTTTCGAGTACACAGGAAATCCCCTACTGCCTCCAACTTGCTGAAATGCATTCAGACTCCTTATTGATTTATTCCTCTTAAGTGACCCCCAGGAACTCCATCTCTCCTGTTCAAGTTGGCATTCCTCTACTTTGGATAATTACTGGCTCTGGATTAAGTATCAGCACCAAAGGAATTAGACAAAAGATTACAGACCAATTGGGTATGGTGAACAGTTGGAAACTTTTCATTTGGATAAACTACCACCATATTCTAACAGATTTTGAATCCCTAAAAAATAAAAATGGAATTCTATCAGGGTTACAGAGCCCTAAAAAACTCCTAATTTTACTCAAGACAAACACATTTAGCCAGGTGTTTACACAATATCTGTTCCATTCCATTTATGGCTTCTTCATATCTGGATCAGGTAATATACTCCTGGAAGTGTAATTTGGTAAATATCACCAACTAAGCTAACTAGTCCATCAAGGGTAAAGAATATTAGTTCTTGATGATAATGGCATCCAGAATGAATCTCAGATTACCACCACCTCAATTACATAATTAGCTCTGGGTCTTTGATGGGGAAGGTAGAAGGTTGGATGAAACTTCTGATTCTTTTCGAAAAAATGCTTGCAGGAGCCATATTTGATGTACCAAGTGTTTGGAGTTAGCAGATTAGAGATTCCAAAACCAAGCTAATGGCAGGAATAATAAATATTGTGGCAATTCCTCTGCTTTAGTCATGTTTATCATCCTTAAATAATCCTGACACTCAGAAAGGTTTGTGATGCAGGCTTTGACTGGGGATTAAGGTCAAAGACAAGCACATAGCTGAGCTAGGTATTAAATGCATGAGATACTAAAACATCTAACAACAATAGAATCACACACAATGGATTTATTGGCTATATCAATCAATCAATTCCTAATACTATTCAGAGTGGGAGATTAGATTATATTTATATTAAGCAACTGAAAATGTTCTCCTACCTTGACCTGCAGAAAAGGAGGGAGGGAAGGGACCAGGCAATGTGATTAGGGATGTGAAAAAAGGTAAAAAAAAAAAGTCTCTAGTTTACAGCTCTTGGAAGGAAACACGCAAATAACCATGTACAAACAAGATATATACCAGTAATAATAGTATAAAATGAAGATAATCAATAGAGGGAAGGCACTAGAATTAAGGACCAGGCCTAGTATAGTGACTGACACATTGCAGGCCCTGAATAAATGCTTTTGATTGAGCTTTTTCACAGAAAATATGATGATTTAAAAATCATAATTTTGTGGCTATTTAGACATTTTTCAGTCATCTAATTCTTTGTGATATCTTTTGGGGTATTCTTGATTTGCTATTTCTTTTTGCAGCTCATTTTACAGATTAAGAAACTAAGGCAAACAAGGTTATGTCTTGGTCACCTAGTTATTAAGAATCTAAGGTTCTGTTATACTTCGAATCAAAGTTGATTCAAGTCCTTTACATATCTAGTGTTTGGTTTTTTTTCTGTTAACATGGCAGTTTGTAATATGGCTATTATACTCATTCCCTAACCTAGTGTTATCAAAATAAATCACAATTATGTGGAACTTTAAACTTTCTAAAATGCAATAATCCTGTAAATTAGATTTGACAAGTATAAGAATTGCTTTTCCCATTCAGAGAAGGGAAAACCAAAGTTCAAGATCACATTCATAGCTAATAAGTGACAGAGCTGAGATTTGAACACAGGGCCTACTAATTCTATACTCAGTTCTCTTTCAACCCATTAAACAAGCTACCTGCAGGTCTTTCTTCCTACTAAACCCCAGGTTCTGTACTCTTCTCACTCTGCTGCTTTCTCCTGCAGGATAATCCAATTTACCCAAATTTGACATACAAGGATATGCTGGTAAGTGTTTAGCAACTTCCTTACTGGGGGAAAAATGTGCTTATGATACACTCAGGTTTCATCTGCATTATTCACATTTTCTCCATCACTTTCTTAAACATGTCCAGTCAGAAAACCCATAAATTAATCACCAATTTCTGAGTTGTAAATGCTCACACTGAAAATTTTCAATTGGTTCTTATGAATCTTAGTAGTGGGGTCCAGTCCATCTCTTCTTATGAATGTCCTGTAATCCATAGAAATAATCTGCCTCTTCCTTCACCTACCCATCAGGCTCCTCCCTTCCCCTTCTACCAAGACAGCAATCAATCAAGAATATTGTGGTTGATCTGGGGGACTATCTGACTCAGTAGTTCTTCTGAAGCACTGATTTTCTTCTCTTTAAGAGCATTGCATGTATTCCACACTTAGCTTGTTTCATGTCTTTGATGGTTCCCAATTCAGTTAATTCTTCCTTAAGCAATCTCTGCTTGAGGGAAAGAAGGTTTAATTAAAGGAACATGAGGAAATAGATGAAAACTTTATGGAGATAATAAAGGAGACTTTGGGGGCACATGAAAAGGTTTTAGAAGTTAAAGGCACAGATTTTTATTATAGTTATAATTTCAATTCAGTCTCAGATGCTTTCAGATAGAATGTTAGTATTGGAATCATGAAAACATGAGTTCAAATCTTGCCTCTGACATTTACTAGTCATAAGCTCCATGCACCAGAGGCAACTCCCTAGGACTTCTCTACCAAGTCATGAGTGCTTAAGATCTGGTTGGTGGAGAGAGTTCCCCATGTTGATATCTTTAAATATCAGTTTAATTATATATTTTAGATTATATGTAATTATAGATAAAAAAAAAAACTGAGAACTAGAATGGTAAAGAAATTGGCCTAATATCACATAGCCTATCATTGGACTAGCCAGTATAGAACTAGAACCTAGGACTTCTTTGCTAGCACAATCCAGGGTTTTAACATGGTCATGATATTCCAGCTGTGTAGAATAATAGCGGATACTGTGCTAATGTGTCCATCAGGAATTCAGTGAGTCAAACAATGAAGATTTAAATAGAGCAGAAGCCTTACCAATGTAGATTGAGGCAAAGGCCAAGCTTTGCATGCATGCTAGAGATATTAACAGCCCTTCTCTTCCTGAATTTTCTTAAAAGGGAGAGGAAAAAGTTAAAGAAAAGTAGGAAGGAGTTGTGCTCCCCCAGTCTTCCTCTAAGGAATGACTAGATGTAGAAGAAGCAGAGTCTGAATCACAGGGAAATCTTTTCCCAAGGGCTAGTATCTCAAATAGGTCAACAAGACTCAACAAGACCAGGAAGAAGCTGAATAAACTTCTGAACAATTCTTTCCATACTGCCTAAAAGAGACTTTGAAAAAATAGAAGTATTCTACACTGAATAATATGATGATAATAATAATAGGTAACATTTTTATAGCCCTGAACTAAGCACTTTACAATTCTCATCTGATCCTGTGAGGATGGTGCTAGTATTATCTTCATTTTACAGATGATAAAACTAAGGCAAACACATGGAGTGACATAGTCAGGGTCACAAAGTTGCTAAGTGTGAATTTGAATTCAACCCCACTTAATCATTGTTTGTATACTGATTGCTCGGAGTGAATGAATGTAAATAGTAATTATTTCTGTTTTGACCAGAAATCTTAAGACTCTTCCCCTCCAGATTGATTTTGTTGACTACATAAAAGAGATCTTTTTTGCTTCACTTCTTTTTATCAGCTCACCAATGAGCATTGTCTCAGTCAAACTGAAATGTGTTAAAGATCTTAGTTTACTAGGTCAAAATCTCCCATTGCATCCAGGACCATCCCCAGTCATCCTGATGCATATCTAGCCACGGGACCCAGATGGCTCCTGAGGAGAAAATAACCTAGTAACTTTGCATATCTCTCTGTCACTTGAATTCAGTTCACTTGCCTGTCATGGCATCACCTCCCTAAAGTCATGGTTCTCTTCAAGA
This sequence comes from Macrotis lagotis, assembly GCF_037893015.1. NCBI lineage: Eukaryota > Metazoa > Chordata > Mammalia > Peramelemorphia > Peramelidae > Macrotis > Macrotis lagotis. The sequence continues at coordinate 116,163,717 of NC_133661.1, forward strand.
ATAAAGAATAAAATAAACAAGCAAAACCTCATTGCCCCATATTGGGATCAAAAGGAGTTGGAGAATATACAAACCTGTAAGAGGGAATATTTCCAAATAGTATCATATCTACCATATATGTAAAAGGAAAACTGGACCCCTATTCATCAGTTCTTAGTAGATGCTCTCCTTGAAACATGGTGAATCTTTCTAGGCCCTGGGATTTTTCAAGGCGCCTAAGGAATGGCATATGCTCACTAAAGAAAAGAAGGAAAGAGGCAATTTGGTCATAGAGTTAAGTTTTGAAAGGAAGACAAAAGAACTAGGACAGCTACATGGAAATTTAGTTCTTGTTCCTTTCTCCACTCGCTTTATCACTTCCCCTGATGTGTGAGACCCTTTTGTCCTGTCTTAATGACAATGTCCTCCGTAAATAAGCAAAGCAGGAAAACAGTGATCTCTATGTAATGAAACACTTGGGAGGGGAGGGAGGAGGAGCAAGAAAAACATTGTGGGTTGAAAACAATGCATAAAAAGGCTTTAGTGAGGGGCAGCTAGGTGGCACAGTGGATAAAGCTCTGGCCCTCGAGTCAGGAGTACCTGGGTTCAAATCTGGTCTCAGACACTTAATAATTACCTAGCTGTATGGCCTTGAGCAAGCCACTTGACCCCATTTGACTTGCAAAAACCTGGGAAAAAAAGGTCTTTAGTGAGTATTATTAATAAGAAGGAATGAAATTTAAGTCATGAATGTTGGAAGTATTGTTTCTGTAATAAGGAGTGTTGTTTTATAGGTAAGTAGTAAATAGTAGCTTATGTTTGTAAAGCACCATAGTTTTCACATATGGCATCTCATTTGATCCATACAACAATCCTGTGAGGGAGGGATCTAGCCATATTTTACAAATTAATAAACTGTGGATCAATGTAGTTACAGTGACTTATCTTAGATCAAAGAGCTATTAAGTAGTAGTCAAATACTTAGTCTTCTAAGTTCACTGTTTGGAGGGGGGGCATTATCACGGTGCTTCAAATAGTATTTAGACAGCAATGTAGGTATAGCTACAGAAATGCTGAATAAATTAATTGTATTAATTGTACCCAGACCTTCCAGAGTTACTAAGTAAAACTCTCAGATAATTTAGATGACACTGGAACTACCTGCCAGAAGAACTATGGCAATTGTGACTGAAAGGAATGTTCTCACAACTCAAACCTCAAATCTGTTGGAATTCCCACTAGAATTAAGATTAATGTCAAAAAGAAAGAATTTGAACAAACCAGTGTTCAATAAACCTCAAAACACAAATTAAGTAGAGAAGAATATCCTAGTTTACAGGGTAAATTGGAAAGAAATTCAGCAGAAAATAGTTCTAGACTAACATCTTAAATCATACAGAGGGCAAAGAAACAAGCATTTTTATAGTATCAACAATATACCAGGCACTGTCCTAAGTTCTTTACAAATGTTATCTCATTTGATCTTCATAACAACCCTGAATGGTAAGTGCTGTTAGTATCTACAGTTGAGGAAACTTAAGTCAAACAGAGGTTAACTAATTTACCCAAGGCAGCACAGCTAGTAAATGTCTGAGGCTTCATTTGAACTCAGGTCTGCCTGAACTTTTTCTACTTAGCTTTCTATCCACTGTGCCATCTAGTTTCTCAATATTATATTTCAAAAAACTCAAAATAGATACTTGGCCTGAATATTAAAGGACATATCGTTCAAAAAAATTACAAAAGGTCAGATCAAGTACATTTCACAGGTGTGGCTAGAGAGAATTCACCATCAACGTAGGAAAAGGATCCTGCTTCTCCATTCTACCTCAGCTATACTCAGAGATAAAGTCCTTAATTTTGCAATCACCCAAAATGCACCACCTTCACGTTCATGACCTCTGAATTCTCTTATCTGATCACAATTTGTTGTAATTCCACCTATCCCTTTTCCTTGCAGCCTCTTCATCTTCACCGTAAGCTCCAATCCCTCTCACCCTCAGTTCCTTCCAAGGACAACACCCCTAAACTGGTAACACATTCTCCATCTTGACCACTTGCTGAATCAATTCAACTCTACACTGTTCTCTTTTTTGAAGTCCCTTGTCCCCTTATCTTTCTCTCCCAGTCCTCAGCATTGAATTACTCTTCCCACCCTTTGCTTTTGTACTCACATGCTGCTAAATGAAGATGAAGAAAAGCATGAAACTATGGATCAACTACAAATTTATGTTATGTTATGTCAATTGAGCTCTCACAGCCACAAGACAATTCTTTTATATCTCCTTTTTGGGTTTACTATCCCACTCACCACAGTGGAATTTCCAAACCTTTTTATCCCTCCTCAAACTTCCTATAATTTCTCACTCCCACTCTTTCATATAAAAAGTTTGCCTCAATTTTCACTGAAAAAAATGAGGCCGTTCCCCAGCTTCCTCTTCTCCCCTTTTCTTAATCCAGTATCACTCAGAATCATTCTGCCATTATCTGTTCCTTTACCCCCATCTCACCTGAAGAGGTGGCCATTCTCCTTATCAGAGAAGTGATGAGGGGAGTATTATGCTATTATTATGCTATTATTATATTATTATGCTAAGTCACCAGCCTCACTTTTTTCTCCAGAGCCATCTAGGTCCAATGGCCAGATATGAATCAGGATGACTAGAGATAGCCCTGAAAGTAAGGCAATCAGAGTTAAGTGATTTGCCTCATAGCAAGTGCCTGAGGTCAGATTTGAATTCAGGTCCTACTGACTTCAGGGTGGGCATTCCATCTCCTGCAACATCTAGTTAAAACTCCTCTACATACACAAATGATCTCATTCTATCTGGTCTTCTAGGAGATTGCCCTATCATCCTCCTTCTCTCAAGCTTCAATATCTCCCGATCTACTGGCTGTTTTCCTACTGTCTACAAGCATTCCCATGTCTCCTTTATCCTCAAAAACTACTTACTTGAAGCAACTAGTTGGCACAGTGGATAGAGCACTGACCTTGGAGTGAGGAGGACCAGAGTTCAAATCCTACCTCAGACATTTAATTGCCTAGCTGTGTGACCTTGGGCAAGTCACTTAACCCCATTGCCTTAAATAAATTTTAAAAATTAAAAAAGAACCAAAAAACTACTTACTTGATAGATTCATCTATTCTAGCTATTTTTCCATATCTTTACTAATAGAAGCTGGTTTCTTCTTTCAGCTTGATGTCAGAAATGGAAACTCATGTCTATGTCTCCCTCATCCTCAAAAATCCTTCCCTTGAACTATCCATCTCGGCTAATTATCATGCCATATCTCCTCCTTTTTTGGCTGAACTCCTGGAGGTCATCTACAATCAGTCTCTACTTCTTTTTCTCTCACTCATTCAGAATTCATTTTGGCTTCTGATCTCAAACAGAATTACCCTCTGCAAAGTTACAAGTAATCTCCCAATTTCCAAATCAAATGGCTTTTCTCACCCCCTCCTCTCCTAGGTTTTCATGACTTCTCTATCCTAGTTCTCCTCCTCTATCCTAACCACTCCTTCTCAGTCTCCTTTGTTGGCTATTCATCCGAGTCACACCTACTAAAGATAGGTGGTTCCCCAGGACAGGAGGGTCCCCTTCTATGTTATATCATCAACTTCTATATATTCAACAATTATCTCTATTTTAATGATTCTTCAATCTCTTCATCTAGCCCTGACCTCTCTCTTATCCTTCAGTCATACCTCTCCAACTATGCACTGACCATCTGAAATTGAATGCCTTATAGACATCATAAACTCAACATTTCCAAAATAGATATATTTCCCTCAAAACTGTCCCTTCTTCTGAACTTCCCTATTACTATACAGGGCATCACTCCCAATTTTCCAGGCTCCCATCCTAGGTGTTATTTTCTCTCTCACCTCCTAAAATCAATAGTTTTTTGAAGTGATGTAACCTCCCCTACTTTCCATGCAATAAACTTTACAAATATTGTCCTGTTCAATACCATAATATTCTTGGAGTTATATATATATATATATATATATATATTCTACAGTTGAATAGCCAAGGTAAACAAAGGTCAAGTGACTTGCCCAGGGTCATAGTGTTAGTTAAGTGTCTGAGATTGAATTTGAATTCTAACCTTCCTGGTCCAGTGCTTTCTCCATTGTGCCACCTAGCTGCCCTTAATGGTATGAAATTTGTCCAAGTCTGACAATATGAATTCATTAAGGACAACCAGGTTCTTTCATAATAGTGTAATTTTTAAGGAAGATTTCTATTTTTGTATATAAAAAAGGCATTTTGGTAGAATTTTGTTCTTTATCTCATATCTCACATGTCCATGGATAAATGTTTTGGAAAAAAGGGGGTAATCAATTTGTTAGTCCTCTATAACCAAACTTAAGTTGCCATTGTTCATCTAATGTTATTTATTGTAACTGGAAATGTAGTGCACAGGAGCTGATCAGACCCAAGAACAACTTCCCAATAAAAGCACCATGACTGTGATAACAAATGTCACCAAAGGTATTTATTGATTTCATTAAAGGAGAACTGTGTCCTAGTTTTGAGGATGATTAATCAGATCTTCCAGGTCCTGTCTGGATAAATACATTAAAATGTGCATCATCCCATAGTTAATGCACAGGCTTATGGATAGATGCCTGCTTTCTGGGGATTTGACTGACATAGGCTAGATAATTTGTTTGGGTTAAATTATGGTCAGTACTTTATGTACCATTTAGACATGCTGCAGGAACGTGAAAATTATGTAATCTCTTCCCAGTTAAAAGATAAAACAGACCTTGAACAACTGGAAAAAACTCAGATCCTATTTTCCTCTCAGCTGTGTTCAGAAACTAGATAGCTCTCTTATCTTAGTATCTAAGGTTACAATAAAGGAAAGGGAACATACAAGTTTTTAAAAGTACTTGATATAGAAAGAAGTTGAGATTTCTACCAGAAACTCCCCACAGATCCCTCTGCTTTATAACTGATACTGTTTCTTAAAGAGAATATAGTCTGCATTTTCCAAACCATTAGCACTAACATAGTGATTTTTAAGCATGTAGAATATGACATAAAGTAGTTCATTTTACAATTAAAATTTTTGCTAGAAACTTTGTATTTATCATCAATACAACTAAAGTTACTTATTAACTATTTACATTTAAATGTATTTCTATTCATAAAATATTATAATATTTCTTCAGTTATTTCTGCTAAATCTCCATTGAGATTCCTTGCCCATTAATTTTCATTCATCTTTCCTCATATAGGCATGTGTTTCATTCTTCTGCCTGCACTTTTTTTTAACTTTGCATTATTTCGTAAAAGCCTTTACAGTAAGACATCTATATGTCTATTCTATACCTCATAATTACTCATTTTAATTTCTTTACAGTCTTACATTACATTAATGGGGCACAATTAATTTGTCATTTTCCTTTCACTGGAAGTTTGGGTTGCTTCCAATTTTTTTTGCAATTATGTGTAATATTGATGTAAAAATCTTTGGACAAATAGGGGTGTTTTCCCTCCATGTTCAACAGCAATTTTAGGAGTGCCCCTTGAATAATTCTAAGCAAGAAATTCAACTGTGTATGTGAATAGAACATAGAAACTGGTGCAACTGAGAAGAAAGTAGCAGTAGTAAAAACAGATGTAAAGAAGGCCTTTTCTTGCATAATCATTTGGAAGCTACAGTTATTTATTTCATAGTCTGGGTCAGTTCTCCTTCCTGGACCTGTTTCCATGTTGACAATTTTAGGTGGTTGGACAAGAATGAACTCTAACATTCCTTTCACCTCTAAATATCCCAGGATTCTGTTGTCCCCTTCTCTGTGTTTTCTGGGGGCTCGGAGCAATAGAGGAGGGGAAAAGAGAAGTTGTTTCTTCATTGAAGCCCAGCTTGCCTATGGGAACTGAGGACCAGGAGATGAAAACAACCAGTTAGTGCTGTCTTCCTGCCTGCCTTACCGCCCTGGACAAATCTTTGCTACAAACTAATTTTGGTATGGTTGAGGTCATAGTGTTCCCAGACTCCTCTTTTCCAATTTTTATCACTTACTGCTCCCCCTCCTCCCCCCTCAAAAAATCAAAGGCACTGGATAAGAGGGAAAAGAGACCTGTATTAGATTTCTGTCCTGGACTTACCATGAGACCTCTTCCCCATCTGCAAGTGGGACAATAAATCCTCTCTTTCACTATGAGCTTTACAGACTCCCCATTCACTAATATACTCTGCAAAAGAATTATATCTCTTATGTGATATTTATCCCAAAGATTAGATTTGCGATCTCTTAGAGGTAGAAGGGACTTTGGAAAGCAGGAAACTCAACCCCCCCCCCCACTTTCAGAAAAGTAAATTGAGGTACAGAAATTATTAATTAAAAACCTGGACAGAATAGGATGAGATGACAGGTAGGGAGGGGGAAGGGAGTGAGTATTTATTAAATATTTACTATGTGCCAGCCACTATGCCAAGTTCTTTACAAGTATGATCTCATTTCAGCCCTTTGACAACCTTGCCAGGTAGGTGTTATTATTATCTCCATTTTATTGTTAAGGAAAATGAGGCAAACAAAGGTTAAGTAACAAGTTCAGGGTCATACAACTAGTAAATCTCGGGCTGGATTTGAACTCATCTTTATCTAAGCCCAGGGCTTTATCCACTGTGCCTCTTATCTGCCTCCATTCCTGCTTTAAGGGTGAAGGAAAAAAATGAAAAGAAAATTCTAATGACCCCAGGGGCAAACAGATGGTTGACCAGTAGCCCACTGAATTCTAGGTTTAATTGCATTTTTCTGGGCCAAGGAGTAGCAGTAGTGGATTATCCCCACTGGGTTCATAGTTTAATAGGGCCATAGGGATTTAGAATTGAGCCTTTAGAAGTAGATTATCTTATCCAACCTCTTCATTTTACAGATGATGAAAATGAGTCTCGAAACACTTAGATTGTGAGCCCCCAATAAATTTCAAATTCCTTGAGAGAAGAAACTTTCCCCCTCCCTTTCTTTGCATTCCTGACCCTGAACCTGATGAGGATGTTTGGCCTCCATTCTTGAAGAAGACGGTGACATCAGGGAGGTGATGTCATGACAAGCACATGAGGGAGGGGAGTACTGTGGAAGTCACAAGCCTCTTTTTCTCCTCCAGAGCCATCTGTGTTCAATGTCCAGATATGAATTGGGATGACTAGAGATGACCCTAGATGCCAGGCAATCAGGATTTAATGACTTGTCCAAGGTTATACAGCAAGTAAGTGTCAAGTGCCTGAGGCCAGATTTGAACTCAGATTCTCCTAACTCCAGGACTGGTGCTCTATTCACTGAACCACCAAGTTGCCCTAAACCAGATACCTGGCCTAAAGTAGACCCTTAAATGCTTACTGACTTAACATGACTAAGTTAAAGTCACCTGGTCATAAAGACCTTTCCCCCAACCATTTCAATCTCACTACTCCCTAAATTGGTCTTGTTTGCTCCAATCTCAGCATCTTTCTCCCACAGCATCCTGATACCTGGGATGCTAAAAACATGATTGGGATTCAGACCCAGGTCTTCTGATTGTAAATTTAATGTTCTTTCTGCTACTTGACCCCATGAACAGTACTTAAGAAATTTCCTAGTTCATTGGGTAGATATTGCCCCTTGAGACCCAGAAAGGTAATCCTGCCTCTGTCATTTCACTGTTCTGCTCAAAGACAACTTCTTTACTTGATATATCATTTAAACTCTTTTGTCTACAAGCAAAAGGTAGATACCTACTTTACTGTTTCACCTTGGTGTCCTTCCTAACAGAAGCTGTTTTCCTTGCTGTTCCTCAGAGACTCAGTGTTTTGAGTCTCCCTCTTACTACCACACTCAGCTAGAATGCTCTTCCTCTTTTTTCCTTAAGTAAATCCAGCCTAATTTCTAAGTCCCTTTTCCTCCATGGAACTCCTCTAAGTCTACAATGATTTCTGAATTTCTCCAGTTCTGACCATCTATATAACATGACTTAGAACTTCACTGTCCACTCTCTTGAACTGTTCTTTTTTCATGTGTGTGTCTCTATTTTCAACAAGGGGGCCATAGTTTATATCTTGTGGTAATGCCTACAACACCTAAAATAGGCCCAGGAACTCCATAACTTATGATAAGGGTTGGAGTAACCCATTTGCAAGTTAGCACAGAATTACCTGATTAACCTCACAGAATGATAAGACTCTAAGGGGACATAAGATGGATAAAATTCATGAGAAAAGCAACAGAAAAGGTCAGGATATCTGAGAAACCTTGAGGACAGAGCATATCAGGGAGTGGACAGGAACACAAAGAGGATTCCAGTGGTGTTCAATGTGAGGAAAAATTTTGGTTAAAGGAGATTCTTCTTTTCCAGTCAATGAAGTATGACTTAGGAAGTGCTATTCAGGAATGAGCTATGCTATCTTCATAGGGGAGCAAGTGGACAGCTTCAAGCATTAGTTAGACCATTGTTTAACTAATAGACTTAGACCTTCCTTTCTGTCACCCTTTCCTTTGTAACCCATATACCTTTTGCCTTCTCACCCTATGGCAAAAAATATCAAGGTGGAATAGTGAGTAGAGCCTTTAGAAAATTTGGCTGTTTCATTAATTTTGCCACCAGTGTTCTCCCTAATGTTTTTAAATTGCACTTAGAACACTGTGTTATATTAGCAACAAACAATAAAGACTAGAGCACATGGGAATGGAGTTTAGTGTTATAATCCAATAAAATGTTTAGTAGAATTCATTTGACACAGTTTTAATGACATGCATAATGGTTACTGTGCTGCATGGTAATTGGGGGGAAATATAGTTCACTTAACTGACTGTAATTATTATTTGAACAAAGCCAAAGTGAACATCTCTGGCATCCTCAGTGCAGAGGTGAAGGGGAACCTGATGTAATCCAAACCCTAAAGTTCAGTGTCATGGTATTCTCTCCTGAGCTGGAAGCTGGTATGAGACCTCTCTGAGGAGACCTGTAACTAAAAGAAACAAAATCTATTGAGCACCTATAGAAATTCTCATGGCTAGATTAGACTCAACATATGCTTCACTTAGAAAGGTGGAATTTTTAAAATACTTACTATGTTCTAGGGGGATATCAATACATGTGAGCAAGTCAGTCCCTACCCTCAAGAAGCTCACATTTGAATAGGGGGGAAAAAACACCAAAAGGGGAGAAAGAGATCTTTGTCGGGTCACTCTGTGTGTGTGTGTGTGTGTGTGTGTGTGTGTGTGTGTGTGTGTGTGTGTGTGTGTGTGTGTGTATGAAGTCCAAGCCAAGAGTGAAGTCAAGACTAACTGGGATCTTGCCTTCCTTTGCCTGATCAATCATTGCTTCTCCCTTATCTTCAAATTCTATAGCTCTTCCCATGCAGTGTACCAATAAATACATTCCGCTCTTCACTTTCCTAAAAAGTAATTCCTTGACTACTTTCAAGCTAATGTCAGATCTCTCCTATTTCACTACTCAAATTTTAGGAAGAGTTGTCATCACCCACTCACTTCTTACAACCTGGCCTCAGGCTTGAATACTCTACTGCTCTCCTAGGTCAACATTTAGGATTCCGGCTAGGTAGTACAATAGGGCTTTACTGACATGAGTGCTGATAACTTCCATTGGGAGAGGTGGTATGCTTCCTCCTGTGGCAGACTATATAGCTGTGCCTCAGCCTCTACCACAGTCCCTGCATTTGACTTGTCTGCCATCCCCTGGACAATGTAGTATGGCACCCTTTTCCTTGACCCACTTGACTACCCTAACTCACAGGGAACAAGACAGGACTTTTGTTAGGGAAAGATTTTTTTTTTCTGAACAAGTTAGTTCATAGTCTAACTATTTTTTTCTGTGCATTCCTATTCTCCCCCCGCCCGCAATTGCCACTAATGAACTTTAGTCTCTACTATCTTCCCCCAAAAGAAAAAAAAAATAAGGATCCCACTACAATAGCCCTCAAAGGACTCTTTCAAACTTTCCAAACCACTTACTTCCCTTCTCTCTCTGCAAACTACACGATCCAAATATACTGACATCCTTTCCATCCCTAACACAATACTCCTTCCTGTCTTTTTCTTGGATGTAAGCTGTTTCTTGAACTCTCTTTCCCCAGTCCTCCACTTCTGAATTTCCCTGGCTTCCTTCAAAGAAGTAGCTCAAATCCAATTTTCCCCCAGTTTCTTTATGTCCCAATTCTGAGATATGTATCTCCTGGACAGGAAAAAAGAAAGGATAAACACACATTATGCTACCAAGTACCTTTCTGGTATCAAAATGAGAATTTGGAGTATAAATTAATTTTTGATGATTCTGATTGCTTCTAGATGAGCTAAGCTGAGTATCAAGGTTTCAGACACATACTAATAGAACAATACATGATGGTGACCTCAAAGATAGAACCCTGAAGAGCCCAGTAAGTCATTTAATCTGTCTAGGACTCAGACTCTCATCTACAAAATAAGGTCAATTGTTCTTGTCTTGCTAAACTTACAGAATGAGACTCAAATGTGGTGGTGGTAAATGAATGTAAAATAGCTTTGTAAACCATAAAGCACTGTAGAAATGTGAAGAATTCCTGCCACTAAGCATAACCAGGTTGCCTCTTTTATCACATTTTTGTTGAAAAATGGTCATTAGCAGATATGTCTAGCTCCTTCCCTTTCCTTTTCCTTATTGGTCTATCCCAAGAGGAAGGACAACTGTAGAAGACATTGTTGTGTATTGAAAAATACAATGGATTGGAAGTCAAAACATTCGCTTTAAAGTTCTGGCTCACTTATTTATGGTATAATTTTGAACAAGTCACTACATCTCTTTGAGTAATTCCCTCAGCTGTAAAATGTTGACAATAATACCTGTCCTGTTGACTTAAAAGGGACATGGTGAGAATTAAGTGAGAAGATATGTGTAAAGCACTTTATCACTGCTAAGCTACAATCAAAATGTCCTTTGTATGAAAGGGGGTAGATTTTTTCTTTCAAATAAATTTTATAAGGGGACAAAGTGATTCCAGATTCATCATTTGGAGCATTTCCTCATATGTTCATGCTTAAGTATTTGGGTCACATGCTGGAAAGTAAAACTGAGCTATATAAAGGGACAATGTCCATACAAGATTAGCTAAACTGGCATAAAGGTCCAGCTTTGTATTAGGAAGTCTAAGGTTCAAATCTTGCTTCTGAAACATACTGGCTGGGTGACTATGGAGAAATCACCTGACCTCATGCTTAACCTGTTAGTTTATCCAGGCAACACTTTAATATTATTAAGTTACAGATTAGTTACTCACCTGGATCCATGGAGGGATTTCCACCCTAGGAGCTTTCCACATGACTTGAATCACAAAGTCCAGACCAATATGTTGTTTTTAAAATTGCCCATTTAGCACTAAGTCAGTATGAGATGTTGGTATATCTTAATTCCTTCCTAACTGAAGGAAAATGTGCCCTGAAGGAACATGAGAATTATAGAAACTAGATAGCTGCTGGATATCATGTATGTGAGTGTTTTATATTTTTATAATTCTCAAAAGTTATGTGTTCTTTGCAAAGTTTTATGTTTGAGTGACACCTGTTGGTCAAGTGGATAATATTTTCCCCCTTTTTTTCAGACCTTATGGTAAAATGTAGAAAAGTTCTAATTTCTTTTGCCTAGTATTTAAGGTTATTCATAATCTGATACCAATCTCTCTTTACAGCTTTAGCTCACACTATCCCCCCCTTCATGTATTTTACACTTCAATCAAATGAAATTATTTGCAGCCCAAAGATACTGTTTTTTCCAGCTCCAGGCCTTTGCTCATATAACCTAAATGAAAACTATCTTCCCTCTCCCACCATCAGTTGAATTCTTTATCACTAACCCAAAGGGCCTCTCTGCCATAAAGAGTCTCCTTATCCCTTCTTCACTACTGATTTTATTTTCTTCAGATCTTGTATTTCTCTGAGGCACTAATTATGAAATATTTCATATAATAATTACCTATGTATTATGTTAGTATGTTCTGTATGTGGGAAGTCTTAAATCAGTAGAGGATTACAAGTGGAAAGATCTGTAAACTAATGGGTGGGTGTGGGGTTCTTTGTATCTAAGCTATCTTTACAAAAAGGATGCTCTGGGAGCAGTGGTTTTGATATCTATGTGTGTATTATGTATCATATATATATATATATGTACATATATAACATAGATATAGCTATCAGAGTCTCTTAAAAGATTGAGGTACATGGGGGAAAATGTTAATACTTTAGATTCTGTCAGTTCCAACTGTGACCCTAAGATATGGATAATACACTTAGATTAAAAAAATAGAGCTACTGCAATTCTTTGGAATCAATTTTGTTCAATAAAAGCTTTAAGGGTAAGAACACACTCTAAAGAAAAGAAGTTGAAATTTTAATTAGTTTATCAGGAAAAAAATTAAAAGTCAAAATAGTTATCTTATTCATATTCAAATATAACCTGAGTACCTCTCAGACATGGGCCCCTAAAAGCTGTACTCAGATTCAAGGTACATCTGGGGTCAGCATTTTTTTATTGTAAACCTCCACATTATGCTTCCTTTTTTACAAAGCAGTGGAAGCACTGATTCAAATCCAAAGTAAATAAAAAGGAAAAACTTCCACAACTCATACTCAAATACAAAGGGATTCACTCTTCCATATGGTCTGCAGGAGAAGGAACATCTGTAGATAGGTAACTCTTTCTCCTAGGTCTGTACCCCAGTTACAGCAGCACCTCCATGTTTCTGATGCCAACAGTTGTTTCTCCCTAGAATGTTGCTCTCAATAGGTCTTCCACTGTGTGTATACTCCCATCTGCTGACATTAAAGAGAATTGCAGATGCCATGTAACCTTTTTTTTTCCTGCAAGTTTAAAATTAATAACTCTTTTTTGGAAACAGCTCATGTTGTTTCAACTTCAACTCTTTGTTGCAGCAGACCCTCAGCTTGCTTAATCAACCAGTGAAAAGTCTCTTAGGTCAAACTTGTCTTTTAAAAATCACTCTTTTTTTCATCCCACTTCAAAGTTTTTCAGTCCTGTTGATATTTAGGTTCAGGTTGAGTAAATTGTGTTTCAATTTCTGTACTGCCCCTGACAGGCATTCTTGGTCTATGCAAATTACCCTGAAATTTCAGGTAGCTTGGCTGCAAAAGGGCTGGAGCTGTGACTTTTGTCTCACAGCCCTGCAACTACAGACAATTTGTTACTCATCCGTATAAACCAAATAGGCATGCATTTTGAACACTTGAGAATTATAGAATCTTAGTCCTGGGGTTAACCTGGGTTAACCTGATTTTAAAAATATCTTGATAATTGTATTTCAACATAATTACTTCCTTTGGTAATCCCATGCATTTTTAAAATGCATTTAAAAATATTCTGAGGAGTCCACAGGTTTCACCAAACTGCCAAACAAATCCATGACACAAAAAGACTAAGACCCCTTGTTCTAATCTAATCTAATCTAATCTCATTTTGCAGATAAGAAAATTGAAGTCAAATTCAGTCCATATCATTACTATGTTGATTTGTTTTCTCTTTTCCCCAAAAAGTTCTTGATTGTGTTTTTCAGTGTTTTTTAATATTTTTAGGAAAACAAAATATATTGAAAAGAGCATTGTACTGGAAGTTAGATGTCTTACTGATCCCTGACTTGACCTACTCCATGACCTTAAGGCTAAGTTACTTCTCTTTTCTAATATTTCCTTATCTATAAAATGAGGGAACTGAACAGATGATCTTTAAGTTCCTTTCCACTCTGATATCCTATTTACTTTTATCTTAAATTTTCTCCATTGTTCTAGCTTACAATGACTTTTTTGAACCTTGACTTTGTTGTACAACATGTTAGCTATCCTGATTAGTTTTCTTTGACTAAAAACTGGATAAGTAAACCATCTATGTTTTCATCCATAATTGAAAAAATGTTGAAAAAAAGTTTCCTGAGTCACTTTACATCCCTCTAAGATGACAGAAATGCACTGACTATTCTGCTTCCAAATGCAACTATATGTATAATCATCTAGGTCATATCATTCTATCTCATGCACAAGAGTAGCATGATATACTTTTTCATTTTATACATACATTTTGAAAATCTTAAAATGGTATATATATAAATCTTAGCTATAATGTTATTTTAATAATATTTTTCTGATTACATGTAATGACAATTTTTAACATTCATTTAAAAAAATTTCCAGTTCCACATTTTCTCCCTTTCTCTATCCCTCTCCCTAAAAAAGATAAAATAATTTAATAGGTCATATATATAAAAAATCATTTAATTAATAATAATAATGAAGTGTTTTGTTGAAATGTAGATAGCCTATATTCCAAAAGGCCAACCATTTTCTGACTTATTGTCCTAATGGATGCTAGAAAATTCTGTTTTGGTGTTATATCTGGCTTTTTCATTGGGTTTTATGTTTTTTAATGCCATATTATAACTTAAACAATCTTTCTTTAGTTTCACATAACTGAGTAATCAACCAGAGGGAGCAACTAGATGGCACAGTGGATAGAGCACTGGCCTTGGAGTCAGGAGGATGAAAGTTCAAATCCAGACTCAAACATTTACTAGCTATGACCTTCTGCAAGTCATTTGACCCTACTTGCCTCACATCCAGGGCCATCTCCAGTCGTCTTGTTTCCTATTTGGTCACTGGACACAGATGACTCTGGAGGAGAAAGTGAGACTGGTGACTTAGTACAACACCCCCTTACTGAAATCCAATCCATGTGCTTGCCATGGCATCACTTCCCTGATGCCATGGTCTTCTTCGAGAATGAAGGACAACCATTATTATTAATCAACCAGAAGTGAATTAACTAATCAGTTTAATATACAAATGTAGTTACTAATGACTAATAACAATTACATGTCAATACTAAGATAACATGGCTATAAGTATTCTCTCCACTAATATAAATCACATCCCTCCCCTCACTTATTTCTTAAGGTAAGTTATCTTCATGAATTTCTATGGCCAAAATATTCATCAACTTCCACTCAACCTGGTGGTGAATCTTTCTAAACTTTTTTTGACTGATCCTCAGATTTATCTCTGATTCTCTACTTCAAGTCGTTCTAACTTGCTTAAGAGCTGTTTAAACTTTTTTTTCCTTATTGGCAGTCTCCAAAAACTGTCACTTTAATATCAAAATGAAGTATAAAATCAAATGGAGTATGATTTTATTACGCTATAATAGTGATATTCTCCATAAAGGTCTTACATTGCCTTTTACTGAAGCTGAGGTGGCATTAGGTTTTTGTTTTGGCAGTGCACAATGATAAGCCCCACCAAGCTGGAAAAGTTTTGAGTTTGAACTCAGTATCAGTCATTTGCGTTTACAGCTCAAGAACTAGTCTAGCTAAATGCAGAGAGGATTGCCATCAGAGCTACCAGGGGTCTGTACTTTTAGTTGGTCACAAAGTAATGACTTTTTTGGCCATAGTATTCCAGGAAAACTACATTTTAGAAAGAATAATGTTAACCTGAAGATTGTATGGAGAAGAGGAAACTAGGTCAATAAAAGCCTTAAGTTTACAATCTATCTAAATATCCATAAATATGAGTATTTAGCCTATAGAAGAGAAAATGGGATAGGATCAAGCCCCAGTATGATGGTTTTCTTCAGGTGAGAAAGGCTAAGTGTTTTGTTCTGCTTAGTCCTATAGGGACAGAAATAGAAGCAATGGATATATGCTACAAAAAGGCAAATTAAGGCTTGGATTAAAGAATTCTTGGGGCAGTTAGGTGGTGCAGTGAATAAACACTGGGCCTGCAATAAGTATTTCTTGGTGACCCTAGTCAACCCTGTTGACTTCAGTTTCCTCATCTGTAAAATGAACTGGAGAAGGAAATGGCAGTTTCACCACTAAGACAACCTCAAATAGGGTTACCAAATTCAGACACAACTGAAATGACTGAATAATAATATTAAAGAATTCTAAAATTATTATGTATTACCTCGATAGGTTCACTTAATGTCTTCAGTTACAGGCAGGCTGACCATTTAATAGGTATGCTATATAAAATGTCCTTGTTAGGATACAGGTTGGTCCCTTCCCATATTGAAATTCTATGATTCTATGAAAACAATGCTAAGATGTGAAGGGGCTTCATATAATCTATTTTGGTAGGGACTTGGATAGTATTCACATAGATGAATGCATACATTTTTTTAGGTAGTAATAAGAGAATTGTAACAAAGAATGTTAAGAGACAGAAAGGCGTTAGAGACAATCTAGTTCAGTCTCATAATTTAACAGATACCAAGGACAAGAAACATACATGAGACCTGCCCTAAGTCATAGAACTAATTAATAGAAGGACCAGGACCAAGACTTGGGTTTCAGGATTGATTACTAGTTCAGTGATTTTTCTACTATTCAATATTATGAATTCTTCAGCTAATTGTAAGTTTCATGAGGACAGGAATCAGTTCTAACTTATTTTTCTTCCCTTCATTGTCTTGCCTATAAGAAGCTTTCAACTGTTGAGGAAATTGTCTTTATTCCCTCCTCCTATATGTGATCATTGTCCCTTCATCTAATGATGTACCTCAAATATTTCCTCACCCACTACCTTTAAATTTGTTCTATCGGAGAGGCTAGGTGGTGCAGTGGATAGAGTACTGGCCCTGGAGTCAGGAGGACCTGAGTTCAAATGCGGCCTCAGACACTGAATAATTACCTAGCTGTGTGGCCTTGGGCAAGCCACTTAACCCCATTGCCTTGCAAAAACTAAAAAAAAAAAATTGTTCTATCAAAATGGTACTTATAGACTCTTTATCCATAGTGAACCTAGATTTTTTTTCCCCCTTAAACAAAAATGACTCCTACTCTGTATCATCACATTAACTACTCTCCCTTTTTAATTTGTTGCATTCAATCTTCTGGGAGCTGAAAAACCAAGTAATCACACTTGTTAGAATTATATGCAAAATCAGTAAATACAGTTGAATGAAAACTTATGAAACTTTCTTGAGTAAAAGACATAAGTTTTGCAACATAGATTGGCTCTTTAAGTTCTTTTTTTGTTGATTTGCTGGCTGTAAAATATGTTCAGAGTAGGCAAAGTTTATCAGATTTACGATTTACAGCTAAGCAGGTATCATTGTACTTTATAATGGGACATTACTGTTGCATTCATGGGGTCATAGGATTTAGATTTGTAAAGGACCTTAGAGATCATTGAGTCCAACCTTTTATTTTACCGATGAAATTGAAGCTCTAAAAGTAGCAGTTATTTTTCCAAGAATACACAAGGTGGCAAGTAGACTAGAACATGTCTTCTTCCTTTTCCAATCATCATGCCACCACTACTTAATTTTTTTTTCTTTAAGCTCAAAATCATACAAAATCAGTAGCCTCAGGTTCTAGATTGCCACTAACTTGCATGGGGGACAAATTTAAAGGTTTTTCTGATCTGTCATTGTGAACATATCCTTCCTTCTCCTTAGTCTACCCAAATATTCATTTTCTGCCTCTGGCAATAATCATATCAACACTATCATTGCCTCTGGAAAGAAATTGTCATGTAGATTTCCATTTGCTTTCTCTGGGACTTCTGAAAACAAAACTTTAATATGTTGCCTCCATTAGAATGTAGACACCTTGAAGGCAGGGACTGTATGGTTTTTGTATTTGTATCCACAGCACAGTGCTTAATAAATACTTTTTCATTCATTCATTCATTCATTCATTCAGGGCCTCAGTTACTTCATTTGTAAAATAAATGGGATAGAATAGATCTCTAACTTCCAGGTATAAAGTGTTATATTATTCTAAATTCTTTCCCATATCTTGATTTAATCATTTTTGAATCATCCTTGTGAGCTAGAGGAGTAAATATTGATTATAATATTACAAATAAGTAAATGGCGAGAAGTGTCTTGCTCAACTGAAACCTACTAATTAGTTTCTAAGCTCAAGCTAGAACCTTAAAATTCTATACAGACACTGTTGATTTTTAGAGAGCAAAGAGGAGGAAGATATAGAGGACAATAAACTAGCAGGAAAGGGAGAAATGGTGAGAGAAATCATTCTCTGGAGGAAAAGGCAAGATAGTTATGTTAGAAAGAAGGAAATTTCCTTGGATTCTGGCATGACTGTGTATATTATGACAGATCTACAGAAGCTCAATTTGCTCTCAGTAGACACTTTTAATTTTGTAAGATTATGAGAGAGAAAGATTAGGAACTAAATTGGGGATGGTTATAGCACTGAAGAAATCCAGTTGGCTCATGTCAAATCTTTAGCAGGGCCCTGCAGCAGCCAAACATGTGACCTGGCAAATGTAACATCAGTGACTTCAGTGGAAATATAAAAGCCATAATCCATCTAGAAGGAGCAGTTTGAAAAGGAGCTTATCATAGTATTAAAGACCTTGGTCTACATCTTTACCTAAGATTAATTAAAGCCCTAGATTAATAGCCTTTTAGATCTGACTCAAGATATGTTTCAACCAAGTGAAGCATTACTCTCCCGGGAAAAGGCCTGGTCCTTTATTTGTTCCTTTGAAGTTTACTAAGTGTTATTAAGTGGTGCCTACTTACCAAACTGTCATAGAAAATTGAAAACATGAGCTCTTTCTCTAAAGAACTACTTGCTTATACCATACACCTGTAAACTAGGATGGTAATATCTCATATTTATTCTAATTTCTTGAAATTGTGACTACTCCATCCCCATGTCTGGCTATTTGGTTATTACATTTTCCTTTCCCTCAAATGTCAGGTTATAGGGTACTTCTGAGAGCCTTTCCTAGAACAGGCTGCAATCCCAACAATGGCCAAGTTAAAGGAGGACCATCTGTAATCATAAACAGAGATGAAAAGCAAGAAGGAAAGTCAAAGGGTTGATTGTCACCAAATAGTGAATAAGAATGAGAGGTCAGAATCAGGAGACCAAAGTGTAGAAATATGGATTCTCAATTATAAGTTCCAGAACTCAAACAGTCAAGGTCATGGAATTAGGTATCCAAATGAATTCATGTAAAAGGTCATTTCTATTCACCTGGTATAATGAGAGATCATGGGTCATGGAATTGAAGAGAGTGGGAAGGAATTTTAAAGGTCATCTATTCCACAGAAACCCCATTATCCCAAAACAATACCTAACTTGCCCAAGATCACACAGTTATGTCAAAGCAGAAATTTGAATCTAGATCCTCTGACTCAATATCCAATGCTCTTTACACCCCAGTCTATTTTCATATTTCTTGTCAAGTAGACTTTCTTAAGTGGCCTCTACATAGTTGGTGGACAGGTTGAGATGGGCAGCCAAGTGAGCCAGACCTGGATGAAGGATGACCTGAGTTTAAATGCATTCTAAGACATTTACTAGTATGTAACTTTGGGCAAGTCACTTAAACCTGTTTGCCTCAATTTCCTCATGTGTACACTTGATCCCATCATCTCCAGCAGATTATAATCTTAATCATCCTCTCACATATTTAGCCTTTACCTAGTCTAGTAGTTCTTTTCCTACTATCTTCAAATACACACAAAATTTCTTTATCTTTTAAAAGAAACTATTATTTCTTTGAGCTATTCATCTAGTAGCTCTCTTTCCTTCTCAAGTAAAATCTTTGAAAAAGATCTACAGGTTTCCTTCATACCTCAACTGACTTCTGAAACTTAAAATACTTTCCCCAAAGTTATAATCAATCTCCTGCCAATTTAATGGTTCTTTTTTTCTGTCCTCATTCTTCTCAATCTATTTATTTCACTTGACAGTGTTGGCCACTAT
The DNA here is from genome assembly GCF_037893015.1 of Macrotis lagotis. NCBI lineage: Eukaryota > Metazoa > Chordata > Mammalia > Peramelemorphia > Peramelidae > Macrotis > Macrotis lagotis. Next base: position 116,183,436 of record NC_133661.1, read on the forward strand.
CTCCTCCTGGATAGTTCTCTTCTTTGAAGACAGGATAGTCTCTTGACTTGCCTCCTACCTGTCTGACCCCTCCTTTTCCTTCTCCATTGTTGCCTATTCTCTATGTGAGTATTTATTAAGGTTTTTCCCTTCCTCTTTTAGAGATTTGCATGGCTAACCCTAGTCTAGTATATATTCATTATCTACTTACCTGTTCCTCATGGAATTTCTCTTTCTTCAAGACATAAATCAAGCACCACTGTCTACATGAAGTCTTTCCTATTGGTGTAACTATAAGTGCCTTCCCTCTTAATTACCTTTTTTTGTACCAATTCTTTTTCTGTATATATTTATTTATGTAATTATTGTCTTCTCCAACTCCATACAAGTTCTATTTAAGTATTTTACTCATTGTATTTATATCCCAAGAGCCTAAGATAATGCTTTGTTACAGGTAGGCACTTTAAAATGTTTTTTGATTGACTGCCTTGAAGATATATTATGTTCTAGGTCATTTAGTAACCAAAAAAGAGAGAATTCAATGTAGAGGAGATTTGAAACCACAGAGTAAATACAGATTTTTTTTGTAAAGAGAATGCTAAAGGGGGGCGGCTAGGTGGTGTAGTAGATAAAGCACTGGCCTTGGAGTCAGGAGTACCTGGGTTCAAATCTGGTCTCAGACACTTAATAATTACTGAGCTGTGTGGCCTCAGGCAAGCCACTTAACCCCGTTTGCCTTGCTAAAAAAAAAAAAGAGAATGCTAAATTGGTGGTATATAATAAACTATCTTCAATTATTTTAAAGCTATCATCATAATAGCTAGCATTTATAGGGAGGTAGATGCTATTATTATTGTCATCTTAGAATACAAAGGCAGATGAAGGTAAGTGACTTACTTGTCCAAGGTCTAGTTTCTGAAATTATATTGGAATCCAACTCTTCATAACTTCACAACCAGCACACTATCTACTTCACCTAGCTTCTTCATAGGGAGGAAAATTTTGATTAGTTTTACTTGGCTCCAGAAAGCAGTATTAAGAACAATAGCCAGAAATTAAAGAGGGGTCAATTTTGGTTTCATATTTAAAAAAATTTCTTTTTTAAAAAATTTATTTATTTATTTAATATTATTACAATAATCTTGTGAGAGTAATTATAAACCCCCCTGCCCCCAAAAGGATGAGAAACCTCAAGAATAGTAAGAGAGAAAAAAATGTACCTCAGTCTGTGTTCAGATTTCAATGGCTCTATCTCTGGGATGAGTTGCCTTCTTTATCATAAATCCACCAAAGAAGTTGCTTTAATATTATTCCCAGAGTTGTTATCACTAGCTGTATTTCCCTTTCCTACTTCCTACTTTCATTTTTTCTATTCTCTCTCATTTCACCCTGTCCCTGGTCAGAAGTGTGTTGTATTTGAGTACCCTCTCTCATAATCTTCCCTCTCTTCTATCACCTACTCCCCCCTTCCCTCCCCCCACCCCGTTCCTCCTTATCCCATCCCCTTTTTCTTATTTTTCTCTAGGGTAAGATAGATTCTATACCCTATTAAATGTGTATGTTATTTCCTCTCTGAGTCATTTCTGATGAGAATGAAGGCTCATTCATTTCCCCAGCCTTCCCCCATTTCCACTGCATTGTAAAAGCTTCCTCTTGACTCCTATGTGAAATATCTTAGCCCCTTCTTCCTCTCCTTTCCCTTCCTTCCAGTACTTTTCTTTATCACCCATTGACTCCATTTTTGCTACTATCATTATATCATCATATTCAGCTCCTTCCTGTGCCTTGTCTATATATGCTCCTTCTAATTACTCTTATGAATGAAAAAGTTCATATGTGTTATCATTATCTTCTTCATGCAGGAATACAAACAGTTCAACATCATTAGGTTACTCATAGTTAGTCCTTGTCCACTCCCTCTATGGTTCACCTGAGTCCTGTACTTGGGAGATCAGACTTTTCTGTTCAGCTCTGGTTGTTTCAATAGGAAAGTTTGAAAGTCCCCTTTCATTGGAAGTCCATCTTTTCTCCTGAAAGAGGATGTTCAGTTTTGCTGGGTAGTTGATTCTTGGTTGTAAACCAAAATCTTTTGACTTCTGGAATATCATATTACAAGCCCTACAAGCCCTTAATGTAGATGCTGCCAGATCCTGTGTAATCCTGACTATAGAGCTACAGTAGTTGAATTGTTTGTTTTTGGCAGCTTGTAATATTTTCTCTTTGACTTGGAAGTTTTGGAGTTTGGCTATAATATTCCTGGAAGTTTTTCTTTTGGGATCTCTTTCAGGAAGTGACTGGTGAATTCCCTCAATTTCTATTTTATCCTCTGCTTCTAGGATCTGAGGGCAATTTTGCTGTATTATTTCTTGAAAAATGAAGTCTAGGTTCTTTTCCTAGTCCTGACTTTCAGGTAGCCCAATAATTTTTAAGTTATCTCTTCTGGATCTGTTTACAAAGTCAGTTGTTTTTCCATTGAGAGTTTTCACATTTTCTTCTAATTTGGGGTTTTTTGGGTTTAGTTTTATTTCTTCCTGAATTCTCACAAAGTCATCAGGTTCCTTTAGTTCCATTCTGCATTTGAAGGAGTTATTTTCTTCAGAGAACTTTTTAAATCTCCTTTTCCAGATGGCCAGATGCTTTTTAAGGCATTCTTCCCCTCATTTGCCTTTTGTGTTGCTTTTTCCATTTGGCCTAAACTGGTTTTTAATGTTATTTTCTTCAGTATTATTTTGTATTTCTTTCACCAAGTTGCTAACTTGGTTTTCATGATTTATCTGCATTTATCTCATTTTTCCTCCCAATTTTTCCTCTACCTCCCTTAATTGCTTTTCAAAGTCTTTTTTGAGCTCATCCATAGCCTGAGCCCTTTTTCTATTTCTTTTAGAGGTTTTGGATACAAAAGCTTCAACTCTGTCATCATTTGAGTATGTATTTTGATCTCCATGGGACCAAAGTTGTTTTCTATGGTCAGATTCTTTTTCTATTGTCTGATCATTTCCTCAGTCTATGCCTGATTTACCACATTTCCAAAGCTTTGGTTGATTTTTGGAACAATCGATAGGGATCTTAATTCCTCTAAGGTCTTATGAGAGGCTTCAGGCTCTCCCCTCTGCCCTGGAGCTATGAGTATGGTCCCTGCTCTATGGTAGTGTGGAAGCCCAAACAGCAACCTGGATCTGAGTGTGGGCAAACAGCTGAGTCCTGCCCCAAGGAGAGCAGAGAGACCTCTGCAGTCTCCCCTGACCCCCTTACCATCTATGGGCTGAGAACTCTGGATGTGCTGGGTGGCTCTGCCAACTCCTGCTGCAGGTTCTCATCGCAGGGCTGCTCTGAGGAGGAGCTCCTCTCTGTACTCGCTCTGGTGCAACAAAGTTTTCTCACCACCCCTTCCGGCTATTCCTGATGATTAAACCGCCCCCTCTGCCACTGACCCAGGTGTCCAGCTGTGCTGTGCTGTGGCTGCTGCTGCGCTGTGACTGCTGCTGTGCTGCGGCTTTTTCCAACCCCTGGTCCTGGTGGAGCAGACCTGATCTGGAGATCTTCTAAGTTGTCTTAGACTGGGAAATTGTATCACTCAGTCTTTCTGGGGGTTCTGCCCCACTAGGTTTTGGTTAGTCATAATTTGATGGCTTTTGGAGTTTTGGGGGTGAACGAGTTTCTGGGAATTCCTGCCTTCACACCGCCATCTTGGCTCTACTCCAAGGGAAAAAAAAGTTTTCTAACAAATTAGATCACTCCCAAAGTAGAATGATATTTCTTAGAAGTACTAAAGGCCTTCAAATGAAGGCTTGTTAAGGATATTGTATTTCTACTCAGGTATGAGTTATGTTATATGTCTTTCGGTATCTACTCTAACTCTGAGAATCTTTGATTATCTGTCTTTGTCGGTGTTCCCATAGTTCTATTGTTGAGGGCCAAATCTGCCACTGTATCCAAGTTCTTTTGCGTGAGTTTTAACCTTGTCACTGGTTGTTGTCAACATGGGAAACAGGTAGGATTTATGGAAAGTTTAAATATGGACTGTTGGGTTCATACTTGACAGAAAGGCAAATTTCTGGAGCTTTACCTCTTGAATGACTGACCACCAGAGGCTCTGATTTGAGGCATTAAAATTATTAAAAGTCAGAAAGAGAAGTCATAGGAAGAATTTAACAAAAGGAGAAGAGTTAGAATAGAAGCAGCTTTGTAGGGTAGGGTAGGAATTGTTCTGAAAGGAACTAAGGACATGAAGGCTTGCAGTCCAGAATTATGAGTTGCCCTGAATTCATGGGTTTTTCACTCATGTTTTCTTATTAGACTGTGTTCTTACTAGCCCTCATGGACACTGTATGAAAGTTTATAGGAAGGCTGATGTTTTGAGTATTCCTATCTTTGCTTTCTATTGAGTAATTGCTATGTTTTAATATTCCCTATTTTACCTTCTATTGAGTAAAAGTTATAGTTATCTCTGCTTTTATTTTCTGAGTAAATATTGTTGTGATCATGCTTAACTTTTAGGAAATGTTTTATGTTTCAGAATTAATAGTGTCATGGTAACTGATTTCATAAAAATAGGAAGTACACTGTAGGGGCTCAGAAATTATAGTGATAATACAGTATTACTGTATCTCCTTCATATCTGAGTAACTAACCTGTAGGGCCTTGACAAAGAGAAGTTGAGTTAAAGTCATAGAGTTTATCTCCTCTCCCCATGGGTAGGAAAAAAACAAACTTGACCTACCCATGAGAGGGCAGGTTGGGGTGAAAGAAAGGGAGTGAGTGCAGGTGGTATCTCAGACCCCACACCCATAGGTTTGGGACGATAAGATATTGACAGAAAAGGGTTATAGGGGCAGCGGATAGAGAACCAGCCCTGGAGTCAGGACTTAAGTTCAAATCCCACCTCAGATCCTTAATAATTGCCTAGCTATGTCACCTTGGGCAAGTCACTTAACCCCATTGACTTAAATAAATTTTAAAAAAAGAAAAGGGTTATAACAGGCAAGGTTTAATCAGAGACAACAGAGAGCCCTTCCAGTAAGGTAAATTATTTACTTTAGGGGAAAGTTCTTAGGGGATCATGAAGTTGATTACCAGACAGTAAAATGGGAGACTGAACTAGGAGTTAATTGAGTTGTCCTTGGGAAGCCCCCCCCCCCCCCAGGAAATTGATCTATGAGTACAGAGAGTGACTTAAATTCCACGAAACTGGTAGAAAAATTCAAGCAGTTTAATATAGGTTAGCTAATCAAGAGTGAGTTAAAAAGTTATCTATTTGAAGGAATGTTTAGTGACCAAAGGTAATTGAGGCTTAACTGTAGAGCCAAGACTACTTTGTACTAGGAAGGTCCCAGTATCTCTTATGGCTCTACCTCTCTTAATATCTAAATGGACTCAACCCTTAGAACTGACTTCTTTGACAGTCATTTTCCATGAAAAAAGTTGCCCTATATGGTCCCTCAAGCTTATTATTCAAAACTTTTCAATTCTGTAAATTGTAAATGCAAATAAAAGCTAATTATGATGTAACAACTATAATTTTCACCATGTCACAAAGTGCTTTCTATTAGAATTTGGGGGAGGGGTTGGGTCAAAAATTGCATTTACAGTTTGATCACCTTACTCCCCAGAAACTGGTTCCAAATTCAACCAAAAAGGATAAATATTTTCCCATAGGTATAAATTTTAGGTGTTTGGTTGTTGATTAGGGGTTTGTTTATTTACTTTATAAGTGAAGGAGCTTTGAGTGTATGAACTCTCACTACCAATGCTGAAAGGCAATAGTTTTAGATTTCTATAGTGATTCTTTATTTTTTTTAGGTTTTTTTTTGTTGGTTTTTTTTTTGGGGGGGGGTAGGGCAATGAGGTTAAGTGGCTTGCCCAAGGCCACACAGCTAGGTAATTAAGTGTCTGAGGTCGATTTGAACTCAGGTCTTCCTGACTCTAGGGTCAGTGCTCTATCCACTGCACCACCTAGCTTCCCCTAAGTATAGTGATTCTTAAGAGGGAGTATTTGAACTTTAGTCCTCCTGTTTCCAAGGATAACTCTCTATACATCATAACAGATGATTGTTGTTCAGTTGTTTCTAACTCTTCATGACTACATTTGGAATTTTCTTGGCAGAGATCCTAGAGTAATTTGCCATTTCCTTCTTTAGATTATTATACAGATGAGAAAACTGAGGTCAACAGGGTTAAACGACTTGTCCAGGTCACATAGCTGGTCAGAAGGAATCTTCTTGACTCTAGGTCCCACACTTTATCTACTGTACCATCTACTTACCCTCAGTGTATTTCTACTGATAACTTGTTAAATTTGGTTTAAAATGTAACTAGTCACTGATCATATTTATTTTCAATGTTGTTTTTAATTTTTTACAGAAAGAATTAAATTCAACTTCAGAAGTACAAAATGGGGGAAGTATTACTAAGAATTTAGCAATTTAAAATTTAGTATTTTCAAGTTTGAATTTGAAATTTGAAAATGAACTGGAGGTTTCAGCAGGCTGTAAGCTCAAATAGGTCTAGTGTGATTAGCCAAAGAAGCTAGAATGAGAAGTACAAAGTTTAGAACTAGGGAGGTGATTGTCCCACTGTTCTTCACCCTTGTGAGATTATAATTGAGCTATTGTGTTCCATTCTATGCATATTTTTAGGAAGAAAAGTGATAAACTGGAGTAGGCCTTGAAATCACATAAAATGAGGATCAAAGGAAAGAACTAGGTTGTATATCCTGGAGAAAAGTTTGAGAGACATTGTGTGAAGGCTATTTAAGGACTACTCAAGTGTAAGAGATTAAACTTGCTCTGCTTGGCTCCAGGGAGTACAATTTAGGAGCAATGAGTGGAAGTTGCAAAGAAACAGATTTTGATTTGATTAGGCAACATTTCATATGCTAGAGATGTTAACAAAAGATTTTTTGTTCAGGTCCAGTTAAGGACTACAGGAGCTCTGAAGTCCCTTCCAATATGCAATTCTGATAAGTTATTATGGAATAGAATGGAAAGGAAATGCACTATTGCTGTGCATATATACATACATATATATATATATATATATTCAAAGGCACTTTAGAAAAAACCCTGATTAATGTAAATTGCTTTGCTCCTCCTATTATGTACTGTTTCATGGACCTTGTGCAACTCCTATCAGTACTCAAACAAAAATGACTCAGTTAATAAGCTTGAAAAATCAGTGAAAGATTATTATGGTATTAATAATAATCTGCCATTAAACAGCTGTGTGACCTTGACTTCAGTTTCTTTAACTGTTAAGAAGGATATCTGGTCTAGATGATAAATTCAGACTATAAATTAAGATAAACCCTTCAAGGTCATGATCCAAGTCCACATTTTATAATAATTGAGGTCCAGCTTCACCTACCTGTCCAAGGACTCCTGGGTCTTTTGTCCCTTGAGTTCAGAACTCCCAAATCCAACTTTGGATATCTCCTAAAGTCCTTTGCAACTGGAGATAGCCTGGAGCTGGCTGGGACTGTGAACTTGATGGTGAAATGTTCAGTGTGAGCATTTATACCTGGGAAATCACAAGTGCCTGGGTTTTTGTTTTGTTGATTGCCTAGACTTTAAGAAATCAATAAGGAAGATGTTAATAATGTAGATTAAGTTTAAAACTGTCAATGGAACATTTTTTTCCCCCAAAGGGGGTGTTTTTTCCTTATTGATGTTTTATTTAATTTTCCCAATTACATGTTTTGAAAGTTTTTCAACATTCAGCCACACGCAAATTTTTGGTTTTATTTATTAAGGTTTTTTGAGTTTTACAATTTTTCCCCCAATCTTGCTTTCTTCCCCCCACCCCGCACAGAAGCCAGTTTGTTAGTCTTTACATCATCCCCATAGTATGCATTGATCTAAGTTGAATGTGATGAGAGAGAAATCATATCCTTAAGGAAGAAACATAGTATGAGATATAGCAGAATTACATAAAAAGAGACGCATATGTTTGTTACATAATTTTTCTCCCACCCTCCCTATGGACCCCTCTCCCCTCAGAAGGGAATATAGTCTAGTGAATATTACACAGTATGTTTGAATTTAACATGTTTACATATTAGTCATTTTCTGTATGATGAATTAGGACTAAGGGAAAAGAAAGAAAAATATGGGAAAGGAAGGAAAAACGTAAGAGGAATGTTTAAAAAGTGATCACAGCAGGAGGCAACTAGCTGATGCAGTGGATGGAGAGGGCCCCAGTTTAAATCTGGCCTCTGACATTTAATAATTACCTAGCAGTGACCTTGAGCAAGTCACTTAACCCCATTGCCTTGCAAAATGCAAAAAAAAAAGTGAGTATAGTATTCATTCAGATTCTGTAGATGTTTTTGTTTTGTTTTCTTCACCGGGTTGTCCTGGCTCGTGGGCGATGTTGCCCGGGTCCAGCTCGCTTCACTCGGCACCAGTTCCTGTAACTCTCTCCAGGCCTGGCTAAGTCCGACCACTCTCGGTTTCTTACAGAACAATAGCGCCCCATCGCATTCCTGCACCATGACTTATTCAGCCATCCTCGAGGGGATGGTTCTTAAACATTTGCCATCACTCGGGGCCTCTAAGCGGCGCCAGGTGCCCACATTGGAGGCCCCTTCCCTGCTTCCCAGAGCCGCGGGGACAGCAACACGGAATTCGAACTCAGCGCCCAGGACTCCAGGCACTGACCAGGGAGAGGCTGCTCTCCCGTCTCCTCAGCCCGCCCTAAAGCGCCGACTTTGGCCGGCGGGAGCCCGCCCCGAGCCTCCCGCCAATCAAAGCCACGCCTCCTGGAGGCTTTTATAGGCTTTCGAGCGTCATGTGGTGCGATGAGGGGCGGGACTTCCTTTTCGGAGCTGCAAGTGCTTCCGCCGGAAATGCTATCCGCCCCGTCGGTGGTTCAAAATCGTTGGCGGCTTCGGCGCGTGGCCCGCGGAGTCTCCCGCTTGGGCCCGGCCGAGAACCGGCAGGGACCTTAATCCTAAGCCATCGGCACCGCACCGGGCCGGGGGGCAACAGCACAACCGGGACCCAGTCGTGCGCTCTCTACCGCTCCGAGCTAGAGGGGAAGCGGGAATTGGGTCAGTGCCCGGGTGCCTAGGCCCCGGCCAGCCCGCCCGCCGGGCCCCACGTGCCCGTGACACGGGCACCGGCACCCGCAGACCAGTGGGCGGGAGGCGATGCGGGAGGAAAGCGGCTGGGCTCGGGGTTGGGCCCGGGGGCCCTGCGGGAAAGGCGACTGGGGCCGGGGCCCGAAGCTGAGGCGGCCCAGGCGCTCGGCGAGGTGAGGAGGCGGCGAGGAGCCCCGCGGCCCGGCCGCCGGCCTGTGGCCTCTAACCCGGAGGGAGTCGGAGTAGGCGGGCCACGTGCGCCCCTCCCCTGCCCAGGGCCTCCCGACCACTTAGCTGCCCCACAACTTACTTTCTCATTCGTTAGGAAGGTCATTTTGTCACATTAGTGAAGGACAGAAAAAACATCCGAGAGGGCCATATTAGAGATGCATCGAAACAGCCCCGAGGGTGAGGTGAAGAGAGCTGCACAAGGGCAGAAACTAAAAGTTTGAGCTAATTATGTTAGCGAGCACCTAACTCAACTTTTGCATTCGACTCGAGAATCCAAAGTCACTCCGGGACAAGACCTCAGGTATATTTTATTCATTTTGTTGCTTCTATGCCTCCATGTAAGTGGGGGGTTACAATTAATCCAGTATTTAACGGTCGTCACATTCCGTTTTTCCATGTGCTGTATTTCTTTTTTTTTTTTGTAAGGCAAACGGGGTTAAGAGGCTTGCCCAAGGCCACCCAGCTAGGTAATTATTAAGTGCCTGAGACCGGATTTGAACCCAGCTACTCCTGACTCCAAGGCCGGTGCTTTATCCACTGAGCCACCTAGCCGCCCCAATGTGCATTTCTTAAGACCTTTCTGAAAGTAAGTATAAGTTCTAGGCATGCAAAAGCAAAAAACTGCCCACGTGATGCTTACGTGCTTTGTTAGGAATCTATGTATGTTAACCTGTTTGGCAGACATAAGTCCTTATTTGAGGAGAGAATTAATGTAGGTATAGACCTTTTCAGCAGGGCTATCTGACTAGCTGTTACAAATGCAGAAACAAAAATACTGGATTTGGAATCAAAACTGGAGCCCAAATTCTAATTTTGCCATTGACTACATGTACAAAATTGGAAGTCATGTCACCTGGGAAATCTCATTTTCCTTATCTTGTAAATAAAGAAAATAAACCTTCTAGTTCCAATTGAACAAATGCCTTCTGTGTGCAAAGCATTGCTTGGAGGAACTGTTTTGTGCCTTCTTGGAATTTTTAGCCTAATAGTCACCATTTTAGATTGATTTGTTTTAAAGGTGAAGAGGGAGGTAGGACTGATATACAATATTTGTAGTCACTCATGAAATACTCTAAATGGTTTTTAAATTTAGTCCTTACAGTGTTTTAGAAAACTGCAGATTCCATTCTGGAGAAACAGTTCTTAGAGTTAAAATGGTATTTATAACATTTCTTACCATGTACCTGATCTCTGCTTTGTGTATTAATGAAGAGGCTTTACTTTTTTTTTTTGATTGTTTATTTTCAGAGTATGAGTTCCTTTAGAAAATCAATTTTTATGTTTTGCACATGCATTTAAAAGACATAAGAATTTCTGGCTCAAATACAAATTGTAAAGTTAAAAAAAAATACTAGATAATTATGGTTTTTTTTTTGCCAGAGTCCATCTTTAACCTACTATGTTTTGAGCCCTCATTGCTGTTTATATTTAAAATATTGTCTTCGTATCTAATTAAGGCAGGGACCTTAAGGTAACTTCATCAAGCAAGGTTTGTTGAGTTTTTGGTTTTGGGGGGGGGATATTTAATTTTAACTCTTAAGTTTTACCAAAATTTAGGAATAAGGAACTGTAACTTATTTGTGCATTTAGGTAGGAAGTGAGATAAGGCAAAATCACAGAAGATAAAATTATTTAAAATATGATCATTATTTCCAGAAATATACAGTATAAATTCAAATAATGCAATCACTTCATAGAATTCATTATTCACATTAATTGGGACCTATTTCAGTGCTACTACATATTTATCTTTTTTAGAATAGTCTCACCTTAATTTACTAAATAATGAGCCTTCCAGAGTTGTGCTGAGTAAGGACAGTATTTAATACCTACATCTTCCCTGATTCTTCTTTTGTTCTAGATAAATCTCCTTTTTAAAATGATCCTTGAAGGGAAAAAATAAAAGATATTAGTATCTGCTCCTTAGGAAGAATATTAGAAGATATTGTGGCAAAATTTTGAAGTAGTACATTAAGAATGCAAAGAAAATGAGCTTCTTTCATTGAGAGACTTTCATGATAGTTCTAAATGGCAAGTAGCCAACATTTTTCCATTTTCTCTAAAAGAAATAACCTCATGAGATGCCATTGTGTCTATTTGGATTTTGAGTGAAAAGTAATTTTGAGGTACAGCAAAGTTTTGTATGACTTTTGTTTCTTACTATAAAAGATGAAATTTTATTTCTTGGAAAAGTATTGAACTTCTGTTATCTTTTGAACTCAAATACTGCTCTGTACCTAAGCTTCTTAAGCTTCCTGCAAATTTTCTAGGAAAAAGAAATAGTTGCTATTTTGGCATGGTGATTTAGTACTTGTCAACAGATAAGCTCTAGGGTGATTCAGTTTAAATAAGAGAAGCTACTTGACATTTGAGACTGATGTTTCTCATATTTTTTTTGGTTAGTGTGAATTAGAAAGTTAAATATAAATATGTTGATTCATAGCTTGTTGGACTGTCCAGAAAATAGCAATCAAAATGATGTGACAATTACTTGTCAATTATACAGTCTTATAAAAAGGATTGAAATATATTAACTATATATTTTCTAGTAAGCTACATTATACATAATGAGATTTTGTCAATATGCTTAATGTCCCCCCCCCCCCCCCCCCCGATATTTTAAGACACTTACCTCAAAGCCCAGAATCAAAAATTAAAGGGGTGAGGGGAACAGTTAGGGTTGCCAGCAAATTTTTATTTGTAACTTCTAAAAAAGACAGGTTCATATATGAAGCATCCATTGTGATTATTTGGGATATCATTTTTTTGTTTGTACTAAATGTACATGACTGAGAATTACTTGGGGTCTGGGGTGAGGGTGGGAGCCCATGTTTTCCAGTTGGACATTTTATACTTTAAATGGCTTTTAGGTCCTTTGGCCTCTCTGAAGTTTTTCATGTGCGCTTTTGAAAATAAACCTCTTGGAGAAAGCTCCATGTACCTCTGAAAAAAGCCACACTGAAAGACTTTGGGAGTGTGATAAAGGCAGCTGCATGATTTATATACACAAGTTTTTAGTTTACAATTAAGCAAATGAAAATAGAGAAGTGCTTTTTCAAAAAGTAGAAATTTGAGAAAGTTTTATCCTCCAGTGAGTATTGCTTCACTTGGCCAGAAGGGGGAGAAACAAGAGAGCAGCTGATAAAATTTTAGGCAATAATTTAAATAGAACTAAGAAGCCAGCATAAATCTAAGGGAGAAAGGGAGTTATTTGACTTAAATTTCAGAGCGTGACAGAATTGATCGTTTTTATGTCTAGTAAATTGTTTCATTCCTTCCAGGATTTTTCACTTATGGCCAACAGAGGAAATCCTGACTGTCTGGGGGCTTATTCTCAGATAATGAGTTCATCTATACCTTCATGTAGTGAATTCATTCAGCAGCTTTTAATTGCATTAAAGTGAGTATACAGAGGCTTTAAAGATTCAAATCTAAGCTTAAATTTCTAAAAGTAAAAGAATTGACCTATTTTTTCTGAACATTCTGATATTCCAAAGGAGAAAATGTTTTGATTCAGGATTTGAATCTCCTGGAGGCCTAAGAAAGTGGAGTCATTGAAGTCAAGCTGACTCTTCTGATACTAGCCTCCTAAATGAAAAGGTCATTGGAACAGGTCCTGTTTTCAAGATGAATTCGGGTCCTACTTCATCAACCGACAGTATATATAAAATTTAGCATATACTGGTAAATGATTCATTAGCTTACAGACTCATGTAGTCTTAAGTACTGGAGAGATGTGGCATTGGAATGCCTGCTTTAGTGGGGGGGGCACAGGTTTTATTTTTTATTTAAGGGGCAATGGGATCAACCGGGGGAAAGATTATCTTATGTAATTTTGCTATCTCTTATATTTCATTTTTCTTACAGATATGATTTCTCTCATCACATTCAACTTAGATCAATGTATATCATAAAGACTAACAGACTGCCTTCTGTGGGGAGTTGGGGAAAGGGAAGCAAGATTAGGGGGGAAATTGTAAAACTCAAAATAAATAAAAGCTTTCTTAAAAAATATTACATTACAATCATACTGCAGCTTATTTAACTAATCCCTAATTGATGGACATCCTTTTGATTTGGTAATATATATATATATATAAATGCTAATGATTTATGTGAGTTTCTTTTGTATCCTGCAACTGTGCTAAAGTTGTTAATAAAGTTGATTCTCTAGGGTTTTCTTAGTATAATATCAGATCATCTACAAAGAGTGATAGTTTTGTTTCCTCATTGCCTATTTATAATTTATATGCAACTAGGTGGTACAGGGAATAGAGCACTGGCCTTAGAGAATGGATGTTCTGAATACAGCCTCAGACACTTAATGCTAACTGTGTGACCTTGGACAGATCACTCAACCCTGATTGCCTCCCATCAAGGGCCATCTCCAATCATCCTGATTCATATCTGGTCACTGGATCTAGATGGCATCACCTCCCTGTTGTCATGGTCTTTGAGAATGAAGGAAACATCAAACCAACTGAGTGTATGTTATTTTCTCTTTAAAATAAGTTTTGATGATCATGCTTATTTTATGTGGGATAACTTACCCCCTTTGGTGCAGTTTTCTCTCTTCCTCTTTTTTGGGGGGGTATCATCCCATCAAAGTTACTTTATATTCTTGCCCTCTGTTGACATGTATTCCTAATTGCTCTTACAACAATAAAGTTTTATTAAATTTACCTTTTAAAGGACCCTTAAATTTAGTATTTCTTTGATTAAGCATGATATAATGTTAAAAATAACAAATACCTTAAGGTTTTTACTCAGTGTCATGAAAACTTGTGTCTTAAAAACTTTTTGTTGGGTATATTTAAGGTTTTGCATGTCAACAGGATAATAGTCATCTATGTGGCAATTTCTAATGAAATAATTCTAATTCTACTAGAATTTCTATCTTATGTTTTATGTGATTTGACTTTCCCACCCAATTTTTTTAAAACTTGTTTCCTTTAGTTTCATCATGTAGTCGGTGATGTTAGGCCTATGCTAGGCCTGCTCTGAAATACGAAGCTAACGTCACCATGAATAATTTGCCAAGAGCTATATAATAATATAAATAAAACCACAGCAAATTCTTCATTGGTTATGTCTTTGTAAGAAGTTTTTTTTATTCATACATCAGCTTCTCTGTAATTACTTGACTTTTTCCCACCCCAACAGGCTCATATAAAGGTAACTGGGTGTGTCCTCTTGATTGATGGAAACCAGCTATGTGAAGAAGACCATGATATTGAAAGAGTGCAGGTGTTGGTTTGAATGACTGTTTAATGCTTGCAAAAACATGTTTGTTTTTAGACCAGGCTTATTTCTTTTTTTTTTCCCTAGGTTTTTGCAAGGCAAATGGGGTTAAGTGGCTTGCCCAAGGCCACACAGCTAGGTAATTATTAAGTGTCTGAGACCGGATCTGAACTCAGGTACTCCTGACTCCAAGGCCAGTGCTTTATCCACTATGCCACCTAGCTGCCCTACAGGCTTATTTCTTAATGTTGGATAGAAAGGATATATAGAAATGGCAGTGTACCTTACTGATGAAGAAAAAGCAAAGGTAACTTGAATCATCCTAATTTTATTTTTTTTTCTTTTGTATGTCATTATTTTAATACAAAATTTTATTAAAAATCTCAGCATCTGGACTTTTTTTATGAAGTCATTCAGATTTTTGAGCAGAATCAAGTTTATATTTTTCCATATTCCCTTAGCACTTTTTTGTTCTGAAAATAAATCTACCAAATTGATTGCTAACTCTTATGAATCATATGAGATTGGAAGCTCTGTCCGGGGCTTTTCCAGACAAATTTGTTTAATTCATTTTGTCATACTTAATAATGGCAAAAAATGATATGAAACTTTAAATGAGGCATATTTTGAGTGTGACAAAGATTTGGTGCTGAGATTAGAGCATTGAGATGCCTGGCATTAATTTGACTACTGTATGAACATTCTAGTTTCATAAATGCAGGACATTATTATAATTTTAATATACATATAGAACTTAAAAGTTGTCAAATTTTAAAATTTGACATTAGAAAACGAAACATAATAAGTAGATATGAAGCTGGTTTGGGTAGTTTATGGACACAGTTAAGCACAAGAGTGGTGGTGGGGGTGGTGAGAATAGTAAATTTGTGATTTCCAAAGCAGTCAGTTCCCCTTAGGCATAGGCAGACAGCATTCAGCCTTTTCATAGATGAATAATTGTTTAATCAATTTATATGTGCTATTATGAAGTATCTTGCTTTTTACTTCCCCTACATTCTTCTTTGTGCCAGAAATTCCCATCCCTTAACTTGCTGGTTCCCTATTACTGACTTGAGAAGAGCTACACTCAGTCTTCACATGGGAGAACATCAACTGCAAAATGTTCCTATCAGATATGACTACGTGCGTTTAATACATTGTTGTTCAGTCATTTTCAGTTGTATCTGACTCTAGCCCCATTTTTTTCTCCAATTACATGTTTAAACACCTTTTTTAAACATGTTTTAAAAGTTTGGAGTTCCAAATTCTATCCCTCCCTTTTTTCTCTCCGTTCCCTGAGACAGTAATCAATTAGATATAGGTTATATGTATGTAGTCATATAAAACTTCTCCATATTAGTCATTTTTTACAAGAAGACTTGAATAAAAGAAAAAAAGTGAAAAATAGCAGGCTTCAGTCTTCATTCAATATTAGTTCTTTGGAGTTAGATAATATTCTTCATTTTGTCTTTTGGGATTGTCTTTGTATTGTTGAGAATAGCTAAGCCATTCATGGTTTCTTCATCATACAATAAAGCTGATGCTGTGTACAATGTTCTCCTGGTTCTGTTCAGTTCACTTTGTATTGGTTTTATATAAGTCTTTCCAGGTTTTTCTGAAATAATCTTTGTCATTTCTTAGAACGATAATCCATTGCAATCATTCCACAACTTGTTTAGCCATTCCCCAATTGATAAGCATCCCTTGGTTTCCAATTCTTAGCCACCACACAAAGAGCTACTAGAACGCTCTTACACTACTTTTTATCCCCCATCCCCCATGATACCTTACACAGTGTTTTATGCAGAACAGGCTATTCATATTTGATCATTTTTGGAAAGTTCCTCAAAGTGGTATGGGTATAGAGAGTGGGGGAGGTAACATACCCTATTGTTCTTTAATAGAGCCAGCTAATTGTGATTGAGAGTTTCTAAGGAGTTCCAAAAATATTTTACTCCCTTGGACCTGAAATTCTTAGAGATTCATTTTAACTTCTCTTAAAATTCATCATACTTTTAGCATGAAGTCTTTGAAGAAGTCTTGGCCTGGACTATCAGTGTTACCAGTTGACAAGTTACTCCATCTGTTTGTAGGTATCGGTTTCCCCTAAGATCCCTTCCTCCTCTAACTTTGTGATTGTATGAGTAAAACATTGTTTTCCAATACTTTTAATAGAAATGGCTTTATAGGGTCTTTTTATTCCATCTAACTGGAGAGACCTGGCCAGCATGAAATGTATCTGCACTTTGAGAGTTTTGGGAATAGGGGTTAGGAAAAAAGGGAACATTTGGGGGAGGGAACATACAGGACCATTTTTGCCAACTTCACTTCTTTTTTTTTCCCCTAGAATTGAGCCTACCATTAGATACCAGTCTTGTCTAGAAGAGTGTGGCAAAAGTTGGCATTGAAATTCCATTACAAACTCTTAACAATCCAGGCTTTTCTAAAGAAAAACAGGGTTGCACAAAATGTTGAAAAGGATAGCTAAATGTGTACAGATGCTGTGCAATATCCACATTAAAAAAAGATAATCTATAGTAGTCATAGTCAAGTAAGATTCCAATCTTCTTTGGGGGAACTGTAATCTGGATCTCTGGAGTAATCCCATTGTGCAGAAATTCATATTTATGCCTGAAAATTTGAAAACAAATAAAGCTTCACTAAACTCATGGCTTTGCTAATGCACATATAATTCCTGATTTTATTAACATGTTTATGACATTTCCTTCGTTAAATGAATACCAAAGTAATTTGTTGTTTTGAAGCCATATATTTTCCAAGCTGTATCTTCTCTCAGCACTTGACTCAAGAGACTAATTTTAAATTTGTTTGTGCTGGGCAAATCACTCCACCTAAGAAACTCAATATAGTGTTTTCATGAAACTCATTTCACATTAAAATTCCTGTAGAAAACTGATAAATTTAAGGAACTTGAATTATAGAATTTGGGTGACAAAGTTTGCTTTGTAATAATGGAAATTCAAAATTAACATGATTATTTAAAGGACAAATAATAGTACTTAATATAATTGGGTTTTTTGGTTTAAAAAAAGAGTTAATCTTCCCAAAGAAACAGGAAATCATTTCTAAAGAGATTATTTGCCCCCATCTCTAGAACCTTTTATTTTGCAGAAAAATGTTGAGCTTTGACTCAACACCCATGACTGAATAACTTGCCCTATGTGCTCTAACCCACTGGTTCCCAGTGATAGCACTGAAATTCTTTGATTCATCTTCTGCTGGTGACACAGCAGAGTAGACTTTTTTTCCTTTTCTAAATAGAGCCATCCCAAAGAGCTAAATGATTAAGTCGTGGGAAAGATGATCAACTCATAGTGGCAGTAACAACTGTTTGAGAATTCACCTCCTGAGCTAGCCACTGCTACCTGCCCTACACCTGGCAAGGGAGCAGCTATGCTAGGGAAGGCAGGATATAGTGAAAGGGAAAGAGGGCTACATTTGGAGCCAGGGGACCTTGGTTGATTTGCCCAAGGTCACAGACTGTTAAGAATCCAAATCAGGATTCTAACCTAGATCTTTGGATTAGAGTCAGTCTTCTTCTGAACTATGCAATTTCCCATTTCCCTCACATTTCAGCCACACCCCTGCTTGGTTTTTGTTTCTAAATATAAAAAGTGGTTTTTTTAAATATCATTTTTTGGTATCATTGTCCCCACCCTTTTAGTCTGCCAGTTTATACATCCCTATTATCTCCATGTGTGAAGAAAAATTCAGAACTTACGGGGTGTACAATGTGGGGAAAGGTTCCTAAAGTAGTACCTTCACCATCTTAGTTAACCTGATAGGAAAGATTAGTGATACTGATTTAAAAGCTGAAAAGTAGAAGCTAGGAAGCTGATGGCTTGGTGGGGTCTGATGATGGGGCTCAACACTCAATAAAGCTCTCCTTGCTGGATTTTAGCCAAGGTCCCCCTTTGGCCCAGATCCAAAAGCAAAAGTCTAGAAATCTGATTTAATCAGATTAAAATACTGCTGTTATCTATTTTAAAAAGTCAAGCCTTCCTGCCTACCATTATGTTTTCAATCTCATTTCTGGAGGTACTTTTTTGTTATCTGGTTCTGGGCACAGTAATCCTTACAACACCCAAATTGAATTTCTTGTTCAGTGAAAAATTTAGCTCTGAATATGTCCCTATCTGCTTGGACAAAAGATGCAATTAGAGTTCTAACACTAATCTCTTGGAGAGCAGTGAAAATTAACAATTTGTTGAATTGATGCAGATAGGAACAGTAGCTATAAAGCCAAGCAAGGTCAGATTTCTTAAAAGGTAATTAGACATATTCTTGATGGTCAAATGAAGTCCTTTTACACAATTTTAGAATTTTTCTTTTGGAAATTGTGTGCCACACAGGTTTGCCCAGGCTAAGCTCTGTTTGAAAGAGTGTGACAATGGACTGCAATGTCTTAAGTAAAGAAAATTCTGTCCCTGACTACAAATCAAAGAATCAGTATAAACTTCTTACCTATGTTACCAAGGGAAATTAAATTATGCAGGTTCTCAACACAGAATGGAGCTTAGATGGTAAATCAGATCCTTTCTAAATAGATAAGCAATTCCCAAGGATTCTTCTCTCCAACCCTTCTACCACCTCTACCCCCTCAGGGTTTGGCCCTTAGGATACACAGCAAGAGAGGAACCATAGATGTCATGAACCTTCATGGAACCATGGTCTTACATCTAAATTGAATTATTGACATTCGCTGTTGCTAATTAAAAAGTTCTTTAGAGGGAAATTTTAATCCTTGGAAAGTGAGATTTTACTTTACCTGGATGATATGAAAGTATGACTCATGCACCAGGAAGAGCTGTCTGCTCCAAGGTCCCCTTGACTGTTGATATCTTCATATGCTACACCAACTTTGTAGTCCATCTGTTCATCGACCTCTACCTCCCAGTAATGCTGTCCTTTAATAGGTATCAGGCTTCCCATAACAGCAACACTTCTAGTTTTTGGAATATAAAGATATTAGTATTTATTAATTTATCATTCAAAAATGTTTATAATAGTAATAGCTTGTATTTATACCAGTTCCAAAAGGCTTGCAAAGCACTTTTGTTCCTCACATTTACATTTAGGTAGGTATGATTAACCCCACTCCCCCTTTTAACCCATGGGAAAACAGGCTCCCCAAAGAACAATAAAATGGAATATACCCTTTGACTCAGCAATTACAATAGTAGACCTATATTCAGAAGAAATCATAAAAAATGGGGAAAGTACCACATGGTCCAGATTATTCATAGCAACTCCTTGTAGTGGCAAAGAATTGGAAATTGAGGGGATGTCCATCAATTGGGGAATTGCTAAACAAGTTATGGTACATGAATACTATGGAATATTATTGTTCTATAAGAAACAATGGTCTGACTAGAGAAGCATTGAATGAATTACAGGATCTGATGCTGAGCAAAGGGAGCTGATCCATTATACACATTAACAGCACTGTAAGTTGATCAATCTTGATGGAGGCAACTCCTCAGCAGTTGAACCCTAGGACAGCCCTATTAAACCAGCTATGGACAATGCTATCCCCATCCAGAGGAAAAATAACAAAACAAAACAACCCTTCAGAATCTGAATGAATACTACCTTCACTTTTTTAAACATTTTCTATCTCATGGTTTTCTTTTTTTTTTGCTCCCTAATCCCAACTTCTTATTCTGAAAATGACTAATCTGTAAACATGTTTAACACAAATGTGTTTGTACAATATTCACCTGACTGGTTTGCTGCTGAGAGGATGGGGTAGGAAGGGAGGGTGGAAGGAAATGATGTAACTTAAAAATAGACATATGCATATGAATGAATACTGAAAAACTTTGGTAATATGCAACTGGAAAAATAAAAATATCAAAAAAAAATAGGCTCCAAGCTGTTAAATTGTTTGCTGATGGTTACATCACTAGTAAGTATCCAAGGCAAACTTTGAACCTGGTTCTTCCTAACTCACATCCTAGCCACTGTCTCTTCAACTTTCATCACATACCAACCAAGCAACATAATCAGGTGCTTTGAGGAGGACAAAGATGATTGAGACATGGATCTTACATTCATGGAACTTAAGATCTAGTAGAAGAGACAGGTCCATGTATCAGGAGAAAATTACAAAGCACGCTTTAAATATCATAAGGGATTCTATACTTTGTATGGAAGGATTCAGTAAAGGTCTTACTGAGAGGCAGAGGTGGTTGGAGGACAGATGAGAATCACTTGAATAGAGATGTGCTAGCAAGAAAAGGCTGAACAATTAAGCTGAGAAATTACAGAGACCCTCAAATGCCTTGCTAAGAATTTTGAACTTTATCTGATATAGAGATCCCCTGAGGAATTTGGGGGTAACAATTTCATGTAAAATAAGATTTTTCTCTGATGTTTGTTTAGAATGTCAATTCATTTGATCCTCATCTCCCCAGTGAAGGTAAGTGTGGCTATTATCCCCATTGTAATTTGGGGAAACTGAGGTTAAGTGACTTGCCCAAGTTCGCACAATTAAGTGAACAACAATTCAAATGTAGGTCTCCCTGACTTCAAGATGCTAGCTGCTTCATTATAGTACTATGTTGCCATTTGTAAAACAAGTAGTGATCTACACTAGTCTAGAACCTGAGTCACTCTGCAGGGCAGATATGTGGGTATCCTAGGTCACTTAGCCTGGTGCACTCTCCCAGGCTATGTTACCATTTAGTTCCTCTGAGTGTGAGTTTCTCAAAACAACTTCTTCAGGTCTTCTGAAGATGAGAAAAGTAAGATTACCCTGATGATAATGAAGTAGAAGGAAGAGATTGCTCATAAAAAAAAAAATCACTGGTTTTTAGAGTTACAAATGAGAACTTGGCTAATGTTAAAAATGTAAGTCACAAGTGGAAAGGGAAATGAGTTGACAACTGACAAAATGAAGGAGAAAGGCAGCCATATACAACGAAGCTTGCAGACAAAATGTAATTTTACAGAGCATAAAATGCAAAACCAGTGTGGAGGATTGTTAAGCTAATTGCTATAACAGAAATGACTCTAATGGGGGGTAATCCACTCTACCTAGAATCAGTGGCAGAGATGTGGAAAGCCCAGCAGTGTGGAGGGGTAGGAACGAGACACAGAGTACCTATCTCACAGCTGCACAGGCAGACCTCATTATCAAGGTTGCAATTTTTCAAGGCAATTGTAGGGAAAAGCCACAGGATAGCAAGAGTGAAATGGGTAGGAGTGTCAGAAAAAAACAGTTTTAATAAGAAAAGACTTAAAAGTCTTTCACGGGGTTTGGCAGCAAGGGGGACCTCAGGTTGTCCAGTAACAATACAGATCTTCAGAAATGACCTGAGGTTTTTTGAATATACAAAGCATTAGATTTTTGATTTGTCCTATAAAGACAGAGGATTTTGCAGAAGAGGGTCTTCACTAGAAAACCAGCCATCAAAGTATATCATCACCAATATCTGCTTCATTGGCTTTCTAGAAGCCTCCCACACTATCCAAGATCTAATTTTGAAGCTGTCAAGGTTCCTAATTCAACCAGTCATTGAGCCTATCCACCTACTCTCAAAAATTTCACTTTCTCATTGCCCAGTCTAAACTTTGTAAGGCAATGATCTTCACTACCTTCAAAAATAAATACCTCATATACCTTGGCAAGTTCACTCCTTTCACAGTCCAATAGACATTATTCAAGAGGTGGCAATGCTTCTCGTTGGGAGGATAGTTGAACTGAGTTTCCACAAGCCTAGGAAAACTTTCATCCTTCCTACTCTCCTCAAAACAGCTCCCTATATTGACTTCCCTATATTAGTCTATGAGACTATTTGTTCTATTCACCTGTCATTCCTCTCTTTCAATTGTCTTTTGCCATTTTCTGCTCCCTTCTACACACATTCAATCATTTATGAGGTTCTTTTGATTCTTCCTCAGGAAGACTTATTGCCACATCACATTTAGATTATTGTGATGGTCTCCTTATTTTATTTTTATTTTCAAATAATAGGCCTTTATCTCTTCCCCATTAGATTTTTCCTCTTGCCTCTTCACAACTAGATTGTTGCAGTGATTTCCTTATTTTACCTTTTAATCATCTAACATGAATTTATTATCTCTTTCCCATTAGATTTTTCTCATTAGATTCTAAATTCCTTAAGGGCAGGAACTATCTTTTTTCTCATTTTGCATTCTCAGCACTTACCACATAAAGTAGTAGGCACTTAATGATTGATTGATTGATTGACCTCCCTCTTATTTCCCCTCCTCCCCAAATTTAAAAAAGAAAAACAAAATTCTTTTAACAAATATACATGATCAAATGAACAGAAAAAAATCTCTTCACCAATTCTGTCCAAAAATGTATGCCTCCTGCATTTTGAGCCTATCACTTCTCTGTCAGAAAGTATGTTTCCTTATTAGTCCTCTGGAATCATAGCTGGGCGCTGCTTTGGTTAGAGTTCTTATGTCTTTCCAAGTCATTTATCTTTCCACTGTTGTTATATAATTTCTTCTTGTGGATCTGCTCACTTTACTGTGTATGATTTAATATATATCGTCTCAAGTCTCTCCAAACTGTCCCTTTTATCATTTCTCAAGGCACAGTAATATCCCACTCTATTCACTAGTCTCCATGACTCATCTGTCCCCTTCCAATCTATCCTGTACACTGCTGTCAGTTTAATCTTTATAAAATCCCACTCGGGGTAGGTGGAGGAGCATATCTGGAAATTACTTTGAATACCAATAAAACTTTAAAACAAAATGCCACACATATCAGTCATCAGCTCAGAAATGTTCATTGTTTCCCCTTTGCCCACAGAATAAAAATCTAAAGTTGATATCCTGGCACTGAAGACCTTCTCTAATGCAGTTCCTGCTTACCCTTCCAATTTGATCTACCATTTCCAAATATGAAACCTTCATCTTTAGCTAGTGTCTCTCTCTAAAAGACTTTTTTTCCCTCATGACCTTTGTTCACTTCCATACTCCTCCCACTCACTCCCCTCCTCAAATTTTCTTTATGTATCCAAATCCTGGTCATCTTTGAAGACCTAGTTTAAGAGGTATGTAGGGACCGTGTTACTGGACCTGAAGTTTGGAAAATGAGAGTTCAAATTCTATCTCAGCTGCTTAGATATTAGCTGTGTCACTTATTTACCTCAGCTCTACAACCGTAAAATCAACATAATAATAGCATCCATCCCCCAGAGTTGTTGAGATATTTATAAATATTTGTACATATAAATATTTATAAAGCACTTAGCACAGTGCTATATGAGTTACTGTTTTATTAAAGTAACATTTCCATGAATCCTTACTACCTCAGCCTACAATGATCCTTCTCTCTATTGAACTATAGTTGTATCATTTGTTATTTGGTACTTTATTATTATCTTATATTGTTAATTTTCCAGTTGTTTCTGGGTGATCTTCCCATTCCAGCTGCTTGAAGGTAGGATTCATACCTAATCCTTCTTTGTATTTGAATTTCATTTAACCTTGTGCCTACCACAAAATAAGTGCTCCCTTAAGGTGCTAATTGGTTGGTTGCTGACTTAGTATAGGGAGCAATAGCACCAGAGCCTTGATTTCTTTCGTCATTCCCTCTACCTCCCTCTAAGTTTCCAAAGGGACTTATGGCAACCCAACCTCAACACTGAAAACTGAAGTCAGAATGTAGAGATTCTCCAGGGCTCAGAAGAGAAAAGGATGGTATCTATAGACTTCATGAAAAGAATTAAAGAATCCCAGAGATCTGCAAAGAACTCAAGAGGTGGTATTTTTTTTTAGGTTTTTGCAAGTCAAATGGGGTCAAGTGGCTTGCCCAAGGCCACACAGCTAGGTAATTATTAAGTGTCTGAGACCGGATTTGAACCCAGGTACTCCTGACTGCAGGGCGGTGCTTTATCCACTATGCCACCTAACCGCTCCGAGGTGGTATTTTTTTTTATTGGAGATTCTCATCTAAAAGAATCTTCTCACTCTTGTCCATAGTCCCTTCCATGAAAGGGGAATTAGAGGGGAATTAGACCAGCATTTGGGGGATCATGAAACTTAAGTTAAATTCCTCAGCTTAGCATGAAAAGCCTTTCACAGACTGGTTTCATTCAGCCCACATTTCCACACTGATTACTCCCTTTCATGTACTCTGGCCAAAATGCTTTTCCTGAATTTTACATGCTTTTTCCAGTCACCATGTCTTTGTCCAGGCTGTCCATCCCTGATGTCTAGAATGCACCCATACCTCCTTTTCTCAGAATTCTTGGCTTTGATCAAGGCTTAACCCAGGTACCACCTCCACAGAAAGTTTTTCCTGATCCTTTCCCATTATTATTGCCCTGTCCCTACTCAAATTATCTCAAATTTATTTATATGATTAAATGGTATGCTTAGTGTGCTAAAGTGGAGAATGGTCTCAGAGTTCAAAAGACATAGGCTAAAGCCGTGCTTTTGTCACATACTGGCTATATGACCCTGGGCAAATCACTTTACTTCTCAGTAAGCTAGGTAATGTTAAAACTTCCAGAGATGTCAACCTGCATTGGTAGAGGGAGTTTCCTCACCTGATAATTCAAACACTTACTAATGCTTACTAGGAACAAGTCAGTTGTCAGCCTTATTCCGGGTAACTGGAAAGATGGTGGTCCCCTCAACAGCAATAAGGAAGTTTACAATAAGAATTTGGGGGAGGGGGCCACGTAGGCAGATGCTAGCTTCAGTTTCAGACATATTGAGTTTGAAATGCCTATGGGACATGCACTTCACGATATCCCATGAGCAGCTGGATATTTATTCAAAAAACCTGTAAGTTCCGTATACCAGTGAAATCCCAGAACCAATTCCTATCTCTACCCTCTAATGGAATACAAACTCTGAGGACAGGGGTTGTTTTCATTATGTCCTGGTATTTCCAGGGGTACCTTAGTGCCTTGTTTATAGTAAACATTAAATAAGTACCTTTTCAATTGAATTATCAATATCAATCAAGAAGCAGTCATCAAGCACTCATCGTTATGAGCCACCACTGTGTGAAATACTGGGGAGACAAAAAAAAAAAGGAAAACCAGTCTGTCCCCTCAAGGAGCTTACTTTAATAGGCTAGAAAATGTATGCATGGACATAAAAGATACAATCAGAAGGTAGCTTTAGAGAAGACACTAGCATCTACTGGGGGACTGGGAAAAACCTCCTGGAAGAGATAATACTTGAGCTGAATCTTAAGGAGGTCAGGAATTCTAAATGGCAAGAGATGAGGAGAGATAGCATTATAAGCATGAAAGATAACAGCTATTACAAAGACAGGGACACAAAAGATAGAAAGAACAGATGTATGAGGAACAGAGAGCAGGCTAGTATGTCGGGATCACTAAGTGCTAAGAGTGGAGTACTACTGTGTGAAGAACCAGGTTATGAAAAGCTTTCAATTATACAACTTTAAAACTTAAAGAATTTAAATTTAAAGAAAATTTAAAATTTAAAGAAATTTAAATTTAAAGAACACTCATGTGTGAAATACAAGCCTATGACCATGGC
This sequence comes from Macrotis lagotis, assembly GCF_037893015.1. Taxonomy (NCBI): domain Eukaryota; kingdom Metazoa; phylum Chordata; class Mammalia; order Peramelemorphia; family Peramelidae; genus Macrotis; species Macrotis lagotis. The sequence continues at coordinate 116,209,489 of NC_133661.1, forward strand.
TTTCCAGAGGCAGCTGGTGGCTGGAGTCAGGAAGATTTGAGTTCAAATCCAACCTCAGCCACTTCTTGACTTTGTGATCCCTGGACAAGCATTTAACCTCTAGATATTTGTCTCATCTAGAGAAGGAAATCACTTTAGTATCTTGGCTGGGAAAACCCCACGGACTGCTTTGGTCCATAGGGCCAGAAAGAAGGGGACAAGCTCAGCACCAGTACCCACACCAAGAAGGCTTCCCTGCAGTACAGGAGATAGATTGCTAGATTCAAAGTCAGGAAGTCCTGGGTTTTGAATCCCTTCTTAACACTTTATTTGACTAGTCACCTAACCTGTTTAAGTCTGTTTCCTCAGAGATTTCCCAAAATCCTTCATTCCCTTTAAGACTTATCTCAAAAAACCAACTTCTGCTTAGAGTCTTCCCTTTTCATCTCCTACTACTAGTGTCTTCCCTCCTAAATTTATTTAAATTTAACTAACTTGATTTTATTTTGTATTCATTCTAAGTACATATATTGTCTACCCTGAAAGAATGTAGGTTCCTTGAGTCTGGGGGTGTTTCATACTTTGTCATCATATCCTCAGTAGTATAAAAGAAGGGCTTAAACAGATGCTGGTTGGTTGATTATAAAATGGCAATAATAATAATAATAATAGCATCAATCTTAGAGGGTTATTTATGGTGAAGACCAAATGAAATAATGTAGACTTCAAAACACTATAAATATGAGCTTTTATTGTAGTAGCTTAACTATTAGTACCATTTTGCTCAGGAACTTGGAGCTGAATGACTTGAGGCCTAAATGTAAGGTTGATTAAAGTTATATTTTAAAAAAAAATAATGTGCAATGGTTGACTTTGATGTAGGGAAGCAGTTATTTGGGTTCTGTGTGTATTTTCAGCCTGGCTTGAAAGAGGAGTTCATTTAGCTCTCAGCTTCAAAACAGATTCTCCTTGCTTAGCACCTGCAGAGACAGGTCAGCAACCTCTGAAAGGACCATTAGGAAAACTGAGCTCCCATTAGTCTCTCTTCTGACAGAGTTAATGGAATGAGTCATATTTGGGTGCTGTCTCTTTTCTTCTCAAAATTGGAGCATTTCATCAGACCCGGATTGTTTGTGCCCATAAAGATACAGGAAAGGTTCACTGTCCCCTGATTCACCCATCATTAAAGAGCATCTCATCTATTATGAAAAACCTTACCCTGAGGTGCCCCACTCACTTTGCAGGCATTATTTAATTAGACTGCTCAACACCTCCATAAACCTGAGATGATTTTTCTCTATAGATGAAGAAGGTTGTGACCATTTAGAGTTTCCCCTAGGGAGAGACTGATGATATTTGAAAATTTAAGTAATTTGTAGTCCAACAAATAGTCTTGTAAATCTCAGCATTAGTTTTATCCTGAATGAGTATGTTGGGCTGTAGTCTCTGGCCCTCAGAAGCCATCTGTACCCACAAAAGGAATCACATGAACCTGTTGTACTCATCACTCAATCAACTGTCAATTATTAATTGCCCACTATGTCCCAGCCATGCTACTCATGAGAAGTCAAAAGTGAAGGAACCCTGTCCTATGGAAAACTTCTATGCACAGATGCAAAACAAAGAAGCAGAGTTAGAAAAACAGTCACCATAAACAATGCAAATGGAAAGAATTACCACCACAAAACAATCAAAACTGATAACCTAAAGGAAAATGAGGAAAGACCTTCTTATATTTCTCTTGAAGTCCAAGCTTGTTTTCTAAAAATTTAGAAGGGGGATTACACTTACTTCCCTTGATCCCAGAGGGTAGAATTAGAGGTAATGAATGGGTGGAAATTCCAGAGGCAGATTTTATCTCTAGTTCCTCACAATTAGAGCTGTTCCAGTATAGGATGGGATCCCTTTGGGGTAAAGTTTCAAGACTCTAAGTTCCCAGAGAAGGGCTCAGGAATTAAACAATTTAGAGTTGTAAAGTTATTTTTATTATTTATAGGGAAACCATTGACTTAAGATCTAGAGAGAGAGACATAATGGAATAAAATAAGTGGAATAAGATGGAATATCTTTTAAAAGTTTTTATTTATATAGCATTTCAAGATTTACAAAGCATCTTTTTATTAACCCTATAAGGTATATACTGAGATCTATATGCTCATTTTACAGAGAGGAAAATTGAAGCTCAGGAAAGTAAAGAGATTTGCTCAGGTTTGAGCCTAGAGCTAGTAAACCCAGAGCTGAGATTTAAGCACAAATCTTTCCTAATTCTATCTCAGACCAACATTCTCTCTCTGTTGCATGATACATTCCCAAATGAGAATTTGAAATAACTACAGATCAAGTACCTGGTAAACTTGGTGTCACTATCACGGGGCTCACTTGCTGAATTTTCTCCTTCACCACGCACAATTGTAAACCCATCTTCTGAAATGGACAGCAAAGGATGACTGGTGTCCTTGTTAAGGTAGAAGTAGGTACCTAAGGAAGAGAAAAATAACAAGGAAGTGAATTTCAGCTAATAGAGAGAATGTCTTTGATTCCATAGAGGTCATATAGGTCAATCTTTTCATTTTACAGATGAGAATCTGAGACCCAGAGGGGGAGCCAGTGTCACTTGTCCAATGTCACATGGTGAAAAAAATAGATGAACTGAGATTCAACACCCTCCCCCATCCTCTGACTCCAGATCCACAGCTTTCAACATGTATCACATAATTTTTCAGAGGTGGCCCTGAGAGATTCTAAATTTAATTATATAGGCACTATAAAGAGTATGGAATCACAAACTCATAAAATGTCAGCACTGGGAGAGAACTTAGAGGATGTTCAATCCACTCTTCCTAATACAACCCCAGACCCCATTTTCAGATAACGGTATTGAAGCCTAACCTAATCAAAAGACTTGCTTCAAGGTTCCCATCAATCACAGGTAGCACCTCAGCCTCCAAACTTTGAGTCCAGAGCTCTGTCTACTTGAACAACTTGAGCCAGATTCCTGGAGCTGGAGGGAACCTTAGTGGCCAGTTAAGCAAACTCCTTCATTTTTTTTTTTAACAGATGAGGCCCAGAGAGGGCAAGTGACTTGCCCCAAGTTACACAGAGAATAAGTGACAGAGCTGGAACTGGAAGCAAGCTCATTGTTCTTTCTACTCATCACCTTTCATTTGTGTACATTTCTTATCTCCCCTTATAGATGCTGAGCTCCAAAAGGGCAGTGGACTCCCCACATCCCCCAGTGGACTCCTCACATCCCCAGAGATGTGCTGGACAAAGCAAGTGCCCAATAAATATGTGTTGAAATGACTTGAATAATAGAAAAGCCTATTTTATTTAACATTTTAAAAAGAAAAGTATAAAGCAGTCAGATGTAAAAGGTACAGATAGTAGTACAATGTTTTGTAGGAGAAGGTGAGGAAGAATGATGGTAGAAGGCACTGGGAGCACATCCCTAAGGCCTATCTTCTAAAAATCTGAGATCAGAATAGATAAATAATGACTAAAGGCTGAAGAAGAGAATGTAGTAAGAAAGATGAGGGATGTCTGAGCAGATTCTAAAGTAAAATATCCTATATACTTTTGTGTATATAAGATATACATACCCATAAACACACACATGGATATGAGATACACATTGTACATAGGATATATATGTACTTAAAAATACATGCATCCATATATGTATTTATGATATTTTGTTCTAGAATGAATCTGCTCAGACAGTGTATATGCATGTGTGTGTATATGTGCATATGCATGGGATATATATATCTTCTATTTGTATATATATATGATTATACACATATATACATCAATATAAGTATGTGTGTGATTGTGTGTCTATCCATCATGTGTGTATATATATATGTACATATATTGATGTATGGACATACAATCACACACACACACATATATATATATATACATACATTGCTCTAGCATCTCAGGGCCATAGTTGAAAGAATTACAATTCCATGACTAATTTCTTTTGAGGAAGGATTAAATAAAAGAGCCAAGAACTAATGAAGAGTTGTGGGTAGAAACTGATTCCTGAAAGGTTTGTACACTTGGTGCTTAAGAGGGGCAGCAATTTAAGTAAAAACATAATCTGATGTTCACAGTTCAAATCAACCAGGGGTGTGATAAAAACCCTAACATGACTTACATCCTCATCTCAGAACTACTGAATCACTCTCTCTAAATCTCTCTCTTTTACTCTCTTCCATGGTTCTTCTCCCATTCTTTCTTTCTTCTCTCTTCTTCACTTCTGTTGGAACGTTTCTTCAACCTTTGTTATCTTCAATAACTTGTTCTTTCTCCCTGCACTCTCCATCTCTGGTTTCATTTTTCCTTTTGTCTTTTCCTTCTTCTCCCTTAACTCCTTCCCTTTTCCAAATTTCTCTGCCTCTCTTAACTGGACACAATATAGAACTGAAGTATTTTCATTGTATTCAATGAATATAATTTTATATTCTTGGTTCTTAATTTTGAAAGTAAATAAGTTGGATATTTCTATTTTCCTCTCAAAAATCATCTTTAATCAAATTGCTTTTTACTTATGACTTATGATTGATTTTCTCCTCTATGAAAAAACAATAAAGACTAAGGTTTCTAGCTTTGAGATGAGAACAGATATATATGAAAATTTATATATATTTACTGTTTTCGTTTTATTGACATTTTTATTTGAACCTACAATCATTTCTCAATAAACAAGCCTCTTATAAAACCTTTGTTTTAATAATCCCAGCTAAGTAAAATCATTGAAATATATAGTGATTGCTATTTTCAGCACATGCAGTAGCTTTCTACTCTTGGTAGGCTATTTCTTATCAAAAAGGAAGGGAGTGTATTTCAATCACCTGGAACCATTATTGATCATTGTACTTGACTGAAATTCTGTTGCCCTTTTGTATTATCTTCATTTATCCATTGTAGTCATTGTTTATATTTTCTCTGTATCACACAATGCTTTTCAAGTCATTTTCACATCCATTATCTTATATGATTCTCACTCTTTGAAGACAGAAGTACAAATATTATTAATCTTCATTATGCAGATAAAAGAACCAGATCAAAGAGAGGTACTACCATTTTACCATAGAAGCCAGGTCTTCTGAATGAAAAAAACAGAGGGTTGAATCATTTGGTCTTTGATGTGGTGAAAAGAGGCAAGATTTGAGTCAGGTGTGCAGCTAGGTGGCACAGTGGATAGAGCACTGGCCCTGGAGTCAGGAGCACCTGAGTTCAAATTCGACCTCAGACATTTAAAGATTATCTAGCTGTGTAACCTTGGGCAATTCAGTTAACCCCATTGCCATACAAAAACCAAAACATTAAAAAAAAGATTTGAGTCAGGGTCACTGAGGTTGAATCCTACTCACAAACCAGGTGGCTTTGGGCAAGTCACTTACTTACTTAGAACCTCTGTCTTTATCTGTTAAATGAAGGCTGTGGTTAACTCCCCTTCTAGCTCCAAATCTATGATTCTGATTTCCCTCTTGTTTTTTCCAGAAAACTTTGAGTCCAGAAATTTGGATTTGTTTCTTATTTGTTTGTTTTGTTTGTTGTTGTTAGCTCTTGTCTCAAATTTAATATAATTCTTTAATGTTTAGTATGCTACAATATCTCAATTAGGGTGCAGGTCTGGAGTGAAGAGGCATATCCAACCCCCACTCCATTCTTGACTTGTCTTGGTGTGAGATTCCACCTCCTTGGTATTCATTTTCCCAAATGCAGAATAAGGATAACAGTTTTTCCTAAACTACTTTATAGGAGGATTATGTGGATAAAATCTGTGTTTCACATATTATTTTTGGGCAGCTTGGACAGCAGTAAATGTGCTTCCAGGAAACTTTTTATTTCTTTCTTGGTTTTTTATTGCTGGTGATTTTTTTTTTGAGAAACTGAACCTTTTAAGCTGATACCACATCTGTTGTTGATATAACCTACTCCTTCAACAGGCATATTTATGCATCCACTCACCACCATACCTTGCACATAATAAACACTTAAATGATTGCTTTTTAAAAAACCTACTTATAGTGTTTTAAAGTTTTCAAGAGAGATTACATACATTTTGAGTATAACAACAACTCCATGAGATTGTTACTTATTATTATTATTATTATTACTATTACTATTATTATTATTATTATAAAACTGAAGCTTGGAGCCTTTGAATAATTTGTCTGGGGATGTAATAAGTATCAGACATAGGATTCAAAATCAGGTTTTCTTAAGTACAAGATCCTGAGGGGACAGAGGAGATACAAGATCATAGAGGGGCCAATTTCTACTCTTACTGAGCTGATAAAATGCATCACTATTGCATGTGTTGTATTTACCTTAGTATCTTCAGTATTTATCATGATCTTGCAAATAATGTTATTCAATAAATATTTATTGAACGAATGAATATTATATAAATGTTCTTTTCTTAAAAGTTAACTTTTAAACAAACCATTCCCCAACTGAAAAATGGTGAAAGGATATGCAAAGGCAATTTACAGATGAGGAAATCAAAGCAATCCATAGTCATATGAAAGTTACTCCAAATTATTACTTATTAGAGAAATTCAAATTAAAGCATCTCTGAGATACCACCTCACACCTCTCAGACTGGCCAATATGACCAGAAAGGGCAATGATCAGTGTTGGAAGGGATGCAGGAAATCTGGGACACTAAGACATTGTTGGTGGAAGCTTTCTGAAGAGCAATTTAGGATTATGCCCAAAAGGCAACAAAAATGTTCATGCCCTTTGACCCAGCAATACCACTACTGGGTCTATACCCTGAAGAGATGATAAAAAAGGGTAAAAAAAATTTATAGCAGCCCTGTTTGTGGTGGCAAAAAATTGGAAGTTAAGTGAATGTCCTTCAATTGGGGAATGGCTTAACAAACTGTGGTATATGTATGTCATGGAACACTATTGTTCTATTAGAAACCAGGAGGGATGGGAATTCAGGGAAGCCTGGAAATATTTGCATGAACTGATGCTGAGCAAGATGAGCAGAACCAGAAAAACATTGTACACCCTAACAGCAACATGGGGGTGATGATCAACCCTGATGGACTTGCTCATCCCTTCAGTGCAACAACCAGGGACAATTTTGAGCCATCTGCAATGGAGAATACCATCTATATCCAGAGAAAGAATTATGGACCTTAAACAAAGACCAAAGACTATTACCATCAAATTGGGGGGGGAAGTGTTATATTATTAAGTAATTTTACTATCTCATACTTTATTTTTCTTCCTTAAGGATATGATTTTTCTGTCATCACATTCAACTTAGATTGATGTATAACATGGAACCAATGTAAACACTAACACACTTTCTTCTGTGGGGGTGGGGGGAGGGAAGCAAGAATGGGGGGGAATTGTAAAACTCAGATAA